>NC_068921.1:79544963-80883713 GCF_023091745.1 Budorcas taxicolor | reverse complement strand
TTGGATATTATTAGAAGCTGGATAGAAAAACAAAAACTTAGTGAGGTTTTGACTTAATTAGGAACACAAAAATAGTATGTATAAAGCCAGGATTTTAACACAATTTCTTTCTGAATGCCTCAGGCCCTCCACAGTACAAACGACACTTACCTCATCTTTCCTACAATATATACCCTGATTAAAGGCAAGTCAGTGTACATATCTCATCTGTAGCAAATGTAACAGGGAACACGCTCAGAAAAATATGTGTGATCAGGAACTACTCAGTGTAATGACCTTTTCCTAATTAACCCATGGAAAGCGAAAGTGTTAGTTGCTTAGTTGTGTTCAACTCTTGGCGACTCTTTAAACTGTAACCTACCAGGCTCTTCTATCCATGGAATTCTCCAGGCAAGAATACTGGAATGGGTAGCTATTCCCTTCTCCAGCGGACACTTCCAATCCGGGAATCAAACCTAGGTCTCCCACATTGCAGACAGACTCTTTACTCTCTGAGCCACCAAGGATGCCCCAGTTTAATCATAATATGACCTATACTCTCATATATCCTCAGTCTGAATTGACTACATAACTTAGGGTTTCCCAAAGTAATAATACATTTATAAACAGCATTCAACAATGTTGAATATGTGTCAGCATATGAAACTATAACATGTTTCAGGCAATTTTCTGGATGTTAGGAATGAAAAAAAAAACCTTTTTTTTTCAAGAATAGTTTCTTATCTCTGAGGATTTATATGTAGTAGACATATATGTGCTATAAAAATAAAGATGCTGAAATAGACAAATGTACGGCTAGGACATTGGCTTTAACAGAAGAAATAGGAAAAAAAAACATTCATATAAACAGAAAAAGATTCTTAGCAAAGAGGTCAGCATTTGTAGCTCAGTCTTGAATGAAAGGTCCTTCCTTAACAAGGAAGAGAGGACATTTGGAATAGAGAGACCAGGATGACCAAGGCCCCAGGCAAGTTATCAGTCAAGTATGTTGATGGGAAGAAGGGGTATTCATCTCGTCCATTATGACATGACCATGGGTGTGGGGAGACAGTGGTTTAAAAAATGAAGATGAAAAGATATGCAGAAACCACTTCCATGGTAGTTTACATGAATTTTAAGTGAAAAAAAACAGTTGATGTTTTACTTGGGAAAATAACATAATGTGTGTTGAGTTTTTAGCACTGTGACTATCAAAGAAATCAAGGATAGCTAAAAAGGAAGAAAAACGATTAGGATGATCTCTTTGTAGTTTGAACAAGATTTGATGAAGAAGTCAGTTCTGATGATGGCAAGAACCAAAGGACAGATACTAGGCATGATAAATGTGCAACTGGAAAGGAGAATATGATGATTAATTGAGGATAACTTTGGAGAAGACTCTTGAGAGTCCCTTGGACTGCAAGGAGATCCAATCAGTCCATTGTGAAGGAGATCAGCCCTGGGATTTCTTTGGAAGGAATGATGCTAAAGCTGAAGCTCCAGTACTTTGGCCACCTCATGCGAAGAGCTGACTCATTGGACAAGACTCTGATGCTGGGAGGGATTAGGGGCAGGAGGAGAAGGGGACAACCGAGGATGAGATGGCTGGATGGCATGCCTGACTCGATGGATGTGAGTCTGAGTGAACTCTGGGAGTTGGTGATGGACAGGGAGGCCTGGCGTGCTGTGATTCATGGGGTCGCAAAGAGTCGGACACGACTGAGCGACTGAACTGAACTGAACTGGAAAGCACACTATAAATTGGGAATTATATATGTTCTATGACACAGAAGGAAAACTGGGACTCTTCACAAGAACTCATAAGGGGTGTACTGTGTGTTTCTGGTACCAGTTTCTGGTCTTCTCCTAAGGGAGCATCCTCCTCTCACCATCTAGAGGTGACAAGAGCAGTCACAGACACACTCTTTCCCCCCTGCGTCCCTCAGGTCCGCTCATCCCCTCTGAAGCTGACTTGATGGGATGCGGGATGTGATGCTTTCGTGGGACTCACAGAATCCCAGTCTTTGCTGGTCAGATCACTAAGTATGTTCCAAAGACTATTTCTTAAGTTAGGCTTGGCAAAATACCTTGTGCAAATCACTTTTTAATCCTCAAATTCTGACCAAGAGCACAGTGAATCAGGTACATCTGGTAGAAAGGGAAGGCTGTTTGTGAATGGAAACCAATATGGTCCAGAATTCAGACATTTGAACATGAAAACTAAAGAACCTGGAATGAAGTTTAACAGAATCACAGCTTGATGAGCCTTTGGCAATCATTTTGTCTATACCCTCACTTTATAGAGAAAGAAATTGAAATCTCAAGAGGTTTCAATAAACTCACAGACATTTAGCTAATTAATGGTAGATCTAGAAAGAGGATTGAAGTTTTCAGACCTAAAGAGTGGTGTTATCACCATCTATTGACCAAGGAAATTCAAGAATCACTCAGGTAGAATTTTTGGGAAATAATACTAAGAAAGCTTTAAATTGGAATGAGAAAGAACTTCCAAAGCTCCTAAGATGCACCAAAACAGTAAATAAGATTTATGTTTAACGTTGAAGAAAGTTGGATTCATTTGCAGACTTCCAATCCCCTACTGATGTATGGTTTTTATACAGCTTCTATATACCCATGGTAGAGTAGCTTTCATTGTGTTTCATGTAACTGGCCTGATAGGAGACACATATGTGTAAATATATAATTTCTCACAGCTGTAGCCATAGTCTCAATTATTTGAGGTTAGTATTTCACCATACTCATTAAAAATATTATTAGGCTGACTTGTTATAACATATAGAGCCTTCTAATAGAAAGCAACTTTGGATTGAGTGTAAAGTAACTTCATATTGTTCTGGAGCAAAACCGTTTTTCTATATTACTGTAAAATCTCATGAAGATCAATGTCTCTGTGTAAAGGGAAGTTATAAGTTAACCCCTTGTATTTGCAACTGTATTCTAATTCAAATAATATGCTAACGCTAAGATATAAATGTGTAGTTTATTAACGTGACAGTTTTACATTTGTGAATTTCAATTTGCATCTGGACTTCCCAGGGTCAGCGACTTTATATGGATATAAAGTAAAGAAGAAAGAAATAAATCAGCCCCAGACAAGATCGCTGCTCTGAGAGGCGCAGATCTGATTGTCAGGGCTTCAGTTATGTTTTCCAAGTTATGTTTATACACCTTGGCTTCCTGATTCCCTGAATTTTTGCATCACTCTACACTGTTTATGCTCCTTGAAATTCAATGAAAGCTGTGTGAGAGCTTAGTTTACATATTTGTCCCCAAAGTCACCCAGCCACATGTCTGTGTTTTTCAAATGGGCAATTGCAATGGAAATGAATGTGGTCTCTTAAAGCATAATGTGCAGATTGTAGCTGCTCTTCTGTATGCTGAAGCAACTTTTCGCAATGTTGCTTTCTTACAGTGAGGTTTATTTATTCTCTGTTTCATTAAATATATCTTTCAGGTTAGGCTGGTTTTTGCCCATTTGAGCAATTCAGTCAGGCAATGATTCAGTAGAGAGAGGTTTGTTAGCATGTAAAGCAACCCTGAAATTTCATTTTTAAAAAAGAAGTTTTAATTCTTGTGGAAGCAGGTGGGCCTATACATTGTAGTCACTCAAGATTTTAGGTAAATCTGGCAGTTGGTTAGTAGATCACAGGGGAGAAAAAAAAAATTTTTTTTAATGGCAGTTAAATACTACAGACCAACGTTTAGCATGTAGCTCATTGATCAGAATTAGTTATGAACTCTCCACCAAGGACTTCCCTTGTGGCTCAGCTGGTAAAGAATCAACTGGCGATACAAGAGACCTGGCTTCTATCCCCGGGTTGGGAAGATCCCCTGGAGAAGGGAAAGGCTACCCACTCCAGCATTCTGGCCTGGAGAATCCCATGGGCTGTACAGTCCATGGGGTTGCAAAGAATTGAACACAACTGAACAGCTTTCGCTTTTCACTTTTCTCCACCAAGGGGGCTGGAACATAGAGTTCCAAAATGCACCCAGAAAGCTGAAAATCAGCAATAGTTGCCCAGCGAAGACTGAAGATCCTCTCAGGCAACAATTAAATGTACATTGTGTTACTGACAACACAATCAAGGAGGCAAGTTCTTAGTATCTCTTGATATATGTTTAAATCAGTTAATTCTATGGTATCCCTTTTTAGTTGGTATTCTTTCTCATCCTGCTCTTTCAGATAAACAGAGCCCAGAGCAATTAAGTTACTCGCCATAGTCACAAAGTGAATGAGTGGCAGAGCTGGGATGGAAATCCAGCCATTCTATCTCCAGAAACTCGTGTTCAGAACCATTGTACTGCTTCAAACTGTAAGCTTTAATGAGCACCTATTATGTCCCAGTCTCCTGGCAATTCAGAGCACAAGCTTTGTGTCCTGGTTGGAATCTCTGTCTCTGTACACTGCTCCCCACCCCCGGAATTGTTCTGTAGCTAAGCCAAGTCATTTACCTTCTCTGACCTTCAGTATCTTTTTCTGTTAAAGGCAGGTGCCAATGACAGCACTTGGCTCAGCCAAAGATTATGAGAGAAATGACTAAGTATATATGATGTACTGATACACTGGCATGTAGTAAACACTTGTAATACTGCCAGATTGCACAAGGAAACAAGGGCTCCTATTATCTCCTTTAATGTTAGCAAGGACCCTTGGAGCCTGGTCTCAGGACTTCACATTCAGGATAGGTGAACCAAAGGGAAGTCCGTGTAGCATAGTGGCAAAGAATTCGCCTGCCAATGCAAGAGATGCGGAAGACCCAGGTTCAGGAAGATACCGTGGAGAAGGGCGTGGCAGCCCAGGCCAGTCCTCCTAAAGGTAGCTGAAGCGAGTCTCTTAGGGAAAGATCAATAGTCCTGGTGTCACAGAGCTCCTGAGTGGCACGCCTAGCATTTGATTCAGATCCTTCCAGTGCTAAATACATTCTTCTGTCTTCACTATCTCAGAAACAATCAGCTATCGCAGATTAAGGACAGAACTTTAAAAAAAACAACTTAAAATTCTGGAACATTTTGGCTTTCCCATTTTGATCTCTTGAAACCGTAGTTTCTGCTGGGTTTCTCCACTGTTAAGTTTACTATTTTCTCTCTTCTCCCTTTTATAGGTTATGCATATTTGGGGAAGATATTTTGGAGATTATGCAAATCTGCTGTTTCTCAATGAGAAATTGAGAAATGAAGCTTCAAACTCTCATTCTCTTATTTTAGCACTCATTCCCTCCAATTTCCACGTTTCTTCCTCACCTCCACCTCAGTAAGACACTGATCATTTAACTTTCCGGTTATCCTTTCTATGTTTATTTTTAGATATATGTGTATGTTTAAATCCCTGTCTTTCTTAAAGGCAACATATTATACTCTTTCTGTTTTATTTTACTCTGTTTAACAATATGAAGTCTAGAAATCACTTCATCAGTTCAGCTCAGTTGCTCAGTCATGTCCGACTCTTTGTGACTTCATGAATCGCAGCACGCCTGGCCTCCCTGTCCATCACCAACTCCTGGAGTTCACTCAGAATAATGTCCATCAAGTCCGTGATGCCATCCAGCCATCTCATCCTGGGTCGTCCCCTTCTCCTCCTGCCCCAAATCCCTCCCAGCATCAAAGTCTTTTCCAATGAGTCAACTCTTCACATGAGGTGGCCAAAGTACTGGAGTTTCAGCTTTAGCACCATTCCTTCCAAAGAAATCTCAGGGCTGATCTCCTTCAGAATGGACTGGTTGGATCTCCTTGCAGTCCAAGGGATTCTCAAGAGTCTTCTCCAACACTACAGTTCAAAAGCATCAGTTCTTCAGCGCTCAGCCTTCTTCACAGTCCAACTCTCACATCCATACATGACTACTGGAAAAACCATAGCCTTGACTAGATGGACCTGAGTCGGCAAAGTAATGTCTCTGCTTTTGAATATACTATCTAGGTTGGTCATAACTTTTCTTCCAAGGAGTAAGCGTCTTTTAATTGCATGGCTGCAATCACCATCTGCAGTGATTTTGGAGCCCAAAAAATAAAGTCTGACACTTTTTCCACTGTAGTTGTTCATTGATGACTTTTTTATAGGTGCATATAGTTGTGTCTTCTGCCTTTGTGTCTATTCTGATGTTCAATTGTTGTGTATAGAGTATTTATATCTGAATGGATTTTGGATACAGCTGACTTAAAATGCACCATGTTTGTAACTGTTTCTTATTCATTGCGCTTGTTCTTTGTTCCTGTTTTTCCTTCCTATGTCTTCTCAGGCTTAATTGATTATTTCAGTTACGTTCTTTCTTAACATATGAACTATATGCCCTTAATTCTGTTGTTGCTGCCTTTGAGTTCTTAATATATATCTGCACTGGGTGGCTCGGTGGTGAAGAATCTACCTGCCAGTGTAGGAAATGCAGGAGTTTCGAGTTCCGGAATTGAGTTCTATCCCTGGGTCAGGAAGATCCCCTGGAGAAGGAAATGGCAACTAACTCCAGTATGCTTGCTGGGAAATCTCTTGGACAGAGGAGCCTGGTGGGCTACAGTGCATGAAGTCACAAAGCGTTGGACATGGCTGAGCGACAGAACTGAGCTATATATCATATATGCTTTACTGTTTCATGGGTGACATAATGTTCTAAACTCACCCCTTTTGTTCCTTATAATATTTCTGTTATTCATTTCCTTTATCCATATGCTGTAACTACATTACATTTTTGCTATTACTATCAAAAGAGTATTGTCTATGAGATCAGTTAAGAACAAGAAATAGAGAAAAATACTTCATTTGGCTTTCATTTAGTACACAGGAACAAAAGCACCTGAGAAGAAAGGAGCTCACCTAGTGTTCAGATCTGCTGCTGCTGCTAAGTCACTTCAGTCGTGTCTGACTCTGTGCGACCCCATAGATGGCAGCCCACCAGGCTCCCCCATCCCTGGGATTCTCCAGGCAAGAACACTGGAGTGGGTTGCCATTTCCTTCTCCAATGCATTAAAGTGAAAGTGAAGTTGCTCAGTGGTGTCCGATTCTTTGCAACCCCATGGACTGTAGCCCACCAGGCTCCTCAGTCCATGGGATTTTCAGGCAAGAGTACTGGAGTGGGGTGCCGTTGCCTTCTCCGAGTGATCAGATCATCTGTTCTAATATCGTTCTCCAACACAAAGTACCTGGTCTGCTTGATGAAATGGCTGATTCTACAACTGGGACAGGAAATACATATGATGAGCCTGAAGGGTCTTAGAGTGGCAAAAAGTGAGAAAGTATTAAAAAAAAAAAAAAAAAAGCCCTGTAAGTATGACATATGTTAAAGGAACACAGATGCCAAATGAAAAAATAAAAGCTTTAATGAGATATATACAGAACATTCTGAGTAAGAACATATAAAGTGATATTTGATTAGAACCCAAAGTATACCATAAATATCCAAGAGTGTATACTACTATAAACAAGTGATTGCATGTATAAATAAATGGAAAGAAAGACAAACTTCCTGTGCAGAGGAATTCCAAATGATATCTTTAGGTACTTCACGCTTAAAGAGGTGAAGCCAATGCCTCCTTAAGTATGAGCTGCACATAGAAGCTTCCTTCCTGAGTGTAGGGCACAAAGGTTCCAGAAGGCAGAGTAGGCCATGCACTCATCTTCTCCTTCAATGGCCATGCACCCCTGAGCATTGATCCCCTCTAGCCTTTTGGCCACTGAATACACTCTCTGATTCTCTGATCTCTTCACCGATGTGTTTCCTAGGTCTAAACTCAGGGTGCAAAGCAGAACTTGGCTCTCAGATTCAAGTCAAGTTCATCAGTGTTCTTGGTACCAGAGAGGTCTTCTACTGGGGCAGACTTCTACCTCCATATCTGGCCATTAAGAATGCTGATATTGTTGGGACAATTTAATGTGTGAGGATAAAGGCTGAAATAGATAGATCAGTCCATGAGACTGCATTGTACCAGTCAGGAGCTTATCTCTGGCTTGGACCAAGGAATTTATTTATTTTTTATTTTTTTTTTTACCTGAGTGGCTTGTAAGTTTGCCTTATAGACCTATACAAGGATCCCTAGTTTCCCTGCCAAAACTTTTGTTGTTGCTTTAAAATAAACATTTACAAATGTGTAAACACTTTTAAGTTCACAGAAAACTTCTGAAGATAACACAGAGGATACAGGTGAGCTTTACCGGGTTTCCCCTGTTAACATCTGACAATAGCATGGTTCACTTGCTAACAAGCAATGACCTGACACGATGCATTTTGACTGACTAACATCTAGGTATCCTGCCTTGGAGAGAGTATAGGGTTTGTAGTTTGGAGCAAAAAGTAGGTGGAAGTTAGGGATGGAGGTTGTATCCACCTGCACAGAGGAAGGTGGGGGTGGGAGGCTGGGTGTTCCTACCACCACGCTGGCCAAGGGGATCCACTGGATGAAGGTGGTGCAGATAAGCTGTGCTCTGTCTTTTGAGACAAAAGCTAGTCCTTGCATGTTCTGGGTTTGTTGTCAGAGAGGTGACCGGCCCCCTCCATCTCCCTTGTGACCTTTGGGACTGGAGCCCTGTTCTGCCAGTATCA
Organism: Budorcas taxicolor; assembly: GCF_023091745.1. NCBI lineage: Eukaryota > Metazoa > Chordata > Mammalia > Artiodactyla > Bovidae > Budorcas > Budorcas taxicolor. The sequence continues at coordinate 80,875,188 of NC_068921.1, read as the reverse complement.
CATTTTATACATGCAGAAACCAAGTCCAAGAGTTGTAGAAAAATTTGCCGCAGAACACAAAGTGTGTTAGTTGCTCAGTCATGTCAGACTCTTCAAGACCCCATAGACTGTAGCCCATCAGGCCTCTGTCCCTGGAATTCTCCAGCAAGAATATTGGAGTGGGTTGCCATTCCCTTCTCCAGGGGATCTTCCCAACCCAGGGACTGAACCCTCATCTCCTGCATTGCAGGCAAATTTTTTACCATCTGAGCCACCAGGGAAACCCAACACAAAACAAGTTAGAAAATAAGAATCCCCTGGTTCCCTTTCACTTTCTCATAAAACACAATTTATGATATTTTCCTACAAAGTAAATGACCCCAGTGGATATAAATTCTGAAGTTTCATTTTGAGTGAAAATGGAAATGTTTATATCTTTTTAAAGAGTGTTGGGAAATGGCAAGGTAAAGGAAATGTAAAGAAAAGAAGATAATTCAGGCTACCTGCAATGAACATGAGGAAAACTGCAACTGATCTGGATTTGGAATACAAAGAGAGCTATGGCAGTCTTTTAAAGAGTACAAGGTTTTGGAGGAAAATGGACAAAGAAATCTAAATAACATATTTACTTCTCAAACCATCAGCAGAAATTGTTGCCAAATTGGCATTCTCTGATTTATTATTACCCAAATAAATAATTAAGAAACCAAGGGAAGTTTTTTTTTTTCTTCTTCTTCTTCTTTTTTTTTTTTTTTTTTTGCAAAAAAAAATAAAGCTTGTGCAGATAGAAAGGGCAAGCCAGCTGCAGTGAAAATAAGTATAATATACTGGAGAGAAGGGAGCCCAGAAGGAAGTAAATACCACAAGAAAGACATTTCTGGGAGAGAATATATATCTCTTTGCTATAAACCAAAGAGAGTGAAATTGCAGGAAACAGAAAGAAAATGAGGTAGGAATTTTGCCAAGAAGAATGAAAAGTAAATGGAAAATAGATTTCAGAAAAAAGGAAAATCATGGTCTAAGACCTGTCCACGTGTGCTCAATCATGCCTAACTCTCTATGACCCATGGACTGTAGCCTGTCCAGCTCTTCTGTCCCTAGTATTTTCCAGGCAGGAATAATAGAGTGGATTGCCATTTCCTGCACCAGGAGATCTTTCAGCCCAGAGATCAAACCCGAGCCTTTTGCATCTCCTGCATTGGCAGGAGGATTCTTTACCACTGAAAGGGAAAAGTCAAGTGAAAGTGAAAGTCGCTCAGTCGTGCCTGACTCTTTGCAGCCCCATGGCCTATAGTCCATGGAATTCTCCCAGCCAGAATACTGGAGTGGGTAGCCTTTTCCTTCTCCAAGGGATCTTCCTAACCCAGGGATCAAACTCAGGTCTTCTGCACTGCAGGCGGATTCTTTACCAGCTGAGCCACAATTACCACTGAGCCACCTGGGAAAGTCCTATAAGAATTATTCATCTGGACAGAGAAGCACTAATAAAATTGCAACAGAGATGGAGGACCTGCAGGGGTCTGAAAAAACCGTGTCACAGAACTGGAAAAAATGAAAGAAGAGAGGGCAAACAGTCCCGCATCCTTCTCATGAACGCATGCCATTGGACTGGTCACTACTTAACTACCCACCACTTCTTGTCTTGTGAAACTATTACCTATGGTCCTGTGGCCCACTTTCTCCCATCCCTTCAAAATGTGTTACCTGGATGACTATTTCATTCTTCATTAGTATTTCTGCCACAGTTCAGGATGATTTAAGAATTCACAGAGTCAAGTCTTCCAATATTTCCCCTTAGTATGTTAATGCCAACCCTGTTTCATCTGTCCTTTTGTTTTGCCCTGGTCCAGGACACCACCTTCTCTTGCCCACGCTATTACATCCTGCTTCTTTTGCCTGGTTTCACTCCAAGTTCAAAATGGTTGGTTTTCAGCAGTGTACCCAGAGTTATTCTTTGAAAAATGCAAGGACTCTCACTCTTCTACCCTCGGCCTTCTAATAGCCTCCCCGCTCATTTAGCATAGAAGCAAAAGTCATTACAGTATTCTTTCTGAAGAACCTGTCTCCTGCCACTCTTTCCTTTGAACCTATTTTCCATCCACTGTCTCTTTATCATTCAGCTCAGTCACTCAGTTGTGTCCAACTCTTTGCAACCCCATGGACTGTAGCCTGTTTGGCCTCCCTGTCCATCGCCAACTCCTGGAACTTGCTCAAACTTATCTCTATCGAGTAGGTGATGCCATCCAACCATCTCATCCTCTGTTGTCCTCTTCTCCTCCGGCCCTCAATCTTTACCAGCATCAGGGTCTTTTCTAATGAGTCATTTCTTCACATCAGGTGCCCAAAGTATTGAAGCTTCAACCTCAGGATGTCTCCATCTAATGAATATTTGGGGTTGATCTTCTTTAGGATGGAATGGTTGGATCTCCTTGCAGTCCAAAGAACTCTCAAGAGTCTTCTCCAACACCACAGTTCAAAAGCATCAATTCTTCGGCACTCAGCTTTCTTTATGGTCCAACTCTCACATCCATACATGACCACTGGAAAAACCATAGCCTTGACTAGATGGATCTTTGTGGGCAAAGTAATGTCTCTGCTTTTTAATATGCTACCTAGGTTTGTCAGAGTTTTTCTTCCAAGGAGCAAGTGTCTGGTATCTTCATGCTATTCCGCAAACACCACAAGCTGTCTAGGGAATGTGTCCTGGTCAGCGCTCTATAGGAAGCAGTCTTTCCAAAGATGGCTCCTCCCTTGCTGCTTTGTGCTCACTCATTTTCCCATCTTTTCTCCTCAATAACACATCACATGCACCAGAATTCAGTACCGGTCTCCCCTCTTTTATTTTTTCATAGCACTGATATAGATCAGATTTGCTATTGTTTGACTCATTTGTTTACTATTTGTCACCACTTGGAGAATTTAAATCATAGGAAGGCAAAAATTAGTTTATATTTTAACCACAAAGCTAACATCAGATATACCTGGCAATAAAACTCAGGTATATTCTAAACAAGCGTGTCATTGTCACTATTGAATTCATTTATCAATAATTCACAATGAACACTTTTTAAAACTCAATAAGAGCACACATGTGCTTTAGACAAACAAAACATAAATATTAATTGTTCCACTGAAGGGCTTCAGAAATATGCTGATATTCTCTGCTTCCTTACTTGGAAAATAGTTTAATTATATCTTATTTATAGGATGAGTATAATACACTGAATAATGAACGCATGAAAGCAATCACGATCACACACCTCAACCTTGTGAGTTAGAAATTATTTTCAATTTACCACCTAATTGTTGGACAGTACTCAGCAGAGAGGGAACTGTGATTGATGTTCAAATATGGGAAGGAAGGGTACCGTTACACGACATAAATACGTCGACTGATTCCATGCTTTTAGAAAAAAGCAACTGAGATAGAATGGGAGTAAAGTTGAAGGCGAGTGAAAGGACAGGGAGAAAGAAACAGAAATAGAGTGTAAACACTGGCTGATTCATTTGAGCACTTCACTCCATGCGCTTATTCCCACAGGGTGCTATGAGATGCCAACCGTGACGCTGCCTGCCCTCCATCACACCAGACCAGTCCTGCCTCTCCTTGGAGGCCAGCTGACAGGAACAGTGGGATTCTGCTTGGAAAGATAGGGATTTGGGAACCACGTGGGTCACAAATGCAAGCCACAATGAAATTAGGTGCTTATTCAAATAAACAGTGATCTGATCATCTTTGGAGGGAAGATCAATGGCAAAAACTCTTTTGAGAGGTTGTGTGCAGAATTCCAACATTTTCCCTTCTTGAGAGATTATTACAAGTAATACTAAACACATTTGTTCTATAAATCGTAAACACAGTATGTGCTTATTTGACTCTCCTGTAGAAAAATGACCTCAGTGGACCAGAGAGAAAAGAGGGCCTCGTGTATTGAATCAGGAGAAATTAAGTTTGATATTCATTTCACTTCTCCAAGAGCTTTATATTTCTCATTCTCAGGTTTCAATGTTTCTATGAAGCAAATATGTAGTGAGGGAGCCCATACTTGAAATTATGTAAAAATAATATGAACCCAATATCTAGAGAGCAATTTGATTCTGTTCTTGGTGAACATAAATAACACGGAGTAGCGCGTCTCAATTTTAAAAAGTCCTGAGATCTCCGCGAAGGGCTGAATTATTTGGACGGGAAGCATGAGAACAGAGATGCTCTCTGTGGCCCCGTCTGACAGTGAGATCAGGTGTGGGTGGGAAAGACAGGGAGAGATACCTCGGGCGCCTCCGCAGTGCCCTCTGTCCCCATGAGACTCACCCCCCAGCGCTTTTGGAACAGGCCGAGCCAAGGACAACGCAAGAAGCGAGCAGCGATCCTCACCTTTGAGCAGCGTCTGAGGGGGCTTGGTTATGAGCCAGAGGCTGTAAGGTTAATTCAAAAGAGCAGGCTGCACAAGGGAGGGTGTGGCAATCCAGGTACCGCTTCTGAGAAGCCGTCTTTCCTAATTTAAAGCAGAAATCATCATGCTGCAAGCCGTTGAGTGTGTCTGCCTCCTCACCCCGGCTTACCCCTTGACCCACTGCCTGGATCTGAAATCAAATACAATTGACATGGGACCAAGAATGCCACAAAAAAAGCCAGAGCTGCTAGGAAAAACAACTGTGAATATTACAAAGATACTGTGCTTTAAAAATAGGGCATTGGGGCAAGGACTATTTTAATAAAATGAATTTTTTTTTTTTTTCTAGATGGCGTTCATGACTGAGGGACAGGACAAAATAATATTCCCTAGATAATTTTCGTGCTTCCTCTGGGCTGGGTCTAGCTGTAGCGAGCCATGCATGGCTCTTCTTCAGGTTAGGGTGGATCTATTAAATCACACCTATGCTGGAGACAGAGATCCCTCACTGAGAAGGCCTGGCATAACCTCATGGCTATTACAAAAATAGCTTAATAATACCGTCCTCTCTGTCTCTCATAAAACTAATTGTTCTTCCAGCAGCGCTGCCATCAAAGAGAAAGAAAATACATTTAAACGACTAAAACATGCTTTATTGAACTATAGTCATATTATCTTTTCCGATTAGATATATAAAAATGATATGGGATTTACAATTTTCATCTATCCCTTGATTTAATAAAGTATTCTTATTAGAAATCTTCATTATGATAAAACAGGTCATTTTTGCTAATTGAGGTAAGGTACTATAATGGCCCAAAAAAAAAAAAAAAAAAGAACCCTTTTCTCTGCCAGTAGAATAATGAAATTGCTCTTGAAAAGGTGAATTTTACATCCGATTTCATATTTCAATGGAGTCTCACTATGAAATTGGCCTCAGGGTTCAGACCACAGGACAATGCTATAATTACGTCTTTCTGGTGATTTCAGTAATAGGATTCTTTGAATTGACTTTGAGGTACAAGAGCCTCATACTGAATTTAGTCCCAGAAGAACTTTGTTCTGTTGAAACTTGAACACACTTTTATTCCATCAATGTTGGAAGTCTTGTTCTTTAGTTCTTCTTAAATACATTGTGTTAAATAAGTAAGAGAGAATAAAGCTTGAAAATGGTATAATAGGGAGCTTTGGGAAGAAACTCTCGAATCATGACCATCTTTTCAGGCTAGTCAAAAAACTTCCCAGTATGGAGAAGGCAGGTTTCATGACAGCTCAAGTTGTTGACAAGCTCCAAATCAATATTACCCATATTTTTAAAAACTGAACATCAAAATGACTTGAATTTGTTTCTTTGTTACTTAATGCTTAATAGCTTCACAGATCATGCAATTTAAAAACACATGCAAAAGCAGATTTAGAAATGGCCAGATTGCAAATCACCACTTGTCAGTCAATCAGTGAATGTTGTCTCTTGGCTGCTTGTCATTGATTTGTAATATGAATGAAAAGCATAAAAGAATTTTGATGAAAAATATTTTGTGGCATGAAAGTCCTGCCATCAAAAAGTTTTCCACAGTGTAACAAAACTTGTGAAATGAAACAACTATAATAAAATTACCAGTAAACCAATTATTTATTTTCTCTGTATATTGTGCTCTGTCACGTCATCACTGAACATGTTATAGTAGATTAAGATAGATTTTTCAGTATGATGTTAATGTGTACTGTTGCACAATATCTGATTATTAAATTAAAACAAGTTGTTTTTTGCACCAAGATTCATTCAACCCAATGCACATTTAACTCTCCAATTAGTAGCAACTTCTTGAGGCTTGGAGAGCTATATAACTGTTAATAATGCATTTCTGCTTGTTAAAATAAATTTCAGAGCTCCCCAGGTATTTATATGAAAATTCATTTATCTTCGCCCCAGCAGTGCCTTTCAAAAGCAAGTAGTACATTTTGCATCACTGAAACTCCCAAAGATCACATAGTAACCCATGTGAGATCACAACTAAAAACAAACCCATGTGTAGCTTACATTTCAAAGACATTTTCCCTTGTATTCTTAGCATGGATAATGAAGCCAGTCTTCTGTGAACAGTATGAGATGATTTATTCCCACTGTGCCAGGTTTTTATACTACTCAATTCAGCAATATTTTCCCCAAGAAGGTTAATACAATTAGGTAGAACTACAGTATTGCCTTAATTTTTAAACCAGTAAAATACTTTTGATCCTCTAATATTTATTAGCTACATAATTCAATTAATTGGGTGATTAGTATATGAACACAGAGAAGGTAATGGCACCCCACTCTAGTACTCTTGCCTGGAAAATCCCATGGGCGGAGGAGCCTGGTAGGCTGCAGTCCATGGGGTCGCTGAGGGTTGGACAAGACTGAGCAACTTCACTTTCACGTTTCACTTTCATGCATTGGAGAAGGAAATGGCAAACCACTCCAGTGTTCTTGCCTGGAGAATCCCAGGGACGGGGGAGCCTGGTGGGCTGCCATCTATGGGGTCGCACAGAGTCAGACACGACTGAAGCAACTTAGCAGTATATGAACAACAAGATCTTGAGTTTAAAAATAGCTACAGAAAAATACATTTTTTCCCCCACAAGTGGTGAATTTTCACACCTTCCAAATTCAGGTGGCTTCCAGCACTGCGCCATTATCACTGTAATCACCATCATCATCAATTAATCACCAACGGGATTTCGCTCAAATTAATCCTCCAATGGTTTTAAAATCTAGTGTCTTGTTTTATTATACTTCCTTTTTCTGAAAGAAATAAAAGTTTGGAATATGAAGCATCAGTTCTCTAAAGCATTTCACAGAAATATTTTCCTGAGTTAGATTTCCTTTCTCTCTTCAAAATAAGTATTAATTTTAAAATGTCAATTCTGTTCTATTCTAGAACTCTATTCTATTTCTACCAAACTAAATATGGTAGCTCTCTGTCAATGAACAATAGTGATGATTATTAATATCTTGCTATATAATTATCAATTTGTATTAGCATATTTTAATATCTTTATCATTTCACTTTTTAATCCTCTTGATATTCTCTGGTTGAAGTGTTTGATTTTTCAAATATTGAGTTATGATAGTTTCCATTTCACTTGGAAAATGATTACTTTGCCATGAATTTAGAAAGCAGGTTCTAGCCTTAGGGACAATGTCCAGGGGCCTCCTTGGTGGTCCAGTGATAAAAGACTCCATGCTTCCATCTCAGAGGGTATGGGTTCAATCCCTCGTGATTGAACTAAGATTCCTCATTCCATATGGCACAGGCAAAAAACAACAACAACAAAAAAACACTGTCCATATTTCAAACCCAAATTCTCAAAATAATACATGTTATTTACCCTTTCTGTTCAAAAGTAGCTAAATCTAAGCCAGCTTTCTCCTTCCAGGCATTCTGGGTGTATAGGGTAATCCGGGAACAATAGATACCAGGATGGACAGATCGATAGATTGCCAAGGCGTCTTTTAAGCATGATCCCTATTCCCAGAACTCTATGTACTTAACCTGCTGTGAAAATATGTTCACCCACCTTCATCTCCATTTAGCACCTCACACAATGTGACAGCTTCAGAGGAGGATGTTGGGATGGTGAGGTCCAAGGGGAATATCACATTCAGGCACATCTCACAGCTCACTTCCCCGTGTCATTTTAAATTACAGTGTCAAGCACTTCCTGCTGTATAACACTCAAATTTGTGTCAGAAACAGTAAAAGGGGAAACCTTTCCTTGCACTAAAGTTCATTTTGTTCTAAGTCAGAGAGAATTTTAGAGAGGACGATTACCACCTTTCTTTCTGCCAGTGCAAGGGGCATCGAGCAAAAATGACAAGCCTGGCGAGGTGTCCACAAAGTTCATTATGCCCCTCGACTTCAGCCAGATTCAACTTCTGAAGCTTGGCCACGGCTCAGCCCATTTATCTTGCGATGCCCTTTGCTAACCTGGAGATCCACGGTGGGGTGGGGGGGGCGGTGGGGGCAACCATCCATGGATAAGAAGACTGCACTGGTGAGAAGTGAGACTCAGTATTCTTGTTAGCCCAGATATTTTGCTGAATGCTCACTCTTACTCGTTGGTGGAGTTTTAGCACTCCTTTTGTCATAGCTGAGCAGTTTGCTTGTACAATCGTCCGTTCCAGATGCCTTGGAATCTGCAGCAGATCCCCTTGGCCACAGTCATGCTTAGCTTTGCCAGATGCCCTCTGATCTACAAGCTTCCAAATCCTACCAGAAGCCCCATCCTGCCTCTTTTGTTCTTTACAATTGTCTGCCAACCTCTATTCTTGCATCCAGATAACTCACACCTGGATCTGTGTAGAAACTTCCCACTAACTACATCTTCAAATATGATCACATGTCTGGGTATTCATTCCAAACAATCTGGAGGTGGGAAGTGGGTACAGCTGAAACAATATTGGCTATAACTCCAGAATTATTGAAGTTGGCTGGAAGTTACCTGGATTCTGTTATTCACTTCTTTTTTCTTTTGAATCTGTATGCTTAAAATAGTTTTAAAACATTGTCAAGATGGATATTGATTTTTTAATATAAATTTATTTTAATTTGTTTATTTGATTTTAATTGTTAATTACTTTATAATATTGTATTGGTTTTGCCGTACATCCACATGAATCCGCCACAGGTATACATGTGTTCCCCATCCTGAACCCTCCTCCCTCCTCCCTCCCTGTACCATCCCTCTGTTACAATGTATTAAAAAGTAGAGACATCACTTTGCTGACAAAGGTCCGTATAGTCAGAGCTATGGTTTTTCCAGTACTCATGCACAGATGTGAGAGTTGGACCATAAAGAAGGTTGAACACCGAAGAATTGACGCTTTCGAACTGTGGTGCTGGAGAAGACTGCTGAGAGTCCCTTGGACAGTAAAGAGATCAAACCAGTTAATCCTAAAGGAAATAAACTTTGAATATTCATTGGAAAGAATAATGCTGAAGCTGAAGCTCCAATACTTTGGCCACCTAATGCGAAGACCTGACTCATTGCAAAAGACACTGATGCAGGGAAAGATTGAGGGCAAGAAGAGAAGGGAACCACAGAGGATGAGATAGTTGGATAGCATCCCTGACTCAATGCACATGAGTTTGAGCAAACTTTGGGAGATAGTGAAGGACAGGGAAGCCTGGCGTGCTGCAGTTCATCGGGTTGCAAAAAGTTGGACGTGATTAGTGACTGAACAAAAGCAGTATATATGCAAACATTCATTAAAACAAATTAAAGTGCAATTACTGTTATCCATCACACAGATTTTGCTTTACTTTTATTAACCATGTTGGCAAAGTAATGTCTCTGCTTTTGAATATGCTATCTACGTTGGTCATAACTTTCCTTCCAAGGAGTAAGCGTCTTTTAATTTCATGGCTGCAATCACCATCTGCAGTGATTTTGGAGCCCAAAAAATAAAGTCGGACACTGTTTCCACTGTTTCCCCATCTATTTGCCATGAAGTGATGGGACCAGATGCCATGATCGTAGTTTTCTGAATGTTGAGCTTTAAACCAACTTTTTCACTCTCCTCTTTCACTTTCATCAGGAGGCTCTTTAGTTTCTCTTCACTTTCTGCCATAAGGATGGTGAAGCTCTTCACAACCAAGATAATCACAATGGTGTGATCACTCACCTAGAGCCAGACATCCAGGAATGTGAAGTCAAGTGGGCCTTAGAAAGCATCACTATGAACAAAGCTAGTGGAGGTGATGGAATTCCAGCTGAGCTGTTTCAAATCCTGAAAGATGATGCTGTGGAAGTGCTACAATGAAGATGTCAGCACATTTGGAAAACTCAGCAGTGGCCACAGGACTGGAAAAAGTCAGTTTTCACTCCAATCCCAAAGAAAGGCAATGCCAGAGAATGCTCAAACTACCACACAGTTGCACTCATCTCACACGCTAGTAAAGTCATGCTCAAAATTCTCCAAGCCAGGCTTCAGCAATACGTGAATCGTGAACTTCCAGATGTTCAAGCTGGTTTTAGAAAAGGCAGAGGAGCCAGAGATCAAATTGCCAACATCCGCTGGATCATGGAAAAAGCAAGAGAGTTCCAGAAAAACATCTATTTCTGCTTTATTGACTATGCCAAAGCCTTTGATTGTGTGGATCGCAATAAACTGTGGAAAACTCTGAGAGAGATGGGAATACCAGACCACCTGACCTGCCTCTTGAGAAATCTGTATGCAGGTCAGGAAGCAACAGTTAGAACTGGACATGGAACAGACTGGTTCCAAATAGGAAAAGGAGTGTGTCAAGGCTGTATATTGTCACCCTGTTTCTTTAACTTATATGCAGAGTACATCATGAGAAATGCTAAGCTGGAAGAAGCACGAGCTGGAATCAAGAGTTCTGGGAGAAATATCAATGACCTCATATATGCAGATGACACCACCTTTATGGCAGAAAGTGAAGAGGAACAAAGGTCCATCTAGTCAAGGCTATGGATTTTCCAGTGGTCATGTATGGATGTGAGAGTTGAACTGTGAAGAGAGCTGAGTGCCAAAGAATTGACACTTTTGAACTGTGGTGTTGGAGAAGACTCTTGAGAGTCCGTTGGACTGCAAGGAGATCCAATCAGTCCATTCTAAAGGAGATCAGCCCTGTATGTTCTTTGGAAGGAATGATGCTAAAGCTGAAACTCCAGTACTTTTGCCACCTCATGCAAAGAGTTGACTCATTGGAAAAGATTCTGATGCTGGGAGGGATTGGGGGCAGGAGGAGAAGGGGAAAACAGAGGATGAGATGGCTGGATGAAATCACCGACTCGATGGACATGAGTTTGAGTGAACTCTGGGAGTTGGCAATGGACAGGGAGGCCTGGCGTGCTGCAGTTCATGGGGTCGCAAAGGGTCGGACATGACTGAGCAACTGAACTGAACTGAAGTGAAAGGCCATTAGATGGTTTCCCTGGTCGCTCAGTTGGTAAAGAATCCACCTGCAATGCAGGAGATCCTAGTTCGATTCCTGGGTCGGGAAGATCTTCTGGAGAAGAGATAGGCTACCTACTCCAGTATTCTGGTCTGGGAATTTCCATGGACTGTATAGTCCATGAGGTCTCAAAGAGTATGACATGATGGAGAGACTTTCACTTCAAAGGCCCTTACTGCTACTGCTAAGTCACTTCAGTCGTGTCCGACTCTGTGCGATCCCATAGACGGCAGCCCACCAGGCTCCCCTGTCCCTGGGATTCTCCAGGCAAGAACAGTGGAGTGGGTTGCCACTTCCTTCTACAATGCATGAAAGTGAGAAGTGAAAATGAAGTCACTCAGTCATGTCCGACTCTCAGCAACCCCATGGACTGCAGCCTACCAGGCTCCTCCGCACATGGGATTTTCCAGGCAAGAGTACTGGAGTGGGCTGCCATTGGCTTCAAAGGCCCTTAGAAACAGCTAAATAAGGAACTTTATGAGCCAGTCTGGTTGATTTAAAATTCCAGCCTTACTACTTGTCAAATGTTGGGCTTTGCACAAGTTATTTTGTTTCTCATCATCTCATTTTTTATTTTTTTCCCCAAATCGGTGAATAGTAGCTTTTACCTTAAAGAGGATTAGAAGATTTAAACATGTGTAACAAATGTAGACACATCCTGTTACACAGAAAATTCTCAATATAGGTTAACAACCTCTATAGAAATTCATTCCCCAGTGTGGCTCTTACAGCATTTTACTTAAGGAAAATACCTGAGATCTTTTCCTTGTGTTTTATTTATGGAGATACAAATACATTAAAATAAACTCAAGTGTATTAATAGATTTTTTTCTCCATTTATTCTTTGTTATTTGGGAATGAGACAACTGACGCTTTATTCGTAGAAAAACTAAAAGTGTTTGGATTACTTTAGAGTCAAATTGAATAGCATTTTAGAATATTTTGTTAATATTCAAAGGCAATCATTGAGCTGATTTGATTCAGTTTGACTTTTTATTCTACATTTGAGTTGTACCCTATAGCTGTGAAAAACAGCCTTTTCACCTGCCTTCCTACACATGTCTATGATCCATAGATACAATTTCTACCCTCCTGTTCACCTTATTTGTTTCTACTGCTGCAGCTGCTAAGTCGCTTCAGTTGTGTCCGACTCTGTGCGACCCCTTCGATGGCAGCCCACCAGGCTCCCCCGTCCCTGGGATTCTCCAGGCAAGAACACTGGAGTGGGCGGCCATTGCCTTCTCCAGTGCAGGAAAGTGAAAAGTGAAAGTGACGTTGCTCAGTCATGTCTGACTCTTCACGACCCCATGGACTGCAGCCCACCAGGCTCCTCCGCCCATGGGATTTTCTAGGCAAGAGTCCTGGAGTGGGCTGCCATAAGTCAGAGAAAAACCCAACAAGGCTTGGGGCTACAAGAATCAGGGGCTCCTGGAAAAGTGACAAGGGTTCAAACTGAGGTATTTTCCTCACAACATTTTTCAGTCTCGACGTGGCCTAATGGTGCTGTGGCTTGTGTAGCAATGAGAAGAATGATTCTTTTCATGGGGCTCCGCTGGTGGACCAGTGGCTAAGTCTCTGCACTTCCGAGGCAGGGGGCACATGGCTGACCCCTGGTCAGGGAACTAACATCCTGTATGCCACACAATGCGACCAAAAAGTTTTTTTTTTTTTTCCCCACAAAACAGAAACTTTATTTTAAAAAGGAGAAAAATGATTCTTTCAAAATTCTACGAATCTCAATGTCACCTGAGTTTTTTAGCTTATCTTTGTTGATTTATTTTGAGGACAAAGAGGAAGGAGAAAATACACTTTGTTACGCTAACTTAATATGTGCAACAACTTGATCCTTTAAACAGCATTGTTTGTTTCAGAGTTCCACTGATCATCTCAAGTGAATAAGATCAGACACTGAGGCTGATCTCTCTCAGTGGGCTCAAAGGAAATGTGAGTTGGGATTAGTGGATACACCATTCAGTCCAGTTTTTGCATAATTTCATTTGCTCTCGTCTTGGGAACTCATCGCAAAAGTTCTCTTCTAGTTGATAGCCAGACTGTCTAATATGGGGCTCCCCCTGTGGCTCAGGGTTTAAGAATCTGCCTGCAGTGCAACAGATGCGGGAGACTAGGGTTCGATCCCTGAGTCAGGAAGATCCCCTGGAGGAGGAAATGGGAACCCACTCTGGTATTCTTGCTGGGACAATTCTATGCACAGAGATGACTGGTGGGCTACGGTCCAAAGGTCTCAGAGTTGGACACAAATGAAGCAACTGAGCACAAAAGCAGATTTGTGCTGCATGCACGTGGTTCCTCATGAAACCACTGTGTACATATACAACATATATAATCTTCAGAAAGATTTTCAGTAGAACTCCTAAGAGTAGGCACAACTTAAGATCTTGGATAATTTACTGGCAGTGGCACTGAGCTAGGGACAACATGTACCGGTTGGAATCTACAGTTCCGGGTTTCCATTTTTCAACACTTTTAGGACATTCAGAAATATAGAATTTCCTTTCTCTCATTCTTGGAAATGCAAGGATACCTTTTTGTCTAGGTACTATATACTCAAAAGCAATACAGTTTTCAATACTTGACACCTTTCTTCTTTTTATATTAATTTTAAGAATACCTATTATCTCTCTTACCTGCCTCCTGAGAAATCTGTAGGAAGGTTAAGAAGCAACAGTTAAAACCGGACATGGAACAGCAGACTGGTTACACACTGGGAAAAGAGCACATCAAGGCTGTATGTTGTCACCCTGCTTATTAACTTATATTCCGAGTACATCATGCAGGATGTCGGGCTGAGTGAAGAACAAGCTAGAATCAAAATTGCCGGGAGAAATATTAATAACCTCAGATATGCAGATGACACCACCCTCATGGCGGAAAGCAAGAAGGAACTGAAGAGCCTCTTGATGAAAGTGAACAGGAGAGTGAAAACCTGGCTTGAAACTCAACATTCAAAAAACAAAGGTCATGGCATCCGGTCCCATCACTTCATGGTAAATAGATGGGGAAACAATGGAAACAGTGACAGACTTTATTATCTTGGGCTCCAAAATCACTGCAGATGTTGACTGCAGCCATGAAATTAAAAGATGCTTGCTTCTTGGATGAAAAGCTATGTCTAACCTTGACAGTATATTAAAAAGCAGAGACATTACTTTGCCAACAAAGATCTGTCTAGTCAAGGCTATGTTTTTTTCACTAGTCATGTATGGATGTGAGAGTTGGACTATAAAGAAAGCTGAGCACTGAAGAATTGATGCTTTTGAACGGTGGTGTTGGAGAAGACTCTTGAGAGTTCCTTGGACAGCAAGGAGATCCAACCAGTCCATCCTAAAAGAAATCAATCCTGACTATTCATTGGAAGGACTGATGTTGAAGCTGAAGCTCCAATATTTTGGCCACATGATGGGAGGAACTGACTCATTGGAAAAGACCCTGATGCTGGGAAAGATTGAAGGCAGAGGAAGAAGGGGATAAGAGAGGATGAGATGGTTGGATGGCATCACCGACTCGATGGACATGAGTCTGAGCAAGCTCCAGGAGCTGGTGATGGAAAGGGAAGCCTGGTGTGCTGTAATCCATGGGGTCTCAAAGAGTCAGACATTACTGAATGAATGATCTGAATTGATTATCTCTCTTTACTTGTTGGAGCTAAGGTAATAATCTTTTCAACTCAATGGATATAATTTTTCAATAACTGTGATAATCCATAGCACAGGAGAATGTCAAGAAAGATGAGTAGAAGAAAGTTATGGGTTGAAGAGTGGGACTATAAGAGAGAATTATTCCACCTGTGTTTTGTTTTTTAGTACAAGTATGATCAAATTTTTATAGGTGTCTTCCTCTTTTCAAAAAGTTTGTGAGAGTTATTGCTGGAGAAAACAGATAAGACCTTCTGATACATCTGTAATGCTTCATCCCCAAAGGAAGGACACACCATCACGTGTTGCCAAAATGCTTCAGCAGCTGTGTTAAAATGTTTCACAGCCAGTAGAATAAACTAGGGCAACCATTAAATTAGTTTGTCTGCTTTTAAAATTTTTCAAAGTCCAGCTATTGCTTCATGATGGAGAAGGGAGGAATTAATGCCAGTGGTGTTTTTTTTCAACCACTTTCCATCAAAGATGATGAGAAACAGATCTGGGCTTTGTACTTCCCTGTGTAGTTGTGCCAGAATTGGGTAGCTGTGCCACAGCTAAACTGCCAAGCCAGCTTTTTTAGATATTAGTACTGCCTGCTGGCGACAGAGCGCAGTGGGAAGACCATTTGTTTGGAATCAGAACAACCAGCTGTGCGATCCTGAGCAGGTCACCAAACTTATCTCAGCCTCCAGAGCTGTGATCACTGAACAAGAGAATATAAATGGAAAATCTGTGATACTGTCATGAAGCAGGATGTTCTGCAGGAAATAGAGTTGCATTCAGAGTCTGGTCAACTCAGATCGGTCCCATTCTCCACCTCTCATCCACCTTCATCACTGACTCTATCACCAAATTTTATGAAATTGATAAAGCGCTACAGCATTCTGAAAGTGAAAGTTGCTCAGTCATGTCCGCGTCTTTGCAACCCCATGAACTGTAGCCTGCCAGGCTCCTCTGTCCAGGGAATTCTCTAGGCCAGAATACTGGAGTGGGTAGCCATTCCCTTTTCCAACGGGGTCTTCCCAACCCAGGGATTGAACCTAGGTCTCCCACATTGCATCAGGATTCTCTACCCCCTGAGCCACCAGGGAAGCCCAAAGCAATCTGAGCAATATTTATCTTCAAGTTGGGAATAATAATCTTCATCACTCTGGGTTCAAAATGAACTAAAGGGACATGGAAAAGCACCTATAAATGTGGTAGGCATATAGTATAATTTCTGTGTGAATATTTTTTCTCTCCTTAAAGGGAGAGATGTTGACCTTCCTGTAGGTGTGTATGTGCTAAGTTGCTAAGTCGTGTCCAACTCTTTGTGACCCCACGAACTGTAGCCCACCAGGATCCTCTCTCCCTGGGATTCTCCAGGCAAGTGTACTGGAATGGATTTTCATGCCCTGCAGGATGGTCTGCAGGAAATAGCGTTGCATGGGATCTTCCCGATCCAGGGATCAAAACTTTGTCTCTTATTTCTCCTATATTGGCAGGCAATTTCTCCACCACTAGTGACACCTTCCCTCTGCTGTTACAGCTATAAGAAATCACCATACACTTAGGGACTAAAAACAACAACAAATTAAATTTATTACGCAGTTTTGGAAGTCACAATTCTGAAACTAACTTTACCGGGCTAAAATCAGAGTGTCAGTAATACTGCATTCTTTCTGGAGGTTCTGAGAAGAGAATCCATTTCTTTGCCCTTTTCCATCTTCAAGGGTTTCTCATATTCCTTTTCCTGTGGCCCCGTTTCTCCATATTAAATGTCAAAACGTTAGGCCAAGACTTTCTTGAACTATCATCTCTTTAAGTCTCTTCTGTCTGTTTCCCAATTAGCTGGGCCCATGTGATTACATCAGCCCCACTGGGATAGTAATCTCCCCATCCCAAGAACAAATGACTAGCAGCATTAATTCTCCTTTGCCATGGACCCCAAAGAATTCACATATTTTGTGACTAGCACATACTTGTGCAGGGAGTCAGGGTAGGGTGAGGTGGGGAGGCATAATTCTGCCTGCTACTTACTGGAAAGGCTTCATGTGAGAAATGACTTTTGAGTTTTCCGACATAGGATTAATTTTACAAAGTGGAGGAAGAAGGAAAGGGCAGGTTAGCTGGAAGAAACAGTAGGATGAGAGCATTGGAATAAAGGTACCACCTGGGGGCTCAGACGGTAAAGAATCTGCCTGCAACACAGGAGACCTGGGTTTGATCCCTGGGTTGGGAAGATCCCCTGGAGAAGGAAACGGCAACCCACTCCAGGATCGTTGCCTGGAAAATCCCATAGACAGAGGAGCCTGGCGGGCTATAGCACATGGGGACGTTAAGAGTCTGACACAACTGAGCGACTCAGCATGCAAGCACGCAGCGTGCTCTGGGAATGGATGATGTCTGAGACAATAGACCAGAGCTCATAACACCTGGATCCATTGAAAAGGTCATTGTTGATATTTAGGACATGTAGGACATGATAAGAGATTCATGCAGGGCAGTGGATAATGAGTATGAGTTATAGAAAAATATATACAAGTCCTGGCAACAACTTTAGAAGTGAATTGGAACAGGATGCACTTGGAAGAGTTTTATATGTCCGTGCACGTATGCATCCTAAGTTGCTTCAGTCATGTCCAACTCTTTGCAACACCATGGCCTGTAGCCCACCAGGTTCCTCTGCCCATAGGATTCTCCAGGCAAGAATACTAAAGTAGGTAGCCATGCCCTGTTCTATGATCTTCCAAAATCAGGGATTAAGCCTGCATCTCTCATGACTCCTGCATTGACAGGTAGGTTTTATTTAATTATCTATTTATTTCTTTTACTGCTAGTGTCACCTGGGAAGCCCTTAGGCATTCATAGTCCATGACAGTAGAACAAGGGAAAAACAGAATCAGAGCTGAGGATTTGGAAATGTATACCTGTGACAGGAAAGGAGTCAGTATAATCCATAACTTTTACTGGGAGTAAGAACGTGAGGATAAGATGGAATTCAGGTCAAAAATGTTTTTTCTTTTTCTCTATAGGACCCTACAAAACATTTTGTAGGGTCATATAATTAAGACATAGAGGAGGTGGGACACATTTGTAAAAAGCAAACAAAAAAAAGTTAAAAACAAACAAAAAACAGAATGTGTACTGAATGTGAAAACGTCCAGATGCAGGTGAGTATAATAGTGTTACCATAGCAAATGGTATAATTTTGACTGTTTATTTTTAATCATTTTATTCAGTGTATTCTGCTATGTTCTTTCACTCACATTGAAGCCATCTTTGATGATTCCAACAGAAGCATCTGACCTCCATTTTTGACCAGTTATTCTCCTGTTTAAATCCTTTTAATGGCTTTTAAAAATTCATATGATTAAGTCCAAGCTTTCTGACCTGGGCTAAAAGCCCCCTCTTCATGTTCTTTCAGAATCACAGCGCTCCCTTCAATGAAACCAGCTGATTCTTGTGTAAAGAAAAAAGTGGCATTAGAAGCAGGAACTTGCAGACGTGATGCCCAGATTTCTGGTTTTGTCTGTGATTCTGGGATTTATAGATAAAATGAAAAACTCTTTGCCAACTAAACAATTATATCTCTGTGCTACTTGGAGAAACACTTCTATGTGACTGACTTTTCAAGTCCTCTCATCCTTCTAAATGACCATGAATGAACAAGTTCAGTTCAGTTCAGTTCAGTCGCTCAGTCGTGTCCAACTCTTTGCAACCCCATGAATCGCAGCACGCCAGGCCTCCCTGTTCATCATTATCTCCCGGAGTTCACTGAGACTCACGTCCATCGAGTCCGTGATGCCATCCAGCCATCTCATCCTCTGTTGTCCCCTTCTCCTCCTGCCCCCAATCCCTCCCAGCATCAGAGTCTTTTCCAATGAGTCAACTCTTCGCATGAGGTGGCCAGAGTACTGGAGTTTCAGCTTTAGCATCATTCCTTCCAAAGAAATCCCAGGGTTGATCTCCTTCATGAATGAATGAATGACTCTAAAACAAATCACCAGATTTATTCCATAATGTGATGGAGTGAGATAAGAAGATTGATTACAGCATGTTTCCGCTCAGTCCATGATCATAGGTAACATATTGATACTGAAAAGCTGTTCTTTCAGCTAAATAACAACAACCCCCAAAAAACCAAATGATTCTCATCTTTGTGATGCCTTTGTGCATGTATTGGTCCTGTTGCTTTAATTTAATTCGATTTTAAAGAAAAGATGCGGTGTTTGAACAGCCTGGGGAAAAAAAATCCCTAGAAACTATTTTTCTCCAATTAATTTTTTATTTTTTTATGAAACATTGCTTATGACCCAAAGACCTTGTAATGCATTTCCCACTTAGAATAAAAAAGAGAGAGAGAGAAAGAAATTGAAGAGCTTCACCTTGATAAGATCTCATCACCAGACAGGGCAGATGTATGACAATATCTGATATGTAATCTTATTCTTCTTGACAGTTCTATGCAGTTTTGAAATGGAGGTGCATAGAGATATTGAGCCAGTCTGATCAAAGATTTTTAAAATATTACTTGGTAGGCTATTTAAACCCTTTTCTTCCCTGGTGTTACTTTAGAAACCTAGTTTAGTTTCTGACTTAAATGTATTCAGAAGAGTAAAACAGTACAGATCAAAAGCACTGGGGGTGGTTTACTAACCATCTAACACAGGTTAATATAAACATTTAGGGAAAAGCTAATTCCTATGCATTTTAAAATCCATAAGTGTATTATTAATTGATATATTAATTCTTCAGCATATTTCCCTAGCTTGTACCTTGATTTGTATTTAGCATGTTCATAGAATTGATCATTTACTATTTAATAACAATATATAGTAATGCAGGGTTATAATGAAATCACAATTCATGGCTATCAGGAGACTATGTCTACCTCTTGTTTTTAACTGCTTTAAATTATTGCATGTACAATAAACTTGTAAAACACAATTATACAAAATAAATTATCTCAAAAATAACAGAGAATATTATAGAATATTCTCTTTATTATCCTGCCAAAGTTCAACCCTTGGAATATTGAAATAATACTACCTTTGAATCTCCAACATCTGAGAGATAGTAAGAGTATAAATAGCTTGCTTGTCATTTTTTTTTTTTTGTATTATATTAATTTATCTTGAGCCAATAGTCACTTGAAAAGTCAGTGAGATACTTTGGAAAAATGAGAATAAATCTGCAATATCCATTCATTAAAGAAAGGAACGTAGATGTATTGTACAGAACAACTGCCTTGAGAAGTATTTACATTTGAGCCAAGATTCACTTAGTAGGAGGCCATCACAGCATGTAGTGACTTTCAGTGTTAAAATTTAAAGAGTAAATGCAGAACTACTGCATTAGTTTCTGGGGGCTGCTGTAACAAATTGCCACAGACTGGATGGCTTAAACAAGTGGAATTTATTGCCTCAGATCTAGAAACCACAAGTTCAAGTTCAAGGTGTTGGCAAAGTTGGTTCCTCCTGAGACTGTGAGATTCAGTTCCCAAGTCTTATCTCTGACCTCCTGGTGGGAGCTAAAGGTCTCTGACATTCCGTGATCTGTAGAGGCATCACTCAGACCTTTGCCTCCATCCCCATGTAGCTAGCATTCTCCCTGTGTGCCTGTCTTTGTGTCCAAATTTCCTTTTATTTGGATTAGGAGATGCAAACCTTCAGATATAAAATGAATGAGCCACAGGGGCATAATATACAGCATAAGGAACATAGCCAATAACATTGCACCAAATTTGCATGGGGAGAGATGGTTATCACAAATTTCATACTGAGTTCAAATGTCAAATAATTGAGTAGCACACTTGACAGGAATACAATACTGTATGTCAACTATATTTCAATAAAACCTTTCACATTTTTATAAAGACACTAGCCCACCCAAATGACCCCATTTTAACTCATCATCAGTGAAGACCCCATTTCCAAATTAGCTCAGATTCTGACTTCACATTAGAACTTCAACATCATTTAGGAGAACACACTCAACTCATAACAGCTATCCTAAATCTTTTAAATAACTGTGTCTGCATGCTCAGTGGTTCAGTCATGTCTGACTCTTTGTGACCCTATGGACTGCAGCCCGCCAGGCCTCTCTGTCCATAGAATTCTGCAGGCAAGAACGCTGGAGTGCATTGCCATTGCCTCCTTCAGGGGATCTTCCCTACCCAGGGACTGAACCCATGTCTCTTTCCTCTCCTGCATTGGCAGGCAGAATCTTTACCACTGTACCACCTGGGAAGCCCCATCCTTTCTTCGCATCTTCTCAAATGGTCTTTCAGCCTTTTGATTCAAGGAGAGTTTCTTATTTGTATTTGCAGCCCTAGAAACCACAGTGGCTGGCATATAGTAATCAATAAATAGCTATTGAAAGGATTAAAAAAAAATAAAGTGAAGAAATATAAATGCAATTCCAGGCTGCTGTGTGTTCAGGTTATTATATATATATAGATCTATCAAAATGCAGAGAGAGAGGCCTGAAAGGGGGACAGCCAGCAATCTGTCCCTGGTCCATACAATAAAGATGTGTGTAAATGTATCACCCAAAGAAAGCCTTGAATGTGGCTGCCAAATGTTATAACAATGCTGCAGCTTTTGCTAATAGTGATGGTTTCCAGGAATAAGTGGGCTGCACTGTGATGTGTATCTTCAGGGGCTGCAATTTGTGGTATTTTGTTAGTGATCATCAATGTTAAATATAAACTGTGTTCAGTTTAACACAAAATAAATTTTTTTAATTTATTCTGTGAAGGGGATTGAGCATATTGTGAGAGGCAGAGGACTCAACATATTGCAAAGGGAAATAATTCCCTTTAGCAGGAGGTTCTGATACTGGAAGCTTCATGACACATCCTTAAGAGGGCTGTAATGGACAGCTTTCCAAGTGAAAACAGATACTGTTAAGAACGAGACTGCAAAGTGCAAAGTGTAAATTGCAAAGACAGAGGGGAGAGACAGACAAGCCTACTTCATTTTCTGTATTAAAGCATCAGAGACAAGAGTTATCACTGGCAAATCTCGAGGGAGTAATTTGATCAACATTCAGCTGTGACCTGACTATCTGAAATAGAGGGTGTGTTTGCTTTATGGTTTCTTATAGTCTGTTAGTGATGAAGTCACACATACACACAATATTCAAAATACGATGAGACCTATTTGAAGCTGTTTCCTCAGCATCAAATATAATGCATATTTCATTATAAATCCATTCTTATCCATTAAAATGCCATTGTCAGTGATGTATCAGTAAATGTTTTCAGGATAATTTTATTCCAGTAGGAGGTGATTTATAGTACTAAATCGTATAGGTTTAAATAGCTAGCACAGAAAAAATGAGACTCATGTGAGGAACACATCAAAATTTCTGTACAGTGTTATGACTCAAATAGGAAAAATGCATTATTCAATTAGTACCTTTAATATAATTTCAACACCATCAGTCAAATTTGCTTTTTAATAAGTCTGGGAATATAAAACAAAATTTAATACACAAAAATCTCTGGGTAAAATATTCTCTCTATTTTTAGGAGGTTTGTTTCTTCCAAATATTTAAGTAATTTTCATTTTGCAATATTTAAGTTATTTGAGCAACAGAAAAAAGGAAAAATAACCTTTTAGAACTTTTCTTTTCCATTTATTCTAGGATTTTAATTATGTGATACAATTGAAAATACTTCAGTCAAACCAAGGAAAGCTAGCTAAGCCATTAGAGAAACCAAAGAGCAGATGGATTATTTTTGTTTGTTTTATATACACAGTTTGCTATTTAAGGGATCTATGGACATAATCAAAATCTACACTAAAATGTCAAACATTGTACAAGCTTGATTGTTTTCTAAGTAGATTTTCTTTTTTTAAAAAACCTGAAGCAGTGTTGACTTTTAGTATTTGTTTCATGGGTATAGCATAGTGATTCAATATTTTTTATAGATTACACAAAGTTATTATAAAATACTGACTATATTCTCTGTGCTGTACACCATATTTCTGTGACATTTATTTTATAGCTGATAGTTTGCACCTCTTAATCCTTTTCACTTATTTCGCTCCTTTCACTCTCTAGTAAACACTCGTTCTCTGTATCTGTGAGTCTATTTCTGTTTTGTTATATTTATCCATTTGCTTTGTTTTTAGATTCCACATAGAAGTGGAAACATTACCGATTTTGTATTTCTGACTTATTTCACTAAGTTTAATATCCTGCAGGTTTATCCTTGTGGTCACAAATGACAAGGTTTCATCCTATCTTATGGGTGAATAATATATCACTGTATATATTTACCCCATCTTTGGTTTCTTCCATGTCTTGGCAATTGTAAATAATGCTGCTATGAACATTGGGGTGCATAAATATTTACAAATCAGTGTTTTTGTTTTCTTTGGATAAATACCAGGAGTGGAATTGCTGGACTATATGGTCATTCTATTCTTTTTCTTTTTTTGAGGAACCTCCATACTGTTTTCCATAAGGGCTTCATCAGTTTACATTCCTACCAACAGTATTTGAGGGTTCCCTTTTCTTGACATCCTCCCCAACACGTGTTATTTCTTGTTACTTGACTACAGTCATTCTGATCGTTGTGAGGAACTATCTCATCGGGCTTCTGGTTTCTATTTCCCTGATGACTAGAGGTGTTGAAAATCTTCTCAATGTGC
Organism: Budorcas taxicolor; assembly: GCF_023091745.1. Taxonomy (NCBI): domain Eukaryota; kingdom Metazoa; phylum Chordata; class Mammalia; order Artiodactyla; family Bovidae; genus Budorcas; species Budorcas taxicolor. The sequence continues at coordinate 80,851,552 of NC_068921.1, read as the reverse complement.
CTGTTGACCATCTTTTTGTCTTCTTTGGAAAAATGTCTGTTAAGATCCTCTGCCTGTTTTTATCTGGATTGTTTTTTTTTTTTTTTTTTTTGACATAGAGTTGCATAAGCTCTTTGTATATTTTGGACATTTTAGCCCCTTATCAGACAGATCATTTGCAAATATCTTCTCCAGATCAGTCGGTTCTCTTTTCATTTTGTTGATGGATCCCTTCTCTGAGGTTTTCAGTGTAGATCAAACTGATCAGAACTTTATACTGATTAAAGATGCCTAATGGAAATGTAAAAATACTATTATTGGTTTCAATGTTCTGAAGGACAGGAAGCCATGCCTATTTTGAAGACAAAATATGGGGGCCCATGCTTAGGCTGTTTTCAGTTATATGTGATTTAGGAATCAGTGAAAGAGATAAACTATCTTTTGTAACCTAACCTGTTTCTAAGTGAAATGGACGCTGGCATATTGACCAAATTTTCATGTAAGGATTACATACATTCCAGATTTCATTGTGATTATCTTTGGGAAGTAATAAGCACATTTCCTATGGACAAACTGTATCATTCAAGCGAGAAGACACAATGCCCTAGTTCCTGTTTCAAATATAGTCACTGATCCTGAACCAAAATAACAGGTCTCAAGATCAATAATAACAAAGGAAACTACATTTTTTAATTGGATCCAGCAGCTGCTAGCAGTAAGATTTCATGACCTATATTGATTGGGAAGCGCAATCTTTAATGGTCTGTTTAAGTAGATATCTCCATATATATGCAAGTGTACTGATAAATGATCATCTCTCACCCTGACCCTACCTGCTTCTAGCTGCCCTTAGAGCATACATGAACTGAAAGAAGTATTTTTTCTGTCTGAAAAAATAATATGTAAAAAAAACTTTTCATGAGAGAGTATGCCAGGGCCACCTAATTACACTTAACAAAATTCTGCACAGTTGATCACTTAATATATTTAGTACTTCAGCAAACTGAATGCTGCTGCTGCTGCTGCTAAGTCACATAAGTCATGCCCGACTCTTAGCGGCCCCATGGACTCCAGCCTACCAGGCTCCTCAATCCATGGGATTTTCCAGGCAAGAGTACTGGAGTGGGGTGTCATTGCCTTCTCCGAGCAAACTGAATAATTGTACTTAAAATAATTCAAGATATGGGAGAGTTAGTTGGGGATGGCAAGGGGCTGAGAGGGGGTGCAGGTGGGTGCAGGGGTCCATGGGGAAAGAGAGGTGTAGGTGTTAAGTAAAGGAAAAGATGAGACAGTTAGAAGAGTCTTAGAGCCTAGGGCTCAGTAGGGCAAAGACTTTGGAATATCCAGGGGAAATTCAGAGTGTAAGGAGGGGATGATAAGTTGTTGAGTTGAAAGATGGAGGTGAGAGAAAGGAGCCAGAATAATCCCTTCAGGAGAAAAGCAGACTCAGATAGAGAGAGGGACATAGAGTCCCAGACGAGGGGACAAATTAGCATTCAGGTAGGAGGGTGTGGAGGTCTCCAGCAGCCCTCTCTAGGTTCTAAAGACTCTGGAGAAAGGAGGGTGATGACAGGAATAAAAGCTGAGGGGTTGGAAGAAAGAAGCTGAGAGGGAAGTTTCTGGAAGGGTTGGATGAAACATCAGAACACTAGCTCTTCTGCCAAGGGGTCTAGGTTGTCTAGATTCCCGAGGGTCCCCAGGGAAGTGTCCTGTCCTACACGTGGTCACATTTACCTGCGTCAAGCCTGGGGCTAGTACTATGCAAGAAAAGACCCAGGATTCACGGCGTCACGGTGTCTGGACCACCTTCCCCAAGGCCTTGCTGAGTCAAGGAGATGATTCCGGAGACTGAGCTCACAGCTCGCTGACTGCATACCTGCTTTCCTCCTCTGACCCCTGATAGCAGAGAGGACAGAAATATAAGGAGGGGGATTAAAGAAGTGCCCGGATTTCTGCTTTCATTAGGCTACTTAAGTCTGATGAAAGAGATTGAAAAGAAGAAAATGGAGTCTTGAAGGAAATGACACATTCATCTGAGAGGGTAGTGTTAAAGCTAGAGGGTCTTGTACTTCCCAAGGGCCCCAGGTCTAAGCGTGTCTGCCGTGTCCAAAGTGCAAGGAAGCCAGTATGACTCAAAGGGTGGAAAGAGAGGAGAGAGCAGGGATAAGAGAGTTAGTAAGGATCTGGCCTTTATTCTCATAGGTGAGACGAAGATGAGATGGTCAGACAGCATCAGGAACTCAACGGACACGAGTTTGAGCAAACTCCGGGAGACCATGAAAGACAAGGAAGCCTGGTGTGCTGCAGTCCATGCGGTCACAAGAGCTGGACACGACTTAGCAACCGAACAACAACAGCAAGGTTAGAATAAGGGTTGGTGCTTTATGCTTGGCTTCCCAGGTGGTTCTAGTGAGAAAGAACCTAACTGCCAATGCGGGAGACAGGAAGAGAAACAGGCTCGAGCTCTGGTTTGGGAAGATCCCTTGGAGGAAAATATGGCAACCCACTCCACTTTTCTCATCTGGAGAATCCCATGGACAGAGGAGCCTGGCAGGCTACAGTCCATGGGGGCACACAGAGTCAGGCGTGACTGAAGAGACAGCACACACGCATGTTTTATTCTTTGCTCAGTCGCTCAGTCGTGTTCGACTTTTTGCGATGCCATGAATCACAGCACACCAGGCCTCCCTGTCCATCACCAACCCCCGGAGTTCACTCAGACTCACATCCATCGAGTCGGTGATGCCATCCAGCCATCTCATCCTTGGTCGTCCCCTTCTCCTCCTGCCCCCAATCCCTCCCAGCGTCAGAGTCTTCTCCAATGAGTCAGCTCTTCGCATGAGGTGGCCAAAGTACTGGAGTTTCAGCTTTAGCATCAGTCCTTCCAAAGAAATCCCAGGGCTGATCTCCTTCGGAATGGACTGGTTGGATCTCCTTGCAGTCCAAGGGACTCTCAAGAGTCTTCTCCAACACCACAGTTCAAAAGCATCAATTCTTCGGCGCTCAGCCTTCTTCACAGTCCAACTCTCACATCCATACATGACCACAGGAAAAACCATAGCCTTGACTAGACGGACCTTAGTCGGCAAAGTAATATCTCTGCTTTTGAATATGCTGTCTAGGTTGGTCATAACTTTTCTTTCAAGGAGTAAGCGTCTTTTAATTTCATGGTTGCAGTCACCACAAAATATATACTACCCTAAATTTTATTCTTAGGGTAGTATAAAGTCATGCATGTGTTCAAGTAAGGTAAAAACTCGGTCTGTTTTACTGTCAAAGACCCCTGTGGAGGCATAGTAGGAATGAGGATACTTATATATAACTAATGGGAAGATTTGGAAGGTTCTTCTGATCCGTGCTAGAGATGATGATGGTTGGGACCCGAGTGTGAACTTGGGGAGTGATGAGCCAGGAGTTGATTTGGGATAAACTTTGAGCATAGAGTTTATAAGGCTTTGATTCCATTTTGCTTATTAAAAAAAGAAAATAGGAGTCATGGTCGGGTCCACATCTTTTGGCTGAAACAGCTGAGTGAATGATGGTGCATGTTAGTGATATCGACATGTTTACTAACCAAATGCATGACTTTTAACCTCACTAAAACTTGTTTTCCTCACATAAAAGAAATGGAAGCAAGGATACCTGCTTCACAGAGTTTGTCAGTATTAAGCCAAATAAGGCATTCAAGACACTACTTATAGAGCCTGGCAGACAGTAAGAATCTAATAGATGGGACGTGTGTTTAATCATGTGAAATACCAGGCTGGATGAAGCATAAGCTGGAATCAAGATTTCTGAGAGAAATATCAATAACCTCAGATATACAGAAGACATCACCCTTATGGCAGAAAGCAAAGAAGAACTAAAGAGCCACTTGATGAAAGTGAAGGAGGAAAGTGAAAAAGTTGATTTAAAACTCAACACTGAGAAAACTAAGATTGTGGCATCCGGTCTCATCACTTCATGGCAAATAGATGGGGAAACAATGGAAACAGTGGCAGACTTTATTTTTTGGGCTCCAAAATCACTGCTGATGGTGAATGCAGCCATTAATTTAAAAGATGCTTGCTCCTTGGAAAAACAACTATGACCAAACTAGACAGCATATTAAAAAGCAGAGACATTACTTTGCTGACAAAGGACCACCTAGCCAAAGCTATGGTTTTTCCAGTGGTCATGTATGGATGTGAGAGTTGGGCTGTGAAGAAGGCTGAGTGCCAAAGAACTGATGCTTTTGAACTGTGGTGTTGGAAAAGACTCTTGATAGTCCCTTCGACTGCAAGGAGATCCAACCAGTCTCTCCTAAAGGAGATCAGTCCTGGATGTTCATTGGGAGGACTGATGTTGAAGCTGAAGCTCCAATACTTTGGCCACCTGATGCGAAGAACTGACTCATTGGAAAAGACCTTGATGCTGGGAAAGATTTAAGGCAGGAGGAGAGGGGACGACAGAGGATAAGATGGTTGGATGGCATCATTAACCCATGGTGATGATGGCATCACCCATCAGTTTGAGCAGGCTCCAGGAGTTGGTGATGGATAGGGAAGCCTGGCTGCTGCAGTCCATAGGGTCACAAAGACTCAAACACGACTGAGGTACTGAACTGAACTTAATCTAAGGCTTCCCAGGTGGCACTAGTGGTGAAGAATCTGCCTGCCAATGCAGGAGATGCTAGTTTGATCCTTGGGTTGGGAAGATCCCCTGGAGAAGGAAATGACAACCCACTCCAGTAATCTTGCTTGGAGAATTCCATGGACAGAGGAGTCTGGTGTGCTACAGTCCAGGGGTTTGCAAAGAATCAGACACAACTGAAGTGACTAAGGATACACACACTAATGCTTAATCTAGGGCTTTCCAGGGAGAAGGCAATGGCACCTCACTCCAGTACTCTTGCCTGGAAAATCCCATGGATGGAGGAGCCTGGTGGGCTGCAGTTCATTGGGTCGCTAACAGTCGGACACGACTGAGCGACTTCACGTTCACTTTTCACTTTCATGCATTGGAGAAGGAAATGGCAACCCACTCCAGTATTCTTGCCTGGAGAATCCCTGGGATGGGGGAGCCTGGCAGGCTATCGTCTATGGGGTCGCACAGAATCGGACACGACTGAAGCGACTTAGCAGCAGCAGCAGCAGCAGGGCTTCCCAGAGGGCGGTAAAGAATCTGGCTGAATGCAAGAGATGCGGGTTGTATCCCTGGGTTAGGAATATTCCCTGGAGAAGCATGTGGCAACCCACTCCAGTATTCTTGCCTGGAGAATTTCATGGACAGAGGAGCCTGGTGGGCTACAGGCCATGAGGTTGCAGAGAGTCAAACATGACTTAAGTGACCCAGCACAGATACATACTTATCTAAGTAATCATTATAAAGTACCACCCCATCATCTTTAATTTGGCCATCAGCATTTTTAGGTTTCATTTTGTCTTTCTCTTTTTGCCTCTCTCATAGATTCTCTGCCTCCTTTCTATCACAATGAGAAGCACAGTCGTCCTATGCTCAGAGATGAATTGAGGGATATTTCCAGGACAGAATTTCTACAAATACAAATCCTATGATAAGGGACTCTGAGAGCAAGTTTGAATGTCCAACTAACAAAATAGACTTAATGGTCTCCTTTTTAAAGCTCCAGTTTCACTCTGAAGTTAAAACTACTTCTAAAGCTTGTTTTACCTTTTACATTGTAAAAGTACTTTAGAATATGCAATTCTCAAAGTATTGAGAGGCACAGGCACAGTTCTCATAGTGATGAGAGGCATTTCATTATAATAACAATAAACAAGCCAATAAAAAACAATAACAATAACTAAGGCTGAGAGAACTAAAGTACCTACAGAGTCACAATGGTGCTGGTAGTTTTTAGAGGCAAAATGTGGAAATATTGGCTTAAAATTCTCCTCGCCACAAATGCTGTGCTCTGTCCACTGTCTGCTCACTCCTCAAGGATGGGATAACTGCAGTTCGCCTAAAGGAAGACAAGCTCAGAAAACAGAAGGATATTTGACTTCCCTGGATTTGAAGTTACTTTGTGATACAGCTCCTCCCCAAGGGAATTTGGCAACCCTTAAGAATGGGCTTCCCAGGTGGCACAGTGGTGAAGAATATACCTGCTAATGTAGGAGCTATCGGAGATGTGAGTTCCATCCTTGGGTTCAGAAGCCCTGGAGAAGGAAGCGGCAACCCACTCCATTATTCTTGCCTGGAGAATTCCATGGACACAGGAGGCTGGTGGGCTACTGTCCATGGAGTCTCAAAGAGTCAGACACGACTGGGCCACTAACATACACAATGCAAAGAATGAAGAAAACAAAATCTCCCTTCATCATCACCATCATTTTGCTTTCACCTGGAGTCTTCTCTCCTACATGTCGATTCTTCCAGGATACTCAGGTCCCTCTCACTTTTTGCCTCTTTCTTGGATAAACAAATGAGTATAGAAAACTATTCTTAGCATCAACATTTGTATGAAATCATAAATCAGTTGTGTCAGAATCACCTTTAGATATCATAGTTTCCATATTAAAATGATCTAATCATGTAAATGAAATATTTGAACATATTTTATGTGTTGGGCACCACGCTGGTCATTCAAAATAAATTTAATGGGGGAAGATAAATGACTACAATGTCCCATTATAATTGTAGCTCTCAGTGCTTATGATAAAATATGAAATAAGACCAGTCCTTGCCCTCAGAGATCCCACAGTTTGTCATAAATGATCTTCTCCTGCCAAGTTGAGAAGAGCACCCTTGTCTAAATTCTAGCCAATGTTTAGAAGTCTGGCTGTACCAGAAGGCATTGGTGTTCGAGCATCTCACATCTTCCCCTTAATCTTGTCTAGATTCATATGGCTCGCCAGATGTCCTAGAAATGCCCAAAGGGCGGAGGCTGGGTTTCCACCATCTGTAAATGCTCCTTTGTAATTTTGCCACTATACCATCTCCCCTTTCCCTCCACCCATATCAAAAGCCAAACACAACAGCTGGATGTTCAATTATTCAGGCTTCATAAGTACTCTTTAATTATCACTATACACCATCTTTTAACCCAATAAACACAAAATGATCTTGTGCAGTTATAGCTATAACTACATTAAATATGGGAAATATTTGCAATATTTATTTTTTCTTCAGGACTTTTAAACATACATTTACAAATGTAAAGATCTATTTTTCTTATATTTTAACTTGGAACTGATTTATTAACATATAACCTACATTTAATTTATAATTATCTTTATCATTTGAAGTGAAATGTCTTTAATTTTACTGTCTTTTGTGTGACTAAGTTCTTAGTTAGATAAAAGAAATATAAGAGAATGCATGAGGAGATGTGCAAGGACCTTAGACTGTCTGGCAATCTAAAATGAATTTAACTTATGTGCTAACAACTTACTGGGGCTTTTAATTATGTTTTAAAGAATAAAATATAACCCTGCTCTGACAATCGCATGACACTTAATAAACTTGATTTGCAGATAAAAAGCACCTTCATAAAGCAGTCCACGTGACAGAATATCTCATATGTTGTTTATCTCAAGTGTAACACAGGACTATTTGAAAGTAATACTTTAGATATTAAAAATGACCTTTTGAAACAAACATTTTCTTTTCCTTTTCCTTAAACATTGTTTTCAAAGAAAAAATAACTACGTGACTGTATTTATCAATACTGCATCATTTCAAATGTCTTTCATTAATTACTAAAAAAAAAAAAAAGCCTCATTATTTAGCCTTTTAGCATAACTTTGCATGTGGATTTGTCCAACAGTTTAACTGTGTGAATATAAACGACTAATGAAGAGCTCCAAATAGGGTTTCACTAAGAAAACAGTTGGAGCAATTGGACATTTAAACATTGTTATTTCCTGATAGCATGATTGGTAAACAGAAACAAATATATGAAGAGAAACAAAGGAAATGAGCAATGTATTAGGATAAAGGGACTTTGATGTGAACTGGGAACCATTCAATATAAGATTCTAAAAGACAAGCACACTAAAATGCTAACCATGATTATATCTTTTTAGTGTTAATCTAGGAAATTAATATATACTTATTACAGTTTGGGGATTTTCATATTACTTATATGATCAAAAGGAGTAGTGGCTACATAGCTTCTCAAAGAATGGGAAATTGCATTATTTAGCGCTTTAGCGGCTTGATATATAGAGTGCCTCCCGGTCTTTATTCTTGTCAAACTCTAAATCACTTCCTGGTTGTAAGTTAGTCACTAATGTAGATAAATTAAGTCTACAGGTCACTTGAGCATCATTTAGTGTGATGCTTTATTCTGGAAAGTGTAGGGAACCACACAATAAACATGGACCATTACAAAAGGCAACTGCACATTTTTAGTGTTTTGGTTTTTTTTTAGCAAATGTATAAGAACACACACGGTCACAAGTTTGTGGTCCTCACCATATTTCAGCCTCGAAAGTTAATGTTTTATTCTGCCCTGCTTCTATTTGTCCAAATAACTCCAAGTCTCTTCCTACTTAACTGTTTTCAGGTTGGTTTTTTTTTTCAGATTTTAAAATAGTGTCATTGGGAAGAAGTCTTAATTTGGGGGGAGGGAGGGGGAATAAGATTGACTTTAGAAATTAGACAAATGCCTCTCAAAGCCAGCTACGAGGTATAAGTCTGTGATTAAAATACCCCAGCAATGCTTCGGTGAAATATCACAAGATATATAATATAATGGCAATAATTCTACCCAGAGCCAAGGGACCTGGTTGTAATACCTGTAAGGGTTGGAAATTTCAGAGAATCCCTTAAAATATTTGAAACCCTGTTTTATCACCTTGCACTAATTGCTAAATCACTTCAGCCGTGTCCGTTCAACTCTTTGTGACCCTATGAACTGTACCCACCAGGTTCCTCTGTGCATGGGATTCTCCAGGCAAGAATCCTGGGGTGAGTTGCCATGCCCTCCTCCAGGGGATCTTCCCGACCCAGGGATCAAACTCAAGTCTCCTGCATTGGCAGGAGGGTTCTTTACCACTAGCGCCCCCTCAGTTCAGTTCAGTTCAGTTCATTTCAGTCGCTCAGTTGTGTCCAACTCTTTGTGACCCCATGAATCGCAGCACGCCAGGCCTCCCTGTCCATCACCAACTCCCAGAGTTCACTCAGACTCACATCCATCAAGTCAGTGATGCCATCCAGCCATCTCATCCTCTGTCGTCCCCTTCTCCTCCTGCCCCCAATCCCTCCCAGCATCAGAGTCTTTTCGAATGAGTCAACTCTTCGCATGAGGTGGCCAAAATACTGGAGTTTCAGCTTTAGCATCAAGGGGAAGCCCTTAACCTGTAGTAATATTAATAACTTCTCTTTTCTCAAAGAGTTTGTGGTCCAAAACTGATACATTAAATTAGTGATCTTGTTTCTATTGTAAACAGGGTCTTTGTAAATACCTTGGGTGGCGCTGCTGTTTTAGTCTCTATGTCCAAATCTTTGCAACTCCATGGACTATACTCTACCAGTCTCTTCTGTCCATGGCATTTCCCAAGCAAAAATACTGGAGTGGGTTGCTATTTCCTTCTCCAGGGTAACTTCTCCACCCAGGGATTGAACCCAGATCTCCTCTTTACCATTGAGTCACCAGAGAAGCCCAAACACCATTGGCAGCAGCGGACATTTTTGACATCTTCTAAGCTGACAAATCAAGCTGACCTGAAATACATGTTTTCTAAAAATACGTAATTAAAGGATAAATAAAAGTTTAATTTATGTATCTATAGTTATTAAAATAAAAACACCCGCCTGCAATATGTACTTCCTACATCAATGCATATTTTAAACAGAAAATACCCTTCCTTCTGTATTTTCTGTAAGTGGCGGAACTCCATTTTTTCTTACTTAATATATCTTGGGTCTTAGTAGCCATGATTTATGGATAAACTACTTTCCATAAGTATAGATATGAGATTTATAACCATTCTGTCAGGAAAAATAAACACTCCCTTAATATATATTTATGTGTATAAAACATTCTTCGTGTAGTTATTGGGAGGGAGGTTTCAAAAGTGTGCAGCAATGATGATAAATTAGTATTTACTAGAATCAGTTTGAATAAACCTTTTCTTCTGGGGAAATAACTATGGACAGGAGTAATTTCCTTTTTTATTTTATTTTTTTTTACTTTTGATTGTGATTTTCCTCAAGAATTATTTAGGTTTCAAAGTCTCTCTCAATGGAATGATTTCTCCTGTGTTTTATACATAATGTTGTCTCTGGTTCTTTAAAGAAATGAAAAGATCTGTTTAGCACAGCATTTTGTGCAGAACTTTCTGGTTATGTATTCTTACATCAAATCTCCACGTTTACTTTAGATCACAAGGCATCACTAAGTTTAGTTCAATATGTTGTATACATTGTCAACATTAGAATGGCACAACCTATTGTTTCAAAGCAAATGTGTACTCTATGTATGTACACGTGCACATACGTAAGCATATAATCTGATCAAGAGGAACCTCATACTCATTCATATTACGAAGTTGAAAATATTAATATTTGTCCTAATATTTTTTATTCTGATTCTACATTAAAAACATGAGGCATGTGTCTTGTAAATATATAAAAATGCAGGTAATGTACAAATAAGTTTCACATGACCTGGTTCTCAAGGTGAGTCTCATCAAAGTGATTTTGCCAAAGGTAAAAATCCATTCATAGCTCACTTGATATATTTTAAGATGAACACTTTTAAATACCGCTTAAATGAGAGCCCGTGTTCTCTTGCAGAATTTCTTCATGTGAGCTTATGTTTTATATGCTCAGTGACCCTTCTTTCTCAGTAGCCTTTGTTCTTTCCTCATTTCCTAAATTCTAAAATTTGAGAGTCACAGAGATCAACCATGATCGTATTTCAGTCTCTTGGTAATCTCATACCCTCCCAAGACTTTATTCTGAGAAGCCCTACATTTATATAATTTATATTATTGACCGCTCCTCTCCATGGGAGTGAATCCCAGGGCCTAGTGGACAGCTCGACGTACATATCTAACGGATAGCTCAAATTTCCTAAGTCAAAGCTAAGCTTCTGATTTTCCTCTGCAAACCTTCACTCAAAGACACCACTCAAGTATCCATGCCTGTTCGTAAATTACAAACATTCTTTGCCTGGATGCAGACCAAAATTTTGGCTGCATATATACCAAGTGCATACTGCATTACCATGGTGGGTAATTATTACATATATATAAGGCACTCCAGCAAAAATAATCAGGAGCAAACTGCATGATTTAGAGAGAATGGGACCTATACTTTATTCATCCCTCACTGCTTTGGTGGGATTCCCTGATAGATCAGTTGGTAAAGAACCCATCTACAATGCAGGAGACACCAGTTCAATTCCTGGGTTGGGAAGATCCCCTGGAGAAGGGAAAAGCTACCCACTCCAGTATTCTGGCCTGGAGAATTCCATGGAAAGTATAGGCCATGGGGTCTCAAAGAGTCGGACTCAGCTGAGCAGCTTACCCTTTCACTGCTTTGGCAGGAAAACACGGTCTGTAAACCAGGCCTTGCTCTGTCCTTAAACCCTTCTCTCTCAGTAAATGGTGATTCCTTTGTTTTCATACGTCAACTGCTAGCTGACCTTGATTTCACTTCCACCGTCCAGGCATCAGAATACTCTCTTGGCTTCACCTCCCTGGTGATGTCCAGAATCTGATCACTTTTCTCACCCTAACCCTGTCACTTTCATTTCTTACCTTGATTAGTACAGGAGCCTCTTGCTTCCCTAAAGCTTTATTTCAACACAGGAATAAAAGTCGAATCAGCAGTAAAGAATCTGCCTGCCAGTGCCAGAGATGTGGGTTCAGTCCCTGGGTCGGGAAGATCCCCTGGAGAAGGAAATGGCGGTCTTCTACAATATTCTTGCCTGGGGAACCCAATGGACAGAGGAGCCTGGCGGGCATGGGGTCGCAAAAGAATCAGACACAACTGAGCGACTAAGCAACAACTCAGAAGTTCTCCATCGGCTTCGCGTGTGCCTCAGGAAATTCTCCCTGTTGTCTCCAAGACCAGCTCAGTCTGGTCCAGTTCCCAAGCCTATGGCTTTCCTAACAGCTCCACCCCTTGTTCTCACAGTGGGGGCCGCACTGACCCCTCGTTCCCTCTAAACTGGTCAGGGCCTTTGAACTTGCCCTTCCGTCGCCTGAGTGGTCAGTCCCTCCAACATCCACATGGCTTGCGAATCAACTCCTGCTAGTATTTGCCCCAGTATCTCACTACTGTCTTAGTTAAATTTAATTTATTCTCTTATATGCTCCCAATGCCCTTTCTTTTATTTATCCATACAGCACTTCCAATCTTTTGACCTGATCACTTCTAAAGCAGGTTGTTCCTGGCCATGTGGTCTAAAATCCCAACCTCCTCTACCACCCACTCTCTCCCCTAGTACTATTCTCCTTAATATTCAACATTATTCTAAACTGTTCCACAATTTTTTCTATTGTCGTTTAGAAGTTTACCTTCGATCTTATTAATTGGAACTATATGCTCCTCTAAATTCTTGGTGTTTGTATGTATTATTCTATTATTATTATTCCATTATTTTTTAGGATACCATCATAAAAGATTCTCAAACAAATAACTTTGCACTCATACGAATATCTTTGTGGGATAGATTTTTTAAAAATAGAATTGCCAGATCACTGTGTATATGCATTAAAAAAAACAGATATTACTCGCTGTTTTTTCCAAGAATCACTGGTAAATAATACTCATTTCTGTTGCAGATGAAAACACCAAAATTCTTACATTCTCAATAACATCTTATAGCATGATGATATAAATTTTTGCCAATCTGTATGAGACCTTTGCTAACGTTTAACACATTTTCAGATATTTAGAAGCCATTTTCATAACTTTTTTGTGATTTAACTATTCATATATTTTGTCTATATTCTACTTGTTTATATGCATTTTTTTCTCAATGATTCTGTTTTTTAATGCATGCTATGTAGCTGGTGATGGACAGAGAGGCCTGGCGTGCTGTGATTCATGGGGTCGCAAAGAGTCGGACATGACTGAGAGACTGAATTGAACTGACTAATGTGCAAACTATTTGTTATTTGTGTTGTGAATACTTTTTCTGAACAGGTATTTCTCTTAAGCTAAGTTTATGCTGTGTTTTGTGGCACAGTTTTTCTTAAATTAATAATTATTTCTAGTTTAACATTTTCATTTATATCCTATGGGTTTTGTATAATGCTTACACATTTTAACTTGAAATTTGAAAAGTAAATCTCAGATGGATAAGTAGATATAAAATAGATATCATTTAGCTGAAATTCACAATGTGAGAGATTAACAAAGTAACATACCCTTACTTTTTCCTTAAGAAGAACCAGTGTTCCCAGCTCCATTTTAAGAATCCATCCATCAGTCCCTTCATGTGGTGAAAAATTTTATTTCTCATTTAATAAAATTCCTTATGTGCATGGATTTGCTTTTGAATGTTCTCCTCCTCCTGTAAGGTATTTCAACCGACAATAATTCTTTGATGATCACGGTTTTGTACTACATTCCTATGAAATCTAGGGCACTGCCTCTTTCTTGATGAAGTTGTACATTATCAAAATTCCTTTGCTTCTTTGCATCTTTCTCTTCTGGATGACCTCCCCAAAGGGAATAATCAAGATTGTTCTTTGTACAAAGAACGATTTAACTTCACTCATAATGAAATTTGCAAAGAAGCAAAGCACAATTGAATTTATAGCCTTTTTGGTGAGTTCGGCCAGCACTGCTCATTTTAAAGTTGAAAGTACTTATATAAAGTATACAAAAATTGTCCTCTTGCTGTATGCGTGTGTCTTATAGTGTAAAACAATGAACACTACTTAAGAGCAAATCAGTTCCTTTCTTTCATAAAAAACAACTATTACATATGAAAGAGTTTTTAAGCTTTCCCACAGTAAAATTTCTGTTAATTCAGAAAAAACAACAGTTTTCTGTCTCTTCCTTTCAGTCAGATCACAAGAGAAAATATGCATCAAAAATGTGCAAAATCACTATTTTTCTCCACACAATTTTCTTTTAATGCTTTTCACATGTTAGAAGAAAATAAGTAAAACCAAATGTATTAAATTCAAAGTTTTTTTTCCAAGTTTCGATTCTCCTTGACATTGAGGACTCATAATAGCAGCACCTGCTTTTTATGCTGCTATGGCCCTTGCACAATATTTAGGACCCCAGCTTGGCTTCCATCTGCTTATCCAGTCGGTACTCAGAGCTAGGACCTGAAGCTCCCCAAATAAAACCATTCTACAGGTTTATTCCTACAGCCTTTTATCTTTCTATATTAGCATGGGTTCCCCTCTACTTATTGCTAGATAATCCATATCAATGTTATTCTTCCATAGGTCAGTTTTTCTTTAGAGATCCATGCTCACATTGCTCACACCGATATTGAATTCTCTGCTAACCATCTACTTCCTTTCATGGGTTCTCAGTTTCTGTTGATAATGTCCTAGTTACCTTGGTCATCACTGTTCAATATTTATGGTTTCATCTCGATTTCTTTCTATTTCTCTCAGCAAACAACCACCAGGATTCATTTTCTCTTCGTAAGCTCTTTTCTATCTTTCACTTTTTCCCCATGACAATCATTCTCGCCATGTTCTAGACTCCATCACTTTGCCAGAATGTCACAATATCTTTAGTCTAGCCCTTCTTGAATTCACAAATACAGTTGCTAAATTAATTTCAAAAAGTGATCTTGCCACTTTTCCTTCTAAATGTACATAGTAGCTCCTCAATAAATACCTATTGACTCCTTGGGTAAGCTTTAGCTGACATCTTGTTACCAATAGCATGTAGATAAATTACTCCAAGACAGCAATTAAGATTTTCATATTATGTCATAATTTGTATATGTTATGTTGTAATTTTATCCTTCCTGAAATCTCTGTTCCCAGATATGAGCTGTGGCTTTCTGACCACCCTATGCTGCATCCAGAACTATTCATCTGCATCTGTAACTTATTGTATATACAAAAGCAACTTTCAGCCTTTTCATTAAAATGTTATATATTCATCAAGTAGAAATACAAAGCTGAGTTCACAGGAAAATTCCCTAATTTTTGAAGCCCTTCATGACTTGCTGATTGTTTCCAATGTCTGTGTGGTATAACTCATGTATCACTTAACCTACTACTATGCTTTATGGTGATATTTATCTATATATTTTCTTCCCAATTAGACTAAACATAAAATGTCTGAGATACATCTTTACTTATTGATCTTTCTCAGCTTGGTGAACACTGTTTTGTTGTTGTTTATTTAACTTTAACCAGTGTGTGCTCTGGGAAGAACATTAGGGAGGAGATTTGTTTTGCATACCTGAATCTTGAAATCATCTTTTCATAATCGTCACCATAAATATTTTTAGCCTCTTTTTTAAATTCCTAAGTCCACATATTCTACTGCTTTCTTTTCACACACCTAGACTTGTCTACCATTCTGGAACATATTCTTCCTTCATATGAAATCCTATAAGATTCAGAGTATCATTGATCTGTTGTTGTTAGTCACTGAGTCATGCTCAACTCTTTTGCGACCCCATGGACTACAGCCCATCAGACTCCTCTGTCCATGGGATGCTCCAGGGAAGAATACTGGAGTGAGTTGTCGTTGCCTTCTACAGGGGATCTTCCCAACCCAGGGATCAAAGTTGCGTCTCCTAAATTGGAAGGCAGATTCTTTACCACTGAGCCACCAGGTAACACCTCTGTTGTTTTTTATCTCAAGATTGTTTCTCTGTTGGCAGCTCCATTCCACCAATGAGTAGAAAACATCATCTTAATCAATCAAATGAAGTTCAATCAGTCTCAGATTTTCTATATCAGGGTTTCCTATTCCTTATTTTTCTCCCTGTAACTTCATCCAGATGTTAGGGTCCTATATGATGGCAAGAATGTTGGTGAAATATCTGGTTTAGTGGTGGTCCTTTGGTTACATTCGAACATCAATCACTTGGTAATTCTCTCATCAATATTGATATCCAAAGAGATGTTTGCACTTCTACCTGGACACACGGTATAAACAGCGTTGGTTGTTGCAGACTTCTGTCCTAATCTCAAGGTCCTCTGGTGCCTGGGTTTTCAGGGTCTCAGTGATGCTGCTGCTCTGCTGTGTGTGTGAGTTGCTCAGTTGTTTCTGACTGTTTGCAAACCCCTGGACTGTAGCCCACCAGGCTCCTCTGTCCATGGGATTCTCCAGGCAAGAGTACTGGAGTGGGCTGCCATTCCCTTCGCCAAGGGATCTTCCCAACCCAGGGACTGAAGCCAGGTCTCCTGCACTGCAGGCAGTTTCCTTACTGATTGAGCCACCAGGGATACTGCTCTGTTACTCCTTTTAACTACTGGGGATTCAGTCTCTATGTGCAGAGACTCTCCTTTAATAAATGTTGTTTTTATCTCCAGCTCCATTTCCACATCAATACTGTTCCCAATGCAGCCATTTCCACACCCCTCTCTGGTGTTGTCTTTATTATGCTGCTCTGGAGTGCACCTAACATGTCAGCATTTGTCTTCATCCCTGCAATCTGTTTCTCCTAGGTTGCACTGCAAGCTAAGTAGGTTCACCGAATATCTCCTGTATTTTGCCAACTCTAAAGGAGCGATCACAGGCAACCTAGGTTAAAATCTGAACAATAAGAGATGAGAAGCTGAAAGCCAGCATACACACCTCAGAGATATATATTAGGAATGACTGTTCTGTATCATCTGTCTCTGTCGTTCAAGAGAAATTTTCACCAATATGTTTTTAATAAAAGTTTTACTGGAGTAAAACCTAAAAACAGTAAAGTTTACAAATGGTAAGTGTTCAGTTCAGTTCAGTTCATTCGCTCAGTCATGTCTGACTCTTTGCAACCCCATGAATCGCAGCACGCCAGGCCTCCCTGTCCATCACCATCTCCCAGAGTTCACTCAGACTCACGTCCATCGAGTCAGTGATGCCATCCAGCCATCTCATCCTCTTCCATCCCCTTCTCCTCCTGCCCCTAATCCCTCCCAGCATCAGAGTCTTTTCCAATGAGTCAACTCTTTGCATGAGGTGGCCAAAGTACTGGAGTTTCAGCTTTTGCATCATTCCTTCCAAAGAACACGCAGGGCTGATCTCCTTCAGAATGGAGTGGTTGGATCTCCTTGTAGTCCAAGGGACTCTCAAGAGTCTTCTCCAACACCACAGTTCAAAAACATCAATTCTTTGGCACTTGGCTTTCTTCACAGTCCAACTCTTGCATCCATACATGACCACTAGAAAAACCATAGCCTTGACTAGATGGACCTTTGTTGGCAAAGTAATGTCTGTAAAAGTCAACAAAGTATCTTCCTATAATTATCACCCAGGCCAAGGAAGAGAAGATGCTCATCAGATCCTGTCTTATCCTTTCCCACCTGCAATTTTGGCTCTAGAAATTATCATTATATTTACCTCTAACACTCTAAATTATGTTAGTTTTGAACATATAGTGTGAATATTTTTTTAAGTCAACCTCTGAGATGCCTTCATTTCATTGCTCACTCACGGTGATCGTTATCATTGTGACTGTATATCACATACTCTTTATTCATCCAGTTTTCTTGGATCATGGACACTTGCGTGGATGTGTGCCCAGTGACTTAAGCCATATCTGACTCATAGACTTTTGCAGTTGTCAAATTTAGTGCTTATGAATGTTGCGGCCGTGAGCATCATTAATGGTGACTTCTGATGCCAGCATCTCCACCCGTCTATACATATGTTCACCCTTCTGCCGGACATGACTAACAGCGGAAGTGCCAAACCAGCTCACCTCTGCCTCCTTTAGTTGCTACTGCTAATATGTTTTACCGACTGCTGGGTCATTTTAATTTGTGTTTTGCTCTCCTTTTTTGGCTCCAGGACTTGCTTGGTGGTCCAGTGGTTAAGACTTTCCACTTCCACTTCAGGAGACAGGGTTCCATCCCTGGTTGGGGAACTAAGATCCCACATGCTATGGCAGCATGGCCAACAAAACAAAACAAAAACACTTAGCTTCTTGCCCAACTGAGCTTAACAATTTAATGAGCACCTTGTGTGGGAAGCTGCAGAGTCTAAAACTTACTTTTGTATACTTCCTTACTTACCTGGGGCTTCCTTGATAGCTAGGTTGGTAAAGAATCTGCCTGAAGTGCAGGAGACCCGGGTTTGATTCCTGGGTCAGGAAGATCCCCTGGAGAAGGAAGTGGCAACTCATTCCAGCATTCTTTCTTGGAAAATCCTGTGGACAGAGGAGCCTGGAGACTTGTAGTCCATACGATCACAAGAGTCACACTTGATTATCAACTAATCCACCATTACTCACCAAGATATCAGCCTCTTTAGTCCTAGCTATTTTGATCCCTCCATGCTACAATTTTTGTTGCTCCATCAATCTTAGATTATCAAAAGCTCTGATGTGTTCTCTGAACTTGAACACAACCCTTTGCCTGAAGGTTTCTCTTCCCTGCCTGAAGGTTTCTCATCTACGTTTCTCATTTTTTTGCCAAAAAATTATATATGTCCTCAGGAGAAATCAGTTTAAAGAAGGTCCAACTTCTTTGAAACCATACCCTCCCCCATCAAGATCCTATCCTTGATTTAATTGTGCTTGTCCTCAGTCATGTCTGATTCTTTACGATCCCATGGACTGTAGCCCATCAGGCTCCCTGTTGCTGGAATTTTCCAGGCAAAAATATTGAAGACCAATCCCTGACAGGCTTCTCTATCCATGGAATTTCCCAGGCAAGAGTACTGAAGTGGGTTGCCATTTCCTGCTGCAGAGAATCTTCCCTACCTAGGGATCAAACCTGCATCTCTCGCATCTCCTGCATTGACAGGAGTATTCTTTTCCACTTGCAGAGGATATGGGAAGCCTGCCTAATTTCATCAGTAGCTGGCTAATTTTTCCATTTTATTTTGTTTGTTTGCTTTATATCCAGTTTTCTCAGTTGCTCTCAATGGGTACAGGGTCTTCTAAGAGCTGTCTCTCTGACATATTTGGTAAAAATGCTACAGCCTTTCCAGTTAGGGGTCTTGGAGAAAGGAAGCGAGATTGTTCCAGGCTGCTGCAATTGAGAGAGCTGTAGCATGTCCCACAGTGGGAGGTGTACTGTTATCCATGATATGAGTGAACGTAGAAGGAATTTATGAACTAAATGCACTTCTGCCAAAGGAGTTGTACATTGTGAGGCTCTGATCCCAGCTGGACTAAAATAATACGTATGATAATGTGTGTCCTTGTCTCTCCATTCAAACATTTTGAATGAAACATCATTGGCAAACCATTCCAACTTTCTGTTCCAATCCAGATGTTGGATTGCTTCCCGTTCCAATAGTTCCACAACTTACAACTGCCATAGCTTTGGTATTAGAACCAAAGTATTTGGTATTAGAACCTTGTCTTCTAAACTACAACTTAGAAAAATTGCATGTTACCTCACACTGATGTGATTTTGATATTATTAACAGTGTCAGAATATAAACATGAGATTCAAATCAGTTCTTATATTGTCCTTGAACGGTGGAAAAGGTGTGTAATGCTATCAAGCAAACTAAACTGTAGTTGAAGCAAAAAAGCATAGGATCTTAAACAGATTTTTTCCTTTATAAGTATAACCATATTTTTCTAAGAACAAATGTTTTTACTTGTAAAATCAAGAGATCTCTTTTAATTATTTAGTGCATTATGTGTAAATCTTTATTTATTTATTCAACAAATATCTAATATGTAATTACTCAATGCAATGAATTCATTTTTACATAAAAAGCATTCAAGTGCATTAAGCTTATTTGTTGAGTAAGCTTGTTACATTCAGATTTTGACTCAACATACACTGAATTTATAACTTTTTTAAGTGTTAAGAATCTTAAAAAGCACTATTTCAAGAAAAAAAAAGTGCACTCCAAAGAAATATTAAAAATGTGGTATAATTACCAAAATATAAAATACAGAGAGTGGGGTAGAGTGGAAGTCAATCTTTCGCCTCCCACCGAGCTCAGCACTTGTCTAGCAATTATCCTAAGTGTTTCCCCACCACTGAGATTGAGAAAGGAAGTCGCTGTGGCTGCCACTTCTGGGTTGTATGTTGCTATTTTATCCAATCTATTCCTGTAAGTAACTTCTCAAAGACCTTAAATACCCATTTCAAAAGCACTGCTCAAAGCAAAGTACCCACTCATCCTTCTTCCTCAGAACTTTGTATTCCAACTGCCAAAATTTCACAAAGGGTGGAAACAGACTGCTGGGAAAATTGAAAAAAAAAAAAAGGAAAGAAAAAAACAAAAACAGAACTACCTCCCAGGTTTATATCCAGGTACTGTGGTTTACTTTCTCTTTTTCATGGTGGCAATATATTGTTTTAGTTAACCCATAGACACTTAAATAAAAAGGAAACTGAACTGGAAGCTAAATGCCTTCCGTTTGCCATAGGTAAATAAACATGCCTATGTTATATTACCACATTTTGTCATATAAATGGGCCTCTAGCATTTCTTGCTTGATAACTGTGCATCAGCATGTTTTGATGATGCTTGGGAGAGTAATATGTTAGAAGGAAAACTGGATCTGAGCTGTTTCTAATGGTGGTGCTTTAGTCTCTCTGTCTTGTCTGACTGTTTGCGACCCCATGGACTGTAGCCCGCCAGGCTCCTCTGTCCATGGGATTCTCCAGGCAAGAACACTGGAGTGGGTTGCCATGCCCTCCTCAGGGGATCTTCCCCACCCAGGGCTTCTTTACCACTGAGCCATCAGAGAAGTTCGAATTCGACACATTTTAGTTAAAACCATGGGGAAGAAATACATGTGTGGGAATCTGGGTAACTGGGTGCAGCCTCAGCCTGACACAAACTACTCTGTTCCATAGACAGGCCACATCGTAACCTGATAAGAATAATGTGAGGAGTTGAAATCCTTGGTCCACTGAGTATCTTTCAACTTTAACATTCTATCTCCTGCTGTCTCCCTGCTGCTGGTGTCGACTTTTACTCATAGCTAGATTTTTGCAACAGAATTCTAGGGAGTGGGTTGTCCTTTCAATATTTTTATCATGCTTCATTCTTTCTTCCCACCCATCTTGCATAGACCTGCCCAACTCTTCACACATCAGTCGTTTGCTCTACCCCAGGCTTCAGGGAGCCAGCCTAGAGAAAGCTGGAGTGGGAGAAATGCAGTATCTTCTACAGGGAAAGAAATCTAAAAAAAAATGACTAGCTCATGGGAGCAAACATTCTAAGAACCCATTTGAGACTTTTTCATATAATGTTATTTATCACTTATTTTTGGTTGCACTGCGTCTTTGTTGTGGTGAAGAGTGCAGGGAACTTTTCTCTAGTTGCAGGGAGTGGGGGCTCCTCTCCAGTTGCAGGGCCCAGGCCTCTCATTGCCGTAGCTTCTCTTGTTGCAGAGCACGTGGGCTCTGGAGCACAGGCTCAGTAGTGGCATTTGAGCTTAGTTGCTGCACGGCATGTGGGATCTTTCCAGATCAGGGATTGAACCCACATCTCCTGCATTGAAAGGCAGATTCTTTACCACAGAGTCACCAGGAAAGCCTAAGGTATTTGTCAGTGTTTCTTACAGTGATCAAAAGAACTTTTGCCAAATAAGGGTTGGAAAGCCATCAACCTGAGTTCCCATACAGGGACAGAAATTTCCACACTGCAAACTTTCAAATCACAATAAGAAACCCAATACAAGCGCTTTGTGATAGCTTCCCATGACTCCAATATGTGCCGAATACGGGGTGCAGTTCTCCGTGGGAGCCAGAATATGAGGTACCAGAAACATTAAATTAAACACTGGAACTAAGAGTGCTTTAGAAGTTAGGGATTAGACTGAAAGGTGTAGGTATGGAGAGATAGGAAAAGGGAAAAGTGAATGAGTGTGGCATTTTTAGTAAACTCAGGGAGGTTGGTGTACTTTCAGAGGGTTTTGTATTATGAGGCAGCGGCATATAATGGTTTTTAAGTGCTAAGGTGAGAACTTTAATTTCACAGGTAATTGAAATTCTTTATGTGTATTTGAAAAGTAAACAACAGTGATTCAATCTGTGATAAATCTGAAAATCTCTAGTGGAAATATAGATAGATAATAGACAGATATGCATCTATATTCCATCATGTATTTGATATTACGTTAGTATCCAATGCAACTAGCCATTCGGCGTATCTTAAGATACCTTCATCATCTTTGCTTAATAAAGAAGCATTCTAAAAAGTATACAATTCTAGAATTTCATTATTTCTTTTTAATGCTTTAGGCCACACTGAGCAGCGTGCAGGATCTTAGTTCCCTGGCCAGGGATTGAACCCATGGCCCTGCACTGAGAATACAGTCTAAACAGCTGGAGTGCCAGGGAACTTGTTCAAAATTCTAGAACTTTAGAATTTATTTAGTTATTTATCTAGTGACTTTCTTCTGGTCTTATATATATACATGAGAGAAAAATGAGGATGGCCTTAAAAGAAAGCAGGTACAGTCCCTAAGAAAGTCATGAAATTGATGATTCAAGCAGAGGGCTTCTGTGACACACAGTGTGTGAGCAGCTTGCCACGGTTTATTCTGTTGCTAGAACACTGAGGTGTTTCTTCCTCCTTGGCTTCTCCCTTTGGACCCCTCCTACCCACCCTGTGTTTCTTAATGTGCCCACAGAAGGTCTCATGAAACATGGGCATTGCCTCTCTCACCTCCCACTGCCTGTGAGTCACTGGTTTTTCTTGATTTCTCCATGATTAAGGCCAACTACTTTGAAAGGGCATTTATAGTTCTTTATGAATGAACCTCTGATCTTTTTTTCTCCCCAATCTCATCTCTTGCCATTTTTCTTCTCGATATATTCTTGTCGAAGGGCCACAGCAAAACCACGATTTAGAGGAACTTAGGGCACAGATAAAGCCAATTCATTGTTAAAACAAACTAGAAGTAGTTGGAGATGGATTCTTTGTGGTTACTTTCAACAGGAACATGAAAGCTTATATTCTTATCAGGATTTGGTTAGAAGCAGCATGTGAATAATGAAAGTTCATTGCCTGTTCTGGAGGAGTGAGAAGTCCCTCTGATCTCGGTGCCAAGTCATGGCAGGTGAGTTTTCAAGTCCTGCTTCAGTAAAAGCAGCCTCTCCCACTAACCTCTGAGACATTGGAACAGAGTGATGACATTGCTCCTCTGCTCACACAAACCTGACCCAATCCTTTCCCCTGTTACATGTGGATTAAGACAAAGGCTATTAGACAATAATGATCAAGAACCTAGACTTTGGTTTAATTAACACGTAGAATTAATTTTCTGCTTTACACCTACTAAGTTTGGAAACATTGCAAACATAGTCTTTTAAGGCCTCCAAATTCTTATCTGAAAAACTGAATTGCTATTTGTACTTTAAAAGAAAATATAACTAAACAAGCAAAACACTTACAGTGTGGAGACTGCTGGTCTGAATTTTTAGGGTTTTAGCTTTACAGATATAACTTTCCTTTCACTTTTCAATCCAAAGTGACTAAGAGGCTATGTTCAAATTCAGTGATCATTTTACTTTCCTCCAATGCACGGAAGATCCAACTTCACCTGGAATTTGAACTATTCTTTTACTGTGTTCCCATGAGGCCCAGTGGTAAAGAATCCGCCTGCCAGTGTAAGAGATGCAGGAGACGGGGATCCGATCTCTGGGTCGGGAAGATCTCTTGGAATCGGAAGTGGCACCCACTCCAGCATTCTTGCCTGGAGAATCCCATGGACAGAGGAGCCTGGCAGGCTACAGTCCATGAATTGGACATGACTTGAGCACACACACACATCACTAGAATGGTCATTGATTCCATTCCATTTTTAAAATAATTTTTTTCACTTAATTTTTAGACTTGAAAATTAGTGTGCATGTATATATATATATATATATATATATATATATATATATATATATAATACATGGAAAAATTACTCAAAAATTCTGTGGTCTCTTAAAAAATAACAAAAACACATACACACAAAAATCTTCCATCTACTTTTTCTTTAATGCTATCAAACCTCTTTCTCTTTGCAAAATTTTGCTAATATTTGCTGTCATTCAGTAAATAAATGCATATGCTGTTTTCTTCACATAACCAGAAAAGCCAGCCCCTTTCTACATTATTTTAACTCCTCTATAAGTATAATTGTGATGAATGCAAAAACATTCTTTACCAAAGTTGATATCCTGATGTAGTTTAACAATTAACCATTGTTTACCAATGTTTTCTAAAAACTCAGCATTATAAATAATATTTGAGGAATGTCCCTATGCTTATATGTTTCTGTGATATTTTCAGATTACTTTTTGCTTGCCCCAAATAGATTTACCTAGTTTAAAAAAAATGAATATTTTATGTTTTTACATTTATTGTTATATGTAACATTAGTCTTTATGATATGCATTCAGCATATCATTGTATGCAGAAAGATTATCTATAAATTTTATTTCAATCATTTGTACAAACAGCTTTTTAAAATTTTTATTTTTATGTACCAAACACAATTATAGATGGTGATGATATATTTGTGAACAATATAGAAAAGCTGTCCTTTGCTAGGAGTTTCAGTAGAGAAAGGAAACATATCATAAATCAATTAAGGTGAATGAAAATGAAAGGTTGACAGAAAAGAAAGAAGGAAAGGAGGGAGGGAGAAATAACTGAACTAGAGAAAAAGAAAATTTAAAAAGAGGTTCAACAGTGAAAGAGGCTCTGCAGACAATTGTAATGTCTGTAACATTTAATCGACCTGATTGGGAGCTGTCTGCTCAGTCCCTCCAGTTGTGCCCAACTCTTTGTGGCCCCATGGACTATAGCCCGCCAAGATCCTTTGTCCATGAGACTCCCCAGGCAAAAATACTGGAGTGGGTTACCATTTCCTTCTCCAGGAGATCTCCCCAGCCCAGGGGTAGAACCCGAGTCTACTGTGTCTTCTTCAGGTGAATTCTTCACAACTGAGCTACTAGGGAAGTCCATAATTAGGAGCTAAAGAACCAACAATTTTAATGACAAAATCAGTGAATTGATCACCAATTTTAAATAAAGGCAGGACTATATGCCTGTCCAAAGGATTAGGAAATAAAAGTTCCAAGTTCAGCATTGTAATAGAAAAACTAAGCAAGTGAAATATCAATCAATTATGGGGAATTCAGGGCTTCCCAGGTAGCTCTGATGGTAAAATATCTCCCTGCAATGCAGGAGACCTGGGTTCGACCCCTGATTCCTATCCCTGGGTCAGGAAAATTCCCTGGAGAAGGAAATGGCAACTCACTCCAGTATTCTTGCCTGGAGAATACCCTGGACAGAGGAGACTGGCAGGCTACAGTCAATGGGATCACAAAAAACTGGACACAACAGAGCGACTAACCGTATACACACACACACACACACACACACGGGAAATTCAAGACTCGTATATGACCAAAATTCACTGTGAATGACATCACGGGGATTCCTCATGTCTACATCTGGGGGATAATCTGCTTGATGTAAGAGTTTCACAGGAGTTTCACAAAATCCATCTTACAGCATCTCCAGGACAGGAGGCACTGAAACCCATCATTTTGCCAATACAGATGAAAACCTTAACATGAATATTAACTCCTGAGATCATTATTCGGGAAAAATAATTATTCATGTTGACATAACTGATATTTGAAAGGAAGAAGTATGATTAGATCATCAAGTTTATTTTCCACAGGCCAGAGCGAGAGAAGCTTTTCAACAAAGTCACCTGGCCTCATGTTTTCTGAGGAAGTTCCTGGTTCTCCTAATTGGGATGACTGAATATGTTCCAAATAGGTTGTTTGTTACCTTCTTTGCAAATGATCACAGAGCACATGATGATTCAAAGTGACTTCCAAATGCAAATAACTCAATTAGGGAAGACACGATTCCAAGAAAAATAATATGGTTGCGATTCATAAGTTAGCCACCCAAAATACTCATTTTCCTGTACCGGTGTTTTGAAAGTGCTAAAAAGTAACTTCATCTTCATTGACATAGACACCGATGAGCATTGTGTTAAAGATATTACTTCTTAAACCGAATATTTTACATTTTCCCCCCCCTTTACTGCAATTGCTAGCTTTTCTATTGCCAGAAAATTTCCCAATTTGAGGCTGAGCATAGCATTAGAGTGGAGCAGTTGTCTGCATAACAATATTTTTGAAAATTAATTAGTCATTGAGATGATGATCCTTTTTTTTTCTCTCCTTAAGAGTCTCACTTGCTGAGAAATAGTGTGAACTGCTTTCCCCCAACCCCAAATGGAGTGGTGGCTTTTGCAGAACAATGCGAAGGCTGGTTCAGTGTGGGTGTCTTTTGTTTTAAAGTGCTGTCTTCTATTGTGAAGTTAAATTAAGCAAGCCATGTTCAATATTAATGCTATTTCCCTTTTCTTAATAGGTTCAAGTTTACCACAGTGTGAAAAAATATCTGGTTTACATTGGTCAGTGGGTCTCTTAAAAAAAAATGTAAGTTTATTAATCTGTTCTTCAGGTTCTAATGTCAGGGGACTAAAGTAGGTATGAGTTACGGTTTTTTTTTCCCTCCTCAGTGTGTGGGTAGTTGCAAGGAATGACTTAGCCAGCTTTTTAAATCAGCCTTTCTCCACTAAGCTGCCAAGAAGACTCCTCCTACCCCAAAATATTCTGAAGTCATTGATCTGGGGTGACGTTTGGCGTGGCATTTTGCTAAGCTCCCTAGATCAGACCTACCACCCACGTTTGTCAGCCAAACAAGCCCACCCTTCACGTATCCACATGTTCGAAGGTCTGCATGAAATGCTCCCACTCTGCCTAAGAGGTGCTCCACCATCCCACCTTGACAGGGAAGGCCTTGTTAGGATCCAGAGGGTTGGTACACAAGTTGCATGTGGGGACTCCTGGAAGTTCTCCCAGGAACATGAGAGGAACAGGGCAGTGATTCAGCCTGCCGCATCTGGAGATCTTCCCTACACCCTCTCTTCCCACCTGCTGCTCTCCTCTGCACCGTGACACACCCCACCCCAGCGGTGTGTAGACACTCTTAGGAGATAGGCCTGTGAAGCGCAGACATGACGTGGTCTGCCCTTGAGAGGATGGATTTAGGACAGAGACTCTGGGTCTGGAAGTGGGCTTGGACCTTGTGTCAGGGAACGCTGGGGTCCTGGGTGCCTGCAGCACAGGGGGGATACCAGCTTTGTCTGGGTGTGTCGCTCTAGGGAAGGGCTACCTGTGGAGAATCGGAGCAGGTCTCCATTATAAGCCCCAGGCACCAGTGAGTGGCCAAGATGGAGGAGGATGGACCCACCCTTCTGTGTTGAGGTGGTATAGTGCTTCAGGCCTGAAAAAACCAATGCCTGTCATTATATTTGGAGAAGGAAATGGCAACCGACTCCAGTGTTTTCGCCTGGAGAACCCTGTGGATGGAGGAGCCTGGTGGGCTGCCGTCTATGGAGCCGCACAGAGTCGGACACCACTGAAGTGACTTAGCAGCAGCAGCAGTCATTGTATTAATCTGACTTAGGAATGGCCTCACTAGTCCTAGTGAGGGATTAATCCTTAGCATTCCACAGCTAATTATAAGATCAACATTTCCTGAAACTACACCTTAGGTATGTCATTGTACACACATAATTCTAACCCAGAAATGAACCCTGAGTTTTTTGTTGTCGTTGATGTGTGAGTGTGTGTGTGTGTGTGTGTGTGTGTGTGTGTGCAAAGGCAGATGTCTGTCTTTCCTTGTCATCTACTCACTCCGCGCCTTTGCCTTACGGTTTCCTCCATCTCCTTGCCTCCCCTTGGTGTCTTGTTCTTTCTCTATGATGCGCTAAGTTTCCCTCTCACTCTGTCTCTCTCCCATTGTGCTCCACTCCCTTGAGTCCACTCACATGTGCTCGAACATACATGCACACACAGGCACCAAGTAGGCTGAAACACGGGTACCCATAGGAGTTAGATTATAGATACGACTTCTTCAAGTGCATCAAGAGATCCACAGGTGAAAACGTACTTAGCATCCAAATCAGGATGCTCCTCCCAGCTGAGCGAAACTCATTGCAGTTCGTGGTTCAGTCGCTGAGTCGTGTCTGACTCTTTGTGACCCCATGGACTGCAGCACAACAGGCTTCCCTGTCTTTCACCGTCTCCCTGAGTTTGCTCAAATTCACGTCCAGTTCTTATTCACTTTCCACCTATTTCTCTGGCCAGGGAGAAAGTAAGTACAATATTCCAGAAATGCCACCATTTTAACTAAGAAAATACACTAAGCTCAGTAAAATAATCACACAACTGTTATTCCTTTGGGTAGACAGATGGCATACATCAGTTGCTTACTGAGGAGAGGAAGGGGCATTATTGAGTGCAGTTAGGGGTAATTAAATTGATAAAACGATGATGTCAGTGGCCCAGAGTGAGAGGACAAAGGCATTTCTTTAAATAACTGAATACTTCTCGTACCCTTTCTAAAACAGATTAAATTATCTGATTCAGAGGCACCTCTCTTTTGTTTCCATAGAGATCGCTGCAGTCACATTAAACAAAATGCTATAGGCTGTGGATTTATTATCCAGCAGCTACTTCCTGTTTAAATTTAGAAGCAGATCTCTAGGTTTTGTTATTTTACTTCTTCTTCTTAGATGTTTATGTATTTCAAAATGAAGACACGACGTTGAAGTTTAAGGAAACACACGTGATACAAGCCACTTCCTACCGTCTATTTTTCCATGTCAACAGCTATGCAAATATTTATAAGGCTCTGCTTTTTTTTTGGAGGGTACATAAGTTGCCTTATAGAACAGCATTTAAAGAAAACTAACCTATTGATCCACATACAGAATAATCGGCTTGGATCTAGCACTGGTGAGGTTTTTTTAGTGTTCTTCAAATAGATAAATAGAGTATTAATTAGTTTTTATTTAAATTTTGTCTTTCTTACAATTTGATCACTTATATATTAATCTCTAACCAAGTCTAAATCAACCAAACCTAGTTTTTTTATACTTAAATGATTTGACCAATTAATTAATTGTGACTCATTGCACCAAAAAGTGAAAAAGTTGAGCTTTCTTTTCAATATATCATGTCATCTATATTATATAGTTTCTATATCTATGCATATACAAATGCAACATAAAAAAATATTTTTCCTGCATTTATTAGCTGATGCCTTTAAGAGCCGAGAAGTGTCATCTATCATTTTTACAATGTACTGCTAGACAATATTATGGAAAAAGTTGTAAGTGAGAACCAATGAATTTTAATATCATTTTCCAAAGAATTACACTTGCTATTTCTGAAACATTATGATTAATTTTGCTTTAATAAATAACTTTCTGAAAAAATTGAGAAATATGTGTCCTTAAGAAGAATATGTGATTGCGATTAAAATAAGAAAATTTCTGTATCTTAAATCCCAAACGTTTAACAAAAACAATGATAACTTTGTGGTTGAACAAAAATATATAATTTTTATAACAATTCAGCTTTTTAGTTTTTCGTCTTAGCAACAATCTTTAAGAAACTTTGATGGTTCCATTACTTTCGTGAATTTAAATTCTAAGAGCTTCAAGGCTTGTCTTTGGAAGCAAAGGGGGTTAATTCTCAAATGAGAGAGTAGCATAAACTCCACATTCACAAAAGCAAATTACAAGGTCAATTCCAGAACTTCCTTTTCAATTCAAACGAAGCTGCAGACTCTGTTTTCTTTTTTTGGAACCTTTTCAACAATGGGGTATTATTTTCCATATTTAATTCATGAAATGGATGATTTAAAATCGTTCTCATGGTTAATGTCTCTGCACCTTGATTTACCACAGAAAATATGAGTCTGTAGAGCTTCTCTCCAGCTTACTCGAAGAGAGAAAAAAAAAAAATAATCTTGAATAAATGCTTTCAAAGCTAAGGCAGCTGCTTGTCAATTAAGTGAGGCTTTTCATTGGCTCTCTGGTCTTTTCTCAGCACAGATTTTCTTCATTAAAGGTTTTCCCCCCTTTTCCTGTTTCTGAACATGCTTTTGTTAAAAGAGGAGCAATAAGAACAAGCTATCACACAAGCCTGATTTGTGTTCCTCTAAACAGTTAATCTTTTGAGCAATAAGAAATG
Source organism: Budorcas taxicolor (assembly GCF_023091745.1). Lineage (NCBI taxonomy): Eukaryota > Metazoa > Chordata > Mammalia > Artiodactyla > Bovidae > Budorcas > Budorcas taxicolor. The sequence goes on along the minus strand of NC_068921.1, from coordinate 80,821,478 downwards.
GGCTGAAAAAAATTGGGGTTCAATTCTATATCATGTAATTGTTAACTGGGATGTTACCAGTGTGGATCTCTCTGGAAAGGGTATGATATATGGCACGTCCTATTAAAAAAAAACCTGTGGATGCTGTGTGTCTGAGTGTAAAATGTGGCCGTGTCTACATGACGTCACAGTACTTGAATATTGCCACAAAACATTCCCAACCTTTCAAACTGTATGAGGAAAGAGCTCAACTGTCTAAGGAAACAAAACGTCTTTTTCTTTACCCACTTTTCTCGCTTTATGAGGACAAGAAGGCACTGAAGGTGATTATTGTAGTTTCAAATATCATAATCTTGGCGAATGCATACCAATGAAAATTATTCCACTAACATGCAACTTCCATTCTTCGGCAAGTGCATTTATATTCATAATGAGGCAGCATCTACCGGGGGGATTATGTGAATGGAGTCGCTAGAATCTACACAGGGACACACAGCAGTGTGGTTTCCTTTTTGTTTGCCCATTAATTCCAGCTGGTTGGTTCCATAGACTAAGATGGGGTAAAGGAATAAGGGGTAAGGAGCAAGACTGTTGTCAAGAATTATATTATTCCTTAAGATGAAAGGAAATGATGCTTGGAAAAAATGTCATTGACCAGTACCATACAATACAAACCTCGTGGAATAGTTACACTCACTGGTATATTTACAATTTTCCTCTCATTTTTTTTTCAGTGAGATTTTAGTATATATGAACATATACGTGCATATAAAAGACCTCTTTTCATGTGCATTGCTGAACAACCTTTAATTCAAGATTTTTTTTAAAAACCTGGAGGGGATGTCCATTCAAACTCTCCTTTTCCTCCATTCCTTTGACATATAAATTCTCCCAATGAAGAATGAATTGTATTTCCTTGAAGTTATTCTAGCATAAAGTTGTACTTGCTGAAGGAGAATCAGAGGAGGTGTTGAAATAGACCAGCCAGGTATCCCTCTGTGTGGTTACTTCAGAACACCCTCCCCGTACACCTGCCCACCAATGCCGAAGGCTTTGCACAGAAATCACCAGATGTTGTAAGAGAGATGAAGGTGAGCACAGCTGTGCAGGTAGGGATTCAAGCAGAGACATTTCAAAACACTCTGCCTGACACACTGGGGCTTACCTGAGGTGTTTTCTTTTGGAAGAGTTTCATAGGAGCACCATTTCGTAAAGCTATCTTCACGTTGGGTGTGTACATACCTGTCCACTTATTAAGCGAGAAAGAAAACTCAGAGTCTTGTATGGGAAAGGGGACTTTCAGAAAAACATTTTCCTTTTTTCCTGTTGTTACACACTAAGGAATATCATGGTAGATCTTAAGGCATAACTAAATGCTGTGCATGCTATATACAGTGGATCATAGTTTTTTTTCCCTGCTTTTGCTTCTAACTATCTCAATGCTTTATAAAGCAAACATTGCCTGAGTTCATGAAACAAACAACATTTCTTGTTAATAGTTAGTATGGATATCCATTTGTTGAGAAGATTCTTATTGATTATTGCGTAATAAGTGCTACAAAGCTGATTTGCACTTGTGTTCAAATAGTGTTCCAAGGGTGCCCAGGTAAATGCCAATAAATATTCCCATTACTCTGAATTGTTTTATAGAGTTAGACTTGTTAGATTTGCCAGCAGGCCAATTGTTATACAAAAGGTCTATGCAAAGCTATCAGAAATCATATGCATTTTCTATCTGAAAATAAATCTGTAGTTTTTGCTTAATCAACATTACTACTGGGGGTAATGTTGAGATTCATCTTAGCCAAACAGGCAGTTGCAGACTTGTAACACCCTATTTAGTATTAACATTAATTATTGTAAAGTACCAATGTATTCTTTCGGAAGTACATAAAGCCTGTTAAAGAGATAACTTTCTTTTTTTCTTGTTTTGCTTTTAAAACCATTTTTCAAATTGTGTCATTGGTATTTAATGCTAGAGGACAAACATTCCATAAACACACTAATATGTGTATGTGTGTACATAGGAAGGTATATATCTAAATGAGCTTTTTTTAAAAAAAACTGGGGGCATAGTTACTGTACAATGTTATGTTAGTTTCTGCAGCACAACGAAGTGAATTGGCTGTGTGTATACACATGTCCCCTCATTCTTGTACCTCCCTCCAAACCATCTCCATCCCACCCCTCTAGGCCATCACAGAGCACCAAGCTGAGCTCCTTGTGCTATATAACAGCTTCCAACTAGCCTTGCATCCTATTTGCAGGACATAAATAGAGACGCAGGGATAGGCAAACGTCTTGACACAATGGTGACGGTGGGGGTGGGATGAATGTGGAGATAGGGATAGATTTCTGTGCATTGCGATGTGTAAATGAGCTTTTGAAAAACATATCTTATGTTTTTAAAATATATTTCTCATAAAAAATTAAGAATTCATCTCGGAAGATTGTATCTGGGGGATGAGTGTCTTTTCCTGAAAACTGGTCAATCTTTCAGTCCCTTTTCTCAAACGTCAATAAGGTATGAAAATCTGGATTTTTTAAGAGAAGTCCTTTCACTTATTTAAACCCAGGATCTTATTACTTTATATTTTGCTGAAAGGTTGTCTAAGTGCCAGGTGCCAAACAAGTCTTCAAAGCATGATAAAATGCTTTTGTGCCCAAGCCGTAGTACAGCATGTCAAAGTCACAGTATGTTTCCTGTGGGATTAATGGCACAGTGGAGAGGGATTCCAAGAGCATCACTGCAGTCATTTGGGTGGGACTCTCTTCTTCAGATTTCCCTGGTTGATGTAGACTCTTTGTACACAGGCTGAGCTGAAAGTATGGCTGGGATGCCATGACCGCCTCCTTTTCTTCCAGCCTCCTCTCCCTGAATGAGCTCCAGGATGGGAATACAATGCTTACCATCCCAGGAAGCATGCGTGACATCTGTCCACAGTCTTTGTCAACGTGTTGTTGTTGGAGCACCTTCTCAGGAGTGAGGCCAGACTGTGCCACATGACGGCAGCCGTGGGTGTAGGAACTGCCTGGCACTGCAAGGAAACTGCTCCCTAATTGGCAGCAGGATGCTGTCCCCAGGATATATTGCAATACTCATCTTAGCAACCCAACCTTCCAACTTGGCTCTGGTCTAAATGGAATATTCCAGTTTGGATTTTTTCCTTTCCCTGTACTTCTAGAAATATCCTACCTTTCATTTGATATTAAAAACATACTGACCTAGAAAACTTTGGGGTGCTGTTTTCAAAACAAAGTAAAACAACACAGAAATTATATACATTTTCTGGAGAAGGGAATGGCAACCCACTTCAGTATTCTTGCCTAGAGAATCCCATGGAATAAAGAGCCTGGTGGGCTACAGTCCACAGGGTCTCAAAAGCTGAACACATCTGAGTGATTAACACTATCTGTAAGAGTTGGCTGTAAAATTCATTTGGATTTTTCCATAGCATCTTACCAAAATTTGAAACAAACTTTTGGCCAACTCATATCCATCCGTCTATCCTCCCAGGTGGCACAGTGGTAAAGAATCTACCTGCCAGCACAGGAGAAACAAGAGGCAGGAGTGCAATTCTAAGGTCTGGAAGATCCCCTAGAGTTGGAAATGGTAACTCACTCCAGTATTCTTACCTGGAAAATCCGATAGCCAGAGAAGCCTGGCGGGGTACAGTCTACAGGCCACAAAAAGCTGGACATGACTCTAGCAACTGAGTACACACATATCTATCCATCCACATCTAAATACTATACACCCATACATATATATACATCTACATACATGTACACATATAGTTGGTAGAAACAGCTCTTTGCAAAACAAGAGTTTTATTGTTGCTGTTGTTTTTAATGACAAAATTTTCAGTGAGAAAACATTCTCTTTATTTATTTTATGAATGCTTTTCTATACCCAAATTAAAGTGGCTGAATCATCTCTATCAATAGGAGATGCTTCTGCAGGTGGAAGAACTTCTAAAAGGGTAACAGCATATGCTGCTTCAGTTCTTTAAGTTGACCCTTTTCTGCAATTGACAAAGAACATTCAGGAAGTCTCTCTTTTCCTCTCAAAATGCATAAAATCTTCCTAAATGGATACTGCTCCAATGAACTATAAAAATACTACAGTTCCAAGTCATACCAAGAATATACACACCATGAAAGATTAAGATGCATAGAAACTGTTAAGTAAAATGGTCTTATACCTCACCTTCCAGCTTTACATCCTCCCCAGGTCAGTGTTTCTTTCATCAGTCTTATGCCCTGGCTGCTTCTGACTTCCTATAGGTGCTATCACTTGGGAAGAATGGCATTTTATCTAGGATATGTGATATGTCTGTGCTCAGTCACCCAGTCGTGCCCAACTCTTTGAGACCCAGGAACTGTAGCCTGCCAGGCTCCTCTGTCCATGGAATTTCCCAGGCAAGAATACTGGAGTGAGTTGTCATTACTCCAGGGGATCTTCCTGATCCAGGGATCGAACCCCTGCCTCCTGTGTCTCCTGCATTGGCAGGCAGATTCCTTACCCCTGAGCCACAGCCAGGTTCTAAATATTTTAATCACCCTCTGGGTTCTCCATGGAGCTTTCTCTAGACATTTTCTGAAAGTTTTTCCATTACTTCATTTACTGCCACCTGGATAGCACATGCTCTGCTGGCTTAGTAAGGAAATGGGGGCAGGAGAGGATACAGAACAGAATCACATAGAAACTGCACTGACTGGGCTACAGGTCTCGCAAGAGGCCACCACGATGAATTTCTGGGATCCAGCACACATCCTAGGTATTTTCTATTCACCAGTAAGTTAAAATTCATACCGATAGTATCTTCATTTATTACCTCACAGAGAAAGAGAATGAACTCTTCATCCAATGAGATGCTTTTTCTTCTTCCTTTTAATCAGTGAAACACTCCAGTGAACAGAATTGGAGGTTAAAGACCTATCAAAGGAACTTCAGACCTTATATTCTCATTGTTAGCTAATATTTAAAAAGCTTGTCAAAGTCTGTCTGATAAATCAGTTCGATATTCAATTTTCACTAAGTACATTTTATTCAGATCATAAAAAAAATACTAATCTGGGAATATGGGCAGAGAGAAGGCATCAGCGAATGGCAGATTTTATCACCAATTTCATTATTTTACCTATTATAAAAAATTAAATTAAACACATATGTTGTGCTGACGTACCAGGATCTTTATCTAATTTGCTCCACAAACCTGTCTGATGGAAATCATTATTCCCACTTTCTAGAATTAAAAAAAAAAATGGGGTTCTGGAACCTTAAACAACACGTCTTATATCACTCAGCTGGTATACTGCAAGCAAGATGATCTACCCGGAAAGACTACACTCTATGTTGTGCAATGCTCAATCATATTTTGATATGTAGGAAAAACTATTAGATGGGAATGAGTGATCAGTGGTTGTCAAATCAAAAACAAACTAAGAACCCATTGAGGAGATGGAAAGCTGAGAAAAAAGTTTGCATTCAAGATATCAAGCTATGACTCTTATTTCAGAGAGTAGTGCGGAAATAACTTTTAAAATAAAAGAGGAAACAAGTCAGAGAACTGAGATCTATTTCTTGTCTAATATTTTCATGCAGCATACTAGTCACTTTAGATATACAATCTCATTTAATGTCACAATAAAACTTCAAGCTTGCCATTCATTATCTAGTTAACAGATAAGGGAATCTCAAGACACAGCAAGGTGAACATGTGTTGAAGGTCATCACTAGCTAGGAAGTGCCGTGCCACGCTTAGTCACTCAGTCGCGTCTGACTGTTTGCAACCCCATGGACTGTAGTCCGCCAGGCTCCTCTGTCCATGGGATTCTCCAGGCAAGAATACTGGAGTGGGTTGCCGTGCCCTCCTCCAGGGGATCTTCCCGACCCATGGATTGAACCAGGTCTCCCACATTGCAGGAGGATTCTTCACTGTCTGAACCACCAGGGAAGTCCAAGAATACTGGAATGGATAGGCTATCCCTTTTCCAGGGGATCTTTCCACCCTAGGAATTGAACTAGGGTCTCCTGGGTTGCAGGTGGATTCTTCACGAGCTGAGCTACCAGAGAATGTATACATTTTCCACTGTAGATAGATACACATGGCCATAAATATGTATTTATAAAAAAATTACCTTACAAATTCATTTGAATATTTTCCATTAAATATAGTGCACCCAACTATGTGGTTGAACAAACATCTCAGCATTTAGCAAGTTGAGTTTTGATGAGGATAAAATATACATACACACAAACTGTAATCTAAAGAAAATGACATGGTGCTTTTAAGGCTATAAAATTTCAGAATACAATTTTAGCCATGTCGAAATAAGCCAACTCGCCAAATACTCTCCAAGGTATTGTCTTTCTTCTAACTGATGCTAAAAATTCCTAAACAGGACCTGAATGCCACCTATATGCCTAGAGGACTCATACAGATGACCTAGCTTACCTCCCTGAGTTAGAGCTTGCAACTATAATATTATGGAGGAGAGGGACTTTGACACAGAGAGCTTTTCAGCTGAAACTGCTGTTAAGCAGCAGAAGTTATATTTTTTAAAATAAATGTGTGTGTGTTTTTAATGAGTTCTTCTTTCATTTCCTCCACAAAATAAAGTGAAAAAAAAAATGTGTTAACTGTATGTACATCATGAACTTACTGTGTGTGTGTGCTGAGTCACTTCAGTCATGTCCAACTACTTTGCAACCCATGGACTATAGCCTCTGTCCATGGGATTTCCTGAGCAAGAATACTGGAGTGGGTTGCCATTTCCTCCTCCAGGGGATCTTTCACACTCAGGGATTCAAGCCACATCTTTTAAGTCTCTTGCATTGGCAGGACGATTCTTTACCCTCTAAACCACTTGGGAATCCCAAGAAGCTACTAAATTGCCTCTTTTTCCTAAACTCTTTCAATAGGCTTCTTGGATTGGAGTAGGCAGATTCAAGGAATTTGTACTTTGATATTTTTGCTTCTCTATTTATGGAAGTAAAACTGGTTTAAAAGTCTGTCATTTTAAATTACATAAGCCAAAAGAGTAAGCAATAGATTTAAATAATACATTTAAAATTAATGCCTGGATACTCTGCGACTCTCAATCTTTCTGAAAGTCATATCAGAATCTTTATAAAGGATATTGACTCCTACAGCATGGTTGTAACATAGATAAGATTTAAAAAACAAAACACTAAGTATTTAGTGGATTTCATTATCCTAATTATCTATAGAAATATTGTCATGCTATAAAATTTTTTATAAACTATACTTCCAAGATTAGAAGGTTTTATTTTTATTGTAAAATAGACCATGTCTTCACAGGTTGCATAATAAAAGCTTGAAAGTGAAAGTGTTAGTTGCTCAGTCATGTCTAATTCTTTGTGACCCAATGGACTATAGCCCACCAGGCTCCTCTGTCCATGGAATTCTCCAGGCAAGAATACTGGAGTGGGTTGCCGTTCCTTCTCCAAGGGGATCTTCCTGAACCAGGGATCCAACCCCTGTCTCCTGCATCGGCAAGTTGATTCCTTACTGTCTGAGTCACCAGGGAAGTTTACTTTTCTTTCTTGTGGCTTTCTTGACAGTTCATTTTGAATGAAAAAAAAAATTATCTGCATGATTTTTAAAATCTTTATTGAATTGGTTACAGTATAGCTTCTGTTTTAAGTTTTGGCTTTTGGCCCTGAGGCATGTGGGATTTAAGCTGGGCAGCCAGGGATAGAACCCATACTCCCTGCATTGGAAGATGGAATAGTAACCACTTGACCACCCAGGAACTCCCTCTGGATAAAAATTTTGATGACAAAGTATCAATTTTGCTGATACATACCAGGTAGAGAAGATAAGGTTGCATACAGTTTGAAAGAGTGGGCAATGAATTTAGATCCAAGAGTCCGTTTGCATAGAACAATCTATACAGGAGATAAATTCTGACTCTCATCATAGTGTTTTAGAAGCAAGCATTTCCAGGTTTTTTAAGTTATATCATGCAATAATACATGGAATTCTTTGAGAATTATCTTATTGCAAGTATTTACAAATTTTTTTAATGTTTACAATGAGAAAGTAATTTATTTCCTTGTCATTGTAAATAATTTTTTTAAATGGCATATACTGGGAATGAGACATGCACCCCCATGAGGACACACACACACACACACACACACACACACACACATATACACACATATATGTATATCACACATATATATATTTATCACATATATATATATGATAGAGATCTCTTCAAGAAAATTAGAGATGCCAAGGGAATATTTCATGCAGAGATGGGCTCAATAAAGGACAGAAATGATACAACAGAAGCAGAAGATATTAAGAAGAGGTGGCAAGAATACACAGAAGAACTGTATAGAAAAGAGCTTCACTACCTGGAAAATCATGAAGGTGTGATTACTCCCACTCATCTAGAGCCAGATATCCTGGAATGTGAAGTCAGGTGGGCCTTAGGAACCATCACTACAAGCAAAGCTAGTGGAGACAAGGGAATTCCAGTTGAGCTATTTCAAATTCTAAAAGATGATGTTGTGAAAGTGCTGCACTCAATAGGCCAGCAAATTTGGAAAACTCAGCAGTGGCCACAGGACTGGAAAAGGTCACTTTTCATTCCAATCCCAAAGAAAGGCAATGCCAAAGAATGCTCAAACTACTGCATAATTGCACTCATCTCACATGCTAGTAAAGTAATGCTCAAAATTCTCCAAGCCAGGCTTCAGCAATACATGAACCGTGAACTTCCAGATGTTCAAGCTGGTTTTAGAAAAGGCAGAGGAACCAGAGATCAAATTGCCAACATCCGCTGGATCATGGAAAAAGCAAGAGATTTCCAGAAAAACATCTATTTCTGCTTTATTGACTATGCCAAAGCCTTTGACTGTGTGGATCACAACAAACTCTAGAAAATTCTGAAAGAGATGGGAATACCAGACCATCTGACCTGCCTCTTGACAAACCTGTATGCAGGTCAGGAAGCAACAGTTAGAAGTGGACATGGAACAACAGACTGGTTCCAAATAGGAAATGGAGTATGTCAAGACTGTATATTGTCACCCTGTTTATTTAACTTACATGAAGAGTGCATCATGAGAAATGCTGGGCTGAAGGAAGCACAAGCTGGAATCAAGATTGCCGGGAGAAATATCAATAAACTCAGATATGCAGATGACACCACCCTTATGGTAGAAAGTGAAAAAGAACTAAAGAACCTCTTGAAAGTGAAAGAGGAGAGTGAAAAAGTTGGCTTAAAGCTCAACATTCAGAAAATGAAGATCATGGCATCTTGTCCCATCACTCCATGGCAGATAGATGGGGAAACAGTGGAAACAGTAGCTGACTTTTTTTTTCTGGGCTCCAAAATCACTACAGATGGTGACTGCAGCCATGAAATTAAAAGGCGCTTACTCCTTGGAAGGAAAGTTATGACCAACCTAAATAGCATATTCAAAAGCAGAGATACTACTTTGCCAACAAAGGTCCATCTAGTCAAAGCCATGGTTTTTCCAGTAGTCATGTATGGATGTGAGAGTTGGACTATAAACAAAGCTGAGCACAGAAGAATTGATGCTTTTGAACTGTGGTGTTGGAGAAGACTCTTGAGAGTCCCTTGGACTGCAAGGAGAACCAACCAGTCCATCCTAAAGGAGATTAGTCCTGGGTGTTCATTGGAGGGACTGATGTTGAAGCTATATATATATAGCTATCGGAATTGACACTGAAAAATGTTAACAACTTCTCTGAGTGGCAGCATAGAATAGAACATAAAACTAAATGACTCTATACTGAATCATTTTCCCAACATCTGTTAGCCCAAAATTTTTGGATTAAGATTATGGCATATAGGAATTTTCCTATGTCATGCAAAATTATTCCGTGTCTGTAGGATATCTGAGCTAGAGATGCTGGACAGAATGCTAAATTGATCACAATAACCATTTAGAATGCCTTTGAATATTAGAATATTTTCTTTAACATGTCTTCCAGCAGAATAAAGGAATTAGTTCTACCACATATTTAAACCTTTCCATGTCAAAATTCTCAAAACTTGAATTTTTCACAAGGCCTTGCTAATGAGTTCATTGTTTTGTTTATTCTGCTCAAAGGAAAGTTTGATATGACCTTTATATTTGCATTGCTAATCTCTGTCAATGGTTGATTCCCAGGCTCTTTCTACTGTGGCACTTTGACAAAATTAATTGAGATCAAAGTCCATTGACAGGAAGACTATCGGTCCAAACTGGCTGATAAAACGAACAGTCAGAATCATCAGGCCAGATTCTTTAGCAAAAAGTTCAGAATCTGGACTGAGACAGATAAAACAAATAAGACATCTGTTCGGAAACATGTTTCAGAATTAAATTGCAAGAGCGTGGACAGAAGCATTGAAGAGAAGAGTTAGGAGGGATGGAAGAAGCAGGAGCGCTATACTCAGAGACTTCTGGGAGGGGCCAGTGCGGCAGCATCATTCTCAGGGAAGGAAGTATCCAGGGCTTTATCCCACTGCAGTGTACCTGGATGCATTCTTCTCATAAGTTCTCAAATTTCCTGAATAAAGAATTACCTAGAGAAACTGATGGTTATTTCTATTCAACTTTCATTTATGCATGTACCAGAGATAGAAAATACAAGAAGTTTATTATTGTATGGAAAGAAATTTTTAAAAAGTCACTAAGTTGAATACGTGTACAGGCACAATGATAGCCCAAGGAGGAGACTGTCCATTCTGTATTTCTATGCTAAGAGCCAGGAAAGTCTTCTAAAAGAGGTAATGTTTGATTCAGTCTTGAAAGATGGTAATTAAGTTCCAATGGGTAAATGTAGAAATGGTATGTTGAAGAAATGGGGGCTTGAAGTCACTGATGCACCCCCAGAGAAGTACAAATAGTTCTTTACAACTGAAGCCAACCATCAATGGATATTCATGATGTTGCCAGGGAAACCACAGCATCAACTGCACTTGAGATACAAAATGCCTAATTATTAATAAATCAAGCTCCAAGAAATGGCAACCCATTCCAGTATTCTTGCCTGGGAAATCCCATGGACGGAGGAGGCTGGTAGACTACAGTCCATTGCCAAAGAATCATATACAATTTAGTGACTAAACAACAGCAACAACAATCATCCCATAGTAGCCAAGAAATCTTGGGCAGGCTAAGTGACCTGTTTACGCCTATCTGTAAAGTGGCAATAGGGCTTCCCCGGTGGTTCAGTGGTTAAGAATCTTCCTGCAATGCAGGCAATTCAGGAAAATCGAGTTCAGTCCCTGGGTTGGGAAGATCCCCTGAAGGAGGGGATGGCAACCCGCTCCAGTGTTCTTGCCTGGAGAATCCTGTGGACAGAGAAGTCTGGCAGGCCGCAGTCCATGGGCTCACAAAGACTCTAAATGACTGAAGCGACTGAGCATGCATGCAGGCACAAAGTGGGAATAATTACAGAGCCTACCCTGCAGGGTAGCTGTGAAGATCAGTGGGTTAATGCCTGTAAATCATTTAAACTGGTAGCACATAGTAGGTCTAATGTTAAGGCTCTCATTTGAACTTCTCCTGCTGAACTTGTCACTAGATTTTTTTTCCCCCTTTATTTCTATTCAGTGAATTTAAAGGTTGAAGAAATTTCTCCTGTCTTTGAAATCTCTTACTCATTGAGTGGTCTTGAATAGTTTATCTGTTCTACTTTTAATTTTCCTTTTAGCAGAAACTGTAATTTATTTATTTAGACCATGTCTTCTTGCTTCTGAAATTCAACCGTTCTGCTAGAATTAGAACAACAGGTACACGCTGGTCAAATGACAGTTTTCTAAAATGACTATGCAACACACTCATAAGACAGACGTGAACTTACTGATACCTGAAGGAAGAACATTGGCTCAACAGAGCTCTGATGTGGTGTTGGAGCAGGAGGTTAAAAGGCAAATGTGTGTGAATTTGAGATCTACTATCATAAGGAGGCTTTCCTTAAGACAGTGGGTTCTCAGGTGGCCCTAGTGGTAAAGAACCCATCTGCTAAGGCAGGAGATGCAAAATAACTCCTTCAGGGAAACTACACATTAATCATATTTATTTTAATTTGAGCCACTTGAAAATGCCGATCGTTTGCTGTTTTTAACATACAAAAGTGGCAATGTTACACAATTTAACAGAGAATATTAATATGCTTGTTCTTCAGTTTTTAGTGGGAAAAGTAGCATTTTACTTTTCCTCACTCAGTCCTCAAGTTGCTTTGAGAAATGTTCGATTGTGTAAAGTCAGTATACGACTAGTCGCTAAGTTCACTTTAGCCATGCTTACTGTGACAAAGAGATCTTTATGAACAAAAGCAAACCCAGGGTACTTATTCATAAGCTGTGATTCTCTGTACTCTCACACTACGGGCAACTGCTGTCTGAGATCTTAGGCAAATGCTAGAGTGCAAAATCTAGATTGAGGCTTTTGTGGAGATAAGGGAAAAACAGAACCTGCTAGAGTTAATATAGCCAGATAATCCATTTTTTTCTCCAGAAACACACACCCCAAAGAGAGTATACACAGCTGTAGTAGCATAGCCTCTATTTTCCCACCATGTGTTCTCAGAAGACTAGTTTCCTTTTTGCCCAACAAAACGTAAGTTGATTTCATGTCAGATCTTGATTAATAATTTACACAAGATTTATAATTACTGGAATGCAATACAAAATTTAAAAAGGGATTTTAAAGAGCATGTCTTTTCTTTGATGAAGGAAGTAATAAACGTGTATATATACGGATAGCTTCATCGACTCAACGGACATGAGTTTGAGCAAACTCCAGGAGACAGATATATATATGCTTGCATGTGTGCTAATTTGATTCAGTCCTGTCTGACTTCGTGTGGCCCTATGGACTGTAGTCCCCCAGGCTCCTGTGTCTATGGGATTCTCCAGGTAAGAATACTGGAGTGGGTAGCCATTCCCTTCTCCAGGGGATCTTCCTGACTCAGGACCCAGGGATCAAACCTGGGGCTCCTGCATTGCAGGCAGGCTCTTTACCACTCAGCCACTTGGGAAGCCCGGCTCTGCTCAGTAGCATGAAACAATTGTAAAAGAAACTAAAACTACATTAAGTCAGGTTTAAGATGGAAAACCAAATAAAATTATAAATACACGTTTAAAAAACATTACCTAGCCTTGAACAAATGAGCTTTATCATTGTTAAAAAGATATAAGTTGTAGTGTAAACGACCTGTCATAAATTCAAGTGATTTTCATCAGTGAGGAAACACGTTTCTTGCTGTTTTATGGAACAGATGAAGCAGGAAACAATCTCAGCATCCTGCCATTGGCAGTTTCAGAAGCAGACACAACAGAAAGTGTCTGAATAGCTAATACTTTGGGGATGATTCAAAAGTGCCATTAAAGACAGCTTTGCATTAGAGTGTGAAAACAGTAGGCATGTTATCCTACGCAAAAAAAAAAAAAAAAAAGAGGGTGAGAGTGGGTTTATTTCTGTTGTAAAAACTGACACTGTCTTTGTATACTGGGTTCCTTCATCAAGGCTTTCCACAATTGCTTCTGCCATGCCAAACATTCTTCTATTTGGTTGTAATTAAAATATATACAGGGACTTTCCTGGTGAACCAGTGGTTAAGACTTTGTCTTCCAATGCAGGGGCTGCGAGTTCAATCCCTGGTCAGGGAGCTAACATCCCATATGCCTAGAGGCCAGAAAATCAAAACATAAAACAGAAACAACATTGTAACAACTCCACTGAAAACTTAAACAAAAAAAATGGTCCACATAAAATATATACAGACTTAAAGAACGTAAACCTACCGTGAACAGTAGAGCTTCGGGAAATGTTATCTGGGTCCTAAGCAGCATTTAGTAGGAAAGAATTGACAGGAAAGAAAAGCAAATAAAAGGGTCAGATTGTTACAACATGTTGGTTTGAAAAGGTTTATATAAAACATTTTAAAGGTCAGAGAAAGGTGTGAGTAGGTCTCACTGCAGAATTTAAATGGGTTAGTTGCTCAGTTGTGTTTGACTCTGTGACTCCATGGACTGTATAGCCCATCAGGCTCCTCTGGCCATGGGATTTTCTAGGCAAGAATCCTGGAGTGGGTTGCCATTTCCTTCCCCAAGGGATTTTCCTGACCCATTGATCAAACCCAGGTCTCTTACATTGTAGGTAGACTTTTTTTTTTTTTTTTTTTAACCATCTGAGCCACCAGGGAAGCCCTGCAGAAGTTATGTTTTGGGTAAAATTGTCAACCAGCATTAAGCTCATAGGGAAGAATCAAAATGAACAGACCCCTAACCCAGCACTCCAAAGGAGAGGGAAGTGCCCAGGTCCCCAGGTAAGGAAGCTATGTCTGTGGGCCACCTTTGCCCCACCGTCTCACCAAGGGTGATGGCTGTGTCTCAGTTCAGCCTTCTGGCATTCATAAGCTGCCTACTTTCTCTGTCTGCCTATCCATCTGTGCAAATGGGATTCGGTGTGATTTTAAACCCATCTGAAAATGAAATTCAGTTGCAAGGTAAGAACTGTGAATAGAAGTGAGCAAGTGGAATAAAAAGGTGTTGATATGGTAAATTAAAAGTTGACTTCACACCAATGGTTCATTTTAATATGAAATTAACCTATGGCTGCAAAAACTCTCATATAACAGGTGATTCCCCATCACCGGTGTACCTGTGAATCTGGAAACTGCTAAGACCTTATGCAAAACCAGATGCACTTCAGGTCACAGACAAGGTGACAGAATTCTTAGTGGGTGTTAGGCTACATATCTCTGCCTTTTTCTACTTAAGGAACACATAAAATCTCCTTGATTTTAAGCACAGAAAGCAGATCCCTTCATTTGGTTGCAATTTCTTAACATGTATCTTAAGTTTGACTTGATGTTGAGTTTAATTTCAGCTGTGTGTCTACCACCACCTCTGTTGAATTAGATTAGAAGATCTCTTTCAAAACTATCTTAGGTTGCTGCTATGTGATTCTAGAACAGAAACTGGTAAGGTTAAAGACCCAGCCTTTTTATTTGTAGAGAAGAAAAAAAAAGAGAGGAAAAATGTTCACATATCTGACAGGCTGCCTAAATAAAACTTGTATTAGTTTAAATAAATTAAACCATTTAAAAACTAATGACTTATGAGGTCTTCGCTGAGAGTCACTCCGCAAACCTGACTGACCCCCACTAACTTACATCCACTTTGCTGGCCTAGCAAACATCTCCATGAAGCTAACTCATTTTGGTTTTCTTAAAGTATCCAATTTTTTAGATCTTATAAATAAAATGAATATTAATATTTGAAAGAGCAGCAGGAGTTATATTTGATTGTTCAAAGGAGCATCAAAATGAATATTTAATGTGGAGTCCACTTAGGGTACTCTAAATATAATTGCTGGCGTTTGTCCAGCTACAGAATAAAAGAACTGGGGGAGGAAAGTACATACTGCTTATTTTAATTAGTTGAAATTATGTGGTTCAATAAAGCATGACAGTCTGCATAATGAGAGGAGAGCCCCATGTTTATGGGAGAATTATTGGTGACAAAAATGTTGGCAGTATGCATGTTTTACTGAAACAGTTGAAAGCCACTGTTTTATCTTTTCATTCATAATTTCCTGCAATGCCTTTTAAAAATAAATTGATATCAAGCAGGAGAAGAAAAGCAGGCAAGTGTGTTTTTTCATTTTCTCTGTTTAACAAAGATGAAGATAATATGTTTGCAGTATATCTGAAGATGATCTAAAAGTTGCCAGTGATTTTGTGTCTCCCATTCTCACTTCACTTCCTCTTTTCTTCCTCTCTCTCTCTGATTTTTTAATAAACTTTATAAATACATATGCATATATATATATATATATATATATATATATATATATATATATATATTATATTACCTGGATGCTTAGTTACTCAGTCTTGTCCAACCCTTTGTGACCCCATGGACTGTAGCCTGCCAGGCTCCTCTGTCCATGGGGATTCTCCAGGCAAGAATACTGGAGTGATGTACATAGATAAACACACACACACACATATATATATATATATACACTTGTTTTTCCTTTTATTAAAAGCAAGTCTTTATGAAGCATTTGAAATAGAAAAAAAAGAAACAAAAGGAAGAAGTATTACAAAAATAAGTGATTATTTATCCATATTTTCTTCTGTCCCCTTTTCTTTATTTAGAGTATACACAAAGTGCTTAGTTAATAGGTAGCACTCTACAATTTTAATTAAAATATTTCATTTAAACTGTATTTTATAAAGACAACTGAACTGTATTTGACATTACTGAGTGACGGAAAAAAGCATTTTTTTCCCAGTTGTTGATGTTGTTGTTTAGTCACTAGCTCATGTCCAAATCTTACAACCCCACTGAAACCTCACTGTAGATTGGCAGAAAGACTTGTTTTACCAAGTCTCTAAGAGAAACCCCACATGGAATCAGAGGGAAAGGGAAGCAGAGAGATCAAGTCAGTACCTGTGCGGTGGAAAGACACCTGGAAAAGGAGGGAGACCCACAAATGGAGACCCACGCCCCAGGAAGTGAGCAGTTTAAGACCTGTCTTGGGCACCTCAGCCTTGACGTCCCACACTGGGAAACAAATCTCTTAGGTTGGTCAGAGGACAGGTAGGATCAACAGGAGGACTGTGAGAAGCTTAGATTCCCCAGATGAGTGTGCCCATGCTTGCTTACGCAGAAATAGAGGGGAGGCTAGGTTAGAACTGCACCCGACACTTGGCCCCTCCCCGCGGTTGCCCAGGCACACATCCCAGCCGGAGCCAAGCCCCACCCCCAGCCTTGCTTCACGGTGCAGGTACACGCGGGAGCAAGGGCCGCTGTGGCGGAGGGCGACAGTGCCAGCTGAGATCCAGAGTGGCGTCTGAGCTGGAGGCAGGGCACAGCCGTCACTGGCACTGACCCAGGCAGAGCATCAGAAGCAGTCCGATCTCTGAGCGCAGAGGGACCTCTGCAGCCTGAGCGGAGGCCCACCCTCGGGCCTGCACCAGCCCTTCCTGCTCCAGCAGGCCTCCCCTCTGGGCTGACGGTGCTAGACGCAGGGAGAGCACACACTTAGAAGGAATGAGAGGGCTATGAAAGGAATTCGAAAAAGAAGAGCGAGCAAAGGATGAAGAGGAAATACATATAATAGAGTCCAGAAAAAAAAAAAAAAGCAGTAAGGAAGCTCAATGAAACCAAGAGATGTCTTATGAAAAGAGAAACAAAGCTGATAAAGCTTTCGGCAGGTTCATCAAGAAAAAAGAAAAACTAGGGAGCATAAGTAAAATAAGAAATGAAAGGGGAGAAATGACAACTGATAGTACAGAGATACCAAAAGATCATAAGAGAATTCCATGGACAGTTATATGGAGAGCCTATAGACAGCCTGTGCACTGTTGCTGTCCAACAGTCAGCAAATTGGACACCCTAGAAGAAACGGACAGATTTTAAGAAACATAGAACCTCCCAATACTGAATCAGGAAGGAATAGATAATCTAGACAGAAAATGATCACTAGCAGTGAAATTTAATTTGTAAAAATAAAAACCAAACAGAAAAAAACTTCCCAGCAAATGAAAGTGCAGGACTAGAGGACTTCACAGGGGAAATCTATCAAACATGGCAAGTAGAGCTGCCAGCTACCATTCTCAAACTGCTCTATAATTATTGAAGAGGACGCAACTACCCTAAATTCATTCTGTGAGGTCACCATAGCCATAATACCAAAACCAGACAAAGACACTTAAAAAATGTATTGGCCAATGTTTCTAATAAATATAGATGCAAATATCTTCAACAAAACATTAGTGATCCAAATCCAATAATATATCAAAAGGATTATACATCATGATCAAGTGGGATTTTAACTTATTCCAGGGATGTAAGGATGATTCCGTTTCTGCAAATTAATCAGTGTGATACACCCTACAAGTAACAAGACATAGAAATCACATGATTATCTCATTTGACAAAATTAAACATCCATTCATGCTAAAACCTTTCATCAAAGTTGGTATAGAAGTAACAGATTTCAACATAATAAAGACCGTTTATGACAAACCCACAGCTAACATCATACTTAACGGTAAAAAGCTGAAAGCTTTGGCTCTAAAATCAGAAATAAGACAAGAAGGTTCACGTTTAACACTTCTATTTGACATAATATTAGAAGTCTTAGCCACAGCAATCAAAAAGAGAAAAGAAGTAAAAGACATCCAAATTGTATGGGGAAAGTAAAAATGTCATGATTTGCAGACGATATGATACTATGTTTAGAAAACCCAGAAGTCTCCATGAAAAAACTATTAAAACTAATATGTGAATTCAGTAAATTTGCACTAAGATTAATATTATGGAAATCTTGCTTTTCAATATACTTTAACTATCAGAAAGAGCAAGCAGGGAAACAATTGCATTTGAAATTGTACCAAAAAGAATAAAATATCTAGGAACAGACTTAAGGAGGTGAAAAAACCTATACTCTGAAAACCAGAAAAAATTGATGAAGGAAATTGAAGATCATAACAAGAAACGGAAATATACCCTGTGCTCTTGCATTGAAGGAATTAATATTGTTAAAATGGCCATCCTACACAGAGAAATCTACAGATTTAAAACAATCCCTAACAAAATACCCATGACATTTTTCACAAAACTAGAACAAGTAATCCCCAATGCGTATGGAACCATCAGTTCAGTTCAGTCACTCAGTCGTGTCCGACTCCTTGTGACCCCATGTGCTGCAGTACGCCAGGCTTCCCTGTTCATCACCAACTCCCAGAGCTGACTCAGACGCATGTCCATCGAGTCGGTGATGCCATCCCTCCCCTTCTCCTCCTGCCTTCAATCTTTCCCAGCATCAGGATCTTATTCTAATGAGTTGGTTCTTCACATCAGGTGGCCAACGTATTGGAGTTTCAGCTTCAGCATCAGTCCTTCCAATGAATACGGAACTATAAAAGACCCCAAATTGCCAAGGAAATCTTGAGGAAAAGTAACAAAGAACATCAAGTTGCCAGTTTTAACACCTCCATCTAAACCTGTAATCCAGGGGTAACATTGTGTGAAATACATTATTCCTAAGGGTTTAAGATTTGAAGTTTCCAAGGGCCTCTATATAAGACTTGTGACACTAAAACTGTTTGTTTTCTGTTTAAGTAAGATGGTAACCAGACTGGTTCCAAAAAGAAAAAGCAGTACGTCAAGGCTGTATATTGTCACCCTGCTTATTTAACTTATACGCAGAGTACATCATGAGAAACTCTGGGCTAGACGAAGTACAAGCTGGAATCAAGATTGCCGGGAGAAATATCAGTAACCTCAGATATGCAGAGGACACCACCCTTATGGCAGAAAGTGAAGAGGAACTAAAAAGCCTCTTGAGGAAAGTGAAAGTGGAGAGTGAAAAAGTTGGCTTAAAGCTCAACATTCAGAAAACAAAGATCATGCCATCCGGTCCCATCACTTCATGGCAAATAGATGGGGAAACAGTGGAAACAGTGTCAGACTTTATTTTGGGGGGCTCCAAAATCACTGCAGATGGTGACTGTAGCCATGAAATTAAAAGACACTCCTTGGAAGAAAAGTTATGACCAACCAAGATAGCATATTGAAAAGCAGAGACATTACTTTGCCAAAAAAGGTCCATCTAGTCAAGGCTATGGTTTTTCCTGTGGTCATGTATGGATGTGAGAGTTGGACTGTGAAGAAGGCGGAGCACCAAAGAATTGATGCTTTTGAACTGTGATGTTGGAGAAGACTCTTGAGAGTCCCTTGGACTGCAAGGAGATCCAACCAGTCCATTCTAAAGGAGATCAGCCCTGGGATTTCTTTGGAAGGAATGATGCTGAAGCTGAAACTCCAGTACTTTGGCCACCTCATGTGAAGAGTTGACTCATTGGAAAAGACTCTGATGCTGGGAGGGATTGGGGGCAGGGGGAGAAGGGGACAACAGAGGATGAGATGGCTGGATGGCATCACCGACTTGATGGACGTGAGTCTGAGTGAACTCTGGGAGTTGGTGATGGACAGGGAGGCCTGGCGTGCTGCGATTCACGGGCTCGCAAAGAGTCGGGCAGGACTGAGCGACTGAATTGAACTGAACTAAAGATGGTAAACCAGACTACCATTTCTTACAGAGTTGAGAGGGAGTTACATATTAATAAGCTCAGGAGATTAACATGATAGAAAGACCTTAAACACAGTTCCCTTTGAATATCTCCTTCCTAAGATTATACTTTCTACTTTTCCTCAAAAAGTAAACTGTCTTCCAGTCTGACATTTAAGTTGATAGTCATTCAGTTGATACTTCATTTTAGTCATTTCAGTATTAATCATGATCAAATGAAAATATAGGAAAATATTTTCATAATAAATAATAGCAAATGAGTCATCCCTTAACTAGGCTAAAATTAACCTTCACAAAACAAGAATGAAAGACAGTAAAAATAATGATAATTAGATTAACTGTTTGGAATCCCTTCACAGTTTCTGTACAATATTTAGTTTTCTCAGTACGTTATTAGGTATGAAATTTGGTTTAACTTTTAAGATTAAAACAAGTAAAATATTTTAAATGTCCAAAGGTATTGAACATGATGTTATTTAAAAGTCACAACATAAGATAGTGATTTACACTATCTTACATTGTTCTAAGCAATATTACAACAAATTCAGTGTTATCTACCTACCTACCCATCACCTACCCTCTCCACCTACTCACCCACATAAACATTTACTTATTTTCAAAATGTTAGAACTGTCTGGGATGGTATTTTTGCCTTCTTAGATTTATTTGGTTTTTTGAGTGAGCCACATATAAAAATGATCAAAGTGATTAAGTTAATGTATGTGTTCCTTAACCTCAGGAGTGTCAAGAGACATTGAGAATCTAAAAATTTGTGTAATGACTAAAACTTCTACTTAAAAAAAAAAAAATCCCACAGTTAGGTTGGGGAATTTTTCAAAGAGATTAAAAACTCTTTCAAGAGGGAACTGGAAAACAAACTACTTCTCTTATTATATAAAAATTATTTACTGTTGGTATCAACTTAGCTCATGAAAATCTACAATGTAATTTTTAATATTTCATTATATTTAAGTTCAATTAGAAAATTCATAGTGCTTGACTGTACTGTATCATAATGACCCTGACTTTTTCTGGTCTTCCCTAATCGCTGTATCTTTAGCCCTTACCAGACTGCCAAGAACAAGGTGGAAGCACCATATATATTCAATGAATTAGTAAAGGAATTATTTCTCTCTTTTTCACTGTTCAGACACATAATTACATTTTAATTTTAAAAATAAAGCAATTACCTGCCAGATAATGGCTACAAAGTTTTTACTATTCACTTGCACAAAAATAAATAAAAATATTATCCATACTCTAGATATGTATCATTTTATACAGGTGGTGGTGATGGTGGTTTAGTCGATAAGTCATGTCTGACTCTTTTGCGACCTCATGGACAGAGGAGCCTGCCAGGCTCCTCTGTCCATGAGATTTCCCAGGCCAGAATACTGGAGTGGGTTGCCACTTCTTTCTCCAGGAGAACCTTCCCCATCCAGGGATTGAACCCATGTTTCTAGCATTGCATGTGGATTTTTTTACTGCTGAGCCATCATGGAAACCCCCATTTATATCATGCTGCTGCTGCTGCTGCTAAGTCACTTCAGTAGTGTCCGACTCTGTGCGACCCCATAGACAGCAGCCCACCAGGCTCCCCCGTCCCTGGGATTATCTAGGCAAGGACACTGGGGTGGGTTGCCATTTCCTTCTCCAATGCATGAAAGTGAAAAGTGAAAGTGAAGTCACTCAGTTGTGTCCGACTCTTCGTGACCCCATGGACTGCAGCCCACCAGGCTCCTCTGTCCATGGGATTTTCCAGGCAAGAGTACTGGAGTGGGGTGCCATCGCCTTTTCCAATTTATATCATACTTAAGGCCACATGTGGGCTTCCCTAGTGGTTCAGTGGTAAAGATGGGCCTGCCAATGCAGGAGACTCAGGTTCCATCCCTGATCCTGTAAGATCCCCTGGAGAAGGAAGTGGCAACACACTTCAGGATTCTTGCCTGGGAAATCCCAGGGATAGAGGAGCCTGGTGGGCTACAGTCCACGGGGTTGCAAAAGAGTCAGACACAACTTAGCAACTGAAACAACAACAACAAACACCAAACATAATGATATTTATTGAATCTTGACCTTTAAAACCCACTGCACTGTCAATAATTCTCCCTTCCTGTAATTGTTGTTGCTAATTTCAAAAAAAGCGTTATTGCTTCAATCACAGGTAATAGCACAACTAATTGATGGGAGATGCTTTTCTAAAAGTGGTTCAATTTATTTGATTAGGTTAATTATCCTTATTTTCCTTGACCACTTCCATGTTGATTCTTGTCTGAGAGTAATGACCACTGCTAGAGAGAAAGGGGTAGTTTGGCATGTGGATCTTGTGGCTGACTCAGCCTTTAGAATACCGGCACTTCTACCAGATGGTTCAGCATGTTGCACGGGTGGAATCCAAACCAGTAAACACCCCCTTTGTTTCTCACGTCAGGGTGGCCAAAAGCCAGCAAGGGAAGGTTTCCACATGACTTCCAGGTTAAAGCACTAACAGATTTCAGTTCCGTGCTTATTTTTGGTGCAAAGTAGATGAGAGAGGGCATGTAAAACTGCAAAGAGCTGAAGACTCCAGGCCAGCGTGTTGTTCTCTGGCATTCCCTAGGTCCTATCTTTAACATTTGTTTCTTGACCTGACCTCACCCAGCCCAGGGTTGAGGTTCTGAGCAGTTCAGTAGTGTAGGGGGTCTGCCCTTCTCAAAAGGTCCTGCCGGGTCCCTCTGGGAGACGCGTTCATTCAGGAGGTCTGAGAACAAGAGCCTTTTCATAACCTCAATTACCACAGGGTCAATAAGCAAGCAGGCATTTCCAGTGGTCCCCAGCCTGCCTGGCAAGCAGCTGTGGCCAGAGAGCTCCTCTGAAACCAAGTTAAACCATCATCAGTGTGTCTCCTAATGACAGCAGCCACAGAGGATATTTTCTGATAATTGGCTTTTTGAGCAACCAGACCTAGGATCTGACTCTTGAACAAATAAAGCCTTGTCAGGATTAAACCCCCATTAGTAATTCATAAGAAATTTCTGTCAGGATTGTGTGTGTGGTTTTGATAGAACAAAAGAACATTAATTTCCTGACTATGAGACCTCATATGCTTTACATTTATTCATGTATTTTACTTTGAAAAAAAAAAGGTATATTGCATCTTTCTAATAAATATATTTATGGTCTGCCATGAGATTCATGCATAAGAATTGAAAATTACCATGAAGCTGATGGCATCCTGTCAATTGATTGAGAATCTTTCAATCTCTTTAGTACTCATGCATTCAGTGAGGGTTTGCTGTAGGTCAAAATATGGTATGAAAAGGGCATTAGGATGAAACAAATCAAGGGATCCGGTTAGATTAAAAACAATGTTCAGCTTGGCAAAATCTGAGTGAGAATGTTTCAAATCAAAAGTGAAAACTAAAGCAAATGGTTTAACTTAAAGTCTACTATATAGCCTTATTAAGGAACTGAATGTGTTGTAGTCACAACCGTTTGGATGTTTATGATATATTATAAACATACATGTTTTATGCATTACGAAAGCCTCCTTTGATCTCTCCTGAAAACCGCAAGACCCTACTGATGGTTGCTTTAGCTTGACAGTTTTTTGAAGAAAATCCATTAAGGCACACAGAAAATCACATGCTATCATTTTGAAATAATTTATTCTGGGGGGGAGGGGATGCTTTGCCTAAGGTAGTTGGTGAATTTAAATTGGAACTTTTTACTTATTAGTAACAATATAATTGTATGTGTGTCTCAAAGTTATACAAAATGTTTAGGAATGTTTATTGCTAAATATTTAAAACTTGCCTGGTGGCTCAGATGGTAAAGAATCTGCCGGCAATACGGGAGACCTGAGTTCGATCCCTGGGTTGGGAAGATACCCTGGAGGAAAGCATAGCAACCCACTCCAATATTCTTGCCTGGAGAATCCCCATGGACAGAGGAGCCTGGAGGGCTACAGTCCATGGGGCCGCAGAGAGTTGGACATGCCTGAGCGACTAAGCAAAGCACAGCACATTTAAAACTTAGTGGTACAAACACAAAATACTGATCCATCTTTTTCTTTAGTATGCTGACTTCTCCACCTGGTAATAAAGATGTCTCCATTTATATCTGCGTCTTGTTCTTTAAATCATTTCCTATAATGAGAGTGCTTTCCATAGGCTTGGCTTAGGCACATGGACCCAGGCACCAGTTTATGCTGCGCCATGCCTCTAGTGCCTGGAATAGTGTCTCACACACACAGCTGCTCAAGCAAAGTTTGTTAAAGAATGAATATCTAACTTTGTGTATTAACAAAACAATGAAAAAAGTCCATGTTGATGGTAATGAAAAGACTGAAGATCTCTTGGAAATAATTTGGGAAAGTTATGATAATAATATTACCCTTATGTGTTCAGTTGCCTCAGGCATGCCTTACTCTTTACAACCCTATGGACAGCAGCTCACCAGGCTCCTCTGCCCATGGGATTTGCTAAGCAAGAATACTGGGGTGGGTTTCCATTTCCTTCTCCAGGGGATCTGCCCAACCCAGGAATCAAACTTGAGTTTCCTGTATCTCCTGAAATGCAGGTGGATTCTTTATCACTGAGCCACCAGAGAAGCCCCGTAACCCTTATAATTCTAAGAAATGTATAATGTAGGATTCTAATGCCTTGCCTTTTCAGGTTTATGTTAATCTAGTCATATATATGAAGGATATTTCTAAGAAGACAAGAATAATTGTATAGGCACAAACCATTTCTTAATTTCAACCAAGTTTTAGAATTTTCAGCTACATAAATAAATGCAGTCTGGGGGAAAAATATTAATGCACTTTCAAAGTTCAAAAATGAACTTTGATCTTGAGAGCAGATATGGCCAAGCAAGTGTCTCTATCCAAAAAGGGATTCTTTACAGCACCTTGTCAAAACAAAACCTTAATGACTATCTCTTAATTCCAACAGTTAGCATATATCATTTAGATAGAAAGTTAAGAGAAGAAAAGAAAATTTGAGTTTTCTATGTAATAATTAGCCATCATGTATATTATTTAATTCTCACTACTACCCATGAGCAATGAATTAAGAAAGGAAAACCACCTTTGTTGATTACAATAAAAGGGCAAGCACACTGTTCTAAGGACTTCCCTGACAGTCCATAAGACTATGCTTCTGATGCAGGGGGTGTGTGTTCCATCTCTGGAACAAAGATCCCACATGCCACATGGCCAAAAAAAGCACACAGTTAGAAAAATTATATATATGTGTATATGTAGAGGCAGGGAGAGAAAGACGAGAGCTAATAGAATGAAGAGAAAGTGAGTTGGGGTGGGAAGATGAAGAGGTGAGGAGAGGATACAGTGCTTGCAGAAGATTTCCCCAGGGACCACAACTCTTTGGCGATTAGAATCAAAGGTGCAAGAGATGACCCTGACCTCTTGCAGCCTAAGCAGGGATGCTGAGCATCAAGTCATGAACTGAGGTGATATATCCCTGAATATGTGATATGTTTGGGCTTCCCTGATAGCTCAGTTGGTAAAGAATCCACCTGCAATGCAGGAGACCCCGGTTCAATTCGTGGATTGGCAAGATCTGCTGGAGAAGGGATAGACTACCCACTCTAGTATTCTTGGGCTTCCCTGGTGGCTCAGCTGGTAAAGGATCTGCCTGCAAGGTGGGAGATCTGGGTTCAATTCCTGGGTTGGGAAGATCCCCTGGAGAAGGGAGAGGATACCCACTCCAGTATTCTGGCCTGGAGAATTCCATGGACTGTAAAGTCCATAGGGTGGTAAAGTGTCGGACATGACTGAGTGATTTTCACTTTGCTTCACTTCCATGATATATTTACACCAGCAGATGCTGGTGAAGCAGCTGATGGAGGAGGAGGGAAAGGGGAGTTGGAGGTGTTACCAGGACCACTCTGATTCCCAGTGTGTCTCCTCTGTTGGCTGGCAGTGGTGCAGAATCCAGGACAAGCCTTCTCATCCTGAGCACGCGGGGCTCTACCCCACACACTCGACTCATCACAAGCCTGCAGGAAAGATTGGTCTCCTTTTGGCAGCTGAGAAAACTGCAGTTTTACAAGACAAAAACCATAGCTACTCCATGACCCACCTATGAACAATCCTTACCTATTTATTGCAAAGTCCGAGGTCTTGAGAAGTGTTACAGAGTGCAGGCTCCGGCCATGTCTACAGACACATGCATATGTGTGTATTTTCTTGACAGTCCCTATGGCTCGTATTTGACTTCAAAAATGCAACTTAAACAGATATTATGATTTTTGTGTTCATTTTCTATTGCTGAATAACAAGTTACCACAAACTGAGAGGTTATAACAGCAAACATTTATTATCTCATTTCTGCATGTCAGTGTCTGGGTGTGGTTCAGCTGGTTTACAGCCTCTGGTTTCAAGAGGCTGCAATCAAGGTGTCATTTGTGGCTTCAGTCTCCTCTGAGGTTTGGGGTCCTCTTCCTCGCTGTTGGCAGAATTGAGTTTCTTGTGGCTGTGGGACTATGATTCTCAGCTTCTGGAGACTCCACCATGCTCTGCCCTGTGACTCTCTCTAGACCATGTAGTGTGATTTTTTGAGGCTGAAAGGAGAGTGGGTCTCACTTCTTTGGCATCTGACCCCTTGGCCACTTTTGAAACACTCACCTGGTTAAGTCAGAGCCGCCTAGGATAATCTCCCTTTGATTAACCACTGACGAAGGACCCAAGGTCATAGCTGCAGAATGCCCTCATCCTTGTCATACAAGCAATATAACCAGGAGAGATCTCTCTTCCTGCCATTGCCCTATTTTCTTAGAATCAAGTTAAGGCCGTGCCCAGACTCAAAGACAAAGCAAAGGCATGCCACATCTGCAGTTCTCTGAGACTTCCATCTATTAGACAATACAAACCGTGTAGGACTGAACTTCCTTCATAAGCCTCCCACTTCCACGTGGCCTGCCTAGTTCAAGGGTACATTTGACTTTGTAAACACTTAGTTGCTAGTTGAACACGATAGAAGTGTAGCAAGGTACCTGGATTTTAAAACATTGAGTCTTAGAGAAAAAAAATGGTGATTTTTAAATACACTTGTAAAGAGTGGTTTCTTCTTCTTATCTTTGACCTAGTCGGTTGTCAAAACAAAAGTAAAAATCTGGGTTTCACGGGAAGAGGGCACTTTCCTTGTCCGAATGAATGCATACTTTGATTCTTATAGCTATGTCTGGCTCTCAAAATCTCAAAATAGCAAGCATCAGGCAATTCCTTGTAATGTTTCTAAAGCGAGGACTTCGTATCACCTGTTATCACCTGGACACTTGCCTGAAATGCAGAATGCTGGTCTTCATGCTAGACATACTGGATCAGACTATGTTCTGTGACAATACCCAGGTGAGTTTTGTGCACGTTGATATTTGAGAAGTACTATTACTGTCTAGTTTACATGTTCTCCCATGCGTCTGCACCTTTGAATATCCATTGCTTGTTGATTTTAAACAGAGTACATAGGAAAACATTCAAGTTCTTTTAGGTATTTAGTAATATCTACATAGACATGCTCAACAAAGTTTGGGATCCCACAAAGTTGAGACTCTTCAGAGAATAGAAGGACAGCTATGGCCTCCTATTTTCCTCTTTATTCTCCTATTTTCATGTTCTCCCTGAAGCTGTAGACCTTCCTGCTTCTTTTCCACTTCAAGTAGACAGAGAAAAAATTTAAATTAAGAAAAAAAAAAAAAATCAAACTGGAAATACCTTACTGGCCAGAGGTAAATGGGATGAATTAAGGGATATTTTCAACTTGCCAAAGTAGACTTTTTAACTTCATCAGTTATTAAAAGGAAAGAAAGACAGCATAATATCAGAATACCATATAGCTTTCTTCCAATGCAGGCTAGTCTTCACTTCACAGAGCTCGGCATGGGCTATGACTCATCTCTGATTTTGGCACACTGCAATTATTTAAAGTTAAAATTCAAAACATTTTTTTGCATGAAAAATTCCTCAGAAACTACAGGAAAATTCTATAATAAGTGCCTTAAACATCCAGAATCTCTGGTCTTATGAACCATTAAGTTCAATAAAAATTTTAAACAATAAAAGAAGAAGGAGGGGAGAATTTAATTTTAAAATAGCTTCTTCCCACATATGATATTCGTCAAAGAAATAATGATTCTTGCTTTATTATCTTCTCCATAAATTATATACAAAATTAGTAAGGGTTCAACATAATAATTTTATTTTCACTTTCATGCTCTGAAAGATAAATGTACTCAAAATCAGCTATGTTTTACAAAAAAAAAAAAGGCAACCTATTTGGTTTCATCATGAATCCTCAGTTGTCTGCTTTGCTTGAAGCTAACACAAATCATGGAGTCAGAACACCTTTAAGTTGCAAATTCACACTGATTGCCTGTGTCCTTTGGAAAATTACCCAAACTACTTCAGCCTCGGTTTCATGGAGTAAAACATTAGTAAAACTTCATAGTAGGGGCTTTCCTGGTGGTTCAGATGGTAAAGAATCTGCCTGCAATGCAGGAGTCCTGGATTCAACCCCTGGTTTGAGAAGATCTGCTGGAGAAGGAAATGGCAACCCTCTCTAGTATTCCTGCCTGGAGAATTCCATGGACAGAGGAGTCTAGCAGGCTAGTCCATGGGATCACAAAATGTTGAACATGACTGAGCAACTAACACTTCCACTTCCCTTAAAACCTTTACATAGTTACGGCTAGTCTATTAATATATTGATTAATGTGATGCCTAACAAATAGTAAATGCTTAATAAATAAAGATATTGTTGAAGACTTCCCTGGCGGTCCAGTGGTTAGGATTCCATGCTTTCGACCACAGACTTGGATTTGACCCCTGATTGGGACACTAGCTGTGTGGCTAAAAACAAAAACCCCAAACAGAGCTGCTGTCGTTATAGATGGATAAATGCTTACCTCAAAACCCCGTCTTCTATCACTGTTAAGATATTTGTAAACAAGAGTGACTTGAGTTCTTTCTTCTTTAACAGCTGTCATTGAAGACTAAGATGAATATTATCAAATGTCCTAATATTGATATATCAAAAGGCGCTCAATCACTTCCTAGTTTCACATTTTGCACCTTGACTAACATTGAAGTTATCATCAGCATTATTGTATTGGCCCTGTACACTACCATTCTCCTGTGTCATTTTATCAAGATTATTTGTTTTTTTCTTTTTGGCCACACGACATGGCTTGTGGGATCTTAGTTTCCTGACCAGGGATTGAACCCTTGCTCCCTGCAGTGGGAAGCGTGTATCCCTAACCCCTGGATGGCAAGGGAATTCCTAGAAATTTTTAAAAAGAAAAAAAAAAAAAAAAACAACTAACAATACTATTGAATTGTAGTTATTTTGTGAGCAGTGGAAAAAGAAAAACACTAACAATACTATTGAACTGTAGTTATTTTGTGAGCAGTGAGTAATGTTTTTGTATTATGAGCAGTGAGAATATTTTTTTAAAAAATATGATTTCACCAATGATTTTCATATCACTATTTCTGTGTAAAATAAAAAACAAAGTTTTTTCTAAATTAGTTTGGTTTGGATTTGACCAGCAAGTGTATATTATATATAAACTATAATCTTTGTTCTATGGTAGATTTCAAGGCGATGTAATAGAAGTTTAAAGATGATCTTTGCCCTAAGGTATATAATACCCCAAAAAGAGCAAATTAACACACAGCAAGCAACAGGGAGTCCAGGACAGAACAGCTTAAAGAACCTCATTTTCATAAGCCATGTCGCTTTGTGCCAAATTTTGTAAAGCAGACAGAAAAATCTGCAGAAGCACAGAAATGAAAATGAAAGAACTGGAAAAAGAATAAATACATCTATATGTATGGCTGAGTCTTGTTGCTGTCCACCTGACCACCACAATCTCAGTAATCAACTATTTTGTTGTCCTTCAGTTGCTAAATCACGTCTGACTCTTTGCGACCCCATGGACTGCAGCACCCCAGGCTCCTCTGTCCTCTGCTATCTCCCGGAGATTGCTCAAATTCATGTCCATTGAGTCGGTGACCCTATTTAAACATCTTCATCCTTTGCCACCCACTTTTCCTTTTGCCTTCAGTCTTTCTCAGCACCAGAATCTTTTCCAATGAGTCAGCTATTCACATCAACTATACTCCAATATAAAATAAAAAGTTTAAAAAAAATGAATGAAAAGTGGCATGACTGTGACAGTATTATTCATTCACTTACCTTCCCACTTACTACGTATACATCTATGCTCAGTTTGCCACTTCATAAGAACCTTACAAACTTGCAGAAACAAAGGAGAAGAGGAAGATGTAACTTGTTTGCTAAAGCTGGAGTATCAGGGACAAATACAATGAGGAAGGTTGGAGCATGTTTGGTTCTTGATTATGGTGGAAGATTCTACTGAGTAATACAGTGTATTCTGGAAACTTATCAACATTTATAGAGGTTCTATTAGCAACCATTGCCTGAAAAGCATAGTGTCCCCCACCAGCCACCTCCCCAACTCTTTCACTTCTCCAGCCAACTGGACCAGAAGTACAGGCCAAGTCCAAATCTACCTGACCTATCTAAAATGACTCAGGGGCTACTAGCTAGTTGTTGGAAACTGACTTGAAGCTGGTGGCTGTGCAATGCCCTTCTCTAACAAAAGGATTTCTCAAGCACAGAGTGTAGAGGGCATGTTTCTTCTGGAACACAAGAGAAGGTTTGTTCTCAGCTGCTTCCCAGCAATGTCCTCACTGAGCATAGTGGTTTAGATCTTGTGTTCTTCCCAAGGGCTATTGCATTATGAAAATAGTTACTCCTACCACCCTTAGTTGGAATTTCTCAAGTGTTTTTCTGTATTTTGTAACCAAAGAATCTTGACTAGTGCTGATGTGTAGGATGAAGCCAAGTCATAGTGAGTCAGGAAAGCTGAGCAGAGGAATTGTGTTTAGTTGTAATAGGGAATGACACCATCAAAGCCTTTGAATAGGAACCTGAAGTGATCAAAGCTGTTTTAAGAAAGAGGGAGTTGGCAGTAGTATTCAGGATTGATTAGATGATCCTAGAATCATATAAGCCAGCTCAGGGGTTCATGCAATGTGTGGAGAATCAGATTTGTAAATGGGATATACATTTATTTAGATGTGACATCTAAATAAAATTAATACTCATTACAGAAGTAACAGATACCAGATGATGAGAATTTATAAAACATCAAGCACTGTACTTGCTAAGAACTTTATGTATATTAATGCATTCTATTTTTACAATCAATATTACGCTTTTATCTTATAGCAATTTAATAAGTTTAGCAAGAACAAACATGTGGCTCAGTTCTTCAATGGGGACTTAAACCCAGTTCTATCCTGTACCAAGAACCATTCCACTTCATTTTCCAGATTTTCAACAAAATGGACATGATTGTAACATACATCTTGTATCACATCCTAGAAGCTGGTTTAGATGCTGGGCATGTAAAAGTGAACCCCCCTGGTAGTCTGAGAAGTTCATACTAACTGCAGTGCTTTTCCAAGGAACATTACCAAAAAATCTTTTTGTATGAAGTTTTTGTCATTTAATGTAAAACAATAGAATGCCTTAGGATAATTGTCTCAAAGCACTTCAAATGTAATTATCATGTGTAATTATCACATCTCCAGAGAAGAACAGTATTTACAAAGAAAAACACTTAAATACGCTTATTTGAAAGAGTTTTCTTGAAATAACAGGTCTCCACAAAGGGAGACCGAGGTTGTAGGAAAGCAGGTGATGGGGGTAGGGGGTGAAGTAAACACTCCAGTTCTGGAGGACGTGACAAACCCAGATTAGGTGCTTGAGTTCTCTTGGGAATGGGTACAAGCATGAGAAGGGACATGGGTGAGTCTCAAAATCTATCATGCAACTCTATGAAGGGGCCCTTATGAGCCAAAACTCCAATACTTGGCCACCTGATGTGAACAGCCAACTTACTGCAGAAGCTCTCTCGCCTCCAATCCGGCCAGAATTGATACTTAGATTCTGGGCTTTGATCACCTCTATAGATGCCCCAAACCAAAAAGGGCCATAGCTACTCAAAAAAATACAAGTGAAAAAAATTAAGATAGCTATAGAATATATACAACAACAACAACAAAACCAGACAACCTGGAGCAGAGGAGGTATGATTAATAGACCAGATAGATTATGAATAAAATAATACAACCCAAGAATAACAAATATCTTTTAGTGAAAAGAACCAGATATTTAAAAAATGAACAAAGAACAAATATTAATCAGCTTCAGAATCTGCAGTTTAACAGATATAAGTCTTAAAACTTATCATTTAGATTGAAAAGTAGGAGCTTCCCTGGGGGATCAGGGGCAAAGAATCCACCTGTCAATGCAGGAGACACGGGTTTGATCCCTGATCCAGGAAGATCCCACATGTGGAGGAGCGACTAAGCCCGCGTGCCACAACTACTGAGCCTGCCCTCTAGAGCCTGTGCTCTGCAGGAAGAGGAGTCCCCACAATGAGATGCCTGCACGCCAGAGCTAGAGAGGAGCCCCCCTCACCACGGCTAGAGCAAAGCCCATGCAGCAAGGAAAACCCAGCCCAGCCAATCATAAATACAAATAAATAAACAGAAATGTTTTCAAAAGATTGAGAACGATACATGTGCCCTACTGCCAAGAGCTTAAAGATAACAAAACCTAGATACTTCAGTAGCACCCAAAGCACTTCAAACGATACAGATTCTTCGGCTTCATCTCTAGTCATTACTGCGTGAGAGATACCTGGTAATTATGGAGAAAGCCAGATTTAGACAGGATTTCCCAAGAAACCCACTATTGATGTTTGGGGCCGGATACTTTATTGTGGACACTCAGTTATGCATTATAAGGTGCTTAGCAGCATCTCTGTCCACCATACTCTAGTCGATAGTACCACATCCCCTCCCTTTCCCCATTGCCTACTGATGGCAATCACAACATCCTGCAGGTATTGCCAAGTCGTCCCTGAGACACAAGTATGCCCGGGAGAGACCCCCTAGATTAAAAAGTGATCTCCTCTTTCCTGGACGTTTTTCATGATTATGTCAGGCCACTGGTTCCTATTTTATGACTCCTGCCTTCTTAATGAAGGAGTCATAAACTCCATCTCTTCTCTTCCACCAAAGCAGTATTGTGCATGGTACCTAGCCCATACCAGTAAGGGAGACCGGCATAGGACTCGGGGTCTTTAGAGGGAGACGCTGAGAAGTAGCCATCAGATTGGATCCATGGTCCATCCAAGGGGATGGGGGAGCAGCTACGGTGCACACGTGCTCAGCTGCCTGGCGCTTAGCTTCCGTGATGGAGCTGCTATGCCCGAAGTAGCAACAGGGCAATGCAGAGGCATCTTGTCTTCTATTTCAGAGGCTGCTTCTGGCTCTAGAGACATCAACCACTACCTTGACTTGGTGCCTCCACTGAGCTATCGGATGCAAACATGATTTGAGTGATTATCTTTTCAGCTCTCCCAAAGAGGGTCATTACAGTACCATTCTACACTCTTAGGAGGGAATTTCATACATTACATACTACGGAAGCCTTAGCAGATTAGGGCTTAATTGCCACATGGAAAATGGGTTGGAAAAAAAGAAAAACAAAAAAAGGTTTTCTGCTAAACCCTGCTATTATGATTCTGTTTTTCAGAACTAAAGTGCTTACTGCTAACAACCTTCAATGGAGGAATCATAAACAACTTTAAAATGCAGGTGATTTTCTTTAGCTAGATCTTGAAATATGGTTTAATGATGAATAATTTGCCTATTTATTGTGTTTAAGCATTTTCCTAAGTGCTTTAATGAGGACAGTACAAGAAATTCTATTTGAGGGTTTCAGTATGGTTGAATGTGATATTGTTTTGTTCACTTTTTATGACGTCTTATCCAGACTGGCTACATAATTTACAAGGCCCAGTAAAAACTGAAATTCAGAGCCCCAAAACGGGAAATAAAAGATGGGAACAGCAGAATCTTGAGGTCAACGTGAGGTCTTTATCATTTCAAAGCACTCCGATGAAGCTGGCAATGTCCTCCTGAGATCATCAAGTCACACACCACCTTTCAGTTTACATACGAAGTGGCCAAGACTCAAAAGCTTCATGTATGTTCTCATGGCAGTTTAGGAAACAAATCCTGAGAGTTCATCAGTTGGCACATAAAATTAGTCCGGAACTGCCAATGATCTAGCATCTTTGCTGTCCATTTGTTCCAGTTGTGCTATTTCAAATCCTGAAGGATGATGCTGTGAAAGTGCTGCACTCAATAGGCCAGCAAATTTGGAAAACTCAGCAGTGGCCACAGGACTGGAAAAGGTCACTTTTCATTCCAATCCCAAAGAAAGGCAATGCCAAAGAATGCTCAAACTACTGCATAATTGCACTCATCTCACACGCTAGTAAAGTCATGCTCAAAAGTCTCCAAGCCAGGCTTCAGCAATACATGAACCGTGAACTTCCAGATGTTCAAGCTGGTTTTAGAAAAGGCAGAGGAACCAGAGATCAAATTGCCAACATCCGCTGGATCATGGAAAAAGCAAGAGATTTCCAGAAAAACATCTATTTCTGCTTTATTGACTATGCCAAAGCCTTTGACTGTGTGGATCACAACAAACTCTAGAAAATTCTGAAAGAGATGGGAATACCAGACCACCTGACCTGCCTCTTGACAAACCTGTATGCAGGTCAGGAAGCAACAGTTAGAACTGGACATGGAACAACAGACTGATTCCAAATAGGAAAAGGAATAAGTCAAGGCTGTATATTGTCACCCTGCTTATTTAACTTATATGCAGAGTACATCATGAGAAATGCTGGTCTGGAAGAAGCACAAGCTGGAATCAAGATTGCCGGGAGAAATATCACAAACCTCAGATATGCAGATGACACCACCCTGATGGCAGAAAGTGAAGAAGTACTAAAGAGCCTCTTGAAAGTGAAAGAGGAGAGTGAAAAAGTTGGCTTAAAGCTCAATATTCAGAAAACGAAGATCATGGCATCTGGTCCCATCACTTCATGGCAAATAGATGGGGAAACAGTGGAAACAGTGTCAGACTTTATTTTGGGGGGCTCCAAAATCATTGCAGATGGTGACTGCAGCCATGAAATTAAAAGACACTTACTCCTTGGAAGGAAAGTTATGACCAACCTAGACAGTGTATTAAAAAACAGAGACATTACTTTGCCAACAAAGGTCCATCTAGTCAAGGCTATGGTTTTTCCAGTAGTCATGTATGGATGTGAGAGTTGGACCATAAAAAAAGCTGAGTGCCGAAGAACTGATGCTTTGAACTGTGGTGTTGGAGAAGACTCTTGAGAGCCCCTTGGACTGCAAGGAGATCCAACCAGTTGATCCTAGGGGAAATCAGTCCTGAGTGTTCATTGGAGGGACTGATGTTGAAGCTGAAACTTCAGTTCTTTGGCCATATGATGCGAGGAACTGACTCATTGGAAAAGACCCTGATGCCGGGAAAGATTGACGGCAGGAGGAGAGGGGGACGACAAAGGGTGAGATGGTTGGATGGTATCACTGCCTCGATGGACATGAGTTTGGGTAGACTCCAGGAGTTGATGATGGACAAGGAGGCCTGGCATGTTGGAGTCCATCGGGTCACAACAAGTAGGACAGGACTGAGAGACTGAACTGAACTGTCCCGAAAAGGACAAATAGTTTGCGGTGCTCAGTTAGAATTGTCTGTGGAATGACACAGGCAGTATATTATCGATACACACTGAAGCCTTGAAAAATGAAAGAGGCAAAAGTTACATCTGTATATAGATATATATAAATCCTAAAGCTGAATTATGCTGTGCTAAGCCACTGACGGCACAGTAAAGTTTGTTGACATCATTAGAACAATTGATATAACATTATTTATCAGTAAAGTGATAAATCTACCTGGTCTAATGAATAGATTCTATAAACTGAGTAGATTCAGTGAAGAAGCAGTTTATCTGAGCAGACTACATCATGTCTTGAATGTTTTTCCTGGCTACGGACCCTCAAGCATGACTCCCCTTTTTTAAAGGGATTCTATTTGCCACAATAGAATAACATAGGATAATATTTACCCCAATCTTCATTGTTCAGCTTCCACTCTCTATACTCCTATCTTAATTTAGAAGGAAATAATCACTAAGATAAGTCAGACGATCCCAAACTTGTATGTTATAATACTCTATTGGAGTTGAAAATTGAAAGTTAACTTTTTCAAAGAGTAGGGGAATACTTTTCAGCATTAATAACCATCTGGTGAGTTTAAATTTTTGGATAATAGACCATAAATTCTATATGTATGGTGATTTTTTTAATTAGGAAGGGAATTGACTTAAATTATAAATTAAATGGTATTTTAGTGATTGCTTTGAATACAGGGCTCTAACTAAGAAGCAATGGCTTATTAGTTCCAGTGACAAATTCATTTTATAAATCATGCCTTAGTAAACACATGGCAAAATCACATAGTCTTAAATTGTTGATATATTATTATACTAATTATCTAGCCTAGAATACAATGTAGTTTTCATGTTTTACTTTGATTTATTTTTTATTCAAAATACTATATTTCCTAAATAATGATATATTTAGATACTGTAAACTTCACAGTCTTCCCTGGTGGCTCAGCAGTAAAGAATCTGCCTGCAATGCAGGAGACACGGAGACATGGGTCCAATCCCTGGGTTGGGAAGATTCCCTAGGAAGGAAATGGCAACCCACTGCAGTATTCTTGCCTGGGAAATCCCCTGGACAGAGGAACCTAGTGGGCTACAGTCCATGGGATCACAGAAGAGTCAGACACAACATAGCAAGCAACAACGAATGTATCTATAGAGGAACATATGATGATGGGGATAATGTCAGTTTATTGACATTTATTATGATAAGTGACTAATCTGCTAATGCAACTCTTTAATAGATTCTTCGCTATGCCACCCACCACAAACACACAACTGTATACAAATAATGATCACAAGAGAAAAGCAAGCTAGTTCATTACACTGAATCAGGAATGGCTGCAGGAAAAAAAGTCAGTAAAACAAGGACTTCTTTTCTTTTTAAACTATGATTTCAACTGGGTTTAAAGAAAAAGTCATCTAGGACATTTCCAATTCTAAAAAAAATTCCCCTCCTGGAAAGATGGTTATGCTGACACACCAAACATTTGCCTTCTGCATCGATTGGCCTGTAATGGCTCAACTTTGATTTCTGGTCTTTGATCTAAACCATTTGTCCTTTGAAATAGCTATTGGTCATGTCCATCAGAAATTACTGTGTGCATAGGCACTTAAAAAAAAAGATATAATTGACATATAATTGTAAGGCCGGACCCCGGGGCCATGACTGGCCATCCCCCTTCTCCCTCCCGCCGGCGGGGGAAGTCCCTAACAGAGGGAGCCTCCCAAATCCCAGGGACCAATGACAGCCACTTCATCAACTAAAGCCGCCCCACCCCAGCCATGTAGAAGGACCTGTCAGCCTGCGACGTTTCGGCCTGGCGACCTGTCCGAACCCCCGTCCATCTAGCCTGACCATCCCTCGCAACGAATGTATAAAAACCACCCCCAACACAGCCGGGGCGCAGACTTCCTCGACCTGCCTGGTTCGGTCTTGGAACCCTGCCCGGGAGCGCTTCACCATTAAAAAGCCAATTAGACATTCTTTTGGTGTCCTGGTCGTCTTTACCTAACAATAATGTTGTATTAGTTTTAGGTGTACACATAATGATTTGCTATGTGTATATATCATGAAATTATTACCCCAGTAAATTCAGTTGACATCTGTCACCACCTATGGTTACAAATTTTTTTTTTTCTTATAGTAAGGACTTTTAAGATCTACTGTGTTAGCAACAGTAAACCAGGGATCTTGATATACTCATTATTTTCTCTCAAATATATCATTCAAAAGGATGAAATTTGGGTGTTCATTTAAAATGTTGCTTCTAAGACACTCACTAGTGATCATAATTCAGTAGTCTGAAAGTATAGAGAAACTTTCATTTTTATCAAGAACCCGGGGACTTCCCTGGTAGTCCAGTTACTAAGACTTTGTATTCCCAATGCAGGGGGTCTGGGTTCAATTCCTGGTCAGGGAACTAGATCCCACAGACCACAACTAAAAAATTCTGCATGCCGCAGTGAAGATCAAAGATCCCATGTGCCTCAACTAAGACCCCACACAACCAGGTAAATAAATTAAAAATTAGAAAAAAAAAAAAACAAGAAGACTCTAACACTGAGAGTCTGTGGCTTATGCTAAGGGTAATCCTATCATTTGTTGAATTCTTTCTAGAATGTATGGAGACACATAGAATCAATGGAAAGAAAACAAGGCGATGGGTGAAGCATAGTTGTCACGGGACATCCTTTTTGTGAAAATACTGGAGTGGAAAGACCTCCACATTTATTCAGCAACAAAAAAACTGTTTGAGGTTTTATGTATTTGGAAAGCCTTGTCTTGGATGGTTTATGGATTAGGAACAAGATAAGGGAATGAGCTAGAATTTACATTCTTGACAAGAGGGGTTTTGCCGTTAATGCCACTGTCAGTGCTAATGGGTATGAGAGAGAAAGGTAACTCATGATCTTGTAAGGGGAAATATCCCAGAGATCTCGCTCCCCTTAGAACAACTTAGCTTGCAATGGTCAATTCTGCTCTGTTTCTGAGATGGAATTGTGTGTACGGTGGGGGTGGAGGGGTGAGGGGGTGGCTGGTGGAGGTGGGGTAGGGGTGTGGAGCAGGAGGGGCAGAGGCACAGAGACAGCTTATTAAAGTCCAAACACACCAGGGAAGCCCAAAGACAATAAATGTAGAAAACGAAAGGAGGGTCTTTGGTGGTGGTCCAGTGGTTAAGCCTCTGCACTTCCACAGAAGGGGCTGTGAGTTTGATCCCTGGTGGAGGAACTGAGACCCTGCATGCCTCTTGGCATGGCCAAAAGATTAAACAACAGCAAAAATAAGCAAATATGGTAGTGAGGTGACGGCTAGGGGTAGGTTGAAACTAGGAGGGGGCCGAGGTCCAGAGCAGAGGAACTTTCCCACTGATGGAATTCCTAGCAAGAGTCTACATTCTGGTCTGTAACACAACCGCTTAATTGGTGATTCTTCTATGTTGTACACACCATAGTACAAGAGCCTAGGGGAAAAAATATCCTCCAATATTTAATAACATTTCTTCAGTTTAGAGAAATAACAATGAAAGATAAAACTTCTTCTCACGTCAAGAAAACTATCTGATAAAAAACACACATGGTATGTGCATTGATTACAAAGCCAGCATATGTTTTTCTTAAGTGCTTTCCTTGATCCTTTTAAAATTGTTCTTATATCGCTTTGATTTTCGTTCAGAAGAACACAATAAAGCACTTTTTGTTTATCACTCACAAAGGATAAGAACCTTTGAAAGAATAGTCTGTTTCGCAGTGCATTGTTGTTGTTGTTACCTAGCAACTTTTTTCTCCTTAGTTACCAATTTTCAAGATGGATAGATGCAGAAAAGACAATTGATACCTTCAGGTTGGATAAATTGTGATAGTTGACTCTTAAAATCCTGCTAAATATAACTCAGGCTTTACTTTGCCCGCTTATGACATCAGCAGGTCCCTTTGAGTAAATTATGACTTAGGATCTGAGTCTCAGTCATTTTTCACTGTGTCTCTTGCATTTATTTTGCACTTTATCATTACAATTGTGGTATTTTTGGACAGAAGTATTGGAAAACCAGGGCACCCAGAGTGCTTCTTGTTAGTTCAGTGAAACTGAACTGGGATGTATATTAAGGCAATTCTAAGAAAAGCTATAGAGAAAATGTGGAAATGAATTACCCCATTCATTTGTTTTTTTTTTTTTTTCATGCTGTTTGGATTCAATATTACATTCTTAAAGGCAATATGTTTGGTTAACAAGTGTTGCCCAGAAGACAGGCTATGCAGATCCTGATTATTTTCCCAGCACCT
Source organism: Budorcas taxicolor (assembly GCF_023091745.1). NCBI lineage: Eukaryota > Metazoa > Chordata > Mammalia > Artiodactyla > Bovidae > Budorcas > Budorcas taxicolor. Next base: position 80,781,445 of record NC_068921.1, on the reverse strand, counting down.
TAAACTACAAATTCAATGAGCACTTAGCATCTCTCACCTGGCCTCTGAGTACACAGAAATACAGATGGAACCCCAGGGCACTGCCGAGAATATTGAAGGACATCTGATACTGTTCACTCAACATTTATGTTCTTTAGTGTCTAAAAATCTGTGAATCTTGGAGAAACATGGGGGAAAGAATTTAGGCAGTTGTTGCCAGGGTCATAGGGTTTTCCACTTCTTTTTTGTCACATGTCAGCAGATTCATTTTTTCAAGTTCAGCAATGGCTATTTTTCTTGATTTTTATCTTTTATGTGGATTATTCAACTCCCTTTCCTTTTTTAGAGTTAGCCATATCTAGAAACTCCAAAAAAGAAATTTCTACTTACATGTTTCAGGAGACCAAAAAAAGAAAAAAAAAAAAAGTGGTTAGAAAGTCTCAATGTCTGAAAGTAAAATTTAAAGTCGCTCAGTCTCATCTGACTGTGATTCCATGGACTGCAGCCTGCCTGGCTCCTCTGTTCATAGGATTCTCCAGGTAAGAGTACTGGATAGGGCTGCCATTTCCACTTCCAGTGTCTGATACTTCAATTAAAAGGTCATGAACACAACCTTATCGTGTACCCTGTCCGCACCTCTGATGGGGTGGAAACAGTCATACAGACGACAATCAAGTGTGATATTGAGGAAAACGAAAAGAGATGCTCTTCTGTCCATATCTGCTCATCTATGGCTACTGTCTGGTTTAGAAATGTGGGTATTTTCCAAATGCTAACAGAAATGTTGTCAATAACCCACTTCTCTCTAGGAGTTCTATTACTTAAAAATGTTCCCAGCATTATTTTACATGCAAACAGTTGCAATTTATGGTTGCTTTTGTGGTTAAGTGTCATTAAGAGGTGATATTAAAACTCACTGGATAGGAGGTAGAATCTTTTGATGGTGAAACCCTCAAACCCAGAAAGTCCACGTACAATATCTGCGGCATTGTTATTAATAGTCCTCCTTAATGATATACACCCTCACACACAAGCACAAAGAGGAACATCCTAAAACAGAAATATAAACACAATGGGCATGACTATGAGAGTCAAGTCTCCCAATCTTAGCCTCATGGCAGTATTTTTTCACGATGTTTATTATTATCTCACATGACAACTTGTAGACAACAGCGTATGTGGGTTCCCAGTGTTTGTGAAGCAGAGCAGCACTGACGCCTTAGTCACTCTGCTATCAGCTGCTGCTTATCAAGATGATCCTTGATAATCCTCAAGTCTGCATTGTGTTTACTTAACTTGCTAGACATTTAATTGCAATTTTCCCTGAAGAAGCAATTTCCATTTCCATAAATGAGTACCTTTTTTGCAGAAATGGAAATAGTTGAGGGGAGGATGACAAGGAAAGCACCTTGCTTCTCAGAGGTGGGAATTCAAAAAGAGTTTTGTTGTCCCTCCTCCTCCTCCTCTTCTTCCTCTTATGGTTGCTAAACATAACATCTAATTGTGTTTAATTAGTTCCCAGGTCAAATATAACTTGAGATAGACATAGATTAAAAATTTAGCATAAAAGTTATTTCCATACTTTTGAAAGAGAACATTTTCAATCTATCCTTGACATAATCCATTTTGAATGATGAATACTTTTACCTAGTAACAATAAGAAGAAATATTCTTCAGAAAATAATTTTGAAAATATTTCAAGTGGGATTAGACTTCTCCTAATGGGTGCTTAACAAATATTGTTAGCCAAGAGAAATTATTTTTCAGTGCTTTGCCTCCTGTTACTCTGTTGGTGAGTACATGAAGCATTTGAATAATTCTGGAGGACAATTGGACATTATAGACCAAAAGATTTTAAAGTATGAATATCTTTGTTTTTTAATTACCCAGAATATTTAAAGTGGAACATACTAATAAGTTTGCTGAAACAATTCTATTTGTGATGTAGTATGCAAACGTACTAAATTTCTTCAGTCATATCCAGCTCTTTGCAGCTCTGTAGACTATACCTCACTAGGTTCCTCTGCCCGTGAGATTCTCTGGGCAAGAATACTAGAGACAGTTGCATAGACAGACATGAATGTTTAGCAAAGTATTATTTGTAATTATTAATTATTAAGGAAAGTACACATTTATAAAGAATGATATTACCTATGAAATTATCTCTCTGATAATGTCTATGCAGCTATTAAACATTACCCATCACAGATTTATTTCTATGAAAGAAAGGTTATGAAACATCAGTAACATTAAAAGCAGGTTAAAAAATATAAAATTTATGTATGTATACAAGACATCCTTGTAGAGCATAAGTCACAAGGTTAATGATAATCTTAATCAAAGCGTTGGATTATTGATGATCTTAATAGTCTAACTATCTTCATGTTTTCCAGACTGTCTGCAGTGCACTGTTAATATCTTTAATGAGAAAAAAAGATAAAAATATTTGAAAACCAAAGTATAAAGCAATGTTTTATATTTTCTGATAGGTTTTGTTATAAATGGGCATCAGTTCAGTTCAGTTCAGTCGCTTAGTCATGTCCGACTCTTTGCGACCCCATGAATCGCAGCACGCCAGGCCTCCCTGTCCATCACCAACTCCCAGAGTCACTCAGACTCATGTCCATCGAGTCAGTGATGCCATCCAGCCATCTCATCCTCTGTCGTCCCCTTCTCCTCCTGCCCCCAATCCCTCCCAGCATCAGAGTCTTTTCAAATGAGTCAACTCTTTGCATGAGGTGGCCAAAGTACTGGAGTTTCAGCTTTAGCATCATTCCTTCCAAAGAACACACAGGGCTGATCTCCTTCAGAATGGACTGGTTGGATCTCCTTGCAGTCCAAGGGACTCTCAAGAGTCTTCTCCAACATCACAGTTCAAAAGCATCAGTTCTTCGGTGCTCAGCCTTCTTCACAGTCCAACTCTCACATCCATGCATGACCACTGGAAAAACCACAGCCTTGACAAGACGGACCTTAGATGGCAAAGTAATGTCTCTGCTTTTGAATATACTATCTAGGTTGGTCATAACTTTTCTTCCAAGGAGTAAGCGTCTTTTAATTTCATAAACAATAAAAAACTACTAGGCTTTTTCACTAAAAAATTTTAATTTTAACTCCTCCTCAGAGTAAAAAACTTCTTAAAATTTCAGTTGCTCTAACCTTTAAGTTCAAACATAAATATTAATTAAATTTTTCCATGTGTTTAACCTGATACCTATAAACAACACAGTAGGATCTGGGTTGTTGGTCTGATATTTGTCTCTCCCAAATGGATCGTCGCCTTTGGGACATTTATTTTTCTTTTTTTTTCAGGAGCTAACAACTGTTTAACATGTTTTAAAAATCTTATTTATAAGGAAGAGTACATCATAAAAGTATGTAAATTTTAAAGCAACAAATATGAGTGAAGATGCTTTAGGAGGTACAAAGGTAAGAATGACTCATGAAAATAATCAGGCTAAGGAAATCCACTCTAGAAAACTAAATCACAAAAATGTGTATTGGTGAGAGCCCAGGTGGCTCAGTGATAAAGAATCTGCTTGCCAATGCAGGAGACACAAGTTTAATCCCTGGGTCAGGAAGATCCTCAGGAGATGGAAATGGCAACCCATTCCAGGATTCCAGACTGGAAAATCCCATGGACAGAAGAATCTGGCAAGGGACGGTCCGAAGGGTCACAAAAGTGTCAGAAGTGACTGAACATGCGTGCATGTCAAAATATTTTACAGTCTTGAAACTGATGCTGGATGGTTAAATTTCAATTATTTTAATCTAGATGGAAAATGATGTTGTAGAAGCTAGTGTTGCCCCAAGCCAAGAAACGGTCATGGTTCACTAATAATATATTTTGATCTCTAATCTCAAAAAGACTCAGAATTGTGGGCATGGTCCAGCAAAGTGGTATGTTGCAGTGAAGAGACAATGGAAAAATCTTAATGACAAATAGTTTCTCTTTCATAAGTAAGAAGGGTAAAAGTCGCTCATATGCTAGTTATGTAAAGGTTGAAAAACACTAAGAGCATTTTCTTAATTATCATTTCATATACCTCTAGCATTCCATCTTGTCTTGTTTACCGCAGCCCCTGCAGAAGAGAAATATATTAAATATGCTTAATGGGCCATCGGGTGTCATTCTTTCTCCTCCTTCCTCCCCTCCCTCTCCTCTTCCCTCCTTCCCTCTTTTTTTCTAAGTACGTAGTTTTGCAGAAGGCAATGGCACCCCACTCCAGTGTTCTTGCCTGGAGAATCCCATGGACAGAGGAGCCTGGTAGGCGGCAGTCCATGGGGTCGCGAAGAGTCGGACACGACTGAGCGACTTCACTTTCAATTTTCACTTTCATGCTTTGGAGAAGGAAATGGCAACCCACTCGTGTTCTTGCCTGGAGAATCTCAGGGATGGAGGAGCCTGGTGGGCTGGCATCTATGGGGTCGCACAGAGTCGGACACGACTGGTGTCTTAGCAGCAGCAGCAATTATACATTTAAAAAAATTTTGTTTGATTTTCTTTTGTTCTGCCTGCGTGATGTGGCATGCATTATCTTAGTTCTCTAACCAGGGATGGAGCCTGGGCCTGCTGTGTTGGGAGTGTAGAGTCTTAGCCACTGGGCCACCAGGGAAACCCCTAGTTATTCTTAAGACAGAAATGTGTCTGCTAAAATCATGCCAATTCATTTATTCTGAAAAGTTTGCAATGAAAGTACCACTGTCACTCAGAGACATCACCCCAGTTTACTGAAAACAACTGTCTTCAAAAAAACAAGAAAGTGCAAAAAAGAAACATGGAACCACAGTTTGATACGGACTGAGATAATCAATTATTTCACTGAGTGGGGTGGTATGTTGGCTAATAGGTCTTTCAATTACAATAAATAATTTTTCATGTATATATTAATGATCCACATGTTTTCATATTATTTATTAAAAAACAGGGGGAAAATACCCTTCTCATTTAATCCTTCTCTGGCCGTTAGTTCATTGAAATATTGGAGAGGAACAGAGTTTTTTAAAAATGACTTGTCTGCCTGGTGAACTGTGTCAGTGATTGTATGTCCAGAAGCAGTGTTCCTCACCTTATTTAAAGAATATGTTTACAAAATTCTCTGGCAGTTCAGTGGTTAGAACTCAGAATGGCCACTGCTGAGGGCCCAGGTTCTATCCCCATCAGGGAATTAAGATCCTGAAAGCTCTCTATGCAGTGTGCCCTCCCCCGCACTGAAACCATTTATTTAGGATAAAATCTTTACAAGTATATAGTAAAACAATATCAAATATTTCATTTAACTGATTAATTAATAAAGGAAACTGTAAGGTATTAGAACTAAAGGCAAATTGAAAAAAACCTCATAATTATATAGCCATCGGGATCACTGAAATGAATGTATAAATTGGTTAAAGTTCATAAACAAAAATCAATTGACGTTTTTCTTTCTGGCTTACTTCACTCTGTATAATAGGCTCCAGTTTCATCCACCTCATTAGAACTGATTCAAATGTATTCTTTTTAATGGCTGAGTAATATACAGAGTGCAGTAAGCCAGAAAGAAAAACACCAATACAGTATACTAACACATATATATGGAATTTAGAAAGACGGTAATGATAACCCTGTATGCGAGACAGCAAAAGAGACACAGATGTATAAAACGAACTTTTGGACTCTGTGGGAGAGGAAGAGGGTGGGATGATTTGGGAGAATGGCATTGAAACATGTATACTATCATGTAATAAACGAATCCCCAGTCTATGTTCAATACAGGACATAGGATGCTTGGGGCTGGTGCACGGATGATCCAGAGAGATGATATGAAGTGGGAGGTGGGAGGGGGGTTCAGGATTGGAAACTCATGTATACCTGTGGCTGATTCATGTCAATGTATGGCAAAACCAATACAGTATTGTAAAGCAAAATAAAGTAAAAATTAAAATTAAAAAAAAAAAACAATTGAATCTCCACTTCACAATGTTTCTGTTTTTATAGATGGGCATTGTTTGCATAAGACTTCTCCAGTGGTGCTAGTGGTAAAGAACCTGCCTGCCAATGCAGGAGGCATAAGAGATGCAGGTTTGATCCCTGGGTCGGGAAGATCCCCTGGAGAAGAAAATGACAACCCACTCCAGTATTCTTGCCTGAAGAATCCTGTGGATAGAGGAGCCTAGCGGGCTATGGTCTTAACAGCAACAGCATTGTTTACGTACAGATATACTGATACTATACAGTCAGTAGTACAGTTTTTACACAGAGTTTTGAAAAACTCAAGAACAATGAAAGATGAGTTAACGTGAAAAGATGTGTTAAGCGGAGTGCCCAATGAACTTTTTTGTCCCTTTCAAAATCTTTTAAATTTTTAAATGACAGCTTCTACATCTTACCACCAGTTTATCATATCACAGACTACATGAAGTTTTTAGAAATGTTGCTCCCATGCATTATTCAGGATAAAATAAATATGGGCAAATGGTCATAAAATTATGAAACAATACCAATGAAAATCCAGGATGTCAGTGGATCCAACCACCCTGGTAGAAATTTCAATGAAAGGAAGAGTGCTCAGGGACTTTGCTTGAAGGACCTAAAGTCAGAGGAACAAGATTGGGCACATTCAGGGTGGTAGGCAAGGAGGAAAGAAGGTGAGACGAATGGAGACAGTAACATGGAAACATATACACTCCCGTGTGTAACACAGATAGCCACTGGGGATTTGCAGTGTGACTCAGGAACTCACACTGGGGCTCTGTAACAACCTACAGGGGGGGTTGGGGTGGCAGGTGAAAGGGAGGTCTAAGAGGAAAGGAACATATGAATACCTCTGGCTGATTCATGTTGATGTATGGCAGAAACCAACATACTATTGCAAAGCGATTATCTTTCAATTGAAAATAAATAACTTTAAAAAAAAAAAAGGCAAAAGAAGAAAGAAAAGAAAAAGTCAAAGGGAAAGATGCCATATAGAGAAGTGTCCATTCAGATGGAACCACTTGCGCTGTACATGACTACTGCCCTCAGTTGTACTTACAGAGGTCTTTGAAGCCATAAGAGTGATATGAACATAAACACTCACACACAGATATCTCCCAAGCTTTCCCAGAGCAGCTGAGCTGTCCACTCCCCGTCAAACGTTCTTGTCAGCTACCACCTATACTTCCCACTTATCTAGAAAGCAGGGGTAATGAGGCACTGAAAGTGAATGGGGGAAAAAAAGCACACAATGTGAAGAAGTGCTCACGTTGATCTTCCCAGGATCCCCATTTCACCTGACGCCACTTCCAGCTCTTGGTCCCACTGCACTTCTTCCCAAAGCTATGCAAGACCTAATCTCCAAGTTCTCAGACTGGGACTTACACTTTAATCATGCTTATTATCATATTTGACTCATTGGAAAAGACCCTGATGCTGGGAAAGATGGAAGGCAAAACGAGAAGGGGACGGGAGAGGGTGAGATGTTCAGATACCATCATTGACTCAATGGACATGAATTTGAGCAAACTTCGGGAAATAGTGAAGGACAGAGGAGTCTGACATGTTGCAGCCCATGGGGTCACAAAGAGTCAGACAACTTAGTGACTAAACAGCAACAACAACATCATAGTTGTGACTGCCTGTGCCTTTCAGTGCTGTCTCCCTCTTGCCTGCCTGTCACTTTTCCAGGGGCGCCTCAGGATTCGGGTAAAATCCCATCCGCTGTGCAAGGCCATGTTCTGGGCCCTCTGAATGTCCCCTTGTTGTGCCTGTAGTTCTTTGCAGTGATACCTTAGTCAAATGTGCCTCACTCTGCATGTGCTTGGAACACGGAAGGTGATGAAAGACTATGAATATTGAAATAACTAGCAGTGTATTAACGAATAACAGACTACATGTATAAATAAGTGTATGACTGAGTTAAAAAATGAATAGGGCACTTCCCTAATGGTCCAGTGGTTAAGACTCGGTGCTCCAATGCAGAGGGCATGGGCTTGAACCCTAGTCAGGAACTAAGACCCACATGCATACTGGAGAGGGGTGCCATTGCCTTCTCTACACATGCAGTAAGATGTGGCCCAAAAAATGAAATAATAACAAGAGAAGAAGAATGAATAGGAGGACTTAAAAAATGTATGCCAGTTTCCCCTTTCTTTCTCAGGGATGTGACTCCTGGGGTCAGTCGGTTGATTACCCTCTGAGTAGGGACAATAAGAAAAGTATCAACTTAATCTTTCCCCACAATTCAAGTCCTAATATAAAACTGCTGTATGAATTGACCTACCTTAGTCTTTTAAAGTACTTTAGGGGTGAGGTTCTGTCATGCCCATCACAAAACTGAATCCTCAAAAAGCAGAGTCTTTTGAAAAAAAGAGGAACTATTAGTCTCAAATGCTCAAAACTTCAGCCAGAGGCTGAAAGAAACACACGCACACAAAACACTCTCCAAGAGATTAATATCTTAGTGTGTACAACTGCTAATATTGCATTAGGTCCGAGAGAAGAAATACAAGAAATTCTTTTGTCTCTTTTATCAGTATCCTCAAAGTAAATTCTGACAGGTGCATGTCTGAGAAGTTTGTTTGGATGTTACGGGATAAATGGAGATTTCATACTAGCATCTTGAAATTTATGTCAATTCTAATAATTAAAGGTGAAAAGTCTGGTTTCATAGGTGAGCCCCACACTGCACCACCCTAACCGGTGTGAGTTGAATTGATCTGAAGGGATTCTGAGGTGTTTGTTTTAGGGATGACAATGGGAATTGTGTGGGTAGATGCCTTCAAGCTCTTCTCTGCAATGAGGCTCCTTGCTTGCAAGCACTGATAAGTTAATTTCCAAATATTCAAGTGCTTATCCAAAACTTTCCAAACTGCCTTCTCAACTTGCCAATGCATGCTCAGGTTCTCAGCAGAATGATTTACAATACACCTTTTGTTTCTCATCTTGCCCCACTGTTCTCCCCAAGTGATAATGTTGACTGCTCTTTGGAAATATCGTCTGTGTCTTATTTTGTCTCAGTATCCTGTGTGACAGATTGTACATTTCTAAATTTAAATTTAATAAATTCTGTGAGCTTAAATCCAGATTTGCATTAACTTTGCCTTATCTCTTAACATCTCTGTGCAAATGGCTTAATGTAAATTGCTTATTATAATATCATCTTGGTTTTACAGGAGTGCTATGAAAACAAAACAAAGAAAACATTGGAAAATATGCTATATTCTGAAAACAAATAGCTCTGATATTGCATCTAGGAGGTTTTATTATTTATTTTTTTTGAATGAAACTTTGCAAACTAGGACGTTTATAAAACAATCAAAAATATGAAAACAGAGATAAGAACTGAGTTGGGAGGGTCAGTTTTAGGAATAAGAGCCAGGATATGGTTGAAGGCTAAATGTATTAGAAATTATAGAGAGGCAAGATGTTGAAAAAGGTGATTGATTTGAGCTAAGTTGAAATATGGAAGTGTCCAGACCTGTATAAAAAGGGATTGAGTTTTGATTTACTGGTGGTTCAGACTTCACATAGTTTACATAAAGTGGCAATCAGAGACGTTTGACTTAGGATCACTAAGCATATAGAATACATTTCAAACCCATAAAAAGTCTAATAATAAAGAAGCTGTTACTGACTAAAAGTTTGGGGGAAGTTATATACTTTACAGGTGGATTGAGGGTAAGCATTCAAAATCTAACACTGATATCAATTTTTTTTTCTCTTAACGAGTATGTTCTGCACTTATAAATTAAAAATCTATTCTGAAATTTTCTATTTGGCTTAAAAAATGCATGTCTGTTTTTTTTTTTTTTTTAATAGGAAATAATATGACTTCTGTTTCCTTCTTTTCTCTGTCCCTTAAAATTAATTCCTTTGGGAAAGAAATCATCTGGGATTCAGTACTCTCCAAGATTGAAAAGGTAAAGGTTTTAATTAACTGCCCTAGAGCTTATCAGTGGAAGATGGGGGTATTTAGCTGAAGTGGTGTGAAGAGCTCTTAAATTATTCTAGCAATTGAGTTTCCATGCCTTTTGTTCTATATTGTAAAATCCCTTAATGGCTCAACACACCCAAGAACTTGGACTTTAGACTCCCTGAACAGCAGGGGGCAGATCTGTAACTGATGTAATTAATGCTCACTCCCATGTGGACAGAATCAAATCTTGAGACTTTCTGGGATTCATGCATATGCTAAAAGGGTGGGTGTGAATTCCTCAGAATGGCTCTACTCAGGGAGGCCAAACTCTTTGAGTTCCCAGAAAGAAGATGGGGGAGGGGGAAGGGAGAGGATTAAGAAAATTGAAAGTTAAAATAAACCAGAAACGGGCACTCCTCTAAGTTCTTCTCACACTAAATGAGGCCAAATGCCAATACGCTGATTTACAAGCATCCGCATCAAGTTACTTTAGAGACAAGGAAACAAGTCTGACTTGCAGGGGCAGATGGATGTTCAGCTGACCTCAAGGACATTCATCACTGAGATGGGGGAGTCGGTTCACTTATCCACACTTCAGTTAACAGCCCCTAAAAGGGTGAAAGTCAAGACTTGTGATTAAATCTCAAGGTCATTCTAGTTGTCGGGCCAAATCCTGAAACTTGGGTCGGTTTACCCTCTGATGATATGCATGTCACTTAACCTTTCTGTACAATTACGCTTATTGTATCTCATTGTTTTTTAAAGAAGAAATGAGACATCTCGAAATAACACATTGTCAGAATTCTCTTCCTTTATTGAGGGTGACAACTGTCCTACAACTGCCCTGGAACTAGCACTCAGCCTCCACTGAGGTTCCCAGGTGCCATTCAAGGTATCTCAGAAAGATGATTCATAGCATTTGCTAAGCACTTGCTACTGAATCTGAATCCAGCCTCTATACCCTGACAGTGAATTAAATCTCAGAGACAAGAAGAGTTTCGGGTGAAATAGAAAAGGCTTGCTTTATTGCTTTGCCAGACAAAGGGGTCCAAAGAGGATTAATGCCCTCAAAACTGGTGTGTTTCAACCTGGGGTCTTGAGGAGTTTTATAGTCAAGGGGATGCAGTTGCTGGTAAGGCTCATAGTCAGAAGGATTTCTTCAACCCAGAGATCCCCTGGCCTCCTGTGATTATGGGTGAACTGTGACCTTCTCTGGAAGGAGAAGTGCTTCATCAGTTCCTCCCTTTGGTGAGAGTTAGTTTGGAAGAACTCAAGAACAGTGTTCTGCGTCTCCCTTGAGGGGGAACCAGGACTCTGCCCCAAGGCTGCAAACTAGTATTTCTTGACTGCTCCTTTCTTGTCTCTGCAAGCTCTCCCTTCCCTGATTAGCGATCATTTGAACCTGCCCTTCAGAAATCAGGGAAGGGAACACAGGGTTTTGTGAGCAGGAGCCCCACGGAGTCCTGGCTGGTTTTACTCCTAGAGTACCTTTCACAGACTAGCAGAAGATTGGAGAAATATTTAGAATCCCAAGTCCTATCCCAAACCTACTTATTGACTCATAATCGTATTTTAACCTTGCTGTTGTAGTTTAGTAACTAAGTCCTGTCTGACTCTTTGCAAACCCGTGGACAATAGGCCACCAGGCTCCTCTGTCCTTGGGATTTCCCAGGCAAGAATACTGGAGACAGTTGCCCTTTCTTTCTCCAGGAGGTCTTCTGGATCCAAGGATCAAAGCTATGTCTCTTGTTTGGTAGGTGGTTTCTTTACCACTGAGCCACCTGGGAAGCCCCCAGTATGAAATAATTTAAGTATGTATTAAAGTATGAGAAGCGCTGTGGTAATAGTTAGCTTGTGTGTTAGTCATAGTAAGGCAACGTTTTAAAAGCTATGGCAGTCATCCTTAAAACATAACTGGTTGTTTCTTTCCTCCCCCCCCACAAGAATGCAATATTTTAAATTCCAGCTCCTGAGCCCTATGAAAATGTGGTCTTCTTAATTATCTCCACACATCTAGAAACTTCTGATTTCTTCTGACAGCAAGAACTCAGGAAATATTTTTGGAATTTGTTTAGGATGTAAGCTTAGGGCAACGCCATGGGCGTGAGCATCTCCTCTGCTGGGTATGTTAGAACAACCCCAGGGCTCCAGAAGACCGTAGGATGAGATGTCGGAACAGCAGGTCTGGCCAACCAAGGACACCACTAAAACGACATTGAAGTCTTTCTGTTGCAGAAAGAAGGACCTGTTCGAGGGCCAGAAAGTGTGTTCTTGTCTTGAAGGAGGAAACAGACAGAATAGGCTGCATCTTGAAAGCAGGACTCCATCTTGGGCCAGGCTGTGGACTTAGAGCTATATGCCCAGTATCTATGGAAAAGACATACCAACTGGAAAACCAGACCCCACCGCACCCACCCTAGATGGAAGAGCCCCAGGGCTTGTACCTAGACTCTCCATCACCTAAAAGAATACTCTAATTATTCTAACCAAATAGAATCATAAATTCTATTATGCTTATTGGGGTATGACCACAGGCCTATTGATAATTGTCCACTGTTAACTACCCAGGCTTAAGGCATATTAATCATGGGTTAACTTTGATTGTATCTTTCTTTTCCTTTGTTCAGACTAGTTTCAGGGAATTTGGGGAGGTGGGTTTGGGCATGTACATTTAGGGTATATAAGGTCTTTACAAAAACTGGTCGGGGTCCTTGGCTAAGAGGAGACTCTGCCTTGGGCCCAGCGGTCTAATGAACTGCACTCCACTATCTGCACTGTCCTTCTGAGGGAGTTTGTTTCCTGGAACGCGTGGCTGCAACAGCCTAACACTTGGACCTGAGCTGTCTGAGGAGACACACGTGCTAACAAAGCAAATCAAAAAAGACTATTGAGAAGCCGCAGCCACGCAGAGAGAAACGGGGGGAGGGAACCCAGGAGAACTGCTCAGACACGTGGGTCGCAGTCTCAGGGCTCATGGGGACAGGTTTAGTGTCCAGACTGTCTCTGGCCGGGCACTCTGACTCAGGGTCCTTCTGGTGGTGCACACACGGCTCAGCCAAAACAGAGCCCAGCAAGAAAGATGCTGGGAGGTTGACAGGGCCTGTGGGCTGGCCCTCCTCTCTCCTTTCAACTTTTCTGAAAGTCTTGCAGCTGGTGGTAACCTGTTAGCTTTGTGTTCCTCAACAGGACTTCATGTTGTGTTAATAAGATGACACATGCAGCTCGTTACAATCTTGCCTGGTCAGGGCGGACAGCTTCAGTCAGTGGTTCCACTCATGTTTCTATTTCTTTCCCTTCCCCTTGTCTTGACTGAGCTCATCCTTAGAAGAAAGAAAGAGAAGATCTCTTCTCTTTGCCCAATCCCCACCTTCCGTTGACTGTAACCACCACTCTAGTCTGTAATATATATTCTGTGCTGCTGCCGCTGCTGCCAAGTTGCTTAAGTCGTGTCCGGCTCTGTGCGACCCCATAGATGGCAGCCTACCAGGCTCCCCCATCCCTAGGATTCTCCAGGCAAGAACTCTGGAGTGGGTTGCCATTTCCTTCTCCAATGCATGAGAGTGAAAAGTGAAAGTGAAAGGACAAGGGAGTCCTTAAGATTAAGATATTATGTATATATATATATGTATATATATATATATATATATGGACCACCTGGTGGCTCAGACAGTAAAGAATCCACCTGTAATGCCAGAGACCTGGGTTTGATCCCTGAGTTGGGAATATCCCCTGGAGGAGGGCATGGCAACTCACTCCAGTATCCTTGCCTAGAGAATCCCCATGGACAGAGGAGCCTGGCAGGGTATAGTCCATGGGGTCACAAAGAGTCAGACGTGACTGAGCGACTAAGAATAGCGAAGCAGAGTTTAATAACTGTGAATTTGCTTACTTCATATATATATAAAATTTAATTTTAAAATTATAAAAGAAGGAAACCATTCATAAAACTCCTCTCTATGTTCCAGCTTCCAATGGGAATCAAAATCAGAGCTTCCTCTTTAATTTTCCAAGAGACTAGCATAGCTTTTAATGTACAAATGGCCCAACACATAGATATTCCTGTCCTTGTATGGGAATGTTCATTGTCAATAGTAAAATCATTTTCATTTGCTTCTGTGAAACCACTTCATTCACAGTCTATTTAAAATAGCAGCATCTCTGATAGCTGTAATTAGTTTCATAACAACTCTTCCTGCTGCCACTTTGCAAATCAGGCTGCGAGTCCAACTTTTAACACAGACATGTCACTAATTAGCACGGTCCAAAACCAAGTCCAATAGGGCCGTAATGAATGCACGACAATTGGGGAAGTGAGTTCATTTCTCTATTTGAATCTTGGAAGCAATCCATTTTAATCTGTATGCAAAGGTCGACTTTTGAAAGAATAATTGTACTTTGTTTTGGTCCATCTGGATTGGGCTATAAATATGCCTTCCAGGTTTTATAACATTAAGCTACACAGACAGCACTCAATGTCATAGTAACATTCAAGAAGTCCTATATGGGTGATTAACTTGAGAACATTCATCAAATCAGTGCCCTGATCTTAGGGGGAAAAATGCATTTTTAAGCTAGAAGCGAGTTCTGGGCTTTTGGTTGTGGTGAATGAGATGAATTCATTAAAAAAAGAAAAAAAGTTCCAAGTGCTTTTTGTTCTCCCTTATAATTAAGCATAATAAAATAAGCATGTTTTTTCTTCTTTCTTTAACATTTGCATATTTTCCTATGCCAGGAATTACGTTGACATGTTAGTGTAATAACAACCAAAAATCCCATCATAGTCCCTGTGGATTAAAGCCTGTACAATAACCTTCCATGATAATTTTGCCCATAATACTTTTGCATATGTTTTTGCAGGATTTACAACCTGCTTCAAAGCATTTGAGGTTTGGGATTTCCACTTGTTGCTATTTATGGTTTCAGTGTTCACATACCGTTGATTATTTTTCCCCTCTCCCTCTCCAAACCTAAATGTCAATTGTAATCTAAATTAATTTGCACTTGGAGTTGGCAAGATGGTAACTCCAGTTCACATAGAAAAACCACAAAGCAGAGCAGGAAGCATTAACTGCAGTTCCCGATCCATCTTCCTGATGTTTCTGGCTTTTCTAGTCAGTTACCCCTTTAGCCAATTAGATACTTGTTTTCATCTGGGAAGCAGTTTTGAGAGAATCAATGTATACGTTGACTTTGTGTTTAGAAATATTTCATCCGGATTTCTTACAGAAGAAAAATTATGATGAATTGCCCATTGGTAAATATGCATACAAATCAACTTTGGTAACCAAAATATCTAACTTTAATAGCAAAGTTAGATAAAATGTGGGTCAAACGCTACAGGAATTCATTAGATACCTGAATCATGTGTTCTAGACATCTTGAATCTCAAACACATGGTATAGTGCTTGAAATATTGGAGATGCTTGGTAAACAAGCTCTGTGAAGTGAGAGTGAAGTCGCTCAGTTGCGTCTGACTCTTTTCGATCCGACTGTAATCCATGGAATTCTTCAGGCCAGAATACTGGAGTGGGTAGCTGTTCCTTCTCCAGATCTTTCCAACTCAGGGATCAAACCCAGGTCTCCTACATTGCAGGTGGATTCTTTACCAGCTGAGCCACCAGGGAAGCCCAAAACAAGCTCTGGTAATGCTAAGTCGCTTCAGTCATGTCCGACTCTGTGCGACCCCGTAGACAGCAGCCCATCAGGCTCTCCCATCCCTGGGATTCCCCAGGCAAGAACACTGGAGTGGGTTGCCATAAGCTCTAGGTGATGTGAAAAAAATAATAATGAATGGAAGTAAAAGATTTCTGTCTCTCCAAATCCAAATCTGTAGCAATCCGCACAGCCTCTGTGAAATGACATCACACAATCACTACAGAAAACAAGGAGGCAGAGGAAACTAGGAGAGGATGCTTGGGCTTGACATGCTTTATTGGGAGGCAGCTGACCATGGAGGAAAGATTCATAAAATGCTCAAGAACATGTAGAAAGAAACTAATCTCTAAGTGTAAAACAACTTGGGTTTTAAGCTCACAAAAAAGTGAGATTGAGGAACGCAAATAAGAGTCATGTGAACTTTAGGCAAATAAGATTGGGGTGATAAAGTGGCCAAGTGTGCTCTCCTTGAGTTTAGATAGTTTAAGAGAGTATAAAATGTCTACCTTGATTTGCAGTTTTCCTCAGCACTTCCTAGACACATTAAGATCAACTAAGATTCCTTGGAACTTAACCACTTCCTTTGGGAAAAGGACTTCCCTTGTGGCTCAGACAGTAAAGCTTCTGCCTACAGTGTGGGAGACCTGGGTTCGATCCCTGGGTCGAGAAGATCCTCTGGAGAAGGAAATGGCAACCCACTCCAGCACTCTTGCCTGGAAAATTCCATGGACGGAGGAGCCTGGTTAGGCTGCAGTCCATGGGGTTGCGAAGAGTTGGACAGGAATGAGAGACTTCACTTTGGGAAAATAATGGAGCTGGTTGAGCTCAACGGGATGGAAGAGGAAGAGAGAGGGTATAATGAAGAGGGTGAGGCAAGGAGATCTGAGTGGGAAGACCTGGGAACAGGGCTCTTTCCCCTTGGAAGGTGCAAGAAAGCAAAGTCCTTAGTTCAGGAAGGAAACTCATGTCCTATCCACCCACCCTACCTGAATTTTGTTTGCTCTAGACTAAAAGAAAAGCCCCATGCTTACATTGCTTTTAAGATAAGTCATATTGTTGTTGCAATCACATCCTGAAGGGTGGAGCCTGGGCAAAGTAGCTAGATGCTCTCCATAAACAAAGTCTATTTATTTACCTGTAAGAGGACAGAACAACGTCAGTGAAGCTGCAGATAAGTAAGTACCTAGTACAATTTTCCATCACAGATCCTTAAGTGTTGCTTAGTTATTAAGTGCCACATTCCAGAAAGAGCTAAGGATCATTTTAAGTCTTGATGTCTCAAGGGAACCTATGGAAATAAAAGTAAGGATCTTAAGAATAAGCAGAAGGTGGACAGGAAGGAAACTGTTGTGTCTCTAATTGTGGATCAAGGTGTGTGTTCTCTGGATCTTCAAATAGTTCCAAGCTTTCAGTCATGTCTAACCAGACATGAGGGGCTAGGTAAAAAAGCACCCATCCCTTGCCTCACCAGGCAGCACACTTCTGTCATCTCAAGGTACTTCCGTAAGAGCTGCCCAGGAAAGCTTACAGCGCCAACTTCAGCTGCCCACCAGCCAGGATGAAAATAAAGGCTTTAAAATTTGTACTTTTCTCTCTCCGTGGGATGGACACTTGGGGATTTCAGTAAAGGCTAGGTAACCTTTCCTGCTGCCCTGTCTGTCTGTATACTTGCAGAAGAAAAGCCAGTTAGACTCTAACAGAGAAGAAACAAGTTACCTCCCTTCTCGTGATTATCTGTGGCTTCTGAAGCCTTTTCCATCATGGGACTACTTATTATAAATAAATTTCCCCAAGAAGTGTTTTACTGGCCAAGTGAGAATCCTTCAGAAATGTGGTCTAAGGAGAACCAAACTATTTAGGTACTATTCTTTTAAACTCAGCCTAGGTATCTGAATCTATTTTCCTTTGATTAATTTATATAAAATAAAGGATATGAAATGGTTTGTAAACTAAAGAACAGTGTCAAATAAAGAGGGTTTTCATGTTCCTCAAATGAAGAGGACAATTTCTTCAAGGACCTCAGGGTACAACACTGAGTGGCCTCCACTACGCAATTCATGGGATATAGTGTGTCATTGCCTCTAGTCTAGACCAAATCCTCTCCTGTTTTGCTTCATTTCCCACTTTCGTCTATGTCTCTAATCCTATTGTCTTCTCTCTCATAGAAACACTCCCTAATATATTTAAAATAAGTCCTTCCAATACAGATTCCCCTTTTAAAAAGTTTGCATTTTTTTCCAAATATTTCTTGGTTGTTCATTTTTCTATCCTGGTTGTTACGCATAAACCCAATCTTATTTCTTTCAGCCAGTGTTTTGTTTTTGAGGTTTGTTTACATTAACATGGGGCTTCCCAGATGGCCCAGTGATAAAGAATCTGCCTTCCAATGCAGGAGGTGAGAGAGATGCAGGTTCGATCCCTGGGTTGGAAAGATCCCCTGGAGCAGGAAATGGCAACTCATTCCAGTATTCTTACCTGCAAATTTCCATGGAGAGAGAATCCTGGTGGACTATAAGAGTCCACAACTCTTTGAGTCTGCAAAGAGTTGGACACAACTGAGTGAGCACACATAGCCCAGCACAGCAGGGTCCTTCAAGGTGATGCATATATCTCAACCAAGATAGATTCCAGACAGATGGATAGAGATTCCACTTTTTTATATACAGATTTGGTCCATAGCACCCAATTGTTGCAGAGTATTCTCTTGTATAAATATATTTGACTTGTTTGCTAGTCTCTTCATTTCCACATGTTTTTCATCTGGTTTTATACTCTTCCAACCTGACAGATATACACATTTCATTTTTAGTTTATTTTTCTTCCATTTCCATTTTGCTATTTGGGGCAAAAGTTGTGAGTTGCAGAGGATAACTAAGTTGCATGAGAATTGCCCTCTATGCTCCCTCTAGTACTCCTGGCAGTTTATTAGGGGGTGGGATCTGGAAATCTGTGTTCACTCCCCAACTCATACAAATGGACAAAAAAGTTAACTTTTACTGCTATGATAACCTCATGCTTACTAAAGATCTTCCTTCAAATGTGCCATGTTTGTACTTTCTCCAGAGAATAGAGAGCCTAAAATATCTTCTAAATTAAAAATCTCACAGTACAAAAATGATCTAACGTGTTGACATGAACATAACTAAGTATAAATAAGTTACTATGGGTGTGAAAGAGGAGAGTGAAAAAGTTGGCTTAAAGCTCAACATTCAGAAAACTAAGATCATGGCATCTGGTCCCATCACTTCCTAGCAAATAGATGGGGAAACAGTGGAAACAGTGTCAGACTTTATTTTTTGGGGCTCCAAAATCACTGCAGATGGTGATTGCAGCCATGAAATTAAAAGACGCTTACTCCTTGGAGGGAAATTTATGACCAACCTAGATAGCATATTGAAATGCAGAGACATTACTTTGCCAACAAAGGTCCGTCTGGTCAGGGCTATGGTTTTTCCAGTGGTCATGTATAGATGTGAGAGTTGGACTGTGAACAAAGCTGAGCACCGAAGAATTGATGCTTTTGAACTGTGGTGTTGGAGAAGACTCTTCAGAGTCCCTTGAACTGCAAGGAGATCCAACCAGTCCATCCTAAAGGAGATCAGTCCTGGGTGTTTGTTGGAAGGACTGATGCTAAAGCTGAAAACTCCAGTACTTTGGCCACCTCATGGGAAGAGTTGACTCATTGAAAAAGACTCTGATGCTGGGAGGGATTGGGGGCAGGAGGACAAGGGGACGACAGAGGATGAGATGGCTGGATGGCATCACCAACTTGATGGACATGAGTTTGGGTGAACTCCAGGAGTTGGTGATGGACCGGGAGGCTTGGCATGCTGTGATTCATGGGGTCGCAAAGAGTCGGACACGACTGAGCGACTGAACTGAACTGAACTGAACTGATGGGTGTTTATTCAGATATTAAACTCTTAGAATATTCCCTCTTCAAACAGATATGCTGTGCTGTACTTAGTCATTTAGTCATGTCTGACTCTTTGTGACCCCATGGACTGTAGCCCACCAGTCTCCTCTGTCCATGGGAATTCTCATGCCACCTCCAGTGGATTTTCCAGACCCAGGGATCCAACCCAGGTCTCCCAAATTGCAGGTGCATTCTTTTCTGTCTGAAGTACCAATGAAGTCCATGAATACTGAAGTGGGTATCCTATCCCTTCTCCAGGGGATCTTCCCCACGGGATCTTCCCCACACAGGAGTCAAACTGGGGTCTACTGCATTGCAAGGATTCTTTAGCTGCTTAGCTACCAATGAAGTGAAAGTTGCTCTGTCATGTCCATCTCTTTGCAATCCATGGAACTCTCCAGGCCAGAATACTGGAGTGGGTAGCTACTTCCTTCCTGGCAATCCTCCTTCTCCAGAGGATCTTTCCAACCTAGGGATCAAACCCAGGTCTCCCACATTGCAGGTTGGTCCTTTACGGTTGAACCACCCTCAGATAAATATACGCACAGTTAACACAGTTGTATACTCAATAAAACACATGTACATTGAAGCAAAGGTCTTCAGCTGGGGCCAGTTTTTAAAGGTCATTAAAATGGCTTTTTATTTTTATTTCTTAAGGCTAGGTCCAATGATGCAACACTGAAGTGCCACTGCCTTCAGTCATGTAAATCAAACTGAAGAAGCTCCACTTAGACAGAAACAGGAAATAGCAGGATAGGAAATGCTATTCAACTTTACCAAGAGGGCTATGAGATTTTATCTGAAGGTCTGACCTTTTTATCAGCTCTGACTTTGTCTGAATTTTCACTATAAGTGCCAATGAACAGGGGCGCAAGTCAAATCCGTGAGCTTTGATTCCAAGCCCCTGATCTTAGGGACAATGACTGCTATCTATCTAGTCAGGCAGTCTCAATACTTGAATTTATTTTTATCTTTTTCTCCATCCCTCTAATAAAATGCATTATTTAAACCTTGCAGTGTGCCTCAGGTGAATTTTTTTTTTTTTTTTCATTTCTACCAACATCATCCTGCAAGGTTGTACTTGAATGAATGCAATAATATTCCTTCATTTTACCCACAACTCTCATTTCACTTTCATCTATTGCCAAAGAGGAAGCTGGGTAGCATAGTGCTTAGGACTGTGGGCTCCAAGGAAAGATGCCTGGGTTCCTATATTATTTCACTTCCATAAAACTAGAAATTTGAAAAACCTAGTTAACGTTTCAACACCTGTTTCTTCATTTTAAAAAGGGGGCACTGATGTTACCTCATGAGATTACTTGAGGGTTTTTCCATGTAACCCGCATACAGTGAAGTATAATTCATGGTCTGCTCTAGGAATGAGCAGAGACATTTGTGTGACTCAGAAAATACACAGAATAAAGTGCCACCATTCCTTCCATACCTGACAATGTTTTTCCATCAAATTTCATGAACTCTTACAGATTGACCCCATATTACATTCAATATTAAAATTTATGTTCGTTTCTGATGTAATTATGTAAATTATTAAAAATCTAAAATAAGTGCTTAGATTCTCTTAGTGTGTTACACTAGGCAGTCTACTTTTATATTTTTTATTTTCTCTCTCTCTCTTTTTTTTTTTAATTGCATAGTTGATCTCATTTGATCCTCACTACAGTAGGCTCATGTTCAGGGAGGAAAAGGAATTAGGCTGATCACAGATGGTAAAGAAGATCTAAGTGTCTAACTGAGAAACTCTAAATATTTGATATTTTTTCTCTCCATACAAGAACATCCTCTTTTAACAAGATAATTTCTTAAAAACTTACTATAAGCATTTTGGAAAAAAAAATCATAATTGCTAAGAATTTTCCTAGAGTATCAGGATTTTGGAAAATAATGGGACATAGGATTTTGAGCTTCATGCTCTGGTGATAAAACCAAAGTGCTGATGTAATTCTTATGAACATGATGTGATGTCTCTGCAAAGGAAAGAGCAGAGGTGCTGTGTCAAAAATTCAAAACAAGGAGAAATTCAGAATAAAACAAAAATAAATGGAAAAGAGATTTATTTTTCTGTGATGGGAAAAATAAAAATATTTGCACACAAATAATTTTAGCATAATATATTAGTTTACTGGGTAACACATGTATAAACTTTTTTTTTCAATTTGTTTGCATGCTCTTTGCTTCTTTATGTAACAGCTATTTGTAATTCACTTTCTATAGGGAGAATGGAAATGAAACTCAGTCTTCAAAGATGTTCTTACTCAATTTCATTTTCATGTTTGAATGAAAATGAAGTTGCTCAGTTATGTCCCACTCTATGCGACCTTAAGGACTGTAGACCAGCAGGCTCCTCCATCCATGGGCTTCTCCAGGCAAGAATACTGGAGAGGGCTGCCATTCCCCTCTCCAGGGGATCTTCCAGACCCAGGATTTGAACCCGGTCTCCTGCATTGTAGGCAGACTCTTTACCACCTGAGCCACCAGGGAATCCCTATATATGAAAAGTTTCAGTGAAACTTTAATATCAAATTGAAAAAATACTTAAAAAATTTTTCAAAGACACAAAGTGATCGATAGAATTTTAAAAACAAATAGGAATGAAAGATTAGGCTCTGGATACTTGTACCTCTCATAAAGAAGATAAACCTTACAGAAAATAGTTCTTATTTGGTATTTCTTTATAACATAAAATATAGCAAGTTCTCCTAGAAAGATATATCATCAGGATAATAGGTCAAAATCAGACCTCATTACATATAAATATAATATTTAATAAAAGAAGCATCATTGATAATGTAAACTAGAACATTAAGCAAGTGATTCTCTTTCAGGTCAAGTTACTTAAAAAAATAAATTAGACTTTGACCTTACATGGTATACCAAAACACATTGCAGCTAAACTTGAATTATACCTTTGAAGAGCTATGAAATGTTATATTGATATAACTGCCAAATCTGTCTTAAAACAATAAAGAAAATAAAAGAATTAATGATGAAAAGGAAAAAATCAACATCACATCTCAAAATATTTTATATAATCATAAGCAAAAGAGAAGAGCAAAGAACAGATTGGGTAGGAGATAAATGATGCAATCATAATAAAAGTGTATTATTTTCATTACAAAAAGCAGGGGTTTTGAAAGAAGCATGGTAGATGGAACACACATTTCAATTCTGCTCAGCCATTACATCTCACTGAAATGTAAAAATGCTTATAAAGCAAAAAAGAAAAGGTATAAAACCATATGGACACAAGAGACAAGATAGCAGACATGAGAATACAAAAGTGCAACATTTTTATTGCGTTCTGGGCCCTATATCATCCTTGTGGTGGCATGATCCCTCAGTTTGTGGGTTCATCTTCCAGTCACCATAGAGATTGTTTCCCTTGTTCGGTCACTAAGTTGTATCCAACTCTCTGCAACCCCATAGACCACAGCATGCCAGGCTTCCCTGTCCTTCACTATCTGCCAGAGATTGTTCAGACTCATGTCCATTGATTCAGTCATGACAGAGATCCTGATTTTGAAGACAAGGTTGAAGGAGCTCCCATTATATTTGCTAATTTTAAAGCTGAGGCTAATACTGTGCAAGCGTGAACACATTCGGCAGTCGTGCTCGACTGTTTGGGACCCATGGACTGTAGCCTGCCAGGCTCCTTTGTCCACGGGATTCTCCAGGCAGAATACTGAAGTGGGTTACCATTTCCTTCTCCAGGGCATCTTTCTGACCCAGGGATCAAACTCAAGCCTTCTGTGTCTCCTGCATTGCAGGCAGATTCTTTAATCACTGAGCCACCTGGGAAGGTGTTAATGCTGTGCAAGCTGGTACATAATTTAGGTGAAGTTTCTATTCAGCTATATCTGAATGTTTATAATATATTAGAAAAATATCACATTTCATAATTAGCTTTATGTGTCAATTTTAACAGACCAAAAGTCAAGATAGATTAATTTTTTTCCCTAAGTAAATGTCTTCTAGGAGCCCAATATTGTGCTCTGAATTCTGATGACTTTTAAAACTAGAAATAGAATCCATGATCTTTGCTTTTATGAACATACATTGATCAGAAACTGTTTATATCCTGAGGGAGAATAGATACTGAGAAGTCTAGTTCTCTGCTTTTCTTTGCATAGACGCTTTATTCTTTGTTTGCTTTTAGCTCAAAGGAACACCATGTGATATTTCACATTAGAACTAAAATTAACTTTTCCCAATTAATTTATATCTGATTTCTCATACTTCTGATAATATTTAAAGCAAATTTATTATTTCCCAAGCTCTCTGAGACATTTAACAGAGATGTACATTTCAGGAAAATATAAAATATTGAATGAATAGGCTAGAATCACATACCATGAAAACATCCTGCCTCAAGATAGAATAAAAGCTGTTGGTTTCTTAGTGAAATGACACTGAATGTTTTTTGGTAATTAATAGTTTTTACTATACACCACTGAAAACAATTCCAGCTATGTCTTGCATTTTTAAACAAGAAATGGATGCCAAGAACGGTCCTGCGGAACAGGCTTGCTATCAGAAACCTGACTCTGGAGGGAGCAAGAGGTAAGAGAAGGGAATTTGATTTCCCAAATATCAAACAAATTACCTATCCATGAGTGATTCCGCAAGTCCACAATAATCAAAAGACTGAGGGAGAAAAAAAAAATGAAGGTATTGTCATGGAGCCTAGAATGTGGCCGTCCTCATCATCTGCTCTGGGGTTCAGCATCCGCCAGTCCCAGGCAGCAACTTATTACTTGAGTTTATCTTCTAAAATGGAGGATGCTCTGAACAGAAGAAAGTGGTACCTGAATCCCAAATCTCCTTTTGTTTAGGCCCCTGGGTTTGAACACCTCAGAGTATCATTCACTTCTCCTCATTATCTGATATGATTTCATGATTGACCTTGAGCCAATCCACCCATCCATCTCTCGCCTCTCTCTCTTTTTTCACCCTGTATTTCCTGCAGGTATTGGCTAGCTTCACAAGCTGTCATAAATTCATTCCTGGTTTGATCTCAAGGGGAGAAATGTCCTCATCACATCCAGACTCGTTTCTTCAGCACCAGAAGGATTGTAGCAATAACAGAGGATATTTACCCCAAGGCTCCTTCTGGGAGCTTCAACAAAGTCATTCCTAAAAACATGTCAGACAAAGACATGTTCAAACCTAGTTGTAGATAAGACAAACCCATCTTCTCTCTCTCACATAGTGGAGTCATGCACACACCATGCCAACAATTAATACTAAAACCTGACGGCCACGTTCATTGAAAAAAGTGCTTGAAAATGCTTAACTTCTGTGAAAGAACACTGACGATCACTATTGAGATTATACCTTGAGAATATGCTGCTAGGTTTTTACCACATGCCATGATCCATCATGTTACAGAAAATGCCTTCTAGAAGTTGGCTTCTGTTTTTGAAAGTAGTGCTTTGCCCTTTTTTCTCAATGTTACATCTAAATGCTCAATGCATGTGTGTGTGTGTGTGTGTGTGTGTGTGTGTGTTTAACTGAAAGATTTCAGTGACCTCTTTTCTTCTTTAAGCAGGTCTCTTAGAAAATATCCACTATATCAATAATATATTGCCATAAATTATATAGCAATAATCTTCCTGATCTTCCCTCATAGCTCAGTGGGTAAAGAATCTGCCTGCAGTGCAGGAGACCAGGGTTCGATCCCGGGGTTGGGAAGATCCCCTGGAGAAGGAACTGGCAACCCACTCCAGTATACTTGCCTGGAAAATCTCATGGACAGAGGAGCCTGGTGGGCTGTGGTCCATGGGGTCGCAAAGAGTCAGGCACGACTGAGCGACTAACACTTACTTACTTACACTTATAAATTATATTCATTTACTGAAAGCAAGTGAAACAAAATTTATTGCAATTCACATCATAGTTTTACCAAGCTTGCTCACAGTGTTTTCCACCATTTAATTTCCAATCATAACCTGATATCTTACAAAAGTTCATACTTGAATACTACTCCGACAGTTGAAAGTACAGTGTATTTTTTTAAACTAATTTGATGGTTTTACTTTGTTTAAAAAAGTTCATTTTTAAAATTGATTTCAAGTTCAGTTGTGGGTTCTTTCATTGTACTCCAAACTTCAAATCATCTGTATACTGAGTTGACCTTATGGGGGCAAGAGGCATGCCATCAAGATAACTTGAAGGAAGTTATCCAGTGTCATAAACAACTTAATTTAGATCTTAAGCTTGAGGGTTGAGGAGAACTAGTGATTCAACTTTGTTTCCCACTTGAAAGCTCCCTTCTGAGATGCTGAAGATTTATGCAGGACAGGTTATTATACTTCACTGACTAATCAGAACTCTCGTTTCCTTGGCAACCTGCATACTATGTTTCGCCGACACCAGCATTCCTGAATCCCGCCCCCCCCCCACCCCAAATGATTTATTTCCCTATTGCTATAGCCTATGGGCACATTACATACTTTAAAACAACACATTAATCTATAGCTTTCCAACCCAGACAGCAGACACTGCCGCCATCCTTCTTGATAACCACCTCTGGCTATTATAAAGAAAGCATTCCTGATTTAGGCTCCAGTCAAGAAAGGGTAGGGGATGATGTGTCATGCACCAGTCTCCAAACTTAGGTTTAGGCAAACTGCCAGGAGAATGCAAGACCCACAGCTGCAGATTTTCATTGAAAATGCCCTACACAATTCTCTGATACTTAATTTTGACTACTTGTGACCGGCCGCCTTGAAAATAAAAGAACCTAAATTCACATCAGGCCGTGTTTATTAGAGAAAAAGATGGATATGATTTAATGCGTGTCTCTGCCCTTTCTTTCTTCGCCTAGGTGACCATCAGTGGATGAGATCTCTTGAATCTTTCCTTTTTGCTCCACATAACCCTTATATTCAGAGTAAAACCTTACACTAAAGATTTTGGATTTATTTTCTGATTTTTGTAGTACACTAATTTGTAAAAGAAGTAACTTTCAACTCTTTGCCAGGGTAAGAGTAATTATGTTGTTGTTTCTTTGCCAGAATAAGATCAAATGTAGATAGAGCAAATATAGCAAATATTCCATCCTTTAAAGAAAGGCAGGTCCACTGCAGACACAAACATTCTCTTATATTAAAACCATTCTTTGATGTGTTTTCAAAGAATTATCCCATTACCAAGAATAACAGATGTATGTTCAGGTAGCACACAATTCTCCTTAAGCAGAGATTGATATTGGGCAAGAATATCAATATAGAGCGAGAATATATGGCATTAAAGGAACAATAATTAAGATATTTTCACCTCTAAGCTTTATTCTCATCCATGCCATGTATAATGAGTAAAAGTGGCATATGTATGCCATAATAAACTGATTTCATTCTATTGACATACGTTCCTATATTATTTTCAGAATTCTGCAATGTGACTCACCAACTTTCTTTTTTTTAATTTATTCTTTATATATCTATTTTTTTTTAAAAGTGAAACATCACAGTAAACAGCTAAAATGCCTTTATCCATTCCTTAGCAAATTCTTCCTCTCTCTGCTTAGAGATAACCATTATTCCAAAGTTCTAAATATGTTTCTTTCATGTTTTTAGATTTCTATTTTATGTTTGAAGTATGCATGTATATATATTTATGTCCATGCATATATATATATATATATGCCTATGTATGTAATATATATATATTTCATTTTAAATATTTTAGTATATATAATGCTATTCTTTATTAGTCTTCAATAAACATTATATTTTTAAAATAAAGCATTAAATCTAAATTCATGTATTTTAATTGCTGAATAAGTGGCCGCCAGGACAAGGCCTTATATTCTTTATAAGTAAAATTAATGTCAGTAATCATTTAAAACCAAAACCAAAAATGTTAGGGCTGACCTACTTTAGAGGGTTAAGAGTCTTTTAACCAGGAATCTAGAACCTGACTTCCAAGTTCTAATCATGTAAATCTCAGTGTAATCCAATTAATTTAAATGCTCATGTGACCTAGATTAATGATCTAACACTTACCATTAACTCTAGGTGGCTGATGGTAAACGCTTAAGAAAAATGAGGCCCATAATTCACCTAAAATGTGTAATGCTAGACCAGAAGGAATTTTCCTTCTGACCACGCATACCCTACCTAATTTTCCACTAAGCACAACATGTGGGAGCTTTTCCAGTAGTTCAGGGCTGGGCCACCATGTGGCTTAGATGTTCTACAGTTCGAGTCACTGTAAAAAGTTGCAGCTTTGCTCTTACTACAGTTTTATTTGTCACTAAATTTTCTTTTTCTAAAATGGGCTTGAGTTAGTTTCTCCATACTTTCTTCTGCTATGACTTGTCTAGGGAGTTTGTAAGACTGAAACTGTTTATAAAACCCCTAAACTCTGCAAGCAGAAGTACAAAACAAGAGAAAATACCTCACAGTTAATCCCTGAAAAAGTCTCCCTTTGAACTGTGGGCTTTGTGCAATAAACGGGCTTCCTTAAGTTCTTCAAGTTGAATACGTTCATCCTTTACTTTCCATTAGCAAATAAGCTATTTGGGAATTCTCTAGTGGGCCACTGGTTAGGACTTGATACTGCCACTGCAGGAGGTGTGAGTTCAATCCCTGGGCAGGGAACTAAGATCCCACACATTTCATGGCATGGCAGGTAAAAAGAAAGAAAAAAAGGAAAATAAAACCAAACTACTTTACTGATCTTTTGAAAAAAAATCCCTGCATTTTCCATTGGATTTAGAATGAACATTCAATCTCTTTTCAGGGCCCAAGCGATCAGCTTCCTGCCTGTGTCTCCAGCACTGTTGTTGTTGTTGAGTTAGTAAGTCATGTCCAGCTTTGCGATCCCAAGGAGTGCAGCACACTAGGCTTCCCTGTCCTTCACTATCTCCTGGAGTTTGCTCAGATTCATGTCCATTGAGTTAGTGACGCCATCCAAGCATCTCATTCTGTCTCCCTCTTCTCCTCCTGCCCTCAATTTTTCCCAGCATCAGGGACTTTTCCAATGAGTCATCTCTTCATATCAAGTGGCCTAAGTATTGGAGCTTCAGCTTCAGCATCAATCCTTCTAATGAATATTCAAGATTGATTTTCTTTAGGATGGACTGGTTTGATCTCCTTGCTGTCCAAGAGGCTCTCAAGAGTTTTTTTCCAGCATCACAGTTTGAAGGCATCAGTTCTTCAGCACTCAGCCTTCTTTTTGGTCCAACTCTCACATCCATACATGACTGCTGGAAAAATCATAGCTTTGACTGTATGGACTTTAATCAGTAAGTGATGTCTCTGCCTTTCAATACACTGTCTAGGCTCGTCATAGCTTTTCTTCCAAGGAACAATTGTCTTTTAATTTCATGGCTGCAGTCACTGTCCACAGTGATTTTGGAGCCCAAGAATATAAAGTCTTTCACTGTTTCCATTTTTCCTTGTCTGTTTGGCATGAGGTGATGGAACCAGATGCCATGATCTTCGTTTTCTGAATGTTCAGTTTCAAGCCAGCTTTTTCACTCTCCTCTTTCACTTTCATCAAGAGGCTCTTTAGATCCTCTCCACTTTCTGCCATTAGTGTGGTGTCATCTACATACCTGAGGTTATTGATATTTCTCCCAGCGGTCTTGCTTCTAGCTTGATCTTCATTCAGTCCAGCATTTCGCATGATGTGCTCTGCAAAGAAGTTAAATGAGCAGGGTGACAATATACAACCTTGATGCACTCCTTTCCTAATTTGCAACCAGTCCATTGCTTCATGT
Organism: Budorcas taxicolor; assembly: GCF_023091745.1. Classification (NCBI taxonomy): domain Eukaryota; kingdom Metazoa; phylum Chordata; class Mammalia; order Artiodactyla; family Bovidae; genus Budorcas; species Budorcas taxicolor. Next base: position 80,752,275 of record NC_068921.1, on the reverse strand, counting down.
CCGGTTCTAACTGTTGCTTCTTGACCCGCATACAGATTCCTCAGGAAGCAGGTAAGGTGGTCTGCTATTCCCATATCTTTAAGAATTTTCCACAGTGATCCACATAGTCAAAGCTTATAGCGTCGTTAATGAAGCAGAAGTAGACATTATTCTGGAATTTCCTTGGTTTTTCTATGATCGAATGGATCATACCCTTTGCATTTCAGTACTTAGTGGAGGTGACATTGGAGTACTTTACATTTCATTAAAAATTAGGAAAGAGTCCAGTGCTCTCTTCCATAGTGTGTGCTTTTCACTGAATAGTTCATGGTGCACTTTTACCTATTCACCTGAGTGTCGATTATCAGAGAAACAAACTGAAGATATTTATTCACTTCTTAAGTAAAACCACAGGCGTGGGCACATGGTATGGGGAATAAAAAGTTAAGCCAGTATCTGTGGAACAGAAATCTTGAACCATATCCTGAACTGGCTAATCATGGGCTCCTGCAGACTGCCAGAAGGACGAGTAGCTATAATATTGAGGCCTTAGTCAACAGTACCTTTGTCTTTATTTAGCAACTCTTGGCAAGCCTGAGTCCATAGTTGCTGGAATAATTTCCAATGTGAGGCAGAGGTTTGTACCTAAGAATCAACTGTAAAAGAAATAGTCTTAGTAACAATCTCTCAATCTGTGGTTTATTTTTTAAAATAAACTTTATCTCAAAAAATGAGGTTTTTAATTCACTAATTCATTTTTTGGCTTCAAAATCACTGCAGATGGTGATTGCAGCCATGAAATTCAAAGACACTTACTCTTTGGAAGGAAAGTTATGACCAACCTAAACAGCATATTAAAAAAGCAGAGACATTACTTTGTCAACAAAGGTCCATCTAGTCAAGGCTATGGTTTTTCTAGTAGTCATGTATGGATGTGAGAGTTGGACTATAAAGACAGCTGAGCACCAAAAAATTGATGCTTTTGAACTATGGTGTTGGAGAAGACTCTTGAGAGTCCCTTGGACTGCAAGGAGATCCAACCAGTCCATTCTAAAGGAGATCAGTCCTGAGTGTTCATTGTAAGGATTGATGTTGAAACTCCAATATTTTGGCCACCTGATTCGAAGAGCTGACTCATTGGAAAAGACCCTGATGCTGGGAAAGATTGAGGGCAGGAGGAGAAGGGGACGACAGAGGATGAGATGGTTGGATGGCATCACCGACTCAGTGGACATGGGTTTGGGTGAACTCTGGGAGTTGGTGATGGACAGGGAGGCCTGGTGTGCTGCAGTTCACGGGATTGCAAAGAGTCAGACACGACTGAGTGACTGAACTGAACTCACTTAGAGGTAATTTTGTCTCATTTTTGGGGAAAAAAGACTTTCATTTGTTTAATTATGAGCAGTTGGAAATATCACTGCTTTAGCAAGGGCCTCAATTATATGTAGACCTCTCTCTTAAAGTAAAGTTGAAGTGTTAGTTGCTCAGTCACGTCTGACTCTTTGCAACACCATGAACTGTCACCCACCAGGCTCCTCTGTTCATGGAATCCTCAATGCAAGAATACTGGAGTGAGTAACCTTTTCCTTCCCCAGGGTGTCTTCCCAACCAAGGGATCAAACTTAGGTCTCCTGCATTGCAGGTGGATTGTTTACCAGCTGAGCCACTAAGAGAAGTAAGCCCACAAATGAGATCCCCAGGAGCAGATAAGTATTGCTAGGGGCAAGTTCATACAGGGGAGTGCCTTTAAAGGATGACTTGGCTGAACAGAAAGACTGGAAGGATTGTTGGAAGACACTAGGTAGAATTAAATGATGACAAAGAAAAAAACCCAAAATAAAAAGACTGTGCATGCCTAGATTTTGAAAACAAAGAAATTTCTCATGAGAGAGGGATATGAAATGCAAATATGACTTAGCACCATAGACAACACACTGCTTATGGTCATTTTGTTTTTAAGGGGCCAAATCTAAATGTTCATTATGTGGATACTTCTGGGGGGCGGAGGGCCAGAGGGGAGGACAATAACTGCTTCATATATTTTTTAACCCCAATTAAAAAAAAAAAAAAATATATATATATATATATATATATATATATATATGAAGCAGTTATTGAATTTGGGTATAATTGCTTTACAGGGCTTCCCTGATAGCTCAGTTGGTAAAGAATTCACCTGTAACGCAGGAGACCCTGGTTTATTCCTGGGCTGGAAAGATCCCCTGGAGAAGGGAAAGGCTAACCACTCCAGTATTCTTGGGCTTCCCTTGTGGCTCAGCTGGTAAAGAATTCGCCTGCAATGTGGGAGATCTGGGTTTGACCCCTGCGTTGAGAAGATCCCCTGGAGTGAGGAAAAGGCTACCCACTCTAGTATTCTGGCCTGGAGGATTCCATGGACTGTATAATCCTTGGGGCCTCAAAGAGTCAGACATGACTGAGCGACTTTTTCACTTTCATAACTGCTTTACAATGTTGTGTTCTTTTCTCCTGCACAATAAAGTGAATCAGCTGTATGTATACATACATCCCCTCCCTCTGGGACTCCCCTCCCACCCCCATCCCACCCCTCTAGGCCATCCCAGAGCACGGAGCTGAGCTTCCTATTGAAATAAGTAATAGTTTGTATACTCCTAACAGAAATGTGTGTGTGTGAGTTCTTTCTTGGTTCTTCACTGTGACTTCCTAAATAGTAGCAGTTAGTTATCACTGTGAGAATAAAGGTAATAAATGAAATATATAAACCCTGTAGTGCTGTGGCTGGCACAGAGTTAGTGATAGACAGATGGTGGTTCTCTTCTCTCAATTCCCAGATTCCACTAGATGAAGTGTTCGTTACTCAAAGAAAAGGATGGTGGTCTTACACTGGACTGAATCAAATTTTAAATTCTACTTATTTCATGATCTAAAGACTTCTAAACAACACTTGGAGTCAGCCACTTGTGTTTACTGGACCTTACCCAAATTGAAGCCTGCTGCATTCAAACTTGATGACAAAATCTAAAAGAACAGTTCATCCATAGGTTGAGTGAGTCACACTTTCTCATTCAAGAAGCTACTCTGTGGGAGTCGTTATGCACTTGGGAAATTATATCTACCGCCTACCTTAAGTTTCAATAATAAAATGTACTAATTTCTTTTTTCAAATATGCATCAAATAGGTGCAATTTTGGTGGAATTTTCCAAAGGATTGTAAAGTTCTATTTAATCTGCTAATAAGAGGAGAAGAAAGCTCTAGATTAGCTAGGATATATTTTAAATAATTATTGTTATAGAAGAACAACAAATCCTGATCAACCCAACAAAACAAGATTGATATTACCAATTCCAACAGAATGGCTGACACTGCCAATCACCTCTTTATCCATTACAATTCCCATAAATATTACATAGTCAATGCCTGTAGAAATAATAGTTGCAGACGTAGTTTTGTTCCATTGAGGATGAATCTATTTTTTCCAAGTATAACAATTAAATATTTGTGGAACTTTGAGCTTAATCAAAGGACAGTGAGGTCAAACTAGAAATAAGACAGTAGAGACAGATTCTTGCACCTTACCAAGTTTCTTTCTTTCCGTAGATTTTAATAAATTTAGAGTAATTTGTGTAGGTATTCCTGGAGAGATTTCTTCTTCTTTTTTAATAAGTAGCAAAGGACAAAAAATATATAGAAAGAGGGCTTGTAGTTCTTCATTTGTCTACAATCATTACATACACAAATGAATTAGGAAGTTTCATTACAAAAATTGGGTGTAAATTGTATGAATAGTAGCCGGGAAAATGTTGACTAAAATGTTTTTTTAAATTTTTCCTTTTCTCATTAAGATGAAGAGTTATCAAATTTTGGTTGCATTTTCCCCCATGCTTATTTCTTTATTTGCAGTCTTCATTGATCTGTCCTGAATACTTTTAGATCATAAAAAAAAGAGAGAGAGAGAAATTTAAAGTGCTCGGCAGGCAGAGAACTCACACAGCGACGTGTTACTCTGTCCACTTCTTTGCATAAGTCTTAAGTTAGGTTTCTGCTGCTCTCATAAGTGTTTCAACTTTAGAATTCTTACCAACACAGATAGACTATTGACAAGGAAATATAACAAGAGCATTTCTTTTTAATTTAATTCCTAATAACTGGATTCAGTGTAGAGTCTGGGAACAAGTGAAATATGGGCAGAAACAGTGTCCAGCAGGAAAAATATGTGAAAGAACACGATTTTGCAGTTCTCTAGCTTTTTCATATGTACGCCAACGATTTTTAGTTCTATCCTGGCTGTATTTGGCAAACAGGGACCTGCTGATCATAACAGGAAGATACCAGGATGAAGTTAGTCTTTCTATGTTCCTGGGAAATTCCCTAACTTGTTTTCATTACTGTAATAATGAGGTTATTTATTTACTCCGTAGGAGTGGGGCAGAGATTATTTGCTATTCTTTGGAAAGCATTGTGTAGTGATTAACCTAAAAATTCCTTCACTGATTCCCCAAGTTAAACAAAAAGCATAATAGAATTATTTTTTTAATACCCTGACACTTAATACACTTACAGCTCTTTCTGCTCCTCAATTCAAAGTTGAAATGACAGCAAATTAAAAAGAAGGTCCTTTGGGAAACATTTATGCACTACAGGGAATTTCCAATTTGCAGCAGTTTGCATTTTGTCACTCAGTTATTTGGAAATTGGAATATATAATTTTAAAAATGCAGTGGTGTTATTTTGCAAGAATTTTGGTTTCCCTTCATAAATTGAAGTACCTACTCAAAAGGGAATGTCATGAAGGGAAAAATCTCTCTAAAATGTTAATGTCGGACTATCTAATGCCATGCAGAATGGATATGGAACTTCACTCTATTGTCACTTTGAGAGAGGTAGAGTGATGACCTGGGGATTTTAGGGGACCTGTGGATTAGAACCAGTGGCGCCTTCCAGTTAGAAATCGAAGGAGAAAATCCTCACCCCTTTTGTAGAGGAGAAAGCGGCACAGCAATGTCTGGTGACTTTCCTTTCCTCGTTCTCTTTTATTTCTCTAATAAAGATGTATTCATTTTTTATTGCTGCTGTACCAAACGGCCACAAGCTCAGGGGCTAGAATCAACACCCATTTATGATCATGCAGGCCTGTGGGTCAAAGTTCAGGATGTGCCTGGCTGATGGCTGCGGGTCCCTTGAGACTGAAGTCAGCTGACTGCATTGCTCTCTTAAGGCTCCCAGTTTTCTTCGTGCTTCTCCTTGTTACTGCAGAACTCAGCTCCTTGAGACTATGAGGCTGAGATCCTTGCGTCCTTGCTGTCTGTCTGTCAGGGCTGCTCTCCATTCCTGGGACCACCCTCATCACTCTTTATCATGCGGCCCCTCAAAACAAGGCAGCAGGCAATGCCTCATCCTTGGAATCTCGCTGACTTCTGCACCTGTCCCTCAGCCAAGATGGATTCTGGCAAGAAAAGATGGATTCTGGGAGGTTGGTGGGATATATGGGCTGTCATCTCCTCTCTCTTTTTGACCTTTACAAAATAGAAAGCATTAGTTGCTCAGTCGTGTCTGACTCTTTGCAACCCCATGGACTATAGCCTGCCAGGCTCCTCTGTCCATGGAATTCTCCAGGCAAGAGAGAGCAGCCATTCCCTCTCCAACGGATCTTCCCAACACAGGGATCAAACACGGTTTTCCTGCACTGCAGGCAGATTCTTTACAGTCTGAGTCACCAGGGAAGCCCCCAGAATTCTTCCAGTTGCTGGTAGAATGTTAGTTCTGTGTCCCTTATCAGGACTTCCCCACAATGAGCCAGAGACAACATGTGCTTGTCAAGGACTCTCCCCTGACTGAGCAGTGGTCTCCACACTCTAAGCTTAGCTCACTTGGGACCTTCATTACGTCTGTACAATCCCTTCCCAGAAGCACCTAGGTTAGTGTTCAATTGAGTAACCAAGGATGAGATTCTTGGTGGCCATCTTTAGAATCTTCCCACTGCAAAAGTTAACACTCCTGGTGGCTGATTGTTGCCTCACCTGCTGACCTTGTAATTATCCTTCCCAGCTATTTTCCTTTGATCTTTTCTAAAGAAATAATGTTTTCTCTTCTAATCTCGAAAAAAAAATATGCATAGTCTTCAGGATATTGCTTTCTTTTTTTCTGAAAAGAATATAAACATGTGGAAAACAGTCTGTTAAATACTTCCTGATAAAAACTTCCCTTGGTATTTATCAAGCTTCCCAGGTGGCTCAATGGTAAAAGGATCTGCCTGCCAATGCAGGAGATGAAGGAGACTCAGGTTCAATCCTTGTGTGGAGATGATCTTCTGGAGGAGGAAATGGTAACCCATTCCAGTATTCTTGCCTGGAAAATGTCATGGACAGAAGAGCCAGGCGGGCTGAAGTCAGTGGGGTCACAAAGATTTGGCCACCACTGAACATGCATGCCATTTCTTGGTATTTATCAGTATATAAATACAAATTTAAGCAAACATGGTTAGCTTCTAGCCTTTGCTGCTCCAATTCAAGTTTCCTTAGGCCCGTCTTTCAAATCCCCAGAGCTCTCACTTTTCTCTAGAAATTAAATCCTGGTTGTCCAAGATGACTCAGGTTTCCAGAGCATTCTCTCTTATCTCATTCTGCAATTTCAATTTTTAAGGAACATGTGCTACCAGTAAGGTATAGGTATCAAAAGACTGGGTCAAAATCTGTGACTTTTTTCTTCTGGGGTTTCTAATATTTTCTCGTTACTGTTTCATGGTTTCTTCACCAGTCCAGGAGGAGACTCCGTCTCTCTTTCTGGACCAGAATTGTAGCTGGGTACACTTTGTCTACCTTGATCTTTCTTTCACTCTTGTACTTTCATTTACAGAGAATTAGAAGAAGCAAGGGGGGATTCCCTGGCAGTCCAGTGGTTAAGACTTCCCCTTCAAGGCAGGGGTGCGGGTTCCATCCCTGGTCAAGGAGCTAAGATTCCACATGCCATGGAGGAAAAAACCAAAACATAAAATGGAAACAGCACTATAAGGAATTCCAGAAAGACTTAAAAGAAGAAGCAGGGACTGTGTGCAGCAATGGTTATGATGAGAATCCATTTCATGCTGAGGGTATGTGTGTTCAGTTGCGACCCCATGGCCTGTAGCCCACAACACTCCTCTGTAGGTGGGATTTCCCAGGCAAGAAGACCGGAGTGGGTTGCAACTTTACTTCTCCATTATGCTGGGGGTGAAAGCGTTAGTCACTCAGTTATGTCTGACTCTTTGCGACCCCATGGACTGTGGCCCACCAGGCTCCTCTGTCCATGGGATTCTCCAGGCAAGAATACTCGAGTGGGTTTCCATTTCCTCCTCCAAGGGATCTTCCCCAGCCAGGGATCAAACCTGGGTCTCCTGCATTGCAGTCCGACTCTTTACAAATTGAGCCACCAGGGAAGCCGTGCCGGGTGGAGGGGGGAGGGAGGAGATTGGGGTGATTTCATTGACTGTCTTGGCTATCCTCACCCACCCTCACTTTGGAGCCGCCTCGATGGCAGGTGGTTATTAATCATGATATTCCCCTGAACAGCCTTTGTATTCCAGGGTGAGGCTCCGAAGGTAGCTTGAGGAATCATACACCTCCACCCCCACTGAAACCAACACACCATCTTCCGACACGTTTTCTCCTCACACTCACACCAGCACAACGTCAAGAAAGTGAACAAGAGCCTGTCTTTGCAGTGATTCCCCCTGCCAAACACATTGCCAAGAGGATCCATTGAAAATAAAAAATGTAGTAGTTTGGGTGCTTTGAAATTTCCACATACTATTCACCTCTGCACTGAACTGCTTTTTGTCTATTTCTGTTTTTCTTTTTGACTCCTTGACTTGCCTCCCTGTTCTCATAAGTCAAAAACCAAAACTCAATTCTAGCATCAGTGTGAGGTTTGCGTAGGGAAGTTTTTTCCCAAACACCTGGGACCAGCATAGGATAACAGTCACACACACACACAAAGATTTTTAACAAGGAGAAGGATGGGTATACAATGTGCGTGCTATCTGGAGTGGCCTCAAGCTGCCCAAAGTAAGGTCCTTTCTGACTTCAACCAACAAGGAGGCAGCTTTGACAGTGAGGGGAGTTGGGGGTAATTTTAAGTTAGCGCAGTGATGTAATCCTTTCAGAACACTCTCATTATTATAGTGGGTGCTTCTTATGCTGGCAGTATCATCCCCTTCTGGATTTTTGTTCTGCTCTCTTCACACTTTTAAAAGCATCTAAGGGCACACACGCAGAAGCGCACACACGCACTGTGAGTCTGCAGCTGTCTGCTTCTTCCCTTCAGTGGCTGAAATCCACTGACAAGTAGATGAACTCAGGAAACATTTAGGTAAGGAGCTCCCACTGGTGGTGGAGGAAATCTCACCATCCACATAAAATCCTTCTCCTTATTAGTACTCTGAGAAGGCCTGTCTGAGTCACCGATAAAAAGTGTGCCAAGATGGCTCTTTCACCCTGGGATGAAACAACAACCAAAAAAAAAAAAAAAACCCATTGTTCTCATAGGTGGTTACAAGCATTAGTCACAGCTGATAATAACCAGGAGGTGAGGGTGCGCAGCCAGGACTGTGTTGGTAGTTACGAGCCTGGATGGATGCCGCGTGCATTGTCGTCAAGTAGCTTTGATGCTTTTAAACGTTGAGGGCTTCCAAAGCTACTGCCGCAAACCCTGCAGCCATCTCCACTTAGAACAAGCTTTATTGCCTTCATTACTAGGTTTACGTTCAGGCAGAGAAAGCATGGCTTTTCAAAGGTTGAGCTTCCCTTAACTGCTTTTGTGGAAGAACAGGGATTTACTGCATTTGCGATTAGTCATCAAATATTCAGTTTGTGGAACTGAGCCACATGGTTTGGCAAGACTTGGCAGCATGCATCACCGAGGCAGATATAAGCGGCTCCTTTGTTGTATAGGGCCCTCCCTTTACATTACGTTGTTGTTCAGTCGCTAAGTTGTGTCTGACTCTGTGACCCCATGGACTACAGCACGCCAGGCTTCCCTGTCCTTCACTATCTCCTAAAGTTTGCTCAAATTCATGTGCATTGAGTTAGTGATGCTATCTAATTTCCCCATCCTCTGTCACCCCCGTCCCCCTTTCCCTTCGTCTTTCCTTGCATCAGGGCCTTTTCTAATGAGTTGGCTCTTTACCTCGTAATATTTCAACAGCCACGGGGCAAGTGACCATCTTTATTGAAGTCACCAAGAATGAGTCACTTAAAGTGGTTAACATATGTAGGGCCTAGGTGACAATAGTAACAGGAAGGAAACAAGATTTGTGTCTATGGGAGAAAAAAGTAGGTTCCTCTTCTAGCTGGTGCCTTTGGTTAAGGTATTTTGGTACACTTGTCCAAACAGACTTTGAGAACAGGAAAGCAGGGGGGGCCAGTCTAGTCTATTACTAACAAAAACCCTAAAGCAGTGAGATAATGAGGCCAAAAGTGAAACTTCAACTGACTTTTAAATCCAGAGCTCAGGTCGTTTTGTAATCAGAGCTCAATAAGAAATTTCAGTTGGAGAGCCTCATGATCTGGATTACATAAACCTTCAGGGTCCAGGCAAGAATTCTGGAATGGGTTATCATTTCTTTCTCCAGGGGATCTTCCCAATCCAGGCATCAAACCTGCAATGCAGGCAGATTCTTTACCATCTGAGCCACCAGGGAAGCCCTTTGAAACAATCGGATAACTTGAATCCTACCTAGACTTTACATCACACTTTGTCAGCTTATGAATATACCTTCAGTGAGACTTCACAAAATGGACAAAATATTTTTGCTATGTTATTCCTAGAATCTAAGCATCGAAAGACTGGGTGGCATAAATCATAGTTTAGTTAATTTGGTCGAAGGTAGACGTTCAAGATGAATTGCACCAGCTCTTTAATGATAACTAGAAATCTGAGCTCCATTGTCCCATACCTGTTTTATGAATACCGTGTCTATCTCCTTAAATTAATTAGACCTAAAAGAGAAAGTCGGGAAGACAGAAAAGGCAAATAATGACCACTGTTTGAGAGAGATCTATTGAAAAGATTTAATTGGGGGAAAAGGTCAATTTTTTTTTTCTTTCAAAGCATATTTTCTAGCACGTGTCCTCAGTCACTTCAGTTGTGTGTCACTCTTTCAGACCACAAGGACCATAATCCATCAGGCCCCTGTGTCCATGGGATTTCCCAGGCAAGGATACTGGAGTGGGTTGCCATTTCCTCCTCCAGGGGACCTTCCCAATCCAGGGTTCAAACCTGCATCTCCTGCGTCTTCTGCATCGACAGGAGGATTCTTTCTAGCACTGCTTGGTATTTGAAAAGCACCCAGTGATGACCTTGATGTGCTCCCTTCTTTATAAGTTGGTTCATTTCCTCATGGCTGAGTTGAAAATTCATGTGAGTGGGTTTTCCTGGTGGTCTAGTGTTTAAGACTCTGTATTTTCAATGCAGGGAATGCAGGTTCGAGCCCTGGTTGGAGAATTAAGCTCTCACATGGCCCGGGGTAACTAAGCTCACACAGTATAGCTACAGAGCCCGTGCACTCTGGAACCTGAGCACCACCACCAGAGAGAAACCCCCGCGCTGCAGCTGAAGCCTGATGCAGCCAACAATAAATGATCACTGAATAAAATCAAGAATTTAAAAAAGTGAGTGTGAGTCGCTCAGTCGTGTCTCTTTGAGATCCCATGGGCTCCACGGTCCATGGGGATTCTCCAGGTAGGGAGACTAGAGTGGGAATCCATTCCCTTCTCCAGGGGATCTTCCCAACCCAGGGATGGAACTGGGGTCTCCTGGATTGCAGGCGGTTCTTTACCATCTGAGCCACATGTGAGAAGTATAAGGTACTGCATGTTCACACATGTAGCTCACATGTGCCACACATGACTGGCAAGGCTATTCCAAAAAACATTGCCACAGGATGGAATACAGGGGCTTATCTGTAGTCTCAAGGGCCGAGAATGATCATTTCTTGTTCTTTGAACCTTCCGGTAGCCACAGAGACACAAGGTGAAAGCAGGTGACACCTGTCAAGGGATCAACACCTTCTCCCCGACAGGCTTGCTGCCAGCAGGTCAGCTGCCAGCCCTGTTCTCTCTCCCTGCCAGGTGAGATACAGGAGCAGGTTTAAAATGTGGGGAGGTGGGTCACAGGGCATGCTGGCGCTCCCAGGTAACTGGCTTTGCTCTACTCAGTCTCCTCTTGTGACCCCAAAACAAGGACCGGCATCAAGTTCAATATCATGTCAGGGAACCATCATTAGGGGTGTATTTTAATGGAATGGCACAGTTTTCCCAAGAGTTTAGAATGTACTAAAGCTTGATGGATTAGGAATCAGGGTTCGCGGGCATGCACACACACACAGACATGGATGTGTGTATCTATTATTTTCATGACTGTCCCTTGAGTCCTCAGGAAAGAGATGTCTTTGTTCAGGTAAATACATTGCCAAGCACTTAGAATTTGGAACGGGGGATTCTAAATGGGAAGGGAGGAGGGAGGGGTGTTCAGGATGGGGAACACGTGTATACCTGTGGTGGATTCATGTTGATATATGGCAAAACCAATACAATATTATAAAGTAATTCACCTCCAATTAAAATAAACAAACTTATATTTAAAAAAATAAAATGAAGGGTTTAAGGGAGACAGCAGAATTGAACAGAAATGAGGGGCGCCAGAGAGTAAAGTATAAAAGGGGGATAGGCAGGACGGCAGGCAACTGGAAATGACAGGGTCAAGCACCCAGAAATAATGTCCCTTTGGGGGAACAACAAATGGGCTTTTCAGAACGGTGAACTTTGCTACATCGACATGTAATGTATATAATGTTGTTTAAAATCTAGTTTATAATGGGTGAGGTATTGAGTTTCAAAGTAAATTTGAAAGGACTTGTTTACTCTCCTGTCTTGAGGCAATGAAGGAAAAGAGGCTAAGTTCCAACTCTGTGCTGGGAAAGAAACAAGAAAATAGCTGCAGAGAAACTTGGAACTGGAGTCTACTTTGTATATGTCAAATTCTGGAATTTATAGAAATCTTGGGCAGGGCAACAGAGTTTTTCCAGGAATTCAGGTAGAGGGTGGTTTGATTTAAACTGATCAAAATACCAAAGGACTAAGAAACTATTAGGGGCTTCCAAGGTGGCACTAGTGTGAGAGAATACACCTGCCAAAGTAGGAGACACAAGAAACTCAGGTTCGATACCTGGGTCAGGAAGATCCTCTGGAGAAGCTCACGCAACCTGCAGTGTTCTTGCCTGGAAAAATTCCATGTGCAGAGGAGTTTGGCATGCTACAGTCCATGGGGCTGCAAAGAGTCAGACATGACTGAGCACATGCTGAGCACACAGGGAACTATTACTAATATCTGGATAATTAACGATTTACTAATATAGAGAACGCAAATATTTTAAATGAAAGCAGAAACTGACTCATCTTTTTATTGATCTTAAAACGCATCCCTACACTTCCCTACAACTCCCTCCCCCAACACACACACACACACACACACCTTTACACTAAATTGATGGGGGATGCTGGGAGGCTGGGAATAGATTTTCTTCTATTCTTAGGGGAATGAAGTGGCTTAAATAGGGCTTTCTGGATGTTTAGCCCATTACAGGGCGCAATCTAGAACACCGGCAGATAACCTGGATGGAACCAGTAGAGCAGGTGTCCAGAGGGAAGGTGGTGATTTCTACACAGCACTTAGACTTTTTTTCCCCTAAGAGGGGTCAGTGAGATAGGGAAAGACTCTGTAAACATTTTTCAGTTTTACAGGAAACAGCAAATAGATCACTTTCCCTGAAAGTCTTTGTTACATATAATCAGATTCACCAATAGAAATAGAAAAATATGTAAAAACTGTGTGAGCCAACCTACTCATTCAAAGATAAGAAAGCAAACTCTAGAGATGTCTAGCAACTCATTCATACAAGTTTGGGAGTTTGAGAGGATTGTATAGTTAGACACATGGTGTGCTTTAAATTGATGGTGATTTATCATTTCCTTGCTGTAATTTTTTTTTTTGCAAAATATAGTAATCCAATATGAGCTTATTTGAAGTTAAGGTAAAATTCAACCTGTTCCACATTAATGTTTGTTAGAAAGTAGGTTCTGGTTTTTACAGTGAAGCAGAGAATACACACTCATATGCACACACTCACCCACACAACTTCCCACAGAGCCTGCTCAATGTCATCATCTCATTGGAGTACTTCAGGAAGAACAACTTAAAGAAAATCCCCAAGTCACATGTTCCATGTGAATTCTGGTAGATACAATTCAGGGACATCCAAAATAACTGGGGAAAATACAGAGAAATCTTTATGAAGGTATATTCTGTAGTTTTAGTAGTTGATGAAATAAATAAAAAGTAATCCCCCATCACAAAACTTCCCCTCCTCATTGGTCTTCTGTTTCATTCATTCCCATCCCGTGATTTTCACAACAGCTGATCTTTGAAACCCACTGTCCATGTCAGTTGTGTATATTCCCCCCAGTTTAACTTCCTATTCCCAAGTATTTGTTAAATATGGCTTATTTCACTAAAACACAGAAACAAAAGCAACCTCCACCCCAAAATAAGGACGACAAAACCAAACACAGAAGATTGACTTTCCTTTCCTCAATCAAGTCCTTTCACTTTAAATCTGGAGAACATCACAGCTGACTGCCCACAGACCCTCTTTTCTCTAGATTCTTCCCATGTCTGTATTCTATCTTGTGGCACGGGGGTTGTATCTCATTCACTATGAATTCCTGGCCATGCACAGCATCTGAAGCAGGGGAAGAATAAGGATTTACTGAACATATGACTTTACAGACAATTGCTTGGTGTCTGTACATTTCATGTACATTTCTGTACATTTCTACGTGGCTCAGATGGTAAAGCGCCTGCCTACAATGCAGAAGACCTAGGTTCGATCCCTGGGTCAGGAAGGTCCTCTGGAGAAGGAAATGGCAATCCACTCCCGTATTCTTGCCTGGAAAATCCCATGGATGGAGGAGTGTGGTAGGCTAGAGTCCATGGGGTCGCAAGGAGTCGGACACGGCTGAACGACTTCACAACATCAGTGAGGTGTCTATGAGCCTTCCATCGCTCCCCATTGTGGATATCATAAACTACGTACTTTCTTTTTATTGAAGTATCATTGCTTTACAATGTTGTGCGAGTGTCTTCTGTCCAATGACGTGAATCAGCTATATGTGTACATGTATCCCACCCCCACCCCTCTGGGTCAGCACACTGAGTGGAGCTCCCTGGGCTATATAGCAGCTTCTCACTAGTTATCTATTTCCCACAAGGTAGTGTTTCTATGTCAGTCTGACTTTCCCAGTTCATCCCACTCTCCCCTCCCCTCTCCCCCATTACTCAGTTATAAAAAGGAACGCATTTGGGTCATTTGTAGAGATGGAGATAGACCGAGAATCTGCTGTCATACAGAGTGAAGTCAGAAAGAGAAAACAAATAGCATATATTAACGCGTAGATGTGTAGTCTAGGAAAATGGCACAGATGAACGTGTTTGCAGGGCAGGCAAAGAGACCCAGACATAGAAACTATATAGTTTTTATCCTAGACTCTTCACTAACTCCTCTCCTGTCTTGGAAATGTGGGCTCAACTTACCTTTCCTTTAATCCTTGACAAGCCCTTAGTCCTTGCTTCCATGTATATCTTTGACGACGTCACCTTTGTGCACAAGGACAGCACCCCTCGTCCCTTACCTGTCTCGGTGGATGGGGGCAGTCTGGCAGGACCACTTCCCTCCCACGCCCTCCTGGGCCATCTTTCCCACAGAAGACTTGCCTCCTCCTCCTCTATTGTGATGATACCGTTTCCTCTCATCCCTGCGTGTGTTTCTGCATGTTGTGTTTCTTTTCCTTAGCCCCAGTCTGACCATTCACCAACACCACTTATTCCTTTTATTTTTTGCTACCTTTACCTTCACTTTTTGCAGTTTTTACACCCGTTCCTCTGTAACTTCAGGGACACAGCATGTGCTGTCTGAACTATGAAGCTATCTTTAATCTCCAAGCACCTAGCACCGTTTCCCTCTCTGCTGCTTAGCACCAGGTCAGGCCCTGGGAAGCAAAGAAAGAAAGGAAATGACAGAACTCTTCACGAGGATCATAGCTGCTTTCATGAGAGAAACAGCCAAGCATGCTGGCCACTAGTCATGGCCCCTCAAATACCATCTTCTCTAGTTTCTTTTCTGTCCCATTGTTGCCTAAAGTGGGGTCCAGCTGCTTGCCACTCAAGAGGAATAGAGAGACCCGGTTGGTGGGAAGGAAAGTTTGTTTTATTATGGATGCTGGCAACTGGGGGTGGGATGTGGATTCTTGTCCAAAGGCTGACATCCCTACCCTGACAATCAGTGCTTAAGAGCTTCTGTAGACAGAGAGAGGGAGTTTCAATCAGAAACAGCACAGCCAGCTCTAACAGTCATCTTGAAATTAGTCACTGATGGTCTGACCAGTATCATGTTGATTATTTTCCTTTCAGTTCAGTGCAGTTGCTCAATGGTGTCTGACTCTTTGCAACCCCATGAACTGCAGCACACCAGGCTTCCCTGTCCACCAACTCCCAGAGCCTACCCAAAGTCATGTCCATTGAGTCACTGATGCCATCCAACCATCTATCTCATCCTCTGTCATCCCCTTCTCCTGCCTTCAATCTTTCCCAGCATCAGGGTCTTTTTAAACAAGTCAGCTCTTCGCATCAGGTGGCCAAAGTATTGGAGTTTCCAAAGAACACTCAGGACTGATCTCCTTTAGGATGGACTGGATGGATCTCCTTGCAGTCCAAGGGACTCTCAGGAGTCTTCTCCAACACCACAGTTCAAAAGCATCAATTCTTCGGCACTCAGCTTTCTTCACAGTCCAACTCTCACATCCATACATGACTACTGGAAACACCATAGCCTTGACTAGACGGAGCTTTGTTGGCAAAGTAATGTCTCTGCTTTGTAATATGCTGTCTAGGTTGGTCATAACTTCCCTTCCAAGGAGTAAGAATCTTTCAGTTTCATGGCTGCAGTCACCATCTGTAGTGATTTTGATTATTTTAGGCAAAGTTAATCTTCAGTTCCAGGGTTGGTTTGTGCCCACTTCCTTGAGGTCCGTACTCAAAGTTGCAGCAGTGTGTCCTGGCTACAGTCTGGTCCTCATGTAGTTTAACTTCTTCCACCTGGGGTGGGGGGCGGGGAGTTTCAGTCTCTACAAGAGAACTCAAAGGACATGGCTCAGAACGTTGTCACTAGCCGTGTGTGTGTGCTGTGTACTCAGTCATGTCTAACTCTTTGCGATCCCACAGACTATAGCCCACCAGGCTCCTCTCTGTCCATGCAATCTCCAGACAAGAATAATGAAGGGGGTTGCCATTTTCTTCTTCACTATAGCCCATGCTGCTGCTGCTGCTGCTGCTGCTAAGTCCCTTCAGTAGTGTCCAACTCTGTGCAACCCTATAGATGGCAGCCCACCAGGCTCCCCCGCCCCTGGGATTCTCCAGGCAAGAACACTGGAGTGGGTTGCCACTTCCTTCTCCAATGCATGAAAGTGAAAAGTGAAAGTGAAGTCACTCAGTCATGTCTGACTCTTCACGACTCCATGGACTGCGGCCCACCAGGCTCCTCCACCATGGAATTTTCCAGGCAGGAGTACTGGAGTGGGGTGCCATCGCTAATCACTAAGCTATTATTATTTGGTCTCTTTCGTTTTCCTTTGTTTCTGCATTTTCTTCCTTCTCTGATCAAACTTATTTTTTGGCTCAGGTTTTTCCACAGACAGAAGGCAGGCTGAGGACTTGGGGTGGGGCGGTAAGATCATATAGAATCCTGCTCCATTCACTATCAGAGTCCTAAGTTCTCTTGGTGAACATACTCTTCATGACAAATGTGCCACTTTCTGCATCTAGATGGTGGTGGAGGGCAGATGTTCACTCCTTCACAGTTTGAACATCTACTTGAGACCATAACAGATGCATATTTTAGTTGACAACTTTTACGTGGATTTTGAATTCACTGTTAGCACCTGGAGGCAAAGACATTATGATGTGCTAAAAGAGAAGGGCTTGGAAATGTCTTTCCCACCTCAGGAAACTTTCAGCTGGATTTGCACACCTCAAAAGATGTTTACCCCACAGCTAATCAGTGACATAACAATTATGTTATGGCATAACAATCCATAATCATGGATTTTTGTTTGTTTACACTGAAAACTTACAAATGATTGTTGATTTATCTCTTGTCAATCAGTTTTCTTTCTTTTTTAAAAAAATTTAATTATTTTTAAAATTTACTGTGTGTGTGTATTGTTTGATTGTTTTCTCTGAGGCTCCCCATTGTGCTATGATGTATTTAATAGTATGTCTAATTAGTTAGTTAATTAACTTAGCTCCCATCACGTGTCTTGTGGAATCTTAGTTCTCTGACCAGGGATTGAACTTGCACCCATGGCAGTAAAAACGCAGCGTCTTAACCACTGGACCCCCAGGGAACTCATTCTTTCTTTTTTCTTCTTTGAAAACTGCTTCACAAAATAAGTGTTTTCACGCATTCAGATGGCCTCTTAATGAAATACATATATATATTTATTTTTCTTTCAGTGAACATCTTCTGGAACGGTGTGGCCAGGAATGTGTGTCAAGAGAAATAAATTATTTTTAAAATACAAAAGAAGATGAGAGTGAAAAGAGGAATGCCATGGTACCTCCCTTTCAGAGTTCAGGGGCAGAGTCCTGCAATCTTAGATAAGCGGTTTAAATACGAGCAGAGTCGACTCAGAGCAGAGTCGACTCAAAACACAGTCGACTCAAAATCTTGCCAACACAAACAAACCAAAATGTTCTTCCTTCCTCTCAAGCAGCAGACAGAGTTTGTGTTTAACAACTATGCTTTGCACTGATGGAATTCATTAAATATTTAGGTCTCCCACCTGAAGTTATTAAGAGACAAACAAAATCCTCCTCAGTGGTTTCGAAATAGAACTAGAAGGCGACAGTGAGGCGTTTACTTATAAGATGGAACACATTTCTCATTACAACCTTTGTCATTGTGAATACCAAGGTTTATCAGTGCATGAATATACACAAGATTCCTCTCTTTTCGTTTACAAAGAGGAGACTTGCTCATAGGTCCTACCCAAATCACCATGCTCAATGACTATATTTTGTGGTGGTAAGTTTTTAACAACATATATATGAGTGCATAAGAAACTAAATTTTCTCTGAAAGCAAATGCTCAACAACAATAGATTTCTGATAGCCACCAGAGAGGAGACTTTTTAATGGGCTTGACTAAAAGATAAATTAGCTTGAAAGGCTAAAATGAAAGGAGTAGGCCAGTCTATGGCTGTGGACATGGCCTGCGATTTTTACTGAGTTGATTTCCCTTCTGGAGAGAGACAGAGTCTAGGACATTCCCCATCATAGATGGGGCCAGAGGGGTTTCGAAGGAGCGGATGGGCTAACATGACTCTCCTCCACGCTGCTGGAACCCATTTCCTTCTCCGTTTTTATACACTGGCAGTTAACTGATGCCCTTAATGTAGGGACAGCCTGAAGAATTGTATCATTCATAACTGGTTAACCAGTGAACTAGTTCAAGCAGATGGCAAGGAAGAGAGAGGCCAAGGGAAGATTAGTTGAAGCTCTAGCCTGGGCTTTCTCAGATATTAGCTGTGAATTATACATATATACTGTGAACTATATATATATATATATATATATATATATATATATATATATATACACACACACACACATACCCCTGGAGAAGGAATTGGCAACCCACCCCAGTATTCTTGCCTGGAGAATCCCAGGGACAGAGGAGCCTGGTGGGCTGCTGTCTATGGGGTTGCACAGAGTCGAACCTAACTGAAGTGACTTAGCAGCAGCATATATATTTATATATACGTACCCCAGAGAAGAAATTGGCAACCCACTCCAGTACTCTTGCCTAGAGAATTCCACGGACAGAGGAGCCTGACAAGATGCAGTTCATGGGATCACAAAGATATATATAAATACATATATATGCACATTTTATATATAATTTTAAATATATAATTTATTTTATATATAATTGCATATATAATATTATATATAGTGTATTTATTTTATATACTATTTTAAATGTGTATATTAAATGAAGTCATAGCATTTTTAAACCAGTTATACCTATGAAATAATTACTTTCCTTCTACATCAACCTCTTTTAGGTAAGAGCCAGGCACACAGAACAGATGAATGAGGAGGTCAGTGCACTCAACTAGTGCACCCTGGAAGCCAGCTTCTCTCTGCCTGGGTTAGTAGGATAGGCCCCTGATCCCCACCTGGCTCCAGGTCCCTTCCTGGGAGCTGTGACAGTCACATGCATTCATTGACAACAACATATAAGAAAATGTAGCAGAGCTCATTAGAAAACACGGATCCAAGTGAAGCAAGGATGACACAGCAAAGACTGGTTTGAGGAATCAAGACAATGGAGCAGTGAGAAATTAAAACCTGATCAAAATGTGAAGAATTCTCAGTGGAAAACTGTTCCATACTCTGTACTCAGCAACAACAACTGCACCACTGGAACTCACACTCATACTGAGTGTCTTAGGAGGTGTGTGCTGTGTCTCTGCTCAGTTGCATCTGACTCGTTTGTGACCCCATGGACTAGTCCCCCAGGCTCCTCTGTCCATGGGATTTCCCAGGCAAGAATACTGAAGTGGGTTGCCATTCCCTTCTCCAGGGGGTCTTCCCAACACAGGGACCCACCCTGAGTCTCAAGTCTCCTTCACTGGCAGGCAGATTCTTGATCACTGCGCTGCTTGGGAAGCCTAGCAGTTATTGTGAGGTCGATGACATAAGGTTACACCTAGGAAAAAATGTCTGCAACTTAAAAATGTATGCAAGTAAAACCAAAACTAATTCTGAAAAAAAAAAAAAAAAAGAAAACCAGGTAACTATTATGTACCCTTAAACACTTATTTTAAGGTGGTAAAATTCTAAATGTAGAATCACTATTTTTTTTGTCTTTGCTTTCAAGTGTGATACCCTTAATGAAGAGACACCATGGAGAATTCTATCATGCATAGGAGTTTGCCATTACAAACTGCATGCCTAAAGATTGACTTTATATATTATATAGTATTTTTATAATATTTTTCTATTATAAGATTTTATATCAACACTTACCTAAAAAAACCGTTCTCCACCTTAAGTTTTCTCATGTAAAGCAGTTGAGTTGAGATATAATTCATCACATCTCTTTTCTATTTTTAATTTGTGTAACAGGCAATACTTGAGATCCATAAAAACTATACTCTGAGAAAAATGCATGTAAAAGTTTTAGCAGGAAAGTGTTAGTCACTCAGTCAGTCATGTCTGACTCTTTGCGCCCCCATGGTTTGTAGCCCCCCAGGCTTCTCTGTCCCTGGGATTCTCCAGGCCAGAATACTGGAATAGGTAGCCTTTCCCTTCTCCAGGTGATCTCAACCCAGGGATCAAACCTAGATCTCCTCCATTGCAGGGTGATTCTTTACCATCTGACCCACCAGGGAAGTCCTTTACAGGAAAGGAAGAGGTTAATTCTGAAGTGAGATAAATAGGAAAGGCATGATTTTTTTTTTTTTTTTTCCTTAGCAATTCCCTGACCTACAGGCTGGGCTCTTTCACCATCATTTTTTAAAAACAGAGACTATTTGAGTAAAGTGAGATTTTACTCTCTTGTTGCTGTTTCCTTTAGTGATGGTAGGAGGCAGTTCAGGACGAATTAAATGCTTGAAGAAAACCATTCATTTAAATTCAGTATTTCTATTTTCCTGAGAGCTCTTTTGTCAGTGAACTATGTGAAATATCTTCTACCATGAAATAAAAGAGGCAAATAAGTAGATAAATCTTCAGACTGATTCAGTATGGATTAAGATTTTTTTTCAGTCTCCTACTGGCAATTTCATATGAAGAGAAAATTGATATATAACAAGAAGGTTCAGTCCAGAAAGGAGATGAGGAGGGCAACTTATGCAGGTGCCTGGTTACAGCAGTTGACATTACAAGTGTCCCAGGGAGGAAGTAACATACAGATCTTTCATATCCTATTAAATCGATGGCCACCAGGGGCTCAGTGGTAAAGAATCCCCTGCCAATGTAGGATGCTTGGCTTTGAGTCCTGGGTCAGGAAGATCCGCTGTAGAGGAAATGACAACCCACTTCAGTATTCTTTTCCTGGAGGGTCCCACGGACAGAGGAGCCTGGTGGGCTACAGTCCATGGGGTTGCAAAGAGTCGGAGATGACTAAGCACCCACGAGATGTAGCACTGATTCTCGTGTTCTTTAAATTTTTAGTCAAACATTGAGTGGATATTTTAATGTTATGAAAGTTACCCATTCTATTAAAGGATGCTAATGAATTATCAATATTTAAAGAACATTTCCTAATATTGCTTGAGTTTTAAATTAATAATAATGTAGTATCAAGTTATTGAGTAGATACCATGTGTCAAACACTATCCTATATGTGTCAGATGAAATTTCTCATTTATTTTGCAGTAAAAACCTGATAGGCAATCTCATTATTTTCTTTTTCACAAATGGAGAAATTAAGCCTTAGAAAGATTCGCTTGCTAGAGATAATGCAGAGTTATGATTTTAAATTAGATAGTCTGACTGAAGGCCGTCTAACTCACCATTAGACCCAGCGGTGTAATTTATTTTTAACATTTTTTAAGTGTAAATTGGTGTTAAATAAAAATACACATATAAGACAACCTTGAGATTTATAAGGTCTTTATTCTCAATTTCACTTAAATTCATAATGACTAAAAACCAAAATTTAAGGATTGCATAATTTAAAAAAAGGGGAAAGATTTACTCTTCTGGAGGAAGTTCTATAACATAGATACCTTATATAAACTTATTTTAAATAGAATGGTTTGGCTTTTTTTTTTTTTTTCCTCTTCCACTGAACGACTATTTAAGTTGAGTAAAGCAGTTTAATAATGAATTCAAGTTGCCAATGCCTGGGCTCCGATTATATCTGCCCACATATAAGCAACATGTTAACATGAGGCTATTGGGTCTAGGTATACAGCTTGAGCAGTGGTCTAGGGCTCTTGACCTGTGAAGCTAGAAGTGTTAAAATTCAACACTGTCTCTGTTTACCAAGGCTTGTGATTGAAGACCTACATTCATTCCAAAAAGATGCCTTTTGTTTTGAGTACTGTGTACTCAAACCAGAGAACTGATCTGACTGGTAGCCTCCTGAAGTCACCAGAGGGCAAAGCTGGCTGAGCTACAAAGTGTAGAGATAGTGACGATATTCAAGAAAGTTCTCCAACTGGCCATTTGGTGGGTCATTCTAGAAACAGATTTGAAAAAGACCAAGCAAATGACATGGTTAGGTTAGTAAATGTAGAGAACAATGGGTCAGATTGAAGCAAGGAATTTCATAAGACTGGATTCAAAGACTAATTTGAACAGAGAATTTCCTAAAGTTCAGTATTTATCTACCATAAAGTTTCTGTACTGAATTCACTTTCTCAGAACTCAATACTGAGATAAATCAGCTTTTTTAAAAAAAAAATTATTGACATAGAATTGATTTATAATGTACTGATTTTAGGTGTACAGCAAAATGAATCAGTTATACCTACACATATATCCACTCATTTATAGAAACTTTTCCCATAGAAATCATTACAGGGTATTGAGTACAGTCCCTGATGCTATAGAGTAATTCAATAAATTAGATTTAATGGTCAAAGTCTTCTCATTAAGATTATTGTCCAATGACCTTTGTTTAAGACATTCTGTCTTCCAAAATCTAATACTTTATAACAATCCTTGACAGCTCAGGACTGAAAAAGGGAACACAATTCATCTCATGTACGTATATATATACATATATATATTTGTATATACAAACACACTAACCATAGTGTTAAGATTACACTCAAATATGGCACTGTATTTACTAATCTCTGCTTCCTCAAATCAAAGAGTTATAGATAAAAGAAAGTGTACTAGACAAGCACACACATTGACTTCCTACACCTAAATTCACTCTCCGTATTTGCTTCCCTGGTGGCTCAGAGGTTAAAGCGAGAGGTTAAAGCGTCTGCCTCCAATGCGGGAGACCCGGGTTCAATCCCTGGGTCAGGAAGATCCCCTGGAGAAGGAAATGGTAACCCACTCCAGTATTCTTGCCTGGAGAATCCCATGGACGGAGAAGCCTGATAGGCTACAGTCCATGGGGTCGCAGAGTCGGACACGACTGAGAGACTTCACTCACTCACTCACTCACTCATTCATATTTAAATAAATACTTGCCAGCTCTGCTCTGTATACAAGAATGATGAATAAAGAAGCAGCCAGTAATATAGGAAAATAACTCTTTAATTTCCTCATATTTTGCCTTAAGTAAATTCAAGAAGAAAAATATTATACTACATTGTGTATCTGATAAAATTATCTAAACACCTTTCAAAATCATCTGTTTCTAAGAAATGGTATGAGTACTCCTTAAATTAAATAATGATAATTGATGAGAGACTCCAAGGGGACTGTAATTAGGAAGTATACACAAGGTAAATAATTGTTCATTGATTTCTTATTATAGTGATTCCCTGGTGGTCTAGTGTCTAGGATTTCTTCTTATTATTAAAACTCCAGGATATTGCAACTTTGAAATGTATACGTCAGCAAATAGCTGTAATTTCATGGAGAATCAGAACAAGTGATTTGTTAAAAAGGAAAATACATTGTGTTTGTGTTTCAGTTTTGTCAATGTAGCTATGCGTATAACTCTCCTTTTGTCCTATTATAAAACTGGTTTAGTTTCTTTAATGAAATTGGTTTAACTTGGCTTTCCATAGGGAAGGAAGTCTTTTGTCTGTATTTTTCATGTTTCTCTTTCCTGTAAGGAGAGAAACAACAGAGTTTTGGATATATGTTTTTTACTAATTATGGTTTAGAGATTCAATTCCAGCTGTGGGCCAGCTGAATTTGAAGCAATGTGTGATTTTGTTAGCTTCCAATTGGCATTTCCATATCACTTTCCTGTAAAGCCTAGTATCAACATACCTGGTTCCCCATGGTTGCTTTAAGTTAAATAAATAAGCAGATAGAAGTCATTAGGTAGACTGCAAGGCAACTATTTTATTTATCTTTTTATAGGTGAAGAGTTGTAGGATTTCATAAGCTTCAAAGAGCAATCTTCCACACTAACCTTTGTATAAACCTCAGTAAAGCCTAGATTTCCTTGACTTAAAGAAGGAAAGATATGTATAATCTGGGATAAAATGTCTTGTTAACCTTTTAACAAAGTAAATATTGTGTATTTTAAAAAAGAATTGTCAACTATATAAATTTTCTAATATTTAGTAAGAGCTTAAACGTCTATTCCCTCATAAAAACTCACATTATGGGGTGCTTAAAATGAGCTAGACTGATTTTGGACTTGTATTCTCCAGAAGAGTAAAACAATAGATGTGTGCTGCTTTAAGATGCTAAGATCATGGTCATTTGTTATAGCAGCTATAGAGTGCTAATATCAATTAGTATGGAAGAAATCACAATAAATATAATTATTGTGTTAAACAGGGAGGTTGGGTATTTAAGGCCTTTACACAACCTATCTCAGTGGGATGGGTTTGAAAGCATGCCGTATCCTGAGTGGAATGGCCTCCTAATTTTCTATGTAAGAGAGGGTGGTGGCAAGGAGACTATGACACCATTTTTCCTGCTGTTCAGTTGTTATGACATGGGAATTTTCATTCCTGGTAATCTGGTTAAAATGCACAGAAGTAGTCCCGCAACACATCTCCATCTATTTACAAATATCTACCAGAGAGACTTGAGAACATGGAAAGGTTAACAGCAAATATTTCTCCTACACTTAATTTTAAGCTGGTCCTACAGGTGTTACTCCAGGTGTGTTCTGTGCTCCATCAATACTACTGGAATATTCTGAGGACAACCTGAATCCCACCGTTTTATTACGTTGCAACTTTACATTGCCAAGTTTTGACTTTAACTTTCACAGAGGGATATGGTAATTGAATCCAATAAGGTGTGTTCACTCTAGCCAATAAACAATAGCTGTTTCTATCTCCTACAAGGAAGGACGTTGCTATGTTCAGGAGTAAGGTGCAGTCCCTATTACTAAGGCTGTCAGCATCTAGGGAGGGAAATAGGCAAATATCTGGGGATATTCAAATATTAAGGCAAGGTGTTATAGGAACACAAAATCCAAATGGGAGTGTTGAGGGAAGACTTAAGTTAGATAGACTCTCACAGTGATTGAACGGGGGAGGAGGAAGGTTGTAAGAAATACACAATTTAGGTTAAACATAATCCATCTTCCTGCTCCTTTAAAAAGTATCTTTCAAAAGACATTTATTCAATGTGTGATTGTTCAAAAACATACTGTTCCTATATTCAGTAAAATCCCTAGGAAGATTTCTGTATGGCAACCATTTCTATCAGTGGCCTGCTCTGGTTAAATCTGCATGTTACTTAAAAAAAAAAAAAAAAAAAACTACAGTGATGCACGAAATGCTGTATTTGATTGTAGGATAACACTGGCCAATTTCACCAACCCAGAGTACACAGTTTTAGGGACAAACTGTTTCCTGTTTCACGTGTTCCCTTTCATATGCCGAGAAGTAATACCAACAGAAAACCATGGTGATCTTGGCATACTGAAATAATTGTCACCTTCAAATTTGTAAAGCCGCAATATATTTCCTTTAGGAAGCTTTCGTAACCTCAAAAAGAACTTGAAAACACCCAAATCTCTCCAATCCCTGCACAGTTCACAGAGGAATATGTGCCTTCCAGCAAAATTTAGGTTTTGCCAGGAATGTAAATATGATAGACTCTGGAACCATCCCATATTTTAATTCAAATTCAAATAAATCCTATGCCAAGGCCTCTGTGTAAACAGAGCTCTTTCATGGTGGAATCAAATAAAGAAGTCATTTGAAAAGAAAACCTGAATTATTCCTTTAAATAAACTCAAAGTAAAACTAAATTAAACACTAGGATCTTAGTTTCTCACCTAAGCTCTGGATCCTAAGATACAGTTGAAGTCAGCCACATAACAGGTTGTTGTGGCTGTTGTTGATCATGGCAGTTCATTTGAAACTAATTTACCAGGGTGGCCTATCTTTAACCTAAATTGACCAGTTGTCGAAACTTACTGAACCTACCAAGTATTTTCTTGTCAGTTACTTGCAGCTTTTCCAAATCAGCTCAAATGACTGTGCTAACTTTATGGAAAAGACTTTAAAGAAGAAAATATATATTGTTATTTTTTTCCATGTTGCCATTTTCCCTGAGGTCTTTACACATAAAAAGTATGCTGAGAGCACCAAAATTCACTTTAAAAAGGATGTATGTATATTTGAAGTTTTTTGGAAAATATTCCAGGCCCATTGAAAATTAGAGATTAGGATGATCACACACACGCTGAGAAATCTTATACGATTTTACGTTAGGTAGGACACAATAAAGCAAGTAGGTAGTTTGGGGAACCTCGGCTTCCTTCCTTTCGTGCTTGGACAGTTGACCTTGAATGACATGACGGTTAGGGGCACTGACCCAATTTGATGGGAATTTACTCTGGTTTCAGCGAGGGAAATGGACTTAAATCAGTAAGTCAACAGGCACAAAAATGAGTTAGGAGAACTTTAAAAAGGTACACCTGACCCTTGAACAACATGGGTTTGAACTACGTGGGTCCAGGTATACAAAGATTCATTAGATAAGTGAATTCACAGGTCTGCTTATAGAGATTTTTTTTCAGTAGTAAATACTACAGTACCACACTGTTTGTGGTTGGTTCAATTGATGTCCAACTAGCAACGGACAGGCTCAAAGCAAGGTGACAACAGGCAGAAGGAGTTTGACCAAAGATTACTGAAAAAAAAAAAAAGGTGTAAAGAAAAAATTAGCACAGATTATTTGAGATATTAAATTATATTTTCTGCTACTTAAAAGGTATTCTGAAGCAACAAGGATAGATTTTTTTTTTTTTTTGGTAGAACCTCTAGACTTTCTTTAAAGGGAAGCACTATAAAATCAAAAGATAATTGATTTTACTGGGTTTTGATCCATCTTTAGTTAAGAAACAATAGAGAGGGAGAGAGGCGTTGTGTACTCTTTGTGTCTTTCTCCTCCTCACTCTTTCTGATTGATATATCCTATAATAACTGACCACCCTGCCTCATTGTGTAGCTGCAAAGTCCTCTTAAACTCACTTTTCTGCCTGCTGACTTATTGCCTGGATTACATCCTCTGCTAACAATTGTCTAGAACCTGCTCTGCCTCCACTATTTTCCCATTATCTGCATTTTTATTGCAATGAGTTGCTTAGTGTCTGACTGATCTGTAACTTTTATTGAAGTTAGGGCTCATCTGCATGGCTCACTACTAATCCAGTGCTTAGCACAGCGTGTGTCAGCAGGAAAACATTCAACGATTTTTGAGTCAATATATGAACAAATAAATAGATAAATTATATGACTTCTAAAGGGTCATCTAAGGAGTAAGTGTGAAAAGAGTGTTAGGTGACATATTATTTTCTCATTGCTAAAAAGCAAACTTTACCCCTTTCTCATCAAGTGGATGAAAGAATAATAGTTAGATTTTAATAACCTCTTACTTTGCCTTTTTCCATCAATATTTCTCTTGATTTATAGAACTTGACTTAAAAAAAAAAAAAGTATGATTTGAACACTGCACAAAACCCCAGTAAAATCAGTAGATGTTACAGCCAGCTTTGGATATAATGACATTCTAATCTGTAGGGGAAAAAAAAAAAAGGTGGTTGATAAAATATCCATTTGGGTTTTTTCCTGTAATATCAACAAATATTAAAGGCATTAAAAGCTATTTTAATAGGTATTTAATAAAGCTGATATAACTGACCTGTATATTTAATATAAAATTATAAAATAATTAAATAATATACTTAATATTTAATATAACTTTGTATGAGAGTATGTGTGTGAAAGTTGCTCAGTTGTGTCCGACTCTTTGCTAGCCCATGGACTGTATAGTTCATGGAATTCTCCAGGCCAGAATACTGGAGTGGGTAGCTCTTCCCTTCTGCAGGGAATCTTCCCAATTCAGGGATTGAACTCAGGTCTCCCACGTTGCAGGCAGATTCTCTACCAGCTGAGCCACCAAGGATATTAAATCCACAAAATAACAAGCTGATAAGTTGCCAGTCTATATGAGCAATCTGATTTTTGTTTAAAATTACATAATTACAAAACATTTCTGGCTGTTGATTTGGGATGATGGGACTCCATGACACTGGTGTCTTCCTCTTCGTATATGTTTGAAACTTTTCGTGAAGAAAAGGCACACAATATGTGACTACACATATTATCTCTTTCCAAATAAGACAAAAATATGGGAAGAAACAAAAATAACATTGTCTTATTTATACTTTTACTAACACTTGTATCTCCATATCAATATCCTGAGAATTTTCAAAGGTCCATTAATAGTCAATGGTCTTTCCGTTTGAGATCAACCAGGGAAGCATAGATTAGATTATGACAAATTGGTGATATTTTTTCAGTATTTTGACAATAGAGTCTGTCAAAATGCTATTAGTTTGAAAATATGACCTGGATTCTTATTCTACGACTGTGTCCTCTTCGAAGGTCCTGACTCGTTACTAGCATGTGGTTTACCTGCCAGGGACATTTTGGCACTTAAGATACAACTACTTGAGCTTTTAGCTACACATGCCTTTCACTCATTTTTATAGAAGAGAAATGTCAACACCAAGAGATTAGACATACAATGTACTGAGATCTATGGCATATTTTGCATGGCTGCTTAAAAGATAACCCAAGCCAAACGCATGCAGTCACTTGACTTGTAACTCCGCTGGATGAGAGAAAATGTGTTTTAATCCACAAAGCATTCGGGAGTGTTTGCGTAAGATATGCACAGCCCAAGTAACATCTCTGACCAATAATTTGACTTCCCATTATGGCATCCCCCTTGAGGCATATATCAAGAAAAATATGCTTCCTGGATCAATTTAGACATGGTGAAACAGGTTGCACACACATTACTATGAGGAGGGAACTCAGCCTTCATAAACCATGTAGCCTACTGGAATGATTATTGTGCCACAGTGTGAAGCTGGTGAAAAAATATTCACTGAGGAGCCATTATTTGTATGGCATGATCCTGGACGCTGCCTTGGGTACCAACATAAATTAAAGAACACACATTGCCCTCCAGCACCTTTTAATATGTTTGGGAGATGTCATACATAAACTAAATTAGCAGCACTCATAAAACAAAATAGATTGAGTAGAAATATAGTAACTGTGTGCATGAAAATCATGCTTCTACAATATGGCATTGCTACATGTGCAGCCAACAACTGGGTTTAGAGTGGAGGATAATTCATGGAAAAATGCATTTTTGATTAATTTTGCTTTTATAAAGGAAGATTTTAGCTTCCTTCAGATGGACATGGGTATGTAAGATAGTGGGATCAGGTCGTAGAAAAAGTAGGCAAAAAATTATGAGATATAATCTCATATGGAAGAGAAAATACAGTAATTGGATTTCATTATTAGTACTGAGATGGGTCTTAAGAAGATGAAACCTTAGGTGACACATATTATATTTATTATTTCTTCCTCTGCTATTTTTCTTTATGAGTTATCTTCCTAACTACTACAAAGACAAAAGTACCCAACAGATATTAAAACCAGATGAAATCTTTGAACACAAAATGTGCCTTTTGCCCCATCTGTACTTATGAGCTGAATTGCCTCCTTTCCAAAATTTTTATGTGAAAGTACTAACCCTTAAAACCTCAGAGTGTGACTTCATTCAAATGTAAAATCTTTAAAGAAGTCCCTTGGACTGCAAGGAGATCAAATCAGTCAATCCTAAGGGAAGCTGATCCTGAATATTCATTGGAAGGACTGATGCTGAAGCTGGAATTCCAATGTTTTTGCCACCTGATATGAAGAACCAATTCACTGGAAAGACCCTGATGCTGTGGAAGATTGAAGGCAAAAGGAGAAGAGGGTGACAGAGGATGAGATGGTTAGATAGCATCAGCAGCTCAATGGACATGAATATGAGCAAACTCCAGGAGATAGTGAAGGACTGTAGCCTGGTGTGCTACAGTCCATGGGGTCACAAAGAGTCAGACATGGCTTAGTGACTAAACAGCAAAGAAGTAATGAAACTAAAAGTCATGATGTTGAGTCCAAATGGTTCTTAGAAGAAGGGAAATGTTGTCAGCAGACATGGACAAAAAAGATGAAGTGAGGACACAGAGAGAAGACAGCCCTCACCAAGTCAAGGAGGAAAGTCTGAACCATCTCCCTGTAGCCCTCAGGAGGAATCAGCCTACACACACCTTGCTCTCAGACTCCAAGCCTCTCGAACCGTGCGAAAATAAACTTCTGTTGTTTAAGCATACAGTCTGTGGTGCATTGGTATGGCAGTTCCAGCAACCTAATTCAGTAGTTAAAATGCAAATACCTTCAAACAACAGGGAAATGTGTTAAAATGTAAGTTACCACATCAGACTTTCCTATCCTGCGTATCTATCTCTGTATGTTAGCACAGCAGGGTAAAATAAACTGAAAACATACCATCTACGTCTGTACATTTTGCTGAGACAAGTAACTCAGTTTTAGGACTCAGTTTCTCAGAATCACTAATAATTAACAAAAAATTCAACACAGGACAGGGTACATCATCAGTCTCCTAGTCCACTAAAATATTGAATAAATACAAAAGGGCAATGAGAATTTACTCCATAGGGAGTCACAGTTTTACCCAGGAATATTTCTGTTTTCTTTAATAATAAATCAATATTTACTTACTGGAAGAGAAGAAAAAATGAAATATTAAATATTAGATAATTTCATTCTTTTTGGGAAAAAACAGAAAAAAAAATGATATTCTGCAAGGTAAATACAACATATTGTGTTGGAGTCTTAAAAATACTGTATTTGGATACAAACTGAAGATCTAGATAAGCCTGCTGGCCATGTTTACTGGGGAAATTTCATCCTTCTGCTTAAATTTATTATAAATGATTTTTTAAATCATATGGGACATCTGCAAATTTTTAGGCACTAATTTTCAAAGACCATGAAGCCCTCTGGGTGACTTTTGCATTTCCTTAACAGATAGTTTACTTGTTAACTACATACTTTCCCTTGGCAAAGTGAGAGATGAAAAGCTTGCTATAAAATTGATTTGGCATCTGTAATAGTCCCCCTGAATCCATGGGCATACATTCCAAGACCACCAGAGAATGTGTGAAGCTGTGGATAGTACCAAACTCTATATATGCCCTGTATTTTCCTAAATGTGCATAACTATGAAAAATTTAATTCATAAATTGCATGAAATAAGATATTAACAGTAATAACTAATAATAAAATAGAGCAATATCCTATAATAAAACTTATATGAATGTACTGTCTTTCTCTCTCTTTCTCCTTCTTAAAATATCTTACTATACAAGACAATGGTTTTTCCATAAGGAAGACTGAATGCTGAAAAAATTGATGCTTTTGAACTGTGGTGTTGTAGACAACTCTTGAGAGTCCTTTGGACTGCAAGAAGATCAAACTAGCCAATCTTAAAGGAGATCAAACCTGAGTCTTTATTGGAAGGACTGATGTTGAAACTGAAACTCCAATACTTTGGCCACCTGATGCGAAGAACTGATGCATTTGAAAAGACCCCGATGCTGGGAAAGATTGAAGGCAGGAAAAGGGGACAACAGAGGATGAGATGGTTGGATGGCATCACCGACTCAATGGACATGAGTTTGAGTAAGCTCTGGGAGATAGTTGAGGACATGGAAGCCTGACATGCTGCAGTCCATGGGGTTGCCAAGAGTCAGACATGGCTTAAAACAACAAAAGCAGTGTTATTGTAGCTATAACTTTTGCAGTTTGAGGTCAGACAGCAAAATTAGCATGAATTACTTTTGTCTTCTTCACAGGTTTGCGGCTAGAAGATTAGTTCTTAATGTAGCTCTTCCTAACCTCAGCATGTGACTTTTTTTCTTTCTTGATGAAGCTGAGAACTTTCACCTTTTCGCTTATAGTACGCAACTTACAGCTTTTCTTTCGCATGTCCAAATTGCCAGCATCACTACTCTTGGGCTTTGGGGACATTATGAAGTAAATTAAAGGTCACTTGAACACTAGTACTGCAGTACTGAGACAGTTGACCTGATAACTAAGACAGCTGCTAAGTGATGAGCAGGGGGGAGATGCTGGAGAACGGGATGATTCAGGACCTGGCAGAACAGAGCAGGACCACCTGAGATTTCATCATGCTACTCAGAATGACCTGCAATTGAAAGCTTATGGATTGCTTATTTCTGGAATTTTCCATTTAATATTTTCACACTGCAACTGACTGTAACTGAAACTGCAGAAAGTGAAACTGCAGATAACGGATAACGGTGAGGTTGGGGTGGGGGTGGGGACTGCACCTAAAAGAGAGCTAGGGAAGTGGTACTGTTAACCCAGAAGCTCTCATCACAAGCATATATCCAAAAATTCAAATGTCACTCAAATCTGAGGGAAATTCCCCACCCAAACATTCCCAGGAAAATTACATTTATACTCTTTTTTTAAAATAGAAGGATACTTGCTTTACAATGTTGTGTTGGTTTCTGCCATATGACAATGAGCATAAATATACATGAGCATACATATATTGGGTATTCCCAGGGGGCGCAGTGGTAAAGAATTCACCTGCCAATGCAGGAGACACAGGAAATTGAGTTCAATCTCTGGGTTGGGCAAATCCCCTGAGGAGGAAATGGCAACTCACTCCCGTATTCTTGCCTGGGGAGTCCCATGCATAGAGGAGTCTGGTGGGCTACAATCCGTGGGGTCGTAAAGAGTCTGACACGAGTGAACAGCTGAGTGCACACACACACATATACACACACCCATACTTTTAAACTTTTAATTGTCATATTTTTGAAAGAAAAACTATATACTTTTATCTGTGACATTTTTTTCCCCCATAAGATTGTAAGTTCTTCAAATTGTATGCTGGTCATATCCATTTTAACAGAGAACATGTGGATTTTTAAAATATGTTTGTAATAAATTTTGGCTGTTCCTCAAATAAAGGACCAGGAACATGTCCTTGCAATGTCTGCACAAACAAAGAAAAGGTGACTATTTGGTCACATGGTCTTAGTCTTATTCTTTAGAAATGATCCTACTAGATAATTAAAAATTAATAAACATAATTCATGTTGTCTAAATTGAATCCAAAACAAAATATCTTCCTATGATAAATGAAGAGAGCATCTATAAATCTAAGATAAAAAATGGGAGACAGATTCTTAGATAGTATAAGATATAACTTAAGGGATTCAAGTATTTCAAGCAAAATGATCTATTTTAGTTTTTAGAAATGCAATTAGAATACTTAAACCAAAATTTACATCAAGGCTGTATATTGTCACCCAGCTTATTTAACTTATATACAGAGTACATTATGAGAAACGCTGGGCTGGAAAACCACAAGCTGAAATCAAGATTGTGGGGGGAAATAT
Source organism: Budorcas taxicolor (assembly GCF_023091745.1). NCBI lineage: Eukaryota > Metazoa > Chordata > Mammalia > Artiodactyla > Bovidae > Budorcas > Budorcas taxicolor. The sequence continues at coordinate 80,718,736 of NC_068921.1, read as the reverse complement.
CAATACCTCAGATATGCAGATGACACCACCCTTCTGGCAGAAAGTGAAGAAGAACTAAAAAGCCTCTTCACTGCAAGAGGAGAGTGAAAAAGTTGGCTTAAAACTCAACATTCAGAAAAGATCATAGCATCCAGTCCCATTGCTTCATGGCAAATAGATGGGGAAACAGTGGAAACAGTGGCTGACGTTATTTTCCTGGGCTCCAAAATCACTGCAGATGGTGACTGAAGATGAAACTCCAATACTTTGGCCACCTGATGTGAAGAACTGACTTATTTTTTAAAAGACTCTGATGCTGGGAAAGGCTGAAGGCAGAAGGAGAAGGGGATAACAAAGGATCAGATGGGTGGATGGCATCACCAACTCAATGGACATGAGTTTGAGGAAGCTCTGGGAGTTGATAATGGACAGGGAGGCCTGGTGTACTCCCTGTTTCAGCTTCAACATCAGTCCCTCCAATGAACACTCAGAACTGATCTCCTTCAGAATGGACTGGTTGGATCTCCTCTCAGTCCAAAGGACTCTCAAGAGTCTTCTCCAACACCGCAGTTCAAAAGCATCAGTTCTTCAGCACTCAACTTTCTTCACAGTCCAACTCTCACATCCATACATGACTACTGGAAAAACTATAGCCTTGACTTGATGGACCTTTGTTGGCAAAGTAATGTCTCTGCTTTTCAATATGCTATGTAGGTTGGTCATAACTTTCCTTCCAAGAAGTAAGCATCTTTTAATTTCCTGGCTGCAGTCACCATCTGCAGTGATTTTGGAGTCCAAAAAAATAAAGTCTGACACTGTTTTCACTGTTTCCCTATCTATTTGCCATAAAGTGATGGGACCAGATGTCACGATCTTAGTTTTCTGAATGTTGAGCTTTAAGCCAACTTTTTCACTCTCCTCTTTCACTTTCATCAAGAGGCTTTTCAGTTCTTCTTCACTTTCTGACAGAAGGGTGGTGTCATCTGCATATCTGAGGTTACTGATATTACTTTCTGACTGATATTACTTTCTGACAGAAGGGTGGTGTCATCTGCATATCTGAGGTTACTGATATTTCTCCCTGCAGTCTTGATTCCAGATTGTACTTCTTCCAACCCAGAGTTTCTCATGATTTGCTCTGCATGTAAGTTAAATAAGCAGGGTGAAAATAAGCCTTGACACATTCCTTTTCCTATTTGGAACCAGTCTGTTTTTCCATGTCCAGTTCTAACTATTGCTTCCTGACCTGCATATAGGTTTCTCAAGAGGCAGGTCTGGTGGTCTGCTATTCCCATCTCTTTCAGAATTTTCCACAGTTTATTTTGATCCACACAGTCAAAGGCTTTGGCATAGACAATAAAGCAGAAATAGATGTTTTTCTGGAACTTTCTTGCTTTTTCCCTGATCCAACAGATGTTGGCAATTTGATCTCTGATTCCTCTGCCTTTTCTAAAACCAGCTTGAACATCTGGAAGTTCACAGTTCACATATTGCTGAAGGCTGGCTTGGAGAATTTTGAGCATTACTTTACTAGCGTGTGAGATGAGTGCAATTGTGCGGTAGTTTGAGCATTCTTTGGCATTTCCTTCCTTTGGGATTGGAATGAAAACTGACCTTTTCCAGTCCTGTGGTCACTGCTGAGTTTTCCAAGTTTGCTGGCATATTGAGTGCAGCACTTTCACAGCATCATCTTTCAGGATTTGAAATAGCTCAACTGGAATTCCATCACCTCCACTAGCTTTGTTTGTAGTGATGCTTTCTAAGGCCCACTTGACTTCACATTCCAGGATGTCTGGCTCTAGGTGAGTGATCACACCATCATGATTATCGTGGTTGTGAAGATCTTTTTTGTACAGATCTTCCATGTATTCTTGCCACCTCTTAATATCTTCTCCTTCTGTTAGGTCCATACCATTTCTGCCCTTTATCAAGCCCATCTTTGCATGAAATGTTCCCTTGGTATCTCTAATTTTCTTGAAGAGATCTCTAGTCTTTCCCATTCTGTTATTTTCCTCTATTTCTTTGCACTGATCTCGGAGGAAGGCTTTCTTATCTCTCCTTGCTATTCTTTGGAACTCTGCATTCAGATGCTTATATCTTTCCTTTTCTCCTTTGTATTTCACTTCTCTTCTTTTCACAGCTATTTGTAAGGCCTCCCCAGACAGCCATTTTGCTTTTTCACATTTCTTTTCCACGGGGATGGTCTTGATCTGTCTCCTATACAGTGTCATGAACCTCCGTCCATAGTTCATCAGGCACTCTAGCTATCAGATCTAGTCCCTTAAATCTAGTTCTCACTTCCACTGTATAATCATAAGAGCTTTGATTTAAGTCATACCTGAATGGTCTAGTGGTTTTCCCTACTTTCTTCAATTTCAGTCTGCATTTGGCAATAAGGAGTTCATGATCTGAGCCACAGTCAGCTCCCGGTCTTGTTTTTGCTGACTGTATAGAGCTTCTCCATTTTTGGCTGCAAAGAATATAATCAATCTGATACTGGTGTTGACCATCTGGTGATGTCCATGTGTAGAGTCTTCTCTTGTGCTGTTGGAAGAGGGTGTTTTCTATGACCAGTGTGTTCCCTTGACAAAACTCTATTAGCCTTTGCCCTGCCTCATTCTGGATTCCAAGGCCAAATTTGCCTGTTACCTCAGGTGTTTGTTGACTGCCTACTTTTGCATTCCAGCCCCCTATAATGAAAAGGACTAGCAAGTGTATATTAGACTATTGTATTCCCTTTCTTCTAATGTGCTTGAGCCAAGCTTGTCTGATTTACAGTGTAAAATGCTCTGAATGCCTGTTAAAGTGTCCTGATTAAACAGGGAGAATTCAAGGGTAAATAGAAAAAGAATGCAATTCCAAGAATTGTAGCTTCATGGAATTTGCTTACAAGTATTTCCTTCACTAATTGTTTTTTTTAAATGAGATTTTCATGCATTATGACCAAAAACATTTAGCAAGGTGGTGGGACGGGGAAACTGCCACTGGAGAACATTTCAAGCTAGCGTCTAAAGACCAGAAACCAAGCTTCATTCAAACAGCCAGCTAGTGCTGATTGTTTAGTTATCACGATAGTCAAATCTGACCACAGGTGTGCAGTTAAAAAGCCCGAAATGTCTCATAATATTTTTATTACATAATGAATAAATTCTTCCAGGCACTTTAACACAGGCTGAGAGATACATATTTCATTTTCTTCAATTAATTCATTTGAGTTACTTCTGTACAACTTTATTATATTGCCTTTGTTATAAAGTCTTTGCTACCTAGGCCTGTTTACAATTGATTTTATTTGTTATATATTTTAATACTAATATTAATTAATACTACTATTAATTCATCAAGTGCTAATTGCTAAATAATACAAATGTTAATTGATAATTGTATATTTTTATATTATATTAAATAAATACTAATTAATTACAATTGATACCAATATTAATCACAATATGAGTTTGGGTAAACCCCAGGAGTTGGTGATGGACAGGGAGGTGTGGCGTGCTGCAGTTCATGGGGTCACAGAGTTGGACATGAATGAGTGACTGAACTGAACTGATTACCAAATTAATATATTAATATAAGTCTATAACTCTATATTAATATATTAATTTGGTAGTGTAGTGTTAGCTGCTCAGTCTTGTCTGACTCTGTGACCCCATGAACTGTATTCTGCCAGGCTCCTCTGCACACTGGATTCTCCAGGTAAGAATACTGGAGTGGGTAGCCATTTCCTTCTTCATGGGATCTTCCCAACCCAGGGACTGAACCAAGGTTTCCTGCTTTGCAGGCAGATTATTTACTATCTGAGTTACAAACTAATAACTTTGGTAATAAATTATAATTAATATCAGTATTAACTGTAATTAATTAGCTTTGCTATTATACAGCAAATATTATCAATTAATGTATTAATTTTTGGAGAAGGAAATGGCAACCTACTCCAGTATTCTTGCCTGGAGAATCCCATGGACAGAGAAGCTGGCTGCAGTCTGTGGGATCACAAAGAGCTGGACACGATTGAGTGACTATCACAATGTATTAATTTATAATAATATCAATAAGTAATAATATATATTAATTTGCTAATATATTAAAATTAATTTGATATTTTCCCTTTCAAAGACAAAATATTCATATTTTGAAAAAAGGAGCAATGGTGAAATCAACTCCTGGTAATCAGAGATTCTTAGATTTAAAGCATTGGTTTCCTTAAGTAATCATCCTAATCTACCCATTGCAGTGATCTGTTCTGTCATAGCTTAGGAGAAGGTCATTCTGACTTTGCTTGAATTCTTCTCTTGAACTCAGTCTCTGCACAGCCAACAATTCCATTATTGTAGTACTCTCAGGCTCCAGAGCACTTCGCTGAAGGATGCTAGACTCTATCTTGCTGCAACTTCTGCCCTTGATCCAGTTTCTGAAACTTATAGCTGCAGAGAGTTGATCCAGTCACCTCTGGACATGACAGCTCGGCATGCATTTGGAAACATGTCTGGAGCCGTTTCCTGTTTGATCAGTCCACTGTTTCTAATGCACTGAGTCAGGGCTAATGCAAATGAATGGTATGCTTTCTTTCCCACTAGTGCCATGAGCTCCCAGTCTCAGAAACTACTTTTGAACTGAAATGTGAATCTTCATACTATTCACAGACTATTTGAAATTATGAATGCCACTGGACTTGTAGACAACTCAGATAAAAAGGAGGTTCTTGACTGAGATGTTCTCTGGAAGGCCAGTTGGATACTTGAGTAGAAATTGAAGCAAACAAAAATCTCAAATGGAGATTTGCAAAGAGTTTTGGTGCCTTAGGAGATCAGCCAGCACTAAGTCCTATCAAATATGCTGAGGATTTCTGCTGGTTGGAATCTTTATTTTTTTAGGAAACTTTTTGACACTCTGTCTTAATTTTTCCTTTTCCCTATGTTTCTGTGCTACCATAACTGTATTCCCTTTTGCTTGCCTTTTCATATTTTGATTAGATACTAAAAATAAAGCAAATATTTCTAGTATGAAATATGGCATTTATTTTCTTAAACATCATTTTCCTATGTTTTGAAATTATGTTTCCATCTTCCCATAAACAATGAATCTGAAAGCCATCATCCTGGATAATGCAAGTTTAGATTTTATACTGAAGATTGCTATCAATGAGATAGTTACCTGGTGATTCTTCTGTTAGTGTGATAAAAAAATTTGGAATCTTGGCATTTCTTATGCAGTATTATATCAAAATCACTTGGGAAGGAATCATGTCCCTTGAATAAATAATCTTCCATATAATATGTGCAAATGCATGCATCCAGTGAGTTATAAATGAATGTGCATTCCACAAATGATATGTCACATATCTGTGAATATGCATGCATGCGTACATATGTGTGTAGATACACATACATGTAAACACACTCATATACTTTTATTTCTCCATCCTCAAAATATTTTCTCCTATGCTCTAATATACTCAGTTATGAGCATATAATATTACAATGAAGTATAAATTGAAAAATCAAACTGTTCAGTGCATTACTTGGCACACAATAGCAACTCATTACAGATGTATTTTCATTTCACTAGACTTAATTGATCTCTTAATCAAGCACTGGACACTTAATGTTTTTTTTCTGAGATTTCAGCTTAACTGATTAGGGTGATTACTCTATGCAGTATGGGTTGCCTTATCTGTTTCTAAGATATTTTATTTCTGCCCAGAATTTTATAAAAAATAGAGAAAGGAAAAGTAAATTCAGTATGTTCTTGTTTATCCCAAGCTATCCTAGCAATACTTTGCTCTTCCTAACAGAATCACAGAATCACATAATCACAAGATGAACTAATTAATTTATCAAGTTCTACAAAAACAGCAGATTCTGTGACTGCTTGCACAGACCCCAGCTCTTAATCATAGAATTATTCATTCAGTAGCAGCTGAGACTGGCTGATGAATAGCTCTACACAGTTTCAGAATTATTTTCAAGTAAACTGACACGCTGCTTTCTAAACACAAACTAGATAGTATATAACCATGACGACATTTTAGAAGTCATGATAAGGCTGTATAACATATGGAAAATTGCTTTTACCTGCAGTGATGAGATAAAATAGATGATTTCATTAATGGAGCACAAACAAGATTTAGTACTGCTTGATGTGAAGAACTGTGATTTATCATATGCAACCCAGAATGGGATGAATGAATTAATGCCCCAGGGAGTCATGTTAAGGAGGAGAAATTCAACATCAAATTGCGTTGGAAGTAGCAGGTGAAGGGGAAAAAGCTTGGCAAGATGAACAAGAGAGGCAGCTATGGAAATACATCTCAGCTTTTCTTTTTCTTCACGACACAACTTCAACATGTTATGGTCAAAAGAACACTTTTCAAAAGCAGACAAATGAGCTTTAAAGCAGCCTTCTGTAGCTTGGTTAACAACTTATTCTTGGAATCCTCAGGGAAAGTAAATAAGTTCCTCTTTTTAATCGTGTTATGCTATGACGGAAAGAAAATCAAAGTTATGCTAGTATCAGCAGTGTAATTGAGGGGCAGAGCCTGAGGAGCCTCTCCAGGAAGAAAACAGATTATCATAGCTTCAGGTGGCTCAGACAGTAAAGAATCCACCTGCCATGCAGGAGACCCGGGTTCTAACCCTGGGTTGGGAAGATCCCCTGGAGAACAGAATGGCTACCCACTCCAGTATTCTGGCCTGGAGAATTCCATGAACAAAGGATCCTGATGGGCTACAGTCCATGGGGTTACAGAGTCGGACGGGACTGAGCGATTAACCCTTTCACTTTCATGATACCTATCAACTCAAAATGATCTTAGGAACAGGTAGTGGAAAGCAGATATGTTACCTACAACACCTGCTCATGACAAAGTCCTAAAGGAATTAAAAAAAAAATGTACACCTCACATGAATGGACCTAGAGATTGTCATATTGAGTGAAGTAATTCAGACAGAGAAAGATGTGTGGCATCCCTTATATGTGGAATCTAAAAAGAAATAATACAAATGAACTTAATTACAAACAGACGCACAGATTTAGAGAAAGAACTTACGGTTGCCAGGGGGAAGAATGGAGGGAAGGGATAGTTAGGGCGTTCGGGATGGGCAGGAGCACACTGCTATATTTAAAAATGGGGAGCAGTAGGAAGGACCTGCTGTAGAGCACACGGAACTGTGCTCAACCTTGTGTAGCAGCCTGGACAGCAGGGAAGCTGGGCGAGAATGAATACACACATATTTATGGCTGAGTCTCTTTGCTGTTCACCTAAAACTATCACAGCATTGTTAATCGGCTATACTGCTGCTGCTGCTAAGTTGCTTCAGTCGTGTCCGACTCTGTGCGACCCCATAGATGGCAGCCCACCAGGCTCCTCCATCCCTGGGCTTCTCCAGGCAAGAATACTGGAGTGGGTTGCCATTTCCTTCTCCAATGCATGAAAGTGAAAAGTGAAAGTGAAGTCGCTCAGTCGTGCCCGACTCTTAGTGACCCCATGGACTACAGCCCACCAGGCTCCTCCATCCATGGGATTTTCCAGGTGAGAGTACTGGAGTGAGTTTTCATTGCTATACTGGAATATCAAATATTATTTTTTTTTTGAGAAGCGAACACTTTCTAAGTCTCTGTTTGACCTCTCCTTCATTGTCTTCCCTTTCTTCTTTCTCCTTTACCTTGTCCACCAAGACGTCTAAACACAAAAGCCACCAGGATGGGTCCTTACTCCTCTCTGCACTCCTTCTCTCAGAACTCCGTGTGACAAGTCAGTTAGGTCTCCACAGAGAAATTTTTCTGACTAATCTCTCATTCTTCACTGCCTGCATTCTCTAAAAATATTACCCTATTTTATCTTCCTCATCAGGCTTACAAGTCTTGAAGACGGCCATCATATTTGTTTCCTACTTGATCATCATTTTCTCCCTCAAAAATGAAGTTCTAGAACCGAGGGACAGCATGTGTTTTATGCCACCATTATTGCCCATGCCTAGAACAGTGCCTAATTACTGAATAGTGGGTACTCAATGAAACTGTGATGGATACATATATTTTTGCTTAGTCACTAAGTTATGTCAAACTCTTTTATGACCCCATGGACTGTAGCCCTCCAGGCTCCTCTCCACTGAATTTCCCCGGCCAGAATACTGGATGGGATGCCATCTCCTTCTCCGGGGATCTTCCAGACTCAAGGATCAAACCCTGTGTCTCCTGCAGTCTCCTGAATTCTTTACCACTGAGTCACCTGGGAAGCTAATGAATAAATATACCCAGAATAAATTAATAACAAAGTGACTTGTCCTTTTCTCTTTTTTTCTCAAGTATCTTAATCATAAATAGAGTTGTTTACTTTTAAAAGTAACCCAGAAATGTAATTTGCTACACTTGGAGATATCACAAATCATATTGCAATCTTACTAGTAGCAAAATTAAATTGTACTACAGAGTTTAATCAGTGAAAGCATGGTGCTCAAACTATCTAATGGATGAAATATATTTGCATGCCATAGGTGGAAGCTCAGTGAGCAGGAGTCACTGGAAAGTGCATTGGGCATTATTCCATTATTTAGTTTTTGATTTCAAGAGTAGAGACGATGTAGGTTATAAACAAGAACAAGAGTAGCCGGTGAAAAGCTACTCTTCTCTTAGAACAAATGGTGACCAAAGTCGGTGCTTTCTTAACAACCAGTTTTCATAAGTTATCAGTCCATTCAGTTAGAGGATGGGAAGGCAGAATAATGTTTAGATTCTTTCTGCAAAGGCCTCCTACAGCGACACAAAAGTAGTGGAGGGGTATTCATGAGATTTCCTCCCTCCAACCAAGTGCATTTGATTCAAGTGGGCCCCCAACTCTCTCCCCAGCTGCAGAGGCATTTTCTTTATTTTGAAAGTTAATTCCACTCACAGCTGGAACTCAAAGCAAAAAGTGAACATTGGGGAAAAAAAGAAAAAAGCTTCCTTGAATTTGATCTTGTACTTGTTACAATGACAAAAAGTAATATTCCTCAAGCCAAAAGGAGCCTCATTATTTAGTTTCAGGTTACAGGCTTGAAAGCAGTGATCTGAGGAGGCACCATGCTTTAAAGCACGCACAAGTATTATCTATCTGGGTGGAGTCCTGCTGTTCCAGACAGCTGGTGTCATTTCATAAGATTGCTGCACCCTTAAAGACACAGAGGAAAGAACAAGATGCGATGGAACCATGATCAGAACCTTACTAGACGTTGCATTGCCATTCTTACACCTTCTCAGCAAACAAACTTGAACGGTCCCATCAACTTTAAGGCACCAAAGACCACAGATGTGTACTATATATAAAATAAGTAACAAAAAAGACCTACTGCATAGCACAGGGAACTCTTCTCAATGCTCTGCGATGACCTATATAGGAAATGAATCTAAAAAACAGGGGATATATGCATAATGGACTCAATGTGCTGTACAGCAGAAACTAATATAACATTGTAAATCAGCTAGAATCCAATAAAAGTTAAAAAAAAAAAAAAAGACCGCAGACGCACATGTAGTTTAAACCTGGTCTTATTTTAGTAAATTCTATGAATTACATTATACCCCTAAGATATATGAGGGAGAAAAAGTAAATACTGGATATAAATAATATTCTAAAATTAATATTATCTAAAATCCTCAATGAGTAATCACAATTGATTGCTTTTTCAGAGGAAGCTGTTCTGTTTGCTTCCAATCATATTCCCCAAAAGCTCTGATCTTGTTCATGTGGTAGAAATGTACTGAACAATTTCCAAGCAAAGCCTAATTCTCCTGCAGCTCTTTAGGGGAGAATTAGGACTACATGCTCTTATTACAATTTTTTAATATTGTAGAGTTGCATCTTGTCTCCCTATCATATTAATACAGTTTAATATGTGTATGAGTTTCCTGTTTTTGCAATAAACATGGGAGCAAATGTGCTGCAAAAACAACACACATGCATTCATTTACTCTTCTGGAGATTAGAAGTGTGAAACAGGTTTTATGGGCCCCAAATCAAGGTGTCAGCAAGGCTGGTTCCTATTGGAGACTCTAGAACACATCCCTCTTCTTTTCCAGTTTCTAGAACTCCAGAAGTTGGCGTGCTACAACTCATGGGGTAGCAAAGAGTCAGACACGACTGAGTGACTGAACTGAACTGAACTGAGAAGCTTCTGACATTCCCAAAATGCCATCACAGCAGTCTTAGGACCTCATCAGAGCAGTCTCTGCTTCCTTTTACTTCTGACCTCCTGCTTTACTCTTTGATTCTGTCAGGTACATTCAGGACCATCCAGGAAAATGTCCCCATCACAAGATCCTTCACTTCAGTTCAGTTCAGTCACTCAGTGTCTGACTCTGTGCAACTCCATGAACCGCAGCACGTCAGGCCTCCCTGTCCATCACCAACTGCTGGAGTTTACTCAAACTCATGTCCATTGGGTAGGTGATGCCATCTAACCATATCATCCTCTGTTGTCCCCTTCTCCTCCTGCCTTCAATTTTTCCCAGCCTCAGGGTCTTTTCAAATGAGTCAGTTCTTCACAACAGATGGCCAAAGTATTGTAGTTTCAGCTTCAGCATCAGTCCTTCCAATGAATATTCAAGGCTGATTTCCTTTAGGATGGACTGGTTGGATCTCCTTGCAGTTCAAGGGACTCTCAAGAGTCTTCTCCAACACCACAGTTCAAAAGCATCAATTCTTCAGTGCTCAGCTTTCTTTATAGTCCAACTCTCACATCCATATTGGAAAAACCATAGCTTTAACTAGATGGACCTTTGTCAGCCAGCTAATAATGTCTCTGCTTTTTAATAAGCTGTCTAGGTTGGTCTTTCATAACTTTCCTTTTCCAAGGAAAGTCTTTTAATTTAATGGCTGCAGTCACCATCTGCAGTGATTTTGGAGCACCCCCCCACCAAAAAAAAATAAAGTTAGCCACTGTTTCCACTGTTTCCCTATTTGCCATGAAGTGATGGGACCAGATGCCATGATCTTTGTTTTCTGAATGTTGAGCTTTAAGCCAACTTTTTCACTCTCTTCTTTCATTTTCATCAAGAGGCTTTTTAGTTGTTCTTCACTTTCTGCCAGAAGGATGGTGTCATCTGCATATCTAAGGTTATTGATATTTCTCCCGGCAATCTTGATTCCAGCTTGTGCTTCCTCCAGCCCAGTGTTTTTCATGATGTGCTCTGCATGTAAGTTAAATAAGCAGGGTGACAATATACAGCCTTGACGTACTCCTTTTCCTATTTGGAACCACTCTGTTTTTCCATGTCCAGTTCTAACTGTTGCTTCCTGCCCTGCATACAGATTTCTTAGGAGGCAGGTCAGGTGGTCTGGTATTCCCATCTCTTTCAGAATTTTCCACAGTTTATTGTGATCCACACAGTCAAAGGCTTTGGCATAGTCTATAAAACAGAAATAGATGTTTTTCTGGAACTCGTCTTGCTTTTTTGATGATCCAATGGATGTTGCCAATCTGATTTCTGCTTCCTCTGCCTTTTCTAAATCCATATTGAACATCTGGAAGTTCATAGTTCACTACTGTTGAAGCCTGGGTTGGAGAATTTTGAGCACTAATTTGCTAGTGTGTGAGATGAGTGCAATTGTGTGGTAGTTTGAGCATTCTTTGGCATTTCCTTTCTTTGGGATTGGAATGAAAACTGACCTTTTCCAGTCCTGTGGCCACTGCTGAGTTTTCCAAATTTGCTGGCATATTGAGTGCAGCACTTTTATAGAATCATCCTTAAGTTAATAAAATCTACAGAGACATTTTTACCATGATCACAAGTTCTGGGAATTAGCCATCTTAGAAACACTTTTCAGTCTATGACAGTCTGCAAAGCATAAGCATAAAACATATATTTCTGTTATTGTTCAGTCGCTTAAGTCATGTCTGACCCTTTGTGAACCCGTGAACTGTAGCACAGCAGGCTTCCCTGTCCTTCACTGTCTCCCGAAGTTTGCTCATTTGTCCGTTGAGTTGGTGATGCCGTCCAATTACCTCATTCTCTGTTGCTCCCTCTCCTCTTGCCCTCAATCTTTCCCAGCATCAGAGTCTTTGCATCAATTGGCCAAAGCAACAGAGCTTCAGCTTCAGCATCAGTCCTTCCAATTTTCTTGAAGATATCTCTAGTCTTTCCCATTCTATTATTTGGTAAAATCTATATTGCTAAATTATTTCACAATGCCGAGAAGATCAGGTTGTAGTTATTAACTATCACTCTGAAAACATATTACTAGGATAAAGTAATATGCAGTTTCACCCACAAATCTATCATCATTATATGCATGCTCTTTTGATAGTATTCTTGAATAATAATGATCAAACTCAAAATATTGATGATAATGTTAAATCTTAATGACATCATTTCTAATCATAAATATGAAGAATGTATTTTATTTCTTTGTGAAAGGCTTTTGGAAAAGAGTTGGATTCTTAAATCTTTTAAATGATTGTCATGCTGTTATTTCATGGATTTTCAAAATTCAGCATTTATAGTCTTCCTAAAGAAAGCTATAGTACACAGTAAAGCGACTTTTTGCAGACAGAAAACATTTACTGGAGGTCTGTACATGCACAGTGAATAGAATTATAGTGTTTATCTTTCATGAAGGAGATTTAAAAATTCAATCCTGGAGTCATGTTCATATTAATAGTAATATAACACAGATTAGGCACAGGAATTAAACATTTTTGGCAGCACTTAAAAAGTATGTGGAGATGGAGTCTGAATCACATTTCTAGAACTAAATGTTTAGGCCCTGCCTTAAAAGGTTGTTCACAGGATTTGTGGGGAATACGGTAGGATTAGACCTCTCCCTTAGACTTGATTTGTCCAAAGACAAACCAACTGATCTCTCCACCATGACAATGAAAACAAACCTCAAAGTTGTCAGATGGTACCAAAAACATAGCATCTTATCTACACTCTGAGTGTATAGCTGTGATCTTTCATTTGTCACTTTGGGTATATGCTTGTGTGTTTGTGAATATAATTATGCAAGAATAATTTCCCAGATGCTGGTTTTCATACAGAAATCCCGTCACTTTACTGGCTTGCTTGCAGCTCTCCCATGGCCTCTTTATAATGACTTATCGTGTCTCTACATGCATGCCTCCTGCTTCCCACTCAAGCTGTATCTGCTTCTGCCTTTTGCTTCTTTACTGTGCCCGGTTACACCCAACAGACTACCTCTGATGTGTGCTTTGAAAGAATCCAGGCTGCTTCTTTTTCTTTTTTAAGTAGTCATTTGTGTATTTGTTTATTTAGTTTTGGTTGTGCTGGGTCTTCCTTACCGCACAGGCTTTTCTTTAGTGGCAGAGAACGGGGGTTACTCTCTGCTGCTGCTGCTAAGTCACTTCAGTCGTGTCTGACTCTGTGTGACCCCATAGATGGCAGCCCACCAGGCTCCCCCGTCCCTGGGATTCTCCAGGCAAGAACCTTGGAGTGGGTTGCCATTTCCTTCTCCAGTGCATGACAGTGAAAAGTGAAAGGGAAGTCGCTCAGCCGTGTCTGACTCTTAGCGACCCCATGGACTGCAGCCCACCAGGCTCCTCCGCCCATGGGGTTCTCCAGGCAAGAGCACAAGAGTGGGCTGCCATCGCCTTCTCCAGGGCTACTCTCTAGCTGCAGTGTTTTGGCTGCCCTCTGCGGTGGTGTCAGCAGTTGAGGCTCCCAGGCTTTAGAGAACAGGCCCAACGGTTGTGGCGCACGGGCTTAGTTGCTCCACGGCATGTGGGATCATTGTGGATGAGGAATTGAACACCTGTCTCCTGCCCTGGCAAGCAGATTCTGCACCACTCTGCCACCAGGAATTCCTCAAGGCTGGTTCTGATCGATGGTCTCTCCTCTTTCCATTGCGTCTGTCCGTCATATCCACTCCCAGATTGTCTCATAGGCAATAGGGCCTTTCACCACTTAAATCCAAGTAAGCAAGTGAAAGTTGCTCAGTCATGTCCAGCTCTTTGTGACCCCATGGACTATACAGTTGACAGAATTCTCCAGGCCAGAATACTGGAGTGGGTAGCCTTTCCCTTCTCCAGGGGATCTTCCCAACCCAGGGATCGAGCCCAGGTCTCCTGCACTGCAGGCGGATTCTTTACCAGCTGAGCCACCAGGGAAGCACTCACCGGTTAAATCCAAACCCTCCCCCAATCCTGCCCACTTTCATTGTCTTTTCAATGAAGTTATGTTAGCTTCATTCCTTTCTAGTATTTATTATCTTCCAAGGTGACTTTTATACCGGTCGTCTTCTGTATTCCTAACTGGAATAAAAGCTCCCAGGAAAGGAAGACTGTTGTTGCTTGTTTCATTGTGTTGTCCCAGTATACGGAACAGTGCTCAGTGTGTGTGACACCGAATAAGTGTAGTTGTTAGTAATCATTTTATACTGTATCCTCAATCTCTCTTGCTTTCTTTCCCCAAGCATGAATAGCTTAGCCAGTCAGAAGCCCAAATAAGCTTGGCAAATTGGCCAAATCCTTTGGAAAACACACCATAGAATAGGTCTTCAGTGGTTTTTAAAAGAAGGAAGTATCTGTCACTTCTTTTCCTACGATTATCTTTTCCATTATTTTACGACAGGTGGAAATATTTGACCATAACTTATAGCTAGAACATACATGTGGCAGTATTTTATACAATATGGCAGTACCTTATACATAAGCAGTATTTTATACAATGTATCACATAAACAAACGTAATTTCCACAACCTCCTATATACTCTTATTATTATCTTTGTTATTGCTATGAGCAATAAAATTTATCTTATGTTTATTTTACTATGAGGAAATATTATCATTATTATTTTATGCATGATATCACAACAAAGGCCGATGATCATTCTAATCATCCAGTGAGAATTATAGCATGGCTCCTAGTCCCTTCTGTCCCCCTCCCACCAAAAAAGAAGTTTAATTCATCTGAAAGACTTGACTTGAAGCACAATGACAGGTGTTTAAGAGAGGAATCAAGTCCAGAATGTAGGAGATACGTGTATCTGAAATTAGGCATCAAGAGAGAAAATGTCTTCTTATGACTGATAGCTCAGGAATTCTGCCCATCATTATTTTTACCCACTCTTGTTTTCACCTCTTGAAATTTGCTTATTTCTGAATTGTACAATAAACATTCTTGAATTGATTTTTTTTAACTTTTCATCGTCATGTTTAGCCATAATTAAGAAAGAGACAAAAAGAGGATAGAAGGGAATGTTAGCTCACCAGTAATTATCTATTGCATGTCATTCGATAAAAACAAAATTGTAATAAACAGCATGCTTGTTATGTGCTGGGAAATATCCATGTATTCCTTGCTCTAGTTTTTTTTGGGGTTGATGTTATTCTGTTTCCTACTTTAAAGATAATAATATAGATGCATAGGCATTCAATTTTTCCCTGAAAGAAGGGCAACTTTGACTACACTGAATCCCATGAAAATGCTAGTATTGCCTTCAGCTTAACTGAGTGGGAGCTCATGAAAGCACTGGTTGACTGAAGGCCTTATCCTCAGGGGTGTGCCAGCACTTGGGGTCCATGCAAGTGATCACCACTCGGGGGCTTGCGAAAGCACCTGAATAGCACTTAGTGCAGGTCAAGCGTGTACACAGGCCTGTGGTACCAATTGGAAGATGTTAAGAATACTGCCAGTAACTTGACAATGGCTCAGCTCTTTTCTGTAAACTGAAAAGGTAATTAACTATGAAAATTCACCTATTTTTCAAATTAGTAAACTTGAACAATTCTTCTTTCTTAAGACTCTTTCTCTGAAAGCAATGATCATGGATTAGAAAAAAAAATAATTTTAATGCTTAGGTAAGGTTGGCATTTAAACTCTTCTCTCTTTTTTTGAAATTATTTGGAAATGCATTAAATGAGCACTGAAAAACAACTTTGGCTAAGGATTTTGGACTTTCTTTAAGCTCTGTATTTTTTCTGCACTAATAAAAAAGCCCAGAGAAAAACCTATCTAAACAGTATAAGAAAAATCTAATAAATAAAGAAGCAGAAAATTAATTTTTAAACTACCCACAGAACAAATTGTAATCATCCTTTGAATGTCACGTACAGAAGTTCAGATATTAACTTCAGACCTTTTCCTCCACTATGAATCCCAGTTTTATTAAGTTTTCAATAGTAGATGAAAGTTTCACATTTTATTAAGTCTTCAGAAAATATCCCAGGAAACACTGTGCTTCAGTGAGTATCAATCAGAGCCACATGTAAACACTCACACAATGCATATAAAGCAAATTAATTTAATTTTAAAATACAACTTGCTTCAGTGCTGCTTGTAAAAGATATACTTTTCATTTACCAGAAATTAAATATGAGTCTCGAGAAAATAAAGTGTAATTATCTCTTAACATCACAACTCATACACTCATGTGGAGAGGAACATTTCTCATAATTAGAGGAATCATGAAGAGTATCTGTCATGTGGATGCCTCCACTGATGTGGTGCTTATGTAACATAAAGGAAGATCTTCAAGAGGTTCTCCTGTATGGGCTGTAATTGTGCAAGCTCCCAGATGTTATTTTTGCTAGGTCTTTCACAATCCTTGATCACAATTTTGTACATGTAGGCTAATGTTTTTATTAAAATAGATTTTGTTCTCATTTTACAAGGGATCAAATTCACTGTTTTTTTACTTTTTATTGTATATTGGAGTATAATTGTTTAGAGGCTTCCCTGGCAGCTCAGCGGGTACACGAGCCAACACAGGAGACATAGGTTTGATCCTCGGGTCTGGGAGATGCCCTGTAGAAGGAAATGGCACCCCACTCGAGTGTTTTGCCTGACAAATCCTATGAATAGAGGAGTCTGGAGGGTGAGAGTCCATGGGGTTGCAAAAGAGTCAGCACAATGTAGTGACTGATCGGCAACAGCAATAGCTGATTAACAACGTTGTGCTGATTTCAGATGTATAGCAAAGCGATTCACTTACAGGTAAACGTGGATCTACGTGTTTTCAAATTCTTTTCCCAGTTAGTCTGTTACATAAGATAGAGCAGAATTCCCTGTGCTACACAGCAGGTCCTTGTGAGTTATCCATTTTAAATATAGCAGTGTGTACATTCATTTATATGAGAAAAATTTCAGATAACTGTCAGGGTTCAGAAGGGAAGTGAGTGAAAATAAAGAAAATAAAAAATGATAGATGCTTCTTTGAATTTAGCCAAATATCTAAGTTCTCATTAGCAATTTAGCATGAATTCTAATACTAGTTATTAATACTTATTAAAGTAATTAATAAGATGAAACTCTAGTGGTAAACATTTGTTCTATTACAAAAATAATTTTGTCAAACTAAATTTTGAAAAAAATTTTTTAAAAACTGATTAAAGTAACAAATTATAAGTATCATTGTTTGAAGAGATAGAATACTGGTAGTTGAATATTTTGATCCAAGATAGCAGAATAACTTGAATTCAGAAAACAAAACAAAACTCTCTTATGCAGTAATAGTGGATCAGATTACTGTCTTTTTAAAGAATGATCTGGGTACAGACATCAAAATTTACATAAATTGAATAATCATGACATAAAATGTCTTAGCTTTGTTTTATACTGGTGGTAATAATACAGTATGTAAAATATGATAATTCCTTTGTCTCATGTCTTGGGTTCCTGGACATCTTGTAATTATCCTGGGAAATATTTCCCTACCTCAGTGCTGAGATCTGCATATTTTCTTAATGCTGGTTCTAGAGTCAGAAAAGAATTCAATGGGATTGAAAAATGTGGTCCTCATAAAAGATGTGTCTTCCAGGGAAGGCCCATGTCTAAACAATCTCCGTACCCCACACAATGCTTCACACCTCATCAAGCAGAACAGGATAAAAGATTTGTCCTCTGTAAGCATCTGCTAAATGATGAATTTTATCACTTGCATTAATATGCATACGCTCTTGTTCCATTCATTCCCAGAAACAAATTCCAAATTTAAGGCTATTAGCACTGAAACATACACATTACCATATGTAAAATAAATAGCCAGTGGGAACTTGCATAAGACACAGGAAGCTCTGTGACAACCTAGAGAAGTGGGATGGGGTGGGAGGTGGGAGGGAGGTTCAAAAGGGAAGGGACATGTGTATACCTGTGGCTGATTCATGTTGATGTACGGCAGAAACCAACACAATATTGTGAAGCAATTATCCTCAATTAAAAATTAAATTAGAAAAGAATATGTGACAATGAGATTTTAGGTGAGTCATTTCTTGTAACCCGACTTAAGACAGTACTTCTCTGTCAACACCATCATCACCAAGTGATACAAGTGTTAAGCACAAAAATGAAATCTATAATTACTAAAATGTCTATTGTCATGATTTGAGCCAATGAATTCTAACCAAAATATAGCTATCTAAGTCAATCTCTACCTCAAAACCCACACATCAGCCATGTTTTAACTGGAAGCATATATTCTAGTGCCAATGGTGTGTGTGTGTGTTACACTGACATAGTTTATTTCCACAACTGTTTCCTTTTAGATATTCTATGAAATAAAAAAATAAATAAATAAAATACGGAGTCAGATTTGGTACCACATTTTGGACTTGGTCTCATTTATTTCAGAGTTTTTGAGCTCTTGCTTTTTAAAAATTCACATTTTCTCATGTATTTCAAAAAGGACACTGAAAATGAACAAACAAGGACCCTCATATTTAAAATGCCTGTTTTACTGAAAAGAGTTACCAAGAACACATCAGATATTTCAGCTTGAAAAAAATTGAAAACTATCTGCCTCACATTCTTCACAGCCAATCCAAACAGGCTACTGTGGTATTCATAAATCCCTCTGAATTAAATCAAACATGCATAAAATCAGGCTTCCTTTGTGGTAAAAATTTCATCCAGCTGAGCCCAAGGAGAGAATAAAAAGTTATCCGAATACCTTATTGTTGAACTGAGGACGACTTTACGGAGTAAATGCCATACCTCTGCTGGAGTCTTCCTGACAATTTCCTAATTTTAATCAATTGTCTGTGAGGACTGCCGTCAGCCTTGTTTCCACTCAGGAACTAAGAACATAGCTGAAAATGTCATCGTATTAGCTTAAAGTGATATCAGGATGTTTAATATGTTATGTGGGAATCTATTTGCTTTATTAAGATTCAGGTAACTCGCTTTGAAGTAAACAAATAACATACAGTCTCCAAAAAGACCTGGTGTTTTCTTGGAAGAAGAAAAGTATAGTTTGTCACGCTTCTGTGAAAAGAAAATAAATATATTTCACAAAGACAAGATTCTGTCTACTAAAAAACAAAAAATGCAAACACAAGAGTTGCGGGTTAAGTTTTATTTGGGGCCAAATGAGGACGATAGCCTGGGAGACAGTACTTCAGATAGCTCTGAGCAGCTGCTCCTTAGTGGTGGGCGGAAGGTCAGTATACACGCGATTTTAGTGAAGGGGGATATGTCTTGTCACACACAGCACAGTTGGCAGAGGCTGACTACTGGTCATGAGCAGATGAAGTAAATTATTTTAGTGCTTTTCTAGATATGAGGAGATGCAAGAATTGGGCTCATAAAATCTTCTTTTGAAAATATCTATCTCAAGGCGTGTTCTGCCAGTTTTTCCTGGAACACAGAGGGCCTTGTTCCTGATCTTCACGTTGAACTCTTTTCAGGATATGCTGAAGGTCAGCGACTGCAGTGGCTAGCGATTTAATGCTTGTAGAGGCAGACGGCAAGTGCCCATGTTTATTTGCTAGTCCATGCTCCAACATATTTAAAAGAAAATACTGTAAAGCTATCTAATATGGAATTATTAAAAGAAAATCACTTTTTGGTTTTGAATTGGACTTAATACGAGCAAGGGCAAACTCAATCATAATTGCCAGAACAGTAAATATCCAAAACATTCATGTTGAGGAAGCCTTGCATGCATTACAAGCCAATAGCCAACCACCAAACTTCCTCCAAGGCTGGGATAAAGAGAGAGCTGACTCACTTTTCTATTCCCAGATATTGTGCCATCTGAGCATGGTGCTAATCTGATAACACTGAAGGGGGCAGAATCTATCACCCAAGTATACCTCTTTAGCATAAGAATTATTTTAAGCTGATTATTTTTAAGAAACAGAAGACACAGAGGCTTTCACAGAGTCTAGCAGAAGCTACCGAATTGTGGAAAACCTTTATAAGAGAAGTCTCCATTTGTAAGGATGACTCCCTTTCCGTGGGCTTCCCAGGTGGTGCTAGTGTAAAGAACCTGCCTACCAATGCAGGAGACATAAGAGATATGTGTTTGAGCCCTGGGTTGCCATGACAACCGTCTCTAGTATTCTTGTTTGGAGAATCCCTTGGAGAGAGGAGCCTGGCGCGATGGTCCATAGCGTTGCAGAGTTAGACACGACTGAAGTGACTGAACACACAGGCTCCCTTTTTGTGCCAGAAAAAGAAGGGTGATTGAATTTCTGGAAACTAACACCAACAGCAAAGACAACAACTTAGATCTGCCTAATGTCCATGGACTGCAGCACGCCAGGCCTCCCTGTCCATCACCAGCTCCCGGAGTTCACCGGGTTTCCACGTCCATTGAGTTGGTGATGCCATCCAACCATCTCATCCTCTGTCGTCTCCTTCTCCTCCTGCCCTCAGTCTTTCCCAGCATCAAGGAAATGAGTCAGCTCTTCTCATCAGGTAGCCAAAGTATTGGAGTTTCAGCTTCAACATCAGTCCTTCCAATGAACACCCAGGATTGATCTCATTTACTATGGACTGGTTAGATTTCCTTGCAGTCCAAGGGACTTTCAAAAGTCTTCTCCAACACCACAGTTCAAAAGCATCACGGGGTCTCAAAGAGTCGGACACAACTGAGCGACTGAACTGAGCTGAATGCCCATGTCCTTGTTTATTGTGCTTTGCCTGATAATCTCCCATAACCGGCTTCCCTACCCCAACACCTTCTTGTGTCTTTAGCTGAAGATGGTCTTTAAAGTGATGGTTTGGATCATTTCAGAGAGTTACTTACATTTTCCTGGATATTTCTCATGTGTACAGGAGGTATTTATGCTATTAAACTTCTGTTTTTCTCCTCTTCTGCTATTTTATTTATTTTTTTAATTACAGAGGATTCTCAGCCAAAAACCGAGAAAGGTAGAGGGAAAATCATTTTTCCTCCCTTACATCACTGATGAAATCTTTCCATTTCCCTAAGTTACAGGAGAGAAATAAATAATAACACAGTAACTTTTTACCAAAACCCACTGAGTCTGGGATTTGTAGAAGACAGTTGCCTCATTTCAGATGTGTGGAACACAGCCAAGTCCAAAATCCTTTGCCAGTGCAACTTTCTGATAATCGTGAAAACTGTGCAGTCTAATTGGACATTTAACCCTGGTCTCACTCATTTTGACTTTAGCCATGGAGATGCTAATTTGAAAGAATTATTTTTCAGGACAGAGACCTGTCTTCCTTTTTAAGAGGCAGCACTTTGCTAAAGGTTAGCAATACATCTTTCTAAAATATTTAAACTCTATTTTACATTAAAGTAACCTCATTTTACCATGTGGTTGCCATTCTTTTTAATATTTAATAGGGCTTTAGAGGAATAGGATGTTCTATATAGAACAGTGAGAGTGGGTATTATAATATTTGTCAATATCGTCTAGATGGTATATGAATCTTCCAAGTTAGAGACTCAGAATTTTCACAATAGTGGAACCTCCACTGTAGAGTGTGCAAGGAAACGGCTTTACTCACAGGTGAGGGAGTACCCTGTTAGCACTGCAACGCCTTCTCTATAAATGTTCTTCACAGTCTAAGTTATATGCTTCTGGTCCACAAATTGAAGTACAGGCCTGAACCATGAGAAAAACAATAGTTGCTGACTCAGTGTTAAAAATCCCAAGAATTGTTACTCCAGTTGAAGACTCACTTGTCAGACTCTTCTGTCCAGAGATGGATACAGAAAAATTCTCCCAAATCATGGAACTCTATTGAGTTGATTTAAAAAGAGTTGGACACGACTGAAGCGACTTAGCAGCAGCAGCAGCAGCACCTAAAGACTGCCTTCCTCGACCTCTGCAGTTAAAGGAATGAACAAGGTAATTCAAGGGTGATGTATTGAACAGTTAGCGTATGAAATGTCTAGACAAAGAAACCAATTCTCTTAAGAACTAGTAAAGCTGTCTTATGGAGGTTTGCAAGGTAAGGTTGGAGACTAACGGATAAATCATTGTGATGTAGGAAACATTTTTATAAATTAAAAACAATTTTTTTTTGGCTGTTCAGTACATGGGAATCTTAGTTCCCCAACCAGAAATCAAATCTGCACCTACTGGATTGGAAGCATGAGTTTTAATCACTGAACTGCCAGGGAAATCCAAAAAAACATTTTTAAGTGGTGGATAGGGTTTCAAAGCGGAGAAGGCAATGGCCCCCGACTTCAGTACTCTTGCCTGGCAAACCCCACGGATGGAGGAGTCTGGTGGGCTATAGTCCATAGGGTCGCTGAGGGTTGGACACGACTGAGCTACTTCACTTTCACTTTTCACTTTCATGCATTGGAGAAGGAAATGGCAACCCACTCCAGCGTTCTTGCCTGGAGAATCCCAGGGATGGCGGAGCCTGGTGGGCTGCCGTCTGTGGGATCGCACAGAGTCGAACACTATTGATGCGACTTAGCAGCAGCAGCAGGGTTTCAAAGCCTGCTCTCGGAAAAGAAAATTAAAGATACATTTTTTTTTTCAATAGAAGCATGTAGATTGAGTCCTTAAAACTATGGAGCTCTTATAGAGCAAATCCAAAAGAAGGTCAGGGTTTTTCACATCTGAGAGGGGGTGGAGTGAATATCACTATTCTTAAGGCTGTTTTTAGCTCTGTTCGCTTTCTTCCCATTCATCCTCAGCATTCAGTCCATAGTACCTGGTATGTAATATATTTCATTAATTACTTCCAAGTCTACAAGTGACCAGTCATGTTATATAGAAACTCAAGGGTGCCATTCAGAGTGTATTAACAAAATGAAAGTCTTATGTCATCCGGGCTAGAAATTAATTCTTAGATATTAGAGAAGTTTCCTTAAAAGTGAGGGTATCAAAAATAAATTTCAGTTTGGAGCGCATTCTGAACAGAAGGGACAATAGTCACAAGTTAAGGGCAGTATCATAACCAGATATACAGTTGGGGACCTGGGTATCCTTAGAGTGGATTAAAGGACTTAGGGACAAGATCTGGAGACCAGGAGTTCACTTGAAAATGAATCATGATCATTCGGAGGTAACTGAAGTGAGGGCAGTAGCAGGCCACTTGGAGGAGCATTTCATGCTGCTAACGGCCACAGGAATATCATGGATGGTTGCTGCGGAGGAGTCAGTGCAAG
The DNA here is from genome assembly GCF_023091745.1 of Budorcas taxicolor. Taxonomy (NCBI): domain Eukaryota; kingdom Metazoa; phylum Chordata; class Mammalia; order Artiodactyla; family Bovidae; genus Budorcas; species Budorcas taxicolor. Next base: position 80,695,436 of record NC_068921.1, on the reverse strand, counting down.
TCAGGAGATGCTGAATTTATAGAGTGTGGTCCATCAGATTCTGGAAAGTTAGATCGCAGACTGAGAAGTTTGCAATGTTACTTACAGTAGATTTGATTATCTTATTATACACTGGTGGTTAAAATCATGGGAGATATAGTGTGTGTGTATATGTACACACTCACAGACACACACTGTTCAGTGTTTAGAACAGTGTGGTGAAGGGTTGTACAGAGAAAACACTGAAGAAATAAATGTGGAGAATAAATTTAAGAGACAGGAAGAAACAGAAAGAGAGAGAGAAAGTAGAGGGGAGTTTGTTTCACAGAATCTGAGAGAAGAGACCACTTCAGAAAGAAACAGCTTTGAATCCTGTAGGGCAGACTTCTTGGTGTCCGTGTTGTCACTTTGTTGCACTTAACTCTTTGTGGCCCCATGAACTGCAGCCCCATTGACAGCAGATTTTCTTGTCCTTCACTATCTCCCAGAGTTTGCTCACATTTATGTGCATTAACCCAGTGACACTATCTAACCATCTCATCCCCTGCCGACCTCTCGTTTTGCTTTCAATCTTTTCCAGCATCTAGGTCTTTCCAGTCTATGGCAGCTTAGAATGCTTCACTTTCCCTGGCTCCATAACTACTTTCTATAGATGTGTTCAGTGATTTCCATGCTCACATGAAACAAAGAAGTTAAATCACCATAAATTTTCTTCTAATAAAGATAATCAAGTAAGCCTCTAATATTTTTGTTACTTTTCTAAATTTTAAAAAATGACTGAAATAGTAATAGGGCTTCCCTGGACTCAGATGATAAAGAATCTGCCTTCAATGCAGAAGACCCAGGTTCAATCCCTGGGTCAAGACTAATACTGTGTCTACACTTATCTCCGGTTCCATACCTGTTCTTCATCTTCTCTTCCTCTTCAACTGCTTTAAATTTTGGTCTCTCTCCACTGCTTTGACTTTGAACAGCCCTCTTGATTAATGATAATCATACACTCACCGTATGCAAATTCCTCTTGTATAAATCATCTGCCATAAAATACAAAAAATTATTTTGCATATTTCACAGCTACTTCCTTGAAAGTTCTCTTTCCTGTCTTGGCCTCATGCTCATCTGTCTCTTCCATTGCTCTGCACATAATCATTCCTCTCAAGATTTTTCCTCTCTTCCACCATTCGTCTTTTCTTTTCATTGTATAGCAGGATAAGAAATATGCATAGATAATTCAAGTAAGGACATCTCCAGGGCCTGCCCACGAAAGTCTCTTGCATCTTCCACATGGCAGGTGGATTCTTTACTGTCTGAGCCACATGGGAAGCCTGTGTTATGCTACAGGTTGAGCTGTAAACCTAACTTGCTATATTATGTGCGTCCCTCATGGCTCAGATAGTAAAGAATCAGTCTGCAATGCAGGAGACTTGGGTTTGATCCCTGGATCAGGAAGATCCCCTGGAGAAGGGAATTGCTACGCACTCCAGTATTCTTCCCTGGAGACTGGCATGGACAGAGGAGCCTGGCGGGCTACAGTCCGTAGGGTCACGAAGAGTCAGACTATTTTATGGGATAGTCCTTCTCAACCCTGATTGCATGTTTGAATCAATTGGGTAGCTTTAACATGACCAATTCCTGCCCCACTCAAGATAAATATACAGTAAGTTCCCTACATGAGAACATTCAAGTTGCAAACTTTCAAAGATGTTTATGTGCACGCCAGCTACTGTACTGTACTGTGTATTTTTCAAGGTACTATACCATAAGATTTATTTTTGTGTTTATTTTTTATGTACGTATTATTTGTGTGACAAGCATTATATTATAGTACTATATAACTGATGGTGATAGTTGGGCATCTAGGCTAGCTTTGTGGATTCACGAACAAACTGACCTTACGAACGCTCTCTCAGAATGGAATCCATTCACATTTAAGGGACTTCTGTATCTGAGAAGCAAGTGTATAATCTGTATTTCTAAAGGTTTTCCATATGATTCAAATATGCAGCCAGAGTTGAGAACCACTGATTTTGTGGGAGAAGATTCTAAACATAAAATCATATACTGCTTGTTATGAGTTAATTTGGGCTAAGAATTAACTTCTGCATGCACAAGGGAACACTTTAGAAAAGGACTAAACATTTGAGGTCTCTGCTTAAATCTAGAAGGAAAAGGATTAAAACAATCAGTGATGTTTTCCAGTTTGGCAAGGACTCAGAATTATAATCTGTAAGATGACTGGGAGAAATAAAGACATAGTTCAGAAGTATAAGATTGCATTACAGCTGAACCAGCTACACAGTGGGCAAAAATGTCCCTAAGGAGTGAGTGGGGGTGAGAGGTGTGAAGAGATTATTTCTAATTTCCAAGTATCTCAAGCCACTGTTCCCAAATATACGTGGTGGCCTTATCTTAAGGCAGCATGCTTTAATGACTAGAGACTAGATTGAAAAAAAAAAAACAACACACAGATTTAGAACCCACACACCTTGAGTTCAGTCTTGGTTCCACTTTGTTTTGCTTTGTGATTTCAGGCATCTTAACTCACTTGTCTTATTCTGAATTACATTGTTTGCAAAATCATAATGACTGCACCTAATATCATGATTAGCTGAGATGATTTATATGAAATTCTTAGCATATATTAAGAACTCAATATAGAGTTATCTTTTCAGTAGTTTCCACTAGAAATAAAGCACTTTATCTATCCAATCCTAGCTTTAATTTTATTCTTTATTTCCATTTGCTTCTTCTCTAAATGTCATCCTTTTAATCCTCACATACAGACACCTTCTATATCCTCAAAGACCCAAATCAAACACTGCATTTTCTGACTGTGCTAAATTTTCTGACTGTGCTAAATTTTCTGACTTTACTAAAGGTAGAGACACAAATTCTAAGAATGTTAGTATTTATCCACATAGTAATATAGTACCCATTGATAAATTCTTATAGGAAAAAGGTTAAATATCTTACTTTAGTTTGACTATCTGAAAACTGCAGAGTAGGTGTGCGTGAAACTATGGGCGATGGAATAGTTGCATAAATAAAGATTTCAAAGACTATACATTGATAATATATACCTTTGTAGGAGTAGCTGGTGGGGAGAAAAAAGAACAATGAACATCCACCATAAAAATTTTCCATGATAAATAGAAATTGTCACACTTTTCACTTTAAAATTCAGATTTATTTTAAAAGGGGGAGCAGAGGAAATTGAGTTCAGAATCTTGTTTAAAATATGCCTTCCAAGGCCACCCACCCAACAGTCTAACCTCAAACTGACTAATTAGGTACACTGGCTTTATGAGGCATGTGCTTTAAGAACTAGGATAATTTTTAATAGCCTAGCCAGGAAAAACAACAGAAGTAGAAAAATATTTTTATAGTTGAAAAACTTGGCAACAGTTTTTCTGCAACTGAGAACATATTTTGGCTATCCTTTAAAAAGTCCTGGAAAGACAAAAAGAATTAGGATGCACACAGAAGGCTTTTGAAAAGAAATTTTAAATAATTTGCATATCGCCACAGAAATGAGAGCATCCTCATGACTGCTAATTTAAATAATCAAACATATACAGCATTATAAAAAAAAGGAACAATGAACCCTGAGGGATGTATAATGTAGCATAAAATTAAAAAGAGGTTGACCTAACTGACATTAAATTTGATTGAGAAGTTTCTCTTAAAGGTCTTGTGCCCTTTCAGTTCTGCAAACAACTTGCAGGTCAACTAAATTTCTTGTATTTGTGGAAGTCTTCCATGTCAGGAAAAATCCATGATCTCTGCAATAGCCCTCAAACTCATTTTCTTATTTGAACTGATTTAAAATCTATAAGACTAGGATTATACTCGTATTTCAAATTATGTGCACTTAACGTGCTGCAGTCTATGAGATCGCAGACTCAGACATGACTGAGTGACTGAGCTGAACTGGATGTTTGATTACTAGCAATTTTTTTTGTTTAAAATATATATTTTACTTCTAATACATACATTTGTATACATAATTTCCAATACATGATAGACATACACGTTCTAAACATGTCATGTTTCCCACATAGTAATATGCAACTGTTTGATAAATTCCTATTGGATAAATGCTAAATAGTATATTCATGTTTGACTATCTTAAAACCACAATAGGTGTCTGTAAAACTATGGGTTGTGGAATATTTGTACAAAGAAAGATTTCAAAGTGCATATGTACATAATACGATATATAAGAATCCGTCTGCAACGCAAGAGAAATGTTTTTGATTCCTGGGTTGGGAAGATCCCCTGGAGGAGGGCATGGCAACCCACTCCAGTATTCTCACCTGGAGAATCCCGTGGGCAGAAGAGACTAGCGGGGTATAGTCCATGGGGTCTCAAAGAGTCAGACATGACTGAGTGGCTAAGCACAGAATAGAATGATATATATAATGCATCTAAACATTGATGTGTATTACAAATACATTATAATATAATTTATTATATATTATCTGCATATTTATAAGCATAAAATATAATAGGGAAATGTGTGTATATATATGTACAAACATGACAGCGTACATATGTATGTGTACGAGAGAGAAAGAGATACAGAGAGAGACATGAACAGAATTTGGTTCAACCCGTTTGACAGTCATTGTTTCAACCAGATAAAGATGCTCTCTGCACTGGGCTGTGGGGATGAGCCCAGGGAGGATGTGTGATGAGGGCCTGGCACATTTCCACTGTCCCGGGGAGATTTGTGTGGTTGGAGAACTCAGAGAGCACTGCCAGCAAATGCGGGAGCTCGATAAAGAGGAAGCTTGTCAGGAAGAGCTCCCAGTATCCTTCAAGAACACATGGAGCAGAATTAGCAAGCACAAAGAATACCAAAGAGGTGGGGAAAGTCGGGCAAGAGCACTGAAAGTCACTCATCATTAAGATCAGGGTTATGGAACTGGCAAATCTGAACATTATTTCTAGCTGTTGACTGATGAGTCCTGGCAGCATATGAATTGTTTTAACAGTTAAGTCCCTAAAGGAAGAAGTGAGAATCCTAGATGAGGACTGGATTATACCAAAACTGCTTGGTGCAGAAGAACTTCTGGACTGAATTTGAATAGACTTTACTCCCTGAGCTACTGGGATGAAGAATTACCATCAATGCTTTAGTGAGGAGAACCTTGAAATCAACATTTCAACTCAGAACCCACCTGCTCTGTATTCCAGGCTTGGTAGTAAACTGTGTTGAAAGCCCCCCTTCTGAAGGCCTTTACTTGGGAATTGTTGTTTCTTTGCTCATTTTCATTAAAATGCCAAAGTATGTCAGCCCACATATCTTCATAGTGAATATATTTTTGTCTCTACTTGAGTACTTTAATGAATATATTTGTAAAGCAAGACATCGAATAAGCTTTTTTTTTTTCTATTTTTGATTTTTTAACACATTCCACCAAATTTTTTACTAAGAAATTTCAAGATGACATTCATTCATACTTTTGAATTTTGTAAATGTCAGGATTTGTTGTTTTTCAGTCAGTCAGTCTTGTTTGACTCTTGGGACCCCCATGGACTGCAGCATGCCAGGCTTCCCTGTCCTTCACCATCTCCTGGAGTTTGCTCAAACTCATGTCCATTGAGTTGGTGATGCCATCCAACCAACTCATCCTCTGTCATCCCCTTCTCCTCCTGCCTTCAGTCTTTCCCAGCGTCAGGGTCTTTTCCAATGAGTCAGTTCTCCACATCAGGTGACCAAAGTATCGGAGCTTCAGCTTCAGCATGAGTCCTTCCAATGAATATTCAGGACAGATTTCCCTTAGGATTGACTGGTTTGATCTCCTTGCTGTCCAAGGGACTCTCAAGAATCTTCTCCAATATCACAGTTCAAAAGCATCAATTCTTCAGCGCTCAGCTTTCTTTATGGTCCAACTCTTCTCATATCCATACATGACTGCTGGAAAAACCATAGCTTTGAGCAGATGGACCTTTGTTGGCAAGGTAATTGTCTCTGCTCTACTCCAATGTCAGCATTGGAATCTCAAAATTAAATATTTGGTGTTCTATTAGCTCTGATAATTTAAATAGTTCAGCTACCCTCTTGGTTTTTTAAGTATTAAGTATAATTTTGTTGGTTATTTTATCAGTCACAATTAACTAATATGAAATTGCTAAATAGTTGTCTTTGGGTATTCTCTTTGTGAAAGTAACCATTCATTTAAAAAAAGAAAAAGAAAATGAGAAGTAATTGCCTGGGCAACGGCAACCCACTCTGGTACTCTAGCCTGGAAAATCCCATGGACGAAGGAGCCTGGTAGGTTGCAGTCCATGAGGTCCCTAAGAGTCAGACACAACTGAGCGACTTCACTTTCACTTTTCACTCTAATGCACTGGAGAAGGAAATGGCAACCCACTCCAGTGTTCTTGCCTGGAGAATCCCAGGGACGGTGGAGCCTGGTGGGCTGCTGTCTGTGGGGTCGCACAGAGTCAGACATGACTGAAGCGACTTAGCAGCAGGGTTACCCCCAAGGTGGGCTGCACCTCACATCCAAAATAGGTTGCAGTATTAACAATGACTGTACCATAGGTTGCAGCAAGAGGGTATAAATACATGTAGCAATATTACTCATTTGTTCAGGATTTCTAGAGACAGAAGGGTCATGTTAAGACCAAGAAAATCCTAAAATAGTTTGAGAATTTGGGGTGGTTACGAGGTGGGTCTGAGATGAAGATTCCCTGGTAAAGGCCACGGCTTGTGTGGTTGGAGATTCAGGGTTTCTTATGAGCTAGAAAAGATTGGGGCAGAAAGAGAAGGGGGCAGAGGATTTGAAAGCCATTGGCAGCTGAACTATTCATATAGAGCAAAACTGTTCACTCTTCTTATATAACAAAACTGGGTGAGTGGTTCTGACCTGTGCTGCAGACTGGATCATGCCCCCTACATCCTTATGTTAACGTCCCAGTACCTCAGAATATAGCTGCATTTGAAAATAGGAATTTTTTAGTTAAAATGGAGTCCTTGGTGGTGTTATTTTAGTGGTTTAGTGGCTAAGTCATATCTGATTCTTGCAACGCCATGGACTGTAGCCCACCAGGCTCTTCTGTCCACGGGATTCTCCAGGCAAGAATACTGGAGTGGGTTGCCATTTCCTTCTCCAGAGTCCTTGGGATGGGGCCTAATTCAATATGGCTGATGTCCCTATAAAATTAGGAGTTTATGACAAAGACAACACAGATGGGGACAATGTGTGAGGGCAAAGCAAGAAGCTGGCCAGCTGCAAACCAAGAAAGAGGCATCAGAAGAAATTAAGCCTGCTGACACTTTGATCATGGGCTTCCTGCCTGTGGAACTGTGAGAAATACCCAGTCTGTGGTGTTTTGTTATGGCAGCCCTATCAAGTTAGTTGGGGTTGTCAGACATGCTGGTCTACTAGAAATCAGCAATATCCATCAATTATTTGATAGAAAACTTAACATGAGTTAAGTTAATAAAAACCACAAAAAGAGGCAAATGTTCACCTACTAAATGTCTCAGACTGAAAACCCTAAAGTACTAAGAATTGACAAGAATTTGGAGCAACTTGAACTCTCTTAGATTGCTGGTTAAAAGCAAACAGTTGTAGGCACTGAAAATTAGCATACATTTACATATATACATTATATGACCAATCAAGTGCATCCCTAGCTATTTATCCAAAGAAAGAAACAACCATTTCAAAAAGACAACATACCAGAAGTTTTGGATTCTTACCTTAATTGTTTTGACTTCATTTTGTTGCCTCAGAGGCACAGCTTGACAGTTTCTTAAGGCCATAATAATGTCAAGAGTTATAGCTTTTCAGAATCCATCTGATTTGCTCCCCAAACTGGGACATGTTTTGAATGCAACTGAAAATTGGAGGGTCCTGTAATATTAATTTGGAAATTTCTGCTAATTTATGTCACCAAAAGTTCTGATTTGAGACTGAGCCTTTGACCATAGGAATTGCATAATTAACTTCTTATCAATTAGTTAATTGAATTTATAGATTGAACTTGTTTTTCTTACCAAAATCTGATTTACTACTTATAATTAACCATAATCCCCTTAAAATGTAGTACAATGGTATAGAAACATAATTTAAGAAGTATGTTATATCTTGGACTTTAATTTTCAGAGTTAACAAGATATGTTTTTAACAAAAGATTGAGTTTAGGCAAGTTACATCAATTCAGTTCAGTTGTCTATTTATAAGCAATAAGTTCAGACAGTTTACTATTTATTTTTTAAAGAAATATTATTGGCAGCTTATTTATGTAGTACAGTTCTTTCACATAAAGACTTCATCAGTGGATTTACAGTAAAAATATTGACCAGAAGTGGACTTGTGTTCAAGACTAACCTCTCCTATTTTGACATAAGGCATAGTGTTTCTTGGTGCATTAATTGTCTCCATGAATCTAAATATAATGACAGAACCAACATTATTTGGATTTTTATGAGATTCAGAGGATAATATGCAACAAAAATTATACTGACCCCCTTTTGGTAAAAAAAAAAAAAATCCATTTGGATTCAGTTCAGTTCCGTTCAGTCACTCAGTCTTGTCCGACTCTTTGCCACCCCATGACCCTCAGCACTCCAGGCCTCCCTGTCCGTCCATCACCAGCTCCTGGAGTTTACCAAAACTCTTGTCCATTGAGTTGGTGATGCCATCAAATCATCTCATCCTCTGTCGTCCCCTTCTCCTCCTGCCCTCAATCTTTCCCAGCATCAGGCTCTTTTCAAATGAGTCAGCTCTTCACATCAGGTGGCCAAAGTATTGGAGTTTCAGTTTCAACATCAGTCCCCCCAATGAACACCCCGGGCTAATCTCCTTTAGGATGAACTGGTTTGATCTCCTGGCAGTCCAAAGGACTCTCAAGAGCCTTCTCCAACACCACAGTTCCAAAACATAAATTCTCCTGTGCTCAGTTTTCTTTATAGTCCAACTGTCACATCTATACATAACTACTGGAAAAACCATTGTTGACAAAGTAATGTCTCTGCTTTTTAATATGCTGTATAGATTGGTCATAACTTTCCTTCCAAGGAGTAAGCGTCTCTTAACTTCATGGCTGCAATCACCATCTGCAGCGATTTTGGAAACCCCGAAAGTAAAGCTACTGCTTCCACTGTTTCCCCATCTATTTTCCACGAAGTGATGGGACTGGATACCATGATCTTCGTTTTCTGAATGGGTATTGGGATACATATAGTTCGACATCAAGGTATTTAAGCTAGTGCACTGGTAGCTAGATAAACTGATAGCAAGCTTCAGTGTGAGAAGGTGGGATGAGTAGCCTTAGCTAAGCTAAGTCACTTCAGTCGTGTCTGACTCTGTGCAACCCCATAGATGGCAGCCCACCAGGCTCCCCAGTCCCTGGGATTCTCCAGACAAAAACACTAAAGTGGGTTGCCATTTCCTTCTCCAATGCATGAAAGTGAAGTCGTTTAGTCGTGTCCGACCCTCAGCGACCCCATGGACTGCAACCCACCAGGCTCCTCTGTCCATGGGATTTTCCAGGCAAGAGTACTGGAGTGGGGTGCCATTGCCTTCTCTGTGAGTAGCCTTAATAAAGTATAAATTAAATACATAGGTCAGAGTACAGAGCTAGAACTTCCTCAAAGGTGTCATGTGGCATGTGGCATGGATGAAGTCAGGGGCAGGGTTACAAGGCAAGGAAGCTTAACACTGAGGTTTTGGAGATGATTCATGGAGTTTATTTTATATGAGTAGAGTATTAGAATATGGGAATTATCTAAACTTGCTTTCTGCTTTCCCAAAGCTTCCAAAATTTTGCAAAGTGATGTTGGGCTATGTGATAGAATCTTGAAATAGATATAGACAAATAAATACATATAGGTAAAATTGAGATACATATATTTATATACACACTGTGCTCTTCAAACCATATTGGAATTTATCAATATCATATTTCGTAAATTTTAAAGATATGTAACATTTTTAGACTATTTTGCACTCAAAGCATAACTAGAAAAAATGTTAGAAAAAGTACAATATTTATGACTCAATGATAATAGATTATTTTTTGAAACTAGGAAAAATGCATATTCATTACAAATTTTATTTTTTACATGATGCTGGCAGTCCCAAAAGTTAAATTTTTTTTTTTTAACACAGCTCTTGTCAGAGAATGTTTAGATAATATTATTTTAAAACTAGCATTAAATATACTTTGATTATTTTTAAAAGTTATTAATTTTTTGGAAAATAAAACTGTTTTACATGTCAGTAATTCTATCATTGTTCACACTTCTAGACTTAATGAAAATTAAAGGAGTTTTGTTAAAGTAAAATAAAATTTGACAATGGAAAAAGCTGGTATTAAAACCTCTTAAGGCGTTTAATGATAATATATGAGTGAACTGAGTAATTTTTGAAGCTACATTATATTTGTGTTATTTGTGCCTTGTATATTGTTATTGTTTGGTTGCTGTTTTAGCTGCCAACAATTTTGTGACCCCATGGACTGTAACCTGCCAGACTCCTCTGTCCACAGGTTTTCCCAGGCAAGAATACTAGAGTGGGTTGCCATTTCCTTCACCAGGGGATCTTCCTGACTCAAGGATGGAACCCATGTTTCTTGCACTGGCAGGCAGATTCTTTACTACTGAGCCAGCAGGGAAGCCTGCCTTTTATAAATGCCTTATATATACTAAGCTTATTAAATAGTAGGCCTGATACAATTGTAGGTACAGATTACATGTTTTGAAAATGTATAAATGATACATTAATTGTGGAACATCTATTTTAGAAACTAAATGGTACAATCTTTTTTCTCATTTCTCATGAGCATGGTGTTGCAAAAACTACAGCATTATTTCATGCATTTTGGTAGCCACCGTAGAAGTCCATACATTCAGTACTTATCTATTGAACCAATTCAATTTAATTAAATTCAATTTAATTTTTAATTGAAACTTTGCCATGGAGTTAGAAAATAAAATAATTTTATAGCCTTAGAAAATCAAGCTTACAGTCTGGCTAGATCCCAAGAACTAAAATAGTGTCATCTAATTATTAGAGGAAATTGTCTCTCCTACATGATTCTGTTATCTTTTTCTAAGGGGAAAAAATGTTCTATTTTGCTTCCAATAATAAGACGGATTCCTCAAGTAAAGTGAACTGCATTACAATTACAACATGAGAAATTGAAAATAAACTAGAAATTTTCTCATCTTGGTTTTAGACAGAGTCAACTTCAGTAAAAATACTCAAATTAGAAAAATGAGAAAGCAGATTATCATATTCCTCAAATGACCAAATATTCAGAATATTTCTATGTCAAAAAAAGTACAATAGAAATTTGCAGAAATCAAGTTTTAAAAACCAAGCAAACTGAAATTACACGGAGAGTTTAATAAAACCCAGACCATCATAGGATTCTTTAGGCATCAACGTATTACCTGGTAATTAGTATTTTGGTCTGTGCTAATTATATAACTTTAAAAGAAATGGAAAGCAAAAAGGTTTATACCAATCTTGCCATGGACATTTCCATAGTTAATATTTACATTCTAAATGATGATCACAGCTGACAGGTTTTGCTATGATTTTAGCCATAAGGCAATTCACTGTACCAAGCACTGAATATATATATATATATATTTTCATATATATAATTATATATAATATATATTTAATATAAAATAAATATAATATATATGTAGAAAAGAATTACATCAAAATATATCTGGGAAATTAAAACTTGATGCTCAAGTTGATTTAAGTTCCAAAAATCTAGCCACTTGTCAAAATTTCACAAGATACAGGCTGGACACTGAAAGTGTTTAGCATAGCATCTTTTTTAGAAACTTGAGTTCAATTTACTTCTTTTTAAACTAAACATTTCTAAATTCTTATCAAGCAAAAATAATCACACAGTAATGACAAATATTTTTCATGCACCCAGGCCACCCAGGAGAAGCAACATAATTGAGATTTTTAGCCTTAAGAATTCTTACATACACAGCAAAAGGTGTTGTCCTAAAGGTCCACCCATGAAGGGAAAACTAGTATTTTTTTCTCTTGGTTCTTGAAAGCATGCTAAATTAGAATGAGATATTTTATGTGATAAACAAGCAGTTTAGCACATTAAGTACATTTCACATGCACTTGTGAGTCTACGTGAATAAAGTCATTACAGGTCATCCTGAGGATGACTGAGCCTGAGAGGGACTGGAGGCTGTAACTATCAAGTTTCTTCCTCCACTGGCTTTATGCAGGATAATGACTTTTCTCAGGTTGCCTTGGCAATTATCTAACAGTTTGGCTCATTGACTCAAAGCTGGTCAAAAAGCCAATTTAATAAACTACAGAAATGTCTTTGGCTAAGTGATGGCCCCAGATGAAGGCACCAGAAACTACTCAAGTGAATCTGATGCAGCCACTGGGCCACGGTCCACTGTGCTTTGCCCCCAGTCCAACTCAAACGCCCCCAGGCAGAACACTTCAGGCCACTCAGAACAAAGCCCTGACTTCAGAAAGGTTGATATTTACAAAAAGTAAGGCTTAAAGCATTTCAAGTGTCATTGGTTTCTGTAGCCTTAAAAATATACAAATCACTAACAAAAGAGAAAGACTCACGGACTTAGAGAATGAACTTATGGTTGCCATGGGGGAAGGGTGGAGAGAAGAGATAGTTAGGGAGTTTTGGATGGACATGTACACACTGCTATATTTAAAATGCATAACCAACAATGACCTGCTGTATAGCACATGGAACTCTGCTCTGTGTTATGTGGTAGCCTGGATGGGAGGGAGTTTTGGAGAGAATGGATACATGTATATGGATGGCTGAGTCCCTTTGTTGCCCACCTGGAACTATCACAACATTGTTAATCAGATATACCCCAATACAAAACAAAAAGTTTAAAAAATATAAAATAAAAACAATCTTTAAAAAAATAAAAATATACAAACTAAGAGAGCCACTTTTCCTGCATATAATTATATTTAATGGTCTAGAATTTAAACATATATGTATACATATGCTACATATATTTTCCCAAGAGGGGGTTCTATGCAATGAATAATACATATTCTAGAAAGTGCAAAATTATGGTGAACCAACCAATATAGCAAGCCATAACATCAGTAGATAATATTCGATAATTTTCTAGAATAATTGTTTTCAAATGCATCAATTTTAATTAAAGTAAATCTGCTAGGTTAACCAATGCTGTATAAAAACTTGTAGTAGTTTAAAATTTGTAGTAGCTTCAAATAGCAATGATCTGTAACTTCTCACCATTCAGTAAATTGCTGGGTGGTTCTATGAAGCTTTTACCTGCCCTTCCTAGCACAGTTGCTAGGTGACCAGGCTGGAAATCCACATCTTTCTCGCAGGTCTTTCTGGGGCCAGCGTGAGGAACTCCACCCATGGCAAAGGTCATGAGGAAGGAGGCTTGGCATACGCAAAGGCGTGATCAAGCCTCAGGAAACCCCCTGTTCCCGAGCATCTACCCCCCAAACCAGAGTCTGTTTTATGCTCTCACCTACACCTTTGACTTTACAGGGGGCTCTCCCCCATCACCATTTCTCTCGGCAAAGGAGTTAACTTGCATCTCCAAGTCAATAAAAATTCCTGGGCATGACAAGAGTGTTTCAGCTTACGGACTCCTCTGAAGGTTATCTAGCCCGCCTGTATAGTTTCGTCCGGCCACATGTGATTGTTTACAGCCTCCCAACCTGAGAGGCATGAGATGTTTTAGACTTACTAAAGGCAAATTCTTTTGGGAAATTGTCAGTATAGTGGGTTGGTTAGGAATTATATTGGTGAAGGGTTTTTTCATTTGTTGTGCCAATAATTACTGCTAATTCCCTGCCCTGGGTGGGACAAGGGTGTCTCAGGTCAAACCTCTCTGCTGACAAACTAGCTTGTGTGACAGGATTATCCATACTCCTGCCACTATGCACATGATTGTTTACTACCTCTCAACCATAAACAGCACAGAGAGTTTTGGAGTATTTTGAGAGTCTTAATTAGCATAGGGCTTTTCTCATTGTTGAGTCAATGATTGCTATCAGGCCTCTATATCCTTAGGCACCTGGGAATATATTAATCAATGCATTTGGAATATAGAAAAGGAAATATAGTAGTTTTTGATGTTAGCAATACTAGACTTTTTGAGTTAATGAATTTTCTCTTTTGTAATAGATCACTGTACTTTGTTATAAATCACTGTGTCCTTGCTACATAAAAATGTAACTTTATCACTATCTTAAGACTAAATAGATCTTAAGGGGAACATTGGTGAAAGGATTTTCACTTGTTGGGCTGATGTTTGCTGCTAAATCTCCATATTCCCTGCCCTTATAATGAATATAACTAGCATATAGGAGAAATAAGTATTAACCTTTAAGATTAATCATGTTAACCTTGGGTTAAATAAATTCCTTTCTTGATTGTAACTCACTACACCCTCACCCTATAGGAATGCAACTTTATTTGGAGGGTAGTGCCTGGTTTAAGAAAAAACACCCTTGGAAAAAATAAGTTTTTAGGTTATCAGAAAGAAAGGGTCGTAAAATGTCAGCAGGTCTCATGGCCAGAAGATGATGTAAAACCCCTAAGACTTTTTTTATACATTTATGTGAAGCACCTGATTTTGATAAAGGTCAGGACTGCTGACCCCCGCGTGACTGTGTATTCATCCCTATGTGTAACGAAAGGTATATAAGCAAACCCCAAAATAAAGAAATCAGGATCAGTTTCCAGAAAGACTGATTCCCCCATGTCGCTTCTTTCTTGCTCCCGTTTTTCTGGCTGAATTCCCATCTGGAGCATGGGTGCTTGCCATGTCTACTTACTTGCCCCGGTTTTCAAGCCCACACGAGAAGGAGCTCAAGGAGGGGCACCTTCCGATATTCAAGTGGCACTGGTGGCCCAAAGTAGATGGTGCAAATTCCTTGTCTTGAATTTTATTGGTATCCCACGTAAACCAAGTTATTCAGCCTCTTTTTCTCTCCTACTATTTTCTGGCCGAATTCCCATCTGGTACATGGGTACCCACCAAGCCTACTAATTTTGCCTGGGCTTCTAAGATCGGACCAGGGGGCCCTCAGTGCCTCCTCTCCTTCAAGAGAACTGGAAGATGCCTGCGGCCTAAGTAGGTGGTGATTGGTATTCCATGCAAACCAAGCTATTCAGCCTCATTTTCTCTGCTAATTTTCTAATCCCTCTCTATCTGTAATTAAATAAGTTATTTCCAAGGACGCCAACTCCATCCCCACCTTCGAATCATCCTGGATCCACCGGGGCTGGACCCCGGCAGTCTGGCAGTGAGTGTAGGCAATTCTCTGGCAGTTTTCATTTCTCTTCCATGATGCCTCTCATCCTCCAGGAAGGCAAGCCAGTTTCCTCCCATGGGGGGCTCAGGGTAACATCCCAACAGACGAAGACTTAAAACTGCCACCTTCTTGATACCTGGGCCCAGAATTTGCCTAGCATTTTACTGCCATATTCTGTGAGTAAATCAAGTCATTTGTCCAGGCAGACTCAAGGAGAAAAGAGCAACAGAATCCCTCTGTTAAAGAGTGTGGAAACAATTATACTCACTTTGAGAACAGCAGTCTTCTTCAATTTTCTCATAGACTGAGAGGCAAATGCACCTGCTATTTTCCCAACAAGAGGTCCTATTTCACAGTTTTCATAATGTTGAATGATATCCATTATGCTTTACATGTACATAATACAAATTTGCAAAAAAAGCTGTAGGCTTCAGAATATATAACTATATTACAGCATTGCAAAAATCTAAGAATAATTCCTGTATTCATAAAGAGTCAGACATAACCTAGAGAGTGAACAAGAAAGGTAAAGCTGTCTCCATCCTTCCTTGCAACTTCTTGTGGACTCTTGGATGCTTCTCCCACTGGCCTGCCTCTATAAAGCCACAGGCCTGTTTCCATGTCTCTGAGAAATTTCTCAGTGATCTCCCAATTGCTATAGCCTGAATAAAAATACCGTCTCTTTAGTTGTTTAGAGCATCTTGCCTTTTACATGCAGCATAAGTCAATATGAGAAAAATAGCAACACACTTAATTTCAATACAATTCAAAGCACAAACTTGCTAAGTTTAAGCCTCATGATTCAATTCACAGCTCTTAATTATCCATGTGGTAGGTTTAATTTTCAGTGAATCAAAATATTCACTTATTCTTTTGTTCCCATTGTTTGAACGCCTTCACTCTCGATCAAATAAAACATGAAGCTCACTGACATTCATAAGGATATATTGTAGGTTTCTTATAATAGAAAAGTTTATGAGAAAATTCTAAAGAGATAACAAAGTGTAGCAGGGAGGAGGTACAGTTTTGTTGTTTTTTTGAATTATCCATTTTTGCCTACTGCTCTCAGTGGGAACATTAGCCTGTCACAGGTTACTTCATCTTTTCACTCCACAAAAACTTAACAACTATTTTTGGATCTTTGATTTCTTCTGCTTTTCAATTTCCTAATTTAGACGAATGGATAAGAAAGCTGTGGTACATATACACAATGGAATATTACTCAGCTATTAAAAAGAATACATTTGAATCAGTTCTAACGAGGTGGATGAAACTGGAGCCTATTATACAGAACGAAGTAAGTCAGAAAGAAAAACACCAATACAGTATACTAATGCATATATATGGAATTTAGAAAGATGGTAATGATGACCCTATATGCGAGACAGCAAAAGAGACACAGATGTATAGAACAGTCTTTGGACTCTATGGGAGAAGGCAAGAATGGCGTGATTAGAGAGAATAGCATTGAAACATATATATTATCACATGTGAAACAGATCGCCAGTCCAGGTTCGATGCATGAGACAGGGTGCTTGGGGCTGGTGCACTGGGACGACCCTGAGGGATGGGATAGGGAGGGAGGTGGGAGGCGGGTTCAGGATGGGAACACATGTACACCCGTGATGGATTCATGTCAGTGTATGGCAAAACCACTACAATATTGTAAAGTAATTAGCCTCCAATTAAAATAAATACATTTAAAAAATAAAACTTTAGTGTTAGAGACAAAGAGAAAAAAAGTAAGAGGAGGCACTTTGTTTGTGTAGGGAGGGGAGGAAAGGTGACATACAAGGTGTCACCAGTGTTTAGGGGAAGGGAGTGCCTCTTGTCCTAATCTTTATTAGACGTCTTCTGACTGTTGTTTTAAAGGAGTGTGAGCATCCTGAGTTTCTCAAGACCGATAGTCTTCCAGCTACCTCTCAACTCTTAGAACAGCAAAAAAACAGACATACACAATGTGTAAATCTATGAATTTGGCTATGTTTCTGCAAAATTTATTTACACAAACAAGTGGTTGGCCAGGCAGTCGACTGTAGTTTGGCAACCCTTGATCTGGTTTTTTGGTTAATTGAGATAGAAGAAATGGAAACATATTACAAAGCTATCAGTGTGTGTGTGTGCATTTGTGTCATGGGACATAAACATTATCTTTGAAGACACTGTAATTGGATGGAATTATACAGGGAGTTCTGAAAAACACATTCATGGACTATTGGTCCTAATTTTTATCCACCCAGAAGTGCTAATTTGCCAGTTACTTCAGGTTATAATATACATTTTCTCTGTGTATCATCTGATTCCAAGGATTGTTTTATTTCAAAAACTTAGTGTTCTCTTTGCTGATATCTTAGGTCAGCAGCAATCTGTCAGTCATTAAAATAAACTTGCTTGATTATTTTTATAGACAATGATCCATTCTGTCTGGTCTACTTTTGTTTACAAAATGACTAGTTTAAAATGGGTGAAAAGTCCATGGAAAGACAATGACAAATTTAAAAGTTCCTTCCAGGGATTGCTACTACACTCTCTATATTCATAGTAAATGGTCTAAATTTCATTAAAACCTTGCTTTAACCAGTTGAGATAAATAAGTGAAGATAATCAGTTTTGGAATAGCATCAATACACTGGCTATAAAAGGCAATTTTCACATTGCCATCCAGTGTGACAATGGGCCCAAGGTATAGATTTTCCACTTTAATCTAAATTGAAATTAACATCAGATTAGGAAACAAAGAAAGTAAATTAAATCATGGAAACAATCGTACTGACGTTCAGTAAAACCTACCATCCAAGGCAAAATAGCATATATCATCTTCCTTCTATTCTGAGACCTTGCTTTGTGGCCAAGCTGTATTTCCTTTCCTCCAAAGAAATCTTTCTTTCTTTGTGTACTGGGCGTGAAACAAAATTACTGACTTCCATCCCCTAGTGGCTCAGCAGTAAAGAATTTTCCTACAATGCAGGAGACACAGGAGACCCAGGTTCGATCCCTGGGTCAGGAAGATCGCCTGGAGGAGGGCTTGGCAACCCATTCCAGTATTCTTGTCTGGGAAATCTCTTGGACAGAAGAGCCTGGGGAGCTATAGTCCATTGGATCACAAAGAGTTGGACATGACTGAAGCAACTGAGCACAAACACATCCAGAAATGGAACATACATATATTTACTGAGTAACTGGATATCCAAGGACAGTTAAATTAATTAGTTGGTTTTTTTCTTCCCATGAAAGTTAAATAAGAACTCAGTAAAAGATTACCCTTCTAGATAATTGTATTTATTTATTTATTCTATTTAGTTTTAATTAAAAGTTTCAACAATATTCTCTTGAAACTGGGATTAGCCTGGTTCTGAAAGCATAAATCATATTTTCCCTAAATTCTCTTGAAGCACTTCACAAATTTTATTAAGTATTTGAGTCTGATTTTTATGTGAGGTTCATGATTTGGTATAATTTCAAGAAATGCAGTTATCTTTCATATGGGTTCGCCAATAGATGTGTCCATGCTTGAAGTAAATTATAGAGGAAACGTGTTCTCAGTTGTGTCCAACTCTTTGTGACCCCATGGACTGTAGCCCACCAGGCTCCTCTGTCCATGGGATTTCCCAAGCAAGAGTACTGGAGTGGGTTGCCATTTCCTTCTCCTGACCCAGGGATTGAACCCGGGTTTCCTGCATTGCAGGCAGATTCTTTGCCACCTTTCTGGTACTCTACTGAAACCAGATTTAATTTGCTTAGAAAAACTAAAAGTTTTGTTTTGGACCATTTTAGATAAAAACATAATTTGATTTTCTAACTTAGTAACTATTCAAAAAATTCAGTTGTACTTTTTAAAAGGTGGTATATAAAAGGGAATTTTTCATTTAAAGAACTCTGTCATTTCCTGTGGGACTCTCTCTCACCACCCCTAAGCCTAAACATAGATAACTGAGGTTAAAGGGAATGTTTGGTTTGAAATGAAGAAATTTTAGGCATATACATCACTTTACATAACTGATTTCACCAACTCTCTGAGTGGTGGTGGTGATGGTGGTTTAGTCTCTAAGTCATGTCCGACTTTTGCAAACCCATGGTCTGTAGCCTGCCAGGCTCCTCTGTTCCTGGGATTCTCCAAGCAAGAATACTGGTTGGGCTGCCATTTCCTAATCCAGGGGATCTTTCTGATCCAGGAATTGGACCCAGGTCTCCTGCATTGCAGTCTGAGCTATGAGGGAAGCTCCTGAGTGGTATTTTTAAATAATAAAGTATATTTTAAAACTATAACATATTTTACATGACTATGAAACCTGCTTTCTCTCTTCAATAGCAAATGGAATAAAGACAGTAGATTTTCTCACATTTGTGTGTGTGTGTGTCTGTGTGTGTGTGTGTGTTTTCTTTTGTATAGTCCCCCCTGTAATATCTTAAAAATAGCCATTGTTAAGGAAGAACATAGAAAGGTCATAGAAGATTACCTATAAGTCTGACAGTTAAAAACCACTGTAATTCACTTAGATTGTTAATAGGGGCCTATAAATTTTAGATTCATAGCAGGAAACACTTAGTAGCTTGACATAAAAGGTATTCTTGTTATTTTTATGGAGACTTTCTTTTTTATTGAAGTAGAGTTGACTTACAATGTTAGATTAGTTTCAGGTGTACAACATAGTAATTCGATATTTTTATAGATTATACCCCACATAAAGTTGCAAAATATTGGCTATCTTCCTGTGCTATACATTTCATCCTTTTAGCTTATTTTTTTATATCTAGTAGTGTGTACCTCTTAATCCCTTCCCCCTTTCATGCCCCACACCTCACACCTCTAATCTCTGGAAGTAACCATTAGTCTGTTAACTGTATCCATGATTCTGTTTTGTTTTTTTTTATGTTTTTTCCTTTTTTTTTCCCATTTTTTTTAGATTACACATGTGCATGAAAAAAGACAATCTGCTCTTTGATACTAGTCTTAGCAATATTTTTTGATCTTTCACATCAGGCAAGGGAAACGAAACCAAAATAAGCAAATACAACCTGAGTAAACTTAAAACCTTTTGCTCAGGAAGGAAACCATCATGAAAATGAAAAAGGCAGCTTACTAAATAGAAGAAGATATTTGCAAATGATATCCTGTTTGTTAACTTACTGCTCTATCTGGTTCAAATTTTGCCCACCAAGAGATTAAGTCTTTACCCAAATACACCTGAGGACAAGGAAACCATGTTTATAAGCAGAAAATGAAGTCCCGTGTCCTCTCTGTTCATGCTGCTTTATTAATTCTTTCTCCAAGAGGTTGGACGACTTATTTCTAGGGTCAGACGTGAACATCTAAATGTTTTCAACACAGACCTCACAGTATTGCCAGTTCCGTAAAGTAGCGTGATTAAAGGTATTTATTGCTGGTGCTAGGCAACCTGATCAGTCTGGGCTCTGGGAGAGGCTCTCTTCACACTTTATTCCCAGCACTGAAGCTAAATTGAACAGATGGGGTGTGGTCTTGATTGGCAAAAACCTAACTGATGAAGAAAGCTAAAGGCTGAGACATTGAGCATCTATTGTCAAGTTTAAGCTTAGCTGGGTCCTTTCGAGTTTGTTTTACAGCTTAGCGGGTTACACTGTTAGCACTGTTTTTTGCAATAAATCCACGGAAAACCTAACATTACTTGTTTTGTTTCTTATTGTGTATATATAAATGAATACTAACAAGTTTTTTCAGCTCCTTAACATAAGCTTCAACAGGCACAGAAAGCTGTAAATTTGATAAAGTATGAGGTGAATGATATTTTATAAAGCTATTTTCTATGGCGTCAGTTGTGTTTTGCTTCATAGTATATCAGCAAAAAATAAAATTCTTCATATTTACAGAAAAATGGTATGTCTGATAAGAGGTTAATATCTGAACTATATAAAGAACACATAAAATTCATTATCAATAAAACAAGCTATCTGATTAAAAAATGAGCAGAGGACCTAAATAGGTATTTTTCCTAAGACATAGATGGCCAAGAGGCATATGAAGAGACACTCAGCATCACTAAGCATCAGGGAAATGCAAATCAGACCACAATGAGATGTATCTCACACCTTTCAGAATCACTGTCATTCAAAAGACGTGGAGTGACAAGTGTCAGAGAGGAGGTGGAGAAAAGGGAACCCAAGTACAATGTTAGTGGGAATGTAAGTTGGTTCAGTCAGAGTGGAAAACAGTATGGAAATGACAAAAAAAAAAAAAAAAAATAATGAAATGGAACTGCCATGTGATCCAGCAATTCCAATTCTGAGTATTCATTTGAAGAATATGAAAACACTGGCTTGAAAATATATGCACCTCAATGTTCACAGCAGTGTTATTTAAAATAGTCAGTTATGACAGAGTATTTTTTTTTATAGCAACTACATATTTGACTTTTCTCAACTGGAAATGGCTGACTTAATATTTCAGTTTTAGTAATCATTTAACCATTGTTTTTTGTTTTTAATTCTGAGTCACTGCCCTGTCTCTTTGTCCAGCACACACTCTTCTACTGAATATCAAAACCTGTTTTCCTTCCTCAAGGAATTCTGCATATCCTAGGTTTTCTCCTAAACTTCCGTCTTCCTTACAAAGGCACCCTCACCTGTTAAGTGGTCATCTTGATTTCAATTGCTTGATTCTTTGAGCTGACATGTATTGTTTTCTGGAAATTTTCTTCATCCATTATACTCTCATGATGGAACAACTATCTGTTGTGATCTAAGGCTGGTCTCTGACACCTACCAGACTCACCTATTCTGTTTCGAGCTTCCTAGGACAGCCAGGGTTGATGTAGTCCAAAAGCCATAACAATAAACATTTTATATTTCAAGATTAATAGCAATGCTATTTCAAAATTAATAGCAAATCATAGCAAATTATTTTTCATAACATTTCATCCAGCCTCATATCTGCCTTTGTGATACAAGTAAAGCCTTGACAAGGCTTTAAAATTAGACTGAGTCTCAGAAAATTAAAAGAACTAACTTGGTATTACAAAACTAAGAGGTGGAAAAATGTGGACTCCTCTGAAGTTTTCAGAGAAATTTTTTTCATTTTACTACTTATATCTCTGAGCGGAGAAAAAGACACAGTCAGAGGCAGAGAAAGAGAATTTCAACCTGGCTGGCTCTTACAGATCACAGTTGATTATCTAAAATTGGTTATTAAACAAACAGATATTACATACTTGTAACATACATACACACGGAATAGTCACATAATTACATCAAAGAAATCATCCATTGACTTTACTCTCATATTCTTTCCACTCACTGAATACTTAACAATTAGACTTCGGAGATTTAGGGAAGAATTATAGGCTATATTGTATTTTGGAAGAGTAATGAAAATGCACTATAAATATATAATTACTACAAGATGCTAGATATACCAAGGGTTATCTAGCAATCATGGTTTCCTTGATCGCTCAGTGGTAAAGAATCCATCTGCCAATCTGGGAGACATGGATCTATCCTTAGGTTGGGAAGATCCCCTGGAGGAGGAAATGGCAACCCACTCTAGCATTCTTCCCTGGGAAATCCCATGGGCAGTGGAGCCTGGCAGGCTACAGTCCATGGTGTCACAAAAGGTAGGACACGACTGAAGCAACTTAGCACACACACACGCACACTGCAGTGAGATACATGTTGACATGCATTTTGGAAGAGCAGTGCTCTTGATAATACAATTAAATATCGCAAACATAACGGTCTGCTTCATGACACAGTTTGCACTGACTTATTCAGTCACTCAGAGAGACTAATGGGAAAGCAGGTCAAGAAGGAAACTGTTATTTTACTGTGGCAAAATTCCATTTAAGGTATTTTTCAAAAATTAGTAACTAAAATGACTTACCAACAAAAAGAGTCAAATTCTGAAGTATGGAAATATAAGTGATACAGAAATATTTAATTGCATTATGTTAATTATTTTACTGTTTTATCCTGGACTATAGCTTATCCAGTTGTACTTACAGCCAAATTTGCCTCAGCACAGTTCTTATCCATAAACCACTATTCACATGAGAAAAGTGACAATTTAATTTTCTCAAACATAAATATTCACTTCTTTTAGAAATAATATATTATCAAATCACAGCCATTGCTTTGCAGATGGAAGCATATGAATTCATATAAAACGTCCAGAAATACCATTTCTTAGTTTTTAGCTGCTGGCAGATTAAAGAAAATGCCTCAGGACATTTTAATCTGAATTCTAAAGAGTGCATTTTGTTATAAACAAAATAAATGAGTATGACTCAATTTGTGTGTCAAAAACCATAGTTCTCATAATTTATATTAATCACAAAGCAGATGTTACTTTAGTAATTAGTTGAATTCATTCAAATAGATCTTCTCTCTATATAGAAAAATCTGTAGTTAACATACTGTGTTGTGGTTAACTTCCAAGGTTACTGTTTTTCATCTGAAGCTACCTGAGTTTTTTAGTAGTTATGCCTATTTAAAATAGAGTCTTATAATTACATTTGAGTTCTTAATACAGATTAAGAGTAACAATATCAAACATATGAACAAACAAAAAATAGCTTCATTAGGTCATTTCACTTTAAAAATTGATTTTATAATGAGCAGCATCAACTATATACCACATCAAATAACAGGCGCATTCAGCACATTCATAGTCTTCATGGACACATAGACATGTGCACACACGCACACACACCACACACGGACACACACCACACACGGACACATAACCATGTGAATGTCACACAGAGTTCAACATCTGCAGGGCAATGTCATTTGACCCATTTGTGGTGAATTGCACCATTTGATCAGTATGATGGTAAGTGTAATATAAGATAACATGCTTCTTTTGCAGGGTAATCTACTAATGGCATAAAGCGGGGCTTTGTTATTTTAATAACAGAATTTATTTTTGAGAAATTTTAAGGCTATAGAAAAATTAAGCAAAACATACAGAGAATTCTCATAGATCTTGTCACCACCGTTCACAGTGACCCCTTTCATTGACTTCTTGTTTTAGTTTGGTACATTTTTATAATTTGGAGGTGATGCTGTTACTAACAAAACTCCATAGCTACATCACGGTTCTCTTCTCATATTGTACATTCTGTCATTTTGGACAACAATATCAATGGTTAACTAATATCCACCATTATTATCCATACAGAATATTTTTACTATCTTGAAAACCCCTTCTGCCCTAATCATAGCTAACTGCTTGTCCCCAGACCTCAGACATCGCTGATCTTTTAATTATCTCCCAACTTTGATTTTCCCTGAAATGTCATAAAGCTGGAATTTACGCCGCCTTCTCAGTTTGATTTCTCTCACTTAGTCATATGGATTTAAGGTTCCTTTTTTCATAGCTTGATAGCAGCTTTGTCTCATTTTTTTTGTGCTGATTAATATTTTATTGTTTACTGAATTTATCCATTCACCTGCCAAAGTACATCTTGATTGTTTAAACTATCAGCAATTATTAGTGATCTATAAAAATTGCATACATCAATGTGGCTAAAAGACTAGAATGGTTTTCCTGGTCTCCAGGACCTGTTACTTACCAAATGATTTTCAACACAAAACCCACATTTTCTTATGTTAATTCAGCATTTATTCTACACACACATTGTACAGATTTTTTTCACACATTGTGATGAGCAAAACATCATGAAAATTAAAAATAACAATAATGGGTTTCAATCTTCTACTGTGAGGGCAATGATTATATTATGAGTTAATAGAACTTAAGCCTTGAGAAAAGCTATGACATCTGAACTGAATCATACAAATGTTTGCTAATTTTATTAACTACTGTGTTTGGTGAGGTGGACCACCTGCTCATATACTTGCTGACTATTTGTATGTCTTCTTTGGATAAATGTCTGTTTAGATCCTTTTGATCTTGTTCAATTTGGTTTATTTGTTTTTTTGCTATTGAGTTGGAGTTTACCATGTATTTTGTATATTTGATGGATATATAGTTTACAAATATTTTCTTCTATTCTGTAGATTGCCTTTTCACTTTGTTTACTGTTCGCTTTGCAGAAGTTTTTTTAACTTGATATAATTCCACTTGTCTATTTTTGCTTAAAAATTTGCTAAGAAGATAGATCTTATATTAAATGTTCTCATCATGCCTATGGGAGAAAATAGGCTAGAAAGAAGCTCTTGGAGATAATAGATAGGTTTATGGTATTGATTTTGGTAGTGTTTCATGTGTATGCACTTAGCTCTAAACCCATCAGACAGTATTCATTAAATATAAACAGCTTTTTGTATATCCGTCACTTATGCTTTATGCTGTTTAATTCAGAGAGAATTGAATTAAACAGTTTATGTCAAAAAATTTGCTAAAGAGTTTTCAGGATTTCAAGATTAATGCCATATTATTACTTAAACCCAATTTATCACAAGACTATCATTGCTAACTGAAATTTTATATTTCAAAAATTATGTTACACAATCAGAAGTTCTAAATATATGTTAGTATAAGGGACAAGACTTAAATTACAGAAAACTCCTAAAAATTAGTTTATAAAGAGTACTTTTGATAGTTTCTCAATCCCTAAAAAAGGCTTTCCAAGTGGCACTAGTGGTAAAGAACCTGCCTTCCAATGCAAGAGACAAGGGTTCGATCCCTGGGTTGGGAAGATCCCCTGGAGGAGGAAATGACAACCCACTCCAGTATACTTGCCTGGAGAATCCCACAGACTGAACAGCCTGGCAGGCTACAGTCCATAGAGCGGCAAAGAGATGGACATGTCTGAAACTATTTAGCCTATGCACACAATCCCTAAAAATATGTTCTATGTAATTTTCCAGTGTCATTGAAACCTATAGTCAGACTTCCATATCTGCTGATTCTTAATTTGTAGATTCACTCAACTATAGAGCGAAAAAAAAAAAAAAATTATAGAAAGTTCCAAAAAGCAAAACTTGAATTTGCTTTTTGTTCAAATAGCAAATAAGGGAATAGTTGTGCCAGCAACTATTTACAGAACATTTCCATTTTATTTACAGCTAATTATATACAATTCACATGGTATTAGGTATTATAATTTACCTAGAGATGATTTAAATATACAGGAAAATGTGTAGGTTATATGCAAATACTGTGGCATTTTATGTCAGAGACTTAAGCATCCTCAGACATGGGTATCCAGAGGGGGTCCTGGAATTAATCCCCTGCAGATGCCAAGAGACAATTACACTGTCCCTACAAGAAGGCCGTGATAAAGGTGTCGAAATATGTGTTATAGAGTCTTAGATAGCCTAAGCAAGTGAATTAAATCAAGAAATCAACTATGCTCAAGTCTAGTAAAATCTACTACACAGGATAAAATAGACTGTATCTTCCCCTCTGACGATATTTGCTTCACTGAATTCTTCATAGGCTGAATTCAAATATGAAAATAATGTATAACAACTCTTGCCCTAATGATCGAATATGATGAAAATCACTTTCCTAAGACATTTGACTCATTGAAGTATAAACAATAAATAACTCCTCATTATATTAAAATATGCTTTTCAAGGAAAAAGAAAGTCCAATATGATTACTGATAAACCAAATATTAATAATATATTACTATGAAAATTTAAATGATAGGGTAAAAATGAAGATATATACTTCTGTCATCAGTATATTCTTACATGGGTAATATACAGCCACTTTCCTGCCTTTCTCTCTCTATTTTCCCCTAGTATTTTCCTGTCTCTATCCATTAGTAAATAAATGACAAAGGAGAGGAACATTCACTTGATTACTGCAAGACCCTGGCTAAGCTAAGAGACTTCAAATAACTGTCATATTGAGCTTCGCTGAGTTGATTTCTGAAGTCATGTTCCCTTTGAAGTCTCAAGGTCTCCTGTTAATATGGCCAATTTACAGAAAATTTATATATATATGTATATATGGCATGAGGTGCCCAAGAATAAATATTTTGATAACTCAATATGAGCTAAAATTGTATGACGCTATTTTAAATCACTTCCTCTTATATCCTACACATACTTTATTTTTCTGTGTTTTTTGTATTTGCCAAACAAACATTCTTTAATATGGATTTTATTTTTTATAATGATTAATTTTCAGTTTTGTGTTTCAATTTCTTATTAGCTCTAAGATATCTCATACTTATTGCCTTAACACTGCAGAATGATGGTTTTGTGAAAGGGTTAGATTCAGAAAACAAAGACTGAGTTAACTGCAGTTTAAATTGTGATCATTTAAGCTTAAAGAAATGTTTAAATTTGGGGCCACTAAAATGTGTGTGTTGACCATGGAACTTAGCATGGTCCCTACAACTTTGGAGTCTGGAAATTCACACAACGTGACATAAGTATTTAGATGTTGCAAGCACATTTCTGTAGCAAACATTTGGTGACTGTTCCCCAACCCCATCCCTACCTTCTTTTCCCCTTCATTCTTTCCTCTCCACCCACATGACCTCCCTTGACAATCTTTTCAGATTTTCCATCCTGAGTCCCCAGGCTCACACTGTGAAGCTACTGACATTTTGAGCCAGATTTTGCAGTAGAGGAGTCTGTCCTGTGCATTACAGGTTGCTTGGCAGCCTTCTTGATCTCTATCCAATAGACAGCAGGAGCGCCCGTTCCCATTGAAGGCAACGGAACGCATGCAGATATCATCAAATGTCTCAGGGGGGCGGGAGCAAAATCTCCCCAGGCTGAGAATCTTCCTCTAGGGCTTGGTGTTGCTTGCGTCACCAAATGACAGAATAAAGTGATCTTAATGACAAAGATCTCCAGGTGCTTCTAGCGGTAAAGAACCCGCCTGTCCATGCAGGAGACACAAGAGACTGGGATTCAATCCCTGGGTCAGGAAGATCCCCTGGAGGAGATCATGGCAACCCACTCCAGTATTCTCGCCTGGAGAATCCCATGGACAGAGGAACCTGGCAGGCTACGGTCCATGGGGTAGCAAAAAGTCAAATACGATTGAAGCAACTGAATAGACACACACACACACACACACACACACACACACGCGCGCGCGCGCGTGCGCGCGCGCGTATATATATGTGTGTATATATATATATATATATGTATAGAGAGAGAGAGAGAGAATTTCTGTTCAGACAATGAAAAAACTGTATACCTAATAAATTCACATACATTCAGTATGCCTAGAAAATATTGCAAATTATTTTGCATTTGTCTCAGGATAAAATAAAACTTACCCCACTGCCACTGTTTTGCATAGAGAGGGAAAAAAAGATAATTTAATTAGACTTGCTATGGCTGGCAGACCCACAGATAATAGAAGAGCATTACTTGAAGAACAATAGTAATTAAAACAACTAAAGAATATATTATGTTCATCAAGTTAATAAAGTACCTTTTGTCTTTTTCTTATATGGCACTTCTTATATTTCAGAACTCTACACACAGCAGATCAAAAAATAATAAGTTGGCTTTGCAGTTGAAAAAAATCTATGTAGTTTTATTAATGAATGGTGTTGCATAGTGATACCATCATTACCTCCAGAGGATCGTTTACCAGACTGTTTACCTACATTCACGTAGGATGATTTAAATAAACAAAAGGGAAAAAGAAATCTTCTCAATCTTCCCTGGCAATAGTGATTTGAATAACACTTCCATTTTCCACTGAATGTATATGCCTTTTTCCACCAAAGGATTTCATATCTCCTCCTGTAAATCATCATTTAGCATCACTTCCTTCACTACAAGATACAAATTTCAGGCTTTATGCATATAGAATGCTGACATTTATTTGCTGAGATTTATATTCATTTTAAAAAATGTAACTGTCAACATCTGAGAATCATTTTGACTGCATATCTGACTTGAGATTTTGCATCTTTTTTAAATAAAAATACCACAGCAAAGTAAGAAATCTAACATTTTGTCAAAATGAATACATAATTCTATCTTTTCTTTTGCTTCTGAAATCTTAGTTTCTTTTTTGTTAACATGTGTGTGAAGTCAGTGGAAGAAAAATGAAGTAGGCAGAAATTAAATTAAAAGTTGTTATAATTATCTATTTAGAGCAAATGACAAATGCATTTTTTATTGGAAATGAACTTGAAGAAATCATTAAGAATTATTGTTTAAAATTATTTTATTTAAAAGAACACTAGTTAATAAACCTAAAAATAGTACCATTTTAAGTATGTCTTGAAGACCTCTCTATAAATTTTTTAAAATCTAATATAATGAAGGCTTTAGGTCCTCTGTAAAAAATAGCAGGTGAATATCATTAATTTTGTAGTAACTATATAGTAAGCTGCATGGTTGAAGTTTTGGCAGTTCATATATAACTTATAACATATATTTGGATCAGAATTTTTAATATGCTCTATTTCTTCTAGTTTTATTATTTCTATTGGTGCTGCTATATTTTCAAATATTCGTCATTTGAAACTCCCATTGACTTATCTGAAAGAGAGAATGGACATCTCTTTGCAGGAAAATTAAGATGCTTTGAGTTGGTAATGCCTTCAGCCATGAGGTTCAGGGTATTTTCTACATCTTGTTTGAAATAGAAGTGATTTATGGAACTACTCCAAATAGTTTTATCTTGGACTTCTGAAAATTGGTAACCAGGAAATAATGAATATGGATGACATGCTTTCCCATTGGTAGTGCTCAACATACAACATGCTCATCTTAAACATAATATTTGCTGATTTTAATCAATCACAAATATTTAAGCACTTTTGTGTACAAAAGTTGCATTTTTAACTACAATAAATTGGAAATTTTTGGAAGTAGTGCTTTTTAAGAAGTAATAAAAGGAAACAAGACAAAAAAGGCAGATATGGTCCACGTTAGAACAGTCTGTTTAGATTACAATTAAATTGCACTAACACAGTACTAAATGATTGCATATGCAGACATACAGGTATTGTAAGAAACACAGTTATTTTCATATGACATTAGATGGACATCAATTAAAACAAATCAACTGATATTTCTAGGAGATTTACTTAGGTAGCATAATTTCCTTGAATATTTAATACTAAGTTGATTGTTTATAACATTCAAAAAGACATAAAGATGCTTTTTAAAAGCTGCCATTATAAATACACCAACATAAGATATGTGAATTTATCAGATATCAGAAATAAAAATCCTTACATTACAATTTCATTATTTTATAATAAAATATTTTATACTTTATATTTTACAAAACTGAGATTAGACAAATATTCATCATATCTGAACAGTTTGTTTTAAGTTCTAGGGCTTCCATGATGGTTCGGCTGGTAAAGAATCCACCTGCAATGCAGGAGACCCCCGTTCAATTCCTGGGTGGGGAAGATCCCCTAGAGAAGGGATAGGCTACCCACTCCAGTATTCTTGGGCTTCCCTCGTGGCTCAGATAGTAAAGAATCTTCCCACGGAAAATGCGGGAAACCTGGGTTTGATCGCTGGGTTGGGAAGATCCCCTGGAGAGGGGAGAGGCTAGGCACTCCAGTATTCTGGCTTGGAGAATTACATGAACTGTATAGTCCAAGAGAGAAGGGTATTTTAGCATTTGCAAACGTGTTGATGCAAGTAGGGGATCACCGTCAAGGAGGTTCCATAAGAGTTCCTCTCCTGAAATCAAGGACCACTGTCTTTACAAGTCACCGTGGCAGTAGGAATACCATACAGGCATCACTGGCTTTAAAGACTATTCTTAACCATTGGTTTAGTTCACCTCATCAAATGCGACTTTAATTTTATGCCTCTCTTCTCTTTATAATGTATCTGAAGCAATGGTGGCGCAGAGGTTAAAGCGTTTGTCTCCAATGTGGGAGACCTGGGTTCGATCCCTGGGTTGGGAAAATCCCCTGGAGAAAGAAATGGCAACCCACTCCAGTATTCTTGTCTGGAGAATCCCATGGACGGAGAAGCCTGGTAAGCTACAGTCCACAGTGCTGGAGTGCTGATTGCACATTCCACTCAAGAACATCTTACTGTTTGATCTGGCTATCACATGCTGATTGAACAGCTCAGGACATTGTATAAGGTAGTGGCAGGGCACAGGATGCTAGAGAAGGTATCTTTGGGGAAAAATAAAAATAGGCTAGGTGACAAATGGCTTCCCAGATGGCTCAGTGGTAAAGAATCTCCCTGCGAATGCAGGAGATGCAGGTTTGAACCCTGGTTTGGGAAATTCCCCTGGAGAAGGAAATAGAAGGAACCACTCCAGGATTCTTGCCTGAGAAACCTCATGGACCGAGGAGCCTGGAAGACTACAGTCCATGAGGTTGCAGAGTCAGACAGGAATGTGGTTGAGCATAAACGCAGGTGACAAATAAATGAAGACAAGGGACTTCAAAAAACTCAGCTGTGGCTTAATGGCCAAGTATTGGTGCCAAGATAGAAATGGGGTGATCTGGAAGATATTGGACAGGTTTGGCCAAAATAACATGCTTCACTTTGACCCAAACTGAATTTAAGTTGAAGAAAGATAGAGCGTGGGGCTTGAAAGAGACTAAGAACTGGAGCTGAGGATTTGTTCTTCACGTACACAAGTTATATTTAAAACTGCAGGAATGGAAAAGAGTGCTGACGATTAGTTTTCGTTAAAAGAATCAGAGGGCATTCTAGGGGGAAAACGTCCAAGAGTGAAGAAAAAGATACTGCCAGTGAGCATTCAGTTCAGTTCAGTTCAGTTGCTCAGTCGTGTCCGATCTTTGCGACCCCATGAATCACAGCACGCCAGGCCTCCCTGTCCATCACCATCTCCCGGAGTTCACTCAGACTCACATCCATTGAGTCCATGATGCCATCCAGCCATCTCATCCTCTGTCATCTTCTCCTGCCTTCAATCTTTCCCAGCATCACAGTCTTCTCCAATGAGTCAACTCTTCACATGAGGTGGCCAAGGTACTGGAGCTTCAGCTTTAGCATCATTCCTTCCAAAGAAATCCCAGGGCTGATCTCCTTCAGAATGGACTGGTTGGATCTCCTTGCAGTCCAAGGGGCTCTCAAGAGTCTTCTCCAACACCACAGTTCAAAAGCATCAATTCTTTGGCACTCAGCCTTCTTCACAGTCCAACTCTCACATCCATACATGACCACAGATAAAAATTACATCAAATTTTTTAATATATATCAGTAACATAGAAACTGGGGAGGAAAACAGGTTAATAAAGAAGGAAGAATTGAAATCATGGATGTGGGACAACCAACCACAGATCATGTAGTACTGAAGCACATATTTAGTGAAAAATATCCACATATAAGTTGACCCACAAAGTTCAAAACTCTGTTGTTCAAGGATCAACTGTATGTGAAGGGATGGATGGGTTAATTAACTCAATGGGGAAAAAATCTTTTCATAATGCCTACCAAATCATTACATTGTACACTTTAAATAGTCAATATTTTATAGTTTTCTTAATTACACTTCAATAAGACTGGAAAGTCTTTTTTTTTTAAATGTTGGGAGAAATAAACAGCAACCTAGAATTCTGTGTCCTGAGAAATTATCCTTCAAAAGCGCAGGAAGAAAAATTCTCAAACAAAAGAAGGAAAGAAAGAAGGGATGATCAATAATAGTACCTGAAGACTAATCAAGAAGGTTAAGAGCTAACGCTGGTCATTAAGTCATCAGTAATGTTTGCAGGTAATTTTAGTAATATTATAGGGAAAATGCCAGAACAAAAGTAACTGGAGCATTTGTATAACAAATAAAGACAAATTTAAATGTATAAATAATAGATATATTTAATGAATATCTCATTAATTTTTCATGTGTTATATTTTATTCGAAAATTATTTCCCAAGGAAGAAGGACCCTGCCTATCTAATTCAATTGTATGGTGTCTCTAACATCACATTGGATTACTAGGTGCCATGGATAATCATGATGAAAGACACTGGGAAAAATTAATATATTTGGAGAAATTCTTGTGGAATTATAGTGTTGGCTATTCTATGGGTTAAGGGTTCAAAGTCCAGCTGTTTGGCAACTGCCAGAGCCAACCATCTATCAGTTAGGGTTTAAAATCTGCATTGCAAATAACCACCTGGTAATGATAGTTACCATTTGCCATTGCTTACACATTACACATAATGGATTGCCTTGGAAAGGCCAAGTATTCAACAGGCACACAGCTAAAATAATGTTTGAATTTTTATGCCAAGAGGAAAAATGTGCCTATGTTTTCAATACAATTTTAACTTATAGAAATCTCCCCCCTATTACATTTTTAACCGTTTGATTCTTTATTTTAACATTAAACTTAAACCTTTTGAGAAAATGTCCAACTGTCTACAAAAGCCCTTTAATAAGAAATGTTGTCTTAATCATTATTCCAGCTAGACTTTTCTTTCTAATCATCCCCTTGCCAAAGAATCCAAACAAAATTAATTTCCCCTGAAACTCTTCCTCTCTGCTTTTACTGTCATATTAAACTCTGAAATGATTAACAGATGCCAATTATGGAAGTTCTTCACAAATGAAACTTTGGATGCATTTTGAAATAATTGAGAAGAATTACTTCTCAACTCAGTAAAAGCAAATACTGACACTTGTTTTCACATCTTTCATTAATTTAAGAGTCTGTTGTATTGAAAGTAGTAATCAAGCCAATTTGGAGAGCCATGTAAGCCAAACTCATTTCCCATTTCATATTTTTATGAGGTCATTGAATTTAAAGTGATAAAAAGTAATGCCCGGAAATTCACTGTCTCAGGATTTTACTGAGAAATCTATGCAAAGTTTAGCACTCATCTGAATAATTGACTCTAAATAACATAACTAATGAGTAAAAAGGTCCAGCCCAAAATATTTCCTTTCTCAATATCAAAAGTCTCCTCTAATTATGTTTAATAATTCTTTTATACTAATTAATGATATTTAGCCAGTTGGTAGCATGTGCAGTAAATCGGAAGAAATTGAGCAAAACATTGCAAGCAAGCTATTTTCTGGAAGTGTAATATCCTTCCACATTTTTCGGCTAACAGTACTATTCTAGATTCTGTCATGTTTTATTTCCCTAACAAGTTTAGGTAAATTTTATTTAGAGATATCATAAACTCGTATGTGTCAAACAATCCCACTGAGAAATAAAGGAGATTTTTAGAACTCAACTTTATTATTATCTGGCTATTGGTAGGAAAAGAAAATGAAATATGAAAACAGTTATCTTCTACTATATAACAGTGTCAGATGATTTGGAAAAAAATCAGATGGTTGATTTAGAGAATCATATAAAAGAACAAACTAAAAGCTGTATAAGAACCAGAATTTTGATTACTTATAGGTGAGGCTTATTCTCTACTTATGTGTTAGTGGAATGCTTAATAACTTGAAGAAATAAGTTAAAGAAATTCACTACTAAAAATATTATTTTATATTATTAACTTTTTAAGCAAAAATCATGATTTATATAAATTTAACTTGCAGAGATATTAGTTAATATATACAGATTATCAGTATTAGGAGCCCCTTTTGTTGTTGCTGTTGCTGTTTAGTAGCTAAGTTATATCTGACTCTTCTGTGACCCTATGGACTATAACCCTCCAGGCTCCTCTGTCCATGGATTTCCCAGGCAAGAATACCCAAGTGGATTGTCATTTCCTGCTCTAGGGGATCTTTTGGACCCAGGAATCGAGCCCATGTCTCCTGCATTGACAGGCAGATTCTCTACCACTGAGCCGCCAGGGACCCCATAAAGCATTTAAATATCATGTCTTACTAAATTTTTATTTCCAACAAAAAATTATTGAGAGATTTAAGTTCTAAGAAATTTAAAATATATTGATTTTTTCAAAAATTGTTTATTGAGATGCTTTAATATGCAGTCATATTTCTATATGCAGAACAGAAAAAAATAAAAGATCTTGAAGTAGTCGATGGGAAAAGCAAGATAATCAATGCAAGACAGAGTATAATCAAAGCTACAATACAGATCATTCAGCAGGTTTTTATGTGGATGTAAGTTTTCATCTCCTTTGAGTAGATATCAAGGACTGTGACTGCTGGATTATAGGGTAGGAATATGTTTAGTTTTTGTAAGAATCCTCCAAATACTCTTTTATTCAGTGGCTATCTCCATAAGCAAAAAAAAAAAAAAAAAAAGAATAAAAAATTGCTGTTGTTCCATATCCTTCCTAGCATTTGGTGTTGCTGGTGTTCTAAATTTGGGACATTCTAATAGGTCTTCACTGGTATCTAACTGGTGTTTTATTTTCACTCCCTGAGGCTTCCCTGGTGGCTCAGACCGTAAAACGTCTGCTACAACGTGAGAGACTCAGGTTCAATTCCCTGGGTCGGGAAGATCCTCTGGAGAAGGAAATGGCAACCCACTCCAGTACCTTTGCCTGAAAAATCCCATGGAAGCAGGAACGTGGTAGGTAGGCTACAGTCCATGGGGTCACAGACTCTACAGTCCAAGAGTCAGACGCGACTAATTAACTTAAGGACATACGATGTGGAGGATCTTTGATATGTCATTTGCCACCTATATATCTTCTTTGATGAGGTATCTGTTAAGAATCTGGCTCATTTTATAATCAAGCTTTTGTTGTTGTTGTTGAGTTTTAAGAGTTTTATGAGTAAAACTTAACGTAAAAGTCCAAGGATAGGATTAATGAAACCTGGATTTTTGCCACTACTGTTTATCTTCCACAAACTAATTTTATCACCTCAGGCAAAACACTCATTTTCTTTGCTGTGTCTTTATTCAGCTATAATATTACAGGAGTTCTGTGGGAGAGGGTGTAAAATTTATTTCTGCTTAAATGTTTTTATATTTTACCTTTCTTCTAAATTGGGCTTCCCTGGTGGCTCAGATGGTAAAGCGTCTGCCTGCAATGTGGGAGACCCAGGTTCAATCCCAGGATTGGAAAGATCCCTGGAATAGGAAATGGCAACCCACTCAGTACTCTTGCCTGGAAAATTCCATGGACTTAGAAGCCTGGTAGGCCACAGTCCATGGAGTCGCAAAGAGTCAAACACAAGCGAGCAACTTCACTTTCACTTTTCTTCTAAATTAAACACCTTTCCTATCCCCTGTACATTTCTTTATCAGTTGCCTGCGTGCTAAATCACTTCAGTCATGTCTGCCTCTTTGTGACCCCATGGACTGTAGCCTGCCAGGCTCCTCTGTCCATGGGATTCTCCAGACAAGAATACTGGAGTCGGTTGTCACGCTCTCCTCCAGGTGATCTTCCCAACCCAGGGATTGAACCCATGTCTCTCGCATCTACTGTACTGGCAGGCTTTTTTTTTTTTTTTTTTTTTTTAACCACTAAGGCCACCTGGGAAGGCCCTCTTTATCACTTACCTCACATTAAACATTTTAAGATATTTGCTTCCAAAGGTTAACGTGAATTCATTGAGGGCAGAGTCTCCCCAGAAATACAATATTATCCCCTGAAGATGGTGGATTTTAAATAAGTGCCTACTTTTAAACTAAATGTTATCCCAGCAATTTCAGCAATGGCACATTTCATCTCCCATCTTGAAGGGCAAAGAGAAGACAGAAAGAATGAGATCAGTCCATCATGAATACAGGAAGAAGTAGACATGTTCTAAAGATGTGTCCAAGAAAAGAGTAGGTCAGAGAAGATGTACAGAACTTCTGACATTGTAAAAGTTATTTTACACTTTTGATATTGAGCAATACAATGGTTGTAGGGGTATGGCAATAAAATATGACACAGCATTTAGGAAAGAATGCTACAGAATTTGAGATGAATTGAAAATGCTATCAAATTTGGATATACAAATAATAAGCCTTATTTGTTGTTTTATAACACATTTCACAGCAATTCATAAATCATGGATTATATATTAGGTCATATGTTCACCAGCTTAAACTGCAAGGATGAGTGAAAACACTCTGCTTAGTTTGGCCTCTACTCAAACCTAATGCATTTTATATGTCAAATGAATTCAATGCGTTCAAGGATAGAATGCAATTTATTTTTTGGCAAACATACGAGTTCCCAGTTTGAAGAAAATACTACTGGATTTTTTTTTTCAAAGCAATATTTAAATTTGAGTATAAATCAATCAACCAATATTTGATTCAAACACACTGAAATCTTTTTAACATGAATTAGAAAATTGCTTCAGTAAAATACACTTAGGCTTGGTGTTCTTGACTTAGTTTTTTTTTGAGTATAATTTCAAAAACGTTCATCGAGATTTGTTCTAGCACACAGATGTTTTCAACCTTTACCTGGATTTCACTATAAGATTGGAGGTATAACTGCCATGTGATTGGGAATTCTAATGAAACCCAGTTCATTCCAACAAGACCAATTAGAGTACCGCCTTGATGGAGTCAGTAATATCAGGATAAAAATGTCAGAATAGGGCTCCGTGCTCTGGGTTTGGGTGGTTTAAATCAGGCCTTTCAATCAAGGGATCTGAGTTGGATGGAGCAAAGTGTATGAAATATTAATTTAAATTTAGTGCTCAGAGTGAAGTGAGGACATTGAAACAAGCCTGGACAGAAAACAGTGTTTTAATTAGTGTGTTCTTTGCTCAGCTGGGGCTTCCCTGATAGCTCAGTTGGTAAAGAATCTGCCGGCAATGCAGGAGACTCCAGTTTCATTCCTGGGTCGGGAAGATCAGCTGGAGAAGGGATAGGCTACCCACTCCAGTATTCTCTGGCTTCCCTTGTGGTTCAGCTGGTAAAAAAATCTGCCTGCAATGTGAAAGACCTGAGTTTGATCCCTGGGTTGGGAAGATCCCCTGCAGAAGGGAAAGGCTCAGTTCAGTTCAGTCTCTCAGTCATGTCTGACTCTTTGCAACCCCATGGACTGCAGCACCCCAGGCGTCCCTATCCATCACCAGCTCCCGGAGTTAACCCAAACTCCTGTCCATGGAGTCGGTGCTGCCATCCAAACATCTCATCCTCTGTAGTCCCCTCCTCCTTTTGCCTTCAATCTTTCCCAGCATCAGGATCTTTTCCAATGAGTCAGCTCTTCACATCAGGCTGCCCACTCCAGTATTCTGGCCTGGAGAATTTCATGGACTGTATAGTCCGTGGGGTCGCAAAGAGTCAGATGCGACTTTCACTTTCACTTTTTGTTCAGTTAAGTCATCAATTGCCCCAAGGAAGAGGCTTGCAGCCCAGGTGAACAAAACATCGCCTTGAAGGGAGCCCTTGAGCAATTCTGTCATCAGTGGCTTTATTGAGTGGTTACACAGTAGTTTAATCTCCTGGGCAAGCGATTCCTAGAAGAGAGTAAGCTCCTGTCTACGAAGTAGGTTTCTAAATTCTCGTAATGAAACCACGTGAAGCCACGGTCGCTCTATGCTTAAAGTGGAGATGAGACCGTTTCTGAGGGCGGAGGGCGCTCTCTCCTGCGCTGGAAGCCATCTCGCAGGGGCACCTGGTGACTGCTGGCGTTTGGCTACTCTGAAGGGAGTCCGCCTGAAGTGCACACACGATGAAAAGCGAAGATGGGAGAACGGCAGAGAAGAAGAGCCAGAGCTCTGCCCAACTAGATCCGAACGGCGGCCGTGGCGCTCGACTCCTCACACAGGTAAACCAGAATACTGACTTTGCGTTTCTGGACAGCTCACCTGGGGTGTGTCATTTGCCTCCGAAAACATGGTGGTTGAGAAACACGCTAAACCTTTGATAATG
Organism: Budorcas taxicolor; assembly: GCF_023091745.1. Taxonomy (NCBI): domain Eukaryota; kingdom Metazoa; phylum Chordata; class Mammalia; order Artiodactyla; family Bovidae; genus Budorcas; species Budorcas taxicolor. Next base: position 80,656,576 of record NC_068921.1, on the reverse strand, counting down.
ATTTCCTTGGCAGATAGAACTGATGAATGGAAAAGGGACTGCTCCCTTAAAAATAATGACTGTAAAGAATATTTAAATATATGGGCAAACCCTTGAGAATGCAAATAAGGGGAATAAGGAATACGAAAAGCTTCATTTCAGTAATTCAGCAAATTTTGCTGGAGACCTATTGTGTGTCACAAGTAGTTCTAGATGCTGGAAATAAAACAGAGAAAAAAATCCTTGCCTCATATCTTCACCTTTTTTTAAAGTACTGTATTCACACTAAAAGAGGAAGTTCAAGGGATTATTAACAGAAGTCATCAGTAAGTATTGAAGTCATGGTTGCTATTACTCTTTGTATTATATACATATATTAATTTTTTCTATAATAAACACTTATTATTTATACTCCTAAAAATGGATCTAAGAATACTAAAGAAATGGAAAGGCACTGATAACTCAGAAAGAGATCTCTTTGGCTTCAACTCAATCTCTATTCACATAAGAAGCGTACTCAATTCAGTTCAGTTCAGTTCAGTCGCTTAGTCATGTCCGACTCTTTGCGACCCCATGAATCACAGCATGCAAGGCTTCCCTGTCCATCACCAACTCCCGGAATTCACTCGAACTCATGTCCATCGAGTCCGTGATGCCATCCAGCCATCTCATCCTCTGTCGTCCCCTTCTCCTCCTGCCCCCAATCCCTCCCAGCATCAGAGTCTTTTCCAATGAGTCAACTCTTCGCATGAGGTGGCCAAAGTATTGGAGTTTCAGCTTCAACATCAGTCCTTCCAAAGCATTCTAAAGCTACTCAAATATAGCTGAATTAAGGTACCATTTGGGAATCTCCAATTCCTGTCTCGATCATCTTGATCATACCCAATGAAGAACTCAAGAAGATGTAGATAAGTGAAAGAAAATCTAAAGTGTTAGTCTTGAGAAATTATTTATACAATACAAAAAGACTCACAGACATAGAAAGTAAAACTTATGGTTACCAAAATGGGGGTGGGAAGAGGGATAATTTAGGAGGAGGGGATTAGCATACACACTACTATATATAAAACATATAACCAACAAGAACCTACTGTATAGCACAGGGAAATATACTGAATATTTTGCAACAGCCTATAGGGAAAGGAATCTTATCCTAAAACAAAAGTGAAAAAAATTAACAGATCATATTAAAATTCACATAATAATTGTAAGCATCATTCACTTCCGTTTTTCATCATTAGATACTATTATTGAAAAATCTCATCATTCTGCACATAGTGTTTTTCAGTCTACATTTTAATCTATATTTTTATTGCCTATTTTTTTTAACAAAATTTGCTCTATTATGGGTCTCTTGCCTTGACTTCAAAAGAAATGAAAATTTCAAAATGTATCTTTCATTCAAAAATGTAGGTACATTTCTTTTTTGACAATCTTTGACATTAATATATTTTCTTTTGATAAAGTTTAATAACACATATTAGAACTGAAAATTAAAATTCACTTACAGAAAAAGAATAAAAAACAGTACAACAATTATAATGGCAGAAATTGCTTTTTCAAACAGTACATGTGGTTTAAGAAAATAGGAAGTAACTTGCAAACGGTGTGTATTATATGACTTCCCTGGTGGCTCAGACGGTAAAAGCATCTGCCTACAACGTGGGAGACCCGGGTTCTATCCCTGGGTTGAAAAGATCCTCTGGAGGAGGAAATGGCAGCCCACTCCAGTATTCTTGCCTGGAAAATCCCATGGACAGAGGAGCCTGGCAGGCTGCAGTCCATGGGGTCGCAGAGAGTCGGACACGACTGAGCGACTTCACTTTCATATATATATATCTATATATAATCATGTAGAAGTAAAAGGTCAATATCTCTACTACACATCTAAAGTTTTAAGTGGTTTTACTTTTTCACTGGTTACATATCAATTTTCAGACAGCAAATGCAATTTGATGACAAGTGACCTTATCCCTGTCAGTTAGAGATGTGTCTTCGAGCCATCAACCCCAAATATATTACTATCCTTGTACTCTTACAGGAACAGAATAACACATCTTCATTAAATGTCAAGTGTTTATCTTATAATTTAGAATTGATAAAAATATGATAGAAAATTGTGTCATGATAGTCAATTTAACATGATATAAGTTGGCATTTTAGGAAAATATGCCACAATATAAGATGTGGGTACCCATCAGATTTTTAGCATCTTGAAAAGTCTGCCTCTGAAGTTTTTGTTATCTACATGGAATCATAGAAACAAAACCATATATGTTTGCATTATATACTAAATTATTTTATAAATATTTTACTGCATTTGTTAAATATAAATAAATTTCTTTGTCAAAAGAGCAGTGAGAAAATATTTATGCAGTAAATCATGTTTTCCCCCCATGTCCTCTTGCTTTAGACCAATGAAGCAATTGGTTCAAAATTCAGTCATCTATTTTATATTCAAGGTCTTGTTGGGTGGTCTTTGATTTTACTAATGTGTCAGTCAGTGCCAGTCTTTACTGCTGCTGCTGCTGCTAAGTCACTTCAGTCGTGTCTGACTCTGTGCAACCCCATAGACGGCAGCCCATGAGGCTCCCCAGTCCCTGGGATTCTCCAGGCAAGAACACTGGAATGGGTTGCCGTTTCCTTCTCCAGTGCATGAAAGTGGAAAGTGAAAATTGAAAGTGAAGACGCTCAGTCGTATCCGACTGTTAGTGATCCCATGGACTGCAGCCTTCCAGGCTCCTCCGTCCATGGGATTTTCCAGGCAAGAGTAAGGTTTTATCAAAATTCAAAATGGACAAATACCAGACTTTCTTTCAGTCAGATTTTATTTAAACAGTGTAGACAAAGCTAGAGTCAACCCATTTGAAAATGTGCTTTTGCACTTAAAAACAAATGAAACAGAGAGATTAAAATATAAGAAATACAATATGTATGAATAACTAATATCCACAGTAAGTCTTGGACTAAGAATCCAAAAGGGAAGAAGAACAAAATAGCTAAATGGAATGCTTGTTGCTGGGCAGATTTTCCTGTTATTTTTTTCTCCTCCGCCTCCGCTTTCTCCTCCTCCTTAGTATTCACCTGGTCAGCTGGTTCCCCCCAGAATGAACCACTATAGAGTGGAGTAAGTTAGAAACAGAAAGAGAAACATCTTATGACATCCCTTATATGTGGAATCTAGAGGAAATGATACAAATTAATTTTCTTTCAAAGTAGAAAGAGAGTCACAGACTTAGAGAAGGAACATGGTTCCCGTGGGGGCGGGTGAGGGGAAGAGGTAATTAGGGAGTGTGGGATGGACATGCACACACTGCTATGTTTAAAACATAACCAAAGAGGACCTGCTGTAGAGCGCAGGGAACTCTGCTCAGTGTTATGTGGCAGCCTGGATGGGAGCCAAGGTTGGGGGAGAATGGATGCATGTATATTTATGGCAGAGTCCCTTTGCTGTTCACCTGAAACTGTCACAACATTGTTAACTGGCTATACCCCAGTACAAAATAAAAAGTTAAAAAAAAAAAAAAAAGAAAAGAAAGAAAAAATTAAAGAACAATGGGAGAATTCCACAAGTATTCATTCCTTGGGACAATCTAAAGGCCACCTACTGTAACAGGCACTTTACCCCTCAATGTGAAAGTGATTCTTCATGACCCCATGGACTATACAGCCCAAGGAATTCTCCAGGCCAGAATACTGGAGTCGGTAGCCATTCCCTTCTCCAAGGGATCTTCCCAACCCATGGGTCAAACCCAGGTCTCCCGCATTGCAGGCAGATTCTTTACCAGCTGAGCCACCAGGAAAGCCCCCTCAATGTGAACCTAGACTCATAAAAACTATTTAACACTATTATATCTGAGATCTGGGACACTTGATGCCCAGCTACTAGTTATTTATGATTCTGTTCTCTTCTTAAAGGTCATCAGTTCAGTTCAGTTCAGTCACTCAGTCGTGTCTGACTCTTTGCGACCCCATGAATTGCAGCACCCCAGGCCTCCCTGTTCATCACCAACTCCTGAAGTTCACTCAGACTCACGTCCATCAAGTCAGTGATGCCATCCAGCCATCTCACCCTCTGTCGTCCCCTTCTCCTCCAGCCCCCAATCCCTCCCAGCATCAGAGTCTTTTCCAATGAGTCAACTCTTCGCATGAGGTGGCCAATGTACTGGAGTTTCAGCTTTAGCATCATTCCTTCCAAAGAAATTCCAGGGTTGATCTTCAGAATTAAAGGACATAGTTTTAGTTAAAAAGAAACAAACAAATGAAAAAAAAAGTATATTTTTGAAGTGAGGGCATTAGATACATTATTCGTCAGTTTTATAGGGTGATAATCAGCAAGCAATTATTAAGCATCTAATATGTGCTGGGAAGCCTGTGGAACTCTTAGGATGTTTGGGTAAATAAGATGAAATGCTTGTCTAGAAAAGGAGCATGAGCTATATACATACAAATGTAATCAAATTGTCATACACGGTGATAAAGGCATTTGATACATACATTAAGCAAGCATCTATAAAATCTTTTACTATGAACGTTGTATCTAGTGAAAACACTATTTATATATTTCACCATATTTAAGTCATGTTACATCAGTTATATATTTTCCATCGCATCATTTAGTATTATATATTTGTAATTTATTTTCCTTACCTAAAGGCATGCTTTTGCAGTAACTTACTTAGACACTCAGAGAATTTTCAGTAAATTGACAAGCAAATTAAATAAAACAAACTATCAATTCAGCTAAATAATTGGTCAAGAAGTCAATTTGACAAGAAATTGTTTTGACTGAAATGGCTTGTTGTTTGATGAAGTTAATTTTTCAATTTAGTCAATGCTTTTAAAGCAATTTTATGTGTGTACAAACAGCTTTAATCTACTGAGGAATTTCATTTCCAGTCCAAAGTAACTAACCCTAATGGAATTCTCTTTGATGGCATTGCCTTATATTCAGACAAATCAGTGGTCGTCCCGATAAGAAATGATAAACATAGCAACATGTTTTTGAAGCGTGAAGTAGAATAATTTAGAAGCCTAATAGTCCAGGTACAAATAATTCTACATAAAATTGGTTAATTACAACTCAGAGATAAATGGAATGTGTCCAGTTGCAACAGGAATTGCTCAATTGCCTGTGCAATTATCCAATTGTAGCAGTAATTATGGCTGCTAATTTTTTTCTTTCCAAAATAAGTTCAGAATCATATATGTATTTTAAATCACAAGTACACATCTTTCCACTTCTAAAGTTTTCTTCAAAGCATTTCTAGTTTCCATCCTGTAGATTTTTCTTGAAAACATCTCTAAGTATATTATGTAAAATTAAGTGTGAGACAAAAGTTTACAATTAACAGACTCAATTTTATACCAGAATAATCAATTCTCTTCATCTACATATATTATTTACTGAGGAAGATCTTATACTAGTTTAAGGTAAAAGAATGATTCTGAAACCTTGTTCAACACAGAACACTCATTCTGTTCAACAACATTTTTTTCTGGTGAACCAGAATTATGCAGACATGGTTAAGCAAAGTTGTTTTTGAAAATGTAAATTATTAATAGCGTGTATATTGCTCAAGTATAAGGTCATGAAGGAGTATTGAATTACTCAGGAATAATAGGAGAGAAAATGGAAACCCACTCCATTCTTGCCTGGAAAATTCCATGGACAGAGGAGACTGGCAGGCTACAGTTCATGCGGTCGCAAAAGAGTCAGACATGACAATGTGCGTACACACACTCAAGTTTGATTTACAAATATCTTACTGTTTTCACATAGTATTATAGATTCTCAAAATAGTTGGCAAATGTAGTTGACTCAGTTTCCAAAATATAAGGGTGAATGCAAAATAATTTAAACCTAGTGACTCCACGGAGGCATACATTTCAGATCTGTACTTTGACATCAGTTATACCCTATTACTCATTGAGTTTCCACTCTCATTTGCTGGGTGGGTGGTAGTATTCAGAATGTAAAGAACATAGTAGCTTGAAGAAGAATTATTAAAGAACAGATTTGTGAGAGATAGTTGTCAGCAGAATGAAAAATAAATCCCTTTGAAAAATAAAGGAGTTGAGGAAGAAGGGAAGGATAAGTGAAGAAAAGATGGTTTTCCTAAGGTAGTTGAAAATAAGGTATGTTGAGACATGTATTATAGGTTTTAGGTCTCAATTCCCATAGTAAGTTCAGTTTAGTTCAGTTCATTTCAGTCGCTCAGTCGTGTCCAACTCTTTGCTACCCCATGAATCACAGCATCCCAAGCCTCCTTGTCTATCACCATCTCCCGGAGTTCACTCAAACTCATGTCCATCAAGTTGGTGATGCCATCCAGCCATCTCATCCTCTGTCTTCCCCTTGTGCTCCTGCCTCCAATCCCTCCCAGCATCAGAGTCTTTTCCAATGAGTCAACTCTTCGCATGAGGTGGCCAAAGTGCTGGAGTTTCAGCTTTAGCATCATTCCTTCCAAAGAACACCCAGGGCTGATCTCTTTTAGAATGGACTGGTTGGATCTCCTTGCAGTCCAAGGGATTCTCAAGGTCTTCTCCAACACCACAGTTCTAAAGCATCAATTCTTCTGTGCTCAGCTTTCTTCACAATCCCACTCTCACATCCATACATGACCACTAGAAAAACCATTACCACATCTATTTATTTTTTCTCCCAGGAAAATGTTAAAGAAAATGATCCCAACCTTACCTTTTCATCTCTGTTTGCGAGTTTGGCAATAAAACACATTTTATTTTTATTTAATCATTCAGCCATGAGCTGTTTTTAGTGAAAAGGCGGACAGCTATTGTGCCCCCACCACCGTTTTTTGTTTTTTGTTTTTTGTTTTTGACTGTAGTGGTCACCTGCGTTGTTGGAAAGAGTAAATGTCTGGAGTTCTAAGGTAAGCAGTACTATGTTAAATCTGAAACTGTGTGACAAACTTAATTCCTCTGTCTCTGACTCCTTATCCTCTGAGTTATGGAAATTGTCCTTATGAGTTGAGTTGCATTGCCCAGACACTTACATAGCCGGTGGTCTCACCATGATCCCTCAGAAGCTGACTTCATTTGGAAATAGGGTCTTTGACATGTAATTTGTTATGATGAGGTCACACCAGAGTACAGTGGACCTAGTCATCTTATATAATCAGTGTCCTTACAAAAGGGGAAGTTCTAGACACAGTCATGCACACAGAGAGAAGGTCTCGTGAAGATGAGGGCACAGACTAAGGGAAGCAGCCAGAAGCCAAGGCAAGCTAAAGACTGCCAGCAAACCACTGGGACGTAAAAGAGTGTCATGGGCTAGAGTGCCCCTCACAGACCTCAGAAGGAGCGTCTCCATGCTGCCTCATGTGAACCTCCAACGTCTGGGCTTCAGAGCTGTAAGAGGGTAAGTTTGCGTTCTCTAAGCTCCCCAGTCTGCGGTACATTTCATAGCAACTGAGCAAGTGTGCCTGTGACTCTGTCATTCTGAATGTCTGAGTTCCTGCCTCCTCACTAAGTAGGGGCAGCAGATACAGCGAGGCTAACATAGCAATAAAGCTATCAAGGGTGGTTTCAATACGCGGTATGTATTCTGTTAATACATACTCAGAAAAGACTCTCAGAAAAGTTCCTTTCTCCTGTAGAGTGGAGAAGAACTTGAATCTGTGGAATGAAAGATCTATTTGACTAGAAGCCTCACCTGTGAATTTGACTAATTTTTGTGTTGATTTTTGTTATATGCATATATATTTTAATTACACAAAACCTTAAATTTTTAAAGGAAAATATGAAAGAAGAAAAGTGTCTTGAGGGGATCATCTCCCAAATCGTTTCACCATCTTTTCCCTCCACAACCAGCCTACTAGTACTCCTGATTTTTGAAAAAAAATGAACCAGTGTGTAGAGGAAAATGTTGCTTAGTTCAGTCACAGTTGAATCACAGTTGAATTGGTTGAATTCAATCATCCAATTCCTCTATTCAAAGCTAACAGTCCTTATTGTATAAAAAATCACTTGAAAGATGAAATTGATGTGATTCCAATATTCTCATTAAATATAGTTTTATTTCAGGATGTAAATTGATTTGATACTTTGATTGAGTTTATTAAATTCATTCATTATTTTTTTAAAATTAGTTTTGTTGAAGAGGTCTATAGCTTATTTAGGTAATACTAAAAATTCAAATTTCAGTGAATTAATCCAGTACATTCTGTTTTTGATGCATAGACTCAGTGCCTTTGGTAAACCACTTAAGAACTAATTGAATATTTCATTATGGAGGACAATCATGGCTCCCACTGCAGACAAGCTCTCAGACCAAGACATACTGGTTCTCACTTTCTGAGATAACAGCATAGAACAAACCAAGATGCTCATAGAAAATAAAAGAAGGAAAACCTGTTTCCTCCAGAGAACATTATTTCAAAGCTGCCACTTACTCGTATATTGCCACAAATCATTGACAGTTTCAGCTTGGCCATCAAGAACACATTACTTCAATCCACTGTGAGGAGAAAACTGTCAACAATATTGATTACAAATAATTTCATGCCAAGAAAATATGGAACACTGAATATGAGACACCAAAACCCCAATGCGTGTGATTCCAAAGGTACACTGAAGTCTTCTCAAGTTGTTTTCAAAAATGACATGAACTGCTTAATTGAGTTCATGTCATTTACCTAAATGATTATTGACCCTTGTTTATTGGGAGCTAACGATTACAGGATTACAATGAGACTTATTTTTTTTCACTGCCAAGTACATCTGTCTTAATATAATTGTTTGAAGCTGTACTTTGAAAATTTATATTAAATAGAAAAATTAGTAAAAATTCACATATCCAGTTTTTGCTAAATATATAGTACATGCATAATCTTTGTGCTTGCCAGGGGGAGTGAGTGGTAAAGAACCCGGCTGCCAGTGCAGGAGACATAAGAGACACAGGTTCAATCCTTGGGTCAGGAAGACTCACTGGAGGAGGGCAGGGCAACCCACTCCAGTATTCTTTCCTGGAGAATCCCACTGACAGAGGAGCATGGTGGGAACAGTCTATAGGGTCGCAAAGAGTTGAACATAACTGAAGTGACTTAGCATCATGCACATACTTATGTCTTCACTATTGCTAATAGAAATTGTTTAACTGGTTGATTGTTTAACTGGAAAGCAGCTATTCCAAGGAGTATAAAATGTTTACAATGGTTCATTAAATATCCTAAATAAAAAATCTGCAATGTAACAGGAAGCATATATCAAACATAGAGATATCCATTGCACTGTAACAGAAATAGTCTGGTGTAACTTGAATGTCTAATGATGGCAGTATTAGAACTCTATTTGAGAGAAAACCTACAGCAACTGAGTTTATCTTTAATGTTTTAAATATTAACATGTTATACTAGTAATGCTGAAGAAGCTGAACTTAAACAGTTCTATGAAGACCTATAAGACTTTCTAGAACTAGCACCCCCAGAAACACCTGGAGTAACAGGCAAATTTGGCCTTGGAATACAGAATGAAGCAGGGCAAAGGCTAATAGAGTTTTGCCAAGAGAACACACTGGTCATAACAAACACCATCTTCCAACAACACAAGAGAAGACTCTATACATGGACATCACTAGATGATCAACATTGAAATCAGATTGATTATATTCTTTGCAGCCAAAGATGGAGAATTTCTCTCCAGTCAGCAAAAACAAGACTGGGGGCTGACTATGGCTCAGATCATAAACTCCTTATTTACACATGCAGACTTAAACTGAATAAAGTAGGGAAAACCCCTAGACTATTCAGGTATGACCTAAATCAAATCCCTTATGATTATACAGTAGAAGTAAGAAATAGATTTTAGGGACTAGATCTGATAGACAAAGTGCCTGATGAACTATGGACTGAGGTTCATGACATTGTACAGGAGACAGGGATCAAGACCATCCCCATGGAAAAGAAATGCAAAAAAGCAAAATGGCTGTCTGGGGAAGTCTTACAAATAGCTGTGAAAAGCAAAGGAGAAAAGGGAAGATATACCCATTTGAATGCAGAGTTCCAAAGAAGAGCAAGGAGAGGTAAGAAAGCCTTCCTCAGTGGTCAGTGCAAAGAAATAGAGGAAAATAATACAATGGGAAAGACTAGAGATCTTTTCAAGAAAATTAGAGATACCAAGGGAACATTTCATGCAAAGATGGGCACAATTACAGACAGAAATAGTATGGACCTTACAGAAGCAGAAGATATTAAGAAGAGGACTTTATAGATAGTGACAAAGAAAAATGTGTTCAGTAGAAAGCATAGTTCAAAATTTAAGTTTTGCTCTTTTCCTGGGTTAGAAATATGTGGTCTATCAATGTTCTCTCATGATTCTGGGCAGTGGCAGTGATTAGGAGAGTAAACAATCAACACAGCTACAACCTTTCTATATCTAGACAAACACTCTGTTTTTCACTTTCAGTTCAGTATTCAATAAATTGAGATACTCAGATGTTATCATAAAGTAGGTTTTGTACTAGATGATTTTGACCAAATGTAAGCTAATATGAATGTTCTGAGCAAGTGAAGTCATAATTTTCAGTGAGTAAGAGGTATTAAATGCATTTTTGATTTTAGGATATTCTCAACTGATGATAGGTTTATTGGAATGAAGACTCTTGAGAGTCCCTTAGAGTGCAAGGAGATCCAACCAGTCCATTCTGAAGGAGATCAGCCCTGGGATTTCTTTGGAAGGAATGATGCTAAAGCTGAAACTCCAGTACTTTGGCCACCTCATGCGAAGAGTTGACTCATTGGAAAAGACTCTGATGCTGGGAGGGATTGGGGGCAGGAGGAGAAGGGGACGACTGAGGATGAGATGGCTGGATGGCATCACGGACTCGATGGACATGAGTCTGAGTGAACTCTGGGAGTTGGTGATGGACAGGGAGGCCTGGTGTGCTGTGGTTCATGGGGTCGGAAAGAGTCAGACACGACTGAGTGACTGAACTGAACTGAATTGAACATCAAGGTAAATCAATGAAGATCTGCAATTAAGAATTAATAAAAATACACTCACTGGAGGGTCCCCCCTTCATACACCATTATTTTAGAATAGTCACCACTATGAACCACTCTCATCTACCCATTTTCCGCTCTGGTAAAAGTACCATGATAAGCAATGGGGCACAAAATATTATTGCACTCCACCATGAGACTTAGAAATTACTTGAGGTGTTCTATGGTGTATTAAAGAATAGAAACAATACCATGTATAATATCAGCAACATTAAATAAAAATAAACAGTACCAATCATAAGAAACTGCAGGGTCTCCACCTAGGAGTCACCTGAGTGCTCACAAAAGGAGAGAGAATTTAAACAATACTAGTACTATAAGAATTAAAGGGGCTTCCCTGGCATCTCAGTGGTAAAGAATCCACCTGCCAGTGCAGGAGACATGGGCTCAATCCCTGGTTTGGGAAGATCACACTTGCAGTGGGACAACTAAGCCCGTGTGCCACAACAATTGAGTTGTGCTCTAGGACCCAGGAGTGAAACCTACTGAGCCCACATGCTGCAGATACCAAAGCCCCACACACCCTCGAGCTCCTGCTCTTCAGCAAGCAAAGCAACCATATGAAAAGCCCACACACTACAAATAGAGAATAACCCCCACTCATTGCAAGTGGGGGAAAGTTCAGGCAACAACAAAGACCCAGCACAGCCAAAAATAAATAAGAATTAAAAGAGGAAAGAAGATGTAGAGATGGTTCTGGGGTTGGCAAAATGAAGTTAAATATATGATATTGTAAATAGCAGCTTAGTTTGTTTTGAATAGAAAGAGCTGGGCCCAGAAGTGGAAGACAGGGGAAGAGTGTAGACAGCCTCAACTAATGACCTGTGTGTTGGACTTCAGCTTGTATATATCGATGGTAGTCAGACTTCTAATACTTTTACCTAGAGTGATCGGTATTGTGAAATTGTATAGTACATTTAAAACTCATACTGGGAACCTAATCAGGGCACCTTTTTCAAAGCAGCAAAAAAGTGATCAGCGCCCCGTAACTTTGCAACTCCTCTCTTCTCTCCGAGCTCCAAGGATGGTTTGAGCATCTCTGCTTATAGAGACTGAATGAACAGTTAAAGTTTAGGGCGTGTCCTTGTATGCTTGATGGGATTTCAGGAGATATTCAAAAAGGGCTCAGAAAAAATACTATAAAAAAAGATTAAGGATGTGTTGGACTAAGAGAGATAAGGATAAAGATTCTGATTTAATATCACAAAAATCCATTTAATTATCCTGGGGTGCTAAAATGGGAAATTGAGAAGAAAACCATGATTTCTCAACAGTTCCTTTAAAAAAATTTTTTTTAATCTATTTTTATTGTTATTTATTTATTTATTTTTTAATTTTTATTTTTACTTTATTTTACTTTACAATACTGTATTGGTTTTGCCATACATTGACATGAATCCACCACGGGTGTACATGCGTTCCCAAAAATGAACACCCCTCCCACTTCCCTCCTCCCCCATAACATCTCTCTGGGTCATCCCCGTGCACCAGCCCCAAGCATGCTGTATCCTGCATTGGACATAGACTGGCGATTCGTTTCTTACATGATAGTATACATGTTTCAATGCCATTCTCCCAAATCATCCAACCCTCTCCCTCTCCCTCTGAGTCCAAAAGTCCACTCTACACATCTGTGTTTCTTTTGCTGTCTCGCATACAGGGTCATCATTGCCATCTTTCTAAATTTCATATATATGTGTTAGTATACTGTATTGGTGTTTTTCTTTCTGGCTTACTTCACTCTGGATAATTGGCTCCAGTTTCATCCATCTCATTAGAACTGATTCAAATTCATTCTTTTTAATGGCTGAGTAATACTCCATTGTGTATATGTACCACAGCTTTCTTATCCATTCCTCTGCTGATGGACATCTAGGTTGCTTCCATGTCCTGGCTATTATAAACAGTGCTACGATGAACATCAGGGTACATGTGTCTCTTTCAATTCTGGTTTCCTTGGTGTGTATGCCCAGCAGTGGGATTGCTGGGTCATAAGGCAATTCTATTTGCAATTTTTAAAGGAATCTCCACACTGTTCTCCATAGTGGCTGTACTAGTTTGCATTCCCACCAACAGTGTAGGAGGGTTCCCTTTTCTCCACACCCTCTCCAGCATTTATTGCTTGCAGACTTTTGGATCACAGACATTCTGACTGGTGTGAAGTGGTACCTCACTGTGGTTTTGATTTGCATTTCTCTGATAATGAGTGATGTTGAGCATCTTTTCATGTGTTTGTTAGCCATCCATATGTCTTCTTTGGAGAAATGTCTATTTAGTTCTTTGGCCCATTTTTTGATTGGGTCGTTTATTTTTCTGGAATTGAGCTGCATAAGTTGCTTGTATATTTTTGAGATTAGTTGTTTGTCAGTTGCTTCATTTGCTATTATTTTCTCCCATTCAGAAGGCTGTCTTTTCACCTTGCTTATATTTTCCTTTGTTGTGCAGAAGCTTTTAATTTTAATTAGATCCCATTTGCTTATTTTTGCTTTTATTTCCAGAATTCGGGGGGGTGGGGGGGGTGGATCATAGAGGATCCTGCTGTGATTTATGTCGGAGAGTGTTTTGCCTATGTTCTCCTCTAGGAGTTTTATAGTTTCTGGTCTTACATATAGATCTTTAATCCATTTTGAGTTTATTTTTGTGTGGGGTGTTAGAAAGCGATCTAGTTTCATTCTTTTACAAGTGGTTGACCAGTTTTCCCAGCACCACTTGTTAAAGAGATTGTCTTTACTCCATTGTATATTCTTGCCTCCTTTGTCAAAGATAAGGTGTCCATATGTGTGAGGATTTATCTCTGGGCTTTGTATTTTGTTCCATTGATCTATATTTCTGTCTTTGTGCCAGTACCATACTGTCTTGATGACTGTGGCTTTGTAGTAGAGCCTGAAGTCAGGCAAGTTGATTCCTCCAGTTCCATTCTTCTTTCTCAAGATTGCTTTGGCTATTCAAGGTTTTTTGTATTTCCATACAAATCTTGAAATTATTTGTTCTAGTTCTGTGAAAAATATCGCTGGTAGCTTGATAGGGATTGCATTGAATTTGTAGATTGCTTTTGGTAGTATACTCATTTTAACTATATTGATTCTTCTGATCCATGAACATGGTATATTTCTCCATCTATTAGTCCTCTTTGATTTCTTTCATCAGTGTTTTATAGTTTTCTATATATAGGTCTTTAGTTTCTTTAGGTAGATATAATCCTAAGTATTTTATTCTTTTCATTGCAATGGTGAATGGAATTGTTTCCTTAATTTCTTTTTCTACTTTCCCATTATTAGTGTATAGGAATGCAAGGGATTTCTGTGTGTTGATTTTATATCCTGCAACTTTACTATATTCATTGATTAGCTCTAGGAATTTTCTGGTGGAGTCTTTAGGGTTTTCTATGTAGAGGATCATGTCATCTGCAAACAGTGAGAGTTTTACTTCTTCTTTTCCAATTTGGATTCCTTTTATTTCTTTTTCTGCTCTGATTGCTGTGGCCAAAACTTCCAGAAGAGAAGGCCTTTGACAAAATTCAACATCCATTTATGATAAAAACTCTGCAGAAAGCAGGAATAGAAGGAACATACCTCAACATAATAAAAGCTATATATGACAAACCCACAGCAAACATTATCCTCAATGGTGAAAAATTGAAAGTATTTCCCCTAAAGTCAGGAACAAGACAAGGGTGCCCACTTTCACCGCTACTATTCAACAGTTCCTTACCAGTGGTGTTAAGTGAAGTATAAGACCAATTTGAAATTGGGATCCATTGACATATTTCTGAAAGATGGAATAGTGAGTAACTCTGGATAACCTAATATTTAAAGATAAATATTTCATCCGGTTAGTTGCTTAAAAAATGGCGAATGTAGAGCTCCATTTATAGAAACAACATATGCTAAAAATAGGATAGAAAGAAGCTTGCATCAGGTTATAAAATATCTAAAAATATATATATTATTAATGTTGCAATAATATCAACTAAATAAATGGAAGAAAATATTTGGAGAAAAACAACCACCAACATTCCCTAGACTACAAAATCAAAACTGCATTTTCAAGTAGAAAATAATTATTTCAGTGCTTAGGCACTTTTCCCATATCTGTGCTAAACACATTTTATCTTGACTATTTCCTGAATGTGAAAATTGCTTGCAAGGATATAAAATAGATGTGGGAGTAGAGTTGACACATTTTTACTAAAATGATTGAAATGATTATACATATATATATGTATATAATTTAATATATATTTGTTGTCATTTAGTTGCTATGTCTGACTCTTTTGCGATCCTATGGACTATAGCTCAGCAGTCTCCTCTGTCCACAGGATGTCCCAGGCAAGAACACTGGAGTGGCTTGCCATTTCCATCTCCAGCAGATTTTCCTGACCCAGGGATCAAGCCCACATCTCCTGCATTGGCAGGTGGATTCTTTGCCACTCTGCCACCTGAGAAGCCCTAAGGAATACATTATGTTTTCCCAAAGAACAAAGTTTGGATGGGGTCATCTTGGGTTCTATTACTAGGGTCATTTGGAGGAGGAAGGAAACCCAGCAGGAGGAAGCTACATTTTTTGGCTCATTTCAGCTGTTATGTGGGGAGTGGTCTGTGACAGAGAACCTGGAAACAGCCAGACTAAGGAGAACTCTGCAGGGGTCCAGCCTGGCAGTGTTACAGGAGTTAAGAGGTAGTCAGACTACATATCTAAAGAAGGGTGTTCAGTTGCTGGTGAGTGAGCAAAAGAGAGGGGTCAAAGATGAAATCACAGGAACTTCCCTCGTGGTATGATAATTAGGATTCTATGCTCCCAACACAGGGGACATAGGTTTGATCCCTGGTTGGGGAAGTAAGATCCCACATGCTTCATGTCATAGCCAAAAAAAAAAAAAAAGAAATCATAGATTCTGGGTTATTTAATGGAGGTGTCATTTATTTAAGAAGAAAACTGTGGGATGAGCATGTTCGAGAAGAAAAAAAAAATCAAAATGCATTTCTGGACTTACTATGTTTGTTATATTTATTGTAATCACAACTACAGTCATGGGGCATACATTTTATTCTATTCAGTTTTCTCTTCAATTAATGGCAAGATCACTTGGATTGATAGCCATAGATGTTAGTTTTATGAATAAATGAAATCAATTCCTGAACAATAATTATTGATTCTTTGACTGTATGAAAAAGAGGTTTAAAACGTTTAGGATTTATATGTATGTGTCCTACTTTGTTATTTATTAGTCAGGACTAGACTAAGATACCTGAGTGCATTCTGTTGTTCCTGTTGTTTGTGTTCTTTAAAGCTTAATATGGAACATTTAAGTAATGCACAATTACAGTCTTTTCCAGACTCCATGAAACTCAGTTCCTTTGTGGAAGACACACTGAGAGGTAATTGGTAACATGGAAACAAGGGGTGATGATAATTACCCCAGCTCGACAGGAACTCAAGCCTGCAAGCCCATAGGACACTGTGGTGACTGACATTAAAAGCTCTCAGTAACATGCCCATTTCCTGCCACTGAGATGTGCAGTGACTCCCTCCTATTCCAAGCCCCCAAGAAGCAGAAGCTGAGGTAGGATTAAATGAGCAAGACTTATATTAGAGAAAGTGCCTTTGAGGAAGCATAGGGGGAAGGACTGGTAGAGTACAGTGCAATCCTGAATGAAGGAGAGATGTGGGAAGGCATGTTACATGCAGTCTAAAGAAGTTTCTAAAGAAAAAGCAAGAGAGTTCCAGAAAAACACCGACTTCTGCTTTATTGACTATGCCAAAACCTTTGACTGTGTGGATCACAAAAAACTGTGGAAAATTCTTCAAGAGATGGGAATACCAGACCACCCGACCTGTGTCCTGAGAAATCTGATTGCAGGTCAAGAAGCAACAGTTAGAACTGAACCTGGAATAAGAGACTTGTTCCATATTGGGAAAGGAGTATGTCAAGGCTGTATATTGTCACCCTGCTTATATAACTTATAGATAGAGTTCATCATGGGAAATGAAAGGGCTGGCTGAAACACAATCTGGAATCAAGACTGCCGGGAGAAATATCAATAACCTCAGATATGCAGATGACACCACCCTTATGGCTGAAAGCAAAGAAGAACTAAAGAGCCTCTTGATGAAAGTGAAAGAGGAGAGTGAAAAAGCTGACTTAAAGCTCAACATTCAGAAAACAAAGATCATGGCATCCGGTCCCATCGCTTCATGGCAAATAGATCAGGAAATAATGGAAAGAGTGAGAGACTTTATTTTCCTGGGCTCCAAAATCACTGCAGGTGGTGACTGCAGCCATGAAATCAAAAGACTCTTGCTCCTTGGAAGGAAAGTTATGACAACCTAGACAACATATAAAAATCAGAGACATTCCTTTTCTTAAAAAAGTTTGCCTAGTCATAGCTATGGTTTATCCAGTAGTCATCCATGGATGTGAGAGTTGGACTATTAAGAAAGCTGAGCGCTGAAGAATTGATGCTTTTGAACTGTGGTGTTGGAGAAGTCTCTTGAGAGTTTCTTGGACTGCAAGGAGATCCAACCAGTTCATCCTAGAGGAAATCAGTCCTGAATATTCATTGGAAGGACTGATGCTGAAGCTGAAACTCCAATACTTTGGCTACTTGATGGGAAGAACTGGCTCATTGGAAAAGACCCTGAAGCTGGGAATGATTGAAGGCAGGAGAAGAAGAGTACGACAGAGGATAAGATGGTTGGATGGCATCATCTATGCAATGGACATGAGCTTGAGTGAACTCTGGGAGTAGATGATGGACAGGGAAGCCTAATGTACTGCAGTCCATAGGGTCACAAAGAGCTAGACACAACTGAGCAGCTGAAATGAACTGAACTGAAAGAAATTTCAGCAAGGCCTCATGAAATGCTAGCCAAGATCAGTGGTCAGAGTTGTCCCCTGTCTCCCAGAAATGTGTCCACCTTAGGATATACTTCCAATACTCCATTCTTTAGTAAAAACAGACAGAAGAGTTGAGGCCTTGATATAAATGCAAGGATGGCTTTCAAATTTCAGTAGCTGAGGCCCTTGGACAAGCATCTCCAGAAGCTTTACAGCAAAGCATGACCCAAAGATAGATTTACATTGAGCATGTGCAAGAAATATTTTCTGTAGATCAAGTGAATTGTCCATCAGAAGGACACTGACCAAGGTAGCTCCCATCATCAATTAGAGTTAATTGTCAAGAACTAATATTAGCAAAGTAAGAATTTCAAATAAACATACTTTCAAGTCTGTTTGGGCTGTCATAAAAAATATCATAAACAAATATTTCTGTCTCACAGTAACAGAGGCTGAGAATTCCAAGATCAAGGGACTGCCAGATTTGGTATTTTGTGAGAATCTACTTCATCTTTCAAGGCTGACTTTTCTCAGTGATCTTGCATAAGGAGGCTTTCTCCAGCATTCCTTTATAAGGGCACTAATTCCATTTTTAAGGGCTTCACCCTTATGACCTCTCCAAAGCACCACCACCTAAGACCATCCCCTTGAAGGTTAAGATTTCTAGATATGAATTTTGAGGAGATACATTCACTATACCACAATTATTCACATGGATTATGTTGAATGTATCTGCATTCTCTGTTGATATTCAGAAGCCCAGGCCAAATGGAAATCATTTGGATCAAGGATAAAACAACAAGAACATTAATAATAGAGACAATGTTAGGTTTGGGGGCTTCAAGGTGTTTTTCTTAGGAAATTACATCAACTTGTATGTGAGATGAACTCTGCATGATCATAAATATTGTACAGAGGACGCAACTGAAACAGAGAGTTTACATAAAATCTCTGAAGTTACATAGCTAGTTTCCAAATCAGGTATCCTAACTCAAAATGAAGGAAAAAAAAAAAAAAAAAAACAGACTCTCAACCACTATGGTATCTTGGTTATCTTTGGAGTTTTAGACAACTCAGAAATGATCCATAGAAATGATTTACTATAAAGTGAAGTGAGCCTCCTGATGAAAGTGAAAGAGGAGAGTGAAAAAGTTGGCTTAAAACTCAACGTTTGGATAACTAAGATCATGGCATCTGGTCCCATCACTTCATGGCAAATAGATAGGGAAACAGAAGAAACAGTAAGAGAATTTATATTTTGGGGCTCCAAAATCACTGCAGATGATGACTGCAGCCAGGAAATTAAAAGACACTTGCTCCTTGGAAGAAAAGCCATGACCAACATAGACAGCATATTAAAAAGCAGAGACATTACTTTTCCAATAAAGGTCTATCTAGTCAAAGCTACGGTTTTTCCAGTAGTCATGTATGGATGTGAGAGTTGGACTATAAAGAAAGCTGAGCACTGAAGAACTGGTGCTTTTGAACTGTGGTGTTGGAGAAAACTCTTGAGAGTTCCTTGGAATGCAAGGGGATCCAACCAGTCCATCCTAAAGGAAATCAGTCCTGAACATTCATTGGAAGGACTGATGCTGAAGCTAAAACTCCAATACTTTGGCCACCTGATGTGAAGAACTGACTCATTGGAAAAGAGCCTGATGCTGGGAAAGATTGAAGGCGGGAGGAGAAGGGGACGACACAGGATGAGATGGTTGGATGGCATCACTGACTCGATGGCTATGAGTATGAGTAAACTCTGGAAGTTGTTGATGGACAGGGAAGACTTATGGGCTACAGTCCATGGGATCACAAAGAGTTGGATACGACTGAATGACTGAGCTGACTGAAAGTGAAGTGAAGTGACAGTTAGTCATACCCACCTCTTTGGAATCCCGTGGGTGATAGCCATCCAGTCTTCTCCATCCATGGAATTCTCCAGGCAAAAATACTGGAGTGGGTTGCCATTCCCTTCTCCATGGGATCTTCCTGACCTAGGGATCAAACCTGGGTCTCCCACATTGCAGGCAGATTCTTTACCATCTGAGCCAAAACTGTGTCCTTAATATGACTCTCAAATTTTTTTCTTTTTAATTTTTTTTTAAATTTCTTCACCGCCCTGTGTGGCATGCAGAATCTTATTTTTCCAACCAGGGATTGAGCCCATGCCCCCTGCATTGGGAGCATAGAATCTTAACCACTGGATCACCAGAGAAGTCTCTACTCAAAACATTTTGACTGCAGCAAATACAGTGAATTTTTTTTTCAATTTCAAAATCTAGAGTTTTGTAGCAAAGTATTCTCAAAATATCCAACACCATATCTCTTAGAGGAATAAAAATCAAATATTCCAATAAGCACAGTAGAGCCCAAGTGAAAAGAAGATTTTTGAGGAATAGCCTAATATCAAATTGGTTTGGCACATCATTGGGATGTAGTTTTGAAAATGATTTATCAATAATAATACCATTCACTGATTATGATGAATATTAATTTCAAAGTTTTACCAAAATGTGAGTTATTCTTTACCAATCTGTTAACAAAATGAGAATAAAACACTGTACCCAAGGAACTTCTTACATCCTGTGTAATTATAATGCTTTCATGCTGGACATTTCAGTTACCCTTGATCTTTGCTCTGAAAGCTTTACAAACCTTTAGGAAGTCCATGGAAGAGGGTTAAGCATGAGTCCCCTGAAGTGCTACCATTAATTAAGTAGTTTCTATTTTAACAGGAAAAAAAAAAAAGCTAGAAATATGACTGCAGATGCTGAAGCTGAAGCTGAAGCTGAAGCTCCAATACTTTGGCCATCTGATGTGAAGAGAAGACCCTGATGCTGGGAAAGATTGATGGCAGGAGGAGAAGGGGATGACAAGAGGATGAGATGGTTGGATGACATGAGTTTGAGTAAACACCGGGAGATAGTGAAGGACAGGGAAGCCTGGCATGCTGCAGTCCATGGGGTCACAAAGAGTTGAACATGGCTGAGTGACTGAACAACAAAGTGAAATTATCAATGTGATCATCAAAACAGTGAAGACATAAAAACCAAAACTTGGAAGGAAAGTTATGACCAACCTAGATAGCATATTCAAAAGCAGAGACATTACTTTGCCAACAAAGATCCATCTAGTTAAGCCTATGGTTTTTCCAGTGGTCATGTCCATACATGGTGTGAGAGTTGGACTGTGAAGAAAGCTGAGCGCTGAAGAATTAATGCTTTTGAACTATGGTGTCGGAGAAGACTCTTGAGAGTCTCTTGGACTGCAAGGAGATCCAACCAGTCCATTCTGAAGATCAGCCCTGGGTGTTCTTTGGAAGGAATGATGCTAAAGCTGAAACTCCCTCCAGTACTTTGGCCATATCGTGCGCAGAGTTGACTCACTGGAAAAGACTCTGATGCCGGAAGGGATTGGGGGCAGGAGGAGAAGGGGAAGACAGAGGATGAGATGGCTGGATGGCATCACTGACTGGATGGACATGAGTCTGAGTGATCTCTGGGAGTTGGTGATGGACAGGGAAGCCTGGCGCGCTGTGATTCATGGGGTCCAAAGAGTCGGACATGACTGAAACAGAACTGAAGAAGCCAAGTAACTGGCCCAAATACACCACTGGTGGAGGCAAATTTTGAACCTCACAGTCTGACCCCAAAGAGCTTGCCACTCTCCTTTGCCTGCTTCAAGGGACACCTTCCATTTCTCTTGTCCCCCAAGACATCCAGTTTCTATACACAGAAGAGACTGAATGCAAATTTGTTGAGTGAAGGCAAACAGACATAGTCCTTGTTTCTGCAGGACGAAATATCACAGGACTGGAAATCCCATTTTAAAAATAGAAGAGGATTTTCAACTTTTGACATTACTCCACATCAAGGTTAAAGAATTGCAGAAAAATGAATAGAGTCAAGATAAGAAGGAAAGAAAGGAGATGTATGGTGTTGATTCTGGAAACTATAGTCCATAAATGTCTACCTCTAGCAATATCAAAGGTAACATATAGTTATGAGTTAATCTGCACCACTGACCCCCCCCCACCCCCCCAAAAAAAAGATATCTTGAAGTGTTAGCCCCTGGTATCTCTGAATGCAATGTTATTGAGAAATAGGATCCTTGCCCAGGGACCATGCTAACCTTCTGTATATCATTCCAGTTTTAGTAAATGTGCTTCAGGGCAGGGATACACAGACGTGGAAAATGGGACTTGTGGACACTACTAGGGAAGAAGATGGTGGGACGAATGGAGAAAGTAGAACTGACATATACGCTGCCATATATAAAATAGATAGCTAGTTCGAAGCTGCAAAGAACATAATCAATCGGATTTCGGTATTGACCCTCTGGTGATGCCCATGTGCAGAGTCTTCTCTTGTGAAGACTACTTAAATAGTCTTCGTTTGTGAAGACATAGTCAAAGCTATGGTTTTTCTAGCAGTCATGTATAGTTGTGAAAGTTGCACCATAAGGAAACCTGAGCACCAAAGAATTGATGCTTCTGAACCGTGGTGTTGGAGAAGACTCTTGAGAGTCCCTTGGACTGCAAGGAGATCCAACCAGTCCATCCTAAAGGAAATCAGTCCTGAATATTCATTGGAAGGACTGATGCTGAACCTAAAACTCCAATACTTTGGCCACCTGGTGCAAAGAACTGACTCTTTGGAAAAGAGCCTGATGCTGGGAAAGATTGAAGGCAGGAGGAGAAGGGGACGACACAGGATGAGATGGTTGGATCGCATCATGGACTCAATGTACATGAATTTGAGTAAACTCTGGGAGCTGGTTATGGACAGGGAGGCCATGGGGTCGCAAAGAGTCAGACAGGACTGAGTGACTGAACTGAACTGAGTCAGAAGCTGCTATATAACACTGGGAGTCCAGCTTGGTACTCTGTGATGACCTAGAGCGGTGTGATGGGGGAGGGGGAGGCTCAGATGGGAGGGGATATATGTATACATATAGCTGATTCACACTGCTGTATAGCAGAAACCAGCACAACATTGGAAAGCAATTTCCTCCAATTAAAATATGCATTTAGGAAAATAACATTAAATAGAGTCTTTACAAAGTTCATCAAGTCAAAATGAGGTCATTACTGTGGTTTGTAACTCACTATGCTATGACTAGTGTCCTTGTTAAAGGGGAAATTTGCGCACAAAACAAGCATACACAGACAGATGTAGACGTGACTACACAGCGAAAGCTCAAGATCAAGGGAGACTCTCAGAAACTAGGAGACAGGCATGGGATAAACTGTTGCCCATCACTTTCTGAAGGAGCCAACCCTTCTGACACCTCAATTTTGGACTAGCATCCAAAACTATGAAACAATTCATTTTCATTATTTAAGCCACCCAATCTGTGTACTTTAATACAACAGTCCTAGGAAATTAATAGAGTTTAGTTGATGCAGAATCCTTTCCTCCCAGTTTCAAAATGCTGAGTAATAATTCTTTCACTCACAGGCCAAGTGAACCTCAGAGCCTCAATTAGTATGAGGCTGAATCGAATGACTTCTTTAAGGGAGAAATTCACAAAAAAGAAAGAAGGAAAGAAATCTGTATGTCTTGGTGCTTTTATTCCTCCTTGTTTGCTTATATTAGCACTACTTTCTTTGCCCTAGAGCCTTCAAAGGAACTCACCTTGTGTTCATCCAATGAAAACAAGTCATCATTTGGTTCATTCAAGTGGCCACTTTGGGAGTAAGGAAAGAGAATGTGCTTGGGTTTGTTCGAAGTGAGCATTTGAAAAATTAAAACAAAGAAGAAGAAGAAGAATGATTATGTAGCCTTGAGAAGACACAACTGGTTTGATAAAACTCTTAATGAAGTCTGAACTAGCGTTATAAAGCTGTCTTTAAAATAAATTGTGTGTTCCATTTTAAAATACAAGTAACAAGGGACTTCTCCGTTGGCCAAGTAGTTAATTGCATACTCTCAAAACAGAGGACATGGCTTTGCTCTTTGGTGGGGGGACTAAGATTCCCCCCCACCCACACACACACACACACACAAAAAAAAATGACAAAAGGTAAATAAATAAATAAATAAAAATACAAGTAACAATATTTTTAAAAAGAAAGAAATTAAGCAAACTCAGCACAGTGGCTATTTGAAGAATGATATTTCCTTACCCATACATGTAAAACTTTGCCTCACAAATCCTATTGCCTAGCTGTAGCTTCTTGGAAAAATGTTGTAGGAAACACTTTAATAAAAGCAAGCTTCAGACTTGGACAACAACGTGCTATACCCCAAACCATGCATGCTTCAAAAGGAGATGATAGCTATTCTTTTTCTGTATGCCCAGTGATAATATTGCCGAAGTGCTAGGATTATTTAAGTGGGAGCCAAATTAATCTTTATTAATCCTCATCATTGTGGTTACATAATGTCTGGATTAGAATGTCTGGTGTGTGACAATGTCTTTCCTCTTCCAGTGGCAATCAGAAGTGTAAAAATAAACCTTACGCTTTAAAAGAAATGTCGATTTTGGAAAAAAAAAAAAAAAAGATATACTCATCTGAACCAAAATAAGAGGAGAAAAAGGCTTTCCAGGAGAAAAAATATACACTATGTCAGAGCTCTAGACGTGTTCTTTTCTGTTAATATATTCACTGCTATATGTCAGGGCTGTGAAAATAGGTGGCAAAACAAGAAGGCAGGTGGCCAAACGCATACAGAGAAATTTTATAAATGTGTTCATTTGCATTTTTTGATAAGATCTCTTTAGAGCTTAATTAATACCTTTAAAATTACTTCCTAGAATGATCTGTGCATAGGCCCAATTGAAATTGCCACCAGGTGCTAATTAGTAAGTGAGGTCAAGTCCCATAATAAATAAATAAATGCAAACACAAACACCTCCCAAGGAGGACTGGTGCCTGCCATTCCAGTGTTTTCCTTTGCTGATGTGGTTTAGTCTGGATCCCTCTAAATGAATTCTCTGCTATAAGACCCCCACTCACCAAATCTAACCCATTTTATGGTGCCAAATTCAATGAAGCACCACAGTGTTTAATCAGCCTTCCCAAAGGTTTGATTTCCTCTGGATCTCTGACTCCCAGAACTTGCAGCCTGACACCGTAGCATACACTAGGGTCTGGCTGGATTGCCAGGTCTCAATCCAACTTGGCTCCCAAGTTGAAGTTATCAAACAGCCTCTCCTAAGATCTTCACATCTTCTATAATATTATTTTATTCTTCAGTTGCTAAGTTGTGTCTGATACTTTGAAACCCCATGGAGTGCAGTATGCCAGGCTTCCCTGTCCTTCACCATTTCCTGGAGTATTTACCCCATAGTTAAAATGTCACGCATCCATATTTATATGTCCGTATAGATGGTTATCTTTTTAGATATAGCCATAGACATTGACACACATATCAATGTGAAATTAAATACAGATCTGTTTTATGTGTCAGGAAGTATACGGGATCTAGAAAACACATAAGTGGAAAAAAAGAATCTTCTAGAAATAATGGAAGAAACCAATAGTAAGTATGTAGATATAACATCACTTTTTGTTTGCCCAGAATTTCAGAATTTAAGACATAAGGATTCAAGCATTATAATGAAATCCAGGAGTGATTTTTCAAATCATTTTCCCGTTACTTTGTGTTTTTAATAATTTTATTCAAGTTGATGTCATGTCTCCCTGTGGGAGGAGGGGAGAGAATGTACATGGTGTGACTTCTCTTCAGATACGCTCTGGACTGTAATATCTCGGCACAGCTGGAGAAACTTAGAGGAATGCTTTCCCATCTGACGACTCTGATCTGGGTAATTTCAGTCTATTCTAAATTCCTGGAATGTACTCTACCTGAAGTTCATTATTAGCTTCATCAGAGGAATCACATTTTGTGAACTGCCTGCCTACAGCACCCTAGTCTGTTGGAAAAAGTCATTTAACAGTCATGCTTTTCCTAATTGCCTGAAAGATCTTAACTTTTGAATTCAGATGAAGAGTTCCTCATTATTTTAAGGTTCTTCCTACAAATTAAATCAAGTAAACTTAAAGCTATCCAATGTGATTTCTCTATATTGTATTAAGTATTTAATTGACATTTTTCGAGTGTGCAGTTTTTTGTACTTATTGCATTGCAAGCATAGGAGCTTTCTTTAGATCTGAATGAGACTGACGAGGTTAAAATGATTGGATTCTTCACCATTTTGCTGTCAGTTAATCTTACATTGCCCTAAGAACAGGCATAAACCATTTACTTCATATTTTCTCATAGTGATTGATCTATTACCCTAGAACTTTGAACTTGGAATTGCATGATCAGCCTGCTCAGTATCACAGGGTCTCAAAATCATGTCCTAGGGAAAAGTCATTGATCCAACTGAAATGAAAAACTGCAGTGTAGCCAAGGTCTAATCACTCCCAAACGTGTCAGGATTTTCAGAATGTTTTTCATGAGGAAATAAAAAGCTGCAGAGAATATCAAAGAGCTTTTTGAGCAGTGTGCCACACACCTAATAACTCGGGTGCTTGCTCTTCAGTTGAGATGAGAAAATGCTAATGTTTACGTAAACCAAGTCCACACAGAATGATAAGCGGTAGTCCACAAAATGATGGCTAGAAAGTGAAAACGTAAGGCAGATAATTGGAGGAGTCTTTCTATTTTATAGCTTCTTATGACTATCAAAAGCATTCTGGTGCATATGAACTTGCTATGGGAATATAAAATCAACTTTCATAGGAATTTTGTACACAATTGTAATTTTTTATTTAGTTTATTCAACACTTCATTCTGACCCACTCTTTGACTTGCAAAAGTCAGACACTTATTGTGAGGAGTTACACCACTTAGTAAATAATGCTGCTTTGATTTATTTAAAATTAACCCATATTTCTCTACATCTCAAAGTCAAGGTCTATACAGTGGAGGTGGAAAACGACATTGGAAAATGATTTAAAAGTACATTTGTAGAATCCTGTCTTTCTTGTGACTCTTTTTTTCTCAGAATTTGAAGAAATTGGCATTTTTTTTTTTTTTTTCCATCATGTAGTTTGTCCTTAACTGTTCTGTTTCACAGACGTCCTCCTAAACTTCTGGAAAGGAGGTAAATTATATATGAGTATAAAGAAAGAACATTTGTAGTCAAAATGAAATTAATTGCACTTTCAGATTATGACTGTTTAATTTGGGGGAGGAAGCAAAACAATAACCAAAATCTTCTAAAATCAGCATTAACCAATCTTCATAGATTTTTCCATATATGTTTTAGGTCCTATTTTTATTTCCTATGGTTCTAGTTCATAGCAATTATAGATTTAAAATATATTTTACCCTTGTGACTATTTGTAAGTTTCTTAACATATGAAAATGTGGGAAAACCAATAGGTAAAGTTATTAGTACCTAAGTTTGAACAATATAGTGTAAAAATTTCAATACTACAATAATACTGAGGGGCAAAGTCTTGATTTAAGACATTTTTAAAAAACAGTGGAAACTAACACTATATTGTAAAGCAACAATGTGTGTGCGTTAGCTGCTCCGTCGTGTGCAACTCTTTGCGACCCCATGAACTGTAGCCCGTCAGGCTCCTCTATCCATGCGATTCTCCAGGCAAGAATGAAGTGAAGTGAAGTGAAGTGAAGTCGTGTGGACTCCATGGACTGTAGTCGACCAAGCTCCTCCATCCATGGGATTTTCCAGGCAAGAATACTGAAGTGGATTGCTGTTCCCTTCTCCAGAGGATCTTCCTGACCCAGGGATCGAATCCAGGTCTCCTGCATTGCAGGCAGATTCTTTACTATCTGAGCTACAGGGAAGATCTCTCCAATAAAAAGTAATTAAAAAATGTATCTTTTGTAAAAAGCTGATTTGTACATGAAGTTGTAATTGATGAATATTAATTGGGAATCTACTGTAGAATTAACATGATGGTAAACACTGAAAATGGCTATTGAATAAGATTCCTGTCCCTAGCAGGCTCCTACCTTATATGCTAGCAGGGATTGATAGAGACATAAAGTAGTTTCAAAAAGCAAGAAAAAGATAAATGCTGTAATAGAGTTAGGTACAAAAGCCACAGCAACTTAAATATAGCACGGTTAAATACATCTGAGGGTGTAAAAACAGAATTGTATAAGGGGTGTAAACCTTAGGCTGTATCTTGAAGAATTAATAACTCAAAAGAGTATTTTTTGTCTGTGAAAAGAAAAAAGTATTCCACCCAGATGGAATAGATGATTGATCCTAGAACTTTGTTAAGATAAAATATTCTGTGCAATGTACTGTTGCAGGAAGGCGGACACCTTCCAGGGCTGGAAATGGGGCTCTTGTCTAACACTGGGAAATGAATTGTCTGAGGAGACACGGGCACTCACAAAGCAAGAGATTTTATAGAGAAAGGGCACCTGGGTGGAGAGCAGTTGGGTAAGGGAACCGAGGAGGACTGTTCTGCCACGTGGCTAGCAGTCTCAGGTTTTATGGAGATTTTATCTCAGGTTTATGGATGGGATTAGTTTTTGGGTTGTCTTTAGCCAATCATTCTGACTCCGAGTCCTTCCTGGTGGCGCACACTTTGTTCAGCCAAGATGGATGCCAGCAAGAAGGATTTTGGGAGGTGGTGGGACAGGTGGTGTCTCCTTTTGACCTTGCCTGAATTCTTCTGTTTGGTGGTGGCTTATTAGTTCTGTGTTCCTTACCAGGACCTCGTGTCATAAAACAACTGAGGCAAATGGTTACTATGGTGCCTGGCCAGGGTGGGCTGTTTCATTCAGTGTGCTGCCCCTAATAGTACCACAAATTTTGGCAGTTTAAAATAACCACATAATATAAAGAAAGGCATTATTAGCTCTCAATAATATGTGGGTATGTTTCTGTTTTACACAAAATATAGAGAAAATTTTACATAAAACTCCAATGATTGAAACTCTTGTGAAGTCACTATTCTTCTAATTATCTCAGTTCAGGCAATTGCAGTTCTTGAGTAAAATGTTTTTATTTTCTTTGTTGTCTTATGTACAATTTGAGTCACAGGAGAAGGAAGGTCTCCAGCTTCAGGCACAAAGGTTTGAATTGAAATCTACTGCTTAATGGATAGTGGACAATCTATTTATCTCTCTGATTAGGTGACCAATTTTCACCATTTGCCTGCTTATTAAAATGTGGGTAATAATAGTGACTCTTCCTGGCTATTGTGAGTTTTTAAGCACAATTCTTGACCCACATTAAGCCATCAATTACTATTATTAGCATTATCATCACCATCATTTTTATGATAATTACTTAGGAAGAGAACATTATGTTAATATGAACGAATTGAGTAAGAAAAAAATCTTATTTCTAGAAATAGCAAGGTCAACTAGTCTTTCATTTCCAAAAGAAATCAGTCATGACAGAATATATGCTTGTTGCCTATCATTTTTTTTCAAATAAATATTTTCACATGAAACTTTTATTCAAAATGTGTCTTTATTTTTGTCATTTTGGACTTTTCTTCAAGTACTCATAAAAATTGCCAAATGCCTTTATTTTACCAAGTAGATAATTCATTTTTGAAGACCTACATCTTTGCTATTTATATCAATATCTTGAACAATGAGTATTTCTGTAAGTTATGGTTGATGACACATTATCTCTAATAATAAAATTAAAGAACAGTATAAACTAAAATCACTTTTTTTTTTTTTTTTTTTTTGCTTTGTTTTGGAAATGACAACTATCCCTTCTTTTTAACATCACTGGAACAGAATATTAAGTGCTGGCAGGAGAAATAACACCTTTCTTAAAGATCAAGTAGGTAATTTTAATTTGAAAGAACAGTGAACTCATTGCCAGAAGACATATTTAAACCCCAAATCTGTCTCTTACACACTGGAAATTTCAATCATTCAATGAATTTCTCTGAGAGTCTTTCCTTAATTGACAATCTTACCATTTGTTTTTGATGTAGAAACACATTGATATAAAATATTCTGCTAACTGAGCTCACATCTACAAACCTAAGGTAACATTACAAATTAATACAGAAGTTATTATCATTGAAGATTCAATCCCTGGGTGGGGAAGATCCCCTGGAGAAGGAAATGGCAACCCACTCCAGTTTTCTTGCCTGGGAAATCCCATGGACAGAGTCTGGCAGGCTACTGTCTAGGGGGTCATAAAGAGTCCGGCAAGACTGAGAGACTAACACTTTTACTTGCTGTTGTCATTTAAACTGATGAAAAATGTCTCCTGGTCAATTTAAGGGGAGAATATATTTTCTAGCAATGGAAAACTTTCCTTTCCTCCACTTCAGAAACAATAGCTAATTCATAATGATTATGTGAAATGTCTATGTCAGAAGCCAGTGCTACTTAAAAGCTGAACTGGCGTGTTGTGTGTGTGTGTGTGTGTGTGTGTGTGTGTGTGTGTGTGTGTGTGTGTGTGTAGAGACAGAGAGAGAGGGAGAGAGAAAGAGAGATTAAGATTTTTAAAATAATTTCTGGTTCTGTAATACTTTCATTCTTTAAATGCTTCTGCATTTGCTGTTAATGGCATATAAAAATCAAACCAAACTCGACGGTTCTTATCTGCATCAGCCCTTCTTTGGCGTAGGGACTGTAACGCTGTTGGAACTGGAGTTCTGGGTCGTGCCCGGAATCCCTCCTCAGTGAGAGCTTCTTTCATCTTCCCTTGCATCTGCGGTTCTCACCTTCCACCTTTGCAGGCACTATGTAATTATCATGTCCGCGGACCACTTTTCATTTCTCCATCAGCTTTGACAAGAAGATGGACCCTCTCGCTACAGACTACATGTCATTGCTCATGAAGCACTTGCCCAACAGGAACTTAAATATTAATTGTGAAAAAGCTGCATGGGGTAAGGATCTTTGATGAACTAAAATTACTGTTGTGCCGTGATGTGAAGGGCCTTTAATTTTGCCATCTGGGTCTAATTGACAGAGAATGGCTAAGAATTGTAGCCTGGAGAATTGGTGAACTTTGCATATGAACAATTAGCTAGAAAAAGAGCAAGGTAGTTTGGAAAATTGTGAGTATCTCTGAAAACGAGGTGTCTGCATACCTTCAGATTATGCAGCCAGTATTCCATCAACCAGACACACTTCTTGCACTGAACAGTAGCTCGGACTGCAATTAAGATGAGTGTCAGTGCACTGGACCTAAATACACAGATTTCAGTTTTCTCTAGAAGCCAAGATCCATGTCACATGATCTGTCAGTGTTTTCCCTGCCCCGGTTTTCCTAACACTTCCTATTACAACAAAGATATCATTTTGCCAGATCTCTGATATGAGATATAAATATCTGAGACATTTGATTTAGTAGATATTTATCTCTAACACAAAAAATAAAGAGAAGTGGTTATAAGTATTTATATGTTTTAGTCAAAATTAACTGATTCTGGGTTTAGTCATAAGATCAGTTTTTATTTTTAAAAAACACACCAAAGAGAACTGGATTAAAATAATCCTTTTATGCTTTAAAACAATTAATATACTAGAACAACTTGTAAGAAGAAAGCTATTCACCTGCCATTAACCAAATACCAATCTGTTTACACATCTCATTATCTTTTTTCTTTGAAATCAGCTTGCTTAGGCTGTATTTTTTCATGTGGATTTGTTTCACTGGAAAATCAATGACAAAATTTGTTTTTCTTATAAACATTAGCTACAAGAAGTGGCTTTTAAAAAATAAACTATTGATATTTTTGAGCATTACACTTAAAAATTAGTGTTGGATGTTTACCGTTTTTGAAAAATAGGATTTTAAGCATGACGGTTTGTTGTTCAGTTTCTAAGTTGTGTCCGATTCTTTGGGACACCATGGACTGCAGTATGCCGGGATCCCCTGTCTTTCATGAAAGTTACATGTGAGAAAATATTATACCGGATCAATTTTAACATTAGATATAATGAAGTCACCAATTAGATACAATGAATGTTATAACTGTAAGTCTAACAGAGACCTTAGATGTCACCTGCCCTAATCCTTGCTTTCTAAAGATAAAAGGATGGAGACCCTAGGGTTATGTAACTCTGGTAGTTAGTACCTTAGATGCCTCTAGAATCTACTCTATTGACGTCAAACACTCAACCCACTGAAAGAAATCGAGAGGAATTACAAGTACCATTCCAATGCATGACTTACAGCTTCAAGATCCAGATCAAGGACACTTTATGGACAAAAATGTAGAAAAACTATATAGAAATCTCTGTTTGGAGCCACCATTAGAGGCTTAAGGGAGACTGAAAACATCAGCTAACCTTGAACACTGCAAATTTTAATGGGGTGAGGAAAAAAGACAGCACATTTTAGGAGGAAATGCATTGATGTTTCCCATATAAAATATATTTGAAAGAAGGAAAATAGTTATTAAGACAGCTGTTTTTGATAATTTCTTGAGAAGCTTCATAATATATGAATGAGCAAAATTGGTTTTGGCAATCTTGATAGCTAAAAATGTATGTTTCTGTGATTTATTTGATCAGTTCTGTGCTTCTGTTAAACTCTTAAGATAGTGTTAGCATTGATTTTAGATGGAAAATACACATGTAGCGGAATGGTATAATATGCCACTGCCTTTGTTTCTGGCTGTGATAATGGTTTGCATGTGTCAAAAACAGTCACTTCAAAAACAATAAAAGTTTTTGGAAAATCTATACAGGCTGCCTAAGAGTTATGCCAAAACATGTTTCCTTTTCATCAGGATATGAAAATCAAACATTTTCACTGAGTCATTCAACTGTAGATAGCTGAAGCACCAGAGGTTGCTGAAATTTTCTCCCTCTTGAGTTAGTCTGTGATCAAAAGGAAACTGCGAGCATCACTCCTTCTTAATCACATGCAGTTAATTAGAATAATGTATATCTTGGGAAAAAGAGGTGCTGGCCTGTACTTGGAATAGGCTTTATTGGAAACATATCTAAGTGAAGGTGATAAATGGACCATACAAACAGATGAATGCTTTTCCAATTGTATTGTTGCTACGTTAAAAAAAAAAAAAAAAAATCAGTGCATTTCTCCTGAGCCACAAGCTGCTCTCCATCTGATTTCTGTACACTACTATTAACCAGTAATGAGATATTCCATACACTGATATCGAGCTTCTATTTCTCTTCATGCCTGCCAAAACATCCCTTTTTAATAACACCCTAAAACAGGTCCTTCCTGTCTCTTCTCTTATATAAATGTATTCTTGTTCCTTTGTTTTATTAACATCATCAGTGCTGTCTCCTAGGTAAAAGATTCATTACTTGGCTGTGATTCACAGAATTGGAGCAGTAACTAAATTACCAAGGGAATATATCAGAAAATCAGCTGTTGTTATATTACTGATCAGATTCTTTAAAAGAGGAAATAAAGAAACACTCTTTGATCTAGAAGCATGCCTATAGGTCAGGAGAAAGCAGCTCAAGTCCTTTAGAAGAAGTGGAGGGAAAGAGGGGCTAGGATGAATTGAGAGCCTGAGATTGACTCTGGCACACTATTGTTACTATGTATAAAAATGCAAGTAATGAAAACCTGCTTATAGTGCAGGGAATGCTCTGGTGTGACCTAAATGGAAAGAATCCAGATCCACGGGGCTATATGTATACGTGTAACTGATGTGCTTGGCTGTACAGTCAAAACTAACACAGCGTTGTAAAGCAACTATGCCAATAAAAACTTTAAAAACATAAATAAAAATCAAATAATCTAGTACAGAAAAAAAAGAAGGGATACACTAAAGAGCGTCAATAGGCGACAACCAATGCCTACTTAATGCTGAAAAATGGGTGTGACTTTATCCTGATGCTCCCTTTTTAGTGAATATCTGTTTGTTGCTCATTAATTAAATTTGGGCTAGCTATATTTCTGTGATCCCTCAATAACTGATGACTGCTAAGGGAGAATCAAAACCCCACTGCTAATTAAACTTGTAATTGTGAGTTGCAGTCTTTGAAGTCTTTTTTTCCAGAATACTGTTCCTGAGACCATGGTTTTTTTTTTTTTTTCCCCCTAGCTTCTTTCAAAAGATCCATACCTCTCAAATGGCATTATACAGCGAAGATTTATCAAAACATAATGAATTATCACTGGCAATGATAATTTTGAGACAAAGATTACGAATAATCCAATTGGGTGTGCCCAAAAGCCAATTACAAGCATAATCATGGTAATAAAAATAGCAATAAAGATAAAATTGGAGAATGTTAACAGTTAATAAACAGGAATCTTTGCTTTGTGACTTGATTAAGCATCCATCTCTTTCTTGCACTTTTTTTTTCCTCTTTTATGATCAAGTCCCGCTTGATTATGAAACCTACTGTCAGCTTGTCTGGATCTGCTTCATTCTGCAGACATATCAGTTTCCTCTAATTGCTTCAGTTGAGGTCTGCATTCTCTGAGCTTGGAGATCACCAGAAATACTGATCAGAAAATGTAAGACTGTCTCATTTGGGGAAATCTGTATATATATATTTTTTCAAGGTATTGTAACTCTGGTCCTCAAATATATTGATACTTCAGTTAGCCAGAAAGGGGTTTATTCCAGTAATATCTTTAATTACACATAAAACCAGATAGAGTAAATTCATTGCAATACAACGGTCAGAATGTAGCTTCATCTTGGAATTCTAAGATCCATGGCTGAATCAACAGGAACATGATATTAATGATCTTGCATTAAGCCAGGATGAATACCCAAACTCTTACCACTAATAACAATTGAGGGTTGTAGGAAATATATTGAGTTCACTTTTTCATTTCATTGCCATTACACTTGTTCTTAAGCTCACCCATTTTTTTTTCTTTTTAATGAAGAGGTTTTGTTTGATTTTGAAATAATTGGTGGAAGAAATGTGGATTTGTTTTTTAACCTCAAGGTAAATAGAGACTTTCTATCTCAGTTCATATGTAAATATGATACACTGTAATTTAAAACAAAGTTATGAAAAACAAACGCAAATGTTTAGCATGATAGGATAGTTTGGAAGATAGTTTGGAAGTTTCAAGCCAACAAGAATTGCAGAGTTTAGACATATTTGTTTGACTTTGGGTTTTGTCACAGTGAACGTGCTATTGCCACTTCATTTTTCTAAGACTCAGGTTTCAGGTCAAACTGCATTAACTGCTCCTTAGATTTGTTGAGGAAGTATATAAAATCACGCATGCACAGTGTCTGGCATAAGATAGGTGTTTAGTGTGTAGTAGTTATTTAAGGTTCAATCATTGCGAGCTTTTAAATGAAGAATATTTTAACAGAATGCATTTAAACAACACCACAAATTTAGGGATATTCTAGTATATTGACCTGTGTCTCCATAATTCTGTGCTTTTTCCACATATCCTGTTAGAGAATTTCCACGGAGTTAGCAGCAGTGTGCATAATCAGTTCAGTCGCTCAGTCACGTCCGACTCTTTGCAGCCCCATGAATCGCAGCACGCCAGGCCTCCCTGTCCATCTCCAACTCCCGGAGTTCATTCAGACTCACGTCCATCCAGTCCGTGATGCCATCCAGCCATCTCATCCTCGGTCGTCCCCTTCTCCTCCTGCCCCTAATCCCTCCCAGCATCAGAGTCTTTTCCAATGAGTCAACTCTTCCCATGAGGTGGACAAAGTACTGGAGTTTCAGCTTTAGCATCATTCCTTCCAAAGAACACCCAGGGCTGATCTCCTTCAGAATGGACTGGTTGGATCTCCTTGCAGGCCAAGGGACTCGCAAGAGTCTTCTCCAACACCACAGTTCAAAAGCATCAGTTTTTGTACACATTACTCAACCGCAAAAGGAACAAAGCTGTACATTTACAGAGACGTGGATGGGCCTAGGTGACAGTCATTCAAAGTAAGTCACCAAAAAGAAAAACAAATATCGTACATTCATGCATATATGTAAAATTTAGCGAATGTTACAGATGTACTTCTTTGCAAAGAAAAACTGGAGACACAGATGTAGAGAACAAACTTACGGACACCAGGAGGGGAAGGAGGGGGGAAGGAGCTGGGGAGACTGAGATTGACACAACCGCACTGTTGATGCTCTGTATAAAGCAGACTACTAAGGAGAACCTACTGGATGGCACAGGGAACTCTATTCTGTGGCAATCTAAATGTATTTACTTATTTTCTTTTAAAAATTTACTTTATTTTTTAAAAAATTGTTGGAATATTATCTCAACCAATCTTAAAAAAAGCATTCGACATGGAGCCACATGTGTGATGCCCTAGGCATTTGGATATATGTTGTAAAAAGAGGGAGTAGACATATTTGGAGGAAGCTGAGACTGCTGCAGGAAGTGTTGGCCTCTGCTTCACAGGGGTCCATGGACGTCCTTGCCTGAAATTGGGAGACAAGTTGCACCTGCCTCCCCTGGTGCCCTGCGTGGTCCAGGGCTCTGGGAACATCACCATCTTCACCCTCATCTTCTCTTGTGTCATCAACTACCCTCGTGGTTCAGTTCCACACTGGAACTTAAAGAGAGGCTGTCCTGTTGCTTTTCTTTGTGCTGTGGCCAGTGCTGGGGAACCGCTGCATGCATACTCATGCACCAAACAAGAAGCTTTCATCATCTTCATTGTGTAACTTTTGACATTATCACAGAGTGTAAACATTTTTTTGAAATTGGGTAGTTTGTGTAAATTGCTTTTTTTTTTTTTTTAAGCAGAGGTGGAGAGATAAAGGACCTCCAGAGGGCAGTTATGAGCCTTGGGGATCTGAAAAGGAAGATCTATTCCAGTCATTACTCACCAAAGGAGGGCATTGGTGGCTGCCTTCACCCACCACCACACCGGGTCTTTCATTAGTGCAGAGTGAAAGGTCAGTGAGAGTCCTTGCAGTGACTTGGGAGTTTTGAAATTTACTTCCAACCACTTAAAAACCTTTGTATCTGGATTATACATCC
The DNA here is from genome assembly GCF_023091745.1 of Budorcas taxicolor. Lineage (NCBI taxonomy): Eukaryota > Metazoa > Chordata > Mammalia > Artiodactyla > Bovidae > Budorcas > Budorcas taxicolor. The sequence goes on along the minus strand of NC_068921.1, from coordinate 80,619,904 downwards.
ATAAGTGCTCATTTAGAAGAGATTTGCATATATAAGCCACATAAAAATTAAGGGAATTAAAGCTAAGCTGAACCATTTCCTGTTTCATCTTAATGCTAATCTTTTGCCTTTACTTGCTGTTTCCTCATGTTCTTACTCTTGGATCCTTTGGATTCATTTTCTAATACTAGTGTGAAAAATCTATACACTTTATGGATTTTTGAATGTCATATTTTGTCAAACATGAGAGGTATACATTTTCACAATCTGATATATCTTGGTTGTTGGAGAAGACTCTTGAGAGTCCCTTGGACTGCAAGGAGATCCAACCAACCCATTCTGAAGGAGATCACCCCTGGGATTTCTTTGGAAGGAATGATGCTAAAGCTGAAACTCCAGTACTTTGGCCACCTCATGCGAAGAGTTGACTCATTGGAAAAGACTCTGATGCTGGGAGGGATTGGGGGCAGGAGGAGAAGGGGATGACAGAGGATGAGATGGCTGGATGGCATCACGGACTGGATGGACGCGAGTCTGAGTGAACTCCAGGAGTTGGTGATAGACAGGGAGGCCTGGCGTGCTGCAATTCACGGGGTCACAAAGAGTCGGACACGACTGAGCGACTGAACTGAACTGAACTGACTCTGGTTGTGTCCTGCAAATCAGACCACAGATAAGACTCCATGTTTATTGTTTTGCATTGGTATGCAGGAGTTAGAGCTAAAGGTAAAATTTTTAGGGTTAGGATTTAGGGTTAGTGTTAGGGTTATTTTTAGGGTTAGGGTTAGGTTATTAGGTGCTCATTTTTAAGTGAGCTGTGTAGTTTTAGTTCCACAGGTATGGATTTAATTGCCAATTAAATTATATTTACAAATTTTTCATCATGCATTAGCGTTAAAATAAAAAAGGTACTATGTCCCCAGGAAAGAACGGAACAGCAGAGCATAAATTCAGTGTAACTGAAGAACATATTAATCAGTGGAGAAATGATTACAATTTCATATTTTCTTGCGAAGTAACAAGAATATGCTTTATATCTGGAAGCTTGAAAGTCCTCTCCATTTCAGTTGCATTAGGATTGTATGTTCCACCTGCAATGCAGGAGATTCCTGGGTCAGGAAAATCCGCTGGAGGAGGAAATGACAACCACTCCAGTATTCTTGCCTGAAAAATTCCATGAACAGAGCAGCCTGGAGGGCTAGAGTCCATGCATTTGCGAAGAGTTGGACACGACTGAGCAACTGAGTGCGCATGCACGCAGGATTGCATGTCGCACCGCAGACAATGAAGTTGATGAAGCTGATGCCAGGATAAAGCACCAAACAGCTAGGGATAGGTGGAGGAAAAAAACAAAGTAAAAGAGGTGCTGGTGTGACAGATTTATACATCAAAGAGGGCTCTTGTTAAGGTGTCAAACATCAATTTGTCAGAAATTTTCTGCTGATGTTGAACAGGAAACCATAGCAGCACGTTCCTTTAAGAAATGCTGCATCCCCAGGGCTCTTGTCAGCGCATAGCATGGGGTTGTGTGCAAAAAGATGTTGATTTAGGCTGAGTTAAGAGCGACCCAAGTCATGGACTCTGTATATGAAGTAACATCAAACTTAAGTTTACACCACTTTTTTTTTCTTTCTTGTGTGTGTGCAGAAAAGTGATATAAAAATGTTTAAATTTTCAGAGAGCAATATACGCTATACAGCCTTGATGTATTCCTTTCCAGATTTGGAACCAGTCTGTTGTTCCATGTCCAGTTCGAACTGTTGCTTCCTGACCTGCATACAGGTTTCTTAAGAGGCAGGTCAGGTGGTCTGGTATTCCCATCTCTTTCAGAATTTTCCACAGTTTATTGTGATCCACACAGTCAAAAGCTTTGGCATAGTCAAGAAAGCAGAAGTAGATGTTTTTCTGGAACTCTCTTGCTTTTCCAATAATTCAACAGATGTTGGCAATTTGATCTCTGGTTCCTCTGCCTTTTTAAAACCCAGCTTGAACATCTGGAAGTTCACGGTTCACATACTGTTGAAGCTTCGCTTGGAGAATTTTGAGCATTACTTTGCTAGCATGTGAGATGAGTGCAATTGTGTGGTAGTTTGAGCATTCTTTGGCATTGCCTTTCTTTGGGAATGGAATGAAAACTAACCTTTTCCAGTCCTGTGGCCACTGCTGAGCTTTCTATATTTGCTGGCATATTGGTGCAGCACTTTCACAGCATCATCTTTTAGGATTTGAAATAGCTCAACTGGAATTGCATCATCTCTGCTAGCTTTGTTTGTAGTGATGCTTCTTAAGGCCCATTTGACTTCACATTCCAGGATGTCTGGCTCTAGATGACTGATGTCAGAGCCTATATCATGCTGTCCTTGAAAGCCACTTTAATTATCTTTTTAAAATTTTTCTAAGCAATGAATAGGTTTAAGAAATAGGGAAAAGGGAAATCAAGACCAAGAGCTGGTAACGATGAGATAGAAGATGGTTTTGATAATGGTGTAGGATCATCAATTTTGATTATTGAGAAGGGAGGCCCTGGACATTTTCAGAATGGAGGAAACAAGGAATGAGTCAGTTTGGGATTTATCAATGTTGAAGAGAAAAAAAAAATTATGTTATCAACACCGAAATGTTCTATTCTCTCTAGTATTTGAAAATAAACACCTGGGTAGACAACTGAGTTTTGATGTCTTGCATGGTGATAGACATTTTGAAAAATAATCTACACTTACCTACTACATTAGAAGCTGCCCATACCATACAATGTAATATTGCATTCCTACGAATCTACATTGGAAAATTTTGTGGACTGGGATATTTTACAGAGACATTCATAGAAGCATGGCTCATGATAGTGAAATATTGGGAAGGACTTGAATGATCTGCACAAGTTGTGGTAAAATGTGTAGCACACATCAATTACAATTAATTACAGCTCCCACACTCTACATATTTAGCTAGAGCTTCTTCACTGAGTAGTGTTCATCTGGGAATGTCATGTTTATTTATGCACTAAAATGTCCACTCATTTTTTTTTTATAATTTTAAGTATACATGTTTCATTTAGTGATATGTATGTTAATTATATGTACACAGTGAATATACACACAAAAATGTACAAAATTCACAAGCATATTGATATCAAATAGCACTAAAATGAACAAATGTGCAACAACTATGTGAACATATGTTTTGATGCTCTGTGCCCATTTTATAGGCACAAAAACGAGCTTCCCTGGTGGCCCAGTGGTAGAGAATCTGCCTGCTGAGGCAGGAGATGCAGTTCCATCCCGGATTGGGAAGATCCCCTGGGGAAGGAAATGGCAACCCGCTCCAGTATTCTTGCCTGAGAAATCCCATGCCCATAGAAGCCTGGAGGGCTACAGTTCATAGGGTCACAAAAAAGTCAGACTTGACTTAGGGGCCCCACAACAATTGGTACAAAAATGCTTTAAACAAGAGAAAAGGCTTATTGTGATGCTGGTTAGGAAGATGCTTAACATCATGGAATAATTTCTCCCTTTCTTAACTTATGAGTTTAACAATGTCCTGAAAAAACATTAACAGGGATTCTTTTTAACTGCACAATTTGATTTTGAATTTATCTGGAAGAATAGGAACAGACAAAGATACCTAGGGAAACTCTAGAAAAAAACAATAGGGAGCAATCACTACAACTTGTAGAAATTGAAACATATTGTGTAGACTATATTCATTTTAAAGAATCAGAAAATAAATGCAAAAAATAAAATTATCAAGATACTAAATATGTAAGAAAATTGTTATAAACATTTGGAGCAAGGACATATCTTCTCCCAAGGTTCAACTAAGAGCTCATGGAAAAAAATATCTAAATAAATAATAGATAAATTTAAAATTTACCATTTAAAATTCTTAATGGGGAGGACACATCAAAAGAAGCAAAGTCAAAATAAAAATGACAGGTTGGAAAAACCTGTTTTCTTCCAATATCAACATCAAAGAGCCAATCTTCCTGAAATATATGCAGTCACTATTGGTGCATAATAAATGATCAACAACCACCCAATAGAATAAATAATAAATGCATCCAGTTAAGGCTTCCCTGGTGGCTCAGTGGCAAAGAACCTGCCTGCCAATGCAGGAGACACAGGTTCAATCCTTGGGTCAGAAAGATCCCCTGGAGAAGAAATGACTATCCACTCTAGGAGTCTTGCCTGGGAAATCCCTTGGACAGAGGAACCTGATGGACTACAGTCCATGGGTTCGCAGGAGTCAGACATGAAGTAGTGACGAAGTACGCACACACACACGCACAATACAATTACCTCTTAAGTGTTGTAAAAGGTAACCAGACTTTTTGTAAGAATAACACAGATTATATCACAGACTGATATACAGTTTCCCCCATTGGGTGAGGAAAGGTCTAAAAGCTTAATAAAATGGTCCTGAAGCAGGCATTGGCCCATATTTTAACTCCATGGAAAGCCAGTTGGCAGTATCTATGAAAATTGGGGTGCATGTGTACAGTAGCCGAAAACAGCACCCCAAAATAAGACTATAGGAGCTCAGGACATGCCACCCCAAATAGGATGGTTTGCCGTACCGATTATTTTGAGCTGCTCTTGAAAAAGAGCTAAGGAAGTAGGAGGTGTTTTCTGAACTCCTCTTAGCCTAGAGACAGATCCTACGGAAGGAACTCTGCTGTCAAAAATTCCCTCCCCGGGAGTTCCTCAATCGGGGAACGTTGACTGGTCACAGGACAGAAGACGAGACGTTAGTCAAGCCCACACCCAGACAAGTTTTGCCAGCAAGGATCATTCTTCCCCTCTGCTTTCGTAAGGGACCCATTCATCTTTACAAATCACTGAATCTCCCCAAAGAGGCCAAGGCCCCTCTTCCTTTTCCCCATTAAGATGGTAGATCAGCTTTCATTTCCTTCCTTTTTTCTTCCCTCCTTCCTTACATTCCTCCTTCAGTCTCTCCTCCCTTCCCTCTCATCCTTCTTTTTCACCAACGACCATCTAGTTGAAAAGCAAAACATGCGTAGCACTACTAAATCTTGTTTCCGCTACATTGTAGTAAGGGAAATTTAAAACGCACAGATTCCAGAATCTGGTTAGATGTCATTTGTGGGTTTTATTCTTCTGTGATGTGTTACAATTTCTTCTATCTGTGGATATATTAGTGGAAGTTTAGAAGCAGAATATTTGAACAAGGAAAACTTGTTGCATTCTCAAAGACCTAACCCTTAAACTGAAATTGCAAAATGTAGTATGATTTTAAAATACTATTTTGACCTTTAAATACAGCCAATTTCTCTTTGAATTGAATAGTAATAATAGATATTTGGGTTTATATTTTTCACAACTGTATTAATGACAATTATATTTGACATCATATATACCCTTCTTTTCTATTAAAAACTATTTTGTAAAAAATACCATTTGACTTAAATAAAATTAAACAAAAAAGCTTAGCATTTAGCATTTTTTAAAAGTAGAAAAGTGAAATCAGCCTATTTAAAAAATCAGGTTATGTTCAAGTCATACCCCCACATCTTATATATTCTATTTCTATATATATTCTTATATATTTCTATTTCTATGTGTACATTCTGCCTACCTCATGTACACACACACACAAACACACAAACACACACAGAGCCAGAGTCAGAGAAAGACAGAGATTTAAATATCATGAAGAAAAATAGTGAGATTTGTTTCAACATTAGGAAGCCACCATCAATACTTTAAAAAGACATTATGCATAGGCTGATATTTTTATTAAATTTTTTTAAGACTGTGAAACATTAAAATTATTGATTTGTGGTTCTTCTGAAATTAAACTAGCAAGTATCCCTGTGTACCTGATAGGTTATTGATTTCCTTCAGAAAGATTTAAAGAAATGTGATGGAACTGAAAGATCTATGGGAAACTAAATTGTGCTTAGCACATTGTCTCATAATTGAAGGCTTTTTTTATTCAATTAGCATTTTCTTAACTATATGTATCTTCTTTTATTAAAAACAGTCTGATGATTAAGTGACTCTATGAAATAAATATTTGATTATTATAATATTGCTGAATATTGGTCATAAAAATATATTAAGAAAAATCAGCATATTTAAGAAGACAAGGCACTAAAAGTTCTTGTTGCCTGAAAGTTTATCATTATTTTTTAGTTTCTGACTACAATGCTGTGCTTTTTCTCGACCAGATCATTTTCATCATATATTTCAAGTCTGCAGAAAACCAGTTCCTGTCTACAAATATTTCCAATTTCATTCATCCTTTGAGTCATTCGTTACACCCTCAAACCTGTGTTGTTGTAAGTAAACCTTCCATGATTTGTTACATGCGAGACAGAGAAGAAAGCTCAGTCTTGAATTTCAAATATTTATGGTTCAAGGGAGCAACTAGGGGTCGAGGGCTGGGGAGCATGGCTTTAGCGCAGGAGCTGCTCATTAATTGCTTGCTTCTCACCGTTCCATGCTGTTGTTGTCTGCATCTCAGTAATTTTAAACCTAGGACCAAAAATGAGAAGGTGACAGCTACTGGACGATTTTAAGAAGGACATTTCGGGCAGAGAAACAGTTGATTTGAAGACCCTGAGAAGTGAAAGGGTTTAGCGTTTTTGACAGTCTTTGAGAAATCAAAGAGCCATGCTGAGATTGTCAGGGTATATTCTTGTGTGACCTTTGTGGTCACGGGGGGAATAAGGTCCTCACTTTACAATAATTTAATATTCACTGAAGTGTATTAAGGAGTTTCCAGGCAATAGTACTGGAGTGGGTGGCCATTTCCTTCTCCAGGGGATCTTCTCAACCCAGGGACTGAACCCGGGTCTCCCGCATTGTAGACAGATGCTTTACTGTCTGAGCCACCAGGGAAGTCCTTGTATTCAGGAATAGTGATGAGAAAAGAAGCAAACAGGATTAGTGAATCACCTATAGACACAGTTACAAATACCAGGCTCAGTCACCTCAGGTGTGTCCAACTCCCTGTGACCCCATGGACTGTAGCCCACCAGGCTCCTCTGTCCATGGGATTTCCCAGGCAAGAACACTGGAGTGGGCTGCCATTTCCTTCTCCAGGGTCTCCCTGACACAGATTGAGCCCGGGTCTTCCACTGCTCCGATACTGCAGGGAGATTCTTTGGCCCTGAGCCGCCAGGGAAGCCCACAAATACGACTGTGTCCAGTTTTCAGAGTGTCAGTCCATCCTAGTAATAAAATATGACTGAGCCATTAAAGTGATTTTGACCTGATAAAATAAGTATAACATATTTTAAAGGACAGAGTACAAATATTTGCATTATTTTCACCAAGTACCTTTCAAAAATAAGAACGTGAAGAAGATAATAATGTTGATGGGATATGTAACACTGTACTTTGGTCTATATGGGCATGTTATAAATAATGACTGAATGAGTGAGTTAATTAGGCAGTATGAACAAGACCATCTATTCTCATATTAAACAAGAGTTTAAACATGTTCATCTGTACAAGTATGTTTGCGTGTGTGCATGCGTGTCCGTATGTGGTTAGAGAACATTCCAAAGAACTGAAAATGATGTTTATTTATTTTTATTTGTTTTAAAATCTTTCTACTGTAAATGTTTTAAATTATTAGATGTGCATGATAAATTATCATTTTTTAATTATGTTTTCAATATATTTTCTACTCATTTTCTGAAAGAGTCATTTCCTAGGCAGGTTGATAAGAAGTCCAGGATCCTGAGGAGGAGAAAGGGGTCTGGAATTCTCAAGGAGGAGGAAATGACAAATATTTTTTTTTCTCTACATTCCTTAGTCTTAGTCACATAAAATGTTTTTTAATTTAAGCCCAGAACTGATGATTTCACGACAAACAACTCAGTTTAAACTTTGTACTAAGGATTATGTAACAACAATGTATCCTGCTCAAGGACAGTTTCTCCTTAAAAACCTTCTGGCTGATCCTGTTATCTTAAAATGTAAATAATGGGAGTGGGTCTAGGAAGATCTTCACAACAGTGAGACATTCTTTTGATTTATTGCAATAGCTAATTTTAAAAGTATATAACTCCCTTGCTTAGAGTAGGGATGGGGGCACTCTCCATCCCCCTTCTGATGTCTATGTCAGAAGCTTTCTTTGTCCCTTTTCACTTTAATAAAACTCTGCTACACAAAAGCTCTTGAGTGATCAAGCCTGGTCCCTGGTCCTGAAGCTAAATCTTCTTGGAGATTAAGAATCCAACACCTTTCACGATAAGCTATCATTTGTAAGACAATATCCTGTCTCTAGCCATATAGGCAGTAGGTGCAAGCTATCTTTATAGTACGCCCTAAATTGTTACATACTTTCATTAAATTGATTCATCATATTTCAGGCATAAATTTGTGCTTTGCAATTTGATACATAATTAGGTGAATTTACTACTTACTTGTGCATACTTTGCAGAAACAACATAAATATATTAACATTAGTAATTTCAATATGAGGATCCTTGCTCTAGTCCTGACATTACCTTAAATCTCAAGATGCTAGGCAAAAAAGACTTCCTTGATAAGTAAGTTTAAAAAACTCTAGACCAAATAAAGTTGAAAAGCTCGTGCCTGTGTGTTGCTCTTTTTGCTGAGGCTTCCCAGGGTTGTGCACTAGGAAGGGGATAATCTGAAATTTCTTTTCTACAATTCTCTTGATAGCATAGTTAATCTGAATAGGTATTATCCATATAATTTCCTGCAAGTGATGAGCGAAGGAATATGCATGGGAACTCTGTTCTTGCTCTGAGAGTTAGGTAAAGCAACATGGTACAGTGGCATCCCCACTGAAACACACATTAGAAGATTCATATTTTAGTTCTGACCACTTGAAAACATTTAGACTTGTGAGCCAGGTCATTTTAACTATCTAGTCCTCTATTTACTTAGCTATAACAATATACAGCTAACATCCTATCTTTCTTGCACTGGTAGACCTTATAAAATAGAGATATCTAAATTCTACAAAGGGGTTTCCCTGATAGTTCAGGTGATAAAGAACCCACCTGCAATGCAAGAGACCACAGTTCAATTCCTGGGTTCAATTCCTAGAAGATACGCTGGAGAAGACATAGGCTACCCACTCCAGTATACTGGCCTGGAGAATTCCATTGACTGTATAGATTTGCAATTCTACAAAAATAGCATCTAATTATTAATTTTAAGGGCTATCCAGGTGGCGCTAGTAGTAAAGAACCTGCTTGCTGATTCAGGAGACATAAGAGACTGGGGTTTAATCCCCGGGTCTGGAAGCACCTGTAGGGTCACAAAGAATCAGACACCCCTGAAGTGACTTAGCATGCACACACACAGACCTTGAAGTTGCTAGTCTCTTTCTTCAGAAGTTATAGTATATAGCATATTGCCTGCTATATTTGAAAACTCTGAAGTGTGCTACCTTTACAATGTTTAACTTAAGGGAAAATATAGAAATAATCTCTCTCCATTGGTAAAACAGAACCCAAAATAAAGCTATACTCCTGAATTCCTTAGAAGAGAGGTAAATATCGAACATCATATTTTTAATATGTGTTGCTATCTTACAAAATTGTCTTGGTACTTTTACCGATACGTTATAACAAAAATGGTTTGATGACTTATTTTGTTCTCCAAAAATAATAGGATGTCATTGACTTTTTTTAACCTGGCAAACCTATCACTTTATCCTCTCTGTTTTAAAATTTATTTTCCTGTTTTCAGTACCTTTGTCTAGGGTTTGGTAATATTTGCTATTTTCCTCAGATAATTTTATTCAGGCAATTGGGAGGATTTAACAATAGCATTAAAGAGTGGTCTTAAGGAATCCTGTTCACTGTCTTTACAGAAACTTGACATTTTTGCATTTTTTCCCTGGTACCTGTTAATTCTCACCCCATGACTTGGTTGAGACCCTACAGCATAAAGTTCTAGATCCACCACTCAGGATGCTAATGAAAACACCAGATATGGAAGCAAATTTTGTCTATGAAGATTCTTTTTCTTTGATTTTAAAGTGTGAGGTTTTGCAACTTTATGATTATATTTAATATTGCTGTTACTTAATTCCTTTTTGCATTTAATTATGATTCAATCCACTTTTGTATCAAAAGTCTCTCATTTAAATGTGAATTTGAACTTAAATGCCAAATATGTAAAATTTCAAACTTTTCATAATAGAGAATTTAACATAACCTCTGTTCTCTTTAGCTGTATTTTTATTATTCCCCTTAGAATTTCAGTTATCATTATTATTAAAATCAGTTTAAACACAAGCACAAACTGAATTATTTTGCTCTTAGGTGGCTTGTTGTACAATTCAGCTGTTCGTTTAAAATTGCCATTATTGAATTCAGTCACATTAGAATTAGCAGAAGCTTTGAATGTTTCTTTTACATGTTAACATATTTCGGCTTTCAAGGGACTAAAGCAGGAGCATAAATCTAGTGTTTAACTGGTAGAGTTAATGTGATCAAATTGTAAAGCCAATTGACTTAATTATCAAATGTTTGTTTGCTGGGTAATCAGAGTAAGGAGAGGTTTATTTTGAAACGCCATCAAAACCTAGACAACAATGTTGCCAATCCACATATTAGAAAGAGTTCACACGTGCGGAGGAGAAAAAACCAGAACAACCCGGGAGTGACTTCAGAGACTTCACATGGGACCAACACTGGGAACCAGAATGAAACTGTGCTGGTCAGAGGTCAGAGTTGGTGGGTGGAGGAAAGGGCTAGGGATCAATTAGGAGATCACAAGGCATTAAGTCTAGGCTTGGAGTTTTTCATCTTTACTGAAGAACATATTTGGTTATTACTTCTGACCTTGGGGTTATAGTGTGCCAATTATTTCCATTCGTTCATTTTGTAAAATTCGCTGTGATTGACTATATAATAGGAAAATGTTAGATTTTCACCTCTGTAGAGGAATAGATGTTCTTTATTGCTTTAAGAAGTTCTGAAAGATTATAAAAGGTTAACTGTGATTACACTTGAGTTTAAATAAATGTAGATTCTACGTTTAGAAGAAATGTAGTGTGACATAACACCCTGATACAAGACGAAAGGTGGAAACTATTAATGTCAATTATTAGCACTATCTCAAAGGCACAACAGGTACAGCACTGTGTCTTACGCTGTTTTCATTACACATTTAACAATAGGAGATGCTTATTCAATACAGAAAGGGGATTCCTTTTAGTCACTAGTAACTGATTAATGCATTTCATCCACTGAAGTCATCTGGAGTTTTTCAGATGTCTGTTATGATTCTAGAATTCCTTATATTAAAACAAACAAAGTTCATAGAGCAAATAGTTTAACAGCAAGTCAAATGTTCCTGAAGTATAAAGGTGCTAGACAATGTGTGCCCTAGAAAACCCTCTGATTACAACTGATATAAGTTTTAAAAATAACCAGACTTTAATAGACTAATTGTGAAAGATTAGTCTATTTATCTGAGCTTGTTAAACACTGCAGTAGACTGGAACCAATTAAATAAATAACTCTAATTCTATATTATTAACTTCAAAAGTCCCTAGTTCCCATCATTGCAGTGCTATGATAGGTAATTTTTTTTCAAAGCACAATTCTTTTCCCCCACAAAAGGAAGTGTAATTGGCACATTTTTGAGTGAGTCTACATATATCAGACTAAATATGGTCAATTGAATTTGCCATATTAGCTCCAAAGATAAATAGAGCAAAATATCGAATTAAAATTTTGTCTTTTGGGTGCAGGTCAAATTTTATCCAGATAAACTATTTCAATGTATTTAACTCACCACATTAGAATAAATGATCTGTATGGTTCCTAAAGATGATTTTCTTTAAATCATGTTTAATAACTTAATTTAAAATATGTTCCTGACCTCACCACCACAGAATCCCATAAGAATTCAAAAGTTCAAAAATAGTACAGAAAGAAAAATGAAAACAGACTCTGGATCATTGATCAGCATATGTGTCTGATGCAAAAGTGAGGCTTGTTCATCTTTTAATACATTCACTGTTGCCTAAACAATATGAACATTAATATTTTTATCTCAGAACTAATTGAGAACTCAGAGGCTAAATTCCAGAACTGAACTTTCTCTACTCTGTCTTGGTTAAGCTAGAAAAAAGTAAATATACTATTAATATCTTAAAATGAGGATTTAAAAGAAAATTATTTCCATGAGAAATATTTGTTAATTATTTGAATGATGTGGTTTGATATTAAATACTAAAACAAATGTCTTTTACAGATGACTAATATGATAGTAACTAAAATGTTCCTAGAATTAAGTTAAAAAGAAAATTTGGAAATTTGTTGCCTAGATTTACTCTTTGGAGAAGGCACTGGCACCCCACTCCAGTACTCTTGCCTGGAGAATCCCATGGATGGAGGAGCCTGGTGGGTTGTAGTCCATGGGGTCGCTCAGAGTCAGACACGACTGAGCAACTTCACTTTCACTTTCATGCATTGGAGAAAGCAATGGCAACCCACTCCAGTGTTCTTGCCTGGAGAATCCCAGGGACGGGGGAGCCTGGTGGGCTGCCATCTATGGGGTCGCACAGAGTCAGGCACAACTGAAGCAACTTAGCAGCAGCAGCAGCAGCAGATTTACTTTTCAAAATCTGGTCTCCCTAGCCTTCTCTCTCTCTCTCTCTCTCTCATCCATCTCACAAATGTGAATTTCAGAGCTGCTTTTCCATAAGCTCTGATGATGAATATATTTTAGTTGAAATTCTTTCTTCCCAGGGAAATTTTGCAAATCAGAAATTAAAAGAAAAGTTTCTGGACATTATAGCTAAAAGCAAGGGCATTTTCTGATACTTCTTTCATCTCTTTTTATCAACCTGAATTAGATTCCAGATCCAACTGTGATAATGTTGAACCATGTTCATCCATGTGTCAGAAGCTAATATTGATTCATTGAAAATTTCTTAAGTCTCCTATGCCCTTTGCTATAGAGTATTTTATTTTGGAAAAAAATAAAAATTTAAAAAAAAAAGGAGAGAGAGAGATAATTTGACTATTAAATTCTTCCTTTGACCAAGGCCAGTGAAATTCATCTGCAATGCAGGAGATGCAGGAGACACGGGTTTGATCCCTGGGTGGGGAAGATTCCCTGGAGGAGGGCATGGCAACCCACCCCAGTATTCTTGCCTGTAGAATCACATTGACGTAAGTACCTGGCTGGCTACTGTCTATAGGGTCGTAGAGAGTTGGACAGGACTGAAGTGACTGAGCATGGTGAAATCCTAGAGCACTTGAGGAAACTGTCCAGGCCCTGGTGTCATGTCCTATGCCCAGAAGCTTCTGTCCATGTGAGTTTCCATAGCTTCCTGGAAGCAGGCAGTGATGCAGAGATCTTTGTATCAGTCTGTATCTGGCTCACAACAGTTTCATTCTCCCGAGTGCTGAGCTCCTGTAAGTGTCCAAAAACCCTTGAAGAAAGGAGTAAGTGAATTTTAATATATTGACCAAAAATGCAATGTTTTTAAACAAGGACTTTATCATGGAGCTTCCCTGGTAGCTGAGAGGTAAAGAATTGGTCTGCAATGCAGGAGACCAGGGTTTGATCTTTGGGTCAGGAAGATCCTCAGGAGAAGGGAATAATAACCCACTCAAGTATTCTTGCCTGGATAATTCCATGAACAGAGAAGCCTGGCAGGTTACTGTTTGTGGGGCAGCAAAGAGTTGGACATGTCTGAGCAACTAACATTTTCACTTTTCTTTCTTTTTGTCGTGCATTGACAAACTGGAGCAAAAGGGGGAAAAAAAAAAAAAAAGAAGGAAATCTGTTTGTTATCAAATGGAAGGTCTTTATCCTTTTCTGGAAAATAAGATGAGCAGAAAAAAAATGGGATTACAAGAAAACAGGAAATAACAGTCTTCAGGTACTGGGGAAAGCATTATTTAGAAAATGTCATCTCTTAAAGGAACAAGTTCACATTTTAAGTTGAGAATTAATGAGTAGAATAGATAGACTTCTTAAGACTAAACCTGACTCCTTTGGTTAATGTCCTGATGTTTCTTTTGAGAAAAAACCCAAAGATGCTAATTCATGGTCATCATACCGACCCTTTCATCCCAAATCACGTATGTCAAATGTCAGCTGATTAACTCTTTGCTCAGTTTCTAGAGAGGACACTCCAGAGGTGGGGGGGAGGGCGCATAGAAGTGGCTTATAGACGGTAATTGGTGTCCCAGACTCTGGGAAACAGATCAACTTTCAACCAAGTCTGTTAACTTACTTTAAAATATTTATTCATTCTTTTACTATTACAACTATCGTTTTTAGGCAGTTGACTTCACATTATTGGACCAGGCACTGGGAAATAAACCACTAGGGAAATGTCATATAAGTTTAATAATTTACACTGTAAAACTTGCCCTAAGTTAATTTACTAGCTTTTTAGATTCCCCTCTGAGACCATGAGTCCCTGTTTAGAGTACAGTGCTAAATTAGTTAGTGAGTATTTTAATTTGTGTTCTATATTTAGTTTCGTAATCAACTTTCTTGTAAATAGAATGACTTTCTTCACTTCTGTTGCTGTTATTTAATTTAAAACTGCTTAGTAAAATTTCTAATAAGTTTTGCTTTAATTCTGTAGTTGTCATTTTTTGACACTGCTTTTCAAGGCAAATCGAGTTTAGTGCCTGATTCCAACTTTATAACAATATTCATTTCAGTCTGTACATTGAGAACTCTCAGTTTTAGACTCTTTGTGATTAGGAGATGCTGGCCTTCCTGTGGGGGAATCTGCAATGACCCAAAGGTTCCTCTCGTTACAGTGGACTCTGTGCCAACCAGTTTGTGATTTGTAAAATCGATTCAGTCTCAATACGGGTACTAAGTGAAAGTGAGACCCTAACAGTATGGTGTGTTCTATCATGTTCCATCGTGACTCTTGGTGACTCCATGAACTGTAGCCCACGAGGCTCCTCCGTCTATGGGATTGTCCAGGCAAGAATACTGGAGCAGGCTGCCATTTCTTACTCCAGAAGATCTTCCCAAACCAGAGTTAAAACCTGCATGTTCTGCACTGGTAAGGAAGACGTTTTACCACTGTGTCACCTGGGAAGCCCTCCTGAAAAACATACAAATGAGCACTTTTAAAAACTCACTAACAGACTTTTCTTTTCTTGAAAAGTCAGCAAAGTAATTAATGCTTCAACTGGAAGACAAAATTATTTCAACTACAAATGTATAAATATAAATTATATTAATGAATGTTTATTCATTAAATATGGTACATTATCTTCATTATCACTTTATATTAATTTCACACAAGACATTTATAATGTTATCTGATCTGAATCACACAGAAGAAAGATTAAGTTTATATTATAATAACTTTTCACATGTACTAAACTTTGGAATAAATAAAATACTTTCATATTTGGTGT
Organism: Budorcas taxicolor; assembly: GCF_023091745.1. Classification (NCBI taxonomy): domain Eukaryota; kingdom Metazoa; phylum Chordata; class Mammalia; order Artiodactyla; family Bovidae; genus Budorcas; species Budorcas taxicolor. The sequence continues at coordinate 80,604,558 of NC_068921.1, read as the reverse complement.
TGTTCTCAAATATTTAGAATTTGAATTTAGAATATTACTGAGGATCTTATATATTATTATCTAAGATGGTGGTGAATATAGTTTAAGCCCATTTTTCTTCTATGTGCTTATTTTCCAATTAATTTTATCATTCCACCATTTGTGGTCTAAATTAGAAATTCCATATTCTATTAGGTTTTTAAAGTACTTTCAAGATATATGGAGCAAATATTTAATCAATAAGTTTCTCTAAATTTGGTTTCCAATCTATAGATATACATACTAAGCCCAATTAACATTTTTAGTAAGATCTAAATATAATAGCATTTTTAAAACTGAATGTGCCTCACAAAGATGAAAACCACTGTTTCAGTTTGAATGTATTCTCCTGGTGGATCAGTTATTGCATTGTGAGAAGGGGACTATCTCCCTCTTTATTTATGGGATTTCTGCTACTGGCAGATAATCACTGCTAGTGGAGTGTTAATACTCCTATTAATATCCTTTCAGGTCAGTGCTTTTTCTATGGCTTTTCCAAACCAGAATTCTCCTTGGAGAACATCAAAGCCATTGAATGAAATTAGTTGTAAGAGTGTCGCTCAGAATCACAAGGTTACTGAAACTCAAATGTATAATCATTTTTCAAAGAAAGCAAAAGAGAGACTCTTGATTTTTTTTTAATAATCCCATAAATGCTTAATTCAGAGAACAGATCAAAGTATCGGTAGTAAAAAGACTTTGTGAGATAGCTGGCAAGGTGAAATATAAACACTGTAGTGTACTGGTTTTCTAAGTTAATAAAGAATCTATCCATCCATCCATATTAAGGGACTCTGAACGTTATAAAGGCAGAATCCGTTATTCAATTATTTTAAAGTAATAAACACTACTTATTATGGCTTAGTGAGTGATAGTGAAAGTAGCTCAGCCGTGTCCAACTCATTGCTGACCCCATGGACTGTACAGTTCATGGAATTCTCCAGGCCAGAACACTGGAGTGGGTAGCCTTTCCCTTCTCCAGGGGATCTCCCCAACCCAGGGACTGAACCTAGGTCTCCCTCATTGCAGGTGGATTCTTTACCAGCTGAGCCACAGGGAAGCCCAAGAATACTGGAGTGGTAATGTATCCCTTCTCCAGGGAATCTTCCTGACCCAGGAATCGAACAGGGGTCTCCTGCATTGCCGGCGTATTCTTTACCAACTATAAGAAAGCCCTACATGCTGAACTTAGTCATGTACAACTGTTTATGATCCTATGGACTGTAGCCTGCCAGGCTCCTCTGTCCACGGAATTCTCTAGGCAAGAATACTGGAGTGTGTTGCTGTGCCCTCCTCCAGGGGATCTTCTTGACCCAGGGATGGAACCCAGGTCTCCCGCATTGCAGGGGGATTCTTTACTGTCTGAGCCATCAGGGAAGCCTGTACTAAGACTTAAAATGCCAACATTTGCAAACTTTCTTCTCGAGATAAGAATAAGACAAGGCCAATCTTTAAGTTTCCTAATAACATTTTATAAAAATTTTAGCAGAAGCAAACGTAACTAACAATCATTTTCTCCCCATTCACTATTGTAAGGATTTTTGTTTAGTCCTCATAAGCCTAAAAAAAATTCTCCTTATTCAGACTTTGTAGATGAGAAAACTAAGGCATAAAAAGCATCAATAAATTTCTTAAAAATACAGAGTTGTTGACATATGACTTAATCCACAGGAAAATTCTGACTTCTCAGTCACCCTTAATTATCTGTAAATGACTTATACATTCCTTAAATTTTTCTGTAGTACACTGTGGAGGTAACCAGACCAAGTTGCTTTGACTTCATTTAGACTTTGTGACATAAATATCTAAAAAAACTAAGCTATGTCAGGTTGTACTGGCAGAGTTCTGTTAAAAAATATAACCTCTTAAGAGGAAGCAAGTACTTGGCTGAAATGTATTTTACATTTTAACATGCCAGTGAAAAACTGTAGTTTTAAAATACGAGATGAATTAGTTCATCATGTCCCTCCTCTTTCAAGAAAATTGATCCATAGATCTGAAGAGAGGAAATTCCCCAACAAGAAAATAATTATCCTTATTAAGGTTTCCTTTCAATTGCTGTATTTGACATCTTTAGAAGATAACATTTATGATGAAGGAATTAGAGTATTATTCAGTTATGGAGCAGATGATTTTTAAAGCTGGAAGATAACAAGGAAATTATCATAATCAGGATTGTCATCATTATCAAAATCATCAGTGGAATAGTCCTGGGTAATTTCCAAGAAAATGAAAAAGAATGATGATTTTCCTGAAGAAATTTACATATTAAGTCTCAAATTTTCATTGTTGAACACATACATTATGAATGTACTAAAGCCATCTCAGAGTTTTCAAGCCAATGTGGGTAGGGAACAGAAAACTACTGCAAGTTCTAAACTTCACTCTTAAGCTGTAAATATACTGATACATTTTCCTTGAATGTTAAAAAATGGCATCCTTGCTTTTCAGAGTGCTACTGATGAGAGTGTTGGGGTTTTAAAACTTCTATGTCAATAACCGCTATAAATTACTTCCAGGTTTTCCTTTCCTGGGAAAATACATTTATTTATTTATTTTTCATTCATATTTGCATATTTGTGAAATCTCCCACAAGCAGAATCCTGTTGTATGTTTTTCTTTTCTGTACAGAAATGTGAGGATATCATAAACTCTATTTCTCCATCCTATATTTTTCCTTGTAACATGTCGTAGAGGTCAGTACCCAATAGTACACGTAAAGAAGACTAATTCTCTCTAAAGGCTGAGTGTACTTGCATAGTTGCAAGAGGACTTATAGAAATCTGAATTTGAAAGTCATTTTAGTTGTTTTCAGTCTTCTACTCTTAAACTGTTCCATGAATGACTTTGTGTGCAATTTTTTACTTGTAGGACAAATAGAACTGTTAAAGAAATAGAACGGCTAGGTCAGAGATTGAGGGCACTTTAAATATATACAAGTAAAATACACATTCAAACATGTACGTCACCCTAGAGTGATGGGATGCAGTGGGATCTGGGAGCGAGTTTCAAGGGGGGGGCCACATATGTATACCTATGGCTGATTCATGTTGATGTGTGGCAGAAACCAACACAACATTGTCAGGCAATTATCCCCCAATTAAGAGTAAATAGAAAACACACGTATGTGCTAAGTCCCTTCAGTCGTGCCCGACTCTGAGACCCCGTGGACTGTAGCCCACCAGGCTCCTCTGTCCATGGGATTCTCCAGGCAAGGTTACTGGAGTGGGGTGTCATGCCCTCCTCCAGGGGATCTTCCTCAGGGACTGAAACTGCCTGTCTTACTCCTGCATTGGCAGACAATTTATATATATATATATATACACAAATAAATATATGCGTGTGTGTCAAAATATATGTAAATTGCCTTCTACAAATATACCATTTTCACATCCATCAGTAATGCATGAAAATGCCTCAGCAGTACATTAAGATTTTGTTTTCATTTTTGTCACTTTTTGCCAAATTTAATTTACTTTCATCTTAATATAAGTGAGGTAGATTAACTGTATATAATAAAGCATGCTTGCTTATTTTTAAAAAATTGTTTATTCATACCCTTCATTAGTTTTTACCTTGATTTCAATTTCATTCTAATGGATTTGTAGGAGATCCTTACGTACAAGAAAAGTTCCTTTTTAATCCCATATGAATTGTAAACAGCAACCTTACCGACAAAAACTGAATTGGTAGTCCCAGCTTTTCACTTCTCTTAGATTAGATTCTATACCAAAAACCTGGTTCTTGCCACATCGTGAGATGGCGGACTTTTCCACCCCTGGAATTTGTCCTTGTCAATGTAGTTTGTTTTGGCTAAAGATGAGTTCATAGAATGGAGAATGTAAATTTGCTTACAAGATAGATCTTGAAATCTGAAATTGTTTGATCTACAATTACAAGTGGTTTCCCACAGTTACCATTGTATGTTCAACCTGACCACCACATAGAACCCATACAAAGACCAGAGCTCACCCTTGGCCAGCAGCCAAACCTCGCTGGTGCTGCAGGTTGAAGCAGAGATTCCCCTCTCCCCTCAGCAACCTTGTTTGAGTTAGCTTATCCAGATGCAACCTAAGACTGTGTGGGTATGAGCACAAATCCTTACTGAGTGAGCTCTGAGATCTGGGGGTAGCTTGTTACGCAGCAGCAACTGACAGAAACATTAAATGGTCAGTTGTCTCTAGTTGTCATGATGTTTTTTTTAAGTTGCATTATACAGGTATACTATTTATATAGCTTAAATTTATTAATGAGCTTTATGTAAACTTTCTAAGATTTGTATGTATGCTGTGGATATGGGTCTAACTACTGAAATTCTGAATTAATATTAGATGATCTATTTTATTGTAGCTTAATGGTGCTTTTCTTTTGTTTAATTATCCAACACTTTCAGAATTTCTTTTAATACAAATTATGGAGAAGGAAATGGCAACCCACTCCAGTATTCTTGCCTAGAGAATTCTGTGGATGGAGGAGCTTGGTGGGCTGTGTCCTTAGGGTCACACAGAGTCGGACACAACTGAAGCAACTTAGCATGCTTGCATGCAAGAGTAGAAATTAAAAAATATTTTTCAACTTAGCTGTTATCTGCTATTTACTTAATAAATTATATTTATTATATTCCTCTTAATATATATTTAATAAACTATATTTATCATGTTTCTCTTAATATACCAAATTTTCCAATATTAGTTAGATTCAATTTTTTTCTTCTTATCCTTCATTCTGGGAGTCATTCTTACTTATCTTGTCTAAGAGATCCAAAAATAAATTAGCATTTAAAATCAGTTGGAATTTTCATTAGAATTACATAAAATATAGAAATAATTTAGGAAAAATTATATCATTTAAAATACACTGAGTCTTCATTTTCAGTTTCTATAATAATTTTTTTACTTATTACTTTTTGTGCCTCAGGAGTACCTTTTAAAGTTTGTTGATGTTATGTCTATTTTTAAAAATTTTATCTGCTAACTTCATCTTCTATTTCACTGCTGTTTGTCTACACAGAAGATACATAAATTTTGTATCTAGCTAGTTAAATGAGTTACATCTTAATCTTTATTTCTATTTTTTCTTGTGTATTATAAATCTAGATGAAATATATATCTTAAAGCAATCATAAAGGTTTTAAATATTTCTCTTCTGACTTTTTGAAAACATTTCCTGGGAAATAATTTTGCATGCTCTTTGGGCTTCCCAGGTGGCACAGTGGTAAAAAATTCACCTGACACAGAGATGCGGGTTCAATTCTTGCATCCGGAAGATAGATCCTCTGTAATAGAAGTTGTCAACCAGCTTCAGTATTCTTTCTGGGAAAGTTCCATGAACAGAGGAGCCTGGCAGGCTCCAGTCCACAAGGTTGCAAAAAGTCAAACGTGACTGAACAACCGAGAACACGTGCACACAATTGTAGACTCACAGATTAATTGTATTATTTATTAAAAAGAGAGAGACCCTGGATAATCTTTACCCAGCATCTTCAAAACCACGACACAATATGTAACACTATATACCAACTAGAGTATTGACATTCATTCAATTGAAACACACAAGTTTCCCATCACACAAAGGATCTTCATGTAACATTTTATAGCCTCACCTACTTGTCTCCCATAACATAACTTGTCTACCTTCTCCTTAACCCATCTGAAACCACTAAAGCATTCTCTACTTGTGGACTTTTGTCATTTAGACAATATTGTATAAGTAGAGTACAAAGCCTTCTGTGATTGACTTTATCACTCAGCAAATTTTCTGGAGATCTTTCCAGGTTTTTATGCGTATCAACCATCCATTCCTTTATATTGCTGAGCAGGAATCTATGGAATGGCTAACCCATTGTTTGTTCAATCATTTATTCATGGAAGGGCATCTAGGCTGATTCCAGTTTGTGGTTATTGTGGATAAAGCTTCCTGAACATTTGTGTACTGGTTTTGTGCCAATCTAAGTCTTCACTTTTCTGGGATAAATACTCAGGTGTGCCATTGGGGGTGTTTATTTAGTGCTTTAAGAAAGAGACATACTGCCTCCTGGAGTGGCTGTATCACTCTGCAGTCTCAGGAGCAATATATGAATGATTCAGTTCCTCTCCATCCTTGTCATCATTAGATGCTGTCCCCCCTTTTTTTTCTTATCTTAGTCATTCCAATAGGTGTGTGCTGGTATTTCATTGTGATTTTAATTCACATTTCCCTAACAGCTAATGATGCTGAACATCTTTTCATGACCTCATTTGCCATCTGCATATCTTCTTCAGGGAAATTGCTCTTTGTGACTTCTGCCTTGCTCTAAATGGATAGTTTGCTTTTTATTGTTGAATTTTGAGAGTTCTTTTTATATTTCACATGCTTATTCATTGTTAGATAAGTAGTTTGCAAATATTTTCCCGCACAGCAGCTTGTTTTCACATCCTGCTAAGTCTAAGAATTTTTTACTTAGTCCTATGTCACAAAGATTTCCTCCTATCTGTTCATAAAATTTTGAGTTTTGAATTTAATTCCATAATACTGCTTAAATTAGTTTTCTTGTAAGGAATGGAATTTAAGCCAAGGTTCACTTCTTTTTTTTTTTTTTTTGAATCTATGCATGTCCAGTTGCTCCAGCTATATGTTGAAAGTCTATTTTACCTTCTTTGAATTGTTTTTGCAACTATGTAAAAAAATCAGTTGGGAAGAATTGTGTGAATCTATTATTGACTTTGCTAATTCTGCTTTTCCTCTAAGTATCCATCCCTTAGTCAGTACCACACTGCCCTAAGTACTGCAGATGTTCGCACACATGCTCAGTCGCTTCACTTGTGCCTGATTTTTTTTTTGCAACCTTGTGGACGATAGCCCACTAGGCTCCTCTCATGGGATTCTCCAGGCAAGAATACCGGAGTTGCTATTCCTTCCTTCAGGGAATCTTCTCAACCCAGGGATCGAACCTGTGTCTCTTGAGTCTCCTGCATTGCAGGAGAATTTTTTTTTTTACCACTGAGCCACCTGGGAAGCCCCTCTGAATAGTGAGAGCTCCCCCCAAAAAGAACAGAGACTCAGAATGGAAGAAAGAATCACTGAAATTATTTTAAAGTATTGAATTCTCCTGAATGAAGAAAGTCACTGAGTTGAAAGGCCACACTGATAGCAAAACAAATCAACCCCACACCTAATCCATCATCATAGAATTTCAGAACACTGGATGTAGACAGACAATTCTCAGAGCTTCCAGAGAGAAAAGACAAGTTGCATACAGTATAATACTATAGCACATAGAATAGTAGAGTACATATAGTCTCTATAATATCTAATCTATATACTATATATAATACATGTACAGTATTTATAGTATCATATGCAGATTATAGTAAAGCTGAATATTAAATCAAGTCATTCTTTCTACATTGTTCTTCTTTAATAAGCTTGCCTTAAGTATTATTCTAGGTCCTTTTACCATGTATACGTTTTAGAATAAGCTTGGCAACAAATTTCGTTCAGCTTACCTACATCTGGATATGTCTTGATTTCCTATCCATCCCTGAAGGATACTTTCATTGGATATTGGATACTGGCTTAAGAGCTCCTTTCTTTCAAGGTCTGAAAATGTCATGCCTCCTTCTTATGACCTCCATGATTTATGATGATAAATCCACTGCCATTATAATTGTTTTTCTTATAGATGAGTTGTCACTTTTTTTTTTTCATGCTGCTTTCAAGATCTTTTTTCTTTGTCTTCAGTTTTCAGAAGATTAATGATGTGCATTGGTATGGATTTGTTTGAGTCCATCTTGTTTGATTTGCTCAGTTTCTTGACGCTGTAAGTCAAGGGTCTGCTGTCCACTGTGAGCATCCGGGGAACTATGACCAGCTAACGTATTAGTTTGTAGTTAGAACAAAATCTAAGACATGTCAGAATTCTGAATAATCAGGCACAAAAATTTTAAAACACTTTCCAAGACACATGCAGAAACCTTCAAGCTCAATAATAATCAATGAAATTCAGACCAGACAACAAAATAACTTAATTCTTTAACTGTTAGAAGTATTAATACTTGTCCATGAATTTTTATGAGGTTTTTGCCACTCTCGTCTACTATTGATACTACTATTACTGTTACTCAGTTATATGAGGGTAACTGAATAATATGTTGAAATGTCTTAAAAATGTACACCTTAATATAAAATGTTTACATAATATATCAATTTAGTTTCTAAGAATTTTTGATTTCTAGATCTCAAAGAACATTCTTTGCAACACTGATCATGATATAAAAATATGGCAACGCTTCATATATAACCTCTAACAGTAATATTTTAAATGAACAAAATAAAGTATATTGAGATGAAATATTCTGTAGCAACCATAAGGTACTCTCAGAAGTCTTTTTTGTTGTCAAAAGAAAATGATCTCAGTTTAGTTAAACATAATAAGCATGACGCAAAGTGGAATTTTTAGAGAACAATTCCATATTTGAAAGTAATATATTTAGATGCATTAAATAAAACATAAAATATATACTATCATCATACACTCATGGATGTCTTATGCATACTAGTTCATGAGAAAGAAATTGGGTGGACGTATAAATTTTAGAATTTTCAGCATCTAAGTGAGTTGAAGCCAAAAGTTTGGATGAGTTTACCAAAGGAGGGTGGAGAAAAGTACCAGGATCCAGGGATTAAATACTGTGTCTAACATAATTAGATTAACAAGACATTGAGGTTTCATAAGCAGGAAATCAAATGGGTGAAGATACATTTTGGGAAACAAGTAAAAATATTGAGAACCTACTTAACAGAGACAAAAAATATGAAGTAAGATGAAGACTAAAGCTGACCTTGATCATGAAGAGTCCAGTATTTTCCAGTGAAGTCCTTTAGGAAATAAGAGTTATCTCACTTGTTTGAGGTCAAAGAAACCAAAACTCACTTAATTTAAAAAACTGAATAAAATAATAATAAAAATACAATTTTCCACTGTATATTAAGACTATATCATTAACAATAAGATTTGGCAAGAATTGCAGAAAAATGGTTGCATGCTCAGAAATGCAGTAACATTATCTGTTACATTAGAAAGGCAAGTGAGAAAAGCTTTGTATGTCATAATTTTTAAGGAATCTGAGAAGACATTCTTGAAATGCCTCAGGAAGTTTTATGGAAAAACAGGGTATTTCTTCACCTAATAAACACGAGGAGTGATTAGAGTTTTTCATTTATATTTTTGCTTTGAATTTTGGAAGATCTAAAAGATCTTTTTTTTTTTTTTAAGAATGCATGTTATGTTGAGGAACACTTATTGGGTTTTTTTGTTTTTGTTTTTATTTGACTGTGAAAACCATCTATTTATTACACATCGTATCCGGTAGTGGCTGACCTCTCCTGATCCACATGTTTCTATCAAAAGCATGTCCTGTGCCATGACCCCACCTACTTCCAAGGCTAATTAGTACAGAGGTGATAGGAGCTGAAATAATCTGAATATGTGCTCTAGATTTTGGAACAATATCTTTCTAAGTGGATGAAACTGAGAATATGTAAATACAGCCTTTCTCAGTTTAAAAAAAAAAATCTGTCATATAAACAAAGAAGAGCTTCCCTGGTAGCTCAGATGGTAAAGAATCTGCCTGCAATGCAGGAGACCTGAGTTTGATTCCTGGGTTTTAAAGGTACCCTGGAGAAGGAAACGGCAACCCACTCCAATATTTTTGCCTGGAGAATCCCATGGACTGAAGAGCCTGGAAGGCTACAGTCCATGGGGTTGCAAAGAGCTGGACACGGCTGATTAACTTTCACGTTCAAAGAACATACAGGAAGAGAAACAATAGGCAAGAGGTCAAGTGAGGAAGCCATTTTCAAGAGTATTCAATCTGTTAATCTACTCAGGTTCTAACTCCTATACTCTTAGGACAAAATCCTTTTGTTATTGCAAGCCACACAAGTCAGATTGTTATGTAAAATTTAAATGATCATAACTGCTATGTTAATTCCTACATTCATTATTTAGAGTCATTGAAATATCTTGGAAAAGGAGAATGACTTTTAGAGGTTCCATCTTCCACTAAAGAAAAAAAACATGCTTTTTTAAGCTTAAGAAGTTTAATTCAGATATTTCTTTTAGGAATTATAATTCTAAATGAGCAATCAACATCCGGTATATGAGTATTTTGAAATGATGGATTAGAGATAGAAGTAAGTATCTAGACATAGAAATAGGCATGTGTGGATATGTCAATTTTTAAAACACATGCTCTTCATAATGTTATTATATCTATAATACTCTGAATAATATTACAGTGTAGAAGAGCACTTAAAATGTATTTCATTTTTTAATTTCCATAATTTTACAATGATCTTTTCTGATATAGCTTTCTGAGTTCTATTGTTCTAACAAAATAATCATAAAAAAAAGAAAAGTTCAACATTTTGTAGGGGCTTCTTCACATAATTAAAACCTCTTAAGTTATTAAATTCAGGACCCAGTAATCTTTGCTTCTGACTTACAATAACAAAACTGTGCTAACTTTATCATGTGTAATCTTACTGCTAACTTCACATAGTGCTGTGAAAGTGCTGAAAATCTGTACAAGTTTTCCACCAATAAAAATGATTAAAATCCTAAATCATTGTGATAGGATATCAGAGGCTGCAATTATATCTGCTAAGATAATTGAATGGAAAAAAAATCACTGTTAAAAAAATTACAACCAGTAGTTTTCTTAGCATAGGGTATCTTTCATGTATTTTTAAACAATTTCTCCAATAAATAAAACATGAGCATCTGTATTAATTTTCATGCATAACTAATCCACGTAGAACAGTCTCAATCTATTGTGTCATTAAAATGGTTAGCTTTGCTATAAAAATAAATGTAATGCCCATTGCTGAAATTTGACAAAATCAGAAACAAAATTGCGGTATTACACCATGACTCCACTGCTACTGTTGGTCTTCTTACACACGTTTGTATTTTTATATGACAGATATTAGCTTATAAATAAAATATGGTCGATAGTTAATTTCTAAGTGGATTTTAATGTTCATAGTACAACTAATATGCAGGGTATGTCATGCCAAATGCCAGGATAGATGAATCACAAGCTGGAATCAAGATTGCCGGGAGAAATATCAACAACATCAGATATGCAGATGAAACCACTCTAGTGGCAGACAGTGAAGAGGAACAAAAGAGCCTCTTGAAGATCAAAGAGGTGGGTGAAAATACTGGCTTAAAACTTAGCATTCAAGATACTAAGATCATGGTATCTGGTCCCCTCAATTCATGGCAAATAGAAGGAGGATTGTGGAAGCAGTGGCAGCAGGAAGATTTTTGTCTTGGCCTCCAAAATCACTGGGGACAGTGACTGCAAGAAATTGAAAGATGCTTGCTCCTTATAAGGAAAGCTATGACAAATCTAGACAGTGTATTAAAAAGCAAAGATAGCAATTTGCCAATAAAGGTCATATAGTCAAAGCTATGGTTTTTCCAGTAGTCATGAACAGATGTAAGACTTGGGTCATAAAGATGGCTGGATACTGAAGAACTGATGCTTTATTTTGGTGCTGGAGAAGACTCTTGAGAGTCCCTTGTACAGCCAGGAGTTCAAACCAGTCAATCCTAAATGAAATCAGTTCTAAATATTCATGGGAAGGACTGATACTGAAGCTGAAGCTCCAGTACCGATACTGACTTATTGGCAAAGACTCAGACGCTGGGAAAGACTGAAGGCAAAGGAGAAGAGGGTATCAGAGGATGAGATGGTTAGATATCATCACCAACTCAATGCACGTGAATTTGAGCTAACTCTGGAGATAGTGAAGAATTGGAAAGGCTGGCATGCTGCAATACAAGGGGTTACAAGGGGTTGCAAAGGGTTAGACACAAGTTAGTGACTGAACAACAACAAGCACACCATAGATTGTCATTTATTAACAAAATAACAAAAGAATTAATACTGCAGAAAAAAGTTTAAAAGCAAGTGAGACTTTATACTGGTTTTATATTTAAGATCATGTTTATTATGCACTACAATATGCCCACATAGAGGAATTCGTAAACCATTGTCCACAGGCTAAACTGTCTTCCTATTTTTATAGATAAGGTTTTATTAAAACTGCCACACAACACTGTAAAGCAATTATCCTACAATTAAAAAAAAATCCTACCACATTTACTTGTTTTCAAATTGGGGTTTTGCACTAAAATGGCAGAGTTTAGTGATTTTGAAGGAGAGAGAGACAACATGACCCCCAAAACTCAAAATATTTATTACCTTTCCATATACAGAAACATGTTTCCTAATTCCTGCTTTAGGATATCAAACAAATGTAATATTCACTGCATTCAACAGTTTACAATCTTTTCAAGCAGAAAAATATATACATCAAATAAATACCTATCAATTGTTGCATTTTTCCTACTAAATTCTTCCAAGCAGGGATATTTCACTTGAGGATTCTAGTTTGAAATAATCTTTAATGATCTTTGGTTAGTCAAGCACACTGATTCTTCTGTGTGTGTGAGTGTGAGTGTGTGTGTGTGTGTGTGTGTGTTTATTCAGTCACTCAGCCATGTTTGACTCTGTGACTCTGTGGACCCTAGCCCACCAGGCTCCTCTGTCCATGGGACCTCCAGGCAAGAATACTGGAATGGGTTGCAATGCTCTTCTCCAGGGCATCTTCCCCACCCAGGGATAGAAGCCATGTGTCCTGAGGATCCTGCATTGCAGGCGAAATCTTTACCATTGAGACACTACTTTTACTTTATTATGGCATTAATACTATCCCAAACACTTCAACACAGAATCTTTAAAACCATATTATATTGTCCATAGAGTAGAATTCTTGCTCTTAAAAAATTTTTAGAAGTAAATTAATTTTCATTTTCTATCATACATTGTAAATATGATTTCAATATCACTAAAGATCTCAGTAAGACCTAACATATGCAAAGTATAGTCTGAAAAATTTTGCTCAGAGGTTCTGTTAAATAAAATTGATTTCTTCTGAGAATAAAGTGCTGATACTTCTGGATAAACTAGGGTAAATTAAGAATGTAGCATTTAAAAATCAAATGAACAATAATATATTCCATCTGCTTAGATTTTTTAAGTTAACATTTAAAATATAATATTGATTTATACTTTGTTTTTTGATTTATCAGCTCAAAAGTAGACCATATCTGCAGTTCTCTTTTAACTTTAAAAAAGGACCTGTATCTAGTTGAATATAGTCAGAACTATAAAATCTAAACATTTCCAAGCCCATGTATGTTTTATGATTTGATAAATGGCCTCCATTGAAGTAAACAAAGCCATAGAAAAATATTTTGAGGGTGAAAGAGTCTTCTTGTGATATGAATTTTGCACACTGATGTATTGAAAATTAATAATCTGGATGAAGAACTACTTTTGAAAACATTATTTGTAAGGCACTGGAATAATATAAGGAATACAATGTTAGAAAGTTAAGCTGTTTGTGCTTCTCTTCTTTTATTTATGTTTTTTACTGTGATAAGTTTAGTCCACAGGAGATCTATCCTCTTAAATTTTTCAGGGCACAGTGCAGTGCTGTTAACTATGAGCACATAACAGAACTCTAGGATTTATTCATCTTGTATAATCAAAACTTTATAGCCATTGAGCATTTCCCCATTTTTGTCTCCCTTGGCAACTACCATTCTACTCTCTTTCTGTAAGTTTGACTCTCTGGGGTCTTCATATACATGGAGTCATGCAGTAGTTATCTTTTTGTGACTTGCTCATTTCACTTAACGTAATATCCTCTTCTTTCCTCCATGCTGTTACATATGGCAGGGTTTCCTTTTCTTTTTTAACTTGGAGGATGATTGCTTTACAATGTTGTGTTGGTTTCTACTGTATCACAATGCAAATCTGCCATAAGCATATAAATATCCTCTCCCTCTATGGCCTCTGAGCCCTCTAGGTCATCATGGAGCACTAGTCTGGACTCCTGGTATAACAGAACAGCTTCTCATCAGCCATCTATTTCACACATGGTAGTATATATACATCAATTGTATTCTCTCAGTTCATCTCACCTTCTCCTTCCCCCACTGTGTCCACAAGACAGTCCTCTACGTTTGTGTCACTATTTCTGCCCTGCAAATGAGTTCATCAGGACTTTTTTTCTAGTTTCCGTATATATATATATATATGTGTCACTATATATTTGTTTTTGTCTCTCTGACTTACCTCACTCCGTATAACAGGATCTGTGTCCATCCACCTCATTTCATCTGACTCAAATGCACTCCTTTTTAGAGTTAAGTAATATTCCATTGTTTATGTGTACCACAACTTCTTTATCCATTCATCTATCAATGGCCATTTAGACTACTTCTACGTCTTGTTGATTATAAAGAGAATTTCCTTCTTTTTAAGAGTTGAACTATATTCTGTTTTCTTTTTCCATTCATAAATCAGTAGACATTGATGTTTATTTCATATCTTGGCTATTATAAAGAACATTGTTATGAACATGGGAACCAGATCTCATGGAAATATTGATTTAAATTCTTTAGGATATATATACCCAGAATTTTCATTGCTAGATAATATGGCAGTTCTATTTTTAAGGAACCTCCATGTTATCTTCCGTAATGACTGCACTTGTTTGCATTCGTATCAGCAGTGTACCAGTATTCCAATTTCTCCACATCTTTGTCAATGACTGTTAACTGTTTTTTTTTTTTTCTATTTTGTCTTTTTTTTTTTTTTTCTTTAAGTCCCATTCTAAGATGTGGGGCATAATATCTCTTTGTGCATTTTCCTGTGGCTTAGTGATCTTGAGCATCTTTTCCTATACAGTTTAGCCATGTATGTGTCTTTGCTGGAGAAATGTCTATTCAAGCATTTTGCTCATTTTATATTGGGCGCTGCTGTTTATTATTGTGTTGCAGGATTTTCTTATGCTTTGGAAAATAACCCCTTACCATATTTATGGTTTGCAAAAATTTCATACGTTGCATTTTCACTGTGTCGATTGTCTTCTTTGTTGCACAGAAGCTTTTAAGTTTGAGGTAGTCCTCCTTGCATATTTGTCCTTTGGTGTCATATCCATGAAATAAGTGCCAACACTAATGTCATGAAGGTTTTTTGCTATATTTTCTTCTTATAGTTTTATAGATTTAGGTCTTATGTTTAAATCTTTAACCTGTTTTGAGTTGACTTTTGTGTATGCTGCAAGATAAAGATCCAATTTCATTCTATTTCATGTGGCTATCTGATTTTTCCAGCACTATTTGTTGAAGAGACCATACTTTCTCACTCTGTATTCTTAGAACTTTAGCTAAAGATCAATTGATCATATAGGTGTGTTTATTTCTGGACTCTCTACTCTGTTCCAATGGTCTATATGTCAGTTTTTATGTCTGTACCAAATTTTAAAAATTACTGTAGCTTTTTAATTCACTGGAAGTCAGGAATGTGGTGTCTCCAGCTTTGTTCTTTCTTAAGGTTGCTTTGGCTATTTTGAGTCTCAAATTATAGCTTGGATTCTTCTCTCTCTGAAGGAACAGAATCTGATGTATATTATGGTTAAATACAAGAATGTGTATTTCATAAATGAAAAAAAGAAACATTAGAAAAGATTTTCTCTTTTGCATAGAACAGATTTCAAGTACTTCTAATTAGCACTGGCAACACTAAAATTTGTAATCTCTTTATTTACTCTAAGTAGCAAACTCTACCCTCTGCCTTTTGGATTTCTGATATTTGAGATTCATTTTAGATCCAAATATGTTACATATTGAAGTAGAGTATTTTTAAATTATAAGCAATCTTAGAGATCACAACTTTATCACTTTTTTTTTTAGCAGTGATAATTGGGATTCAGTGAGTATATGGAAGTAACTGGGTAGAGTTAGTTATTTTTCCAAATTAAAATCAGCTTTTATTTTTTTCTCAAATGTAGTATGCACTGCCTTATGTATGAAAATTGGTTATTACTTAATCCAAAAAAGGTAAACAGTAAAGGCCAAATATCAGATGCATTCCCTAGGGTAATTCTGATGTATATTATTATTGCCAGACAAACTCACTCAGGGACTCATTGGTTTCATTGATATTCTAGAGAATCACAGGAGGAATATTCACCCACACTGATGCCAGTTATGTATGTAAATCCTCTGTACAATGATGGGAGAATTACCCTAAAGTGTTTGACTTAATTAATCTTTTCTGAGACCCTTCACTACAGAACTAAAAATCTAAATAATGAGTAGGGACAGAGTATTAAATATCTTTCTGCACTTAGGGGATGATTAATTATAATGGCTAAACCCCTGAACATTAAGTTGAATACTAATCTGATGACAGAGTTTGGAATTAAGCCAGTGCTATGCATACATCTGGATGCTTTCTACCCTTTGGACGGAATAATAAAAAGAAGAAGAAGGACATATTAATAGTTTATATTCATTCCGTTTAACACAATCTCCTTTATATGTGTTTGTAAGTTAAGTGTAAAAGTAAATTTCTCATACTTTCTTAACCAAAAACATGAGCTGCATATTTATCTCATTGATTTGATACTCCTCTCTGGGTACTGAGATATATAAAGTGGATGTTCTTCAAATACAAGTGAGGGAAATAAACAACAAAGAAGAAAGAAACTGACCCTATAATTTACACAAACATCTTTCTGTTGTGCTTGCCTGTTGTCTGAAGACAGCTTGAAGAAAATGTACAGTCTTGTGTAGTTGCAAACTGCTTTGAGATGGTTTTGATTTACAGAGCAAATACTCACTAAATTGCTCTGTATCACATGAGCTTGCAGGGCTGGTGCAAATAAACTAAAAGGGCAAATGGATAGAAGGTCAAAGATAAATGTTATTAAACACTTTTGCCAATAGACAATAGAAATAGGAAAACCGCTTTCACAAAAATAAAAAAAAAAAAGAGTTGGAAAAACAAGAAGCTCTTTCAAACTTGCTTTCATTGTTCCAAGAGATCTACCCTATCCCAGTGACAATAGACAGAAAAATGTCTGCCAGATGTTTATTTCTGAGTCCTTCTTCTCTAGCTTTGGTGTTTAGAAGTAGAGAAGAATACGAGGTCAAATATCCACCGCCTGAGCACTAATAAATTTTCTTCTTTCTTCAATGTTGATCGATTTGGTCATGACACCATTCTTCAGATCATTCACCTTGCTCCATTCAGTTGAAATAAAGCACCAGACTGTTGCTGTGTGCTAGGAATTTTCCCCCATTAACGCACTGCTATAGTGCATTTCCCTCCCCTTATCTGTGACCAGAAAGTAGATACATATCAGATCTTACAAAGTTCTCAGACAGTAAAGAATCTGCCTGCAATGCAGGAGGCCCGGGTTGGATCCCTGGGAGGGAAGACTCCCTGAAGAAGGAAATGGCAACCCACTCCAGAATTCTTGCCTGGAGAATCCCATGGGCAGAGGAGTCTGGTGGGCTATAGACCATGGGGTCACAAAGAGTCAGACATGCCTGAATGCACGCACACATATGTGTGCACACAAACACACACACACACTCAATGGGGGCAAGTCAACACATGAAGAGAAAACTACAAGGGCTACTAAGGCTAGGAAAGAATTAATGGGAAAGAAAATCTATGGAAGGGCACCCTTGGAAGAGGATCACTTCTAGTTGAAGAAGGTGGAGTTTCAGCCTATTGGATGGAGTTTGCTGAGTTGCCTGCCCCAGAGCTGGTCCAGGGTCTCCAAACTAGCAGGCATATTCTCAGAGAGATGGGAGCCACTGTGCATGGGTGGGGATGTGGAGCATGTCCGTGTGCTACAGCAGGAGCAGCTGAAACCAGGCGGAGAGACAAGCGCTCTGCAAGAATCAGCTCTGGCTGCAGCATCTCCGAGAAGCTGGGCAGGACTGCAGTGGGCACCCCTGAAGGGATCCTGGCATGTGAGAGTGGGGCTGGGCAGGGAAAGGGATCTGAGAGCGCCAACTCAGACTGGGGTTTGGGTCTGGGATGTCTAGTGCCCCTGGTGATACTGTTACTACTGCCTGAGTCATCTGCTGAAGAAAACAGGCGATGCAGGCGATGTGGAATTTTTTGCAAGCATTTTCTCCCATTCCATAGGTGGCCCTTCTGTTTTGTAGCTCTGCAAAAGCTTTTAAGTTTAATTAGGTCCCATTTGTTTATTTTGGCTTTTACTTCTTTTGCCTTAAGAAAGAAATCCAAAACAGTGTGGCTACCATTTGTGCCAGTGAATGCTCTGCCTACATTCTCTTCTAAAGAGTTTTGTGGTTTCAGGTCTTACATCTAGGTCTTTAATTCATTTTGAGTTTTTTATCTATAGTGTGAGGAAATGCTCTGAACTCATCCTTTTACTTGGAGCTGTCCAGTTTTCCCAGCACCATTTATTGATACCAAAAGTACCATCCATAAAAGAAGAAATTGATAAATTGTTCCTGTATAACAATTTAAAATGTATGCCCTTTGAAAAATGCTGTTTAAAGAATAAAACTGCAAACTGGGAGAAAATACTTGCAAATCATATATCTGAGGAAGGACTTGGGTCTAGGATCTATAAGAACTCTCAAGACTCAGTAATAGGAAAACAAACAACTTAGCTGAAAAATGTGGGAGGGAGAGGCTAATAACTGAAATACTCCACAAAAAAAGGGTACATAACACATACGCATATCAAAGATGCTCAATATTAACAGTCATTGTTATGGTGGTGGTGATGGCTGTGTAGTTGCTAAGTCTTTGAGATCCCATGGACTGTAGGCCAGCTGGCTCCTCTCTCCATGGGATTGCCCAGTCAAGAATACTGGAATGGGTTGCCATTTCCTTGTCCAGGGGATCTTCCAGACCCAAGGGCTTGAGCTGAATTCATGTCTTGTGCACTGACAGATGGATTCGTTACCACTGAGCCACCTGTGAAGTCCATTGATAGTCATTATGGTCGTGGAAATGAAAACCAAAATGGAATACAACTATCCGTCAGTTGGGAGAGTTAAAATTTAAGACGGATGATACCAAATATTGATGTGGATCCAAATGACCTGGAGCTCTCATACACAGCTCTTGGGGTGCAAATGGTATAAACAATTCCAAAACCAGCTCCACCATTTCTTGAAAACTTAATCACACACTGACCCAGCCATTATACTGAGATAAAGAATAAGGACTGTTATGAAGTAGATAAAACAAAGATAACAGGTGACTTTAAAATCTTCATCTGTGCTCATTCTAGCCCTTGTCTTGTGGTAGAAGTGGGAGTTGAGAATGCAACACTATGGAAAACAGTTTCTTTTTTCCAGACCTGAGTTTTAGGTATAAATGTTAAATTTCATTAGTATAACTATTTTTCCTTATGAACAACATTTCTTATAAAATTTATTGACCTTTAAATGAATCCTTGTGTACTTTTCTGGTGCTCAGCTTAATAAGCACTTTGATCCTGCTCTCTGCTTGAGGGAATACTATATATATCATGCTGCAAACATCTTTACTAAGCTGAACCACAGTAAACTCAGTTTAAATAGACTCCATTCGTATCTTTGAAATCTTGGTAACACAAATGCCTACATTCCAGAAATTACAGAATTCGTATGTGTTTGTCCTGAGTATTTCTTTGGAAAAAAGAACTGGTCACAGCATCAAATTAGAATGCTTAACCTTCCATACAGTTTACAGTGGTACTTTTTGGAAAAGATAACATGTTGTCAAAGCCATAACCAAAAAAAAACCATTAAAACAAAAAACTAATCCTGCCAGCTGGTTAACTGGGTAAGACATTGGGTGAGGCCACAATTTGTGATAAGAAGGTGGGTTGAAAATACCATTTAAATCAGGCATATCTGAAGGAAGTACAAACACTCCTATTTCGGTACCAAAATAAAATACACACATGAAGAGAAGCACGTTTATTGTGAATATTAAAATAATTTACAAAAAGTAATCTCATTTCTCACCAGACGTTTTACAAAATAAAAGAAAAATATAGTTAGGATTTTTCTAAAAGTCACTGTCATTGTGTTGCCTCAGGCTACTGATCAACTTCACTTCCATCTCCTTTCCAAGTCCTGCTGGTGATGTGGCCAATATGAATTCCCTACAAATGCACTGGGCTTTGTCAATGCTCTTTATTGAAGGAGAGCCCTCAGGAGAGATCCATAATGAAGGAGCAAAGTAGGCTAGAGACAATGGCTACTCAAGCACGTGATGTCAGGCGAACTCCAGTTTGTAACCAGACCCCAGCAGGAATTCCTTAGGCTTGTCTTGCCTTGATACAATGGACTTGAATTTTGTAAGTCCTGGAAGAAACTTCTAGGCTCCTCCTCTATAAGGAGGGATCAAGCACCCTAAAGGCAAGCCCTGGGAGGAAGCAGGTGGGAGCCAAGAGTGAAACCCCAGGTGCACAGAGGGAAAGGGCAGACCAGGGATCCAGGGTACCTGGTCTGGAACCAACAGCATCTGATGCAGGTGAGAGTGAAAGTGAAGTCACTCAGTCGTGTCTGACTCTTTGCCACCCTGTGGACTGTAGCCCACCAGGCTCCTCCATCCATGGGATTCTCCAGGCAAGAATACTGGAGTGGATTGCCATTTTCTTCTCCAGAGGATCTTCCCAACCCAGGGATCGAACCAAGGTCTCCCACATTGCAGGCAGACGTTTTAACCTCTGAGCCACCAGGGAAGCCCTCTGATGCAGGTGTGTTACCTTATTTCATCCTAGCAACAGCCTGCCAGGTAGATAGTAGTTTTATGTCTGTTTTCCATAGGTAACTGATGCACAGAGAGGTCACTTAACCCCTCCCATTTTACATAGCAAGTAAGCAGCTGCACCTTTACTTGGAAGAAAGAATGAGAGGGTTGGAGGCATAAAGGGGCAAAGTGGAGAGGGGGAAAGAGAGGGTGGTGGTTTAGTCTCGAAGTCATGTCTGACTCTTGAGACCCCAGGGAGCCTGCCAGGCTCCTCTGTCCATGAGGATTCTCCAGGCAAGAGTAATGGAGTGGGTTGCCATTTCCTTATCCAAAAGAAAGGTTGGAAGGAAGTAAAACTGTAAAACACGTGTATGATCTCCTACTGTACAGAGGTTCCTACTGAATTTTGGAAATTCAAATAAATTGCTGTCAACATTTGAGGTTCTTTATCTGGTTCTTGATGTCCAGAGGAACTTGGGTCAAGGCACATAAAGCCTATGACCCTAGTCAAGATACATGCATTTTAAAAATCCATTTTTTTCATTTCAAAATTTCAGTGAAAATGACAACCTCTAACTTAATAACCAGGAAACTGCTTATTCTATTTTTCCAGGACATTTACCTGGATATTTAACTTCTCTTTCTTATGTTTCCCAATACGAGGATTGAATATTTACAAGTACAAACCCTAGTTCATGCCTGATGTTCTAGGTGAGTGATACATAAACAAGACTAAAATAAATTATGTTATCTTTAGGTGACTTGGTTTCAATTTTTGTAATATGAACATATTAAAATATATTACATATTCTAGATTTAAGAATATAATATATTTCAAAAGATATTTAAAATAAAAATATGCTATGAAACATATGCTTATTATGAATACTTTTCAAAATGACATCCTTTTTATAAACTGATAGGTAAAAATTACTCATATCCACAATGACAGCTCCTTTGTTCCTCACATATGATATATTTCTGTCCATTTGTTCATCTCTGTGCTTATGCCTATAGCCTCTGTTGTACCCTTGGTACTTCCTACTTAGAACCACAAAGGAGCTACCTTACCTATTCTATTGTTGGTGATAACAAAATAGTTCATCCTTTTTTTCCTGTATATATGATTGCATGATTACGCTGGATTATACAATCCAAGTCCTATGAAGCTGATTCAATGAATTACAGCAATGTAACTGATTAAATGTAAAATGTCGTTTCTTTAGCCAGCTTCTTTTACCCCCTTTTCCTTCATTTGCCTCTTTATCTCTTTAAACAAATTAACGTAGACCCCTATGTCTTTTTATCCTCCACTTAAAACAGGTTTCTTATAAGTTGTCTTGCATAAGTTTCTAAATTATATATAAAATTTTATATCTTGAAATTTCTCTGGACATCTCAAGTCATCACTGCCTATATGTCTATCTGGATGGCCAATATAAGACCAAATGTATCTAGGTAATTTGTCTTTTGCATCACATTGTATTGTTAATTTTGAGAGTTAGTGTTTATAAGATAAAAGCTAAAGCACCATACTTTGGCCACCTGATGCAAACAGCCAGCTCATTGGAAAAGACCCTGATGCTGGGAAAGATTGAGGGCAAGAGGAGAAGTGGGAAGATAGAGGATGAGATGGCTGGATCACATCTGTCACTCAAAAGACATGAGTTTGAGCAAACTCTGCGAGATGATGAAGGACAGGGAAGCCAGGCAGGCTACAGTCCATGAGGTCACAAAGAGTAAGACACAACTTAGCAACTGAACAATAACGAAAGCACCATATTATGCAGTTCTATGTCTCATGTGATAATTTGCAAAAGATGAGTATGAGCTCAATAACATGGTAAGAACATTGTGCCATAGTGATACTACTTTGAATACCATCTAAGAGGTATTTCCTTTTTGTGTACTTTTATACTTTATTTGTAGCTCTTTCTCAGAGTTCCCCAAGGAACTTTGCTACTGCTCCCAATTTCTGCCGGGTATGCCTTACATGGGCTTCACACACACTCCCACAAAGTCTTGACAAAGGCGGTCAGAGAGGGAACAAAGGAGGCACGATTCTTTATATCAAAGACAGTACAACACATTCAACCCGATTTTATAAGAAGGTGTATAATACACATTATCCATGCATCGTGAGAACATCCTTGTCATTCTAGGGCTATGGTGAGTCTTGCCAGGCAATTCGAAATTGTACTTGCAAATACAATTCCTGGTTCTTGTAATGTGATCTAGGTGAATGATGCATAAACAAGCGTGGCTCTTATCACCCAGTGCCTGGGAAGACAAATGGAATTCAGGTAGCGTATTCTGAGCAATTAGATAGAGACGACTCCCAGTGGTACCGCTCCTCAAACTCCACATACCTCAATGCTTATATAAAACAATTGCTGTCTGATGAACGCTTTTACCAAAGCAGCAGAGAGACAACACTATAAATGGCGTGAAGTAGTAACACTTGACCTAACACTATAACAGCTATGATAATGGGAAATGAAAAGGAAGTGCAGACATAATGGATTATAAATATCAAAGGCATGTTGACACAAAGAAGGAAACGTCACAATGCAGTTGGCATGATCAATGTTTTAAATGAAATCCGTGATAGCCACACTCAGGAGGCAAGAGCTGGTGGGAAAAGAAGTGCTCTTCAATGGCTCAAGGACTTTTTCTCTCTCCTGTGTCAAGTGCAGCAGTCTACACAGCATAGGGAGTTAATATATACTGATGGCACGAAATTTAAAAATCAAATCAGATAATCTTTGGCATCAATTTAAGACACAGATTACCAATAATCAGTGCAGAAAGAAAAGTCGCTTTCCTGATGTTAGAAATTATGTGCCGTTCTTGAGCTATATTATACAATAATAGGTCTTATGCATTTTTTCTAATTATAGGATAACTGAGGAAAAATTGGGGGCCCCTGGTGGCTCAGCTGTAAAGATTCCGCCTACAAATCAGGGGCAGCGGGAGACGTAGGTTCCATCCCTGTGTTGGGAAGATCCCCTGGAGAAGGAAATGGCAACCTCACAGGTTACAGTCCATAGAGTCACAAAGAATCAGGCACAACCGAAGCAACTTAGCAAGCAGAAAGGCATGAAAAAAGTAATGAAAGGTAAAGACATAGCAAATTTTCCCATATAGGGTACATATTTCCAAGAAAAATCACGTACACACATTCTCATACACTCTGCATGCGTGCGTGCTAAGTCACTTCAGTTGTGTCTGAGTGTTTGTGACCCAGTGGTCTGTAGCCCACCAGGCTCCTCTGTCCATGGGGATTCTCCAGGCAAGAATACTGGAGTGGGTTGCCATGCCCTCCTCCAGGGGATCTTCTCAACCCAGGGATCAAACTTGCCTCTTCTGCAATGCAGGTGGATACTTTACCACTGAGCTACTGGGGAGACCCCTCATATACTCTAGATATGCTGAAATGTAAATTCTTCATTCAGAGCACTAAATTTTGGGCACTCTGAAATACAAACAAAAGAAATAACCTCAATGTTACGCAAGTATGTGCTTTCTGTTATACCAATACACTTTCAGATCAAACTCACTGGATATTTTTCTGGGAGTAGAAATTTTTCTTTTACTAAAGAACATACAGAGAAAACAAAATTATTTCTTTAAGAAAATATCTGTCAGACTTTTGATAGACTGTTCCATTAAGCCATTTCAATAAATTCCCTTGATATTTCATTCTTAAAATTCTTTGATAAATTAAGTAATTAGCTCAGCTCCAATATTGTTAATTAATTAATAATGCTCATTTTCATTGTTTATTGATTCAATATTCTGTCTACACCTGAGTAAATAGTCTTCTTTCAGAAAGTTACTGGTTAAATTATCCTATGTCATTTATCACTAAAGTCACGGACATGTTTGTCCTGTGAAGTTCCCTCTCTGCTAAGAAGTAATTGAGGCTTTGAGCTTCCAAAAGGTTAAGTAATCTATGAATGACCAAATAGTTTCATCTCAGAAGGTCATTGTTCTTAAAAGTCACAGTCATTAGAAGTGATTGCAGCTTAACTACCTACCTTGGAGTTGTTTTTTAAGTCTTGAAGAATTAGAAAGCAAAATAAAAATTCTCACTTTTATCAGGGGTTAGATTACCATAGGGTCAGTGCCTTCAAGGTGAAGTTGTCAGTGTCTGAGTGCAATTTTGTACTCAGTTGTAAAGAGACCCTAAATTGCTTAGAAGAAAAGTATAAATAACCAAGCTCTTTTCGTGAGGGGGATATTTTCCATAAATACAGGTTTGTGCACACACATACACCCACACCCACACACACAAAAAAAAAACTAAAATTTTTTGCAGAGTTGTGTTGTTTTACTGTTAAAAATAACATTTCCAGACCTCAAATCATAAACATAACATCATATGTAATTTTCAAAAGTTCCAGATATTTGTATATGAAGAAAAGAAACCTATTGAAAGGAATTAGTATCTCCTTTCAACTCTCCAGCCAGAGCAAGATTGATGTGGACTGAAAAAAAAAAAAATCATGCCACCTAAAAGTTGAGAGTGATGTTTTATTTGAGGGGAAATTTTTAGGACTCCCAACCCAGGAGGCAGCATCTCATAAAACCCTAAGAGAATGGCTCCAGTGAGGTGTGAGGGTAGCCAGGTTATATCGAATTTTTGTAACAAAGGGCAGGTAGTTGGAATGTCAAAAGATTATTGTTAATTAAAGAAGACCAGATATTCCGACTTAAGGAATTTAGAGCTTTTCTATGCCTGGGAAGATGCCAGATCTAGGCTCACTGAAAGCATTCCTTTGGTATGCACCCCAGCTCTCTGAGGCCCATATCCTGTGTTTTCACACCCTGAGTTTCCTTAGGACTCATCATAGGGAGTGGCTGCAGTCTGGTGGCTGCTAGTCTTCTTTTCAGCCTTGAGTTCCCTTAGGGCTCACCAGCTGACAATGTCCTCAGTAGCCTCTGTGGCCCCACAGACCCGCGTGCCTTCACTGGTGGTTCTGATGGTTCAGCGTCCACCTGCAATGCAGGAGTCAGGAAGATCCCCTTGGACAAGGAAATGGCCACCCATTCCAGTGTTCTTGCCTGGAGAATCCCACGGACAGAAGAGCCCAGCAGATCACAGTCTATGGGGCCATTAGGAGGTGGACAAGACTGACTAATATCCACACGTTCTGTAGCTCACCAGGCTAGTCTGCCCACGGAATTTTCCAGGTGAGAATATTGGAGTGGATTGCCATTTCCTCCTCCAGAAACCAGCTCACGTTGGAGGGCTGCAATTATTGATAACTGTGACATCCTTGTTTACTGATCTGGCAGGAAATATTCCATTTCTCATCTCCGTCTACTGTTGAGCAGACTCCTTTTCTGTTTGCCTTTCTTTCAGACCTGAAGAATCATTTTATCTGTGCTCCACAGAGTCCAATTTATCTTTCTAAAAAGCCAAAATGAATATCTACCTGATTCTCTTTCTGAATCACCTTTTAGCGTCTTCCAAAGCCTGTCCTGCAGTCCAAACGTGTTTTCGTAAAAGCGTGAAAGACACGGAAACACAGTTTTAAAGATGGTGGTAATTTGAACATCGATGACACAATTTTGAACTCATCTATTCTTTTGACCAATAAACGGCCAACTTAAAAAATAAGCCACAACATGAGAATGGTAAGCTAAGTTTTATTTGGGGGCAAAATGAAGACTAGAGCCCAGGACACAGCATCTCAAACAGCTCCGAGAAACTGCTCCAAAGAGGCGGAGGAGAAGGTCAGTACAGAGGTGATTTTGGTGAAAGGGAAGTGCATGCAATCAAGCACATAATTTTTGCAGAAGTTTTCTGTTTCCTGTAGGTTGCTGCTAGTCCTAAGACGTCTCACCATAAAGGATTTCAGTGCTTTTCTAGATATGAGAAGACTCAAGAATTGGACTCATAAAATTGGCTTCTGAAAATATTTATCTGAAGGCCTGTCCTGCCAGTTTTTCCCAGGGGACAGAGTGCCTTGTTCCTGATCTTCACATTGATCTACTTTCAGGGGTATTGAAAGTCAGCTGCTGCAGCAGGACGGAATTTAATCCTTGTAGAGGGAGTTGGGAAGTGCCAATTTGTCGTTGACAAAACCACCATGCTCCTTGACAGTTCCTCCCTTCTGCATTTCTAAATAATAGTGATTTTCACTAAAGATTGATAGGCACTTCTCTCTCTGAGATGTGTTTGTTTATGTAATTACTAGAAGTATACGATTTGGAAAACCAATCCACCACCGACTCAAATCCTGCCCCAGTTACGCAGTTGAAGATGAGTTGAGCTATAGAACTCCTCAAGTGCTCCGTCACTCAATCTTGTCTGACTCTTTTGCAACCCCATAAACTGTAGCCAGCCAGGCTCCTCTGTCCATGGGATTGTCCTGCCAAGAATACGGGAGTGGGTTTCCATTTCCTTCTTCAGGAGAATTCCTTAAGGGCCTCAGGTAAATTTCACTGAATTGTAATTCAATATTTTTATTTCAGTCCACACAACTAGATGTATTGGTGAGACTGGACACTCTCATCATCACAGTGAATTGCAATGTCTCATCTCTGAATTAAATTTAAATTGAATTTGAAAAGACTTTCCAGCCCATAAAAGAAGGATCAGGGAAAATGCTTCATTTATCTCCATCTTACAAACTGAAGGGAATAGGTTGCTGAGTGTTTTATCATCAAAAGTTCATATTCTATAAATCTGAATTGGGAAATGGGAAAAAATCAAGTCATTTAAAATTTATTAGGAAAAGGAGGAGAAAAAGCCAGTCAAAATGTACAGCTAATAATTTTCAGTGATTCCAGAAGCACACACAAAAAATCATTCCTCATTCTTTCTTCAACTGTGCTGTGAAAGGATACATTTTAAAGTGTATCTTTTGCTTCTTTAAAAAAAAAAAAAGCTCTCCTGTCAAAATAAGAGCTGCCTTTCAAATTTCCAGATTACAGGTGTTCCCCGTGATGTAATTAACTTAAACAACTGTCTTTCTGCCATGATGACAAAGGTGGAACAATTTATGTAACAACTATCCATCTTGAGAGAGTTTATAAAGCCCTTACTCATGATTGGTTTCACACATTGATTAATAGGCACGTTTTATTTCAGACTTTAATTAAAAGCAATAAAAACAGTCAACTGTAGGCCATGACAAAAAAAAAAAAAAAAGCCATTAGTGAGATGGGAGATCAAGCAATGAGCAAATTTAGTGTGAGACCTTGTAAGGAGATCCATATGCCTGTGCTCACAACCTCTCTGAGACAGTTCCGCATGCGCGCACGCGCATGCACACACACACACACACACACACACACACACAGCAATAAAGAGTAGAACCCACAGATTTAGGTCCAGTCTGCTTTAATTTAAGAGAAATTTGCACCATATTTTTCCGTATTTATATTAATATCAAAGTTAGTGGAAGCAAAATAAAGAAAACTTTCGAATGAGCAAAGTCTAGCCTGCATGTTTCGTTATAAAATACAAATTGCTAAATTAATGCTGTTGCATCTGAAGAGTAACTTAATATAAATTGTTGAACAGATGTCATGGACTGTTGAGACTCAGAAAATTCAAGCAAACCGTTATTGAGTCCCATAGTATTATACTAATCACTCACATTCTACTGCAATTTTTTTTTTTTTACTGAATATAGAAGTCTTAGTTTTATACTTTTTCCTTTGATATTTCTTTTTTAAATTTATTTTTTTATTTAAGTATAGTTGAATTACAATCTGTTAATAACTGCTGTACAGCAAAGTGACTCAGTTTTATGTAGACACATATCCTTTTAAAAATTCTTTTCCATTATACTTTATCACAAGATATTGAATATAGTCCCCTGTGCTATTCAGTAGGACAGGGACATTGTTTATCCAGTCTACATATACCAGTTTACATCTGCTGATCCCAGACTCCCAGGCTAGCCCTCTCCCACTACCTGATTGCTTGGCAACCATCTGTCTGTTCTCTGTGTCCTGTAATCTCTTTCTGTTTTGTGGATAGGTTTATTTGTGTCTTATTTTAATTTCTACATAATGTTTACCTGGATCTTAAGCCCTATCCCATGTAGAAGAGCAGCAGCCAAAGGTGGAGTATTAGCAACTCACGGGGGGATATGAGTTGTGTGATTTTTTTTTCTTTTTTCCTTCATTTCTATATACATTTCTATGCACTTAAATGACAGAGCAGCAACTCAGAGGAACTTTTTTTTAACACGTCTGGGTATTTACAGAGACAAAAGTTCATCTTCAGTTTTCTGAGATTCTGAGGGACATTCTTTACTCTACAGATGTACCTGGATCACAACCAAATAAGGGGTTCAGAAAATGTCTGAACTCAGTTTATCTTTGAAAGGAAGGCATCTTTCTCAACCCCACTAGGGAGAGCCCTGCGGTGTTCAGGCATGATGTAAGGGCCCGACTTCTCAGGGCTCCGTGTCTTGGCACAGAAGGCAGACAGATACCAACTTAGCAATTTACGAGGGCAGTGTTACAAAGGTTTGAAAAATGAAATCTAGTGTGACAGCAAAAGCATTAACATATGAGTTTCACAGCCTCTCCCCTTTCATTCCGCATTAAAGATAATTCTATTTTTGCCAGTCTTGTGCAGGGTCTTACGTGCAGATTGGCCACAATGGGGTGTGGGTGGTGGGGGGGGAGGTTGGAAGGGGGTAAATTAAAGAAAGGCAAACACAAATTGACTGTGTTGGAAAAGGTAGAGAATTACTTCTAGAGGATAAAACATGTAGAAAGTGGAACTGGAGATAAACATGAAAGCAATTCTACTGTGTTTTAGAGAGGTGAGTGAGTTGGGCATTTGTAAGAGATAGCACAGCTTTGCTGAAGGGAGTGGAAAATAAAAGGATCGAGGAGGGAAATGGGCCTTTCGAAAATATGTTTTAACATTGCTTGTGTCTGTGCTCTTCTCAGAAACAACACTAAATATTTAAAGTGTTTTAAAAAGCTCTTTAGATATAGGGTTGGGATTTTATTGTAATGCCATGTTTTATAAATATATCCAAAATGGGTAATAATTTATACAGATTTTGTTAATATAAAATCAAGTGTAAAATTCTTTTTCAAAAGTGTGTGTCTAATGATCTAGCCAGTTCTTCTCAAAACTATCACAGGCCTGTAAAATCCACTCTCCAAACATGCCATAAGTTACAGTATATTTTAATGTGAGTTCACTATATTGAAACATAGTGATACCAGATATTTAGGGATTGTTTGATTTTCCTGTTAAGGAAAGAACTATATCTTCTTCCTGCTATTGCGGTAATATAAATAAGGATTAAGAATCTATGACCTACACATATGTGATGACAGTTTTCCCCTGGAATGGATGTTATTCTGTTTTGTAGTACCTATAACTTCTAGATCAGTTGTAACATATTACAATTTGATTCTCCTGGAACATAGAAAAATCCACTTTTTCCTCACAGTATACAGATAAAATAGTACAAGTCTTGCTAATTATTTTAGTATAGGTTCACAAGTCCATTAAAATCTCAATATTAGCAATCACTTTCTTGTAATTAAAATGCAGCTCTTGTTCTTTTCATTTTATTGGTTTTGTTGATTACTGTAGGTCCACAGTCTATTACAAATCTGAATATTAACAACCCATTTTTGGCAATTAAAATGCATCCTTTGTTCTTTTCATTTTATTGGTAAACAGATAATACTTGCCTAAAAATTCATTGTGATATTATTAATTGTGAGCAACTAGTTTTAAGAATTTTAGACTTATAAGTGTCTTTCTACTTGTCCAAATTATAACTTGTAAGCAAATACACATTTACATATATGCCATTTCCACCAAGCTCAAGTCAATCCATAGACTTAAATAAATTCTTTTCTGTGTTACTTTATCTTTGTTACTTAGGGGAATTTTGAGAGTGTTTCATGGAGTCAGAAGACCTGAGTTGAGTATTAACCAGTCTTCATTTTTTTTTTTCCTAAGATTTTTTTTTTTTAATGTGGACCATCTTTAAATCTTTATTGAGTTTGTTACAACCTTGCTTTTGTTTTGTGTTTTGGATTTTTGGCTAGGCATGTGGGATCTCAGCTCCCTGAGCAAGGATGGAACACACAGTCTCTGCATTGAAAGGTGAAATGTAACCACTGACCCTCCAGAGAAGTTCCTTGGCCCTTCCTCTTAGTTCCTGAAAATCCCTGTACTATCAGTACAAATCATCCCGGTTTTCTTATCTATGATTTGGAGATTAAACTTGAACGTACTGCCTCTGTATTTTGCCAAGTTATTACAAAACCATGCAAGGGAAGTGCCCAGGATTCTACAGGGAGCAGCGCATAGCAAGTTGCAATAAAATGAAGTGGTTATTTTCATAATAGAATTAGCATTTGCATTCTCTTCCAGAGCCTCAAAGAAAGAGGCACAGCATTTTCATACTTTTGCTTCTAGCAACAAAACTATCATCGGTGTAAAAAATACAGAATGCTGGCTCTGTGTTACATGAGAGCTCCCACACTGGCCTTGATGTATATGCTCTGTTCCACAGAAAAACATTCATGGCTATACGATTCTCACGTCCTCTTTCCCTCTCTCTCTGCCATGCGAACAGAATTTGGAAAAAAATAGGCATTTGTTAAAATCTATTTTTCATTGATCAGATGAAGATATTTTATGTTCTTATTGTAATTGTATTACTCTGAGATGTTGGGATCAATGTAGTGATAACTTCAATCAGGAAAATATTGATGTGTAAACCTAGGTCTAGAGACTTCCCTGGAGCTCCAGTGATTAAGACTCAGTGCTTCCACTCCAGGGAGCATGGTTTGATCCCTGGTTGGAGAACTAGCATTCCACATGCCAAGTGACATGGCCAATAAGTAAATAAGTAAAAGCTCTTTTAAAAAAGGCTATAAAAAATAAGTATATAAATAAACCTAGGTCTGAGTATCACTGTTGTTTTGTTCTCGGTCTAGGAAATTATGTGAGATTTCTCAAAAATTTTGGAGGCTTCTTTGGCAGTGATGAAGCCAGGGTTTCCACAATATCTGATATGCAGGGTTTAGAGATTTTTCTTCAGATGTTAAATAAAAGTAGAAGTCACATTTTGCAGTAATTCTAAAGAATATCCTGCAACTGAAATCTATGTTACATCTAGAATAACCGCAACAGAGAAATTCCTTTACAACTTGTGTATTCTAGGCCATTTCATCTTAGTGGTAAGAATAAAATGATAATAAAGTTTCTGAATAGATTTTTTCTGGTTCTGCATCAACCAAATTTACAGGAATCCCAGTCCCAGATAATTCTTCTCAAATAGACGCATGGAGGTATGGGATGAAATGGGAAGAAAAGGGTAGCACCAAGGACATGGTCATCAGTAGACAGTCTGATGGGTTCTAATGGCCCAGACAGGGAAGCCTGGCATGCTGCAGTCAATGGGGTTGCAAAGAGTCGGACACGACTGAGCTACTGAACAACAACTATAACCAATGGCCCAGTGAGACTGTGTCCTTACTCTTTCTTGACACAGGCATTGGGATTAAAGGCCAGAAAAATGATCAAATATCAGAGCTAAGGAATAGACATTTATTCCTACAAAGTGAGGGGGTTACAATCTGGTTTGCCAGAATGTGATTCTCCTGTCTTTTTATTTAACTACTTTAAAAACTTTTTAATTTTATATTGGAGTAGAGCTGACTAACAAAGTTGTGATTGTTTCAGGTGAACAGTGAAGGGACTCAGTCATACATATACATGTATCCCTTCTCAAAACTCCCCTGCCATCCAGGGTGCTGTGTAACACTGAGCAGAGTTCCCTGTGCTCCACAGTAAGTCCTTTCTTTCTCAGGGGACTGGGTCAAGCCATCAAAAAACAGAGGAGGAAGCATCAAATTGACTTTGACAATCAAGAAATGCATCACTCAGGAATCATTTGGCCTGAGACTTGGAAATTATTTGCTGATTTGCCAAATATCAATGAAGAGGGATACCACACCTTCATCCATTTCACCATGTCCATTGAGTGCAGTAGCCAGGTGCCATGATGAAAAGTGAAGGAAAGATGATGGTGCTTTTCCTCTTGGTCCACTAGATTAGCGGACATGATAAACTATGCACATAACGACACAACTGCTTTTGTGCCTACTAAGTGCCTTGAGTGGGATGATAGAAAATTTCAGGTTGCTATGCCCGCCTGCTAAGTCACTTCAGTTCTGTCCAACTCTTGAAGGTTCCATGGACTGTAGCCCACTAGGCTCCTCTGTCCATGGGATTCTCCAGGCAAGAATACTGCAGTGGGTGGTCAGGGGATCTTCCTGACCTAGGGATGGCACCTGCATCTCTTACGTCTCCTGAACTGGCAGGCAGGTCCTTTTCAGCTAGTGTAAGCTGGAAGGCCATAGATATATATGGGCGTCCTTGGTGGCTCAGATGGTAAAGAGCCACCTCTAGCCTCCTCCTAGAATGCAGGAGACCTGAGTGCACACACACGCAGTCTTTAACAGTCCTGGCTAACTCTCTAAAAGTTCTCTATTTTCCTATTACTAACAAAATTCCATAGGTCCAAAATGCTAACGTGAGACCACAGTGCTTCCTTGGCTACAGAACAACTAAGTGCTAAGTCAGCAATTCAACACCTCTCTCTCTCTCTCTCTCTCATACATATACATATATATACATAAATGAATTTTTTTTTTTTCTTAGAAACTAATGATCTTTGTTTGAGATGTAGTATGCTTGAGGCACTTGTCTGGTACTCAGCTGGAATATGCAACCGGCATTAGGAAGGCAGGATGCAGTTTCCCAAGAAGAAGCCAGAAATTTCCAGCAATTTAATTACTCTCTGACCTTCTAACATCTTCCTTGACTGCCTGCAATGCAGGAGGCCCAAGTTCAATCCCTGGGTCAGGAAGATCCCCTGGAGAAGGAAATGGCAACCCGCTCCAGAATTCTTGCCTGGGAAATCCCATGGACAGAGGGGCCTGGCGGGCTGCAGTTCACGTGGTTGCATAGGGTCAAACAGGACTGAACGACTGACACTGACATTCCTGTGTGGAACAACTGAATCACTTAGAAAACGCATCATCTCCATGAATATGGATGGAAAAGCCGCAAATTCACCAAGTATAGAGCATCATGAAGCTTAAATTGAAAGGACATGGGTGGCAGCTTGGGAAAGAAGGTGAAAGATAATAGGTATCACCTTGAGAGAAAGACAGATCTTTTGTTGTTTGTGAATGCTTTATCTTCAGAGGCAAACAAAAGGAAAACGAGCAAACTACTTCAAGATAACATCCTCTGCAGTATTTTTGTTGTTGTTGTTCAAACACTAAGTTCATCTGACTCTTTGAGAGCCCATGGCCTGTAGCCCACAAGGCTCCTCTGTCCGTGGGATTTCCCAGGCAAGAATACTGGAGCAGATTGCTATTTCCTTCTTAAGGGGAATCTTCCCCACCCAGGGATCAAACCTGAGTCTCTTGCATTGGCAGGTAGATTCCTTAACTGCTAAGCCACCAGGGACGCCTGCTCTGTATTGCATATTATATTTTATTATATTATGTGTCTGAAACTATAGCCATTTTCAGTATCTTAGAGTATATATGTTATGTCTACCTTTATTCTAAACATTTCTAACTATCTGTGGAAATTACTTAAGGGGTATTTTTAGATATTCTTCTGAACTGAATAGCTTGACACTTATATACTATGTGAGAAAACTTTGCTTCCTGGTGATGGCAAAAAGATGCAAAGTCAATTACCTGAGATTCTTTTCCAGCCTTTGAGAAGGATGTCTCTCACTCACGGAGTCTTCAGAAGTTATCCATCTCTATAGTGACTGGCCAGGTTGTTTCATAGAGTCTACGACCATTTGGCAAGTGTTGAAAACCCTCCTGAAATTGCACTACTGGATTCATGCCTGGATACACTGAAGAATTTAAGCATCTAATGAATCTAAAAAGAAAAAAAAAAAATCATGCCCCATCCTTCTTATCACAAACAATGTCATGCTTATGTTCCAGGATCAATAATAACAAGATCAAACCTGGCAGACAGACACTCTACTTCTGAATAACAAGGTTCCAGAATTCTGTGGAAAATAACATGCTTCCAGGAGATAAACCACGCTCCATATCCTCTTTACTGTTTTGTGAGAGGATTCATTCACCGTTCACACAACCCTCGGGAACACATTGAAGGCCAAATAAAGGCATTAATTTTTCCTTGAGTTTAGGCAGATTATTAAAGATAAGTGCCATATAGAGAGAATAAAGGCATGGATATAAGGCATCAGAGACAAAGGCTCTGATGTTATATGTCACTGAGGAATTCTCAGTGACATGAGAGCAGTAAGCTTGGACTTGGAGCTCTGCCTGTCCATCCTAGAGCATACCAAGAGGAGGGGGCATGGCTGAGTCTCTACAAAACAGGTGAGGGGGCTGGGCCTCCAAGCACTAATCTTACACCCTGCTGGGGCTAATCTTATGCTTCTTAGGGCTGAATCCATTACCAAATTGGCTTCAGCAGCATCAAGAAATAGACCATCCTGGTTCCAAAGAGTGGTGAGGCATCAGAGGGTATATTATCAAGTTTAGGAACTGAATGTTGCCAAAATAGTTTGGCTGGACCAGAAGGAAAAGAAAGAAATAACCAAACATCCTGAATAAGTGCCCATGTTTCCCTCCGATCTTCACCTGAGAAAATGGACCAGAATCACAGAGGTGTCGGGCTGAAAGTACTTGATAAAGAGAGTTGCCTCTGGAAATCGGAGGAGACGGCTTAAATGTCATGTGTCTGTTTTTTTTGCTTCTGCAGGTGAACTTTCTCATGTACCTACTGGACCATTGCATGAGCCCAGATGCTAGAATATCCTTCACCGCCGCAGCACATTAATACTAATTGTCTTGTTAATTAGAGAAGAGATTTGGTTATAATTTTCTGTGTCTGCTTAAAAATGGCTCTTCACCTCAGAGCCATCTTGCCAAAGACGATCTGAAGAGGGAATAACATTCTTCACCTAGACTGTGTTCTCTGCGTTAAATCCTCTGACTCTGTCCCCTAGTAAGAAGACAGATGTGAATCAGCGAGAACATATGTGCCTGTCCATTTGTCTAACCACCTATGCTTCACTTTCAAAGAAAGCGGATTTATAATTTCCTCATACTCATTTATTCCTCCCCCCATATTTTATTTTCTTCCTTCCATCAAATGAACATTAAAGATCACTCCCCTCCCCTCCCCCCCATTTAGTAGCTAAGGGTAGGCTACGTGTATATTCTCCAGGGTGAGTTTAGTTCTTCCTCCTCTCTGGAGTTCCAAACAATAATTACACTGTTTTTTCTTTCTCTTCGGGGCTGCTTTGCACTTTGAACCAGCTCTCAAAAGTTTCCCAAGCCAATATAAGATCGGCTACATCTTTCTCAAGACAACCGATGCTGCAGCTGTGCAGATTTGAGGGAGAGAAGCTGGAAGCACCAGAAGCCATTAACTTTCTTTTCCAAAAATCACCTTTCTCATTAGATTTGAAAAATGTGTTTGAGAACAGCAGCTTATGGCAGTTGACTAGATAAAACTTCAGGAAAGATAGTACACACAAGGAAAGGTGAGACAAATTGCGGTGATAAGGTATGTCAGCAGAGGGCTGATGCTGCAAGAATATAGTGTCTTTGTATCTGTGGCCATTCATTAAGTGAGGTTGTGTCAGGGCTGTTGGCATAGAGAAATGGAGACTCCCGCATACCCAGCAGCATCGGAATATAATCACTGGTACTTCTGGATTTCTGTATCCTTCCCTCCGCCTCTTCATTGGCACTGATAATGTTCCCTTGAAAAATACATATGCCAGAAAAATTATTTTGAGGATAGTCATTTTAATAAGCAATTCATATGAAACTAACCACTCATCCACATTATAATAGGAATAATTCTACCTCAGAAAAAAATATCTGATTATTAACCCTGAATAATCATGAAACTCCAACGGTGTCTTATTAGCTTAGGAAATATTAAATATAGTCATGTTTCCCAGGAGAAAGGGTAGTCAGAAGAAAAAGAGAGACATTTAAAATGAAAAAAAAAATCCCTGTTTTCAATTGTAAGTTACAATCACTGTATAATAGAACATATTCTTTTGCAATAAAGTCAGTGTTTGATTCCTCACTTTTACTAAGGAAAGATTGGCAGGTTTCTGTTGATAACAGAAATATCTGCATAATCCACAAAAAGTAACATTTTTTGTTACTTTAGATAAAGCTGATTCTTACCTAATAGGGTTTTCCAATGTTTGTGTCCTATATCTGGAGGATGTTTCGAAACTGTCCGTGAAACTTCTCTTGTAAAAAGCACTACTTTCAGACTAAACGTTAGTAATAGGAATTGGAGGTAAAAGAATTGCATTTGAAAAGATGAAAACTCTCAAATGTGATTATGGGTAAATCAGAAAAGGGCTTCCTCACCCTTCCCCAGTGCAACCCCCTCCCAGCTGCACATTCACATATTCTGACTTGAGAGGGTGCCTCGCCCCTGTTTCTGGCTAAGGTCTCTGTTTTTGCAGTAGTTTCCAGTCTTCTGAACCCAGTCAAAAAAGTTGCTTCTGCAGATGAGCTTTAAGATGTACCTGGAGAAGGCGATGGCACCCCACTCCAGTACTCTTGCCTGGAAAATCCCATGGACGGAGGAGCCTGGTGGGCTGCAGTCCATGGGGTCGCTAGGAGTTGGACACGACTGAGCGACTTCACTTTCACTTTTCAGTTTCATGCATTGGAGAAGGAAATGGGAACCCACTCCAGTGTTCTTGCCTGGAGAATCCCAGGGACAGAGGAGCCTGGTGGGCTGCCGTCTATGGGGTCGCACAGAGTCGGACACGACTGAAGCGACTTAGCAGCAGCAGCAGCAGAGGATGTTACATGAGCGTGCAAAGATACTATAATATCCTTCACCATTATAGCACACAGATAAAAAGCAACACAAAATATGTTGACCCACAGCTCTCTCAAGCTAATGTTCTATTTCTCTGGTCTCTTTCGAAAGATGCCATATCCTGCTAGAAAATGGAAACTGAAGCAAGCTCAAGAGGCTAGTGCTTTCATAGGAGGTGAGACCAGGCAAGGGAGGGGAGGAAAAAATGTTCCAAAGAAAGGGAGCCAAATCTAAGATTATAGTTTATCAAGCAGCTTCATAAGGAGATACAGCTGACTCTGGTTGCATAGAATATCCTCAGCCAGCCAAAAAGAAACCTCTTATCTGAGAACAATTCATTAGAAGAAGGGTGGGAGGGGTTTATTTAAGACTTCTATTACATCTTCCCCTCATTAATGGCCAAGATTGCTCTCACAAAGAATAAATGCCAACATACTTTTGTATTGAGTCATTTGGACCATTGGGAAGTCACTGAATAATCAGAATGCCTGAAATATGGGAATTCATCTCAGTCCCAAAGTAAAAGCAGGAGTCAGGTGTGTCTCTTCAGGTGTGGTCAGGTGACATCAGCCTTGGACAGAGTCTCCTGAACTGCAAGGAGCTCAAACCAGTTAGTCCTAAAGGAAATCAGTCCTGAATATTCACTGGTAGAACTGATGCTGGAGCTGAAACTCCAATAATTTGGCCACCTGATGCAAAGAGTTGACTCACTGGAAAAGACCCTGATGCTGGGAAAGATTGAAGGCAAAAGGAAAAGGGGACAACAGGATGAAATGGTTGGATGGCATCACCGACTCAATGGACATGAGTTTGAGCAAACTCTGGGAGACAGTAAAGGACAGGGAAGCCTGGTGTGCTGCAGTCCATGGGGTCACAAAGAGTTGCACATAACTTAATGACTAAACAACAACAGCATACACTTTGTGCCTAAAACTTGCACTTATTGTTTTAATAACTTTGTTGAAGTATAATTGGCATATAAAAGATATATTTAATATATAAAGTCAGATGAGTTTGGATACAGACATACGCCCATTCAATCATCACCACTATGAAAGTAATAAACACATCCAGACCCTCTAAACACTTTCTCCTCCCTCCCCACTTGTGTGTGTGTGTGTGTGTGTGTGTGTGTGTGTGTTTTATGGGAAAGATACTTCACATGAAATCTACCCTCTTAACAAATTTTAAATGTGCAAAATTTTTAAAAAATAGACAGTATCTTGTAGAGCAGATGTATAGAACTTATTTGTCTTGTGTGTGTTCTTAAAGTGACAAGTAAGCTCATTATAAAAATCACTTGCTGAAGTAAACTATAGAAACAATCTAATCTTTTATTGTCAAACAAATACATTTGAAAATAATTATACAATTAAATATAGAACAACTTGGGTATACCAATCTTGAGAATGTAGTGACAGGTGAAAAAAAAAGTTTGAAGAATTGTATATTTTCTAATGTACTCTAGATGGCTTTCTTGTTGGCTCAGACAGTACACAATCTGCCTGCAATGCAGGAGACCCAGGTTCAATCCTTGGGTCAGGAAGATCCCCTAGAGAAGGCAACCCACTCTTGTATTCTTGCCTGGGAAATCCCATGGTGAGAGGAATCTGGCAGGTTACAGTCCATGGGGTCACAAAGGGTCAGATATGACTGAGTGACTAACACTACATTGCTATGTAGATGGTCATGGACAATGATATTCAAATAATAATAAACTGGCCTGGAAAGAAATGTGCTATATTTAGCATAATATTACTTCTTTGTACTGACAGTGAGAAACACAGGCAGGTAGGTAACAAACAGAATTCAATTACATTTGTAATATTTTATTTCATTAAAGAGAGTCTTGGAAGCAAAATAATCTTGCTTTAAAAAGCATTTTTAAAAGCTGTACAAGTAGAAAGAAACTAACATTTATCAATGGCTTACTGTGCGCCAGTTTTCTGATTATTCAGACCATTGATTCCAAAGGCAGTATGCCTGGGGTTGAATCCTGCTTCTGCCATGTACTAGACAGATTGTTTTGAACAAGTTAGGTAGCTTTCCTACGATCTGATCTGCTTGTCTATAAAACAATGATAGTAATAACACCAACCTCCTAGTATTGTTGTGATAATTTAATTATAAGATTTATTTATACAGTGTTCTATATAGTGCCTGGTAGTAACAATGATTCAGTAAATGTGATTTCTTATCATTAGTCTCTGAACCCAGACGGTCTTTCTCCAGAGCCTCACCATGGAAGCTAAGGAGCAAATCAGACTGAAAATAATTATAATCAGGATGCACCTTTTATTTTTTTCATCTTAAAAATACACCCACTGTTGATGAGGTCATTAGCGGGAGGAGATGCAGTCTCTTCTTGATTAATCAGCACAGGGCCTTCAGCATAGGTCAAGCTTGTGAGCTGTTTTCTATCAACTGATACAAAATTTCATGTCCATGAATCTGAGCACATTTAAATGAAACGTTTCATCAGAGATCCTTGCACATCATAACATAAAAAGTTAAAACATTTCAAAACCCTTTGTGAATGCAGTGATATTCTTGCAGAGTCTAAATGACATGGGAACTAAGATGAATTATCAAACTGCAAATAAAAGCATCCATTACCTGTCATATCAGCATGGAGACTTTATAGTTACCAGTTGAAGAAATTGCAGACAAAGGCTCTGTAAATATGTAATGTAAAATTTGCTGAATTTGTGTCCATTTCCTAAATGTATACTTACTTTTTTTTTTCTTACACGTTTAAATATACAGCAGACTTGAAGGTTAAGAAAGAGATAGGGAAGATTTTTGCAAGAATAGTTTAAACTCAGAAGACTGTTCTCTGCCTGGCCTAGTTACCACATTCTGCTGAGGTAGCATTCCCTCAGTACTCGCCCTTAAGAACACATGCTTTTGTATTTATTCCCCAGGTTTTTTCAGTTCAACTTTTACAGGGTTTCCTTCTCTAATTCCTCAGGGGCCACCTGGCCTCCTTTCAGACTAAATGTTTGCGGACTGCTAGACAAGGCGAGCTGGTAGGTAGCTCTGCTCAGAGATGCTCTGCCTTGCTTCCATAACATGACTGCAGGGACCCCTGGGCAATAAAACACAGTCGCTCATGGATTCAGGCTTAGTTTAATCTCCATCCCACTACTATAGCCTGTTTGGCTGTGTTTCTTTTTTGATAAAACCAGAAAAGTGTAGGTTGTCTAGGAGGAATTTCATTTGCTCGAGACACAGCCAAATTTCAGACACAACTAATTTTGATCTGAGAGTGAAAGTCACTTCAGTTGGTGTTCTCTTCTCTGTATGGATCGCTAAATCAAAAAAAGAATGAAAGACACAATAGAAGTTGGCCGAATGTCAGGCATGATACGTATATATTAGTACTTACTGTTGTCAAATAGTAAGTACTTGACCCAGTTCAAAGCCTTGTCTAACTCAATGAAACTAAGCCATGCCCTGTTGGGGCCACCTAAGATTGGAGGGTCATGGTGGAGAGGTGTGACAGAATGTGGTCCACTGGAGAAGGGAATGGCAAACCACTTCAGTATTCTTGCCTTAAGAACCCCGTGAGCAGTATGAAAAGGCAAAATGATAGGATACTGAAAGGGGAACTCCTCGGGTCGGTAGGTGCCCAATATGCTACTGGAGATCAGTGGAGAAATAACTCCAGAAAGAATGGAGGGATGAAGCCAAAGCAAATATAATACCCAGTTGTGGATGAGACCAGTGATAGAAGCAAGGTCCAAATCTATAAAGAGCAATATTGCATAGGAACCTGGAATGTCAGGTCCATGAATCAAGGCAAATTGGAAGTGGTCAAACAGGAGGTGGCAAGAATGAATGTCAACATTCTAGGAATCAGCAAACTAACATGGACTGGAATGGGTGAATTTAACTCAGATGACCATTTTATCTACTACTGTGGGCAGGAATCCCTCAGAAGAAATGGAGTAGCCATCATGGTCAACAGAAGAGTCCGAAATGCAGTACTTGGATGCAATCTCAAAAACGACAGAATGATCTCCGATCATTTCCAAGGCAAACCATTCAATATCATGGTAATCCAAACCTATGCCCCAACCAGTAATGCTGAAGAAGCTGAAGTTGAACGGTTCTATGAAGACCTGCTGCTGCTGCTGCTGCTAAGTCGCTTCAGTCATGTCCACACTACAAGACCTTTTAAGACTAACACCCAAAAAAGATGTCCTTTTCATTATAGGGGACTGGAATGCAAAAGTAGGAAGTCAAGAAACACCTGGAATAACAGGCAAATTTGCCTTGCAGTACACAATGAAGCAGAGCAAACGCTAATAGAGTTTTGCCAAGAGAATCCACTGGTCATAACAAACACTCTTTTCCAACAACACAAGAGAAGACTCTACACATGGATATTGCCAGATGGTCAACACTAGAATCAGATTGATTTTATTCTTTGCAGCCAAAGATGGAGAAGCTCTATGCAGTCAGCAAAAGCAAGACGGGGAGCTGACTGTGGCTCAGATCATGAACTCCTTATTGCCAAATTCAGACTTAAATTGAAGAAAGTGGAGAAAACCACTAGACCACTCAGGTATGACCCAAATCAAATCCCTTATGATTATACAGTGGAAGTGAGAAATAGATTTAAGGGGCTAGATCTGATAGACAGAGTGCCTGATAAACTATGGAATGAGGTTCGTGACATTGTACAGGAGACAGGGATCAAGACCATCCCCATGGAAAAGAAATGCAAAAAAGCAAAATGGCTGTCTGAAGAGGACTTACAAATAGCTGTGAAAAGAAAAGAAGCCGCAAGCAAAGGAGAAAAGGAAAGATATAAGCATTTAAATGCAGAGTTCCATAGAATAACAAGGAGAGATGAGAAAGCCTTCCTCAGTGATCAATGCAAAGAAATAGACGAAAACAACAGAATGGGAAAGACTAGAGATCGCTTCAAGAAAATTAGAGATACCAAGGGAACATGTCATGCAAAGATGGGCTCAATAAAGGACAGAAATGGTATGGACTTAACAGAAGCAGAAGATATTAAGAAGAGGTGGCAAGAATACACAGAACTGTACAAAAAAGAGCTTCATGACCAAGATAATCACGACGGTGTGATCACTCACCTAGAGCCAGATATCCTGGAATGTGAAGTCAAGTGGGCCTTAGAAAGCATCACTATGAACAAAGCTAGTGGAGGTGATGGAATTTCAGTTGAGCTATTTTAAATCCTGAAAGATGATGCTGAGAAAGTGCTGCACTCAATATGCAAGCAAATTTGGAAAACTCAGCAGTGGACACAGGACTGGAAAAGGTCAGTTTTCATTCCAATCCCAAAGAAGGGCAATGCCAAAGAATGCTCAAACTACCGCACAATTGTACTCATCTTACTTGCTAGTAAAGTAATGATCAAAATTCTCCAAGCAATACGTGAACCGTGAACTACCAGATGTTCAAGCTGGTTTTAGAAAAGGCAGAGGAACCAGAGATCAAATTGCCAGCATCCACTGGATCATCAAAAAAGCAAGAAAGTTCCAGAAAAACATCTATTTTTGCTTTATTGGCTATGCCAAAGCCTTTGACTGTATGGATCACA
The DNA here is from genome assembly GCF_023091745.1 of Budorcas taxicolor. NCBI lineage: Eukaryota > Metazoa > Chordata > Mammalia > Artiodactyla > Bovidae > Budorcas > Budorcas taxicolor. Next base: position 80,561,429 of record NC_068921.1, on the reverse strand, counting down.
ATAAACTGTGGAAAATTCTGAAAGAAATGGGAATACCAGACTTCCTGACCTGCCTCTTGAGAAACTTATATGCAGGTCAGGAAGCAACAGTTAGAACTGGACATGGAACAGCAAACTGGTTCCAAATAGAAAAAGGAGTGCATCAGGGCTGTATATTGTCACCCTGCTTATTTAACTTATATGCAGAGTACATCATGAGAAATGCTGGACTGGAAGAAACACAAGCTGGAATCAAGAGTGCCGGGAGAAATATCAATAACCTCAGATATGCAGATGACACCACCTTTATGGCAGAAAGTGAAGAGGAGCTAAAAAGCCTCTTGATGAAAGTAAAACAGGAGAGTGAAAAATTTAGCTTAAAGCTCAGCATTCAGGAAACGAAGATCATGGCATCTGGTCCCATCACTTCATGGGAAATAGATGGAGAATAGTGGAAACAGTGTCAGACTTTATTTTGGGGGCTCCAAAATCACTGTAGATGATGATTGCAGCCATGAAATTAAAACACTCTTACTCCTCAGAAGGAAAGTTATGACTAGCCTAGATAGTATATTGAAAAGCAGAGACATTACTTTGCCAACAAAGGTCTGTCTAGTCAAGGTTATGGTTTTTCCTGTGGTCATGTATGGATGTGAGAGTTGGACTGTGAAGAAAGCTGAGCACCGAAGAATTGATGCTTTTGAAATGTGTTATTGGAGAAGACTTTTGAGAGTCCCTTGGACTGCAAGGAGATCCAACCAGTCCATCCTAAAGGAAATCAGTCCTGGGTGTTCATTGGAAGGACTGTTGCTGAAGCTGAAACTCCAATACTTTGGTCACCTCATGCAAAGAGTTGACTCATTGCAAAAGGCCCTGCTGCTGGGAGAGACTGGGGGCAGGAGGAGAAGGGGACAACAGAGGAAGAGATGGCTGGATGGCATCACCAACTCAATGAACATGAGTCTGAGTGAACTCTGGGAGAGGGTGATGGACAGGGAGGCGTGGCGTGCTGTGATTCATGGGGTGGCAAAGAGTCGGACACGACTGAGGGACTGAACTGAACTGATTGTCAAATAAACTATGCAGACTGTTTTTAACACCTCTGTGTGTGTGTGCTCAGTTGCTCAGTCCTGTCTGATTCTTTGGCGCCCTATGGACTGTAGCCCACCTGGCTTCTCTGTCCATGGAATTTTCCAGGCAAGAATACTGGAGTTGGTTATCATTTTCTACTCCAAGGGATCTTCCCAGCCCACAAATCCAGGACAAATCTCTTGAGCCTCCTGTATAAGAACATGGGTTCTTTACCACTAGTTCCACTTGGGAAGCACAACACATCTCCATAGATGTAGTATTTTAATGTTTAAATTTTGCACCTATTAATTTATTGTACTTCTGCTTTACTGACTACGCCAAAACCTTTGACTGTGTGGATCACAACGAACTGTGGAAAATCCTTAAAGAGAGGGGAAAACCAGACCACCTGACCTGCCTCCTGAGAAATCTGTAGGCAGGTCAAGAAGAAACAGTTAGAACCGAACGTGGAACAACAGACTGGTTCCAAATTGGGAAAAGAGTACATCAAGGCTGTATATTGTTACCCTGCTTATTTAACTTATATGCAGGGTACATCACACAAAATGTTGGGCTGGATGAAGCACAAGCTGGAATCAAGATTGCCAGGAGAAATATCAATAACCTCAGATGGGTAGATTACATCATCCTATGGCAGAAAATGAAGAGGAACTGAACAGCCTCTTGATGAAAATGAAAGAGGAGAGTGAAAAAGTTAGCTTAAAGTTCAACATTCAGAAAACTAAGATCATGGCATCCAGTCCTATCATTTCATGGCAAATAGATGGAGGAACAGTGGAAACAGTGGAAACAGTGGAAACAGTGGCTGACTTTATTTTTTGGGGCATTTTAGTTGAATCCCTCAGGATGCTTTTTTTTTTTTTTTTTAAGGAGATACTGCAAAGAGCCAGGTTGGAGGTTATTGAGGTCCTTTAGCATTTTGATGAGAGATGACTGTAAGATAGGAGAGTGAAACATTCTTTCATTCTATGTACTTGAAGCTACCAGGATTTACTGACAAATTGGAATAAGAGACTGGAGATGACAAAATAGGCAAGTCATGTTGACATCACGTTGAAGACCTTAAAGGCCTCAATAATGTGGGTACACATAACTAATGAAGGGAAACTACAGGAGGAGCTGACCTGTGAAACTCTGGGGCTTAGTACTGGATTTTCTTGGAAATGGACAAACCAATGTGGAGTTCAGGGGAGTATCTGGGCTGGAAATACCAACTAGAGGATCATCAGCATGTGGAGAGTGTACCATCCGTGAGACGATGAAGGACGCGAGGGAGTCAGGAAGGTAGAACGGAGGAGATCCTCAAGGACTGAGCGTGGTGTGAAGCAACATTTAAAGCTCAGAAGATAAGGAGGAACAAGCGAAACAGAACAGAGAAACAGTAAGAAAGTAAAGGGGATACCGGGAGAGCCTAGCATCATGAATCTACATGAAGGATCGGTTTCAAGGAAGAGGATTGTTCTGAATGCCTTTGAGAGACCCTCTAGATTGAGGCTCAAGAAATGGTCACAGAACTCTGGTCTTTGGTGAACTTAACACAGTCTTAGTGTATAAACTTGACGAGTGTCTGTAAAAGGATAGGAAGAGAGCTAACAAGGCATACGGACAGCTCTTCTGGGAGTTCTATTGTGAACACAAGGAGAATAATGAGTAGGTTCTCGGAGGGAAAGGATGCAGGCACAGAGGAATGTTAAGGTGACGGAAATAGTAGCTTGCATGTGTGCTGTGCTGAATTGTGTCCAACTCTTCACAACCCCTTGGACTGTGGCCCACCAGGCTGCTCTGTCTATGAGAGTTCCCAGGAAAGAATACCGGAATGGCTTGCCATTTCCGTCTCCAGGGATCTTCCCAACACGGGGATGGAACTCATGTCTCCTGTAGTCTCCTGCATGTCAGGCAGATTCTTAACCACTGAGCCATCCAGGATGCCCAAAATAATAGCCCTAGTGTGTGCCAGTGAGAAACATACCCTTGAGAGGGCATAAAAAGGATTCAGGAGAGTGAGGAAAGAATTGACTGATCAGTTTTGGCAGAAATGGAGAACAAATGATATCTAGAGCATGTGTGGAGGGCAATGGTCTGAATCAGGGCCTTTTCTATTCATACAACTCATCCAAGTCATTTCATAGAAGAGCTCATCTGATCATCTTAAATCCCCTCACATCCTGCCTCTCTAGGGACACCCTCTTCCCATACACTGTTCTATCTCCTCATGTGTAATAGTGGACATAAGTTAAACTGCAATAAATAGAACACCCAATGCATGAGAACAGTTCAAGTGTAATAAGTTAATTGTAGTGTGTGTTAGTCACTCAGTCATATCCAATTCTTTGCAACCCCATGGATTGTGGCCTTTCAGGCTCCTCTGTCCATGGATTCTCCAGGCAAGAATACTGGAGTGGATTGCCATTCCCTTCTCCAGAGGATCTTTCTGACCCAGGGATCAAATCTGGGTCTTTTTCATTGCAGGCAGATTCTTTACCTGAAAGTTAAATACAAGTTAATTGCAACTGTTCCTATTAGCCCAAAATGGATCCCTGGTCCCTGGATGGTGGTTGTTTTCATGGGGAATCAGAATTAGAGCCTCGTCTCTTTTGCAGTTTACCTGATTTGAAGATCTTTCATGGATGCATGAGGCAGGAGATGAAGAGAGGAGAAAAGAGAGAGAAAGAGAGAGCCACTTCATAACCTTTGGCAGGAAATGGACACATAGCAGTTCTGTTCAGCTGGCCTTGGCAGAAATAATCCTTGAAAAAGGACCACACCCCAGGTACATCTGAAAGAAAGAACACATTTTGGTGGAAGCTTGTTTACCACGACCTCACCTCTTGTAGTGAAAGTGAAAGTGTCAGAAACTGTCAGTTGGGTCCCTCTGTGACCCTAGGACTGTAGCCCACCAGGCTCCCCTGTCCATGGAATCTGCACGCAAGAAAACTGGAGGGGATTGTCCCAATCCAGGAACCAAACCTGGATCTCCCACATTGCAGACATATATATATTTTTACTGTCTGAGCCATCAGGGAAACCCTTGATGTTTCCCTGATAAATTTATATTTATACTTAAATTACAAATATAATTATAAACATAGATTTAATTCTACTTTGTTTTAAGGAGAAAGCAAGCTCCATGAACTTTCCTGTTACGTTTCTAATACCTTGTCAAAGGTTAGGCATATACTAGGTGTTTAGGAAATAAGTATTTCCTAAATGAGTGAATTCAAAGCACGTACACTTATTTGGCCTAAAATTAGTTTCCCAGGAGCCAGGAAGGAAAGCTATCTCAGCATTCAGAATAAGTATCCATCTGCCAATTTTACTAGGTTTTGCTTAATAAGCTTCAACCTCATAATGTATATTCCACTATTCCCCATAAGATAAGACCAAAATAAACTTTAAAAAATATGTGTTTTGACTGTTGCAATAGATAAATGTAAAATAACCTCATTTGATATGGTTTGACATGTTTGAAGTATTTTGGGGGGGCCTTTTATGTTTCTGACATTATAAACATTACAAAATTTATTTACAACAAATTATAAAATTTTGTAAAAAACATTTACAAAATTACCTTTTGACATGTAATGAGAAATAAAATAAAATTAACATTTTCTATTGAGGAAGAAAGAAATCCTGTTTTTAGTATTATGATTTCTTTCAAACTCTTTAACTTGGATTAGTTTATTTGACTGTTTCTTAAAGCCACTACTATACAAAGAATAAAACAAGATATACAACATTGAAATTTATAACTGCTTTTAGGATCCAAATAAGTCACCATCCTTAGTGAACAATTTGGATGCTTAAGTGAATAGAAATTATCTAAATTTATTTTGTAGTATGTTAGGGACATATCATATTACATATCATCAGTTCAGTTCAGTTGACTGACTCTTTGCAATCCCATGAATCTCAGCACTCCAGGCCTTCCTGTCTAACACCAACACCCAGAGTTCACTCAAACTCATGTCCATCGAGTCGGGTGGTGCCATCCAGCTATCTCATGCTCTGTTGTCCCCTTCTCCTCCTGCCCCCAATCTCTCCCAGCATCAGAGTCTTTTCCAATGAGTCAACTCTTTGCATGAGGTGGCCAAAGTATTGGAGTTTCAGCCTCAGCATCAGTCCTTCCAATGAAAACTCTGGACTAATCTCCTTTAGGATGGACTGGTTGGATCTCCGTGCAGTCCAAGGGACTCTCAATAGTCTTCTCCAAAATCATAGTTCAAAAGCATCAATTCTTTGGTGCTCAGCTTTCTTTACAGTCCAACTCTCACATCCATACATGACCACTGGAAAAACCGTAGCCTTGACTAGACCCACCTTTGTTGGCAAAGTAATGTCTCTGCTTTTTAATGTGCTATCTAGGTTGGTCATAACTTTTCTTCTGAGGAGTAAGCGTTTTTTAATTTCACGGCTGCAGTCACCATCTGCAGTGATTTTGGAGCCCAAAAAAATTAAGTCTGACACTCTTTCCAAGGTTTCCCTATTTCCCAAGAAGTGATGGGACCAGATGCCATGATCTTAGTTTTCTGAATGTTGAGATTTAAGCCAACTTTTTCACTCTCCTCTTTCACTTTCATCAAAAGGCTTTTTAGTTTCTCTTCACTTTCTCCATAAGGATGGTGTCATCTGCATATCTGAGGTTATTGATATTTCTCCAGGCAATCTTGATTCCAGTTTGGGCTTCTTCCAGCCCAGGATTTCTCACGATGTACCCTGCATATAAGTTAAATAAGCAGGATGACAATATACAGCCTTGACGTACTCCTTTTCCTATTTGGAACCAGTCTGTTGTTCCATGTCCAGTTCTAACTATTGCTTCCTGACCTGCATGTAGATTTCTCAAGAGGCAGGTCAGGTCATGTGGCATGACACATCATATGACAGGGACACTTGCTTGATGAAAGTGAAACAGGAGAGTGAAAAAGGTGACTTAAAACTGAACATTCAGAAAACTAAAATCATGATGTCTGGTTCCATCACTTCATGGCAAATAGATGGGGAAACAGTGACAGACTTTATTTTGGAGGGGCTTCAAAACAGTGCAGATGGTGACTGCAGCCATGAAATTAAAAGATGCATGCTCCTTGGAAGAAAAGCTATGACCTACCAAGACAGCTTATTAAAAATCAGAGATGTTACTTTGCCAACAAAGGTCCATCTAGTCAAAGCCATGGTTTTTCCAGTAGTAGTGTATGGTTGTAAGTGAGAGTGAATGTGAAATTGCTCAGTCATGTCTGACTCTTTGTGACCCCATGGACTGTAGGCTATTAGACTACTCCATCCATGGGATTCTCCAGCCAAGAATACTGGAGTGGTTTTCCATTTCCTTCTCTAGTGGATGTAAGAGTTGTACTATAAAGCTGGGTGCTGAAGAATTTATGCTTTTGAATTGTAGTGTTGGAGAAGACTCTGAAGAGTCCCTTGGACTGCAAGGAGATCCAACCAGTCCATCCTAAAGGAAATCAGTCCTGAATATTCATTGGAAGCACTAATGCTGAAGCTGTCACTCCAATACTTTGGCCACCTGATGGGAATAACTGACTCGCTGGAAAAGACCCTGATGCTGGGAAAGATTGAAGGCAGGAGGAGCAGGGGTAAACAGAGGATGAGATGGTTGGATGGCATCATGGACATGAGTTTGAGTAAACTTTGGGAGTTGCCAGTGGACAGGGAGGCCTGGCATGCTACCGTCCATGGGGTCACAAAGAATTGGACATGACTGAGTGACTGAACTGATGACATGTATTCCTGTTTGTTTGTTTGTATGTAAGTATGTTTGGAAATATTTTGACATAAATATTTCATAAAATTACACAACTTCTAGATACACCATCACTTGCTTATTGCAGTTTTCTGAAGTGTGGATCTTAAATGGTGAAGGACTAATTATAATCATTCTAAGATTTGGATGATGAGTATCACTCAGAAGCCCAGCCTGGTATGAAACAACCATGGCGATGTGGCTGTGGTCCTGGGGTTTGGGAGCAGATGCCCATGTTGATTGCCTCTCCATCTCTGAATGCAATTCATAGAGCTGACACTTTGATTTAGAATATGTCGAAGTTCTGAGCTCTTCTCAGTAACAGCCCAGGCAAACCATGCTCTGCTGCACTGTCATTGAAGTTCCGTTACTTTCCTCCCAGCCTTTTGTTCAAAGGTCTACAACAGCTATCTCTAATGGTGAAAAGTGATCATAGTTCAATACCAGAATCTCCTTTGGCAAAGACACAGATCTTCAGCTTGAATTTTGTCAGTGATTCTGTTGTATTGCCAGGTGAAGATATACCTGAAATGAATCTTTTGTGAGTCTAACAAAGCAGTCAGTCAATCTGAGTACTGCAGTGGGTTCCCAGTAAGATGAAGAAGAAAAGTGTGGTTAAGACAGCTTTCTCTTTAATTGATCACATATTCCTTCAGAGACCATTTTGCACAACTTAACTCTAAAAAGTGCCCTTGTGCTTCTGAACTGTAAACCACCAACATGATTCGAAACAGAAAATCCAATCAAACACAATTGGCAAAACATTGCTAGTTTCCTAAGCAGCTAACTGGATGTATTTGTCTCACGTTCATCTTCCTTGTCTCTGTTACAGCTTATCTGATTTAGACATATATTAAGTCGGGCCAAATCTAGAAATCAAAAGATATAAAAATCATGTCAGTTTGGGCAGTGGATCTAGTCCCACAGATGCTCTTTAATGTCCATCAATGTTATTGAATCTTTAACAGGCTTATAATGCAACAGGCAATGTGAGATTACTTAACTTGTATTTTCTATTTTAATTCCCAGAAAAATACTTCTAAAGTTTTCTCCAAAAGTATCTATAAGGTGGGCTTCCCTGGTTCCTCAGCTGGTTAAGAAGCTGCCTGCCAATGCAGAAGATGCAAGATGTGTAGGTCCTATATCTGGGCAGGAAGACCCCCTGGAGAAGGAAATGGCAACCCACTTCAGTATTCTTGCCTGGAGAATCCCATGGGCAGAGGAGCCTGGTGGGCTACAGTCCATGTGGTTGTAACTCATGTCCATGGGGACACAATTGAGCATGCACACACATACATCCACACATCCAAAAGATACTACTATGGGGAATTTCCTCTGGAATGAATCGAGGTTTAGAGAGGTTAGATAACATAACAGGAATTGTTGTTTAGCCACTAAGTCACGTCTAACTCTTTTGCGACCCCATGGACTGTAGCCCACCAGGCTCCTCTGTCCATGGGATTTGCCGGACAAGAATGTTAGAGTGCACTACAATTTCCTACTCCAAGTGATATTCATGACAGAGCGATCAAACCCACATGTCCAGCATTGGTAGGCAGATTCATTACCACTGAGCGAGCCTCCAGGGAAGCGCTTACCAGGAGTTACATCACTGTAAAATATAACATTGTCAGGATATAGACTAAGGCACCCTGAACCAGACTTGTCACCTCTACATTGGATTTCTTCCATTTAAAAAGTCATATTTTCATTCATTGATCTCGCCATTCTCTTTATAGGAATGTGATTTCTAACCCATTTTCCCTTATTAGATTCCTACTTAAATTCAAAGTCCAGCTAAAACAAACATATCAATGATTTTTGTGGCAGACATTAACTGTTTTTTTTTTTTTTATCACTTTGTGAATACCTTTTCACTAATTGTCAATCAACATAGGAAATATCTATGTTGGAAGGGTTAAATTAGGAAATTGGGATTAACATACATAAAATAGGTGAGTAACAAGGACTTACTGTCTAGCACAGGGAATTCTATTAAATATTCTATAACAACCTCTATGGAAAGGAAATCTGAAAAGAATGCGTATACATATATAAGGGCTTCCCTGTGGCTCAGCTGGTAAAGAATCCACCTACAATGCAGGAGACCTGGGTTTGATCCCTGGGTTGGGAAGATCCCCTGGAGAAGGGAAAGGTTACTCGCTCCAGTATTCTGGCCTGGAGAATTCCGTGGACACGACTGAGAGACTTTCACTTTCACTTTAAATATATATATATATATATATATACACACACACACACACATATATATGTATATATAACTCATACATCTAAAACTAACACAACGCTGTAAATCAACTACACTACAAGAAACTTAAAAAAAAAAAAAACTATGTTCTCGTTTTTTAGTTCACCATTAAACATTGCTCAGCACTGCTATCTTCTTAGTCCCTTTAGGCTAATCCTCACCAGTGGAAAGTGGGTGAAATGGTGGAATCCAGTTTCATGCCTGATGCCAGAGATTTCCTCTCTAGCAATTCATCTTCTCTTCTTTCACCTCTTGGCTAGAAGCAGAGATCCCAGTGAAGGTCACCAAGACACTAAAAATGACAGAAGGCATCTGTGTCCTCATTTCAGGACACCTGAGTGTGAACATCCCCACTGGATTTTTCATGGGTTTGTATTAATAACACACACTCATTGTCTTAAGAAGCCCTTGAGATTTACTTTCTCTTGGAGTTGGTCATTATAGAAACTGTCTAACCCACCATTTAACATGTGCTAATTATTTTCAGTTTACAATGTGCTTTACAGAAAATATATTCTAACATTATATCAGTCACATGACACATGTATAATTAGTTGCTATTTTGGGCCGAATTGTGTCCTCCCCCAAAATGGATATGTTGAAGCCCTAAGGCCTAGTATGTTAAAACACAACTGTTTGAAGATAAACTCTTTAAAGAGATAATTGACTCAGTGGTAAAAAATCTGCCTGCCAATGCAGGAGATATGGTTTCAATCCCTGGGTCAGGAAGATCCCTTGGAGATGGAAACGCATGCCCACTCCAGTATTCCTGCCTGGAAAATTACATGGACAGAGGAGTCTGGTAGGCTGTAGTCTGCGGGGTTGCAAAAGAGTAGACACCACTTGGCAACTAAACAATGAGATCATTGGGGAGAGCTCTAACTCAGTATGACTTTTCTTAAACAAGAAAAGGACATAGGTAGACACAGAGGAAAGAGTATGTGAAGACATAGGGAGGAGATGATGGCCATCTTGAACACAAGGACAGAAAAGAATCAATGCTGCTCATAGTCTGATCTTTGACACTCAGCCTCCAGAATTGTGAGAAAAGTACGTTCTGTTGGTTAAGCCATATAGTCTGTGTGCTGCTTTGCTAGCACAGCCTTAAAAAACTAACACAGTTGCTATTTAGATAAATGAAGTTTAGAGGGAAAAAGAACTTTATAAATGACAAAATGGCAGCAGGATCAGGAGGCAAGGTCCTTTCTTGAGATGCAACGTGGAAAATCTTTCTTATTCTTTCTGATCTTTGCTGTGAAGATTGTAGCTTGATAAATTCATCTGAATTCCTGTAATGTTTACTGTTTGTGCTATTGATTTGGAATGATTATACCCCAATAACTATGCATGTTTTTATTGTTCCCTCACTATATTTCTAGCTCAGAGTGGGGAAAGATTTTATTCTAAATCTTCCTTTCCCTAGTAGAATCTGGAATCTGGAACCTAGCAGAATCATGGAGTTGAAAAGTGTTTAATAAACATTGTATTTAAAACAAAGCACAAGAAGGTAAATACTATATTAAAGAATTTCAAAAACCAATGATAAAAGTTATTTGTGTCATAATAAAAGTAGATGAACAGCATGGTTTAACTGCCTATAAAGATACTTTAAGTGAAAGTCTCTCAGTCATGTCCAATTCTGCAACCCCATGGACTATACAGTCCATGGGATTTTCCAGGCCAGAATTCCGGAGTGGGTATCCTTTCCCTTCTCCAGGGGATCTTCCCAACCCAGGGATCGAACCCAGGTCTCCCACATTGCCGGTGAATTCTTTACCATCTGAGCCACAAGGGAAGCCCAAAGATACCTTAGTTTGATTGTAAAAAACAATTGCATACATACATCTCTTCCATAGGCTCCTCGATGGCTCAGCAGGTAAAGAACTCACCTGCAATGCAGGAGATGCAGGAGACAAGAATTTGATCCCTCAGTTGGGAAGATACCCAGGAAGAGAAAAAGGCAACCCACTCCAGTATTCTTGCCAGGGAAATCCCTTTGACTGAGGAGCCTGGTGGGCCACAGTCCCTGGGATTGCAAAGAATCAGACACGACTGAGTGACTGAGCATATCTTTTCAACAATGTGATTTCTTTTTCTTTCATATATTTTTCAAAATTTTCAATGAAAAATTTCCTGCAAACCTTTTAAGATAAATGTATAGATTGAGTCTTCACTGTTTGCAACTCACATACATATAACCTTAAAATACTATCTTTTCTCTTTTTAATAACCCTGGGAATCGACATTATTCTAGATATTCATAGTCCCATATGTAAATACAAACTTCATGCTTATCCTTCTGCTTCTTTGTGTATGATATAAAAAGCTCTATTCAAATATTTATTTGCCTACTTACCTTTATTCATTTGTGCCTCCTCTTTGCCTGATAATATCCCACTAAAATGTCTTAGGCATAATTTCTTAAAATTGTGATTGTCATGGTAACTACCAGCAGCCATGTACCAGTACCTCTGGCAGGTTCCTTTAAAATACTCAGAACTGAAATAGCAAAATAAGGATGTAAAAAAATCATACTGAAACACATTAATAAAAAATAATAGATTTGTAAAGCCTAACATTCCTGTTTGACACTTGGAGCATTATTAGCTTGCAAGACATAAAAAAATTAAATAAAAATATATGCATGGTGAAATAAATTAGATTTCAAAAACATCATTTTTAATAAAGGCTTTTAACTGCCTCAGTCTGGAAATAGTCTGCAATCTGGTTGATAAATATGCGGCAAATGACAAATTAATATGTGTTGGCCCTCATCAACAACGGAGACAAATGTTATTATAATGTTTTGGACTCTGCTCAGTTTTGGCTGTCTGGGGAAGCGCTGAAAAAGTGCAGAGAATATGCAATTGAGAGGGATGAAGCTGCCCTCTAGGTGAAGAGTGTGTGTGCTGCACCACACAGGAACAAGTGAAACTATGTAAGATTTATACAGAAAAGGAGACTGTATTCTGCAGGATTTATTAAAACTCTTTAACTATTGGGGAAAAAAAAATTTATGGGATTGCAGTCCCAGTACCACCTCTAAAATGTTAGTGGAACTAGAAATAGTTTCCCCAATAGATTATATATTTCCAGAAGTTAAATGGTTAACCTAACTTCTAAAGCTTTAAATTTGTCATTTAAAGCTTAGCAAAATAAAAAATGTGGAACAATTTTATATAATTAGACATTAAACTTATACTTTAAATTAAACTATATGCTCTATACTTGATTTTAAATTAAACATATACTTTAAACATTCCTGCTAGATTATATAAACACACAATAACCCATCAAAGATTTTTCTTATACTCAGGATATTTTCATAAAGTGAATGGGTTAGTGAGTTTCAGATTGTGTAACTTCAAGAGTCTAAAAATGTAGATTAGCCTTAAGTTGCTAGTAATAAATATTGGTTTTTTTATTGCTTTTTTATTTGTATTATCCTTCTCTTATATTTAGATCATTAAGAAATGTTTACTAGGACTTTATATGAAAACTACTTCACAGTAACAATTAATGATTGTGAAGCTATAAATACATTTCAGTCCCGGATTTGTCTTCTAATACTTAAATTATCTTGGACAAGAATGGAAAAATTAGTAGTATTAAGTAACAGACTTTGTCAAATAATTAAAGAAAATATGCATGCAAAACATTTATCTCAATAAAATACACATAGTAAATAATAAATACTATGTATTTTTATTATTAAGATTGCTATGATGTAATTTTCTGTCTCTGAGACTGGAACAACATCATAATGACAGTATGCTTTCCATTACTATGGTCTTGTCTGCCCTCCACCTCAATATATCAAAGCAATAGCAGTCAGTATATTGTGCCACAAATATTAAATTGTGTTTGACCCCTACCATATTCAATTCTGATTTTCACCTAATATGAGATCACTACCACATATGCTTCCAGGTTTGCTTTTTCCCTTTCTGCTTAAAAATTGCTCTGGGAGTTTGGGAATTGAGTTTGTTCAGGCTTAGAGAAAGCCTAAAGCTAGTAATATTCTACAAGTGCATAGCTGTGTGTAAATACCATTACAACAAATTTTAAAACTTTCCCTGTATAACAAAGATTTCCAAATTCTTGCCAATGGCACTTTTGATATGAGCTATAGTCTAACTTCTAGTGCATGGAAACATTTAGGGGAACTTTAGGAAGTACTTTTTTACTGGATAAGAACACAACCTGTGGTTCATTACAAAATTTTTACTGAGCATTTGCTTTGTGTTTCGTATAAAATGTATAACTTGTGAAATACATTTTAAAGGGCATGAGAGAGAATTCTAGTGCCCATGATGATTTCAAACAATATATAGCTAAGCCTTAGATTAGGGCAATGGGACTTCCCTGGTAGCTCAGAGGTTAAAGCGTCTGCCTCCAACGCGGGAGACCTGGGTTCGATCCCTGGGTCGGGAAGATCCCCTAGAGAAGGAAATGGCAACCCACTCCAGTATTCTTGCCTGGAGAATCCCATGGACGAAGGAGCCTAGTAGGCTACAGTCCATGGGGTCGCAAAGAGTCCGACACGACTGAGCGACTTCACCTTCACCTCGATTAGAGCAAAATGGTGCTGTGCTTGCCCAGTCATTAAGGCGTTTAAGAAATGTTTTTTTTAACTTAAAAAAATCGCAGAGATCAGACTAAATCAATGCCTTGCACATTTCACAGAATAGGAACTAGAGCTTCAAATGGAAAGCCAAGGGGAACAAAACCCCTGGATTATCATTGGCAATACTAAGGAAAAGGTTATGTTAAAGTCTATGAAGCAAAACACAGATAATATTATGTCTAACAAGGACATACACTGTCTTAGTAAGTAAGTCGGAGAAGGCAATGGCACCCCACTCCAATATTCTTGCCTGGAAAATCCCATGGATGGAAGAGCCTGGTGGGCTGCAGTCCATGGGGTCGCTAAGAGTCTGACACTACTGAGCGACTTCACTTTTATGCATTGGAGAAGGAAATCACAACCCACTCCAGTGTTCTTGCCTGGAGAATTCCAAGGACTGGGGAGCCTGGTGGGCTGCCGTCTATGGGGTCGCACAGAGTCGGACATGACTGAAGCGACTTAGCAGCAGCAGCAGTAACTAAGTAATTTGGAGAGTATAGCAGTAAAATTTTAAAAACCAAGCAGCCAAACTTCATGTTTGTGTAAAATAGGTGGTTGTCTGATGGCTTAGAAGGTAAAAAATCCATCTGCAATGCAGAAGACCCAGGTTCAATCCCTTGGTTGGGAAGATCCACTGGGGGAGGATAGAGCAACCCACTCCAGTAGTTTTGCCTGGTGAGTCCCATGGATGAAGGAGTTTAGTCGCTTACAGTCCATTGGGTTACAAAGAATTGGACACAGCTGAGTGAATAACACTTCCACACACTTCACAGGCAGAACCAATGAACTGAATTTTAAAATCTTGGAATATGTAGAGAATTGAGGAAAATTTAATGTGAGGTAAGCATCTGTCCTACAAGTTAAGGTGAGAACATTTTAACTAATAAAATATAAGGAAAATGTGTGCTTTCAAACAAACATTTCTATATTGTGAGAAATTAAGAATGAATGTTTGTTTTTAATTCATCAGTTATATTTCTTAGTAAATGAAGTAGATAAGATAATTGATAGCTTTAACAAACATTGACTAAAGTATTCCTTTCTATGATTTGAAAATTCAATCTTATCATATAATGCTGCTGCTGCTAAGTCATTTCAGTCGTGTCCGACTCTGTGCGACCCCATAGATGGCAGCCTACCAGGCTCCCCCGTCCCTGGGGTTCTCCAGGCAAGAACACTGGAGTGGGTTGCCATTTCCTTCTCCAATGCATGAAAGTGAAAAGTGAAAGTGAAGTCGCTCAGTCGTGTCCGACTCTTAGCGACCCCGTGGACTGCAGCCTACCAGGCTCCTCTGTCCATGGGATTCTCCAGGCAAGAGTACTGGAGTGGGTTGCCATATTGCTTTCACATTCCAATAATTTCTGTGTCTTATAGAGAATCTGTACTCTCTTTCATTAATCTATTAATACCAAAATAAAAAGTCTGTAAATACCCATTATTTTAAAAAGTTATCTAATTTTTTCATATAGCTGTTGATAAAAACAGCACCTTAAATTTATGGGGAAAACCTAGGTTTCAGATTGGTTTCAAATTTCAATTTGTAGCTTGACTTGAGAATTTTCACTTCTACTATATTTTATATCACTCTTATTTTATACAATAAATGTTCTGATTATACCAGACTTCCCTAGTGTCCTTACTAAATTTTTATTGATTGTTACTATATTGTCTTTGAATGTTTCTGCTTAAGATTATTTCTTATTTTTCCATATTTTCTTGCAGTTACAAATCAATGCATTGCTTACTTAATTAATTGTCCATTTGGTTATCACTAAAAAGAGTACACAGCTCATATAGTAGTCTTGAAAAAAACAAGTGTTTTAAGTTCAATTTTTGTTCTAAGAATGGACAACTGATAGTCTTGGAATCTGGCAGTTGAAAATTCTTGTATATGCCTCTCTAATACTTATGATACTATATATTTCTTATATGTATTCTTCCTTTCTCTGATTTCATGCTTTAAAACAGTTCTGGTAAAAGAAAAACTAGTAATGACAATGTAGACATCCTTGATTTCTATGTAGAAGATTTGAATTGGAGTACCATGTAAAATATTGACTGTTTTTTTCGGGTAGCTAACTGTTGCATGATTGTTGTACGATGTTGTATGATTCCATTGCTTGGAAGAGTAGCATGAAGGGGTAATACATTTAATCTTTATTTTCAGTATAAGAACACCTATTTATGAAGTGTTTATTCAGTGTTGAGCATGGTTAAAGACTTTTTCTTGAATGCAATGAATTATAGTGATAGATTATCTAATGTTTACCTTTTTGCAATGAAATTTATTGAAGTAACCTATATTTTAAACACTAATGACGATGGTATTTTATTATTGACATGCGTTTATATGTATGATTAAATACATTTCTTTGTATCTATTTCCTTATTATCTTCTGTAATTTTCTCACACTGACTTCTGAATTCCCTGAAAGGATTAGAGACTCCTAAACCAATTGGGCTAAAGACTTGCTTTAAAAACACCCAGTTTCGGCCTCTTTTCCTTCCCAGTCTCACTGACTCTTAGACTTGCTACTAGTGTCTTCTGTGATCGCCTCTGAAATCAATCGCTTCCTTTTAATCCTTGTCCTGAGCCTGCTTCTGATGGGACTGAAACGAAAGAATCAAGGATCCACAGAGAAGAGTAAGAAAGTGAAGGTGGATACATGGGAATCTTAATCATTTTGAAAGGAAAAATCATCCAAATCATTCCAGTCCCAAAGAAAGGCAATGCCTAAGAATGCTCAAACCACTGAATAATTGCACTCATCTCACACGCTAGTAAAGCAATGCTCAAAATTCACCAGGCCAGGCTTCAACAGTATGTGAACCGTGAACTTCCAGATGTCTAAGCTGGATTTAGAAAAGACAGAGGAACCAGAGATCAAATTGCCAACATCCGTTGGATGATCGAAAAAGCAAGAGAGTTCCAGAAAAACATCTACTTCTGCTTTATTGACTATGCCAAAACCTTTGACTGTGGATCACAACAAATTGTGGAAAATTCTTGAAGAGACAGAAATACCAGACCACCTGACCTGCCTCCTGAGAAGTCTGTATGCAGGTCAAGAAGCAACAGTTAGAACCGGACATGGATCATCAGACTGGTTCCAAATTGAGAAAGGAATACATCAAGGCTATATATTGTCACACTATTTATTTAACTTATATGCAGAGTACATATGAGAAACGCTGGCCTGGATGAAGCACAAGCTGGAATCAAGATTGCTGGGAGAAATATTAATAACCTCAGATATGCAAATGACACCAACCTTATAGCTGAAAACTAAGAACTAAAGAGACTCTTGATGAAAGTGAAAGAGGAAAGTGAAAAACTTGTCTTAAAGCTCAACATTCAGAAAACAAAGATCATGGCATCCGGTCCCATCACTTCCTGGCAAATAGACGGGGAAACAGTGGATGCAGTGACAGACTTTATTTTCTTGGGCTCCAAAACTACTGCAGACGGTGACTGCAGCCATGAAATTAAAAGACACTTGCTTCCTGGAGGAAAAGCTTTGACCAAACTAGACAGTATATTAAAAAGCAGTGACCTTTGCCAACAAAGGTCCGTCTAGTCAAAGCTATGGTTTTTCCAGTGGTCATGTATGGATGTGAGAGTTGGACTATAAAGAAAGCTGAGTGTCAAAGAACTGATGCATTTGAACTGTGGTGTTGGAGAAGACTCTTGAGAGTCCCTTGAATAGCAAGGAGATCCAACCAGTCCATCCAAAAGGAAATCATTTCTGAATATTCATTGGAAGGACTGATGCTGAAGCTGAAACTCCAATACTTTGGCCACCTGATGTGAAGAGCTGACTCATTTGAAAAGACCTGATGCTGGGAAAGATTGAAGACAGGAGGAAAAGGGGACGACAGAGGACAGGATGGTTGGATGGCATCACCGACTCAATGGACATGAGTTTGAGTAAGTTCCTGGAGTTGTTGATGGACAGGGAAGCCTGATGTGCTGTAGTCCATGGGGTCACAAAGAGTCAGACATGACTGAGTGACTGAACTGAACTGAACTGAACTGAAGTGATTCCCATAACCACCTTCAATCCACCTGAAGCTATTATAATCCTCCACTGTGGGATTGGGGGCAGGAGGAGAAGGAGACGACAGAGGATGAGATGGCTGGATGGCATCACTGACTCGATGGACGTGAATCTGAGTGAACTCCAGGAGTTGGTGATGGACAGGGAGGCCTGGCGTGCTGCGATTCATGGGGTCGCAAAGAGTCAGACACGACTGAGCGACTGAACTGAACTGAACTGTGCTCTATTATGGTTACCTGCTTTCTAGCTCAAATTCCTTCTCACGTCACACCCTGAAAATATATATTTTTGACATTGAATATCTTTCTATTGGGCTTCTCAGGTGGCACTAGAGGCAAAGGACCAGCCTGCTAATGCAGGAAGCAGTCCCTGGGTCAGGATGACCACATGGAGAAGGAAAAGGACAACCTACACCAGTATTCTTGACCAGAGAACCCTATGGACAGAGGAGCTTGATGGACTACTGTCCATAGGGTCGCAAAGAGTTGGACATGACTAAAGCAACTGAGCATGCAGACTCCCATGCTTTCTATAAATATTGATTTATTGAGTAAATGATTGGAATTTTCTGAAAATATTTCAAAAACCTGTAAAGTGCCAAAAAAAATCAAAGATTTATCGAAATCATGCAGATATTGGCATACCTATATGATTCTGGTATTTTATGAAATGTTCACACTGTAGCCACATGTCCTCCATTCATTTCTCTTTTATGCTTCAACTTTTATTTTGTCTTGTCATATAGTTGATTTACAATATTGTGTTAATTTCAGTTGAATAGCTAAGTGATTCAGTCATATATATGCATATATCCACTCGTTTTCAGCTTCTTTTTCCCATGGAGTTAGTTCCAGACTCTCAAGTAAAGTTCCCTGTGCTATACAGTAGGTCCTCGAGTCTCTTTTTTATATATAGTAGTGTGTAAACGTTAATCCCAAACTCTTAATCTATCCCGCCTCCACTTTTCCCCTTTGGTAACCATAACTCCATTCATTTCTTATGTGCTTGGATCTCCTAGTTGTGTTCCTGGATTCTTTAACTAGATCAAAGCCTCTTTCTTCTAAGACTTCAAAACATTTCTAAAGCAGAGTTTAATTATAAAGAATAAAAGTTTTATGAAATGATTATGTCATAAGATAATTCTAGAAAAAATATTTTCATCACTCTTCTATCCTTGAAGGCAAGTAGTTAGGCAACACAGTGACTTTCTTGCTCTGTAACTCCAGGCTGGTCTTGGCATTGGTCAGTTTCTCCCCACTGGGATTACCGGGAGGTCTCAGTGAGATCAAAGGTCCCCAGTACGCTCGCTGCTGCAACATAGGTCTACATTCAAGTTCACCTTTTCTTTTTACTCTTCCCTTCTTGATACTAAATGTTTGTGATCAGTTCACAAGATCTTAGTGTAAATACTAAATCATAGCTGTTAATTTCTAAGACAGGATTTGTTCAACAACCACAAAAAGCAGTAGCAAAACTGGTTTAAATATAAGTTAGCTTGGTGGGGAGACACCTACATTTTGGACTATATATTCCATAGAGAAATTCTTTGTCAAGCTAACGTGCAAATGAACTCACTCTCCTATTTACACTAGGAAACAGTATATATGTATATATATGTATGTATATATATATATATATATATATATATATTTTTTTTAGCAGACAGTCTTTGCACTCATCCCATGTAATCTTAAAACCATTACCCCTCATATATCATATGCTAGCCCTGCACTTTGGCTCAAGGCCAGAAGAGTGAAAAAAGAATACATTTCATGAAGAGCACCCTGATGGTGGTGGTTCCACTCCTTGGAGAAATGAGCACAGTAGAAAAACATCTTTTGCTGCAGTTATTTCAATTGAATAAGCACAATTTTGACATGAATCCATTAAAAAACTACTTTAGTTCTGGGAAACTGAGTATTAGAAATATGATGAGCATATTGGAAGAAGTTCAAAACTGAACATCAGGAGTAATTAAGGGAATGGAGAGATTGATTTATGAGAAAAGATTAAAAGAGCTCAATCTGTTTAGCTTGGCTAACAGACAACTAAGTAGGGGATATGGTAATTGTTTACAAGTGCTTACAAGGATGCAAATATCAAGGCTGGAGCAGAAATGCTCAGGCTGAGATCAGAAAGCCTGAGTCACTCCAAGTTAATAAAGAGAAAATTTAGGTTGACTGCCATCCAAAATGTGGTGATAGTAAAGGCCTTTCAGCAGGAATTGTCTCTTAGGGAAAATGGAAAAACAAACTCTTTGGGATATTTAAATGTGAGACAGCCTTTGTGAATCTATGGCTTCTGTACGTTTATGAGCAGCGATATTTGAAAAGTACTGAAATTGCATTGTTCTATGCCCTGAGATGTTCAAATGAACCAGAGTGCTTCAGAAAAATATTTTGTAAAGATGAGACTTGAATACAATATGTGTAGAGAGACATTATTATTATTTAAAAGAAGTAGAATATTCTCTATTTTTTTTTTACATTTTTCTTTATCCCAAACAATCAGGATTTGGTAAAGTAGTACAGCCAATTTCTTTCAAATTAATATGTATTAATTAAAATATAATAGTGTATTATCACATTTTTTATACATAAACATGTAATTCCTAAAAACATATTCACATAATATTGTTAGTGTTATTAATGTACCAATGTATTTTTAAATCTAGTAGAAATTTTAAAAATTTATAGCAGTTCATATATATTTTTAAAGTTTGGTTTATAGAAAACAATTTGATGAGTATTATGCTATTTAAATGACTCACAGAAACATATGCTGTGATTATGTGATTTGAATATAAAACCAATCATAATAATCACTCAGAAGCAAAATAACTATTGCATTACTAGAGATCATATATATATATATTTACATATACGCATATCATATGTCACACTTCTTTCTTTCTCACACCTGTAAAGAATGTAATTTTATTTATTTCTCTATAAAGCTAGCACAGTGGTACAACTGTTTTTATTTCTTATAGTGGTCATTGTGTTAGGTTTTGTAGGAAATAAAGTAACTGGAAGGTGTCAGTTTTATTCTTTGTGCTTTTTATTAGTAGTAGTAAAAATTAGAGTTAAATATGTATGCAAGTTTAGGGAGCAACTGAAATGAAATACAAATTCACTTTCTGGTATAGATTGGCTTTTAAATGGATGATTTCATTATAAATATTTCACTTATGTACAATGAGCTCTTCAGTGATTGACCTTTGAGTTTATCTGCAATCTTTAATTTGAACTAACAGTTTATTTCACGTTATCCATGGCCTAAAGATTCATTGTACCTCTGAATGTATATATGTGCTATTTATAGGTTGCTCAGAGAAATTTGAGGAATTTACATATACACACACATGCACATGTGCCCCTACACAACTTTACACAAGCAAGCACACACAACCATGCACACATACCCAAGCACATACACAACTATACATGCATACATATAGAGACATACAAAACACAAATATATGGAAACCTACCAACACAAATCCACACATTAATGCACACAATCTAGTCTGAACCCTGGCTATCTTTCAAATTATTTTCTCCCTAATTGAAAACATATTACCTTTCAAAATAGAAACAGAATACGGGAGTATATTTGTGCATGTGATTTGCAAAAGAATTGAAAGTAAATGAAGCGGTTTGTGTGATACATAAAACCATTCCTTTTGGAAACCTGTGCATAGAATCATCCCAATTTTATATAAAGGGGCTTCCCTTGATAACTCAGTTGATAAAGAATCCTCCTGCAATGCAGGAGACCCCAGTGTGATTCCTGGGTTGGGAAGATCTGCTGGAGAAGGGATAGGCTACCCACTCCAGTATTCTTGGGCTTCCCTTGTGGCTCAGCTGGTAAAGAATCTGCCTGTGATGGAGACCTGGGTTCAGTCCCTGGGTTGGGAAGATCCCCTGGAGAAGGGAAAGGCTACCCACTCCAGTATTCTGACCTGGAAAATTCCATGGGCTGTATAGTCCATAGGGTTGCAAAGAGTCACAAATTTTATATAAAATAAATCATAATTCAGGTTCTAAGTTGTTACATTACCATAGAAAACACATTACTGATCTTCTGAGTCCTCACATTGCTTATAGTAAACATGAGTATGTTTATCTAAATATAAAATTATATAGATAATTTATCATAGATGAATGTATTAATTAAACAGCACAATGCAAAAAGAGCATATATAATGACAAAATTAAAATATGTATGTGTTTGACATATGCCAAACATAATATTTATTTTATTTTATAATATTTTGACATATGCCAAACATAAGGATTTCCCCAGTGGCTCAGATGCTAAAGTGTCTGCCTACAATGTGGGAGACCGGGGTTTGATCCCTGGGTTGGGAAGATCCTTTGGAGAAGGAAATGGCAACCCACTCCAGTATTCTTGCCTGGAGAATCCCATGGAAGGAGGAGCCTGATAGTCTATAGTCCATGGGGTTGCAAAGAGTCAGACACGACTGAGTGATTAAACTATATAAACTATATAAACATAATATTTTACAGTAGGAAAGAGCAAGGACTAGCAGAATTTGTTAATGTAAATGAAGACCTGTAGAATTTCATTTTCTCATAAACTACAGACACTTCACTTATTTGCATGCATTAAAATGAGTATTTAACATATTCATAATTTTGCCAGGCCATCTGATCTCACTTTGTACATATCCCTGGGCACCTCTTCCAATAGTGTTACACAAAAATCTTGTCTCTACAATTAA
Source organism: Budorcas taxicolor (assembly GCF_023091745.1). Lineage (NCBI taxonomy): Eukaryota > Metazoa > Chordata > Mammalia > Artiodactyla > Bovidae > Budorcas > Budorcas taxicolor. Next base: position 80,538,896 of record NC_068921.1, on the reverse strand, counting down.
GGATGCATTTTTGAAGTATCACCATTACTCTATTGCAGCTAATACTGCCATCATGTCCAATCAAAGCTTGATTTATGTCAGATTATGTGTGCACCATTATGCTTTCTAAAAGATTCTGGAATCCTTCTGGATTAATTGATCTTCATGGGTGGAAAATAAAGAGCACTCTTTTTATTCCAAGAGAGAAAGGTTTTAGCTCTAAATCTGAGCATAATTGTTGGACTAAACTTAGAACACTGTCTAATTTCCATCTATTTGTTTCCAAGAATCTATAATAATTTTTTAAAGATGAAAATGATCTCTCCTAGAATAGAGTTACCCCTTGAGTATTACAGAAAGTCTAAAATCACTGCTTTGAAGGCAAATGTCCTAGGATTTTACACTAATTATGACAATTGCTGAGTCATAGTGAAAGAGGCAGAAATGTCTACAAATTACTCTGAGTTGCCTGGATCAAGAGCCAACAGGATCTAGGAACTTCCACCTTCTCCCAGCATAAGGACGAGCACCCAAAGCCAAGTTCCTACAAGATAAAGACTTCAATTGTCTGCCAGAGGTGTGTGTGTGGTTCTAATGAACTGCACGTTTCCCAAGTGCTGGAAGACTGCTTTCTGAGATAATACAAGTGAATAGCTTCCCTGAAAATATGCACTGTCTACCGGTGAAACGGTCCTTTCAAATTCTGCTTGGCAAGTTGCTTCCATGCTGTCTTGTAAGTACAGAAAGCAATGGCAGGTCATATCCAGCAGAGTGTCATGGTTTGAGTGTCCCTCTCCATGGGTAAGTGGAAACAGTGATAGATTTTATTTTCTTGGGCTGCAAAATCACTGTGGACGATGACTCCAGCCATGAAATAAAAAGACACCTGCTCCTTGCAAGGAAAGTTTTGACAAACTTAGAGATTAAAAAGCAGGGATATCATTTTGCTGACAAAGGTCCATATAGCCAAAGCTATAGCTTTTTCAGTAGTCACATACAAACATGAGAACTGGACCATTAAGAAGGCTGAATGCCAAAGAATTGACGCTTTCAAACTGTGGTGCTGGAGAAGACTCTCGATAATCCCTTGGACAGCAAGGAGATCAAAACAGTCAATCCTAAGGGAAATCAACCCTGAATAGTCAGTGGAAGGACTGATGCTGAAGCTGAAGCTCCAGTACTTTGGCCACCTGATGTGAAGAGCAGACTTTTTGGAAAAGATCTTGATGCTGGAAAACATTGATGGCAAAAGGAGAAAGAAGGGAGCTGCAGAGAATGAGATGGTTAGATAACATTACTAGCCCGATGGACATGAGTTTGAGCAAACTCCAGGAGACAGTGAAGGACAGTGAAACCTGGCATATTGCAGTCAATAGGGTCGCAGAGAAGGGACACGACTTCGTGACTGAACAACAGCAGCTCCAAGGGTAAAATGAGAGGCGAGACAAAGACGTGTGCTTTGTCTTCTCTTGCTGGCCCTTACCTTGTTAAGTTTCTAATGAAGCTCATTTTTTAATCCATACCACGAGACATTGTAGAAATTGTTCCAAATTATTTTGCTGATTACTACAAGAAGGTCATCAGAATCACAAAAAGTAATATTTCATAACAAATATATGTGGAAGAGGTATGATTGAGAAAACATCACTGGGGTAAAAGTCCATTCTGTAAGCTGGAATATGGGCCTGCTATGCAGAAGAATGATGAATGTTATAAGTGGATATATCCAGTTGCTATTTTATGATTTGATTAAGAAAATACACACATCTCCTTCATATTCCCCTTCAGGTTAGAGTGACACCTATTATTCCTCAAGGAGGAAATGTTTGCTCGAATGCAACCTGCAAATGTAATTGATTCCAATTACCTGCGAGGCCAGAACTGGGTCACATGGCCAAATGAATCAACATAGAAGTCTGAGAAATATGAATTTGATTTGTTATCATCTATTGTGAAAGGGAGCATGTGATACAGACATAGACATAACTTTTGTTGCTGGTCACCACTGTTCCCTTCTTATACTAATATTTTAAGTGGATTTCTGGAGGGAATAGCAATAAATTCACAGGTTTATTCTTTGTTTAATCAGATTCATGGATCTAAAAACTCTTCTTGAGATATATCATACCTGCATTTTATAGTTGGGCTTTGAGGATGCTGACAGTAATTCCAGCAGCAGTTGAAGTTATATATTCATCACATAAAGCAGTATTTCTCTTCCAAGAACCACTGTGCAAAGATTAGGTAAGAGATGTCCTGATTTCTTCACAGTCATGCATATTCTAGAATACTTCCAATCTCATCGCCATGCTGGACCAATATCAAAAACGTTATAGGTGTTCATGGTCCAAACCAACATGATTCCTTAGGTGACCTCAAGTGAGATTCTTTCTGGGATCTATGCCTTCCTTGGACTGCAGCATTACTGGGAATCCTGGAAGACTCATACTTCAGACCCATCTTTGGGCTTCCCTCATAGCTCAGTTGGTAAAGAATCTGCCTTCAATGCAGGAGACCCTGGTTCAATTCCTGGGTTGGCATGATCTGCTGGAAAAAGGATAGGCTACCCACTCCAGTATTCTTGGGCTTCCCTTGTGGCTCAGGTGGTGAAGAATCTGCCTGTAATGCGGGAAACCTGAGTTCAGTCCTTGGGTTGGGAAGATACCCTAGAGAGGGGAAAGGCTACCCACTCTAGAATTTTGGCCAGGAGAATTCCATGGACTGTACTTGTAGTCCATGGAGTCACAAAGAGTCGGATACAACTGAGCGACTTTCCCTTTCACTTTTCAGGAAGTCATCCTGTCTGAGTTGAGGTAATTTATCAAGGGGAGTGTCACCAAATTGAGAACGGATTATTGATACAAGGGAACCCACTGACTCTGACATATTTCAATGCCCACATAAATCTCTTCCTATCAGCTCTGACTTCTTCTTGAGTTCTTGCATTTTTGAAGCAAGAAAATAGCACTCACTTGCTTCTTCAATCTGTTCTAATTCCAGAATTATCAGCATTCATAGGATCAATATACTTCTTCAGACTAATTTGCTTCATCCTACCGCAAAATGGCTTTTACTGGGTGCGACTGTGGAAAAATATTACTAACCCTGATCTCTTTCTCTTTTTCTCTTTTTCAGATTTACTGAGATATAATTGACACTTGCAAACTGTATATGTTTAAGATGTGCATGTGATGTTTTGATACACGTATATTTTTGAAACATTTACCACACTAGGTAATTAAGATATCCATCAACTAGCATCCATACATTTTACGTGTGTGTGAACAATTAAAATCTACTTTCCTAGTGTATTTCAAGTATATAATACAGAATTTGTAATTGCAGTCACCATGCCATAAATTGACTCTGGATAACTTACTGACCTAGAGCAACTAAAACTGGCACCCGCTTTGACCAATCTTTCTACACTCCCACTTCCCTGACTCTTGGCAACGATCATTTCACTCTCTGCTCACACTGATTACTCAGTACCTTATATCAAGCAGATTCAGTATGTGCTCAGTCGCTCAGTCATGTCTGGCTCTTTGTGACCCCATGGATTGTAGCCCACCAGGCTTCTCTGCCCATGGAATTTTCCAGGCAAGAAGCTGAAGGTGCCATTTTCTGCTCTAGGGAATCTTCGCAACCCACGGATGTTCGATCCTGAGTCTTTTGTGTCTCCTGCATCATTGGCAGGCAGATTCTTGGAATTCCATATATACTTTTGGATTTGTCTAATTTGTTGGCTGTAAAGCAATTAGAACTATAATTGTGAAGCAAAACTACTGGGACACAGAAACATTTTGCAATGTTTTAGTTCGATAGTACAGGAAACCTGACGGCAAGACAAAGAGAAGTAAGAGCAAGGAGAAATGTGAATCCATGAATGTGCTTTCCCTACTCCACAAGCTCTAACCAACACTGAGACATGGAAGAAGACAGCTCGAAAAGGACATTGCATTTCGAAACAGATTTGTATGGGTGTCCTTACATCACCCTGTGCGTGATACTGGACACATAACTTCAACTTTCTGAGCCTCCTATCCTACTGGCCTCTCTGAGATTTTGAGTTAACGCACACAAAAGAGGTTCATAAACCAAGCTTTCATACATCTGTAAAGTATTATTATACACTTTGGAGTTATTTCAACCTGCCAAGATGATATCGTGCCTTCCTATCCTACTTTCCCTCAAGGATTAAAGGAAAATAATTTCTCCTCTTTCACCAAGATTCAAGAAATATACAAGAAAGAAAAAGTGAAGAAAGAAAAATTTTAAAAAGAATAGTAAATGCACATTTGCTGGGGAAAAGGCTAAAATGCAAGAAAGATAAACCACTTTGGATTATTGCTTCTGCTCTTGGAGGGTGAGAATAAGGTCAGAGATTTAAAAACCTTGGCCAAGGCTTCCTCAGGGACTGACAGAGCAGCCAAACTTTCACATCTGGTTAAGTTCAGTGGCTCATGTGGCTGCAGCGGAGTGACAAGTTTTCAAAACTATGAAATAGAAATGAAGCTGTTACTGCGAAGTCTGGATAATCGCACGTGGATTATCTGTTTGCTGATTCTATTCTGTTGACATGAACAGTGTCACAGTTTACACTGGGCCAGCGGGAGCTAGCGAGGGCGAAAAAAAGGAACTTTTAAGTCTATTAATTGCTTCCTTTCTCAGAGAAGGTATATACACCAAGGCAGGCTTCTTCTAACTCAGACAGACTGACTGCATTAGGACGAAGGAAAACAAGGGGAATTCATTGTGTAGAACGTGCTGCGTGGAAGCTAACAGTAGGGTGACAGAGACTGGATATTCAGATCTGTAAAACACATTGTATGAAAGCATGGTAATCCCTTTCATATTAATTAATTGGGTATTATTCTCCTATATGAAGTGAATATGTAACTGGATCGAGCAATTAAAACAGAGCTTTCAGCATGTGACATTCCAATACGATGTGGGTGGTCTTCGCAAGTATGGGAAAGAATACACTTTCAGAGGGAAATGGCTAACAAAGAAAGTAATTCTGACTTGTCATGATAAAATTAGTATCAGCAGCAGATGATTATTCAGTGGCAAATACAAATAACTACTGGGCATCCAGACCTTGTCATCAACCACACAGAGACTGCAATCTATTCTCAGGGAGAAAATGGTGTTTGGTGGTGGTGGCAGCTTTCCTGGTGGCTCAGATGGTAAAGAATCTGATTGCAATGCAGAAAGCCTGAGTTCAATCCCTAGGTTGGGAAGATGCCCTGGAGAAGGAAATGGCTAGCCCACTCCAGTATTCTTGCCTGCAAAAGCCCATGGACAGAGGATCGTGGTGGGCTACAGTCCACTGGGTCTCAGAGAGCCGAACATGACTGAAGCCACTGAGCATGCGTGCACAATGGTGGTTTTGACTGTGCTATGTTCACTTTTTCACCTTCTGGTGAAGAACTCTCCAAGATTTCCCTCGTAAGACCAAACATTCCTGTTCTGAATTGTGTTTTTTTCTTCAAGGATTGACCCAAAGACTTCTCACAGTGGACCTGATGGAGGTCAGTCATTCAGAAAGCTCATCCTGTGAGCAAGAGGATGTGCTTGTGGAGCTGTGCCGGGCACAGTAAACGAAGTAACACGGGATGTTTATCGGTGACTCTGAAAGCCAGCCTCGTGCTTTTAAAAAGTGAACGTGAAAGTGAAGTCCCTCAGTCATGTCTGATTCTTTGCGACCCATGGACTGTAGCCCACCAAGCCTCTCCTTCCATGGGATTCTCTAGGAAAGAATGCTGGAGTGGGTTGCCATTTCCTTCTCCAGGGGATCTTCTCTGCCCAGGGATCGAACCCAGATCTCCCACATTGCAGGCAGACACTTTAACCTCGGCTCCACCAAGGAAGCCCTTAAATACAAGAATACAGTCTCTCAGAAAACCTCCTATATAGACACAGAACTTCAGATCTAAGGACTAACATCAAAGATTTCAAGGGAGGAAAGGAAGCCAGGTTGAAAGATGAAGGGGGAGGAGGCAGGAGAGGGGGCAAAAGGGGTGGCCTTACAGACGTCTCCTGCCACCTACAGATACCCAGGCTTTATGTGACTTTTCCCTGGGCCTCCAGAGAAGGGAGAACTGGAACTCAGCCCTACAGGAAATCAGACCAGACCAGAACCAGAATTCAAGTTCTCTGCCAAGAGGAGGTGATCAGTCTCCAATCCTCAGCTCAGGCTGAGGGCCCTTCGACCAGATTCCTGCGTCCAGGACTAGGGGACTAGATAAACAGGGAAGGATAGGAAGGGTTAAGGAGAGGAAAAAAAGAGCGAAGGGCAGTGCCTGAAGGAAATGCTCACTCTTACCTTGGACATGAAGAGGGCAGGACCTGAGATCAGGGAATTTGCACAGTCATGTGGCTACTTTGGGGAGGACAATCTGAAGATGACATGGAAGCAGACAAAGGCAAATATAGAGGGCTGTAAAATAGGACCTTAAATCCAAACGGTAAAATTGAAAGTTCCAAAATAAATTAAACTAATAGTCTCCATGAAATTATTTAAATAAAGGAGATATAGTGTATTTTTTTTCATTTTTCATTTTTATTAGGTTCTTTGGTTTTTCTTTACCAACATTTATAAATATCTCTATGATGTCACTTAGAAATATACATGTAACAGGAGTGTTCAGTTGGCTGTGTTTATAGAAAATGGTTTCTACTTCTATCTCTACCACGAACTTGAGGCAATGATGGAAACTCTTTAAATCTTTCTTTATGTAGGATTCTTTCCTCTCTTCCTATTTTTCCTTTTCTTTGCCCTTTTCTCTTTTTTTAATAACCATTTTTTTGATGCAATTACAAAGGACTGGGAACTGAGATTTCAAGTATAAAAGAGAATACACTTTCCGATCTTGAAGGGCTTACAGAAGAGTAGAAGTGACATACAAATAGACGATTCAATAGAGTCATGTTACCAGTGCTACAGAGTCTTCAGTCTTATAAAGTGCTGTGGGAGCTCAGAGTATCATTACATAAGAGAGTCTGTCTATTGAATCAGAGCAGCTCTGGAGGACTGTGATAATTACAATGGTTTGTTCCCCCAGTCCAAAATGTATCTACTTCCTTTCCTATTCTTGTAACACATATGTCTTTCTTCTGGGATGTTCAGTCCAACCTCATTTAGTTCAGGTGGGATTGCCCACCTCCCCTCCATTTCCAATCTATGTGATTTTTACCTGTGCTGAATTTGAGAAATATATGACAGACACAACTACCATAAGAAAGTGAATTCAAGTTCTTTAGATAACAGACAATCTGCAAATACAAAATATAGGCATTGCCAGCAACTGAAAATGTAAAGGAAACTATCAGATGTGTAAGAACAGAGAGATGCTATGAAAAAATAAATAGAATTTATAGAAATTAAAAAAAACAGAAGCTAATAATAAAATTGGTCAAGCAAAGGAGTAAGAATGCCACAGACAATTCTGAAAATGAATTAAAAAGACTAAGTCAAAAATAAAGAGCATCCTATGTCATCAGAGAGTTGCAGATTAAAACAGGGAGACCACTGCATGACTATTAGAGCAGTCAAAATCTGAAACACTGACAACACCACATCCCGGCAAGAATGGGGAATAACCGGAAATTTCATACATTGCTGGTGGGAATGCAAAATGGTACAACTTTGGGAGGTGGTTTGGCAGTTTGCTAAAAACTAAACTTATTCTTATCATCTAGTGACATCACCTTAAATTATTGGAAAATTTATATCTGTAAGAAAATTATAGATGTATGTTTACAGCAGGTGTTTTCATTATTGCCAGGCTGGGAAGCAACTAAAATGTCCTCTGGTAGGTGAATGAATAGATAAATGAATTGATAAATGAATTGATAAGTGAATAGATAAATGAATTGGTATATCCTGGCAATGACATTTCCATCAAGAACTAAAAGGAATTGAACTATTACATCATTGAAAGGCCTGGATAAAGCTTAAATGTATATTACTAAGTGAAAAATGCCAATCTGAAAAGACTGCATGTTATATGATTCCAAATACATAAACTTCTGGAAAAGATAGAACTGTGCGGACATATCAGTGGCTTCCAGGAGGTCTGGGGGGAGAGGGATGAATAGATGAAGCACACAGCTCCTTAGGACAGTGACATTTCCTGTAAGATACTGCACTGGTGGAGACATGTCCCTACACATTAGTCAGTACCCATGGAACGTACAACTTTAGGAGTGAATCCTATGTAAACTATGGATTTTGAGTGACAATGATGTGTCAATAGTTTCACCTTTTGTAACAAATGGACTACTTTGGTGTGGGATGTCGACAGTGCTGAAGTTTATGCCAGCAAAATTGAGCTGAAAGTACAGAATTCCCACATGGCCCCTGGACCCACACTCATAGACTTCAGCTCAAGTTTGCCATGTAGGTAAAACTGCTCTGAAAAATAAAACTTTGTTTTATTTTCAATAGGGAGGAAGAGAAGAAATATAAGGGAGAGATAGAGAGCTTTTTTCAGTGCTCCAATACTTTGGCCACCTGATGCAAAGAACCAACTTATTCACTGGAAAAGACCCGGATGCTGGGAAAGATTTAAGGCAGGAGGAGAAGGGGACAACAGAGGATGAGATGGTTGGATGGCATCACCAACTCGATGGACATGAATTTGAGCAAACTCCGGGAGTTGGTGATGGGCAGGGAAGCCTGGTGTGATGGACAGGGAAGCCTGGTGTGTTGCAGTCCGCAGGGTCACAAAGAGTCAGACACAACTGAGCAACTGAACTGAACTGAACTGAACTGAGGTCATGATAAAAAGATCAAGTCAATAACATTGTGTATTAGGAGCACAAAAAGCAAAACAAATAGACAAGTGGGTCAAAACAAGAAGCCTAGAAACAAGCATGTCTATTTGAATATATTTAGATTCTTACCTCACACCATAAACAAATTCCAACATATTTTAAGTATAGATAGTTAAATAATAAGTCTATAACATTTAGAAGAAAAAATCATAGAGTATCTTTATACCTTCAAGTTTGAAGGATTTTTAAGGCTCAAACGTACACACAAAAATTATAAAAACAAAACTTCTCATGTTGATTTCAATTTGAAGACCAAGGAAATTGAATGATAAATTGGCATATGAAGATTTTAACCTCACTGGGTGACAGATATGATAAATACATATCAAAACTGTATTTTATAATAATCAGATGATTTCTTTTAAATAATCAGATAATACCAAATAGGATACAGGAGTAGGACTTAGTCCTATCACATTAGGAAACAGTTTGACAGTATTAAGCATCATAAAACATTCTACTTATAGGCGTTTATGTTAGAGAAACCTCCTATCATCAAAGGGAGAGTTTCACATTGCTGTTTATTTCAGTTTCTTCAAATAGCAAAAAATCATGTAGAAATTTCTTAACTAATTCTAAATAGATCTTTGGTTAAATGTATTTTTTTAATAATCTAGAAGATTGCAGAGGAGTTAAATTAAAAAATTGTATGTGTCCACATGCATAGGGTCTAAAAACAATGTTGAGTGAACAAATCATACTGTAATCAAATTCATGTTTTAATCTATCTTTTATATGAATAGAAATAAAAACTACAATATATAAACAAAAAATAACAACTCAGGTGTTTATCTGGGTATGCTGGCAGAGATGGAAGATAAGAGTTCAGTGGGATCTGTAATGTTTCATTTTTCTAAAAAATGAAAGAGAAACTCAAAACAAACACAGCACAGGGCTAACATCTGGTTAATCTTGGGAGCTGGAGTACAGGGCTCTGTTCTGTTATTTCTGTTTCTTTCCATATGTTTAAAGTGGTTTGTAATTAAAATAAAACACGGATGAGTAGGAATTAGTCTGGTAGAAAAAGACTGAAAATGCATTGCAGGCAGAAGGAAGCAAAGGAATTAAGAAACTCTAAACGAAGAAGATGGTTTCAGAAAGCCATGCACACTTTGGCATGGCTTTGTCCTGAGATGCCAGAGAGAAATTCGGAAAGGGTAGGGATGGAGAATGTGGGTGAGAGCAGGATATTAAAACGGTCCGGGTGCTCTGCTATTCAATCTGGACTTCATCGTATGAACCAGTGTGGTAGGCAGAGGAATGGCTTCCCAAAGCCGTTCACCTGCTACTCCCAGAACCTGTGGCTATGTAACATCACATGACAAAGGAGATTTTGCAGATGTGATTAAGTTAAGGAATTCTCTGGTGGAGGAATTTTCCTGGATTTTCTAGATGAGTCCAATGTAATCACAAGCGTTCTTATAAAAGGAAACAAGAGGGTTCAGGGAAGGAGAGGTCATGATGGACATATAGGTGTGACTGATGCAGGGTCATGAACTGAGGGGCTGCCTCTCAAAGCTGGAGCAGGTAAGGAGATGCTTTGGCCCTGAGGCATCTAGAAAGCAGTCCTTCCAGCCCACGTTAGTCTCCTTACCCTGGACTGGTAACACAATACACTTCTGTTGTGTTAAGTCAGTTTGCAGCTACCTGGCAGAAATGTAAAACGAGTACAGTAGAGCTGAGAGCTTCCCTGGTAGATCATTTGGTAAAGAGTCTGCCTGCAATGGAGAAGATCTGGGTTTGACCCCTGAGTTGGAAAGATATCCTGGAGAAGGAAATGGCAACCCACTCCAGTGTTCCTGCCTGGGAAATCCCGTGGACAGAGGACCCTAGTGGGCTACAATTCATGTGGTTACAAAACAGCTGGACATGACTTAGCAACTAAACCACAGTAGAAATGATGAAATCTTATTCCAGGGACGGACAAACGGAAGGTCCTGCACTGTGTGTGTGGATATGGAGGGAACAGAAGAAGGCAACCATGCAGTGGCACTGTTGTTATTATCTCTGTAACATTTTTATATATGTCTGTTGTTGTTGTTGTTCAGCCGCTAAGTTGAGTCCAACCCTTTGTGACCCCATAAACTGCAGCACACCAGGCTTCCCTGTTCTTCACTGTCTCCTGGAGTTTGCTCAGACTCATGTCCATGGAGTCTTACGTCTGTAACAAAGTAATAATATCTATGCTATGAACATGATTAAAGAGAAATCCAATGATGGTATTCTCAAGATTCATCTACTTTGTTGCAGAAGGACAAATATTCCATGATTCCATTGATACGAAGAATAAAAAATAGTCCAGAACATATAACCAGCAGAGTAAAATGGTACTTGCCAGGGGCTATTGGGAAAGGAAAAAAAAGATTGTCCATGGAATATAAAGTCTCAATGATGCAAGCTGATTAAGTTCTAAAGGTCTGCTGGACAACGCTGTGCCCACAGGTAACAAGGTCATACTGTACAATTAAAGTTTTGTTAAAGAGCATAGAACTCATGGTAAGTGATCTTATCACAAAAATCAATCAAAAAATAAATCAAGGGAAAAACAAGCAAACAAACCACAACTGAAACTTAAACTCCTTGGTTATGTGTAAAAAGAATTTGTTTAAAAGAAAAAGTACCCGAAAAAATGTGATAATTTATCAGTGTTTTTAAGAGAACATCAGAGGACAGGCCATGGCTGTGGACGACAGATATAAATAAAAATAAATAAAAAGCAGAAAAAGAAAGAAAATTGTACAAGTTCATTGGGTATGAGTTTATGTTGATTTATAAAAAGTCTATATAGTTCTTTGGCCCATTTTTTGATTGGGTCATTTATTTTTCTGGAATTGAGCTGCAGGAGTTGCTTGTATATTTTTGAGATTAGTTGTTTGTCAGTTGCTTCATTTGCTATTATTTTCTCCCATTCGGAAGGCTGTCTTTTCACCTTGCTTATAGTTTCCTTTGTTGTGCAGAAGCTTTTAAGTTTAATTAGGTCCCATTTGTTTATTTTTGCTTTTATTTCCAATATTCTGGGAGGTGGGTCATAGAGGATCTTGCTGTGATGTATGTCGGAGAGTGTTTTGCCTATGTTCTCCTCTAGGAGTTATATAGTTTCTGGTCTTACGTTTAGATCTTTAATCCATTTTGAGTTTATTTTTGTGTATGGTATTAGAAATAGACATTTCTCCAAAGAAGACATACAGATGGCTAACAAACACATGAAAAGATGCTCAACATCACTCATTATTAGAGAAATGCAAATCAAAACCACAATGAGGTACCATTTCAAGCCAGTCAGAATGGCTGCAATCCAAAAGTCTACAAGCAATAATTGCTGGAGAGGGTGTGGAGAAAAGGCAACCCTCTTACACTGTTGGTGGGAATGCAAACTAGTACAGCCACTATGGAGAACAGTGTGGAGATTCCTTTAAAAACTGGAAATAGAAGTGCCTTATGACCCAGCAATCCCACTGCTGGGCATACACACTGAGGAAACCAGAATTGAAAGAGACACGTGTACCCCAATGTTCATTGCAGCACTGTTTATAATAGCCAGGGCATGGAAGCAACCTAGATGTCCATCAGTAGACGAATGGATAAGAAAACTGTGGTACATATACACAATGGAGTATTGTGAAGTGAAGTCGCTCAGTCGTGTCCGACTCTTTGCGACCCCGTGGACTGTAGCCCACCAAACTCCTCTGTTCATGGGATTCTCCAGGCAAGAGTACTGGAGTGGGTTACCACTTCCTTCTCCAGGGGATCTTCCCGACCCAGGGATCGAACCCAGGTCTCCCACATTGCGGGCAGTTTACTCAGCCATTAAAAAGAATACATTTGAATTAGTTCTAATGAGGTGGATGAAACTGGAGCCTATTATACAGAGTGAAGTAAGTCAGAAAGAAAAACACCAATATAGTATACTAACGCATATATATGGAATTTAGAAAGATGGTAATGATAACCCTCTATGCGAGACAGCAAAAGAGACACAGATGTATAGAACAGTCTTTTGGACTCTGTGGGAGAGGGAGAGGGTGGGATGATTTGGGAGAATGGCATTGAAACATGCATAATGTCATATATGAAACAAATTGCCAGTCCAGGTTCGATGCATGATACTGGGTGCTTGGGGCTGGTGTACTGAGACGACCCAGAGGGATGGTACGGGAAGGGAGGTGGGAGGGAGGTTCAGGATAGGGAACACTGTATACCTGTGGCGGATTCCTGTTGATGTATGGCAAAACCAATACAATATTGTAAAGTAGTTAACCTCCAATTAAAATAAATAAATTTATATATATTTTTAAAAGTCTATAAGTTCGTTCTATGTTTTTCTAAAATATTAAAATTTATTTAAGTTGTAAGTTAGACTTAATATTATCTGTTTTTTAAAATTCTGGTCAAATGTCAGGGCCACACACTAATTTGTCATAGAACCCCCAAATACCTGGAATATTTTGAAACGTGGAGGATATTGGTGGTAGTATTTTAATTATTATTTCTTTAAAATGTCATACAGCCCTGAACATGAATAAAGCATTGTGAATACTACTTTTGCCATAAATTTCTCACATATGATTTAATTATTTAGCTCAAAGTTATTGTACTTCCCGAGCAAACTCACCAAAATGAACGTGTTTTAAAATATAGAAAAGCAACAGCCAAAAAACATCAAGCAAAATGTGTGGGTTTATTTTTCCTGTCTCTTTCTTATGAACCAAATTACAAAAATCAGAGGAAATTCTACCATTTTTTCAAAAGACCCATTTTATATTTATATTCAATTTTAACAGGAAAGATTTTGGCAAATTAAGAGAATGCATTAATACACAACTCCCTCACTCCCTAATCTTCCAAGAATCAAAATAAAATAATATCAAATACATCACTGAAGCAAGTGCTAATTAATAGTTCTCATAAAGAGTAAAACAAAGTAAATTACTCGCTTTGAAATCATCACATGAGGTAGAACATTGAGTTGTCTGATTCTTGTCTAATAAGTCATCTAGTGTCTAATGCATTGTATGGGTTTTATAAATTCTTGCTGTTGGGAGAATAAATAAGATATTTTGATGTGAAATCACTAAACTTCAAAATGGTTTATGGTTGTAACAATTATATTGCAATCTACCAATGAAGGTAAACCAAGACACAAGCATTATTATAGAAAATTGTGAATAGATTTGCAAAGAATCATTAAAAGATTAGAGATAGAATACATATCATATTTCCAAAACTATACCTTTAACACTTTAAAAATCATCTTTGATGTCAAGCTGGAGAAGAAATTTTGCAAGAAAAATAATGCCAGGATCAATGAGAATATCTTATCCTGAGACAATGTGGTAGAATTTAAAGGACAGACTTTTTTCACCTTTTAGAAAAAATCTGGGGCTAAGTGTTCAGTTTCATCAGCATTCTTATAAGCTGGTTCCCTTAGGCTTAATTTCTCTAACTAAAGTACAATTTCTAAAAAGTTTGAATATTCTTTGCATGTATAAATTACAACTTTTCACTGCAAAATTTCTTTTTTTCAGGAAAATTAGATTCAGAGAAATTTAATGAAGAGTTTCTCCAGTTGTTAAGAGGGCTTCCCTGGTGGTTCAGATGGTAAAGAATTCACCTGCTAATGCAGAGACCAGGGTTCAACCCCTGGGTCAGGAAGATTCCCCTAGAGAAGGGCAAGGCAACCCACTCCGGTTTTCTTGCCTGGAGTATTCCATGGACTGAGGAGTCTGGAGGGCTACAGTCCGTAAAGTCGATAAGAGTCAGACATGGCTGAGTGACTAACACATACATGTGAGGGTCCTCATCATTGATTCAAAAGCTCCAAGGATAGACACGGCTCAAAAACAGAAATTCATACAAATTTTGAGATTCTTTTCTTGCATTGTTTCATTATTCAATACTCAGTAGCTTAAAACATAGAACAATAAAAATAAGTAAAAAAATAAAAGATTGAAATGTGCCTCCCTGGTGCATGGAAAAACAATGATTTCATGCTTTTATTCAGTTTTGCAGAGATATCTTGAAAAATCCCAATTGTTAAAAATGTGCATATTGTGGAATAATTGTAGATATACAAAAATGTTGCAAAGATAGCACAGAGAGTTAAGACTTAAATACCGTTAGCCCAGTTTCCCTTAAGTTTAACATGTTAAATAATCAAGATACATTGGTCAAAATTTAGAAATTAACACTGCCATAATGCTATTGCACTGATTAGTATGTACCTTGGGTGTATGTTGAGTCCTCTCGGACTCTTTGCAGCCCCATGGACTGGAGCCCACCAGGCTCCTTTTTCCATGGGATTTTCCAGGCAAGAATACTCCAGTGGGTCAATCCCTTCTCCAGGGGATCTTCCTGACTCAGGGATTGAACTCATGTCTCCTGCATCACAGGTGGATTCTTTTATCTCTGAGCCACAGTGGAAGCCCTATACCGTTAACTAAACTCAAGATTTTATTCAGAATTCACTATTTTTTTTCCATGAATACATTTTGTCTCTGTTAAGATGCCATCAAGGAGACCACAGCACGTTTAGCTCAATATTTTGAAACTATAGAAAATCTTTAACTGTCTTTGACACATTTCTAGAAATGCACAGAATGAGGATGGTTCTCATTTCTGCTGCCCATTCTTCCTCTTCAGTGCTAGCCTTCCAGACTCAATTACATAGTATCAGCCCATTGTATCCTTGAATTAAAGCTATTTGTAAACTTTAAACATGACAGATGTTTCCGACATCTGCTTAAACGGCCAGCCTTTGAAAAATCATCAAGTGTGCATTTGGCGTTGTTAAGACCGCCTCCCTTCAAATATTGTTCAAATGCTTTGAAATAAACACTGCTCCCTAAACCAGATGACGTACCCCTCTCCTTCCACTGCCCAAAGTCTGCCCTGACCTTCACCAGATCCTGTGTTTCACACATTCCTTATTTCCACATATTTCCTATGTATCATATCAAAATTGATCAGAGCGATTTCCCCCTCCCTGAGGGCCCTTCTCTCTGCATATCAAACACATCAGCATCGTGCAAAGAAGTAGTGAGACAAAGCACCTAGATCCTCCTAACCCATAAGCTTCAGTTCTTCCTGTTCTGATCATATCTGCTGCTACTACCCAAAGACACAACATGTTCTTTTATTTATTCTTTCAGGCAAGGCTTTGTCTGGGCCCCCTGCTGCAGCTGGGGGTAACAAGAGGGAACAATAAGTTCCTTTGCTTGCTTGCTTTTTGGTGGGGAGGGGGCTGGGAGTGAGCTTGTTCCCTATGTGTGGTGAGGATAGGGGGTGTCCTGGGGTCTGGCTGGAGCGGTGGCTTTGCCCACCGCTCTGGTGGTGTTGAGTGCAGGAGGCATGTTCAGTACCCTGTTGTTGTTCCCAACAACCTGTTTACGTTGCTTCTTAAAAATGACACCTTGCTATTGTTCCCTTCAAAGCCCTCTTTATGCAGTGAGGAGGCCACATGCCCATCCCAGAAAGTTGGTGTCGGGATGTCTCTATCAATGATAACAGCAGTAAAAATAACATTAGAAATCAGGGACAGTTATATGCTGATCTCACACTGCAGATGTAATAGCGATGCACTCATTTAGGGAATGTGAAGACAAAAGCTGACCATAGTTAAGTATGTAACACTTGATCTTTATCTGCCATAACTTCTCATGAGACATCACTTGCGTGTTGCCACAGAGCAGGGGTGCTTCCTTGCTATACTGTTTAGCAGACAGAGCTTGGCATCATCCTTGCAGGAAACACACTCTTGGACTGACTCCCCACTGGCCATCTCTCATCTGACACCCAGTGCATGCTGCTCCTCAAAGATAATGGCCTTGTGCCCTGTCCCTAATGGGGGCAGATGGCTCTCTCTTTGGCAAGACTGATGAGAGAGATCACAGCTGGCTCCAGGCAACTGAAGTCACAGTCTGTCTTCCTGGAAAATCTAATAGGAGTTATTATTTCTGCTTCTTTCTGTTATATCAGCTCCGTTTTCTTCTCCATTCATGTGTTTTCTTTCCATCAAGTTTTAAAACTGACTCTGTATCTGTGTCTTTCTCCAACTGTTAGTTCCTCACATGGAATGATGCCACTCCCTTGAATTGAGCTAGCGGGTCTGCCCTCTCATGCATCAGTGTTACAAAGAGCCAAACTTGCAATGAGCTGGCATAGCTCTGCCTTCTCCCTGCTACTTAATATAAATCATTGTAAACTGGAGCTGTTTATCGGGATTGAGCTCATGTGCTCCTTCTAAGCAAAGAAGAAATGTGTCTTTAGCAAGATCTTTTTGAAAAGAATGTCTTTCCTTTTCGAGGAGCAATTTGCAAGGTGGTGATATAGATCTGATAACACACCTGGGAGGACAGAGGGCGAGGATCCACCTGAAGTCAGCACTTCCACTAGAGCACAACTCCGTGTCATCAAAACATCACAGGATTCCGTAACCTCAGAAGGTCCTGTTAATACTCACAGTATCATAGTGACTCAGAATTGGCAGGTTCAATCCTTTACTATGAGTTATCTATGTTACAAAAATAGGCTATTTTAAATACTTCTAAAATGACAGCACATTTACAATGAAATTTTATAAATAAAAATTAACTCCAAATGGAACCCAAATGTTCAATTGAAAAGTGACATGCATCTGTAAACATAGATGATGTTTTCATATGTACAACCATCACATTAAAGCCATAATTAACACTGATGACGTTACTATTATTTACATGTATATGTTTTCATGTGTATCTTATTGTGTTCATTTTATACATGTATACATATAAGCCCATTCAGATGCCTTATATCATTTGTCAGTGCTTTGTTTATATAGATGTAATAAAAATTATCTAGTACCTAGTTTAAAAGTTATTTAGCCTGCAGGTCTATTTTATTTTAAGAACTGGATAAAGAGAGATTCAATAGCCTTTCTAAGCTCCAGCTTTCTTTAAGGTACAGCTCTCAGTTGTATTGCAAACATTTTACCTAAAATAATTCTCTTAAATCAATATGACAAAGCTATTACAATTGCTCCCCAAAGCTTCATTCCTCTTTTAAAATTTGTTGTTGTTAACTTTGTGCTTTTGCTTAGGGGGATCGTCTTTCTTTTTGTGGCTTTTTTTCCCCTTTTTCCCCCCCCACTAAATCTGCCTTTCCTTCAGGTGCTGCTTCAAGAACCTTTTCTAAGTGCTCATGCAAACAAGAGGAGAAATGTCAGCTTCCACGGTTGGCAAGACAACGAGATGGGAGAGTAGGAAGCAGCTTCGTGGCAGGAACTGGGCATCCACAGCAGGGATGCAAAGGGTTGCTGATCCATTTTCAGCAGGTGCAAAGAGTTCTGAAAGAACCCACCCTTCCTAATACTCTCTGGTATTTCCTAATATTTTATATCCAGCTGCTCCACGTGGATTGTCAAAGCACTGTGTTTCTCGAAGGTCAGAGTCAAGTTGAGTTGGAGAGTTCAATATAGCAGAGACAGGAAGGGACATGTATTAATATACTATCTTGTGCAGCTGCAGTCTTTATCAAACTGTGGCTTATCTAGCACTCATCATGATTCCCTCTCTCCAGCACTCATGAAATTTTCTTCAAAAATGTACCATACTGTAGTTTGTAGTAGAGTTTGTAGACTCTTCAAATTGGCTTCTTTCCCTTGATGAACATGCATTTAAGGTCTTTTCACAACTAGATAGCCCTGGAAACTATTTCTTTTTCTAGATGCACCACAGTTTATTCATCCATTCACCTACTTCAGGGCATCTTGTTTGCATCCAAGAAACAAGGTCCCCCTGCAACAAACAGCCAAGTTGTGAATGCAAAGGAAAAATTCCTGAAGGAAACGAAAAATGCTACTCCAACAAACACACAAAAAGGTAAGAAAGCAAAATACTCCATTCCTACTGATATGGAGAATATCTGAGTAGCCTGGGTAGAAAATCAAGCCAATCGCAATATTTTCTTAAATCAAAACCTAGTCCGGAACAAGTTCCTATCTCCTTGCAGTCTATTGAAGTTGAGAAAGGTAAGAAAGCTGCCAAGAAGAGTTTGAACCTAGCAGAGGTAGGTTCACTGGGTTTAAGGAAAGAAGCCATCTCCATCACATAGAAGTGCAAGGTCATTGGAAGGACTGATGTTGAAGCTGAAACTACAATACGTTGGCCACCTGATGCAAAGAGCTGACTCATTTGAAAAGACCCTAATGCTGGGAAAGATTGAAGGCAGGTGAAGAAGGGGGTCACAGAGGATGAGACGGTTGGATGGCATCACCGACTAGATGGACATGGGTTTGGGTGGACTCTGGAAGTTGGTGATGGACAGGGAGGCCTGGCGTGCTGCGGTTCACGGGGTCGCAAAGAGTCAGACATGACTGAGTGACTGAACTGGACTGAACTGAACTGAACTGAAAAGACCATGTGCTGATGTGGAAATTGCAACAACTTACCCAGAAGATCTTGCTAAAATAATTAATAAAAGTGGCCACATTAAGATTATCAGTGTAGATGAAATAGCCTTATATTTTGAGATGATACCAGCTAAGAATTTCATAGCTAGAAAGGAGAAGTCAATGCCTGGCTTCAAATGACAGGGTGGCCTTCTCCTTAGGGGCTAATGCAGTGGGGATTTTAAGTTGAAGCCAACACTCTTTTAACATTCAAAAAGAAAAACAAAAACTGAGAGCCCTTAAGAATTATGCTAAATCTACTCTTCCTGTGCTCCATAAATGGAACAACAAAGCCTGGATGACAGAGCTTCTGTTTACCACATGGTTTGTTGAATATTTTAAACCTACTGTTGAGATTGCTCAGGAAAAAATTCCTTTCACAATATTAGTGCTCTTTGGCAATGCATCTGGTCACCCAAGAGCTCTGATTGAGATGTACAATGGACTTAATGTTGATTTCATGCCTGCTAACACAGAATCCATTTTGCAGCCCATCAATCAAGAAGTAACTTTAATTTTTAACTCTCAATATTTAAGAAGTACATTTCATAAGGCTATACCTGCCATAGATTGCAATTCCTCTGATAGAACTGGGCAAAATAAATTGAAAGCCTTCTGGAGAGGATTCACCAAGCTAGATGCTGTTTGCAATGTTTGTGATTCATGCCTACGTGCTGAGTCACTTCAGTTTTGTTCGACTCTTTGGGACCCCATGGACTATAGTCTGCCAGCCTTCTCTGCCCATGGTATTCTCCAGGCAACAATACCAGAGTGGGTATGGGTTGCATGCCCTCCTCCAAGGGATCTTCATGACGCAGGGATTGAACACAAGTCTCCTGTGTCTCCTGCATTGGACAGGTGGATTCTTTACCCACTGAGCCATCTGGGAATGGGAAGAGGCAAAAATATTAACAAGAGTTTAGAAGTTGATGTCAGCCTTCATGGATGACTTTGAAGTGTTCTAAGACTTCAATGAAGGAAGTAACAGCAGATGTGGAAACAGCAAGGGAACCAGAATTAGAAGTGGAGCCTGAAGATGTTGCAACAATGTAACCTCATGAGCACATTTTCACAGAAGAGAAGTGGCCTCTTCCTGTGCTTGAGCACTGGAAGTAGTTTCTAGAGATGAAATCTACTGGGGAAGATTCTGGGAAGATTTTTGAAATGATAACAAAGGATTTAGAACATTATATAAATTTGGTGGCTACAATAAAGGCAAGTTTTGAGAAGGCTGACTCAAATATTAAGAGAGATTCTATTGTAGGTAAATGCTATCAAACTGCATGGCATGCTACAGAGAAATTGTACGAGAAAGAAAGTCAGTGTGTATGGCAAACTTCACTGTTGTCTTATTTAAAGAAATTACCTTAGTCATCCAGTCTTCAACAACTATCACCCTGATCAGTCAGCAGTCACCAACGCTGAGACAAGACCTAACCTCAGCAAAAAGATTACAACTCACTAAAGGCTAAGTCGATGTCAGTAATTTGTAGCCAAAAAAAAAAAAAAAGTATCTTTGAATTAAGGTTGTGTGTTTAGTTGCTCAGACATGTCCGACTCTCTGTGACTCTTTGAACAGGAGCCCACCAAACTCCTCTGCACTTTCCTCCTCCAGGGATCTTCCTGACCCAGAGATCAAACTCATTTATCTTGTATTGCAGGCAGTTTCTCTACCTGGAGAGACATCAGGGAATCCCTTAAATTAAGGTACAGTTCAGTTGCTCTGTAGAGTTCGACTCCTTGTGACCCCATGGACTGCAGCATGCCAGGCTTCTCTGTCCATTAACAACTCCTGGAACTTCCTCAAATTAATGTCCATCAAGTCCGTGATGCCATCCAACCATCTCATCCTCTGCCATACCCTTCTCTTTCTGCCTTCAATCTTTCCCAGCATCAGGGTGTTTTCCAATGAGTCAGTTCTTCTCATCAGGTGGCCAAAGTATTGGAGTTTCAGCTTCAACATCAGTCCTTCTAGTAAATATTCAGGACTGACTTCCTTTAGGGTTCACTGGTTGGATCTCCTTGCAGTCCAAGAGACTCTCAAGGGTCTTCCCAAACACCACAGTTGAAAAGCATCAATTCTTCGGCAGTCAGCTTTCCTTATAGTCCAACTCTCACATCCATACATGACTACTGGGAAACCATAGCTTTAAGTAGAGGGAGCTTTGTTGGCAAAGTAATGCCTCTGCTTTTTATTATGTTGTCTAGGTTGGTCATAGGTTTTATCCTAAGGACCAAGCATCTTTTCATTTCATGGCTGCAGTCACCATCTGCATTGATTTTGGAGCTCAGCAAAAATAAAGTCTGTCCCTGTTTCCACTGTTTCCCCATCTATTTGCCATGAAGTGATGGGACTGGATGCCATGATCTTAGTTTCCTGAATGTTGAGTTTTAAGCCAGCTTTTTCATTTTCCTCTGTCAGTTTCATCAAGAGGCTCTTTAGTCCTTCTTCACTCCTGCCATAAGACTGGTGTCATCTGCATATCTGAGGTTATTGATAATTCTCCTGGAAATCTTAATTCCAGAAGATTCCAGTGCTTCATCCAGCCCAGGACTTTGCATGATGTACTCTGCATATAAGGTAAATAAGCAGGGTGACAATATACAGCCTTGACATACTCCTTTCCCAATTTGGAACCAATCTGTTATTCCATGTCCAGTTCTAACTGTTCCTTCTTGATCTGCATGCAGATTTCTCAGGAGGCAGGTAAGGTGGTCTGATATTCCCATCTCTAGAAGAATTTTCCATAGTTGGTTGTGATCCACACAGTCAAAAGCTTTGGCGTAGTCAATAAAGCAGAAGTAGATGTTTTTCTGGAACTTTCTTGCTTTTTTGATGATCCAACAGATGTTGGCCATTTGATCTTTGGTTCTTCTAGCTTTTTAAAGTCCAGCTTCAACATCTGGATGTTCTTGGTTTACATATTGCTGAAGCCTGGCTTTTGGAATTTTGAGCATTATTTTACTGGTGGGTGAGATGAGTATAATCATGAGGTAGTTTGAACATTCTTCGGTATTGCCTTTCTTTGGGATTGGGATGAAAACTGACCTTTTCCAGTCCTGTGGCCACTGCTGAGTCTTCCAAATTTGCTGGTATATTGAGTGCAGCACTTTCACAGCATCATCTTTTAGAGGCCCACTTGACTTCACATTCCAGGATGTCTGGCTCTAAGTGAGTGATCACACCATCTGGTGGTTATCTGGGTCATGAATATCTTTTTTGTACAGTTCTTCTGTGTATTCTTGCCACCTCTTCTTAATATCTTCTGCTTCTGTTAGGTCCATATCATTTCTGTCCTTTGTTGTGCCAATCTTTGGATGATATTTTCCCTTGGTATCTCTAATTTTCTTGAAGAGATCTCTAGTCTTTCCCATTCATTGTTTCCCTCTATTTCTTTGCATTGATCACTAAGGAAGGCTTTCTTATCTTCCCTTGCTATTCTTTGGAACTCAGCATTCAAATGGGTATATCTTTCTTTTTCTTGTGGGTCTTTAGCTTCTCTCTCAGCTATTTGTAAGGCCTCCTCAGATAACCATTTTGCCTTTTTGCATTTATTTTTCTTGGGGATGGTCTTGATCATTGTCTTCTGTAAAGTGTCATGAAACTCTGTCCATAGTTATTCAGGGATTCTGTCTATCAGATCTAATCCCTTGAATCTGTTTGTCACTTCCACTGGGTAATTGTAAGGGATTTGATTTAGCTCATACCTGAATGGTCTAGTGGTTTTCCCTACTTTCTTCAATTTAAGTCTAAATTTGGCAATAAGGAGTTCATGATCTGAGCCACAGTCAACTCCCAGTCTTGTGTTTGCTGACTGTATAGAGCTTCTCCATCTTTGGCTGTAAGAATATAATCAATCTGACTTTGGTGTTGACCATCTGGTGATGTCTATGTGTAGAGTCTTCTCTTGTGTTGTTGGAAGAGGGTGTTTGCTATGACCAGTGCACTCTCTTGGCAAAACTCTGGTAGCCTTTGACCAGCTTCATTTTGTACTCCAAGGCCAAATTTGGAGTTACTTCAGTATCTTTTGACTTCCTACTTTTGCATTCCAGTCCCCTATAATGAAAAAGATATCTTTTGGGGTGTTAGCTCTAGAAGGTCTTGTAGGTCTTCATAGAACCGTTCAACTTCAGCTTCTTCAGCATTACTGGTTGGGGCCTAGACTTGGATTACTGTGATATCGAATGGTTTGCCTTGAAACGAACAGAGGTCATTCTGTCATTTTTGAGATTGCACCCAAGTACTGCATTTCAGACTCTTTTGTTGACTATGATGGCTACCCCATTTCTTCTAAAGGATTCTTGCCCATGGTAGAAAATATAGTGGTCATCTGAGTTCAATTCACCCATTCCAGTCCATTTTAGTTAACTGATTCTTAAAATGTTTATGTTCTTTTTTGCCATCTCCTGTTTGACCACTTCCAATTTACCTTGATCCATGGACCTAACATTCCAGGTTCCTGTGCAATATTGCTCTTTACAACATCGGATTTTACTTCCATCAGCAGTCACATCCACAACTGTGTTGTTTTTGCTTTGGCTCTGTGTCTTCATTTTTTCTGGAGTTATTTCTCCACTGTTCTTCAGTAGCATATTGGGCACCTACCGACCTGGGAGTTCATCTTTCATGCTGTTTTTTGCCTTTTCATACTGTTCATGGGGTTCTCAAGGCAAGAATACTGAAGTGGTTGGCCATTCCCTTCTCCAGTGCAGCACGTTTTGTCAAAACTCTCCACCATGACCTGTCCGTCTTGGGTGGCCCTACATGTGTGGCTCAGAGTTTCATTGAGTTAGAAAAGGCTGTGGTCCATGTGATCAGTTTGATTAGTTTTCTGTGATTGTGGTTTTCATTCTGTCTGCCCTCTGATGGAGAAGGGTAAGAGGCCTATGGAAGCTTCCTGTTGGATGAAACTGACTGAGGGGGAAACTGAGTCTTGTTCTTATGGGCGGGCCCACGCTCAATGAATCTTTAATTCAATATTCTGTTGATGGGCAGGGTTGTGTTCCCTACTGTTGTTTGACCTGAGGCCAAAATATGGGGGAGTTAAGTTTTAGAAAAGGCAGAGGAACCAGAGATCAAATTGCCAGGATCTGCTGGATCATTGAAAAAGTAAGAGTTCCAGAAAAAACATCTATTTCTGCTTCATTGTCTATGCCAAAACCTTTGACTGTGTGGATCACAATAAACTGTGGAAAATTCAGAAGAAAATGGGAATCCTAGACCATCTGACCTGCCTTTTGAGAAATCTATGTGCGGGTCAGGAAGCAACAGTTAGGACTGGACATGGAACAACAGACTGGTTCCATAAAGGAAAAGGAGTACGTCAAAGCTGTATATTGTCACCCAGCTTATTTAACTTCTGTGCAGAGTACATCATGAGAAACGCTGGGCTGGGAGAAGCACAAGCTGGAATCAAGATTGCTGGGAAAATATCAATAACCTCAGATATGCGGATGACATCACTGTTATGTCAGAAACATAAAGAGCCTCAGTGAAAGTGAAAGAGGAAAGTGAAAAAGTTGGCTTAAAGCTCAACATTCAGAAAACTAAGATCATGGCATATGGTCCCATCACTTCACGGCAGATAGATGGGGAAACAGAGGAAACAGTGGCTGACTTTATTTCTCTGGGCTCCAAAATCACTGCAGATGGTGACTGCAGCCCTGCAATTAGCCCTGTAATTAGAAGACGCTTGCTCCTCGGAAGGAAAACTATGACCAACCTAGACGGCATATTAAAAAGTAGAGATGTTGCTTTTCCAACAAAGTTCCCTCTAGTCAAGGCTATGATTTTTCCAGCAGTCATGTATGAGTTGGACTGTGAAGAAAGCTGAGAGCCAAAGAATTCATACTTTTGAACTGTGGTGACAGAGAAGACTCTTGAGAGTCCCTTGGACTGCAAGGAGATTCAACCAGTCCATTCTAAAGGAGATCAGTCCTGAATATTCATTGGAAGAACTGATGTTGAAGCTGAAACTCCAATATTTTGGCCATCTGATGTGAAGAGCTGACTCATTTGAAAAGACCCTGATGCTGGGAAAGATTGAAGGCAGGAGGAAAACGGGAAGACAGAGGATGAGATGGCTGGATGGCATCACCGACTCCACGACGTGAGTTTGAGTGAACTCCGGGAGTTGGTGATTGACAGGGAGGCCTGGCATGCTGCGGTTCATAGGGTTGCAAAGTCGGACACAACTGAGTGACTGACTGAAGTGAACTGAATGAAGATAATGGGACCTCCTTCAGAAGGTTCCATGCCAGCACTACAGCACTCGGTGCCTGGACCCTGCAGCCGGCCACTACCAACCCACCCCTCCAGCAGAGACTCTTGGACACTCACGGATAAGTCTTGGTCAGTCTCTTGTGGGGTCACTGCTCCCACAGTGCTCCCATTAAGATTATATACATCATTTTTAGACCTATGTTGTGGCACATTCAGCAGACAACAGTATGGTATATATGTAATTTTAATATGCACTGGGAAACAAAATTTGGGTGACTTTCTTTATTGTGGCATTTGCTTTATTGTAGTAGTATGGCACAGAACATGGAAGTTCTCTGAGGTGTGCCTGCATTTGTATTATATATATATATATATATATATATATATATATGCATATATGTATATATATATATACACATATGTATACATACATATATGTCCTATAAATTCTTTTCTGTTTCATTTCAAACAAAGTTTTAATTTGGAATAATAGCTGAATCTGTTTTTCTGATGACCAAATTTAAAGGACTCTCTAAATAGAACAAAATCAAGGGGTGGTTTTAATTTCTGGAATATGCCTCATCATGAAGATGGTTATTAACTAGTCATAGTTGGCAGAGATAGAAAATACAGTGTATATTCATGGAAACTGCTAGAACAATCTGTAGATTTCATTGGGGCTACCAGAATCCTGCTATGAAAGGCCTAAATTTTGGTTCTGCAAGAATATACAGTAACAAATCCTGTGACCTCAATGGAAGAACACCTCATTGATATCACTTGGTGATCATTCAAACCAACCTTTAATTTTTGTAAATGTCTCTGGGAGTTTCTTCTGTTGTGTGCAAATATTCTATTCAAACTCTCCTGAAATAGGACCCTAGCCTTAATTATGATTTCGAAGTTTTATTGTTTTATTTCTCACTAAGCAAAATGTGTCAATAATTTGGATTCTGAAACCATAACTAAAATGTCATTACAAGAGATATTTTTTCTTCCTCACTCAGGGGGATACTGTGTCCATACCAAGAGTTGGCTTTGGACCATGATCACACCGGCCATGAGCTGAAACTACAGTCTTGGAAACAACATATTGCATTTGAACAAACTCTTGACTATAGCTCTCTGCTCAGCTGTTTTCAGACACTCTTAGAGATACACTGTGTGAAAGGGCATGGGTTAGGGCTGCAACTTGCGAGAAAACTCTCAAGCTAAATTAATTATATTTCTGGAAAATATGGAAAAAAAGAAAAAAAACCAAGGTTCTGTGGGATCTTGAATTATTGCTCGGGAATTCTTAGCTGACAGTAGAGCATCGCAGAAGGAAATACTATCACTGATAACTAATTCTTATTGAGGACCTTACTGAAGCCTAGCTATGACCTAATACAAAATGTAGGGCTGTAAATACAATATCTAGCAGGTCTGACCTATACTTCAAGGATTTTACACCCAGTGAGGAAATGAATCACCATACTTTTGAGCAAAATAGGAATGAAATGTATCTTCTCCCTGTTGTTCTAGTGGATTATCTGGCGCTGGGACAGTAATCCAGGATAAAGTCGTGCATTTTAAAGTCCTTGTTTTTGTGACTTTTATTGGGAACCCCAGGTGAACAAAAGGGCTACACTCAAGAACTGTGAGAGGTCAAGGGTTTTATTCTACTTGAAAGTTAGCAAAGCTGCCTGCCACCATTTCTTAGGTGCTGGGAGAGGACACTTGGCATCTGGTTAGAACCCAAACAGGAAAGCCAGAGGTTCTCGTCTGTTCCTGTCGGCCTGCCGAGCCGCTCAGATCCCAGGAGGTAATGCGGGCGGTGCGTGACGGATGCTGGCACACAGCAGGTCGCCCTGAGAAGAGCTACGCTGAGACCGAGGAATCTCCTGCTTGCAGCCAAAGGGAAGCCAGGGTGCTGTCTCTCATCCTTCAGGACCTCTAACTGAAAGCGCCATCCAAAGAAATCCCCAGGGGAAGGGTGGGCCGAGCTGTACACTCTTGGCGTCCTTGGTAAGAATGCACCATCCGCAGCAGATGGATCCTCTTTCACGACAGTCACCAGGGAGAAGTTACAGAGGAAAAACAAACACCTAGGAGTAAACTGTCAGAAACACCAATATTTTAAAATACTTGAAAGAGACCAGAAAGGAAGAATAAAAAGACAGGAGAGAAGTCAAAAGAAAATAATAGAATCACAGATAAGGATGAAAAGAGGGGTTCCCAGGTGGCGATGGTGTTAAAGATCCTGTCTGCCAGTGCAGGAGACATAAGAGACGTGGGTTCAATCCCTGGGTCAGGAAGATCCCCTGGAGGAGGACATGGCAACCTACTCTAGTCTTACCTGGGAAACCTCATGGATGGAGGAACCTGATGGGCTGCTGTCCACAGGGTTGCAAAGAGTCGAACACAACTGAGGTAGCTGAGCATGCGCACACATCACTTTTTAAAGTTTATTAATGTTTTTATAATATAGTTTCTCTTTTATGTTTTGTTTTTTTGGCCATGAGGCATGTGGGATCTTAGCCCCCCATCAAGGGATGAAACCCATACCCCCTGCATTGGAAGGTGAGCTCTTAACCACTAGACTACCAGAGAAGTCCTTATCAGATGTTTTTTCTTAAAGTGGCAAGTTCAATGTCTTTGTTCATTATTAAAAAAATAAAGAGAGCTTTTCTGTCAATCTTTCTTTCAAGTGAAAATGGTGCTTCATGAAAGAGCTAGTTTGGCTTGCAATTCAGACAATTACACAAGCTAGGGAGCAATCATCATACTTTGATATGCAGGAGTAAGGCTTTATAAATGCCTTCATTTCATCACTCAGTAAATTACAACAGCATTACCAGAGAGTTAAGATTTAACAAAAGTCATAATTTTTATGTTTCACTTAGGAAAGTCTTGAATAAATTTTCTTCTTATGTTTTCCTTACACCTTCCTGACTGTGAAGAAATCCACGGCTACCTGTGGATTAGGGTCACTCAGCTGATTTGCACCAAGCAGCCAGAAGTTTTACCCAAGCTGCTTTACAGGGTGGACATACACCAACGCTGTAAGAAAGGCAAATAACTCCTCAGTATTATCATGAAAATAATTTGCCTATTACAATGAATGTGTCTCGGGGACCCCAAGAGCCTGAATACTATGTTTTCAGAACTACTACTTTAGAAGATAAAGACTGGGCCTCTTCCTTCCCTCAATTACTGATCTGTTTCCTTGTTTGCTTTTTATATTTAACTTCTCTGTTTTCATCCTCTCCCTCTGTGTGTGTTTCTGTGTGTTCACACACAGGCATATGGGAATTCTACCAGTGACAATTTGGAGTCTAATGAAAAATTGAAGAAATGCTTCATTTTCTCATTGCAGAATATTTCCAGAAATAAATTTTTTTCCAATAACTTTTTCAACTTTATATTAGTAATTAAAAAAAATTCATGTTAGGATTTCATATTTTAGAGGAGCTCTGTGTTCACAGCAAAACTGAGGTAAAGGTACAGAGATTCCCCCAACAAATGCATAGCACCCCGCCCCACCCAAAACCATTCTCAACTTCCTCCATCAAACACTACATCTGTTACAAGCAATGAACGCACACTGATCTAACAACGTTAGCAAAAGTCCACAGCTTGTATTAAAGGTTTTCTTTTCAGGTTCCAAGAAGCTGCAACTCTCTCTGTTCACCTGTCTGTCCAATCTTAGAGGCAGCAGTTTGTCCTCTCTCATCTCTTTTTTTAATAGTTTTTTTTAATGTTAATTTTTCCATCTGTTCATCTTTTCACATGTTATTGAAAAGGAATCGTGAATTTCAATCTCTTTACATGTCAAACTAGAAAGCAGAAGACTTTAACAGAGTATTTTTGAGTATATTTCTCCTCTGCTTTGGAAAAAAAATCTCCTAAAAATAGTCTGTAAGTTTCTGATTACATTGGAAACAGTCTCCAAGTCTATGTCTATAACTATCTTCCCTGTATTAAATAATCTACTTAACCTTAAAAAATTGCAAATAAAACTGCCTGATGACCCAGCAATCCCACTGCTGGGCATACACACCGAGGAAACCAGAATTGAAAGAGACACGTGTACCCCAATGTTCATCACAGCACTGTTTATTATAGCCAGGACATGGAAACAACCTAGATGTCCATCAGCAGATGAATGGATAAGAAAGCTGTGGTACATATACACAATGGAGTATTACTCAGCCATTAAAAAGAATACATTTGAATCAGTTCTAATAAGGTGGATGAAACTGGAGCTGATTATACAGAGTGAAGTAAGCCAGAAAGAAAAACACCAATACAGTATACTAACACATATATATGGAATATAGAAAGATGGTAATGATAACCCTCTATGTGAGACAGCAAAAGAGACACAGATGTATAGAACGGACTTTTAGACCCTGAGGGAGAGGGAGAGGGTGGGGTGATTTGGGAGAAGAGCACTGAAACATGTATACTGTCAGGTAAGAAACGAATCACCAGTTTAGGTTTGATACAGGATACAGGATGCTTGGGGCTGGTGCACGGGGATGATCCAGAGAGATGATATGGGATGGGAGGTGGGAGGGGGGGTTCAGGATTGGGAACTCATGTACACCCGTGGCTGATTCTTGTCAATGTATGGCAAAACCAATACAGTATTGTAAAGCAAAATAAAGTAAAAATAAAAACTAAAAAAAAAAAGTATTACAGAAATTTTACCCAGGCATATCATCAAGGGCTTCCTCAGCAGCTCAGATGGTAAAGGATCCATTTGCCAATGCAGGAGAAACAAGTTTGATCCCTAGGTTGGGAGCATCACCTGAAGAAGGAAATGGCAACCACTCTAGTACCCTTGCCTTGAAAATCTCATGGACACAGGAGCCTGGCAGGCTACAGTCTATGGCAGTAAAACAGAATTGGACACGACTGAGTGCACAGAGTAAACACAATACCATCTAATCATATATATGTCAGTATTTTAGAGAGGTGTAAAATAATCAATTAACAAAGCCAGGATAAACCTCATAGTTTGCTACTATGAGAGCTTGACAACTAATTGTAACCTATTTCTAGTATAAACACATCCATTTGGCAAGTCATGCATTTTATCTATCAGTTGGATTTAAATATTACATTTTCACATAGTTAAAAATGACGTAGCATGTATTAACACAACAAATAGAACTTACATCAAATTAGAGAGTAAAAAGATGAATTGAGTCAAAAAGCAAACTTTACTAAATATTCCTGGGTTTCCTTGGAATCTGGTATGACCTAAATATTTATACAGTTAGAGATCATATTATCATAAACAATTAAAAATATAAAGTATAATTAGAAGTTTTCTATGTGTCAGGATTAGATTAATATACTTTATTATGACTTACTCATAATAAATGTTATATTGGAAAACTTATCATTGCCAAATTCTATTGGTTATATAATGGTAAATATAGGTAATTGTCTTTCTCCAAGTGTAGCAGAATGGCATTTTGAAATTCTATTCAACTGATTTTTTCCCCTTTTTTGCTTCTGTTTTACTCTGAGTTACCTATATCATTAAAATAATACTGAGTTACTGCCCTGTGAAGGGAAAAAACAATAGAATATGAAGAAATAGTCAAATAATTGCCTTTGACTTTCAAAATAAGATTTAAAAATCGAAAGCTAGGTAAAGCCTTCCGTGAACTCTTGTTTCATATAAATGTGGATTTGGAGGAAAGAAAACTGATTTAAACATTCCACCAATGCAAAGAACAAATATTTACAACACAGAGAAAAGGTAAATAATGAATATCAGAGTAAGAACGGCAGTATGCAGATCCATTCTTTGTTTTCTGAAACAGATGAATAAAGGTCTCAGTGGATAGGCAGGGAGAGGAAAGTTAGAGAAGTTCCTAGTCGATAGCAGCTGTTGGAAGCTGAAAAGAAGTCCAACACACCCACCCATCTGTTCCGTTCAGTGAGATAGAGTTGGAGCGCACATGAGTTTGACGGAAATCTGAGAGTAGTGAAGCCTCTCTATTCCCAAGGATAGCCCATGAATGTTCAGACCTTGAAGAGAGGCTCCACGTGATGGTGCCAAACCATACGCTGTGGGCTTGAAGGCAGCTTCAGAAAATGCTGACAACCTTGGTTTGGTACAACCTTGGTAAGGAATCAAGTTTTCCATAAGGTGGCTGTGGCAGGTGGTATTTTTGAAAGACAGCTGTAACAATTCCTTTTTATCCACACGCTGTCTTTACTAAGTGACTTTGACAATCCTACCACCAGGAGGAGGGGTTTGTGTTTCTTCCTGAATCTGCTGGGCTTACAAACAGGAAAAGTGACATTGTGTGATTCCAGGGCTATGTAATAAAAGGCAAACAACTTCTGCCTGTTTCTCTTGCTTTTTTTTTTCTCCCCTGGAACCCAGCCATTCATGCTATAAGGAAGCCCAAGCAGCCAAGAGAAGCTTCGTGTAGGTGTTGGGCCAACAAGACCAGCTGAGGTTGCAACCAACAGCCAGCCTCATTGCTCAGACATGAGAATAAAGGAAAGAAGCCTTCAGATGACTTCAGTCTCCAGACGTCATGTGTTCCAGATAAAGCCCAAAATAGCTCAGAAAAGAAACGAGCTGTCCCCACTGGGCTTTTTCTGGATGCCTGCTCCTCAGAATCCAAGAATATGATAAAATGTTTCTTATGCCATAAATGTGGTTTGTTATGAAGACTAGATAGCTAGAATGGTGGGGAGGGGAAATGGAGGAGTAAGTCTATGTGGCTCATGTAGCAGAAGAAACTGCTCTTAAGAGAGATAAGTGTAGTATCTAAGTGCCAAGATCTCATGCCCACAAGGCATGCAGAGATCATAGACACCAGGACCAGATTTCACATTCAGTTCAGTTCAGTTCAGTTGCTCAGTCATGTCCGACTCTTTGCGACCCCATGAATTGCAGCACACCAGGCCTCCCTGTCCATCACCAACTCCCGGAGTTCACCCAAACTCATGTGCATCGAGTCGGTGATGCCATCCAGCCATCTCATCCTCTGTTGTCCCCTTCTCCTCCTGCCCCCAATCCCTCTTAGCATCAGAGTCTTTTCCAATGAGCCAACTCTTTGCATGAGGTGGCCAAAGTCTTGGAGTTTCAGTCTCAGCATCAGTCCTTCCAATGAACACCCAGGACTGATCTCCTTCAGAATGGACTGGTTGGATCTCCTTGCAGTCCAAGGGACTCTCAAGAGTCTTCTCCAACACCACAGTTCAAAGGCATCAATTCTTCGGCCCTCAGCTTTCTTCACAGTCCAACTCTCACATCCACACATGACCACTGGAAAAATCATAGCCTTGACTAGACGGACCTTTGTTGGCAAAGTAATGTCTCTGCTTTTTAATATGCTATCTAGATTGGTCATAAGTTTCCTTCCAAGGAGTAAGCATCTTTTAATTTCATGGCTGCAATCATCATCTACAGTGATTTTGGAGCCCCCAAAAAATAAAGTCTGACACTGTTTCCCTATCTATTCCCCATGAAGTGATGGGACCAAATGCCATGATCTTCATTTTCTGAATGTTAAGCTTTAAGCCAACTTTTTCACTCTCCTCTTTCACTTTCATCAAGAGGCTTTTTAGTTCCTCTTCACTTTCTGCCATAAGGGTGGTGTCATCTGCATGTCTGAGGTTATTTCATGTTGCTGCTGCTGCTGCTGCTAAGTCGCTTCAGTCGTGTCCAACTGTATGCGACCCCATAGACGGCAGCCCACCAGGGTCCCCTGTCTCTGGGATTCTCCAGGCAGGAACACTGGAGTGGGTAGCTGACCCAGTTAAACTGACTAAACTAAATTGCGTTTTAATAAGTGGGCTTCTCTGGTGGCTCAGCGGTAATGAATCTACCTGCAGTGCAGGAGATATGGGTTCAATCCCTGGGTCAGGAATATCCCCTGGAGAAGGAAATGGCCACCCACTCTAGTACTCTTGCTTGGGATATCCCATGGATAGTGGAGCCTGGCAGGCTAGAGTCCATGGGTTCGCAAAAGAGTCTGACTTGAGTTAGGGGCTAAACAACAAGTGTTGCCAGAGACAAAAGATGATAATGGAGCATACACTTCTTCCTTAGCTCTATGACACTAGCGTGGTTTCCTAGGAATTTAGAGAAACTGTGGAAGAATGAAAGGAAAAAGCAAAATAGATGAGTCATGAATTGGCCAAGCTTCACCCTAAAATACCCAGCATTTATAGAACATATTCAAATAAGGATGGTTTAGATTTCCTCTGTCACTTCTGGATTATTTTAAGTTTAGTGAAAGAGAAAACAAGTCCTTTTTTACCAATCTTAAACATTAACTTTATAAAAAATTCAAAGTGCTAGCTAAATGCTTTTTAGACATGCTTGTAGAAATAGACATTACTCTGAGCAGATAATATATGACATTTATGTCATATTATAAATGTATGTGATATCATATATGCCTTTACAAAGTTTTAAATTTTAACCAGAGACTAGCAAATGTTGGCATCTTGAAACCAAATCTTCATGTTTTCGGTGGATTTCATTTGAGCAGAAATTAACAGCTTTTTGATTCCACTTGTTAAAGTTTAGTTTGCATTAATTGTAGTAAAGTAAATATAACATACAATTTATTTGCTTAACTGATTTTAGCTGTGCAGTTCATAGCTTCTGTTTCCACTTTCAATGATTCACTCTGTCCTTTAGACCTCTCTAGAGAGCTAATATAAACTTTCAAAGTGGGATCTTAAGCAAAGAACTTTAAGTATTGCTCATAAATGACAAGTGCTAAGTTTCTGCCACTGATAATTGGCCCATCCCCATCTAATCAGACTCTTCTTATGAATATTCTTCGAGATTGGTAAGTTTCGTAAGATCAATGGTCGTGATTGAGATGCATCTGTGGCCTCTTTGCAGAATGGAGTTCACTGGCCTGAATGGGTGATGAATGCACAGTCACATGTTCTGAGAAGCTCAATATATTTACACAATCAGATAAAAAATATATATTAGCAGGGGCACTTTCTTGACTAAAATTTATAAATCAATTTGATATAATGAAAAATCTGGGATAAGGGGCTTCAGTTTCTATGGCATCAGTGTTTCTCAGACTGGGTTGCTGAGACCAGGGAAAGGAAACCAAATGAAAGATTTTAAGAGCAGATGGTGCACAAAACCATTAGCTACGCAGAACTCTAAAGGAACCAGATCCTTGGAAAAAATATACACGTTGCAGGGAGATGTACTGCAGCATGCATCGCCTTGTAGACAATACTATGGAAGTTGAGTTCAGTGGCTTCTCATAAAAATAAAAGTAAGTACTCTATGCTAGCTGCTCAGATTGTTAGAACACGCTTTCTTTATTTTGTGATGAATCAATTACTAACAATTCCTTGAGCTCAGTTCTCAGAGGAAAGAAGAGAGAGAAAGGGCATTGCATGTTTTTATTTTCTATCCAACCTTGAAAGGAGAATTTTGGTAAGTTAAGTGCACTGATCATACTTTGGGTTCATTTTTAGTATGTCTGGAAAGAAATAAATATGCATGGAGAATTCCTAATAGTTTATTTTAGTAGTTTTTTGAGCCATGAGTCCTTTTGGCAATCCAGTGAACCTCGTAGACGTCCAACATTTTTTTACATATAAAATAACATACATAAGATGACAAAGGAACACAATTTATTGAAATGTAATTAGCATATTAAAACGAATAAATTCCATAATTTCAAAGTAGTGGTGTGTATACATGATGTTTTTTGATATATTCAAGTAACTTGAACAGAATATGAAAACTTCTGATTTCTATTGGTAACAAAGTTACTTAGAACTCTTTGCACTACTGTGATTTAATACCAGCATGGAATGCCAAAGGAAGTGTTAAATTTTAAAGGACAGTAAAAATACTTTTTAAAATTTCATTCACGTTCACGAGTCCTCAAAAGACTAGCCAAAAATCCCTAAGGTTCAGCAGATCCCAGTTTAAGAACACCTGAGTTAAGATTAGGCTAAAGCTTCACTCTACCATGGAACAAATAGTTTTAAGATTCTTATTAACATCAAGAAAAGTTGTTTATCATAAAAATTCCAGCTAAAGTTCGAAAACAAAACAAAACAAAACAAAAGTCCTATCTGTATTCACCAGTAGTAAGCCAGCAACCATAGCCTGGCTTAGTCTCAAGAGATAAAAGGTTGTATGCATGAGACTTCAGAAAGGATTTTGAAAAACCTGTTGTATTAAGCTTAGGATGCTTCCATTTTTGATCAGTTTTAAAATCAAGTGAAGAAAATGGGTAGCCATATTAGGTGAGCAAGATACAATCTGTGCTCAACCATATATTCTTTTTCTACTGGTTCTTGAAGTGGAATTTCTTCTCTGGTTAACTTTCTGTGGAAGTTTAACTATGCCAATTACATAGGTAAGGGCAAATTACTTAAATATTCAGCTCCTCAGTTTTCTTTTATGTAAAATAAATGGGTTAAGCTAAATGATCTTTTAGATGGACTTTAGTGGAAAGAAAATCAGTTTTGAGCTTAAACATTAATTAATATGCCTACTGTAATGTTACTAAATAAAACGTGATTTTAAAAATTTGAGACCTGGTTCATTATAAAGTTGTTATGAGGATCAAATAAGATAACACAATATTTCTCTAAGGCATACCTTAGGCACTAAATAAGAGGCTTCCCGGGTGGCACAGTGGTAAAGAATCCATCTGCCAATACAGGAGATGCAAGAGATGGCGGTTTGATCCCTGGGGTCAGGAAGATCCTCTGGAGAAGGAAATGGCAACCCACTCCAGTATTCTTGCCCGGGAAGTTCAGTGGACTGAGGAGCCTGGTGGGCTACAGTCCACAGGGTCACAGTCAGACAAGACTGAATGACTTTCCCTCATTTAGACTTCTTATTTGGATGGTCAGCATATGAAACCCATAAATAGATGGGGCCCGTTAAATCAGATTATCTTCATTGACCACTATATCCAGTCTAAAAAGAAATTCACTTATTGGAACCCAATGTTAATCATGTCACAACTGGGCTGAAAAGATACTTTCCTTCCTTAGAAACAAACATGTCAACATCATGCTCTCATTGTGATTTCTGAATTGTGTTGGTAAACATCCAGTAACCAGGGCCCTAGATACCAATCATTAGAATATGGAATGCTCATTCAGAAGCCACTTCTATCAGAGATGGCTATTGGCTGCTTCCTGAAGTATCCTCTGCCTTTCTACAGTATTGACCCAGAACCAATATAATATAGCCTGGTAATTACAAGGCATGCTGCAAACACATAATTCACTAAATAATCCAGTAGCCAAATGTAACCCACTCAAGAACTTGCCTCCTTAAAGCCTTTGAACACAAGCATGGAATGTTATCATCTCTCATTTTCCAGATTCATAACAAATAAATAAATGTACCTCATTATTTGAATATTAATGACATTTCTTAGTTTACTCTTTTTCAAAATTGTACATCTTTTCTTCCAACTATACTATTTCTACTGTACAAATTAACTCTGTACATATTAGATAGAAGCTGTGTGTGTGTGTGTGTGTGTGTGCGCGCCCAGTTGTGTCTGACTGTTTTGTGACCCCATGGACTATTGCCCACCAGGCTTCTCTGTCCATGAAATTTTCTAGACAAGAATACTGGAGTGGGTTGTCATTTTCTTCTCCAGGGGATCTTTCTGACCCAGGGATCGAAACTGCCATCTCTTGCATTGGCAGGCAGATTCTTTACCACCGCACACCATGCAAGCTCTCTAGCAACCCAGATGCTTATTTTATTACACTGCTATAATGTATTCTTGAGTCTATGTTAGCAGGCTTAATTTTCATATGTTCTAGTTAATTTCCTACACAGTACAAGTCAGGAAACAAAGCACTTGATTCATCAGAGGCAGAAAGAGAGATGAGATATAACATGGTGAAACTAATATCTGTTCCTCAATAATTGTAGCCTGAAGCTTTGGCTTTATTATCAGCCAGATATTAGCATCATTTTCACAAGGTACAGAAGATTTGCTTGGCTTAATTTTTCCAGTGATTCAATAAACATTTGCAGAAGATCTCAAAAGTCTGACACTATTTCAATTGCTGGCCATATAAATAAATATTCTATTTGTCATATTTTAAAGAGGGAAACATGGAAAAGTGATTTTAACGTGGACACATTTCTTTTTAGTGGCATATTACTGCATTAGTAGAGAACCAACCTTAAGAAATGCATTTAGAAATGATGCGATTGTTTTTCTACATTTGACACGCTTTATAAATGTTTTACTCTATACCTTTAGATTTGTAATGAGGGGAAAAATAAAAAATGTGGCTTTCGTACATCTGGGGAAGAACTTTCAGTGGTAGGAAAACCACTGACGAAGGGAAGAAGGGAAGAGCCAGTCCTTAGCTTCATATGGGTGTGGAGCAGAGCAGGAATGATGTGAATAAAGTCAGTCGTAGGCTTCATAGGTGACACCTGCCTTTTCTGATCGTTCTTGGTACCAGAGGCTTAGACTACTTTGTCAATCATGCTTTAATAATACTGGAAAGAGTTCTTCAATCCAG
The DNA here is from genome assembly GCF_023091745.1 of Budorcas taxicolor. NCBI lineage: Eukaryota > Metazoa > Chordata > Mammalia > Artiodactyla > Bovidae > Budorcas > Budorcas taxicolor. The sequence goes on along the minus strand of NC_068921.1, from coordinate 80,500,899 downwards.
GGATACGGTCTTAGCAACAAAAGCTTCCCTTGGGAATGATTAAAGCAAGATACTAGAAACACATGCAGTTTATTATGTGATTAACTGAATCTGAATATGGGTATCCATCAAAATATGGGTAATGCATAAAGTAATTGTGATTAATCTTTGGTCTTTCTCACTTGGAAATTTTGTGATCCTTTGCGTACCGCAACCAGCCAGGATACAATTCTCTCCGCAGCACACGCCACTTTGTATTATTTGTCATACTTTCTGGTGTGTGTACACTGCCCATGTCCCAAACTGTCTACTTTTTAAAGATTGATATCAATGCAAACTGCAAAGGAATTTTGATTTATACTAGTTGCTAATGTTCAAAGTTCAATAAAAGATAGGCCTATTTTTCAGTTTTTTTTTTCTTTACATGAGGCTAGCTAATCCTGTTACTAGCTACTGCACTGATCTGTGTAATTCAATAATGTAGGAGCATATATTCTTTTTCAGTGGGCTGGCTTCCGATGAATTCATGGTACAATTGCCTGTTTCTTTAACTGAGAAATGTGCTATCGTCATAGCTCCCCAAGTTTGTTTCCGCAATTGAGATTTGAACTGTGCTGGGGTGGTAAGAGAGAGTTTATAGTTCACTCGAGTTTGGGGGCTAAAGAAAATTAGTGCTCAGTTTTCGTCCTGATCAAGTCACCACATAGCATTTTTGAGTGTATGATGCTTTCTGGATTCCAGCAGCGAATATTAATATCTCTACTGGCTAGGAGTTTGCTCTTTAACTGTTTCACTCTCACTTGTCTCCAGTTTTTAGTACTAAACATCCATCATTTTATCTAAATAAAACAGTAATGAATGCATTTACCAGTTATTTAAAAATAAATACATTAATTAAAACACTATCTCAAGATAAAGCATGATACCCTATTACTGTGCAAATAAATATACTATTCCTCCTTCTATTAAAAAAAGCATTTTTGCTACATAAATACAGGAATCTATGGATAGAAAAATAAATAGATGGGCATAGTAAACATCTCATTTTATCTTCCCCTTTAACCTAATTATTTTGATTTGCTAACAAAATTAAAAAAAACATTCTAACAGGTATACATGAATAAGGCTGAATCATTTTCAATAAAACAGCATTTTTCTGATTCAGAAACTGAACAACAGATTCTACAAAGGCTTACTGACAAATTCTATTGTCACTTTAATTCAATTTCCATTAAGTACCATGGTGCTAAGCCTTGTGTGATGCCAATTACTGATTATCATAGGAAGACTTTCTATTTTATATTATATGACATATAAGATTTGCTCAAAATGGAGTAATAGACACTATTTGTGAGATAATTTATAATACATTATTCACCAGGATTAGAAAATAAACATTTTTTTGGATATACTATATCTTTATTGCTATAAATATAAAATTTAGGCTAATAGCAACTTTTTCAATAAAAATCTTCAAAATTTTATGCTTAAAAATGACTGAAAGAGATTAACTTGCTTCCTGCTTTTGTAGAATTCATTCAGAGCATATATCAGGATACTAACTTTCTCTCAGAATTGCATTTTGTGTTACTATTCCCTTCAGAGAGTTCACTAACTTTAGATAAATGCTATTTACTATATAAACTGCCTTTTATGTCTCAAAAGGTCTATATTCTGAGCACTCAGAAAAGGCTACTTCCTCTTCCAATGCATCATGCTAGAGTCTGCAGGACGACAGTGAAGAGGTCAAAAGGACCTCTGAGCCCCAGGATGCTTCAGTTAACAAGACAAGATAAATATTTGAGAAGCTTTGAAGGTTCGTTTCTCATAAAGATTTAGATAACCATCATATGTTAGATAATGGCTTCATCTTCATAATCATCTGAAATTCCCTTCAAATTAAATATATATATTACACGTAAATATTTCTTCTTTGACATAGCCTCCCAGTGAAACAATTACTTTGGTGAATTTAATGGCCTTCTTCCTAAGTGATAGAGCTGTGCAATGTTCGCCATCCTGCTATTAAAATATTTTAATTAAATCAGTCACCCTGGTCCCATCTGTTACAGACTGATCTCACATGGAGAAGCTGCTGGAATGTCTCCAGGGCCGTCCATGTACTTAGTTCCTTGCACGGCTCATTGGATGTCACAGGCATGAGGACCTTGTTCTTGGTTTGAAGCGATAACTCAGGCTCTGGGTATACAATAAACTGCCATGAATGTTACTGAAGATTAAATCAGTGCTTTTCTTGTACCATCAGAATGCTTGCATAGTAGGAACGGTTGTGGCCCCTGACACTGTTTAGTAATCTCCTCTCAATCATGGTCTGGGAGAGAGACTCAAGGACCAACTCTGGACATACTCCCAGTTCTAAGAGTGAGGTGACGGTCCCAGGAGCCCAGATCAGTAGGAGCTCTGGAGAATTGCAGAGGCCACCCCAAGGCTGGGCCCGACCAGGATGGATACCAACGCCAGGGCTGAAGCTGGATTTATAAGTGCAGACCTCTGTTCTCCCAAAGGTCATGGCATATTCAATTACCATTTTCCAGCAAGGGTGACTTTTTTTTTTTTTAATTTAAATGTCTTGGATATTAACAATGGTTTGACAGGGACTGGAGGTTGGGAGGTGAAGATTAATCTGTACAACTTCACATATATAACTTTCCTGCTAAACGATGATACTAACAACTGTCCTGGTATGTTAATCAGGGGTAATTGGTTGACAAAATGTAGGATTTCATGAGTGATAGATGAGAAAACTACGTTTTTCTTAGCATTTGTCACTGCTATTTTTCAGCTCTATTTGATTCATGGGATGTCAGATGACTTTTATGAGGAATAAAGTCTTAGTTTTAATACCATGTTTTAATAATTAAGTGAGTTAGTCTAGCTGATACCACTGTTCCCTGGAATGTACAGCTACACATGATTACTTGCGACAAAGCTTCATTACAGAGCTGGCAAATCTGTTTCTATCTCAGATCCTTTTTGGAATTAAGAAGGCTGTGAAGTGAAAACAAACAGACACATACATTATTTATTCAATCTGCTAAGCATATAGCTTATCTATATGGATTTGATACACACACATATATACACACATGGACATGTACTTCTTTCTCTCTTAGCCTATTCCTTTTTTCAATTTTTCAAGTCTTAATTTTTCAAATGTTATTTTTATCAAAACTATTCCTTCATAAAAAGAATCAACTGGTTTCATCAGTTTTAAAAATAAATAAAATGCAGTCTTTTTCAGAGGAAACCATTTAGCTCTTGAATCTGGTTCATTGAGAATTCACCTCTTTTTATACAAATCACATTTGTTCATATCTATTAAACTTCTGTGGTTTTTTTTTTACTTGGCTCTTTCTTCTCTCCTTGTCTTCTCTCACATATACATACCTTCCTCAGCTGTCTTTTGTCCTGATAAGGTTACATTTCACTTTGGGTCTGAGCAATACTTAGTTTTGATGTCTGTGATGCTCTGCATTTTACCCAAAGCTCATGTCAAGGTGACGTGGTCCATTCTCTTTCCCACGCTTACACAGCTACCTTTCCAAAGGTTCTCTTGCTCCAAACCTCTAACATCTTCTCTCCGGTGCTCACTCACAGCCCACCTTGCTTCCTATTTTCCCAAGAAAATCGATGTAAGTAGGAGAGAAAACTTCGGCCAACTCTCAGATATGACACACAGACTCCACGCCTCCACCTCGTCTCCGGTAAAAACAGATGTGCCTCGTGGGTTCCTAACTACTGCCTGCCTTTCCTCCTGCCCAAGCTTGACATTTTTGTGGCTCTCCTCCCTTCCCTGCATTTCTTCTGCATCAGTATTATCATCAAAACAGTTTTCTACCATTTCTAAAAGAAAAATCCCCCTCTTACTTTTAATACCAGTTCCCATATTTCTTCTGCAGTTTCCCTCTTATTCCCATTAGCAACCCATGAGGTAAGTCTACACTGAGCATTGTCTGGACAGACTCACGCTCTTCAGTTGAACTCTGCACATTTTCTCTTGAATCAACCCTCCTCTATTAGGATTTCACTCTCACCATGCTTGCAAATAGATGGCAAATGGATGGGGAAACAATGGATGCACTGGCAGACTTTATTTTGGGGGGCTCCAAAATCACTGCAGATGGTGACTGCAGCCGTGAAATTAAAAGATGCTTACCCCTTGGAAGAAAAGCTATGACCAACCTAGACAGCATATTAAAAGACAGAGACATCACTTTACCAACAAACGTCCATCTAATCAAAGCCATGGATTTTCCAGTAGTCATGTGTGGATGTGACAGTTGGACTATAAAGAAAGCTAAATCCCAAAGAATTGATGCTTTTGAACTGTGGTGTTGGAGAAGACTTTTGAGAGTCCCTTGGACTGCAAGGAGATCCAACCAGTCCATCCTAAATCAGTCCTGAATATTCACTGGAAGGACTGATGCTGAAGCTGAAACTCCAATACTTTGGCCACCTTATGGGAAGAACTGACTCATTGGAAAAGACCCTAATGCTGGAAGAAATTGAGGCAGGAGGAGAAGGGGATGGCAGAGGATGAGATGGTTGGATGGCATCACTGATGCAATGGACATGAGTTTGACCAAGCTCTGAGAGTTGGTGATGGATAGGGAAGCCCTGCGTGCTGCAATCCATGGGGTCGCAAAGAGTCAGACATGACTGAATGACTGAGCTGAACTGATGCTTGCAAGTCATTAACAAGGAGACCAGTTTCTGTTCTCTATCTGACTTCAATATCAACATTATCATACAGTCTTGACATACTCCATTTCCTATTTGGACATTATCTCACCCTGAAGCATTTTCTTCACTTGGATTCCAGGAGACCCCTAGAAGAACTAGCTTTTTTTTTTTTTTTTTTTTTTTCTGATTCTGCTTTAATAAATTTAAACCTCTGACCTCTAAATGCTGGTAAGCCCAGGGACATCTTCTATTGCCACTCAAACTCCTCATGAAGTCACCTAATCACAAGCTTCACATATATACTTCCAGCCTGATTCCTTCATCTGAATCCCAGAGTGTTAGATTTAACGTCTTCATCAACATTTCTACATAGATGTCTAATATATATTTCAAGCTCACCATGTTTAAAACAACCCCTGCCCCCCAAAAAAATGAGAAAAGAAAGGAAAGGTCGACCACCTTGTTTCTGCCAGCAACACGTTTTGAGTAGAGAAATGGCATCATCTGTCATTTTAACTTGATCAGTTTGAGAAAAACAGAAAAAAAGGAGAAGCAGGGTGAGTCTATCCATTTGCAGTGTTTGTGATAAATTGCAGATGAGGGAAGAAAGGGGCTGTGCCTTGGGTGGGAACAGCAAAGGTATCAGATGATGGGGGGCAAAACTCTCTAGAAAGGAGATGGGCTCTGATGCAGATGCCAGCTGACATGAAGATGGGGATGCAGCCATCGCTGACAAACTCTGTTGGAAAGTTGGAATTCTTTGCTGGGTTTTGATGGTCTGGCCTCAAAATCTGAAGAAAAGAACCCAACGGGTCAAATCTACTTAGGCTCAACATCATACAAAAGTGTTGTTTAAGAGTTCAGAAGGAGATAAAAACTTCCTTACTGTGAGGTTGGGCTCTCCAGCTGGTGCAGTGGTAAATAATTCACCTGTCAGTGCAGGAGACACAAGAGATGTGGGTTGGATCCCTGAGTCGGGGAGATTTCCTAGAGAAGGAAATTTCAACCCACTCCAGTATTCTTGCCTGGAGAATCCCATGGACAGAGGAGCCTGGAGGGTTGCAGTCCACGGGGTGGCAAAGAGTGGGACACGACTGACTGAGTACACGCACATGCCCTGTGGGATTAAACACCAAAGAAGCCAGAGACCAACGCTACTGGGAAAAACATGAATGCTTCTCAGGGCATTCCTGAGCACTGTGATTGGTTTTTGTCACAGAATGGTGATTCCAGGGTCATCAAAGACAAACAGAGATGGCTTTTGACAACATGGAACAACAGACTGGTTCCAAACAGGAAATGGAGTACATCAAGACTATATATTGTCACCCTGCTTATTTAACTTCTATGCAGAGTACATAATGAGAAACGCTGGGCTGGAAGAAGCACAAGCTGGAATCAAGATTGCCGGGAGAAATATCAATAACCTCAGATTTGCAGATGACACCACCCTTATGGCAGAAAGTGAAGAGGAACTAAAAAGCCTCTTGATGAAAGTGAAAGAGGAGAGTGAAAAAGTTGGCTTTAAGCTCAACATTCAGAAAACGAAGATCATGGCATCTGGTCCCATCACTTCATGGGAAGTAAATGGGGAAACAGTAGAAACAGTGGAAACAGTGTCAGACTTAATTTTGGGGGGCTCCAAAGTCACTGCAGATGGTGACTGTAGCCATGAAGTTAAAAGATGCTTACTCCCTGGAAGGAAAGTTATGACCAATCTAGATAGCATATTAAAAAGTGGAGACATTACTTTGCCAACAAAGGTCCATCTAGTCAAAGCTATGGTTTTTCCAGTGGTCATGTATGGATGTGAGATTTGGACTGTGAAGAAAGCTGAGTGCTGAAGAATTGATGCTTTTGAGCTGTGGTGTTGGAGAAGACTCTTCAGAGTCCCTTGGACTGCAAGGAGATCCAACTTTTAGGTCATCCTAAAGGAGACCAGACCCAGGTGTTCATTTGAAGGACTGATGCTGAAGCTGAAACTCAAATACTTCTGCCACCTCAAGCAAAGAGCTGACTCATTGGAAAAGACTCTGATGCTGGGAGGGACTGGGGGCAGGAGGAGAAGGGGACGACAGAGGATGAGATGGTTGGATGGCATCACCGACTCGATGCACATGAGTTTGGGTGAACTCCGGGAGTTGGTGATGGACAGAGAGGCCTGGCGTGCTGCGATTCATGGGGTCGCAAAGAGTCGGACACGACCGAGAGACTGAACTGAACTGAACTGAACCCTGAACAACCATATGCTTAAGGAGAAGATTTAAGCTCTATATAAAGTAGGACTGCATGAGTGAAGAAGCAGGATGTGTATCAAACAAAGGAGCTGTGAGACTGGTCAATGTAACAAGGTGGGTAGACGCACACGTAGTTCTTCCATGGAAAACGTTGTCCTGGGGAGATGCATGGGCATCATTAATACAGAGGCATGAATTCTAAAGATCCTGCTGGAAAATAAGGTTTCCATCCCTTTGGAGCAGAAGGCCAGTGAAAGTTTAGCCAGAAAGTTTTGGCTCTGGGACTATAACTGTTATCCTTCTGTAGAGGATTCTGGGTGCTCTTTTGATCTGCAATCTATTTTCACTCTGTTGATCCTACAGCAGTGTAAGTGTTAGAATACTTTATCATCTTCATCCATATGGTGGTGTGTATAGACAGTGACCTGCCTTGTCTGAGATTAGACTGAAGGAAGCAGTGAAGCAGACGATCATGAAGATCTGAAAGAAACATTAGAAAACTCCAGGAGGAAAAAATAACGTGAATGAACGGAGAAAGTGTCTAACATTACACTGAAGGAATGCTTCTGCATTTCTGTTGTAGAATCCTTCAACCCCAGTGAGCACTTCTTTCTAAGTGAACATTCTGTATTATAGTATTATAAACCTTTCATATGTATGACTGTCAACTGAAGCTTTAAATGCATTATATAGTCTGTCAAAATGGTCTTTGTCCACATGGAGGAACTAAAGATTTTGTTTCCTGTTCCTGACTACATGTATTATTGTTACTGAGAAACCAAAATGGTTGCATAACTTCAGCACACCATTCTGTAACACATACACAATACTAAATAAAACCTGCCTTTACCGATTTTTGGAAGGAAATATTTTCCTCCGTGATATTTGTAAACTCAAGCCTTGAATTTGTAATTGCAGCGATTATTCATAATTGGCAGTATTTCTTCCACCAAAAAAGAATTAAAATGGCACTCATTTTAAATCTGCATTAATGAAACCACAATTTAAAATAAAAATTCTATCAGTGTCTTCCAAGAGCCTGCAAGAACATGTTACTTTTCTAGAGTTAAATTATATAATCTCCACACTAAAAATTCTTTTAATTAGATGCACTCAGTTGCTTCAGTCATGTCTGACTCTTTGCTGCCCTGTGGACTGTAGCTCACCAAGCTCCTCTGCCCATAGTGATTCTCCAGGCAAGAAGACTGGAGTGGGTTGCCATGCTCTCTTTCAGAGGATCTTATTGACCGAGGGATTGAGTTTTCATCTCTTATGTCTCCTACATTGGCAGGCATATTATTATGATCATTTAATAATAATAGCTGTTACTATTTGTGCCAAATTTCCAAACTCTGCTTTAAGGGTTGTGCCAGTCGAAAATAAGACACAGCTTTTACACTGAAGTAGTTTATTATACAATAGTGTCTGTTTCCATATGATCATTATGAACAAACCAGAGAAAATTTCATGGCAAAAATGTGGTTCTAGAAGTAGAATGAGAGGTGAGAGGAAGGAATGGTCACTATTGCCTGGAGAATGGAGATGAGACTTTCTATGAAGGATAGAACTTGTCTCAGACTTTGAGGAATAGCTAAGACTTGGAGGGTTCCAGAGATAGGAAGATGCTTTCCAAGTCAAATTGCAGAGTGTCTGAGTAACATCTCATATAAGAACATCACAGACATTTGGGAATTTATGACCAAAATAAAGGGGTATTGAAATATGTTCATTTTCAACAGGGCTGTAAAGCGTGTCCAGGGGCAACGGATGCCTTGTGTTGCTGAACAGTGCAAAGAGGCCCTTCTCCAGACAAACTTTCAAATCAGACTCCAGTCCGAGTCAAAGCAGAATGGTAGCCCCTTAGAACAATAAAAACAGTGCTATCATAGTATCCTGCAATTCCGCTCCTGGCCATATATTCAGAGAAAACGATAATTCAATAAGATACATGCATCCCAATGTTCCCTACAGCGTTGTTTACAGTGGCCAAGGCAGAGACGCAGCCTGAATGTCAATTAATAGATGAATGGATAAAGAAGATGTGGCAGACACACACACACACACACATATGTATGTATATATATATGTGTATATATGTATATATATATAATGTATTACTCAGCCACAAAAAGGAATGAAATAATATCATTGGAAGCAACATGGATAGACCTAGAGATGATCATACTAAGTGAAATAAACCAGACAGAGAAAGACAAATATCATATGATACCACTTATATGTAGAATATAAAATTTGATACAAACAAATTTTGTTACAAAACAGGAGCAGATTCACAGATATAGAAGAGAATCTAAAGGGAGAAGGGGAAGGGATAAATTAGGAGTTTAGGATTAATAACTGTGTGTAAAAAAGATAACCATAAAGATCCACTCTATAGCATAAGGAATTATACTCTCTCTCTCTCTCTCTCTATATATATATATATATATATACACACATATTGTATGTATATATACATATATATGTATATGTGTATATATATACACATATCGTATGTATATATACATACAAATGTATCACTTTGTTCTATACCTGAAACTAACACACCTTTGTTATACTTCACTAAAATAGAAAGCAAGAACCCTTGTTTGCAACCATGTGAGAGATTCTGCAGGAGGGGACCCAGCTAAGCTGTGTCTAGAACTCTGACCTTTGGAAACTGTGAGAGATTATAGATGTGCCATTTTATGCCACACATTTCACACAGCAGTCATAGATTAATGACAAAACACGTTAATTTAAGATGATAGACAAATGATGATAACATCGTGCTCCGCAGAGGAAGGCATCACCCAAGTATTATTCAGTTGGTGTGACATTCTTCTAAGCGTAGAAGAATTGGAGGAAAGTCATGTGATCTAAAGCTTGTGGAATTATTTAAGCTTAGAATGTTAAGTCTCTATTAGAATTCATGGGAATTAAGACATTACTATTCCTGCTGCTGCTGTTGGTCATCTATTGAGAACTTCTTTCACGGAAACACACTTCTAAGCACCTAATGCATACTGACTCAGGTAAAATGTGTAACTACCTTATGTGACGTTTCTTTCTCATCCCATTTTACAGGTGGTGAATAATAACTGGGCGAAACTAATGGGTAAAGATCCAGGCAATATGATCCTGAAACCAATGTTCGTAGAGATAAGATGTTCTTAACACACTTAAGAATAGAGATAGAAACACTCCACCTGAGGCCAGATGGTGACAGAAGTCAGGGTTTAAAGGTGCCAAAAACTGCTCACTACTAATATACACAGGGTATGTTGAGGCATATCTGAATCCAACCCTAAAAACCCAAGGATGTCATAGTGACTTTGGTCATAAAGGGACAGTTTGGTTACTAATTTATTAAGTAATGATAACAATAAAATCTATTTACTGTTTAAGACTTTCTTTTTAGGTTGAAATCTAACTGTAGAGATATATAGAAGATGCTCTGAATAGAATTTATATGACTTATGAGAAAAAAATAAGATAGCATATGCTTCATAAGTGTATGTTTTGTGCCAGAATAGATTCCCAAATGGTTTTATGGTTTGAGATGGCAAAAGCTAGGAAGGATAGGGAGTAGGTTAATAGTGTCACGGTTGCATAATTACAGCATAACTTTTATCCTAAAGACAAGTGTACCATAACAATAAAAAAAGTTTTAGAAGTGATGGGACACTTATACCTTCAGTAAACCACATAAGCAGTTTATATTATATCTGAAAGAGGACACATTCCTGTTTCTCATCATGAACAAGCCACTGTTGTCTGCTGTAGACTTTGCAACCTTTTTATTTATTGGACTTCACTATTCATGTATCTATGCATTTTACAATAATTATCAATTATTTTATGCTCATGAGAGAGATTTTTTAAATAAGTACAGGTACAGGGCCAGATCATCCAGAAGCAAAACAGCAATGTTGTGTTCTTGTTTGCATGGGCATCTCTGGTGATTTTGCTGGTGAAGAATCCCCCTCTAACGCAGGAGATGCAGGTTCAATCCCTGGGTCGAGAAGATACCCCAGAGAAGGAAATGGCAACCCACTCCAATATTCTTGCCTGGAAAATTCCATGGACAGAGGAGCCTGGTGGGCTACAGTGCATGGGGTCACAAGAGTCAAACATGACTGAGCGACTAAACCACCACTGCCACTTTATCCAGGGACTAAAATGCAAACCATATCACAATCATTAGATATGGAAAAGTGGGAATTAGCGCGATGGAGAATGGTGAAGGTTGCTAAGGAGAAATGATGATGGAATTTATACAGAAAAAGACAATGAATTTGGTTGCATGAAACTCATATCCTAGAAGTTTTACCCATATTTAAAGGTAAAAACCACACAAAAATTCTACTAAGTAATTCTACTTAGTAACTCTACTAAGTAATTCTACTTAGTAACTCTACTAAGTAATCAGTAATTCTACTCGTTTGTTGAAATCTGAGTTCTAGTTGTTGCTCAGTTGCTAAGTCCTGTCCTAGTCTTTTCGACCCCATGGACTGCAGCACACCAGGCTTCCTTGTTCTTCACTGTCTATCTCCCAGAGGTTCCTCAGACTCATGTCCATTGAGTTGGTGATGCCACTTAGAAGGGAACATTTCTCTGATAATTCATAATTACAAGTCACTCCTCAAAGGGTTTTGATGTACATATTCATGTAACCTGTATATTCCCTAGATCTCCAAGAAAAGTGTTTAATTCATAGTGGACTCAGATTGATGATTTTGAATTCTGGTTTTGGAGAAAACTCTTGAGAGTTCCTTGTACTGCAAGGAGGTTAAACCAGTCCATCCAAAAGGAAATCAACTCTTGAATATTCATTGGAAGGACTGATGGTACAGCTGAAACTCCAATACTTTGGCCATCTGATGGGATGGGATGACTCGTAAATAAGACTCTGATGCTGGGAAATATTGAGTGCAAAAGGAGAAGGGCGGCAGAGGATGAGATGGTTGGATGGCATCACTGACTCAATGGACATGAATGGAGCAGACTCTGGGAGATGGTGAAGGACAGGGAAGCCTGGCATGCTGCAGTTCATGGGGTCGCAAAAAATTGGATGCCAATAAGCGACTGAAAACAACAGATTATTGTTATTATCCTCAGGCATTTTCAGAAGTAAAAGCAAACTTTCAAGAAAAATAAACAAATTTCAACCTAGGTCTCAAAGATGTTTACAAATAAAGCAGGAAAACACTGGGTTTCACAGCCTCAGATTATAAAATGCCCAGGCAGCTTGGTACCATGGATAAGAGTTGGCACACAGGACACAGAGACTTCAGATTTTGGAGTTATCACTCACAGAATATAGAATAAATATGTTTAATATATGTTTAAGAGAACAATTATGAAACTGTGAGCAACATTTAAGAGATAAACCAGTAGGTTTTAAAAATAATGGGTTTCCCTCATAGCTCAGTTGGTATAGAATCTGCCTGCAATGCAGAAGACCTGGGTTCAATTCCTCGGTCGGGAAGATCCGCTGGAGAAGGGATATACCCATTCCAATATTCTTGGGCTTCCCTTGTGGCTCAGCTGGTAAAGAATCTGCCTGCAATGGGAGACATGGGTTTGATCCCTGGGTTAGAAAGATCCCCTGGAGAAGTGAAAGGCTACCCACTCCAGTATTCTGGCCTAGAGAATTCCATGGACTGTATAGTCCATTGGGTTGCAAACAGTAGGACATGACTGGGAGACTTTCACTTCACTTCACTTTAAAAATGATGGAGAGAATACTTAGAAATAAAAACTACAACTGAAAAATTGAAACTCAGTGGATTATACATAGATGGAGAGAGATCCTCATAGCTCTCAGAACACAGTCCAGAGAGGAAAAGACATTGAACTGTGAAAGAAAGGCTAAAAATTGTGTTTAGAAAATAGAAATATTTTGTTGCTGTAGCCGTTCAGTCACATAGTCATGTCCAACTCTTTGCAACCCATGGATTGCAGCACACCAGGCTTCCCTGTTCTTTACCATCTCCCAGAGTTTAGTAATATATATTCAATTAATTTTCCAAAAGGAAGGAAGGGGAAACAAATTTAAAAAGAAGCACTATTTGAAGAAACAATGGCTGAAAATTTTACAGCCAAAAGACAGTAAATTTCAGATCCAGGAAACATGGAAAGTACAGGTAAAAAGTAATCCACATCTACACATTTCACACTGAAATGAAAGAATATCAAAGAAAGAATAAATTTAAAACATTCACAGAGAAAAGAGAAATTACCTACAACGAATCATTAGGCTAACCATTGACTAATTGACAGCATCAATGAAAAGAAGCCGAACAACAGTGAGAAAATGATTGTAATGGTCTAAGAGAAAATAGAAGTTGAAACTCAAGATTTCAGTCAAGAATGCAATTTAAGTATTTTTTATATTTGAAACTTGAAAGTGTTTGTCACCAATATACTTTCACTAAAATAAATTGTGAAAGACGTATTTCAGGAATGAAGAAAATGGTTTTAGAATGCAGACTGACACGCACACAAAAGCACTGGTTAAAAATGTGATTTAACTGCTCGGGTTAAATATATGAACATTAGTTCTATAAAACTATAGTATGTGATGTCTAGTTTGAGAGATCAGAATAAAGCAGAACTGGAGAGGAATAAAGCTAAGTGGTAAATTTCTCAATCAAACTAGGGGAATAAACAAAAGCCTTTAGGAAACAGGAATGAGGGGTGTGCAAATGAGCTTAGGGGCCCCGGAGACAGAGTTGATCAAAGAATGTCTTTGGATTTGTAGTCTGAGAGAAGAAGCAATCCCTGAAGGCTGGACCTAACATAAGGAAATGTAAATTCTTGGCAAAGCAATATAAACACCCAAGTTAAAGTGCCTTTACACTTGGAAGTCCATATGGTCTTTTATGTGTTACCAAGATGCATGAAGGTTAACAAATGAAGGAAACTCTCTACACAATCATGAAGAATAAAAGTTCTTTACATCCTGGGGCTGACTTGATGCTCTCATCTCATTAACATATCATTCTTACTCCATGGTTTGTCTGGTCTCATTAAAGGTAAAAGGAGCTGTAACCTTCACGCCACAGTGCAAGAGTTTATGTTCAGATGTATTTATTTAAAGAAGTCAGAAGGGAGGAGACTATTATTACTCGGCTTAATTTCACTTTGAAAGGAAAGCTCTAGCATTAGATGCTAATGTGTTCAGTTTCCTAAACAAGTTCCCTTTGAGCAGTAAAAGCATTTCTTTGCCAAAATCTTCTTCCATCTTTTTCTCTCTCAAAGGAATAGAAAAAAATGTTGACTTTCCTTTTAATTCATACTGTATCAATTAGTCATAAAAGCTTTTAGCAGATAATTTTTATTTTCCCAGATACGTTCAAGTCTGAAACCATTGTGTAATTTATTTAACTTATGAAAAGATGAATCTGCAGTGTGTATTTATATTTGGGAAGAGGACTAAGAATAATAAATAGAGTTGGTCATCTTGTTTACATCTATTTGAAATTTCTCTAGATTTTTGCATTCAGTCTTGGTAGACTTAGCCATAGAGACTGTAGAATTGTGTAATTCCTTATAACTTTTTACTTCCCTGGTGGCTCAGATGGTTAAATGTCTCTCTACAATGTGGGAGACCTGGGTTTGATCCCTGGGTCAGGAAGATCCCCTGGAGAAGGAAATGGCAATCCACTCCAGTACTATTGCCTGGAAAATCCCATGGACATAGGAGCTTGGTAGGCTACAGTCCATGGGGTTGCAAAGAGCTGGACATGACTGAGCGACTTTACTTCACTTCGCTTATACCTTTGTAAACTCCACCTTGTGACACAATCACTATAACTTAGTCTGTGACCATCATGTGGGTCCATCAATCACTGATGCCATTCAAAGAGCTAAAATCCTTTTTATACTTATGCATCAAGTGAGCATTCTCTGTTAGATAACTTTTGAATTCTTAAAGAGCATCATACACAGATTTGCTGCTCTTTTTTAAAAAAAAATGGTTATTTATCTACGTATTTATTTATTTCGCCATTCTCAGTCTTAATTGCTACATGGGGAATCTTTAGTTTCGGCATATGGACTTTCACTTGCAGCATGTAGAATCTAGTTCCCCGACCAAGGATCGAACCCACATCCCCTGCCTTGGGAGTGCAAAGGATTAGCCAACAGACCACCAGGGAAGTCTGTGATTTTGCTGCTTTTTACCTCTATCTTTACTAGAAGAAATAATTCTATTTTCTTCCCTTTTCTATATCATTTTCTAACTTTTATCTTACATTTCTTTTACTGTCCCCGTTCCTTCAGTTCAGTCGCTCAGTCATGTCTGACTCTCTGTGACCCCATAAATTGCAGCACGCCTCCCTGTCCATCACCAACTCCAGAAGTTCACTCAGACTCAACGTCCATCGAGTCTGTGATGCCATCCAGCCATCTCATCCTCGGTCGTCCTCTTCTCCTCCGGCCCTCAACCCTTCCCAGCATCAGAGTCTTTTCCAATGAGTCAACTCTTCGCATGAGGTGGCCCAAGTACTGGTGTTTCAGCTTTAGCATCATTCCTTCCAAAGAAATCCCAGGGCTGATCTTCAGAATGAACTGCTTGGACCTCCTTGCAGTCCAAGGGACTCTCAAGAGTCTTCACCAACCACCACACTTCAAAAGCATCAGTTCTTCGGCACTCAGCTTTCTTCACAGTCCAACTCTCACATCCATACATGACCACAGGAAAAACCATAGCCTTGACTAGACGGACCTTTGTTGCCAAAGTAATGTCTCTGCTTTTCAACATGCCATCTAAGTTGGTCATAACTTTTCTTTCAAGGAGTAAGCGTCTTTTAATTTCATGGCTGCAGTCACCATCTGCAGTGATTTTGGAGCCCAAGAAAATAAAGTCTGACACCGTTTCCCCATCTATTTCCCATGAAGTGATGGGACCAGATGCCATGATCTTTGTTTTCTGAATGTTGAGCTTTAAGCCAACTTTTTCACTCCCCACTTTCACTTTCATCAAGAAGCTTTTTAGTTCCTCTTCACTTTCTGCTATAAGGGTGGTGTCATCTGCCTTAAACGTATGTATTATTCAAGACGTGGTCCTTGGTCTTCTGCTTCCCTCCACCATTTCATCCTTGGATATGCCTCTCTCAGTCTTAAACTATCCTCTCCATATTTGTGTAATGTCCAAGAGGGATTGTAGGGCTCTCTGAAAAAGGTAAAAATTTACATGCAAATTAGGTCTATGCTTAAACAGTTAGCCTGTTTCTTTGAACATCTAAAACAGTAGTTACATTATCATCTATCAAGCTTAAACATATAATTAGGAGAATAAACATATCTGATACTTTAGAATTAAGTGATGCACTAAGATATTGGACCTTATTCGTGCCTATGTTCTATATTTAATTACTTCAGAATTTGACAGATAATGTAAGCATAGCTAGCGCTCAGCCATGTCTGAGTTTGCGCTCCCCTGCACATGAAATTTTTCAGGCAAGAATACTGGAGCAGGACACCACTTCTTACTCCAGAGGATCCTTTGGACTCAGGGATCAAACTCCAGTTTCCTGAGTTTCCTGCATTGGCAGGCATATTCTTTACCAATAACACCACATGGGAAGCCCAATGTGAGCACTGGTCCATGATATTTTTCTCTTGCTCTTTCCTTACATTATCCTTGACATTAACTGAATCATTTCGGGTAGTGATGCTAAGTGTAAAATCTAGGATGGTAAAAGGAATTCGTTAACCCCCAAATTCCAAGGGTCTCATAATTTTTTCTTTATGTGACGCTATCACTAGCAACTTCAGAGTGACTTTTACTTTGTCAGTGTGCCCAACTTTCATCCACTTTGGCCACAGGTTGATGCCTTCCTTATTTCAGTTACCACCAACCCTACAAAACTCTTTCTTTCTTTCTCCTGCCAAGTGTTTTTATTTGAATTCTTGCCATTGGTGTCCTGCATGCCTACCTCTTTGGGAAAATAAATTTAATGGATACTCTCCATTTTAAGAACTCAGAATCTGAGAGATACTCAGATACATCATCTCATTTGAGTCCTTGGTCTTTAGACTTAAGCCACTAAACAGCCTTGAATACTCTTTCACTAATCCAGTTACTCAATTGTTCATAAATTCTTGATTTTAGGAAATAAAAACTAGGCCCATTCTATGTACCTGGAATTGGACTAGATGATGTCTATTTGCCCTTTCACTTTAAAAACCAACACATCCAATATCTTTAAGACATCCTAATTCAGACAACACATACTGAATAATCTGTTATGCAATACTGTGCTAGACTCAAATGCATTACCATATCTGATCAGATGGAGATGATGCTGGAAAGATTATGCGGTGCTACCAAAAACAAATTTTAGCATCTCACAGACTGTTTTCTGATTTATAAAGGTACCCCTTTTCACTCTAAAACATGGATAAATGTGTAATCTCATATCCAAATAAGTTAAAATCGATTCTGATCCCAAATGAATCTCTGTACCTTAAGGCTAGAGAAATCTTGAAAACCAATCCAACCCATTAGGATTGCTGATCTGACCATTTTTCACATCAGAACTACAGAGGACAGCTACAAAGTGTCCTCTTATTGATGAAAATGTAGCCTGTCACTCAGAGGTCTTGGGGCAGAGGAGTGGTTGGAATGTCTTGACTTAGTGAAATGAATTTGTTTTGCTTACAGGTTTTATGGGATCTGTGTGTGGAAATCCCAGACTTGATTTAACCGGTTTTCATGTTTATATTGACTTTATTGAGGTCAACATTTAAAAACAGAAAATTCCATATCATTGATCTACACTCTTAAATGATTGTTAGAACAAAATCACAAGAATAAGCAAACCATCAAGCAAACAATTCTCAAACAAAAACTTGTAAATCAATCATAAAAAATGTATCTAGCAGCTATTAGATTCATAGTATATATTGATTGACTGATGATCATGAAATACTGAATATAAACACAATAAAAACACAACATGGGGGAATCTGAGAATTACAGATATAAAATATATTAAAGGAAGGACTTCTCCAGATGAAATGGAGAGGTTTCCGTGCTCAGTCACTCAGTTGTGTCCCACTCTTTGCAACTCTGTGGACTGTACCGCCAGGCTCCTCTGCCCATGGGATTCGCTAGGCAAGAATACTGGAGTGGGTTGCCATTTCCTCCTCCAAGGACCTTTCTGATCCAGGAATCGAACCCATGTCCCTTGCATCTCCTGCACTGGCAAGCAGACTGTTTACCACCGAGCCACCTTGGAAGCTCGGAGAGGGTTTGTTTCCTGTATCATTTGGGACTGACTTCTCTGAGACATTTCTCTGGAACCATAAGAGTTTAGGGAAGGATTTCACAAGAATGAAAAAAAAAAAAGAAGGAAATTTAAAAAAAAATGCTCAAGACCCAAATTTATGAGTAGGTAGTACTTAACCTTGGGATTTGTGACTGTGCTGCCATGCCAGGACTTTAGTTCATTTTTTTATCCCTAGGATTTAAGTAATGTTGCCCTTTTAAACTGAGTAATTTGGATACTATCATGTAAGAATTGAATCGCCAGTCTATGTCTGATGCAGGATACAGCATGCTTGGGGCTGGTGCATGGGGATGACCCACAGAGATGTTATGGGGAGGGAGGTGGGAGGGGGGTTCATGTTTGGGAACACATGTTAGAATTAAAGATTTTAAAATTAAAAAAAAAAATAAACTGAGTAATTTAATGATCACTTCTAGATGGACCGAGGGACAAACAATAGAAGACAAGAACAGCACACAGACGTCTCATTACTGAGAACTTGATAGTTGTGATTTGCTACAATTACTGAAGAGAAAAGAAAGTGAATTGCAATACATAAGTTGTCTAATATTTGTTTATAACCCAGAAACATGTTTCTCGTGGAGTATAAAACTTCAGTGGGGGATTTTAAATATGTATTACCGACAGTCATCACCAGAAACAAACTGAGTAAACGCCTCTATGTATGAAGTGTGAGGAAAATTCCTCCACACTCAGAAAAAAATAGTGCTAAAATGTTTGTGCATTCAGCTGAGAAAAACATGGTGCTATCTTTGTATTTATCACTATAACATTTTCCAGTTATGGTAGTTTCAGCTTATGATATTAAATAGGGAAAGACTAAATAAAAATGAATAGTAAGATTCTGTAAAGAGTCTCATTTAGGTAAATGTTCTGATTATAAATACTGAACACATGAGTGATTACCAGAATAATGCACATAGATAGCCTACTTCAATGTGTCAAAAACTGCAAAAATAGCACTTTATTAATAGATGATATGATAATATTCTAATATTTTTGTCAACAGGAAACTGCTTGGCTGCAAATGGTCTTCACTAGAAGCATTTGGCTATGAGATATGTGGAATTTTCCATCAAGCACTCAGTTAAAAATAATATATCAGAAATGCAATTGTCCTGATATGTTTCAAAAAACCATCCTAGAGATATTCATATATATGAGAATCTATTTCTATAAAATGATTGTAAAAGTTCCAAGAGGTAGATTTTGTCCCCATTTAGTATGTGCTGTAAGCCATCAAGCTACAAGAATAAAAAGCTCACCCCAAAATTACTTTAATGGAGATTATGAATGCACAAAATTAATATTACCAAACTGATTTTAAAAATAAAAAGAATCATTCAAATCAATGGTAAGTACAAAGATAATTCACACTCAATTCCTAACCTTTTATGTGATAGTTAAATGTTTCAAAAAATGTTTTTTCTAAAGTTGGTTTTTCACATCCTCCTTTGATCCTTTTTCAAATGCTCTAGATTTTTAAAGACGATTGACAAGGATGCTGCAAAATTTTGACTTTAAAATAACCTGACTGCTGGGGAAGATCTATTCATTGTTCACTTATTCATTCAACAATTACATGTTAAATTCCTACTATTGCCAAGCAAGTTTTCTTGCAAAAAAATCTTCCCCTTACAAGTATTTTATCTAGTGGAGAAGCAAGTCATAACAAAAATAAGGAAAACATGATACTAAATGACAAGTCCTAGAAAGGAAAGACAAAAAAAAAAGTGATGCTCAGTGAGACTGGAAGTGCTTGAGAGAGTTATCCATGGGAAGCCCCTCAGAGAAGGGGAATTATGAATAAAGTTAGGAGAGAAGTGAACAAGTGAGCCACGCAGGCGCTAGTGGAAGGATCGCCTGTTGCTTAGAGGAGGGCCTGCCTGATGTGTTCAGGAAACAGACCAGAGCCCTGTGCGGCTGGACCAAAGAGAACAAAGGTATCTCCAGGAGATGTCAGGCAGTGGTGAGAAGACGGAGAATGTGGGGTCTGAGAAGGCATAGGAGGAGTTTGGGGTTTTGCTGAGAATGGCATAGAAACCAGTGGAGGGTTTGCCTCGAATATTTACCGAACTCCTGAATTGCTATGTCAACGACATTCTACAGGGAGCAAGGCAGAAATAGGGCTGATTTAAATTATTTTCCATCTGTTTCTTAAGCCAAAAAAATACATTGATTTTTATTGCTCTTGTTACTTAAAAGTGTCTTCTGAAGAAATCTACATTATATATTTTTATATATTATTTGTAAACTAATACATATTATTTTTAAAATTTCAGATATGTGACATTATATGAAACTGTGTAAAAAAATTACCCAAGCATGTACTAATCAGGTTAAGTAATCAAGAACAGCCAACTGAGCTGGAATTGCCTGTAAAGCTTGCCCTGCCTGTCCCCTCAGTTACCACAGTTTCTTCTTCCTCATCCCAGAGAACATCACTGTCATAAATGCAATGTTTATGATTCTACAATTACTTCAGCGTTTGCATTTTTCCCATGCAGAATATAAGTATTCCCATTTCCAGTTAATGGTGTATCAGGAAAACTGAACTCCTCTAAATATTTTGAACTGACTGAAAGTAATACAGTAATTTCCAATAAATCCTAAGGAAAATCGACACTGAATGTTCATTGGAAGGACTGATGCTGAAGCTGAAGCTCCAATACTTTGGCCACCTGATGCAAAGAACAGACTCATTAGAAAAGACCCTGATGCTGGGAAAGATTGAAGGCAGGAGGAGAAGGGGACAATAGAGGATGAGATGGTTGGATGGCATCACTGACTCGATGGACATGGGTTTTGGGTGGACTCTGGGAGTTGGTGATGGACAGGGAGGCCTGGCATGCTGCAGTCCATGGGGAAGGAAGAGATTGGTTGGATGGCATCACTGTTTTGATGGAAATGAGTTTGAGAAAGCTCTAGGAGTTGGAGATGGACAGGGAAGCCTGGCATGCTACAGTTCATGGGATCCCAAAGAGTTGGACACAACTGAGCAACTGAACTGAACTGAACTGATGCTAAGCATCAATAAAGCTAAAGCTCCAATATTTGGGCACGTGATGAGAAGAGCCGATTCACTGGAAAAGACTCTGATTCTGATGCTGGGAAAGATTGAGGGCAGGAGGAAAAGATATTTGGAGAGCATCACCAACTCAATGGACGTGAGTTTCAGGAAACTCTGGGAGATAATGAAGAAACTTGGTATACTACAGTTCAGAGTCAGAATTGCAAAGAGCCAGACATGAGTTAACAACTAAACAACAATATTGAAAGGATGGGGAGGTAAAAAGAGACAGCAAGCCTTAACCCAGAGCCACAGGAACTTTAATGCTTTCACAGAAGCTGCTGCCTCTGCTGTTGTTAGAATGATTGACATGCAAAGCCTGTATCCCTGCTTTGTTTTAGGAGGAGCCCAGGAGGATGGAGTCTCCCAACACTGATATTAATACTTCCCTCAGAGAAATGGGCCAGGGCTGCGAGCTGATGTGAGACTACTGAATCCTGGCTACTGCCATGGGAGAAAGAAGTATGATAGAGAATGGAAACTGGCTGGCACTGAAATCTGGGAAATGTAGCTTTCAGACCTCTACCTGTCCACCCTACAGAGAGAAAGCACAGAAGGTTGGAATATAGTGGAGAGAAATTTGACAAAACTTGCACACTTCCATATAGTCTTCTAAATTATCACAGATTGTTTCCCCTAGTAGGTAAATCTCCTCTGCTGCCTGGAATTGATTTCTGCTCTCTTTGGTGTAGAGAGCCAATTTTACTTTTTATAAGCTAATAGTAGATTTATCAGATTATCTAGCGGTACCACTCCTGGGCATATATCCTGAGTAAACTCTAATCCGGAGGGACACATAGACCCCAAAGTTCATGGCAGCGCTGTTTACAGTAGTCAGGACTTGGAAATAACCTAGATTTCCATCAAAAAATGAACGGATAAAGATGCGCTATTTATACATATATATACTATAGCCTACCAGGCTCCTCTGTCCATGGAATTTTCCAGGCAGGAGTACTGGAGTGGATTGCCATTTCCTTCTCCAGGGGATCTTCCCAACCTAGGTATCCAGGGAATGAACCCAGGTCTCTCACATTGCAGGCAGACACTTTACCCTCTCAGCCATGAGGGAAGCCCATATATGTATATGTGTGTGTATATGATGGGATGCTACTGAGTTGTAAAAAAGAATGAAGTAATGCTATTTGCAGAAACATGGATGCAACTAGACACTGTCATGAGTGAAGTGGGTTGGAAGGAGAAAGACATATATGATATCACAGATATTTGTAATCTAATATGTCATTTAGGCAAATTTACCTGTGAAGCAGAAACAGACTCTCAGACATGGGGAGCAGACTGGTGGTTACCCAGGGAGAAGGGGCTGGAGGAGGGAAGGAGAGGGAGTTGGGACGGGGAGATGTGAGCTTTTATGCATGAAGCAGATAGACAGCTGGGCCCTGCTGTACAGCACAGAGACCTATGTCTGGTACCCTGTGATAGAGCATAATGGGAAAGAAGATAAAAAATTATATGTGTGTGTATATATATAATATAATATTTTAACATATAATGTATAATATTATACATATTATATAATATATATTGTATACTATATTATATATTATGATTATATTATAAAATATATATTATGCATTATACTATATTATAATGTATGCAATACATTATAATGTATATTATAATATAATTATATTACATATAATGTATATATTATACATTATACTATATTATAATGTATATTATACATTATAATATATATTATACCATATAATATAATATATACTTTTTCAACTTGTACATAAATATGTACAAACTGAAACACTTTGCTTTACAGTAGTAATTAGCACAATGCTGATTATCAATCAACTATATTTCAATACAAATTAATAAAGTTTACTTTTTCTAAATACCTGCCTAATAATTCATATTAGTATCACAGACTCACTAAAGATTAATGCCAACTCTGTCATATTTTGGCCATTTTCATATGTGATATTCTTTTTCAGGACTCTGTTTGCTATTGCTTACATACATATGTTTAATTATCTCTGCAACAGTAACTATGGATTATAGGCCTTAGATCTGGCTTGAAAAATTTCCTCACATTAATCTTTAATAGCCTTAGTTATTCTTGGCAATTCTCTCTTTCAAATACAATAGAAGATGGTCCAGTTTTCTAATAAATTATGTAGAAAATATTGATATTACATTAAATTTATAGAGTACTTTTAGGGAAATTATATCTTTACATTAGTAAGATTTAACCTATGAATGTGATATCATATCCTAAACATCTCTTAATAAAGCTGTGTGTCTCCACATGAAAGACATTTTGCTTTGATAAATCTGTACTTGAATTTTTTAATTGATATTATAATTAGTATAATCTTTCGTTTAAATAATTGTAAAAAAGCAATCTGTGACTAGCATATAGGAATACAATTAATTATTAAACTATGTATCTTATATATAGCTACTCACTTACTCTAGAGACTTGCAGATGCTTTGTGTATAAGCAATAATATATATTAATTATTATTTTCATGCCACCTTTGAAGCAATATCCTTCTAATTTTTTTCTCCTAAATATTTGCAGTAACAGCAAGTGTATATGTTCAATCTATTTTTGTCTGCTTTAGTAAAATAGAATAGATGCACATCACTGTATGATTTTCAGGTGTGCAAGACTTGTTACTTATTTGAGTGAATAAATTTGAGTATGTTAGAAAGTTAGTTTAGACAATTTTATTAAAGAAACTCTTGTTACCCGAGAATGTAAAATAAAGTTCTTCTTATCTTTCTTGAGATGAAATGAATATTTCCTCATTATAGAAACCCAAAGGCAAGAAATAAAATGCTTGCTCTAGCTTACTACCTTCCATCAGCACATAGTAAAGCAAATATAAGTCCTTCTGTGGGGACAGCTGTATAAATTAGTCAATATTCATACACAAGGAAATGAGTCACCATGAGTGAGGAGTGGCAATAAAAGAACAACGCACACAGGGAGACCAGTAACCCGGGTCGCAATAATCAGATGAAACACACAATAACCATCTATGACATATTTCATGAATTCTTGTTGGTATTTCTCCAGACACGCTTTTCCATGCTTTCTGGGTGTCTGAATAAAGTCAAGGCAGGAAAGATTATCAAAGACATCAGAGAAAAACAAAAGGGACTTCTAGAAAAGAAAAATGTTAAGATTCAGCAGATGGATTAGACACAGCTTGAGAAAGGTTGCTGCTAAGTCACTTCAGTCGTGTCCGACTCTGTGTGACTCCATAGACAGCAGCCCACCAGGCTCTGCCATCCCTGGGATTCTCCAGGCAAGAACACTGGAGTGGGTTGCCATTTCCTTCTCCAATGCATGAAAGTGAAAAGTCAAAGGGAAGTCGCTCAGTCGTGTCCGACTCTTCGCGACCCCAGGGACCGCAGCCCACCAGGCTCCTCTGTCCATGGGATTTTCTAGGCAAGAGGACTGGAGTGGGGTGCCATCGCCTTCTCCGTGAGAAAGGTTAGAGACATAGAAATCACAGAACACAGCAAAATAGATGGCAGAATTTAAAGTGAAAGAGTGATCAAAAGACAGTGGGCATGGAATAAGGCTGCTGAGACGTCTGGTGAGCCCCTTAGCTCTCCAGCCAGAGCTGCACTTGTTCCTGCCAGGCCCAGCTCGGAGCTATCAACTTGGGATCATGTCATCTTAATTTCCCAACTCTAGCATTTCCTGGATCATGACCATAGCATTAATAATACAGATATAGATCCTGAACCTATCGAAGAGACATTTAAAGAGTGTTAAGTATCTGTAAGATGTTTCCCCTTTTGAGACTCTAGGCTCATACAGATAAAAATCCTCTCCCCTCCTTGCTGTTCCTTTTTATCGAGAATATAGCATCGTGAGGGTTCCACACTTTTGTGTCTGGTGGGAATTCAGCTGCATGCACAGAGTCCTGCTTCTTGCCGACCACACTGTTATTTACACGCAAGCTTTGGGGTGAGCAAAAGTGACTATACACCCACAGCAGGAGGCTTCGGGACTACTTAGAATGCTCGTTTCCTGCTCCTTGTTACCTTTTAACCTCCCCGATCTCCTTGTTCTCTGAGAAGCTCAATAAATAATTTGCTGGGATATTCTAGAGATTGTTCAGAATAGAGTTTTCAGGATATCAAGTATGCCACAATGTAGAAATGCAAATATTTTAGTATGTGCTTTGCATTTTGATGAGGAATTATGAATAACATGATAAAAGTATATTCTGGTGAAATGGGTGATCACATTTATCTGGTACTATCTCAAAATTTCATTGTCCATCTTTGCAACATATAATTCCATGTTTAATATTATGGGTTAATAAGACCTAAATCTTGTTGATTTAACACATGACATATTTAGTTACATCAAGGGAAGACTAAATGACATGTTTTGTTATGATTGTTCTAATAAAGAAAATTACTGTGATCTGACCAAACCACAGAGATGGAACATATGAAAAGATCCTTTTAAGCTTAATCAAAATCCACTGTATGAAACTCATAGTAATGAGCTATGGGATGTCCAGCTTTATTAATTACTATCTGTTAATAATAACTCTGCTCTTAAAATATTCCTGATAAACCAAACTTTCTTTAAAGTACATGTTATAGTCATATTAATCTTTTATTTTCATGGTGATATGTAAAAAAACTGAAAACAAAATATATAGAAACGCATTTAGTGATTTACGTATTTAAAATAAAACTTATATTACAGACATGAACACTCTTCTCTAACCATCTAATAATATGTGTGCCAATTAAAAACTGGGTTTTTTAAAGGATGACTTTTTTCTTTGTTGTATGAGATTATTTCCTCTGAACCAGTAGACTTACAGAATAATTCCAATTAAGTAAGGCTGATTTCAGAAATGGTTTTAGAACTATTTAGAAACCAAAACCTTTCATTCTAAACCACGGAAAGTGACTCTACACTAATACTGTCTGACAGTGACCTAATTAGAGTAATTTGCATACTAATGAGACTTTGAAGGAGATAAGCAATAGCATGCTTGTAATAGATAATTAATTTGTATTTCAAAATAAGCTATGGCTATTTAACAACAACTCAAATGACACATCGAATTAAAAGAGTTGTTCAAGTTACTTCTTAACAATAAATGCCTGTTACAGCTTTTCAATTTTGCTTAAACTTCAAGCAGATGAACGGATCCCAAGAATCAATTTATATTCATAAGGTGACTCTTCATTAAGTGCTTAATTCTCAAATTCATCTTCAAAATAATATCTCCTTGCCAAGAAATTCAGAGTGATTTATGTAGCATTAATTAGAATGTTTTCTACCTACGTAGTGAAGTGCCTCTGAATAGTACAATGCACTTTTCAAGTAATCTTACATCATCTCCCAGGATCCTAATTCCCATGTTTTAGTTGTTGAAATGGTCGCACTGAGAGTTATAGTGATTTGGGCAAATTAAAATGAGTCAGGCTACTGGGGCAGCCTTCTCACTTTGTATTTTGTCTCCTAACATGAAATGAGACATCCAGGACCTTGAATAAACTGACCAGGACAACTAATAAACTTGTTCTATATGTCCAATATACTGTCTCTTATTGATCTTTGAAAGGATAAAACATGTAGACTCACTCACCAATAACTACATTTGGTAATGGATAAGTGACTTGGGATGATTTATAGAATGCCTTTCTCCTCTAACCCATTAATTTTTCTTTCATGTAAGTTTCAAACTATAACGGTGGTTTATTTTCATAGAGATAAGTCACTCTACAGTATAGCAGCTCTGTTATCAATTACTCTATGCCTAGAAGTCCTGGAAAAAAAAAATCACTGATGACATAATTGTGGGTGAATTATGAAAATAATACCAGCCTTTATCCAAGAGAAAGTTCAAATTTTCACATGAAAAACATTTCTCCATTGACCCCAGAGGGCACGTTCAATGCAGTCAGGCACTAGCATTATTTATGTAGCCTTTGACAAGAAGATTAAGAATAACCACTGTTGGAATTTCAGGTAAGTAAGGAAGAACTAACGGGTTGGTATAAAGGGGAGGAAGAAAAAGAAATTGGGTCAGATGTTAGAAATAGGATGTTTGTTGTCAATTGTGCAAACTTAAAAATTCAAAATACTCTTAAAGGCTTGATATACTTTAAAATAATTTTGTCAGCAGTATTTTTGTAATTTTTATATTATACAATACAAAAAAGTATTTCATTGGCGTTTGAGGTTTAGTATTTTTTATATGTCACTGTTCTAAAAACCATTGGAATCATAGACATCAGAGCTCTAAGAAACCTCCAGAGATTTTTATACTATATTCTTTTTTAACCTCCAAATATTTAGAGAATTTATTTTCTATATATGTGGAAAAATCACTAAAAAAAATGTTAGATGACATTCTTCAGGTTACAGATGTTAAACACTGGATTAGAAAGTAATGTAAACTTATACATAGTAAGATATTAAATACCTGGATTTTCCTTAAACTTTAAAATCAGCTAGAAATGCCAGAAGGAGACACTTAGGATTTATGTTTTTTGAAGGCTCACATTTTTTTTTAGGTTCAGTAAATAGGTCACAATTTGAATAAGCTTGGCATGCTGCATCCATGGGGTCACAAAGAAACAAACACAACTTCACTACTGGCAGCGACAACTTGACTCCCAGGAAAGCCCCTTCTAGGGTGTGTTTTTTGGCTGCTCCTGAAATCCATACAGAACACTTTAACTGAGCAGGTATTAACACATTCGAATCTTTTTATTGCAAAATCCCACCTGAGTTTCTATAGTTGAAGCTTATTGCTCACATAAGACTCCCCACACGGCGCTAGTGGTAAATAACCCACCTGCCAATGCAAGGAACATGGAGACACGGGTTCCATCCCTAGGTTGGGGAGATCCCCTGGAGGAAGTTAGGGCACCCACTCCAGTATTCGCTCCAGGAAAATCCTATGGACAGAGGAGACTGGTGTGCTGTGGTCTATTGGGTCGCAAAGAGTTGGACACGACTGAAGTGACTATGCATGTGTGACCACATAAAACATTATAGGTAAGACTGAATTAAAAAAAAATACCAACTTGGCAAGGCCTGCTCACTAATATCCCAACACCTAAAATCATAATCACCATGCTAAAATATCTCACATATTTCCAAACATAAAAGTGATCTAAGTTTGACTTTCAGACAGAGATTTAGGTGAACCTGTACCATTCTGTAATGATCCATCTTTCCCCCCAACTGACATCCAAGTTTCCTATGCACTTGTGTTTAGATTTCAGGATCCTAACTCATTTGATGCCTTGTTCAGAATTTATACACCCTGTTCCACTGATACACACTTTCAGATAGCTAGTCCGCCAACTCTGATGAGCATTTATTACAACTATAAAGCCATAAGTTTTTACTTACATAAGTTTTTACTGGAGAAATATTGTCTTAATCATTAAGCTTCTTTCAGGATGCTGAAAATTCTGAGTTTCTGACTTTGGGCACTTTAAAATACTGCTTGAAAAGTCACCTTGTGTGTGAGATAGGAGCTAGCAACACATCACCAAAATGACATTTCCTTTGAAAATAAAAGTCATACTTTCTGTGCACTTCAGATAAAAATAGCAGAGGCCTCCAGCACTGTCCCACATTTTATGGTCTCGTGGACAAGCACAAGAAGCTTCGTTTAAAAACAACAAAACCCATGGAGTGTTCATTTAATTGTACAGAATGTCAGAGATTTCCAGAGTTACCGCCTTCAGTCTGAATTAGGTCTGCATAGTTGACGTGAATCTGCGTTTTGCTTTGAGGGTCATGAGGCTGACCAGATATATACACTTAAGCGAGTAGTGTTGGACAAACCTCCTCTACTTTTCAAAAGCTTTTATAATTTGGGGTATTGATGTCAAATGACTCTGCAAAAAAAGAGTAAAACAGGATTCAAAGTTCATCTTGTCTGTTCCTCATATAGATAGGATAGATTTTTATCAGAGATAGTCTTAAATTCTCAACCATATGAAAAGATTCAAGTGTCTTCTACTCACTCAAGACTCCTCTTGAAGCCCATGGCCAGTGAGTGAATCCTTCTTTGCTTCCTACTACCATCACAGATTGTATAGACTTGGTCATTTACTTGCTCCATTTCATTGAAAATATGTTTCATTTTTAATTTCTGTCAACCCTTTAGACTCTAAGTTGCAAAATGAAGTTTTTTCTAATCTACCAGCTTCCTTCCAGAAACGAGCCCATCAGACCTCAGTAAGTCTGGCTGCTTCTCCTTGCTTACGATTCACTCCTAGCTTGGAGCTCAGTGCTGCCAACAGCTAAAGGGGAATGAAAATGTGCTAATAATCAAGGGGTCTTTGAGGGCTTACTTTCCTCCCAAGTATTTCTTCCTAGCCAGCAATTAAAGGGTTAAGGAGCCCAGCACTGGACTCAACACAACACAGGTAGCCATGGTTTGCTTTATCTATAACAGGCTGGTAATAGTTAAACTCTCCTTCAAGTCACCCTAGGTAGCGTTTCCAGCAGCCTTGAGATAATAGCCATCACTGGTCTACCTCCCAGAGGTATCTCAGTCACTCAACCTCTTCAGTCCTGTCATCATCCGATCATTCGGCTGACAATTCTAGAGAAGCTCTACTGACCTCATATGCAGACCAGAACGCTTCTCAAAATAAATAGTGAAACAAAACAAAAAAGCAGCTAAGATGTTAGCCGCAGTGTAGACATGCAGTCCAAACATCTCCTGGAATTATTCCTCTCACATTCAGCTTCACAGGTTTCAGTGAATGAGTTTGCACGTGAGCTCACTCACTAAGTTATATCCAACTCTTTGCGACCCCATGGACTGTAGCCCCTCAGGCTGCTCTGCCCGTGGGATTCTCTAGGCAAGAATACTGGAGTGAGTTGCCATTCCCTTCTCCAGAGGATCTTCACAACCCAGGGATAAAACTCGCATCTCCTGCATTGCAGACAGATTCTTTACCACTGAGCCACCTAGGAGGAATGAATTTGGGTATCATTCATTCAGGTAAATAAACTTGTCTCTAAGAAAACCATCTATGGAGCATATATCCTTCAGTGGATTGTAGGTGGTTGTTGGGTAGCATCAAATTCGTGGAGAATTCTGATCATCAAGACTTTAATTGAAATGATGAATTCCAGTGCTGTGAATAGAATGAAAAAAGAGAAAAAGATAGACCTACACAAGCACACAGCTTGGAGCCTAATGAGTAACTCTAAGTGTCAGGACACATCACATCGATTAGCCAGGAATTGGATCAGAAGGCAGAGTGTTTATTTCTGACACTAATTCACAGTGGACTAGCCATACCAGATGGTTCTTCTTACAGAGTTCATACCCAAAGTCAAGAACAATGCCAGACTTTTCCCAAACTTCAGGAGGTCATTCGGATTAGCCTTTTCTTACATGAATGCATCTCCGTGTTTATTTTGTTTCCCTTAACAGAAAAGTTCTGTCTCACTTTTTCAGAATGTGGTTGTTCAGTTGCTAAGTTGTGTCTGACTCTTTGTTACCCCATGGGTTGCAGCACACCAGGCTTCCCTATCCTTCACTATCTCCCAGAGTTTGCTCAAATTCATGTCTATTGAGTCAGTGATACTATCTAACCATCTCACTCTCTGATGCCCCTTCTCCTTCTGCCTTCAATCTTTCCCAGCATCAGAGTCTTTTCCACAGAGTCAGTTCTTCGCATTAGTTGGCCAAAGTATTGAAGCTTTGGCTTCAGCGTCAATACTTCAGCATTTTCAAAATAAACATGGATAAGTAAAGAGTGAATGTATATAGCTGCAAAGTAAGGAAAGATGCCAGGAGCCAGCGTGAGGAACTCCGCCCATGGCAAGTGTCATGAGGAAGGAGGCTTGGCATATGCAAAGGGGTGATCAAGCCTCAGGAAACCCCCTTTTCCCGAGCATCTAACCCCCAAACCAGAGTCTGTTTTATGCTCTCACCTACACCTCTGACTTTATGGGGGGCTCTCCCCCATAACCATTTCTCTCAGAGAAGGAGTTAACTTGCAGCTCCAAGGCAATAAAAATTCTTGGGCGTGACAAGAGTGTTTCAGCTTACGGACTCCTCTGAAGGTTATCTAGCCCACCTGTATAGGTTCGTCCGGCCACATGTGATTGATTACAGCCTTCCAATTTGAGAGGCATGAGATGTTTTAGACTCACTAAAGGCAAATTATTTTGGGGAGTTAGAAATTATTAGTATAGTGGGTTGGTTAGGAATTATATTGGTGAAGGGTTTTTCATTTGTTGTGTCAATAATTGCTGCTAATTCCCTCCCCTGGGTGGGACAAGGATGTCTCAGGTCAAACCTCTCTGCTGACTGACTAGCTTGTGTGACAGGATTATCCATACTCCTGCCACTACGCACATGATTGTTTACTACCTCTTAACCATAAACAGCACAGAGACTTTTCGAGTATTTTGAGAGTCTTATTTAGCATAGGGCTTTTTCTTCTTGTTGAGTCAATGATTGCTGCCAGGCGTCCGTATTCTTAGGCACCTGGGAATATATTAATCAATGTATTTGGAATATAGAAAAGGAAATATAGTAGTTTTTGATGTTAGCAATACTACTTTTTGAGTTAATGGATTTTCTCTTTTGTAATAGATCACTGTGCTTTGTTATAAATCACTGTGTCTTTGTTATGTGAAAATGTAACTTTATCACTATCTTAAGACTAAATAGATCTTAAGGGGAGCATTGGTGAAAGGATTTTCATTTGTTGGGCTGATGTTTGCTGCTAAATCTCCATGTTCCCTACCCTTATAATGAATATAACTAGCATATAGGAAGAAATAAGTATTAACCTTTAAGCATATAGGAGAAATAAGCATTAACCTTTAAGATTAATCATGTTAACCTTGGGTTAAATAAATTCCTTTCTTGATTGTAACTCACTACACCCTCACCCTATAGGAATGCAACTTTATTTGGAGGGTGGTGCCTGGTTTAAGAAAAAACACCCTTGGAAAAAATAAGTTTTTTGGTTATCAGAAAGAAAGGATCATAAAATGTCAGCAGGTCTCACTCATGGCCAGAAGATGATGTACCTTTTTTATACATTTATGTGAAGCACCTGATTTTGATAAAGGTCAAGACTGCTGACTCCCGCGTGACACTATTCATCCCTATGTGTAACAAAAGGTATATAAGCAAACCCAAAAATAAAGAAAATGGATCAGTTTCCGGAAAGACTGATTCCCCCATGTCGCTTCTTTCTTGCTCCCGTTTTTCTGGCTGAATTCCCATCTGGAGCATGGATGCTATTCCACGTAATCCAAGTTATTCAGCCTCTTTTTCTCCACTAATCTTCCTACTACACTATCCATTTCTAATCTCTCTATATCTGTGATTAAATATGTATTTTTCCAAAGACACTGACTTCTTCGAATCACCCTGGATCCACCGGGGCTGGACCCCGGCAGAAAGAAAACAAAAAACCACACACACTTGGGGAACATAATTGTGAGAAGTTATCAGAAAGTGAAAAGAAATTCAGAGACGAGATATATTTAGCTCAGGCTGTTTCCATATAAATATGGAGATCATTTATTAGTTGTGATAGATCAAAAAGCAGCTTCTCATTAAAAAAAAAGTGAAAAGACACTGGCTATTTGGACAATAAGTATGTCACAGTGGAAATGATTCAATGCAGTTGAAGTCAGTTCACTCCCAAGGGTCTCTTATTTTCTGCTCCCTAGCCTCACTTATGACTTTGAAATGCAAAAGCCCGAATTAGTCACTCAAATGCAGCTTCTCGAGTTAGATGGTGGAGGTTTATTTGCTAAGTCATGTCTGATTCTTTCAGTCCCATAGACTGTAGCCCGCCAGGTTCCTCTGTCCTTGGGATTCTCCAGGCAAGAACACTCAGTGGGTTACTACTTCCTTCTCCCAGTGACCTTCCTGACCCAGGGATCGAACCCACATCTCCTGAATTGCAAATGGTCTCTTGCATTACAGGCGGATGATTTACCACCTGAGCCGCCAGGGAAGATGCCTTATTCTAACTCTGGATTCACTAATTTACTAGTAGTATGACTTTATTAAATTTCATAATTAAACTAAGTCTCTGTCTTCTTACAAGGAAAATAAATATATTAGTAGTGACCTCAGGACACTTCTGTGATAGCTAAACTTGAAGGTAGGCAAGTTGTTTGGCATATACCAAATAAATGCTTTAAGCAAATAAATTAGTTCTTGTAAACAGAAGCCCCAGATTTAGTTCCAGTTAGGATCTTGTGATTATGTTATGTGTTATTGGATAGCGATAACTTCTAACAGTGACCATTTCCATATTTTCAATGTATCTTTTCAAATATGCTTTCTATGAATATTTCTCTGAGAGAAAGTTATGCAGTTAATGGCATTAGCTTATGATTTAGAAAGCAATATTCTCTTTCTGCTCTTTTTTTAAGTCTTAGTGGCAGAACACTTGAGTGTTCCTCAGACATACTATGTCAATTAATTCCCTAAAATTTGCATTCCTCATTGCTGAGTGTTGTGGGAACTTCTTATTCTTCACAGCTGAGAAAGGGTGAAAACTGAGCCAATAATGAAATCACTAAAAATTACCTTTGGTGCAATTTTATATCTGATATTTTACTTAAAAACTAAGAGAGAAGAAAGTAGCAGTACAGAGTAAAATATACAAATATTTCCTTCTCCAGGGGAATCTTCCCAACCCAGGGGTCGAATCCACACCTCCTACGTCTTCAGCCATTGGCAGGAGGGTTCTTTACCACTAGCGTCACCTGGGAAGCTTGTGCAAATATATACTGACTTATAAATAGCATCTGACACTGACTGTCACACATATAGAAATATTAATATTCTAATACTAATACATAATATGCCCAGAGAGGTCCCATGAGTTTCACTTCTTTGCTATGCACAGTCAACAATAGCTTCTCTTTCTATACATGAGGCTATCATGACTCGATTTTAGCCAGTAGAACATGGCGAAAAGTGAAGGGATTTCGTGATTGAGCAGCTAAGGTAAAGTTAATCTTTCCATTGTGTTCTTGCCATTCTCTGTGCCCAGGTTTGTGGAGGCTTTGGGTGTCAGTGGGAGTGGACTTATGAGCTGGTTCAGGACTCTTGGTAAAAAGGAACCACTGTTTTATATTTAGAAGTCTTGAGAAAAGACTGCCTGGCTCCAAATACAGAAGGGGCCCATGCAGATACAAAGGTGTGGTAGAAAGATTCAGTGGTCTACCTGGTGGAGCACAGTGGATGCTGGTGAGGAGACATGTCACAGAGGAGTGCCACCCACTGTCTGACCTCTAGGAGTGGCCTCTCTACCTCAGATTCCACCCTCCAAATCTGGTCTGGCAAAGTGACCCTCTGCTTCAAACAGCTCACATCCTTTGTTGCATACTGAGCAACTCTTATTGATGAAACAGATGTAAACTAATTACATAAATCTCAAGCCATGATGTTATTGAACAAATAATGTAAACAGCAAACACAACTCAATCATTAATTGTGCCCCTTGGAATGGCTCAAGGGTAACTTCTATCTCTTGCTGATATTCAGAATATCATTGTTCTCCAGATTCTCATTTCATTGCTACTACTGAAAATGTGTTTGGTATTATTTTCTCCATGAAAATATCACTCTTTCCCAAGTAAAGGGAAATAAAATGGAGATGTCACACCTTTTAGACGCTGAGATCTAAATATACTAATACAGCACTCGGTGAAGAAACTAAATTTGTCTTGGTGTTCTGAAATAATTTAAATAGTTTGTTTAATAACCTATTCCTCCTAAAGTTTGTGAAACTCAAATGAAAAATATTTTGGTTGGTTTGCTGTGGTAGTTTTGAAAGGCCGAATATAAGCTAATAATAATCATACTAATATAATATAATAATATGTTAATATAGATGTAATCTTAAATGAGATTCTATATAACAGTGCATATAAACATCACTGAGGACTGTACCAGCTTTCCTAAAAGGTTCTTTGACGTATTTAATAATGCAACATTTTTATAATGACAAGAATATATGTAATCATAAGAAAATATTCTTTGAATACAGATTTTTATTCAAAACATTTTAGAACATTTTAAAGTAATAACAGATCATATTCTTCAATTTAATTGTATTTGTGAAAAATAAAATAGTTATACAAATAATGATTGGGAAATATCAAACTGTACCAGTCTAGAAACAAAAGCTGGCTTTTTGAGATTGGTAGAAAAAAAAATGAGAAGAGAGTTTAAAATAGATGGAAATCAACATAGAAGAGTGTATAAAATTCAGGTTTTCAAATCCATATGAGGAGTGCAGCCCATTATGGGAGGATCTGGGGAAATTTTGGAAAGCAACATGATAGTAGATTCTAAATGACCTGGTTGTATAAGTGAGAGAAG
Source organism: Budorcas taxicolor (assembly GCF_023091745.1). Classification (NCBI taxonomy): domain Eukaryota; kingdom Metazoa; phylum Chordata; class Mammalia; order Artiodactyla; family Bovidae; genus Budorcas; species Budorcas taxicolor. Next base: position 80,465,228 of record NC_068921.1, on the reverse strand, counting down.
CTTCCAACTGATGAGGAGCAATAATGAACTTTGAGTTTATTTATTTCCATTGAAACATTGCTCTAATAAAGGTACTAAAGCTCTAGTTCACTGATTTTCATATACTTGAAAATCAGTGAACTAGAGCTTTAGTACATATATATGTATAGATATAGATATTATTATAGTATTATTATAGTATTATATCTATACTATATAGTATAATTATAGTGTTATATCTATACATATTAATATGTATAGATACACATATTATATGTATTACACACGTATAGATGTACATGTAGCCATTTACATACGTAAAGATATATCAATAAAGTGTACCAATTCTTTAAATCAATCTTGTAAAACCAAATAAATTGCTAACAAAAATAGAATGAATTTGTTCAAGGGAGGAGGCATTCCCCTTGCCATTCTCAGCAACTCTGAGGCAAGGTACCCAGACCACATTTTGCAAACCATGATAACCCAATCAGGGGGCTTCTCCTGGTGGTGCAGTGGAAATGAACCCAATGCAAGAGACTTGGGTCCAATACCTGAGTCAAGAAGATCCCCTGGAAGAGGAAGTTCCTTTCAATTCAGTCACTCAGTCATGTCTGACTCTTTATGACCCCATCGACTATAGCATGGCAGGCCTTCCTGTCCATCACCAACTCCCTGAGCCTGCTCAAACTCATGTCCATTGAGTCAGTGATGCCATCCAACCATCTTATTCTCTGTCTTCTCCTTTTCCTCCTGCCTTCAATCTTTCCCAGTATCACGGTCTTTTCTAATAAGTCAGTTCTTCACCTCAGGTGGCTAAAGTAAACTGAAGCCTCAGATTCAGCCATCAGTCCTTCCAATGAATATTCAGGACTGATTTCCTTTAGGATTGACTGGTTGGATCTCCTTGCAGTCCAGGGGAATCCCAAGAGTCTTCTTCAATACCACAGTTCAAAAGCAACCCAATCCAGTATTGGGAAGAGGAAATGGCAACCCGATGCAATATTCTAGCCTGGAGCATTCCATGGACAGAGGAACCTGGTGGTCTATAGTCCATGAGGTCTCAAAGATTTGGACAAGATTGAGCAACTGAGCACACACATACATACAGCCCATCAGAATGGTGGACTATCAATAGACCAATACCTGTTCGGTTATTTGGGAGACCTATAAGTAACCTTACAGTTAAAGTCTAAAGGAGTTACATCTATAATTTGATTTCAACTTTCCAGCATAGGGGCTGAATAAACAAGTTATGGGCATGGACAGATGAAACTTTGACAAGACCATTTTGTCCAGGCAATTCTGCAGAGCAGATCTTTTGAAACCCAATAAAAATGAGTTTTCAATATTGTTTAACTATTACCAAGTAACAGATGACATAGACATCTTGACTTCATATTTGAGGTACCGAGTGCCTTCATGTCACCCGATCGGGGAGCTCGTGCCCATGCCTCATCCAATCAGAGGAATGACTCATCCTTTGGCCTAAAGCAAAGATATAGGGTAAAGTAGAGGTTAAAGGGACTCTCTACAGTTACCATTTAGTGCCCAAGCTTTGAGCTCACTCTGTTAAAGTGTCCATCCCAGAAGTCAGCAATATATGACTCCCCTCTCCCCATTTTTGTATGACTAGCAAGCTAAGAATGATTTTTACCTATTTATGAGGTTGAAAACTTGAGAGAATAATTATATTTTCTGACCTTTGAAAGTGAAAGTCACTCAGTCCTGTCCAACTCTTTGCGACCCCATGGACTATATAGTCCATGGAATTCTCCAGCCCAGAATATTGGAGTAGGTAGCCTTTCCCTTCTCCAGGGGATCTTCCCAACCCAGGGATCGAACCCAGGTCTCCCACATTGCAGGCAGATTCTTTACCAGCTGAGCCACAAAAGAAGCCCAAGAATACTGGAGTGGATAGCCTACCCCTTCTCCAGAGGATCTTCCCAACCAGGAATCAAACCAGGGTCTCCTGCATTGCAGGTGGATTCTATACTAACTGAGCTATGAGGGAAGCCCTGACGTTTGAAATCATAAACAATTAAAATCTCAGCGCCCATAATTTAGCTTCCCTGGGGGCTCATATGGTAGTCTGCCTGCAATGCAGGAGAGCCAGGTTTGATCTCTGGGTTGGGATGATCCCAAGGAAAAGGGAATGGTTATCCACCATAGTATTCTTGCCTAGAGAATTCCATGGACAGAGGAGCCTGATAGGCTACAGTCCATGGGATTGTAAAGAGTTGTACATAACTGAGTGACTAACACTGTCACTTTGGGCTTCCCAGATGGTGCTAGTGATAAAGAACCTGCCTGCCAAAGCAGGAGATGTAAGATGCATGGGCTCAATCCCTGGGTCAGGAAGATCCCCTGGAGGAGGGCATGGCAAGCCACTCCTTTTGCCTGGACAGTCCCATGGACAGAAGATGCTGGTGGGCTATGGTCCATAGGGTCACAAAGAGTCAGACACAACTGAAGCAAATTAGCATGCCCATAAATTAGCTTTATCGGTACACAGCCACCTTCATCACATGATTACATATTGTCTGCTTTCTCATTGCACACTGTGGACCAATTTGATGCAGTCCCCAAAGCTCTCAAAGCTCGAAAAGATTGATTATCCGTCACTTTACAGGAAAAATGTGTCTGATCCTGAGAGGCTATATCAAATTAGCTACGTTAAAATGCCTGGCTTTGGGAATATTGTAATATTCTAGGTTTTAAGGACTTCTCTTTATGAAATCATTATTTTTCATAATCAGTTCAGTTCAATCGCTCAGTCGTGTCCAACTCTTTGCGACCCCATGGACTGCAGCATGCCAAGCTTCCCTGTCCATCACCAACTCCAAAAAAAATACAGTCCTACAAGCTGTACATACTTTCTACTTATTTTTCCATGTTGATGTTAAATTTTGCTATAAACTTTGTAGTGCTTTATAAAATGGAGAAACTTTGGGTAGTATCACCTGTATGTTGCATGTGTTTTACACTGAGACAGCTGTTTAGGATTAATGGTGATCTCATATTTTCTTAAAATAGTGGCTGAGAAACATCTTGTCTTCTACCACGGCCATAATATGTAATTATTACTTCAATCTGCTTGAATAAATAAGCAATACTGAAACAATGCCTACAACATGCTGCCCAATTTTTACTTGTTAAATTTTTTTAAATGGTGAATTTGTACACATTTGTGAAAGAAATACCACATGACAATCAACATAAAGGAAATATACGTATTGAAACTCTCTTATAGAAATATGGGCCAAACTAAGTGCCAAGTGGCTGTACTAAAATAAAGACACTCAGATGATATGCACTCATTTTCAAAACAAGAAGCTTCAATGGCAAGGAAATTATGCCACTAACCTTCGTCCATAAATATGTTCCTTTTTCTACGTTACCCCTACCCCTCACAAAATTTAGCTCAATTAAAACAAAATAATTACATAATTATCTTCCTGGAAGAAGATTTAGACATATTACAATTACTTAAATTTTAAATTCAGAAATTTTATTTAATTTTGTGAGTCAATATATTTCTTCTTACCTTTAATAGTAGTACCCAGTATTATATATAAGTGGGGAAAAATATTAAACCATTTATTCCAAACCCAATCTATTTTTAATAAACAGAAGTTTTAAGGTTGAAATTAAATGGTAAGCTATTACATGTGTGTACTAATACTGTCTTTCAATAGAGAGATTATATAGAACTATTTATGATTCTTCTACATCAATCCAGTTCAGTTCAGTCGCTCATTTGCTTCCAACTCTTAGCTTCCCCGTGGACTGCAGCATGGCAGGCCTCCCTGTCCATCACCAACTCCCAGAGTTTACTCAAACTCATGTCCATTGAGTCGGTGATGCCATCCAATCATCCCATCCTCTGTCATCCCCTTCTCCTCCTGCCTTCAATCTTTCCCAGCATCAGGGTATTTTCAAATGAGTCAGTTATTCTCATCAGGTGGCCAAAGTATTGGAGTTTCAGCTTCAGCATCAGTCTTTCCAATGAATATTCAGGACTGATCTCCTTTAGGATGGACTGGTTGGATCTCCTTGCAGTCCAAGGGACCCTCAAGTCTTCTCCAACATCACAATTCAAAAACATCTATTCTTTGCCGCTCAGCTTTCTTTACAGTCCAACTCTCACATTCATACATGACTACTGGAAAAACCATAGCCTTGACTAGACAGACCTTTGTTGGCAAAGTAGTGTCTCTGTTTTTTAATAGGCTGTCTAGTTTGGTCATAGCTTTCCTTCCAAGGAGTAATTGTCTTTTAATTTCATGGCTGCAGTTATCACCTGCATTGATTTTGGAGCCCAAGAAAATAAATGCTAAAGCTACACTTAACTGAAAATATTATACATTTGAGCACTAAAACGTTAGTATTGAAATTTATGTGTTCACTTATTTTTCTTTATTTCAACTATCTTGTCAGATGGAAAGAAACAAATTTAATAGGAAAATTAGCCCTGGTATAAACATAATAGGAACTTTTCCAGTGGCTCAGAAGTAAAGAATTCTGCAATGCAGGAGCCTCAGGAAACATGGGTTTGATTGCTGGGTGGGTAAAGAACTCTTGGAGGAGGGGATGGCAACCCACTCCAGTATTCTTGCCTAGAGAATCCCGTGGACAGAGGAGCCTGGTCGGCTACAGTCCATAGGGTCGCCAAGAGTCAGATGTGACTGAAGAACTCAGCACACACACACAAATACAATAACTTCAAAAGATTAAAATTCAATTTTTGTCCAAAGTAAGGATTATCTCATTTGATAATGGAAATAGCATGTTTTTCAAGTGTGAGTGTAAGTCTTGATTTGCATATAATGATTTCATAAGGCAGAGAACAGGTGGACAGGTTGAATATTTATACCTATTGATTAAATGCTATAGTATAGTCCTTATGTTGTTCATATAGGAGGCAAATAATGAATGGACTTGATTATTCTAAGTTCTCTTTTTTCCCTGTTTTCTTTTTGATTTAAGATTGTTCATTTCAAATTGGCACTATTTTTCTTTTCTCAGGAGCAAATATTAAGTCAATATTTTTTTATGATTTATCACTCGTATGATTACACTGCTTTCAGTCCTGTGTAATTTGTACTAATGAATACCTAGTAGAAGCTAATTTATTTTCCTGAATAAAAGAATGAGCATCTAAATTATTCCATTAAATCAATAACCTTAAAAATAGAATTTATGTTGGTGACATAATAAGGTCTCACCACTTAAAGGCAATGGCAAAGGAAATCTAATTTTCATGTGCATTAACTTAACTTAATTTTTCTACCAGAAAAATCAAAAGAAGGAAAATGTTACTTTAAGTTTCAAAGAAAAGAACAATACTTTTTATTTTCCTGATGAGATACTATAAAAATTCATTTTAATTTTTTTTAGTTCTTGTAATGTCAAGGTGTTTTTAGGGAGAACGTTCCTTTAACTAAACACTTTCAAATACATTTTAATTTGGTTCAACTATAAGAAACAAAATTCTACTTAGTCTTTTTTTTTTAACAAACTGATTGATAGATTAGTTCATTGGCTTTTTCACTGCAGAGATAAATGCAGAATAATTCACAGAAAAGTTATACTAATATCACACCTACCTATGGGAAAAAGTCCACCAGGTATATAAGAATATAGAAATTTATAACATTCAAAGACACTCATTATTACATGAAGTTTTCCCTGTCAATTTATGCATTCATTTAACGATTGTGCCTTAGTCTAGACATGTGATTTCTTTGCCACCAAAAGGATGAAGCCCATTACATTTTTATGATAGATAGGCCGTTGCAATAAATAAACCCTCTGCAAAAAGGTTGTATGTGTGCTAAGTCACTTCAGTCGTATCTGACACTTTATGACCCTGTGGACTATAGTCCGCCAGTCTCCTCTGTCCATGGGATTCTCCAAGCAAGAATACTAGAGTGAGTAGCCACTTCCTCCTCCAATGGAATCACCCCAACCCAGGGATCAAACTCGAATCTCTTACATCCCCTGCATTGGCAGGTGGGTTCTTTACCACTGGAGCCACCTGGGAAGCCCACATAGTTTATTCATTCGCTCTACCAAGAGATGGAATATTTCAACGTAGCATGCTATATTTTGGAAGTTTAAAAATCGAAAGTCATGTATTGCAAGCAGTGAATGTTTGAATACATGATTCTGTCTTAAAGATCCAATTCACTGAAACTGATAGTGGAAATGCTAAAACAAATTAGAAACACTGTTTATTAGCAACAATTATATAGTTGTACTGAGAAGGCTGGACTCTAACCTGGAGATACTAACAAAGGAAAAGAGAACTGCAGAAAAAGCAGTAACAGTAAATTGAACAATGTGTTTCATAAGTGAAAGCTGGGATGAGCTGTGCCGGGCTGCTCACTTCTGTCCAACTCTTTGCAACCCTTTGGACTGTAGCCTGCCAGGCTTCTGTATCCGTGGAATTCTCCGGGCAAGAATACTGGAGTGGGTTGCCTTTTCCTTCTCCTGGGGATAGTCTCAACCCAAGGATAGAACCCAGGTTTCCTATGTCTCTTGTATTGTTGGCAGATTCTTTACCACTGAGCCATCAGTATGCATGTCTATATATACATGTATATCTATATATGTATATCTCTATGTATATATATGAGTCAAAATCATAATCAACATGTAACTCTCACCTAGCATGTTTTTTTTTGATAATAATTTTCAAGCAGTCTAACCCTAACAATCCCATATGTCACCCCTAAAGTCTCTGGGAAGAGGATGTAGTAACTTCAAAAATGACACAGAATCTCTATAAAATCAAAACATCAGTAGTTGAGTGGGCAAAATCCCATTTATTTACATCAATAAAATATGCACCTCAAGACAAACGGTCTCAGTTGAGTAATGTATTGCATTTTCCACTGTTTTTAGAAGGCATGAATAATGACAGTGAAAAGGCTTAGGTTCGTTAAAGAAAAACAAATTTAATGTACTGGAGTCCTGTATTTAGAAGGAGTCTGTGATGTGAGTTGACAGTTGCTTTGTTTAGACAAGTGTCATAGTTTTATTTCATCGACCACATTTTCTAAAGTCAAATAGGGCAATCATTCTATCAGCGTCCAACTTGGACATCCAACATCAACAGGAACACAATGGTTTCAAACTGAAAAAGTAAACTATTCAAAATCAAATAACTGCCTTTTTTCAATAACGGCAACATTTTATGCAATTTGACCCATATGGGCCTAAATCATCAATGACTTGTTGAGGTGAAATCTAACCCTAGATTCTCATTCCAGATTTTTTCTTTGAAAATATTTTAAAATAAGAGATGTATTGTTAATTAATTAATGAGGGCAAAATGTGCTATTTTGAAGCTTAACTGAGAATATAATACAAATAATACTTCACTGAATATTCTTTGATTTTGAACAATTTCCTGCCACTTTGTCAGAAAGAACAAAATATTAAATCAGGTATTTCCTGTGTCTTGCATTGGTGTTACCAGTTGTTAAATTGTTCTAACATTTAGGAAACATCAAAAGTAAATAGACTGGAAATAGCAAAACAAGACTACATTCAGGGTAGAATGATCATAAAAATTCGCAGCAAGAGTAAGCATTATTTTATTCAATTATTCAATGTATTTGCAAGTAGAATTCATTTACTAGAAAAACAGATTTGAGGGGAAATCCGCCAATAGTATAAACTTTAGAAAATTTATACATCTTTAGTAATAAAAAAGCAAATATAATTTGTGAATTGGGGCTTCCCAGGTGGCTCAGTGGTAAAAAAAAATCCACCTGCCAGTGCAGGAGATACAAGAGATGTGAGTTCAATCCCAGGGTTGCAAAGAGTCCTGGGAGAAGGAAAGGGCAACCTACTCCAGAATTCTTGCCTGGAAAACTCCATGGACAGAAGAGCCTGGCAGGTCCATGGGGTCTCAAAGAGTGGGAGAGGACTGAGCAAGCACACATGACTCATAATTTATGAATTAGTTTGAGCTGTAAGTGCATCTTAAATTGTATTAATGATTTCTGATATTGTGCTTTCTAAAGGAAATCATCATTTTTATTGGGGATGCTTCGTAGATTCAGCCACACTCAGAATATTAGAAACCACTATTTTTTTTACATACTTTATGTTCTTAAACAAAGGTTTAAATAGATGACTTAGACCACCTGATGCGAAGAGCTGACTCATTAGAAAAGACCCTGACACTGGGAAAGATTGAGGGCGGGAGGAGAAGGGGATGACAGAGGATGAGATGGCTGGATGGCATCACTGACTTGATGGACATGAGCTTGAGCAAACTCCAGGAGTTGGTGATGGACAGGGAGGCCTGGCGTGCTGCAGTCCATGGGGTCACAAAGAGTCGGACACGACTGAGGGACTGAACTGACTAAACAGGTGAAAATCTTCTTATTGTGCATCTCAAGACCTATCATCAGTCCACATGATTTCAGGTAAAAAACAAAGTAGGTGAGTCATCTAAAATGTGGGTGCCAAAGGTTTCAGTTGATTATATCATTCAACATTCTCTTTCGTTATTTAATTTGTTTTTACACAGAATCAACTTTTATGCAGTCAAAGATAAAACAAGTTCTACATAACAGTCTTTGATATCTAAATAGCCTCACCACAAAACATAACAACCAGTTAAAAAAGTACAAGCAAAGAACACAAAAAAATGTTTGAAGATTGTACAAATAACTGATAATAAGGAAAGGGAGATGATTCAATTCAAGTCCCCTCTGGCTCTTTTCAGAAACAATTTCGTGTACTCTATGTTTTGAAAACTCCAACATAAAGTGCTGAATATTGACTAGACCTATAGTTAATATAAAACCTGTTTCCCAAACAGATGGGCTGATGTTAAATTAAAGCCATCGCTCTCTCACTTGGAGTCTGTGGAACGCATACATCTGAAGGTACAGTAGTTCCAAACTGTTTATTTCAAAACCAGTACACATTAGGAAAAATCAACTAATTTAGCAGCACATACACTGTCTACTAGATAGCATAAAAATGAAAAATGGAAAAATGCCTCTACTATATGAAATATCATCCACTTTATTTCCTTTCTCAGTGTATAGTGGGTATTGTATTGAATATTGGGAGAGTCTTGTCAAAGCAATTTTAGAAATTAGTAGTCAAAAAAGTTAGGTGTGTGTACCTAGTCCTTCTTGCAGATAATGAAGACGAAATGCAAATCACTAGATGTCATTGGCCTCAGCTACTTATTCAAAAACCTGGCCTTGGAGAGGAGGGATTTCTAAGTTTCTTTAATATTAGAGGACGTTGCGATCCATGTTATCTAACTTTCCGGCGTTAACAATTCAGGCTCAGGGAAGAATTTTGGACTTTCTTGAGGGCATTGCTCATGGTGTTAGAAGGGAATAACTGGCAGGTTCAGGGACCTCTCTGACTGGAGCTCAGTCTTTAAGTGGATTCTGTTTCAGACATCTTTCTTGATAACAGATGTGATAATTATACATTTTAATGTGTGTATGTGTGTGTGTGTGTGTGTGTGTGTGTGTGCTCAGCTGTAACCAACACTTTGAGACGCCATAGACTGTATCCTGCTTGGCTCCTCTGTTCATGGGGTTTCCCAGGCAGGAATACTGGAGTGGTTGCCATTTCTTCCTCCAGGGGATTTTCCTGACCCAGGAATCCAACCTGTGTCTCCTGTATTTGCAGGCAAATGCTTTACCATGGACCAACCAGGGAACCCTTGCTAAAAGAGAGTATATCGCTCATTGCATTTGTGTCATTTTGACATGCCAAGTATTTTGCACTCGATTTAATCAAAGGTAAACTATGTTTTCTCTGTTTCTCTGATAAGGAAGGTGTTGCACATTTTAAAACCGAGACAAATATAAACTTATACTATTGCTTCTGACTTTTAACTTTTTAGGTATAGCTTTCAAATCTATCGGGTTTTTGTAATTTAAATTACTTTTACAAAAATAATGCATTAAATTAGTTGTTTTTTAAAATGATTGACTATAAGTCCCTTTTGACTCTCACCACTAAATCCTTTGGATAGACATTGAGTCACATAAGGCAAGAGTTTATCCAATTGTGTGTGATGAGGAAAAGGCAGCAGGAATCACTGATATGATGAGGTAATCACGTAAACCAACAAGAAAGCAAGGATCTCTGGGACCTTATCCAGGGACTTCCCTGGTGGCTCAGCTGGTAAAGAATCCGCCTGCAGTGTGGGAGACCTGGGCTCGATCCCTGGGTTGGGAAGATCCCCTGGTGGATGTGGCAACCCACTCCAGTGTTTTTGCCTGGAGAATCCCTTGGACAGAGGAACCTGGAAGGCTACAGTCCATGGGGTCACAGAGAGTCTGACACGTTATGTAGTGAAGTGTGAAAACTAGATCTAGTGACGTTTTCTAGTGAAAACAGTAAACAATTCAGCAGAGATGAAGAACGGTTTAGATCCTTAGGTTCACACTATGGAGAAAAGCAGAAATAGTGGGAGTTTAGCCAAGAAGAGCGGCGAAGGCAATGGCACCCCACTCCAGCACTCTTGCCTGGGAAATCCTATGGACGGAGGAGCCTGGTAGGCTGCAGTCCTTGGGGTCGCTGAGGGTTGGACACGACTGAGCAACTTCACTTTCACTTTTCACTTTCATGCATTGCAGAAGGAAATGGCAACCCACTCCAGTGTTCTTGCCTGGAGAATCCCAGGGACGGGGGAGTCTGGTGGGCTGCCGTCTATGGGGTTGCACAGAGTCGGACACGACTGAAGCGACTTAGCAGCAGCAGTGGCAGCAGCCAAGAAGAGACTAACTCTACTGAAAATGCAAACACACTCACACCAGCATTGAACACAACCTTATGGTAATGCCACCAGCAGTATAATGAGGAAAATAGCCCGACTCCAATAAAGAGCATTGAGGCCGTGCTCCAACATGGTGGGCACTTGTTCTATTTATTTATTTACCATAGGAAAAGAATCTAGCATAAGCGTTATTTACAGGTGTAGTTCTAAAGAGGTTTTGGATATATTTTTGGACATGCATGCAAGGAACATGGGTTCAGTTCTTTACTGTCTGGGCCACCAAGGAAGTCTAAACTTACAAGTCAGCTAAAACTTATTTCATTTATTTGAAACGTTTATGTTTACAGTAAATGCATTCAAAACATAACTCTTTTAAGTGTTTTATCTATATTCACATATTTAGGATTGCCATTCAATTCAAATTATTTTTCCAGTTTGATTTGTTTCTTCTCTATCCCCTCAATTTTACAAAAATGTTTTTAATTTCTAGATGTTATCTGCTGTTACTTTCAAATTTCCTTGAGCTGAGGTCAGTAATTATGGTTTTAATAATATAAAGTTAAGAAATTTCCCCTGTGGTTAATTGCATAATTATTTTTATAACAATTTACTGTATATGTTAGTCATTCAGTCATGTCCGACTCTGCGACTCCATGGACTGTAGTCTGCCAGGCTCCTCTGTCCATGGAATTTCCCAGGCAAGAGTACTGGAGTGCGGTGCCATTGCCTTCTCCAAATTCACTGTCTATATTCATTGTTTTTAAGTAGACACACACATATCTATTGTTTAGATCAAGCTTATTAATTGCTTTATTATTTCTTCTTTGTAGTTATTTTCTTTCTAGTGAATTTTCCATTTTCTTACAAAGTATTATAAAACATTTCTAAACATTTTTAAGCATTTGCCAATACTCCGGTTAGTTTCATCAATCTTTGCTTTAAATATTTGAAGGTTCTTAATTGCTTAACTACAGATAAAAGTATTTTTGTCTTAAAAAATAACGCAAGTCTGTTTTCTTTTGTAATGGTTTTAAATTTTATTTGTAATGGTTTCATTTTGCAATGGTTTTAATTTAAATTAAGTCCATTTTAAAAATGGACTTAAATTCATTTTGTCTTATAGTAACATAGTTGTGTAGTATTTTAATCAATGTAGTGCTTTTAATTAATAATTAATTCATTTTAAAAGTTTTTTAAAGTTTTATTTTTGGATATATTTATATACAGCCATTATTTTCCATTATTTTCTTTGATAGGTTTTAGCTTAATTTTTAGGCAGCAGAATCTTTCAAATCTATCCTAACATAGTCATTGTAAAATCTTATCATTCTGAATGGAACCCTACTGTCTTATTTTGCTTTTTATTTTTACCTTGTATCATTGATAAGTAGATGTCTATTTTAGCTACCTAAAAATAAATTGTAGTTCTTCCTTATGTAATAATTCAAGAGTCTTCTTTAGCATCAGTTGGCTCTTCTGCTCCCAGAAGCCAAGGTTCATCTTTCTGCTGGCCCCAAAGGGATTTATTTTTGCAAACACTTTACATGCTCAAGATGTCCAAACTTTTTAACCTTATTTGAATTAGGCTGTTTTTTCTAAACGTGCTCCATGAAAAGGGATTCACTAAGGTTACCATTGACATTCCTGTTGCTAAGTGCCATTTACAGTCCTCATCTTTGACACGGGATCCTTCCTTCCCCCTGGAAATATTTGCGTATTTCCTTCCTTGGCAGAAAGCCTCACTTCACTTAGTTTCCTTCTAACTGCCTGGTCACTTTAGTCAGCTTGGCAGAGGCTTCCTTTCTTTCCTGTATTTTTGCCCCTTCAGTGGCTCATGTTTCAACTCTTGGCTTCTTTTTAAATTTTAATTCTCTCTCATAGTGCCTCAATCAGATTTGTAGGGCTTTATTAATTATAAGATTGCAAGCTTATAATGGCATGCATATAAATAAATCATATGGAAATAGTTTCTATTTCTGTATCCCATTAAAGACTGCATGTAATATTGCTCTTTGTTGCATTATTCCCATGGTCAGAAGTACAGAACACTGTGTCTGATGAGAATTCATTCATGATGAATACATACATATATATGCTTTATCCTTTTGATACAAAGGAGTAGTTTCACGATAACTAAAGAAATGTAATATTCAAAGTATGAAGCAGAGACCTCCCTGGCAGTCCGGTGGTTGACTTCACCTTCCAGTACAAGGGATGCAGGTTCAGTCCCTGGTCAGGGAACTAAGATCTCACATGTCTGGTGGCCAAAAAAACAAAACATAAAACAGAAGCAATATTGTAATAAATTCAATAAAGCTTAAAATAAAGAATAGAGCAAAACAGTCACTCAATATTACCATGGCTAACATTATCTAAACATCACTATCGCGACCAGGATGCACATAGAGGGTGTGAGCAAAACTTAACAAGACCTTTCCCTTTCTGCATGAGAATTTGGCTTTTGAGTAACTTCTTGGTTTTTTTTTTTTTTCCTTCTGACCTGAGAATATAGAATATGTCATCTATGGTACTAGGCAGTGTTACTTAGAGTGGGAAGCATATAAAGAACCACAAATAAACTAAGAATACTTGATGGGGAGCTATAGCTTCGTTGAGTGTGGTGCTGTGCTGTGCCTAGTTGGTCATTGGTGTCCAGCTCTTTGCAACCCCATGGACTCCAGCCCGCCAGGCTCCTCTGTCCATGGGATTCTCCAGGCAAGAATACTGGAACGGGTTGCCGTGCTCCCCTCCAGGAGATCTTCCCAACCCAGGGATTGAACCTAGGTCTTCTGCATTGCAGGTAGATTCTTTACCAGTTGAGCCACCAGGGATGCTCAAGAAAAGTGGAGTGGGCAGCCTATCCCTTCTCCAGTGGATCTTCTTCATCCAGGAATCAAACCGGGGTATCCTGCATTGCATGCAAATTCTTTACCTCTTGAGTGTGGTACAATATAATAACTGGGCATTATCTTTGAGGGAACATTAGGAACTATGCTGGGAGGATTGTTGCAAGAAAAAGTGGATACTATGAAACTCCTACAAAATCCTTCCCTGAAACTGCTCCTGACTCAACACACTGTCCAATGTCACTACTTTCCTTCCTACCCTGATGCATAAAAGTAGTTTGTACTGATGATCTCCACTCTCACTTTACATTTATGCCTCATCTATGATGTGAGTGAGCTAGAGCACCCCATGTCAATTTCTGCATCACCCCTGTCTGTGTCCTCCATGGCGTCTCTGCGCCCATCCTCTTGGAGGTCCCTGTAGCATCTGCTGCGATTTAGCCTTTGAATTTGCTTGTCTTCACCATCCCCTTCTAGATGGATCCTCTGTTCACTCAAGCCCCTTCTTTTCAGCTCTTCTCACTACTTTCTGTTTTTCCCCACTAGATGTAAGCATTATTCAAAACAATATCCTATTTCTCATTTTACTCAGTTCTGTTGTTTCAGTGATCACCTCAATTTCACACCTGTCAACCTTCCATGGACATATTCTGATGTGTTTCGGCAGCTCAGGTGTGAAAATATAAACTCATCTTTCCTCAAAAATCATCAACCCCTCTGATACTCAAAGTCTGTTCACAGCACTTCTATTTTCCCTTCTCTTAGGCTCAAAATTTCAGTGAATTTAGGACCTTTCCATTTCCTCCCACCCTCATCTTAGTAGGAGAACTGGAAAAGTCTGTGTTACCTTTGAATTATACTCAGATCACGTTTTCTCTCTCAATGTTATTGTTACTATGGCCACAAATTTATTCCTTCCCATACACACTATCCCCATAACCTAAAATTCATTCCATAAATGACAAACAATGGAATCTTGAAGCTACTCACCACCCATTGCCAAACATGCCTCTGTGTGTGTGTGTGTGTGTGTGTGTGTGTGTGTGTGTGTGCTCAGTTGCTCAGTTTAGTTTGACTCTTTGTGACCCCAGGGACCGTAGGCTGCAAGGCTCCCCTGTCTGTGGGATTTCCTAGGCAAGAATACTGGAGTGGGTTGCCATTTCCCTTTCCAAGGGATTTTCCCTACCCAAGAATTGAACCTCATCGCTGGCCTCCCCTGCATTGGCAGGCAAATTCTTTACCACTGTACCAACTGGGAAGCCAAACGTGTCTTCGGCCTATGGAAATAAACCTCACATCTTTAATTTGCTATTGAAGAGTTTACACCAATAATCATAAACGCATATGCCTTCCCAGAGTGAGGAAGGATGGGTAAGAACTTAAATGTATCTGGTTGGGAAGGGGTACACGTCCCATGTAAAGGGGAGCAGCTGCTATTCAGCCTCACTGCGATATTCCTTGTGGAAATGTGGTTCATTGATCCAAGATAATCAGTTTATCAAAATCATCCTGAAATTCAAGCCTGGGGAATGTGATTAATCTCCTGATTTGATAAATTAGGTCTTTCTTTAAAAACAAAAACAAAAACTATGTGTCTGCATCAATCAATAAAACGTGTTTTAGCCAATCTGTCCATAGTCCATCTCTGCTTAACTGCCATTGCTGCTACCTTTATTCCCAATTGTTTTATATAACATGGATTCCAAAGATATTAACTCACTATTTACACAATTTGTTCTACTAACTCTCACTTTAGGACCACTTTTCTCCACTCTGACTCCTCTAAAACACCTCCTTGTTTGTTGTTTAGCTGATCAGTCATGTCCAACTCTTTGGACCCCATGGCCTTTAGCCAGCGATGTTCTGCTGTCCATAGGAATTCACAGGCAAGAATACTGGAATGGGTTGTCATTTCCTTCACCAGGGATCTTCCAGCCCAGGGACAGAAGCTGTGTCTCCTGCACTGGCAGGCAGAGTCTTAACCACTGGCAGGCAGTTTCTTTACCCCTGAGCCATCAGTTTTGCATCAAATCACCACCTACAGTGAATATTCATTAAAAGGAATGATGCTGAAGCTGAAGCTCCAATACTTTGGGCACCTGGCGTGAAAAGCTGACTCATTGGAAAAGACCTTGATGCCTGGAAACCTCTGAATCCCATGAGGTGATGCAGAGACACACTAGTGACACCTTCATACTCAATTCAGTCGCTCAGTCGTGTCTGATTCTTTACAAACCCATAGACAGCAGTACACCAGGCTTCCCTGTCCATCACCAGCTCCTGGAGCTCACTCAAACTCATGTCCATTGAATCAGTGACTTTATCAAACCATCTCGTCCTCTGTCATTCCCTTCTCCTGCCTTCAATCTTTCCCAGCATCAGGGTCTTTTCCAATGAGTCAGTTCTTTGCATCAGGTGGCCAAAGTATTGGAACATCAGCTTCAGCATCAGTCCTTCCAATGAATATTCAGGATTGATTTCTTTTAGGATTGACTGGTTGGATCTCCTTTGAGTAAAAGGAACTCTCAAGAGTCTTCTCCAACACCATGGTTCAAGACCATCAGTTCTTCAGCACTCAGCTTTCTTTATAGTCCAGCTCTTACATCCATACATGACCACTGGAAAAACCATAGCTTTGACTAGATGGACCTTTGTCAACAGAGAAATGTCTCTGCTTTTTAATATGCTGTCTAGGTTAGTCTTAGCTTTTCTTCCAAGGAACAAGCAACTTGTAATTTCATGGCTGCAGTCACCATCTGCAGTGATTTTGGAACCGATAAAAATAAAGTCTCTCACTGTTTACATTTTTTTCCCCATCTGTTTGCCATGAAGTGATGGGACCGGATGCCATGATCTTCATTTTTTGGAATATTGAGTTTTAAGCCAGCTTTTTCACTCTCCTTTTTCACTTTCATATTCAGTGCATGAAATGAAAGCAGAAGAACACTGAGCTTAAGGAGATCAAATATTTTACTATGGGTGGTAGTTTTGCCTGACTTCAGAAGAAGACTCCATCTCTATACGCCAAGAGCACTGACTATACAAACACCATTGTAAATTACAAACATCATTGTAAATTAACATCATTAACAATGAAGCTAATATAGTAAGTGTATTACTATTACTACAGTAATACAGTTAAGTCTCCTACGTATAAACCTTCAGGTTGTGAAATTTCCAAGATATGAACATGCATCTGGTCCTAACAAGGAGCCGGAGCCTGTGTCATCACATCAGATTGCAGCCTGTCCTCTGTCTCGGATCCTTCAGCTCTGCCGGCTGCCACCTCCTCTGCCTTTTCCAGTCTGTAACTCTTCCTGCCCGTTCACTCAGTGCCAGCCCCTGAGTGCCAGCTTTTGTGCTGTCCTACTGTACTTTGCAGTAAAAACATAAAAGACCAGACCACCTGACCCACCTCCTGAGAAACCTGTATGCAGGTCAGGAAGCAACAATTAGAACTGGACATGGAACAACAGACTGGTTCCAAATAGGAAAAGGAGTACGTCAAGGCTGTCTATTGTCACCCTGCTTATTTAACTTCTATGCAGAGTACATCATGAGAAACGCTGGGCTGGAAGAGGCACAAGCTGGGATCAAGATTGCCGGGAGAAATATAAATAACCTCAGATATGCAGATGACACCTACGGCAGAAAGTGAAGAGGAACTAAAAAGCCTCTTGATGAAAGTGAAAAAGGAGAGCAAAAACGTTGGCTTAGGGCTCAACATTCAGAAAACGAAGATCATGGCATCTGGTCCCATCACTTCATGGGAAATAGATGGGGAAACAGTGGAAGCAGTGTTAGACTTTATTTTTTTTTGAGCTCCAAAATCACGGCAGATGGTGACTGCAGCCATGAAATTAAAAGATGTTTACTCCTTGGAAGGAAAGTTATGATCAACCTAGATAGCACATTAAAAAGCAAAGACATTACTTTGCCAACAAAGGTCCATCTAGTCAAGGCTATGGTTTTTCCAGTAGTCATGTATGGATGTGAGAGTTGGACTGTGAAGAAAGCTGAGTGCCAAAGAATTGATGCTTTTGAACTGTGGTGTTAGAGAAGGCTCTTGAGAGTCCCTTGGACTATAAGGAGATCCAACCAGTCCATCTTAAAGAAGATCAATCCTTTGTGTTCATTGGAAGGACTGATGCTAAAGCTGAAACTCCAATACTTCAGCCACCTCAAGCAAACAGTTGATCATTGGAAAAGACTCTGATGCTGGGAGGGATTGGGGGCAGGAGACGAAGGGGATGACAGAGGGTGAGATGGCTGGATGGCATCACCGGCTCGATGGACATGAGTTTGAGTAAGCTCTGGGGGTTGGTGATGGACAGGTAGGCCTGGCATGCTGTGATTCATGGGGTCACAAAGAGTCAGACACGACTGAGTGACTGAACTGAACTGAACTGTACTTTGCAAGCTACTGTATTTGAAGATTAAAAACGTTTTATTTTTGTGTTTTGTCTTATTATTAATATGGTTTTTATAATCTGTGTGAAAAGTATTAGAAGCTTATTATAGTACAATACTACATAGATTGTGTCAGTTGGACTTACGAACAAATGGGGTTTTCACACATGCTCTCGGAATGGAAGTTGTTCGTAGGTAGGGAACTTACTGTATTGTATAATGGGGCAGTCCGCGATTCTGTTTTTAATAATGCAGAAATGTAAAAAAATATATAAAAGACAATTTTTCAAAATTAAAACTCCGCAAACTTTTCCCAGGCATCCAAAGTAAACATGCCAAGTTGTGTCTGAGTCCAGAAAATTCACTTTGGTCTAATGCTGACCTGTTAGTTCCCTTTTCTTCTCGTATAAATGATGTGATTTTGTTCAATCTCTAACAGGCAGGCTGACTGTGAGTCAAACAACCATTGTGAGAAAACAGTACTGTCTGCAGACAACTGAAAATCTTGTCGCCCCTACAAATAGAGGAGGAGTAAACGGAGGACAAGAAAGTTCACTTCTTCTTTGCTCTTATTGACCTATTCACAAAATCTCAACTGCGCTTTGCTTTTTATGTTATTTCCGTTACTGTCAGGATACATCCTCTCTTGTTATACTAAGGTTTACTTTTGCGTTAATACCAAAAATGTTTTTTAGACTTAATTTTGTGCATACTTGCTCTATTGATCTGAATAACCAGTTTAAGCATTTTGCCTCTCCAAATCAAGAGTATTAATTTGTATTATAGAGCTTAATATACGGTGTTGCCCAACGAACAATGTCCAAATTCACTGGTGCGTTTACGTATTTAGCCTTAAAAACTAATTTGAAGATATTAATTTTGGAAAGTTGTGTTAGCTAATCCTCAATGCTGTTTCTCCTTGACCTTAAAAATAGATTTTTGAAAGGGGTATACTAGATTAACCATCTGTCAAATACGATAGCCATTAACGTCATTGTTAGCAATTTAAAAATGCAAATAGTAAAACTGAGCAACTGAATTTTTCACTTTATTTAACTTTAATTGAGGAAAATTTTAGTCTAAAAATCAATGGTCAATTTGATTATGTGAAAATTTTTAAGTATGTTTGGGATAACTGGTGTTTATGAGTCTACAACAGTAAATTTTAGGAAAGCTAAATGTGGATCAAGTATTTGCCATGAAAATTGAGCATCCAAAATTGATGTGATATAAGAATAAAATTCAGAACAGACTTTAAAGGAAGATAATTTTTAACGATACATAAGGTTTGCAATATACTGGCCAGACCTAGAGACTTTCATTGTGTGTATTCTTCAAAAATTTGGTAAATTTTTATGTCCATATTTTCTAATAAGATCTCTATGTGACTGCATTTAGTTACCAGGAATTCAGCCTTATATATTAAATAATTTCATTAAAGCAATCATAAATATATTTCAGTCTTATTAAATATCTCTACAAATCTTAGAAATATCAGTGATAAGTAGTTCAAAATAGAAGTGATTTAAACTAATCCAATTTAATGACTCTATGTTTTACCTTACTGAGATTCTTGTTAAGCCTCACATGGCTGGATTTGTTAGTTACATTTAAATCTGTTTCTAAAAGGAAGCATCAAAACTATTCCTCTGAGAAAATCAGTAGCATTATTAAGCTGCAGGAATAGCACTACACCCTCAGCATTTTGGTGACAGGTTTAGCCTAATCCACTGATGCCATTTTAAAAATATCAAAAGCAGAGAACCATTTGAAAATGTTATTTTCCCTCTGGACCAAATTCTGCATTCTCTGCCCAACTGGATAGTGTATCAAATTGATTGAGAATTGTGCCAACACAAATGCAGCTGTTTAGAAGTGGAAATGTTTACTATGTAGAAACTCCAAGCTGTATCCCATAATATGTTTAAGATTAAGTCCACCCAGGGAGAAAAGCCTAGGGCCCAAGCAAACTCTGCTTGCCCTCACCCCAGAATCCATCACGGCTTCTTCTCCGCTTGGTCTTCATTTCCTCACTTGCTGCAGTGCCAAGAGACACGTCTGAGCAAACCACGGGCATTCCAGCGCCTGAGATCAGAGCACGGGGTCTCTGATCACTCCGATTGCTGTGTGTGTTGTGCAAATGTCTGAGGACAGAGGCATCGGCAAAAGGAAAACCAGAGAAACAGTCCTGGCTAGTCCATCAGGGCTTACTTGCTTTCACTCTCCACCACCCTGTTCTGCCTTCTATACATTTGAAGTTCATTTTATTTGATTTTTATTTAGAGAATACTTTATTTGTTTCTATAATCAAACCCATGTATTTAAGACACGGTGTCCCACCCCTGCCCCATACAAATGGAAAAATTACCTTTAACATTTCTAGACCTATATGGCTGTTCATCTCTGTGTGATTCCAACCCAAAACAGTACACTGGGATACTTTTTCTAAAGTTGAAGCACAGCGAAAGTTTCAAGAAATTAAAATTCTAAATCTATGTATATGTATATATATGAAGCAATCAATAGAAATATGTTATGCATCAATAGAAGATCCTCCTGGAGGAGGGCCTGGCAACCCACTCCAGTATTCTGCCTGGAGAATCCCATGGACAGAGAGTGGCGGGCTACAGTCCACAGAATCACAAAGTGCTGCACATGGCTGAAGCAACATGACGCGCATGCACAAACGTCTTGAATGGGCATTAATCTCACTGCTTTATCTAATCATTACTAAGTTATAGAGGGGAAAAGCTAAAAAGAAATAGTACTTTGTTATCTCCTCTTATTAGTTGAAGTTGTCATAATAGACGAGCTAATTTCTATTAGCCTTCAGATATTAAAATTAAACCATCTTGGTCTTTGGTAGAGAATGCCAAGTTTAAAAATTTTCAATATTTTCTTTAATAAATTGTGGATATTTGATGGCTTAAGAAGTATTTTCTCTTTCTTCTGTTTAATATGCTAGAATATTATTCTTCCCATTCTAGTTTCAAATATACTTAAGTGTGAAATAAACAGTAAGATGTCTTTAAATATCATTAATTTTCTGAAAGTTTTAAAATATTGTTTCCCTTCATTTGTTCAAAGGTTAATTCAAACTAGCAGTAAAAGTTGTGATTGAATATTGATTCTACAAGCAGAATTAAAACCTGAATGCCTTTCACTTAGTTTTCATAATTAAAATATAGACAATGAAATTATATAGAGCTATAATTGTTCTTCTATAGAAAAATATCTGCCAAATTAAAGGGAAAAAGTAAATATATCATGCTTTCTCTAAGCTAGAAGAACCTCTTGCATGCACTTTGCAATTTTTGTCAGTAAAACTAATATTAAAAGTGTTGGGGATGAACCAAATTCCAACACATTCTTAAATTTTAAATGTTTAAGAAGCTTTGCATTTTTTGTTTGTTTAACTTTCACAGCAATGCTATGAGGCAGTCATTCGCTTCATGTTAAAAAATTATGAAGTCAACTTCCAACTGCAAAAAAGTGCAATTTATTTCCTTGCAAAATATCCCCTAAATGTGTGAGCATCAGCATGCAATTTCTGTCTTTGGGAAAAGATATCTTTGCCCTCAGTCATAGTATAGGCAGAGAGCATGGAGAGGCAAGCTGACTGATGTACTGAGGGGAGGACACTGAAGCCACAAAAGACAAGCCCCAGTTCCTCTAGAAGCAAAAGCAGGAGAGCGCTGTTTACTAAAAGTCTACCTAAGGCACTCTTGGGTCATCATGACCACCCTGGGCAGGCAGATGTTTGGCTGTTTCAGCTGCTAAGTAATGTCTGACTCTTTGTGACCCCATGGACTACAGTATGCCAGGCTCCTTTGTCCTTCATTGTCTCCCAGAGTTTGTTCAAATTCCTGTCCACTGACTTGGTGATGCTACCTGAGCATCTCATCCTCTGTCACCCACTTCTCCTCTTGCCCTCAGTCTTTCCCAGCATCTTTTCCAAATAAGTTGGCTCTTTGCATCAGCTGGCCAAAGTATTGGAGCTTCAGCTTCAGCACCAGTCCTTTCACAGAATATTCAGTGTTGATTTCCTTTAGGATTAACTGGTTTGGTCACCTTGCAGTCCAAGGGACTCTCAAGAGTCTTCTCCAGCACCACAATTTGAAAGCATCAATTCTTCAGTGCTCAGCCTTCTTTATGGTCCAACTCTCACATCTGTATTTGACTACTGGAAAAACCATAGTATTGACTATAGGGACCTTTGCCGGTAAAGTGATATCTCTGCTTTTTAACATACTGTCTAGGCAGATGTCTCCCTGGGAGTAGGAAATGGCAACCCACTCCAGGATTCTTGCCTGGAGAATCCCGTGGACAGAGGCACCTGTTGGGCAACGGTCCATGGGGTCAGTCACAAACAGTCAGACACAACTGAATGACTAAGCACAGGCAGAGAAGCCAGAAGAGCCATTGATGTACAAATGGTACGGGTCAGCACTACTGGGGACAGGCAGGCAGTGCGAGGTGGAGTTAGGGAAATCCTAATTCTCAAGGGTGAAATCACCTATGACCACACTGTTTTCTGAACTGCAACTGCAAGTTATTTCATGCAAATGTTTGAAAGAGCCTCATCTGAAGACATGGAAAGTTCCCAAATGAATCCATTGCTGTAAACTTGATTACTATGCCATATATATATTTTTTTCTTTTTCATGGCCATACCTTGTGATTTGTGGAATTAGTTACCCGACCAGGGATAGAGCCCAGGACCCAGGAGTGAAATCCCCAAATTCTAACCACTGGACAACCAGGAAATTCCCACCATGCAATTCTTAGAGAAAAAAAAAAAAGGTGAGAGTGAGCTGCTGCTTCCTTTTTCCCCACAGGTATTATAATTACATTGATTTAAGTACATAGTGTCCTTTTTCAAAAGTATGTCAAGTTGTTACCTTGATGAAATAAATCATATAAAAATTAAAATGGGAATTACAAAGGTTAGATAATATGCAAATGGACCCGTGTCAGGAAGCAATGAGAGACAGAACATACTCACACTCAGTACCCCTAAGCTTATACTTCTAGTATAAGACATTGATACCTGAACTCCTTTTTCTGTACACACAAATGCTAAGGAATCAAAAATAAAAATCTTATTAGATTAAGGGCACAAAATTCAAAAGTGCATTTGGCATTTTAAAGGAATAATTTGATTCACAACAAAAAATATGTAAAGACCCAAACACTTGACATTTCAGGAAATTATTGTCAATTTATCACTGAACCTTACTCACAGAAAAATAATCTTCAACTGCTGTCAGTTCGTGGAAGGCTAGGAAATAGTTCTGTGTTATTAACAGAAAATAAGCACTATATCTGAGCCAGCAATAAGGCAATGTTATTTATTTATTTTTTAAATTACAAGTATATTTGAAGTCTTCTTTAGTCTTTGCAATTTTTTTTCAACTTTGATGCTACAAAGTTGACATGCCAAAAACTTAGACGTTCAAAACCACTTAGTGATCCTCTGAAATGAGCTGGATGCTGGGTAGATGCATTTTTTTTTGTAGCTAATAGATAGACATATAGTCACAAAGCAATGTATACTTAAGGGAGCATTCTGTCCAACAGAAATCAGGGAATTGGGAATTGTAGGAGTGGTGATATCAGGTGAGAAATGTGGAAGATGGATTCACCCACGTTGCTGCAGAAGTCAGAGTGTGAAAAGGCAAAAAGGATTGTCTGTGTCATGACACCTGGCCACAAGAGATCATGGCGTTTCCAAGCATGGCAAGTAACCCACTTTGGGTGAAACTCTGGGGAAAAGTGATATCACTAAAATAGGCAGAAGCCAGATCCTTAAGACTGTTCTTTGTTGGTGCTATTCTTTGCAATCCCGTGGTGGCGTGGCGTGTGGCAGAGTCCTCTTGGAGACAATAGCCTCACCATAGAGCCCCGGCTGGGCGATCCACAAACTGGAGAAAAATTATACCAAAGACTGTTCTGGGGCAAGTTTAAAACTCGAGTCACTGTTTTTCAGACAATGGATCAATTGAGTTTTGTTATTTTTGTTTTAATAAGAAAACAGTCTTAAGAGAAAATATATTGATCAGTTTGGAGAGTAAGACTGGAAAAATGAAGTGGTGACATTAGATAGGATTCGATGAGTCTGGGATTCCCAGGTAACACTAGTGGTAAACACGCCTGCCAATGCAGGAGACGCAGGAGACGCAGGTCCGATCCCTGTGTTGGGAAGATCCCCTGGAGGAGGGCATGGCAACCCATTCCAGTATTCTTGCCAGGAGAATCCATGGACAGAGGAGTCTGGAGGGCCATTGTCCATGGGATCGCACAGTCAGGCATGACTGAAGAGGCTGAGCACCACAGATAAATATGGATGCTCTTTAGATCAGTAAAATCCTCTTTTAGTCCAGGGAGATAAAGAAAGGAAAGGAAAATGCCCCCAGGGGTCTGGCAACTGCAATCTTGTGTACTCTAGTGGTATTGTCTGAGGAAGCAAATATTGGCTATCAAGTGAGGTTTTAGGTCTAGTGTGTTTGTGGAATATGTTTATGAGTCCATGGTTAGATTTTCAGTCATCTGTTCAAAAACATCTACAGGTCATATTCTATATACCACAATTTATTTATATAGATGGATATGTCCCTTTATTTTGGGTGACTGAGTTGATTCATTGGAAAAGACTCTGATGCTGGGAGGGATTGGGGGCAGGAGGAGAAGGGGATGACAGAGGATGAGATGGCTGGATGGCATCACTGACTCGATGGACGTTGAGTCTGAGTGAACTCCTGGCGTTGGTGATGGACAGGGAGGCCTGGCGTGCACGGGGTTGCAAAGAATCAGACACGACTGAGTGACTGAGCTGAACTGAACTGAAAATATCTCAGTGAAGGTGGGAAAAAGTATACTCTGAACTCCATCCCTGAAAGAAAGATTACATTTTCATTTTTATACTACCATGTGTAAATTAATGAGGCTGGGATGAACTTTCTTGGAGAAGAGAAAATAATCAAGGCAAGATTTTTGTTGAAGAAGGAGATTAAATACATATTGTTAAAAAGGGTAAGAAGGTTGAATGGGACACCATACGAAAGACATATTGAGCTGAAAAATCTTTTGTTTATTAACAACAACTCTATCATTAACATTGCATTCATAAAGCAAGTAAAAAAATTGATGCATTTTAAACTTAAAACTGAGGCAGATTTTTTAAAATTAAAAATATGATTCATAACTACAATTTGTAATTATAATTTATCTATTTAAGAATACAATGTTATCTCTGAATAATTCCAAATATTCAAAGTGCATCATATTTTAAATCTATGACCATTACTTTGTTCTCAGATATATCTTCACTGGCATGAGTACAGATTACTTCCTTGTGCATATAAATATAACTGAATATAGAGTCATGAGAAAAATCTTCTTCCTATTTCTTAATAACAAGCAGTGTTGCTAAGTAAGAGGGAGACACAATTTGATGTCTTCCACGAGGTCCACGTGCTCCGCGGCACGACCGCTGTATGCCACTGCTTCAGACAATCCCTGCTTTCCTAGAATCACCTCTGGACATCAGTTTCCAAATGGAGACAAGTCCAAAGGATTTCCACGTTCATCTTTTGCTTCATTTATTTGTGATCATGAAGGTTCTTTGTGATCATCAAGGAAGGTTTTATTTTAAGCAGAACAGCAGCCCCTTATGTCAACAGGTTGAAGTTCCCCTGGTGAAACCAATGGTGGAAACAGATGGCTGTTTTTCCTAGGGGTAAGATAGAGGGGATCTTTTTCAGGTGACCCAAGTGGCTGATGACTCTCTTGTTCTCTGGCCTATGAATCCAAGGAGAGAGGCACGGCCCACTGCATGGGCAAAGCAGAGCATCTCCAGCGCCAGCAGCATAGAGGCTGGGATGCTGACCTATCGAGTGATTTCGCACCTCTGCCAGGAGGGGGCGCAGGTCCTTCTCCCGATACTGAGTTCCGAGCATCCTCTGCTCTCAAGGGAAACAGACACGTTTTACTCAGTAGAGACCATAAGGGGCAAGCTTTATTTGAGTCTGTCATACCAGATGAATGGCAAATCAGCATGGGTGATCTGATAGTCCTTACTTCAAAAAGAGAAAAAGATTCAAAGCGAGAAAAATTTTAGGCTTCGTTAAGGAAGAAGTACCCAGAATAATTGTGGTAGCCAGCTTCTCGATTTTTTTTTTTTTCTGTCTCCATCTACATCAGAATCTTTTGTCTGTTGCGGTTGCTGCCTCCATGTCCCTGAGCCACTGAGTGTGACACACTCTTCCAAAGATATAAGGCAAATTTTCAGGATCTTTAGATGTATTCGTTGCTGTGTGCCTGCTAAGTCACTTAAGTCGTGTCCAACTCTTGGCAGCTCCATGACCTAGGGCCCACCAGGCTCCTCTGTCCATGGGATTCTCCAGGAGAGAATATTAGAGTGGGTTGCCATGCCCTCCTCCAGGGGATCTTCCCCACCCAGGGATAGAAACTGTGTTTCTTAAATCTCCTGTATTAGCAGGTGGGTTCTTTACCACTAGCACCACCTGGGAAGCCCATTTGTTGCTGACCACAAGCCTACAGTGACTCTGGAAAACTGGAAGTATTTTCTTTCTTCTCTTCTTTCTCATGAGCCATTTGGGCGTATACACATTTTCTTGTAGAATCTCACTTAAGGCTGGAAGCAGTCGGCAGCACACTTCAGTACCTATCCTATTTTTATTTTTTCCAGTCCCCAAATCTATGGTCATGAAAAGCCATGTCATGAGTCTAAGATACAACTGATATTATATTATCTGCATTTATTTGTCAAGATTGAGTACTTGTCTTAGCTTTCAAGTCTTGCCAGCTTTATTTTCCAGCAGGTCTCTGTCCCCACATAGAGCAGATCTGGCCAGGGAGTAAATGACAGAGGGATAAAAAAGAAAACACCCAAAACAACCCTGAATGAACCAGCTCCAACCACCCCTGATGAATTACCTTTCCCGGAAAGATGATTTACTTCAGTTACCCTGGGTCATATACCCATCCTAGAGGGATGGTTGAGTTGAATGGTCAAGTCGAATGCAGGCTCTCAAAATGATATAAGGGAATGAGATGAACTGACAAAAGTTGGGGGATTTCCAAAACGGAGTCTCAGCTAAACTCAAGAGATATTAATAAAATACAATGTAATTGAAAGAACTGGACTTCCCTGGCGGCTCAGTGGTAAAGAATCTGCCCGCCAATGCAGGAGCCGTGGGTCTAATCTCTGGGTTGAGAAGATCCCCCGGGGAATGAAATAGCAACCCATTCCACTATTCTTGCCTAGGAAATCTCATGGACAGAGGAGGCTGGTGGGCTACAATCCATGGAGTCTCAAACAAGTGGGATACTTAGCATCTTAGCATCTAAACAACTTAGCCTCTGAACAACAGCAACAGCAACAACAATTGAAAGTATTATAAACATTAAGCATTTATTAGCTATCACTATGCAGTTTTAAGTTTTCATTTTTATTTTTATATAAACAATTACATATTAGTTTTAATATGAATTATTGCATGTTAAATGCATTACAAGTTTAATATTTTCAAAAAAGAATTTTTGAAGCTTTTGCATGAAAAATATAACCAGGAAAATAGCCGCTTTTCTTTTTTGAGAGCAACTTTTTGGCTACAGGTCTCGTCACTCTCCTTCCTGACCATATGCAAAGCTGAAGATTGTTAACTTATATTAACTCAGTGCTGTATCGCCAGAAAGACCCTGTATACATGATAATTATGCTATCAGAGAATAAGGAAGATATGTGCAGGCTAAGTTGTTCCAGTCATGTATGACTCTTTGCAGCCCTATGGACTATAGACCTCCAGGTTCCTCTGTCCAAGGGATTCTCCAGGCAAGAACACTGGAGTGGGTTGCCATGCCCTCTTCCAGTGGATCTTCCCAACCCAGGGATCGAACCCATGTCTCTTGTGTCTCCTTCTTTGGCAGGTGGCACCACTTAGCACCACCTAGAAAGCCCCACGGAAGATACACATTGCCACCTTTTAATTGTTTACATGATTTTATTTTTTTCCAGGGGAATCCAAACACTTTAATAAGCAAGCTGAATAGTAATTATATGTGCCGCAGACCTAGGAATTCAGGCAGGGGATAAGGCTGGGCTGAGGGAACTAAAGAGAGGGGGCTGTGAGCTGCCATGGACGAGGTGTTTGGGATGTGTATTGAGTGTCATGGAAATAAAAATTGATCCATTTTTCAGTATAGCCACTGGCTGGCTCTGTAAGCCATGTGCAATACCCTGCAGGCATATTAACCAGCAAAGCTTACGCCTAGCTTTGTACCCTGCACTCACAGAATACTTTAATGAATTGAGATGAGTGAGCTTAGAAATAGTATTTTTTTCTGACAAACATCAGCTATTTTTTTTAATGTTTGGAAATAGCAAATCCTTGATTAAAGACCAAGAACATTCACCCTCTTGATGTTTAAACCCATGCATATTGTAATGTGGAATTAATGTATCATTTCTGATTCATTTAATCTTATCTCATCACAATGTTATAATAACAGTGCTGTTTTACAGGCCAAATTGCTGTTCAGCTTTTAAATTAGGCATTTAAAAGAATCCAAAAATAATATTTTAACCAGGTGTAAAAACAACTTGAAATCTGCGTGGTCTAAGTTAGTTGAAAACATGGATTTCATGATTTCACATGGGCACCATACCACACATTCCTCTGTAACTACAGGACATAATCTTGCCAATCAATGCGAGGGGATCTCTCTCAGGGTCTTACCTTTACAACTTGTATAATGCCTGTGCACACTACAGTCTAATTATTATAAAATCTTGGCTGTTTGAATTATAAATATTTACACAAATTTTCCCCATAGATAAATTACTGTCTGAGATGTTAGGTCCTTGGGACTTCCATTAAATATTTCAGCTATTTGTGGTACATTTAGTAAAATAATTCACTCCAGTATACCCAACATCTCTGGAAAATGGCATACCTTGCTTACTGTTGGGCAGTATTATACATACTAGCATGCACAGGAAATTATTCTGTTTTTCAGAAAAGGTCTAAATTGAATGCCTCAGATTGCTGATTTTCTATCTTTCCAGTGATAGGTGGGAGAACTAGAGCATTTAATGGATGTCGTTAAAAGTATATTAACATGGAGTATGTTATATGGCAGAAAGAGAAATTTTGAGCTAATCCCAAATGATGTTTCTATCACTGCATGTCGATTAGATTGAACTGCTTTGGTAGGATTTATACAAGGAAAGGAAAGGCCATTGGGTGGCAGAAGATGTTTCTGATTCATTATGTATACAACATTCATTCAAACTGGGCAATAAACAAGGTTTCATTGTTTTTTTACAGTGTTTGTCAGAGTGCTTCAAAACAGAAATACTAACCATATGTTGGTGGTAAAAGAAAGAAAATTAAGACATTCAGTCATGTCCTACTCTTTGCGACCCCATGGACTGTAGCCCACCAGGCTCCTCCACCCATGGGATTTCCCAAGCAAGAGTTCTGGAGAGGGTTGCCATTTCCTTCTCCAGGGGATCTCCCCAACCCAGGGATCGAACCCGAGTCAGACACTGCAGGCAGATCCTTTATTATCTGAGACACCAGGGAAACCCTGTTGGTGGTAGAGATACTCATATAAACACTGAGAATTTGAATTTTTCTCAAAATTGTCATTGGTATTTTTATGAAATACAGTAGCACACACACAAGTTCGATTTATTTTGATCAGTCGAGATTTTCGTATGGATTAGACAAATGTTCAGAGTAGTTCTGAACTTTAAAATCTAAGCATGTGAAAATGAAGAGCCTCATTTAGGGTATTAAACTTGACTAAATAAATATATCGTCATTTCTAACAGATAGAAGAGAAACTCAGTAACTCAATCATTCCATATGAATTCTGAAACATATCAACAAATATCTGCAAGGGTTTTACTAACTTTTACTTGAAAACGTATGTGATAGGTGAGTGGGCTTAGAACACCCACATCTATTACCTTGAAAAATAAAGTGCCTGGAGCATGGATTCCCTGCCATTAGAATTCAACAATTGTGCCAATGCAAGAAATGAAGAAAAGCATTTTTAAGAGACACACAGAATAACAGTATGAAGGAAGAAAAAGAAGTATTTCTTCAAGTGCAGTTAGTCCAGAAAGCACTGCAGTGAAAACATGACTGTGGGGTCTGTATTCATTCTTTTTCAATGACTTTTACAGTAATGTTTTATATTTATGTAGGAAAAAAGAGATGATTGCAGTAACTGCCAGCAGTAGAGACTCAGTCTGGGACCTGAAAAATCAAGCTGTTCTTTCTGCTTCTCACACAGGGACTAATAATAAAGCTTCTTAGGAATTACTTCATTGACAATTTAGTCCATGATGTGCAAGGAGGTATACAATTCGACTTACTCCCCTGTAACTATATTGACTCTTGAGTTCTTGCAGCAGCAAAAACAGCTTGTTCCTGTGTAGAACAAACAGACTTATGGCTCAAAATAACAACAATAAGAGATATGTTGAGAATGAAAGTGTCAATTTCATATCGTTTCTTTTCCTCATAAAACTGCACTTATAGTCCATCTGATACATTTTATTTCTCAGTGATACAAAGAAAAATATAAGATTCAATAGAGCATCATTGAGCCCCAGCAAAAGCAGAATAAAAATAAAACCTCCATCAAAACAAGATAGTTTGAAACCCTTTCTTAGTGGTTCCCCAGATTTAAGTTTGTTATCTCAAAAGTAGAAATAACAGGAGAAGGAAAAGTAGGATTTATTGGTTTGGTAAGAATTGAAGTGCAATATTCTTTTCTTGATAACATCATGGGCTCATGCACTTTATTATTTTTTTCTTTGAATTTGAAAATTTAGAGCAAAATTTATAACTGTTTTGAGTATTAAATAAGTGCAACTTATATAATATTAATACTCAATGATAATATAAATGTGTGTTCCATACTCTCCTAGAAGGGCATTCTGTTATATGTTTGTTGCAAAAATAACATTAAAAATCTAGAAATGCATCATAATTCAAATAGAAATGCAGATCAATATTTATTGGATAAGCTTAATTAAAGAATTACATATATCGATGAAAACCCATAATTTGCATGTCAAATACTGGAAGGATCATGAAGTCAGTTATGATTAATCTACACGATATCTGGAATTTTAATTTTTAAAACATTCCTGAATTACGTAGGTATCCTAAGCTCACTATCTGCAGTTGTTTTCTCAGTTTCTATTACACCTGCTAAGGAAACCTGTCCATGCTCATTCGAAACACGTGCTGGGTTTCCAGCTGGCTCTGCTGCTGTTGTTTCTTCCTCTTCCTCTGTTCCTCGCCCCTCCTTCTCCTCCTCCCCATCTTCCTCAGTCTTTTTCTTCTTCTCTTCCTTCTGCTCCTCCTCCTTCTTGTCTGATATTTCCATCTTTTAGCTTTCCTAAAATAAAATAGATCAACAATT
The DNA here is from genome assembly GCF_023091745.1 of Budorcas taxicolor. Lineage (NCBI taxonomy): Eukaryota > Metazoa > Chordata > Mammalia > Artiodactyla > Bovidae > Budorcas > Budorcas taxicolor. Next base: position 80,433,752 of record NC_068921.1, on the reverse strand, counting down.
TTATTCAGTAACTTTTTGATTGCTAAAACTTACCTTGCCTAGTGGTATAGTGATAATGCACTATAATAAGCAAAGGTGTAAAGGATGTCATATGTGTAACTCGTATGTGCGGGGTGCTGGGGTGTGTGTATAGCATGCACGTCATTCTTTCCTTGGGACACATTCTGAAATGCAGATTTGCTTGGTGAACATTTTTAGAATTTTTGATGTATGTGGCTAACATTACAGAAATGCTGTGACAATGTACTCATCGTGAGAGTACAGATCTCTTACTGACTTTTCAGTTCTCCTCCTAAACCCTCCACCTACTCTCTCTTAATCTAGCCATGAAAACTCTCATCACATCCCATTGTATCTTTCAGGTTTGTTTACAGTAGTTTTTGTGAGCGCATTGAATTTGTTACACAAAGTCTTCTTTTGGAGATCCTGTGGTATTTAGAATTTTTGTCATTAAAAAAAATATTTTTGAATAATTCCTACACTTATTTCAGATTATAAATGTACATCAATTTCCTACAAAATTTATTTTGATATATGTTATGTATTAAGTATTTAACTATGCTATTTCCAAATGATTAACAATTCCTCCATTATCTTTTATTAAATAATCTTTCTCTAATGGCCTTCTTGTCTGACTAGAATCATATTTTAAATCCTTAATTAAAATTTAGAGAGCTTCTGACTTCTTTGAAAAATGTGAATACTCTACCTCAGTGGTACTTAATCTTACCAAATCAAATTTTTTTTTGTAATGTTCCCTTACAATCCTGGAATGAAACTTCTATTTAGTATAACCTACTTCACACATATCTTTAAAAAATCAATAAACTGATATAATTTTAATACAGATGAAAAAAGAGAGACTCATGTTAAAATTGCATATATATTTATATGGTTTTTTTTTTAATGCTTCAGCCCTATTAACCTAACGGCCATCGTGAAGTAATTAGAATCTTCCATCTACTTGAATAAGAGAAGTATGAGCAATATTTAACTTAATATTGTCAACATTTACTTTAATATACACACACACAGAGTTGATTCTCATCACCAATGGTAGGTGTGTGCTATAAAGTTCCTGTGAATGCTGAATTAGTAAATACTAATCTATTGCCACTGAGGGAAATAGGGGGTTAGGTTCTTGTGACTCTCCAAACACTATTATCAGCCAAAATCCCATTTGTGTTCTATAGGCTTGTCAGTTTCCTTGTAAGATGAGCCAGTCTTATCAACTTTGAAAATCTGCTCTTACAAATAATTTTTCCTATGTAAACTTTAGTTGGTATATTAAAAATTATTTCACAAACTCTTGGTCTGCCTAAAACTGATCCATAAATATTCTATATTTTTTTAATTTAATAAACAAAGCATAGTGAACCAACTCCTTTGATCATTCATATTTTCTCACTGTAATTTCATATGTCTGGTATGCATCTGTTTGCTTATTTTATTTCATCCCTGGCAAAGTATCTGTATAGTTACAGCATCTGTAGAAAACATTTTTAATAAATATCTTCATGTACTATCTCTATAGATTAGGACAACTCCGATGTGTTTCTGCCTGGCTATTCAATTACCACTAAAAAGAAAAAAATATAAAATGAGTTTTTATTAAAAAAAATAATTGTAGTAAGGATTAAAGACTTTCTAATAACAAATTACTAAAAATTAGATTGGAGGAAAGTTTAATCAATAGAGTTGAAAAAAATCTCAACAATAGTTTAAAAAAAAAGTCAATTCTTGAAGAAATGATTCTAAGTAAGGAAACAACATAATTAAGAAATTAAGGGAGCTCCCTGATAGACCAGTGGTAAAGAATCTGCCTGTCAAAGCAGGAGGTAAAGTTTGGATCCCTGGTCCAGGAAGATCCTACATGCTGTGGAACAACTAAGCTCATCGCCACCACTACTGAGCCTGTGCTCCAGAGCCCAGGAGCCACAAGTACTGAGCCCGGGAGCCACAAGTACTGAGCCCATGTGTCACAAGTACTGAAGCTCATGTGGCCTAGAGCCTGCTTGTAAAATAAATAAATATAAAATAATAAATATCTTCAGGTACTAGCTCTATAGATTAGGGGAAAGAAAAGTTTATAAAATGAGCTTTTATAAAAAATAAAAGCCTATGTGTAACAATGAAGCCATAAATAAATTATATATATATTATTTTTTATAAAAATTAATACAACTGAGGAACAGTTTGATAGAGAATGATTTTAAGTGAATAAAATTGATGGATTCTGTTTTCACTCCACTTGTAATTTAAAGTACAGAAAACTCTCCTCTGGTAATAGTCAAATAAGTATATAAATTGTTTAAATTTATAACAATCTATCTGTAAAATGTAAAAGTCATCCTTAGCTGATCAGTTGTTTGAAATGAGTTATATTCTGTAAACCATTCACCATAAAAATCACATGCAAAAATCAGGCCATGTTTCAGATAATTGTTAATCAAAATTTATTTGCCACATTTAGATAATTGAATGTAGGATACAAAAGACTGATTTTTTGGTGGGGGAAAGATTATGTGTAGATAATGGACAATAGACATTTGATGTTTATGGACTTTGTAGAGGATTTTAAAAGGCATTTTGTTAATAGCTAACAAGTCTCCGAAAATCCATCAGCATTAAACACGATAAAGTTGGCTGTAACATATGATAAGATCTTTATGTGCAGGTGGAAGCATTTCATTATAGTTTCTTGCTATCTCAACTCACAGAGAACAAAGCCTGTTGGGCGTGCTCATTGAACCAACCAAATGGAATCAATCAAAAGAGTCACACAGCATCTGCAAACATCAGAGAATACAAACAAAGAGAGCACAAGAAAATGCATCTCAAGGGCTCTGTTTGCAGAGGTCTGGCCTCTCTCAGATCCAGCCAAGCCCAGTGCACGACTTGAAGAGGCAGCTTTGCTTAATGCACTGCCTAATGTCTTGGCCCTTCATACCCGACACACTCCATTACAGAGCATACGTTGCACGGCCTGTGTACAGATCACTAGCTAAAACTGAAGCAACAAGCACTCCCAACCCAAACAAACTTAAAAATTAATGCTGCAAAAGGAGAAGTGTGTTCTGAATCTCCATAAACTGGTATCTGTGCCAAATTAAAGGAATTTCAAAGGGGCCATGAAGAAGTATTATAGGAAATAAAAAAGAGAAAAAGCTCTTTCGGTGTTTCATATTTTAATGGAGGAAAGAACACTTCCCATCCAAAAGTGCCCTCACCACTGTGTACGAGAGTCACAGGTGTGCCCTCAATCACTTGTTTAATCCCTTGCAAACTGTTGACCTTTACAAAACGGAAGGCAACTCTCCAGTCAGATGAAGTATAAATAGTGATGTATGAAACAGCCCCTGATTCCAATGAGTTTGGAGACTAGTAGGGAAATCAAGACACATGCTTAGTGTTAATAATGCAAGGTGAGATCATTACACAAGAGTTTTTCAGAGTAGAAAAAAACAGAAAGTAGAAAAATATCAGCTTATCTCTGCGCCACTATTAGTATTTTGCCCAAGAAATGAAACAAATCAAAAAATCTAAATTTATGCATGTACCATATATTATGGGATAAATTATGATAAGAGAAAATTTGCTAGAGGAGGAAATGGCAACCCACTGAAGTATTCTTGCCTGGAAAATTCCATGGACAGACAAACATGCTGGGGTACAGTCCATGGGGTCACAAAGAGTCTGACAAGACTGAGCACTCACGCATGCATCAAGAGACCTAAAAATGTAAACGTCTCTAATAATTATGTGTTTGTTCCTTAGAGACACATGTATTTAGCCAGTATATCTTGTTATACGGTGGTGATGTGTAAATGCTACCAATTGCATAGAAATGCTGGTTATGCATGTATGCTGCTGCTGCTAAGTTGCTTCAGTCATGTCCGACTCTGTGCGACCCCAGAGACGGCATCCTGCCAGGCTCCCCTGTCCCTGGGATTCTCCAGGCAAGAACACCAAAGTGGGTTGCCATTTCCTTCTCCAATGCATGAAAGTGAAAAGTGAAAGTGAAGTCGCTCAGTCATGTCCGACTCTTAACGACCCCATGGACTGCAGCCCACCAGGCTCCTCCATCCATAGGATTTTCCAGGCAAGAGTACTGAGGTAGGGTGCCATTGCCTTCTCCGTTGTTTTCTACAGAACTGGTCTAATTGTAAAACAGTATTATACCTAAGAGACCATCCAACCGGCCACCGCTCGCCATCCTCCAATGGATACCATGGCCATGCAGTATCACATAGGAAGACCAGGTGTGTCTTCTGTAAACCCTGGGGATCAAATCTATCCCAGTTTTTCAGGATACAGTTCAAAGAAGTGAGGCTGGATTTGTTAGCCCCCATCTTGTCCTCAAGAATCCCAGACGAGCCCCCAAGATGAAAGGTTGTTGCTGAACCACATAAAGACGCTGGGATTCTTGGCCTCCAGAGAAGAATTAAATCCAGGGTCAGAGATGAGGCTTTTTCACTCAGAGCTTTTGTGTAATAAAGTTTTATTAAAGTATAAAGGAGATAAAGAAAGCTTCTGACATAGGCATCAGAAGGGGGCAGAAAGAGTACCCTATGCATGTATATTCAGGGCTGGTTTCCTTTAGGATTGACTGGTTTGATCTCCTTGCAGTCCAGCGGAGTCTCAAGACTCTCCTCCAGGACCAGAGTTCAAAAGCATCAGATCTTTGGTGCTCACCCTTCTTTATGGTTCAAATCTCATATCTGCCCATGACTATTGACATGTTAGCTATTACTACCCTTGTTTTTATGCATTGTGCTCTGAGTCATATTCCTTATGTATATTGTCATTAATTACTGCATACTTCTCACTGACTATCTATCGAAAAATAAGTTTCCTCCATTTCAAAATGAGAAAATTGAGGGGTAAAGAAATCAAATGTTTTAGTCAGATACATATAGCACATAAATAAAAGAGCTATGATCTGAACCTGAGTTCAAATTATTTCCAAGCTTTTGCTAATAAATTCTCTGATTAACTGGTGATTATTACAAATGTCAATATTCAAAGCTCTTTAAATAATTTTTAAAACTTGTATGATTATATGTCCTTTACAGCCCTTAAAAATACACATATTCACTTGAGGTTTAGGATATATAAGTACTGTTGTTGCCTCATTTAATCGCCACACTTACAAACATAACTTATGGACTTGGTGTTGTAATTTCATTTTGTAGATGTGGAACTGATGTTTGGATGAATTGACTTTCCCAAGGTTAGATGGCTTAGCTGTAAATGAAAATATCAAAAAAAGCTGCAAGTTAGTTTCTTGTTATCTAACACTTTACTGAAACGTTCCATAAATGAACTCATGTTACATTCCTAATGCTTTGTCAAGGATGATTCATACTTTACAGAGAAAAAAAAAAAAAAGACAGAGTCAAGACTCAAATCTGGATTTGCTTAATGGCAATGCCCTTGCTTTCATAGTCTTGTAGAATCACTTCCTGCTTAAGTCTTTGAACAAGTATTCAGTTGAGACTCAGGAAGTCCTGCACCTAGCCCAGAGGTGAGCTGATTCTTGCTTCCCAGGTAACTCAGTGGTAAAGAATCCACCTTCTAAAGCAGGAGTCTCAGGAGACATGGGTTGGAGCCCTGGATCAGGAAGATCCCCTGGAGTAGGAAATGGACAACCCATTCGCATGTTCTTGCCCGGGAAAACCTGTGGACAGAGGAGACTGGCAAGCTACAGTCCATCCGTGGTGCTGCAAATAGTTGGACATGACTGAGCAAAAGAGCATGTATGCAAACTTCCTGTGTACGTCTTTGAACAAGTGTTCAGTTGAGACTCAGAAAGTCCTGCAACCTCACCCAGAGGTGAGCATATTCTTGCTTGGAAAATTTTAGGAACAGGTATTAACCTCCAGCTTCTTGAGTTGTAAACTAACTTCAGTGTGGTCTCCATAGAAAGTCTGATTTAGAGCATCTCTCCCTGTTAATGGGCCTTCCAAGAAGTGTCAATTGTCGACGGCCTGCAAGAGTACTTAAATGAATTAACTTGCTGTGTGAACTTATTTTCTCATGTCAAGGTGTCCTGCAGGAGGAAATGAGGTAGAAAATGATAATGCTTAACCCTTCCATAAAAGCTGTCATGGTGACATGGGATCCTATCTTAGAGAAATGGTTTGAAGATCGGGGTTTAGAGATTAAGTAAAATAGTGCCACTTACTGTTCATTCTATGAAAAACAAAGGTGATAGATAAGTTTTTATGAGCAAGGGAAAGAAGTACAAGAAGAGAGAGTGAAAAAAAAAATAACTTTGCTATATAACTGAAGCATATCAGGATGAATCCTTTTAAGGAAGGAACTTCTTAAATTGGTGAACACTAGCATTAAAAGGCTGGCTGCAATCTGAGACCTTTAGGAAGATCATTAATTTTATATTTCATGTTTTCTACTTGACTTATTCATTTTATAAAATTTGGTTAGGCACCATTTGAATATTAAAAATACTTTAAAATACTGATGGGACTTTATTAGTTAAAATGTTGGGATCATAATGGCCTCTCTGTAAGTGTTTTCTTCCCTCTTGTACTAAAATGAAGTACTTTTTCAGATAAACATCAAAATGGTAAATTACAGTTTCTTTTTTTAGAAACCTTTTCTCTAACTTCTCTGTGTACCCTGCCTCAATTTCTATTAAATCAAGTCCACTTTCTCTAAAGGCAGAGTTTGCTAAAAGCACTCAGAGCATGACCAACTTATAAAATGAAAGGAACTATTCATTACTTTCAAGTGTAAGTTTGAATAGCATTCAGAAAATGCACTAAATTAGGGGTGAAAAGTCAACATACACACAGCTAACAGCTCATCTTCACGTTAACAAAAAAGACATATATTCTTTTTTGGTGGGGGGTGCACGCCACTAGTTCTTTCTCAAGTATAATGAATCGTGTATTCAAGTAGACTAACATTCAAGTAAGACAGTCTTAGAAAAACAAGTATAACACATTTTATAGGAACATTGACATATTATGTGGTGGTAAGCATACAAATCAAAAGGCAAAAAATGTTAACTAAATTGGAACTCAAAACCCATAGAAGTATCTGTTTTGAAGCAAATTCATTGTGTACTGTCGATACGTTATAGCCATCCCATATATACAAACCTTCAAGTTGCAGACTCTACAAGATGACCATGTGGAGCTCACTGCTGTGCTGCTGCTAAGTCACCTCAGTCATGTCCGACTCTGTGCGACCCCATAGATGGCAGCCCACCAGGCTCCGCAGTCACTGGGGTTCTCCAGGCAAGAACACGGAAGTGGGTTGCCATTTCCTTCTCCAATGCATGAAAGTGAAAAGTGAAAGTGAAGTCGTTCAGTCGTATCTGACTCTTAGTGACCCCATGGACTGCAGCCCACCAGGCTCCTCTGTCCATGGGATTTTCCAGGCAAGAATACTGGAGTGGGCTGCCATTTCCTTCTCCAGGGTAGTTCCTGGAGAAAAATATTCTCAAAACCAGCTCTCCTGCATTTTAGGCAGATTCCCTACTGACTAAGCCACAAGGGAAGCCCATGTCAATGTTTAGGACAGCAGTTCAGTTCAGTGGCTCAGTCGTGTCAGACTCTTTGTGACCCCATGAATCGCAGCACGCCAGGCCTCCCTGTCCATCACCATCTCCCAGAGTTCACTTAGACTCACGTCCATCGAGTCCGTGATGCCATCCAGCCATCTCATCCTCTGTCGTCCCCTTCTCCTCCTGCCCCCAATCCCTCCCAGCATCAGAGTCTTTTCCAATAGTCAACTCTTCGCATGAGGTGGCCCAAGTATTGGAGTTTCAGCTTTAGCATCATTTCTTCCAATGAACACCCAGGACTGATCTCCTTTAGAATGGAGTGGTTGGATCTCTTTGCAATCCAAGGGACTCTCAACAGTCTTTTCCAACACCACAGTTCAAAAGCATCAATTCTTTGGTTTTCAGCCTTCTTCACAGTCCAGCTGTCACATCCATACATGACCACTGGAAAAACCATAGCCTTGACTAGACAGACCTTTGTTGGCAAGGCAATGTCTCTGCTTTTGAATATGCTATCTAGGTTGGTCATAACTTTCTTTCCAAGGAGTAAGTGTCTTTTAATTTCATGGCTGCAATCACCATCTGCAGTAGTTATACTTTAAAAAATTACTCAGTGTTTAAAGGGACCTATTTATATTTGTTTGTTGTTTATCTGAAATTCAAATTTGATGGGATGTCATGTATTTATGAAGTAAAGTGAAAGTCACTCAGTCAGTGTCCGACTTTTTGCAACCCATGGCCTGTACAGTCCTTGAAATTCTCCAGGCCAGAATACTGGAGTGGGGAGCCTTACTCTTCTCCAGCGGATCTTCCTGACTGGGGGATCAAATCCAGGGCTCTTGCATTGCGGGCAGATTCTTGACCAGCTGAGTGGTAGGGAAGGCTTCACTGATAGCTCAGTTTGTAAAGAATCCGCCTGCTATGCAGGAGACCCCAGTTCGATTCCTGGGTTGGGAAGATCCATTGATGTAGGGATAGACTACCAACTCCAGTGTTCTTGGGCTTCCCTTGGGGCTCAGCTGGTAAAGAATTTGCCCACAATGTGGGAGACCTGGGTTTGATCCCTGGGTCGGGAAGATCTCCTTCAGAAGGGAAAGGCCAGTATTCTTGCCTGGAGAATTATCAGGCTCCCCTGAGGAGCCTAGTTTGCTACAGTCCATGGGGTCGCAAAGAATCAAACACCACTAAGCAACTAAGCACAGCATAGCACCCAGACATCACTGGGTCATTTTTTCAAGAGGGTAGAAGAAATTGAATGAGGCAAGGAAACAGAACCTACACCATCAGTGTCAGGCATGAGTGAAACAGCAGCCTCTCCTCTGTCTCTAATTGCAAAGGATCTCCCAGCTACACCATTTCCCACCTCCACTCCCTCCTCCAGTCCATAACTTGCCTTGCCTATTCACTGGATGCTTGTGCCTGTATGCTGGACGCGGTACTGTACACTGTATTTTTCAAGGTACTACACTGTAAGATTGAAAGTGTGTGTTTGCTGTGCTTATTTTTTATGTATTATTTCTATGAAAGTGTCATAAACGTATTATGGTGCAGTACTATTTAGCCGATTGTGAGTGCTGCATGTATTCAGTCACGTCAGTCGTGTGAAACTCTTTGCAACCCCATAGACTATACCCTGCCAGGCTCCTCTATCCATGCAGTTCACCAGGCAAGAATACTGGAGTGGGTTGCCATTTCCTTCTCCAGGGGATCTTCTTGACCCAGGGATCGAACACAGGTGTCCTGCATTGGCAGGCAGATTCTTTAGCACCAGCGCCACCTGGGAAGTCCAGTTTTGTTGGACTAGGAACAGATTGGACTTACCAACATGCTCTCAGAATGGAACTTGTTCACATGTAGGAGACTTACTATAGAAGGAGACTGTGAATCAACGTCAATTTTGAGCAGTTTCTCGGAGGGAGTGGGAGAGCAGACGTTCTGAGTGTGTTCTTGAGCCCAAAGAACATGTTCATGTGCCCAAATCCTTAGGAGACAGGAAAGAGAAACAGTCCACTATTGTCCTCCCTTCCAATGCCAGTCATAATTCTGATGTCTCTGGGCTGTGCAGTATTCCACATGCACGTGATTATAAATCATCTCAGCTGTTTTCTGCATCATGGAGACAGGTGACATCATCTCCAATTGCTATAACCCTTGAGCTTGGAGGAAATCAAACCAGTCACTACTAATGGAAATCAACCTTGAATATTCTTTGGAAGGACTGATGCTGAAGTTGAAGCTCCAATACTTTGGCCACCTGATGCAAAAAGCAAATCATTGGAAAAGACCTTGATGCTGGGAAAGACTGAAGGCGGATGGAAAAGGAGGCAGCAGAAGATGAGATGGATAGAGAGCATCACCAACTCAATGGACATGAATCTGAGCAAACTTCAGGAGATAGCGAAGGACAAAGAAGCCTGGTGTGCTGCAATCTATGGGGTCGCGAAAGAGTTCATCATGACTGAGCGGCTGACAACAGCAAATAACGAGTATCAGCACAATTCTCTGCACTAGCTCTGACTGCAACTCGTCCCTCCCTCTTGGTAAAGTACATCAGAATGAAAATGAATTGATAATTTGGTAAGGATAACCACTCATTTACTGGAATTATTTTAAAATGTTAGAAGGAGGTTGATTCTTGGTAGAAATTGTTTATTGTTGCTGCAATAAGAAGTCAGCTGTGGCTCACTCATATGCCAGGCCATGGAAGTTGTGACCAGAGAACTGATTAAAGGGCACAAGAAAGACAAAGGCTGTCAATGTCCCCTTATCCCTGCCTGCAGATGCAAACCTTAACTCTAGACTTGAATCAGGGTTAGTCTTTGAATGATAAAGGGATCCTGGCTTTAAAATAATCTACAACTCAAACAAATTTGGTATAAAGAGCCATGTGTTAACACTAATTTGCGTTCATCCTTATGGATAAAAGTCAACATCCATAGGTCATAATAGAACATTTTTAAATATTCATTATTTTATATAGAGTGAAGTAAGCCAGAAAGAAAAACACCAATACAGTGTACTAATGCATATATATGGAATTTCAAAAGATGGTAACGATAACCCTGTATGTGAAACAGCAAAAGAGACACAGATGTATAGAACAGTCTTTTGGACTCTGTGGGAGAGCGAGAGGGTGGGATGATTTGGGAGAATGGTATTGAAACATGTATAATATCATATAAGAAACGAATCGCCTCGATGCAGGATATAGAATGCTTGGGGCTGGTGCACTGGGATGACCCAGAGGGATGATATGGGGAGGGAGGTGGGAGGGGGGTTCAGGATTGGGAACACGTGTACACCCGCGGCAGATTCATGTTGATGTATGGCAAAACCAATACAATATTGTAAAATAATTAGCCTCCAATTAAATAAATTTAAATTAAAAAAAAAGAAAAAGTGGACTACAAGTGTCATGATAACGAGGACGAAAATATTTCTTATCGAATGGTCTTCCTGCTCCAATCAAACCATAATCTGGGAAGAGCTGATTGTTTCATTAAGCATCTCTTTAAAAGAAAGTCTGCACAGACTTAGAGAACAAATGTATGGTTACCGGGGGGTGGGGGTGGCGGTTGGGGGAAGTGATAGCTATGCAGTTTGGGGTGGACATATACACACTGCTATATTTAAAGTGGATAACCACAAGGACCTACTGTAGAACACAGGGAACTCTGATTAAGTGTCATGTTGCAGCCTGGATTGAAGGGGAATTAGGCGGAGAATGGATGCATGTATATGTCTGGCTAAGTTCCTTTGCTGCTCACCTGGAACTATCTCAACATTGTATATCAGCTATATTCCAGTACAAAATAAAAGGTTTAAAGTTTCAAAAACAGAACAAAAAGGAAAGAAAGACTGTGTCAGAGCAGAGCCAAATCACCAGGAAGATGGAGGAATTTAAGATAGGAAAGTGTAACAGATAAATCCAGGCAGCAGAAATAACATACTTTAATATTCAGTGTCTCATGGAAAAGTTTCATTTTATGCTGACTTGTTAAAAAAAAAAAAAAATATATATATATATATAAAGATCAAGGTCTTCAGGAGAGAACACTGACTATTCAATTTCCCAGTGCAATTAATATAATATTACAGATTACTTATAAGAAGGTCACAAATTTTTGAAAGACTTAAAAGCAGCTTATTTTTCATTCATGATTTATTATTTGAAAAGTTATTCACATAATATAGCTAAGGAAAAAAGCATCTCCAAGATTTAAACAAAGATTTTTGATAATTGAGTAAGACTATTTCAATCGTTGGTATGAAGACACAGCTCTTTAAAATATGTCAGATGTATTTTGGTTTATAAAGAGCTACCATGTTTTGGGGCTTCTTTGATAGCTCGGTTGGTAAAGAATCCACCTGCAATGCAGGAGACCTGGGTTCAATTCCTGCGTTGGGAAGATCTGCTGCAGAAGGGATTGGCTACTCTCTCTTGCATTCCTGAGCTTCCCTTGTGGCTCAGCTGGTAAAGAATCAGCCTGCAATGCAGGAGACCTGGGTTTGAACCCTGGGTTGGGAAGATTCGCTGGAGAAGGGAAAGTCTACCCACTCCAATATGCAAGCCTGGAGAATTTGATGGACTGTATAGATCATGGGATCTCAAGGGTCGGACACGACTGAGTGACTTTCACTTCCACCATGTGTTTTATTTGCATTAAAATATTTGAGCATATGACTATTTTCAGGGACATAGTTTTTACACAGTGTTCTGATGGACAGGAACAATTATAGTTTAGCCTCTAGGTAAACTATTATTCACCTGCTACTCACCCTAGGTTATTATTCACAGCCTTTATTGACTGAAAGCTTACAGTTTTTTCTCTCCTAGTTCTCAGTAGTATAGTAAGTAAATGGAAATCCCTGCTTTGCCCCATGATTTCCTTCTATTTTATAATCTCGTGGCTATGAAGCTTTCAAGTATAAAAAGGACCTATTTCTTTAGTAGCTATTGTACTATTTATGACCATTCATTCACTGTTCAACTCTGAAAATACTGAATTTAAGGTCAACTTATTTGCTTTTAACAGACTGGTTTTGACAAGACTGATTTGTATGTTCTGAAAACTATTTCGATAAAATATATGAAAAGTTATTTCATTGTGTGTAAGTTTTTGGTTGCTTTGTGTTTTTTGCTTTGTTTTTATTAATAACAGACATCTTGAAACAAATCGGGAAATGCAATGTTTGGGAAAGAAATACAATTTTTAATTCATAGAAAAGTAGAATATTTGTAATTTAAATTATTCAGAATTATCTTTCCAAGTGAATTAGGTTTATTTTAAAGAAAAATAAAACTTTAACCAGTTCTTTCCAATTGCTTTTGTTTGTGGACAAACTTACAGGTAAATTTGTTACCTGGAACATTTTTTTCTTTACCAAAAAATTTCTCTCTCTCTCTCTCTCTCTCTCTCTCTTTATATATATATATATATATATATATATATATATATATATGTATCACACAGATAAGAATGAGACTAAATATTCTATTAATTTATCCATTAAAGCTAATAGCTATGAAGATTCGAATTTCTTAAAAACCTTTAAAATGAAATAAAACAATTTTTATTTGCTTCTCTGTGCAGGCTAATTTTGCCTTTTCTAGGGCTTTCCTGGTGGCTCAGTTGGTAAAGAATCCGCCTGCAATGCGGGAGACCCAGGTTTGATCCCTGGGTTGGGAAGATCCCCTGGAGAAGGAAAAGGCTACCCACTAGAGTATTCTGGCTTGGAGAATTCCATGGACTGTATAGTCCATGGGGTCACAAAGAGTCTGACACAACTGAGTGACTTTCACTTCCAACACTGCTTTTAAGATCAGTTTTCAACCCTGCTCTTCATTTACATTTGCTCACTAAAGCCGCAGGTCCCCAGATGGTAGTTCCTTCATGTACATCACTTTTAGAGAAATTCCATGCCCTTTAAAGCCGCACATGATACATATCTAACTCTTTCCCGTTGATTTCTTTTTAAATGAATAACTGAAGACAGAGTATCATTTCATAACTGTATTTATAACTTATTTTTATGTAAGTCTTGGAGTTCTTCAATCTCAACCCATGCGTTAGTCTTTTCTAATTTCATATTATTAGAATGTAGTTGCTGTGTTCCAAGAAGCACAGGGTTGGTATAAGATTCCTTGAGCTGACAGTGGGATCTACACAGGTATGGATATATAGATTTGTGAATGAACACATAAGGCATGGGTGAAACTGTTTGGATTTAACCAGAGAAATTTTATTTACAGAGAAAACAGGAATAATCTTCTAAAAGTGGTCCTAAAGAAGGTTTAATCTAGTTCACGGTGAAAGCTCTTGAACCAAAATCAGATTTCTATCTCAATGACAGTTTGTCTCCTTGGTTTACTGTTCTTTGAAATGTCAGATCAAATTTCTTAGAAGGTGTTTGTTTGTTTGCTGTGAGTCAAAGTGCTTTTCCTGTGTGCCCTTTGTCAATGTCTTGTTTTGGCGGACAGCTGTGCCCCCTTATCTGGGGAGGGCATGTAGTCCAGGACCCCCCCGTGGATGACTAAAGCCAGGGATGGCACCAAACCCTATATATACTGTCTTTTTCCTATGCATACATATCTATGATAGATTCACAAATTGTACACTGGAAGAAATTAATACTAACACTATACTGTAATGAAAGTTATATGAATGAAAACTATATTATTGTCCAAATTTACAGCTTTGTTCATCTTAACTAACCCTCATCAAGCACTGTGGCAATAAATTTTGCAGTTTCAATGGGACAGCAAAACAAGCATAAATTTTGGTTTTTTTTTCCATCTCCACAATTTTATAGATAGAAGTTTTATTCTTACTATAGATCTTAGCATTAGCAACCATAATATACCTATTTTTTTCTTTGGGCGGTCTAGGACTTTCACCTCTTTACTTACAATAGCACTTTACGGCTTCTCATTGGCATATCTGAATTGCCAGCATCACTGCTCTTGCCCTTTGGGGCCATTATTAGGTAAAAAAGGGTCCCTTGAACACTAGCATCGCAACATTTAATCTGTTGATTCAGCAACTACTAAGTGACTGCTAGTCAGGATGTGCTGGATAAAGAGATGATTGACCTTCCAGGCAGAAAGGAGCAGGTCACGTGAGATTTCATCACCTTACTCAGAATGGCTTACAATTTAAAATTTATGCATTATTTCTTGAATTTATCATTTAATATTTTCAAACTGCAGTTGACTATGAGTAACTGAAATTGCTGGGAGAAATATCAATAACCTCAGATATGCAGATGACACCACCCTTATGGCAGAAAGTGAAGAGGAACTAAAAAGCCTCTTGATGAAAGTGAAAGAGGAGAGTGAAAAAGTTGGCTTAAAGCTCAACATTCAGAAAACGAAGATCATGGCATCCGGTCCCATCACTTCATGGGAAATAGATGGGGAAACAGTCAGACTTTATTTTTTTGGGCTCCAAAATCACTGCAGATGGTGACTGCAGCCATGAAATTAAAAGACGCTTACTCCTTGGAAGAAAAGTTATGACCAACCTAGATAGCATATTCAAAGGCAAAGACATTACTTTGCCTACTAACGTCCATCTAGTCAAGGCTATGGTTTTTCCTGTGGTCATGTATGGATATGAGATTTGGACTGTGAAGAAAGCTGAGCACTGAAGAATTGATGCTCTTGAACTGTGGTGTTGGAGAAGACTCTTGAGAGTCCCTTGGATTGCAAGGAGATCCAACCAGTCCATTCTGAAGATCAGCCTTGGGAATTCTTTGGAAGGTATAATGCTAAAGCTGAAACTCCAGTACTTTGGCCACCTCATGCGAAGAGTTGACTCATTGGAAAAGACTCTGATGCTGGGAGGGATTGGGGTCAGGAGGAGAAGGTGACGACAGAGGATGAGATGGCTGGATGGCATCACTGATTCAATGGACATGAGTCTGAGTTGAACTCCAGGAGTTGGTGATGGACAGGGAGACCTGGAGTGCTGCGATTCCTGGGGTCACAAAGAGTCGGACACGACTGAGTGACTGAACTGAACTGAACTGAAATTGCAGAAAGTGCTACTATGGGTTGGTGAGGGAGGGTAGTGTGATTGTGCTTGGTTAATTCCAAGTATCTAAACCTATATTCTAATCACCACATGTTATCTTAACTGTCAAGTGTATTACCAATTTTGAGAAGTATCTTGCCTGAAGAATGACTCCCATTCTTCACTTTGATAGAAGTAAAAAATTTTTTTGTCTGCTAAAATAACAAGATCTGACATATTAATCATATCTTTAAGTATCAACTAATACAAAGAATAATTTTAACCCTGAACTACTTCTGTATACAATTATAAAATAAAACATAAATTTTGGAAAATAAAATATTAGTTTTTATTTTTAAAAATCCCATTTACTTGCTACAGTGTGGGTGGAAATAAAATGCACTCAAATGCAAACAGACAAAAGAAGAAGCAGTCTTTAAATGAATACAACTTCTGAATCTGAAAAAGCCAGGTTCCAATCCAGTATCACTGTTTTACCATCAGCGTAACCTCAGTCAAGTTACTTGACTCCAACTCATTAATCTCTAAAATAGTCTGAAAATTTTCTTCCTCTGAGGTTCTGAAAATCAAGTGGAATAATGGAGCACCGTCTCTGTCTAGAGTTAGAATAAGTGAAGAATATGAAAATTATTTTCATAAGACAGTACTTGACAAGAACCGGAGTTAAAATGTAAATATATCATGAGTAACATTACGGTCATGAACATGGTAAACTGTATTTGTTTAGCATGGTTCCACCTTGGAACACAAACATGCTGAGGACAGAAGCTGTTGATTTTTGAAAGTATCCTTGAGGGTTGGCGAAGGTAGGGCAAATAAGCCCCATGAGTTATTTGACATGAGGTCTTGTCAGGAGACCCCCTGTTGCATCTCTGGAACCTGAAAAGGAGACACATAGATTTCAACAATTTCACCTGTGGGAATTTGCAGTTTGATGAAGGCAGGCCTACCTTGACATGGTTGGTCACTAATACACTTCATTAAAAAGGATCACCCCTAAGGTAAAACTTTGAATGGTAGAGAGAAGAAATCTAGGATTACCATCAATAGTTAAAAAAAAAGGAACTGGTATCCTATAGAAACATGATTCTTACAGAAAAGGAACAGATACTCCATAAAAAGCATGTCTTGCCCCATTAAAGATGATATTGATTTGCTGTTATTTAGTTGCTACATCATGTCCAACTCTTTTGAGATCCGGTGGACTGTAGCCCACCAGGATCCTCTGTCCTTGAGATTTCCCAGGCAAGAATTCTGGAGTGGATTTCGTTTCTCTCTCCAGGGGATCTTCCTGACCCAGGCATCAAACCCAGGCCCTCTACACTAGCAGACGAGTTATTTACCACTGAGCCATGTGGGAAGCCCGTACTTAAAGCCAAATCAGATGTTAGTTCAGTAATGGTAGTAGGACACACTTCAAATATTTTTCAAAGGGCTAATATAAACTGCCATATGACCCAACAATCCCACTACTGTGCATACACACTGAGGAAACCAGAATTGAAAGAGACACCTGTACCCCAGTGTTCATCACAGCACTGTTACAAAAACTAGAACACGGAAGCAACCTAGATGTCCATCAGCAGATGAATGGATAAGAAAGCTGTGGTACATACACACAATGGAATATTACTCAGCTATTAAAAAAAGAACACATTTGAATCAGTTCTAATGAGGTGGAAGAAACTGGAGCCTATTATACAGAGTGAAATAAGTCAGAAAGAAAAACACCAATACAGTATACTAACGCATACATATGGAATTTAGAAAGATGGGAACCATGACCCTATATGCGAGACAGCAAAAGAGACACAGATGTAAAGAACAGACTTTTGGACTCTGTGGGAGAAGGCGAGAGTGGGATTATTTGAGAGAATAGCATTGAATCATGTTTATTACCATATGTGAAATAGATTGCCAGTCCAGGTTCGATGCATGAAACAGGGCACTCAGGGCTGGTGCACTGAGATGACGCTGAGGGATGGGATGGGGAGGGAGGTGGGAGGGGGGTTAGGATGAGGAACATGTGTATACCCATTGCTGATTCATGTCAATGTATGGCAAAAAACACCAAAATATTGTAAAGTAATTAGCCTCCAATTAAAATAAATACATTGATTTACAAAAAAAAGGGCTAGTATGTATTAAAATACGGTAGCCTTTTTCATCTTTATGGCTTCTTTAATTACTCTTTTTTAATTCGATATATCTAAGATACATTGCATGAATGACTCTGTGAGATACTCCATGCCAAATTGATGCTATTTCACACAGAGACATTCATGATCATTAACTGACTGTATAAAAACTCAGAGGACCCTTGAAAGAGCACAGAATTGCTTTTCCATTCTAGGAAAAATTTAGTAGGATTGTGGAATATTTTTTGCTAAATCAATATCAAATCCACACCTCACATCATATGAAAACAGCACCCATTCTAAAACATAGGCTTTGTATCAGGCAGCTTTTATGTATTCAATTGACTACTTTTTTCAAGATTGGACCAATACAAACAGAATGTCATGAACAAAACTCACTTTTTTCATAATGCAAAATATCTCATAGAGTTTTTTGCTTTGATAATTTGTTGAAATTGTAATATTTTCTAATTGGATTAAGTAAAATATACTATTATTTTAATGTCATCTAAGTAAACAAATTCTTATTTGTTGAATATCTTTTTATGTAAATGTATGTGGAAGTCTTATCAAATTCTTTGTCTCTTTCATGATATAATCTTTCTTGCATTAATCAGTTAATGTGATGTTACATGGATAGAGTATTCTAAGGGTCAGCCATGCTTGCTCTTGAATGACTCAACACAACATAATCATATGTTTTTAAGCTATAACACAGGATTGGTCCAATAATATTTTACTTACGTCTAAATGGCTGCTGGTTGATATTACTAGTGTGTAACTTTTCCCTCTTTTTCTGTCCTTCCTGGGTATTGGTGTGACGGTAACACTAGCCCAATACAATGAAAAGCTAGCCTGACAAATCTTATGAATAGATATTTTGCTCAAGATAAAATTTCTTAAGTGATCATAGAGTCATTAATATTTTATAATTTTACTTGTATCAGTTTTGATAATGTAAACTCTTGTAGTTAGTATTTATTTTCTTCTACATTATTTAAGTGACTTGTCCTTTTGAGAATTAGCTAATATCCTATAACAAATCATAATGGAAAATAATTTATGTGAAAATAATGTGTATTTATGTATAACTGAATCAATTTGCTGTACAGCAGTAATTAACACATGGTAAATCAGTTATACTACAATATAATAAAATATAAGGTTAAATAATTGCTCCTTTTTTAGTATGTGACTTTTTGCTAGAAAAATTTTTCTCTTTAACACCTTCTATGAATAACGATTAAACTAAACTTTCAAATTCTTTAGTTTTTGTTATTTTTCAATTGTATTTTTTAATATGTGTCATTAAATCTTCATTGATCGTAATGTTGTGTATTTAAAATTCCTACCATATAAGATATCTTCGGAAGGACTGAAGCTGAAGCTCAAATAGTTTGACCTGATGCAAACAGCCAACTCATTGGGAAAGCCCCTGATGCTGGCAAAGACTGAAGGCAAAACGAGAAGAGGGTGGCACAGGATGAGATGGTTGGATGGCATCACTGACTCAATGGACATGAGTCTGAGCAAACTCTGGGAGAAACTGTAGGACAGGGAGGCCTGGCCTGCTGCAGTCCAAGAGGCTGCAAAGAGTCAGACATGACTTAGAGAGTGAACAACAGCAAAAGATATCTCAGTAAACTCCTTTTACTTACAATAATATTATTGTGATTCAGTTCAGTTCAGTTCAGTCGCTCAGTCGTGTCTGACTCTTTGCGACCCCATGAATCGCAGCACGCCAGGCCTCCCTGTCCATCACCATCTCCCGGAGTTCACTCAGACTCACGTCCATTGAGTCAGTGATGCCATCCAGCCATCTCAACCTCTGTCGTCCCCTTCTCCTCCCACCCTCAATCCTTCCCAGCATCAGAGTCTTTTCCAATGAGTCAACTCTTCACATGAGGTGGCCAAAGTACTGGAGGTGTGATAAATATTTTTATTATAGGCCTAAACAATACAGTCTTCACAAAGGTTCCCTGGCCTCATTTCATCTTTATATTTCAGACAAACATACTAATTCCCAGACTTGGTCATTATTGTATTTTCTATTATCTTAGTAAGTCAGTGTTTAACATTGCCTTATTTTTTTTAATTGGTAGAGTGACTTGATTTCAACTTTTTTACTAATATTAATATTGCATATATAACGTTTATATACAGCAATGGAAAAATCTACTATATATGTCTACTATTAATTCCGATATTTTTCCATGAACTTTTTTTCCTGTGGATGTGTTCTCCTCCTGTATTTGCTGATGACTTATTACTGGAGAAATATCTGTTAGTTTTTGTCAGGTTCCCACGTGTTAAACATTTTTATGCTTATTGCTCTGCTCACCATTTCCTGGACCATGCATGCACTTACTATACATTCCAAGTCCAACATCAAGTCTTAGATGATATATTTTTGAGAAAGGTATTTTATTTTATATCATCTTTTGTGCCTAGAACAGAAAAGACATGTTCCTCCTGATAAATTGGCAGAACTTTCTTAGAGGCTAATTCATTAATTTGTTCCGTTATATCTAGTGACCACCTCAATTTTCCTACTTTACGGGCTAGAGATTTTTCTCTATTTTTTTGTTCCCCAAACCTTTGAATCTTTAAACATCCTGAGAATGGCCAAACAGAGACCCATCTTAACCATCTTTTCTTTGCAGTTGCTTTTTCATCTTTATCCTTTGGGAATTTTCCCTTTTTTGTGTGTGTGCCATTTCAGTTAATCCTTTAAAAGATCATTTATCACAGTTTACCCAGCATTTTCAGATGTTTTATTATTATATAAAACCTGTTTCTTTGCAAGAACTTTATTTTCCCCGTCCTCATCCAATTTACTCTTATTTAAAAGGCAGCACCATGGCATCTGTTTTCTCTAAAGCTTTCTAAAATGGCTCCCATGCTGATTAATTTTCCATGTCAACTTGACTAGACCAACAGGTACGCAGGTATTTGGTCAATCATGTCAAGATGTCACTGTAAGGATATTTTAAGATGAGATTAACATTTAAATCAATAAACTTTGAGAAAACAGATTATTCTCCAAGATGTGGGTCGACCTCATCTAATCACTTGAAGATCTTAAGAAAAACACTGATCTTCCCCAGAGAAAGATCAAATTCTACCAGCAAACGGTAACATCTGTTCTTCCCTGGGTCTCCAGGCTCATGGCCTACCTCGTGGATTTTGGACTTGCCAGCCTCCACAATAATGTAAGTCAGCTCCTTAAAATCAGTCAGTCTCTCTCGGTCTCTCTTTCTCTCTGTGTGTACACACACACACACACACACACACACACACACACACACACACGGATATGCCTGCCAATGCAGGAGATAAGGAAGATGCAGATTCAATCCCTGAGTTGGAAAGATACCTTGGAGAAAGAAATGGGAACCCACTCAAGTATTCTTGCTTGAGAAATCCCATGGATAGAAGAGCCTGGCAGGCTACAGACCATGGGGTCACCAAAAAATCAGACACGACCAAGCAACTGAGCATCGTACCTATGTATGCAGTATATATGTACATATGCAGTGATTCAGCTTTCCTGCCTCAACTTTATGAAATCATAAAATGAATGTGGAAAATACCTATGACTCTCTATGCTGTTTTAACAATATTTTTAAATCTCTCAGCTCACTTCCTCAGGTCATAAAATTCCAGAGTTGAATCAAACATTCAGGCCATGTGTCTCAATTCCACCTCCTTGATTTTGAAGCACTTTATCTGTACTGCCCCAAACTGCTTCATCTCTCAGTTTTGCTGAATTTTCCTATTCTCATTAGCATACATATTTTCAACTAGATGGTGTTTATTACATTTTTTGAAAGGACTCAATTGTCAAGCAAAGGAGGGTGGGGTGTTTCACCTAATCCTATCTGATGTGCTTAACACTAGATTTAAGTCTGTGTACAAAAATGTGGTCAAAAAACTAATCTAATTTGGCTAAATCTTTGTAAAGCTACTGAAAAAACTTAGCATAGCAATGGTATTAATAACATAGAAAGAAAATATATTCTGTTCTCAAATACATGTCGATGAATCATTGGATGAATTTTTCTGCATCCAGTTTACTTTCCTTTGTTCAAAAATGCTCTCACTTGTATTTAAGGCAATGGTATCCATATCTTTGGGATAGCTGTTAATGAATTTTGCCCTTTTAGTGTCAAATTTTGTGATAATGATAATGTATAAATGCCATTTTAATTTATTTTTAGGTGTAACTCTATTTTCCATGGTAAACCACAAAATATTAACTTGGCTCTTTTTTTTTTTTTTTTTTTTTTTTTTGGTTTTAAGATTTGAGCAATCTGACAGTTTTCACTTAAACTATCTGAGTAACATGAAAGGAAGTTTTTTTGCAATAATTTAACTTTGTAAATGGAAGCTTTTTTGGTTAATAATTTAACTTTCTTTCTTGTGCTTAAATTCTTACCTGTGATTCTTTTGTACCAAATGTTATTTATAAAGCTGGTGTATTGATTACCATGAACAAGTTACAATGGTTAACTTTTTTCTCTAATTCATACATGGGGGTTAAATATTTCAAGTTAAATTAGTCATGATCTAAAAGTAATTAAAAGTCATATCCATTTCCAAAGGTTGTCTCATCTTTCATTGCTGACTTCTTAAAGAAAATGGTAAATTCTGTTACAGCTTGGGTTAAATATCTTTTATAAAATCTGACAATTGTTTAGCTAAACCAAATTCTTCCCCTGGCAATAGCCAAACTCCATTTAGATTGTTTAAGCAGCTGAAGTGCAGAGATAAATGTAGAAAGACCCCCACATGAGCTAACCTTGTCTTTAAAATGAACAGAGAAGAAATCCCAGGCAGGATTCATTTATTTGTAAAATCATCTAATGCCAAGATTACTTGTTTTGTAACTGGTTTTTATTTCTGTTACATAAGAAAGGATCTTAATTTATATTCCAAGAGTTACCCAACACCCCATGATCTCTCCATGTTTCCACAAAGATTGAAAACAGGAAGAAATGAATAAAATCCAATATCACTTGATTGTTTCTTCCTTCTTGAAGAACCACATGGCTAAAAGTCATGGACATTAGTGTCAGTGAAACACTGAGATAGAAAATCCTTCTAAATTATATGGTTTAATTCCTTTGTGTGTGTGTGTGTGTGTGTGTGTGTGTGTGCTTCTTCCAATATAGCAGAGCTTTACATTGTAACCCAGAGACGGGGAACAGTACATCATATTTGAAAACTAATTACAAGACAGTAAAGAGCTCTGTTTTTTCTCACTGTTTCTTTGTACTTGATGAGTCTCTCCTATAAAGAAGCTTCCATAAGCCTCTTCTCCTTTTCCATCAGAGGGCAGACAGAATGAAAACCACAATCACAGAAAACTAATCAAACTGATCACATGGACCACAGTCTTGTCTAAATCAATGAAACTATGAACCATGTCATGTAGAACCACCGTAGATGGACTGGTCATGGTGGAGAGGTCTGACAGAATGTGGTCCACTGGAGAAGGGAATGGCCAACCACTTCAGTATTCTTGCCTTGAGAACCCCATGAACAGTATGAAAAAGCAAAAAGATAGGACACTGAAAGGTGAACTCCCCAGCTTGGTAGGTGCCCAATATACTGCTGGAGATCAGTGGAGAAATAACTCCAGAAAGAATGAAGAGACAGAGCCAAAGTGAAAACAACAGCCAGTTGTGGATGTGACTGGTGATAGAAGCAAGGTCCAATGCTGTAAAGAGCAGTATTGCATAGGAACCTAGAATGTAAGGTCCATAACCTCAGAAATGCAGATGACACCACCCTTATGGCAGGAAGCAAAGAAGAGTTAAAGAGCCTCTTGATGAAAGTGAAAGAAGAGAGTCAAAAAGTTGGCTTAAAACTCACTTTCAGAAAACTAAGTTCTTAGCATCCAGTCCTATCACTTCATGGCAAATAGATGGGGAAACAGTGGAAACAGTGTCAGACTTTATTTTGGGGGCTCCAAAATCACTGCAGGTGGTGACTGCAGCCATGAAATTAAAAGATGCTTGCTCCTTGGAAGAAAATCTATGACCAACCTAGACAGCATATTAAAAAACAGAGACATTACTTTGCCAACAATGGTCTGTCTGGTCAAAGCCATGGTTTTTCCAGTAGTCATGTATGGATGTGAGTGTTGAACTATAAAGAATGCTGAGCAAATAATAGATGTTTTTGAACTGTGTTGTTGGAGAAGACTCTCGACAGTTCCTTGGACTCCAAGGAGATACAACCAGTCCATCCTAAAGGAAATCAGTCCTGAATATTCATTGGAAGGACTGATGCTGAAGCTGAAACTCCAATATTTTGGTCACCTGATGGGAAGAACTGACTCACTGGAAAAGACCTTGTTGCTGGGAAAGATTTTGTTTTTTTTCACATCACCTAGGCCAGACCACAGCTTTGTGAGTTCTCCAGACAATTACAGTCTCGGGGTCTTTGTCTGTTCTTTTTTCTTTGCCTGGAACCCACTTCCCATGCATACATACATGGAACCAGCTTCACTTCCTTCATGTTTCCGAGCACATTCTGCCTCATAGCATGAGTTACTACCCAACATTCAGTATTAATTTACATTTCCCTCATGTTTAATTGTCTCTTCCTAATGATAGCAATTTCTTGCTGTATTCAATATTTTATTCCTAATCTGGATGATTCTTGGCAAATATTATCCACTCCTATAAATATTTAATTAATAAATGAATGAAAAAATAAAGAAATGAAAGCAATAATCTCAGAGGTTTTCAAACGGGAAATCCTTGCAGTAATTGGATTTATTTAAATTGTAGACAACCATTTTCTTCAATTGGAATAAAAAAGGAAGTAGAGAGGTGAGTTACTGATGCGTAACTGATGAGTTACTGATGAATTACTGTTTTAGTTTTTAAAGTGACTTTTAAATAAGGCAGTGGTAAACAGATAGAATGATACTTTCTCATTACCTTGAAGCCTACCATCTTCTTTGAATAGTTTCTACATCACAGTATTTCTAGGTATGTTTTAAAAATATCCCAGAAATTATAATTGTGAAAATAATTCCTCTCCATGAAACTTTTAGATAAATCCTCTTCTTCATTTAATGAGCTGACTGCATCTGTGTATTACAGTTGAACCTCATATTTGCTTGACTAGAGAACTCAGATATTGATTTTGCCCTGCTTAATAGTTAAATCTCTAGTGACTTCAGAGACTACTTACCTACCTTCATGATATCCACCCTTGGAGAAAAGAGATCAATAAGGCACTCCTGTCTGTGATCCTCAGAGTTGAATTTCTGCCATTTCCCCCAAAGGACACACATATCTGGAATTCATTTCCTCTTCATTACAACAAAGCTAAGGTCCTTGGCCTTCGGGGAACTACTCAATAGTAATTTGTTTAGTTAAGCTTTTACCAGCTGATGAGGTGGAAAGAGTAATTGAATTGGTAGCAAATTCTAATACATATTCATATTGCTGTACTTCTGAACATATTCATACATTTCCACCATAGCTTCATTTTATTATTTAGATTTTACAATGATGACTACTCAGTATTTCCTTAAAATCTACCATGAATGTATTTCTCATTTCTGATATTCTATTTTTCAAACGTCCTGGGCAGATTTTATAAGGCACAGCTAGGTTATTAAGGTTTCTGCTGTGTTATGCACTTAAATCCATCATGGGGTATTTTATACATTTACATTAGTAAAGAAAGAATCTGATGGGACATAATTTTGCTATAAAATAATAACCATGCCACCCTGAAAACCTAGTGTTACTATGATTCTTCACTATCTTTAAAAATACAATAGGAACCAAAGTGATATTTATTTCAGTAGAAGGTAAACATGGGACCTCCCTGGTGATTCAGTGGCAAAGATTCTGTGCTCTCAATGCAGGGGACCTGGGTTCGATCCTTGGTCCAGGGACTAGATCTCATGCCACAACTAAGAGTTTGCATGCTAATGTTAAAGATCCCACATACCACAACTAAGACTGGTACAGCCAAATATATATATACTATATATATACTATATATATATATTTTTTTTTTTTAAAGGGGACAAACATGGTCAAACATGATTTCATTTGAAAAATGATTTATCAGATGTATACGAAAGCCAGTTGGATTATGACTTACCTATTAAGTGAATAGAATTGGAAAAAAATTGACTATAAATTTTTTCTTAGATTTCACAGAGTAAATGTGTTGGATTAGGTTACTAAAATATGCAGTTTTATAACTGTTATAGAAAAATTCTACTTGACTGTGTTTCCTTTAAAAAATTCTGCAAATATTTTCCCAAGATACTTCAAAATAAACACTTCAGAGTAAATCTTTATGTATTTTAAACACTTAAATGAGTACTCAGATTGAAGCTTTCAATTTATCTGATACAATGATGCTTTTTGAATGATGCCATTCCCCCAAACTTTCTGTTTATAATCCACAAAAGCCCAAAGACTTATGCCACTTCCCTGACTAAGTAAGTTCCAGAAAAAAGAACCTGGAATTCTCACAGCAATGAGTCCACTCATGATACCAACATACTTTGTGGACGTCATGGAATTTCATTCAACTTATTGAGTCATCATTTCCATATTGTTTTCCTCGATTTTATAGTTCAAGAAGAAAAATAATAGAGGTATAGAAAAATTATAAAGGTATATTTATTTGACTTAATATGAATAACAAAAGAATTATCTTGCAAAAAAGTCCTACTAAACCCAGTCTGTATGCCGCAGTCCATGAGGCCACAAAGTTGGACACATATGAGCAACTGAATAATAAACCTAAAGTCAAAACTAATGCATTTCTGCTCAGATGTTAAAAAAAAAAGCCTTGACATATATGCAATGTCTATGTGATGATATTTTCTTTTGCCAATTTTTGACAGAAAAATTATGCCCAGAATATTGAAAATTTTCCATGGAGTCTGCGTGCCCCTAATAAATTGTGGTTCAGTTGCTAAGTCGTGTCCCACTCTTTGCGACCCCATGGACTGCAGTGCTCTAGGCTTCCCTGTCCTTCTCCATCTCCCAGAGTTTGCTCAAACTCCTGTCTGTTGAGTCGATGATGCCATCCTCCTAAAAATTAATGACAGACCATTGGGCAGTCTAGTTGAGTACATGACAGGATTGTTGTTGTTGTTCAGCTGCTAAGTCGTATCCCACTCTCTGCGACCCCATGGACTGTAGCACAACAGGACTCCCTGTCCCTCACCATCTCCCGGAGTTCGCCAAAGTTCATGTCCATTGAATCAGTGATGCCGTCAACCATCTCATCCTCTGTCGCGCCCTTCTCCTCCAGCCCTAATAAATAATGACAAAGAATTGGGCAGGTCCAGTAGAGTACATGACTGGATAGTGTTTACTTAAACTGGAACATTTCTGTGTCCCATTTACCCCCAAGCTGAGTAAGCCATAACACAATGGGCACCGACCAATTCTCACAGGAGCTCAGAGTCTGCCATCTGCGTGACAGCTGAAAGTGGCCAAGTCCCTCTTTGTTGTGGCTGTATGAGGTTAGGCCACAGTTAATAACTGAGAATCCTGGTTGAAAGGAAGGATGGACCCCTGGGATGCTATTCTCTCTATCGTGTCTGGGGAACCGCGCCCGACCCCTCCCCAGGTTTCTGGGACTGACCGTGTTGACCTTTTGTTGGTGCCGCTTCCCACTGGGTTATGATGTGCTTCTCTGCCCAGGAGGCCTGCATGCACAATGCTCTTTGTGAAGCTGACACCAGGGCACACACAGGCTTTTGTTGTGCTGTTGGTGGCAGGTGGCGGGTGGAGGGAGGCTGACCATCTCAGTTAAACTCAGAGAAGCAGGAGAGACAGACAGACAGCTTATTGCATGTTCTCCTGACTCAGATGATGCTTAAAGGTGACTCTGTTCCCAGGGAAGGCAAAGGTCCCTACTTGCCTATGATCAGGATGGAATCCTTTTTATACAATATGAGCCTGGTGACTTCAGATGGCTCCCGAAATAAAAACAACCCTGCCTTGATTAACCAATGGCAAATGAAGATTTACATCATTGATCATGTTTCTTGTCTTTCATCATGAGAAATAAGCAGCATGTGTCCAATTTGTCTAGTTTTCCTTTCCTCACAGGGAAAAAAAATAATACCATAGTGGTAATTGATCACATATTTTAGAAAACTTTAGAAAGCATTAATGACTATTTGAAATTGTCCCTTGGCATTTTTCACTATTCTGTGCTCCCCTCCCACAAAAATAGATTCAAGGAAAACAAGAATATCTTCAAAACGGGTCTGCCAGTTATTTTGTTTTTAATTCTTTGTAAACGTCTTTAACCATAATAGGCTAATATTTGACTGCATATTTGAATATTATGATGCATTGCAGTGCAAATATGAACACAAAGCAGACAACACTCATGAGATTTGCAGTTACACAAAATATGGCCGAATGAACACGATTGCTTGTAAAAATCTGAATATGAGACTAAGTATCTGGGCAAATATTGATGTGCCCTTGATATTTTGTTCAGTTTTATTTGTAAAATAACTTAACTATATCACCATGAATACCCTGTTTAATACATGGAACAGAATTCAACAAATACAAGATTTATAATATAATTCAGGAAGTAAAATTTAAAATTAAATTAATATTAATGCTCAATCATCTCTCTTATTATTGATCCTCTAGTTTTTAGAAAGTTTATTCCAGGTCAACCATCAGTCTACTTATTTGGGGTTATGCCAAGGCTGTATGATCTGTGCATATTGGTTTAGAACTTCATTAAAGATATTTCAAAATGCTTGAAGAAGTAATGTGTATTGACTGTGAAGCTTATGTTTTTATATCAATACTTTATTCAGACTGGTTCCTTAGATACAGAGTGGATAACTGAATTGTCCCTCCTGGATATTAAATTGAATGGTTGCATTAGGCATAATTCGGACCTGGGACTGTGAATTATTTGGTGACTGCTTCCATTTCCTTGTTTCAGCCTGGGGCTGTGTAATGCATAGTTAAGTTTTACATTATTTAAGCTCAATGAGACTTCCCAAGTGGCACAGTCGTAAAGAATCAGCCTGCCAAGGCAGGAGCTGTAGGAGGCACAGGTTTGATCCCTGGGTCCAGAAGATACAGTGAAGGAGGAAATGGCAACCCGCACCAGTACTCTTGCCTGGAGAATCCCATGGACCGAGGAGACTGGCGGGCTATGGTCCATAGGCTGTAAAGAGCTGGACACAACTGAGCATGCATTTGAGGTTCCGGATGTATCAGTACCTTTTGTGTAATGTGTAACCTCAGTCCAAGAAGACTTTTAAGTGTTTGGATTTTCATTTAAAAATCGAATGTTTTTTCATTGATATATTTAGGATTCTATGAGGATGTTTCTTTCTGGGGAGTGGGGATTGAGTTAAGATAACATTGTACATTTTCTTAAGGGGGAAAAAAAAGAAAAACAAAAACATTACAGTTTATTTTTTTAATTTTTATTTATTAAAAAAATTTTTTTTTCGCCGTGCCATGCGGCATGTGTGATCTTGGCTTCATGATTAGGGACTGAAACCATGTTCCCTACATTGGAAGGACTGAGTCTTAATTGCTGGGCTGCCAGAGAAGTCCGAAAATATTAAGTTTCTACCAAAGACTATTTCAGTCTATCATGATCCTCTATAATGTTTCCACTGTGTTACAGGTATAGTTTGGAAATATTCCATGTTTCTCTAAAAGACATGATCCAATAGAAACAATTCTTTGAGAAAATTACCATTTTGTCATTGTCGTTGTTCAGGCACTCAGTTGTGTCCAGCTCTTTGCGACCCCATGCACTGCAGCATGCCAGGCTTCCAGGTCCTTCACCATCTTCCAGAGCGTGCTCAGACTCATCCATCGAGTTGCTGATGCCATCCAACCATTTCAGATTCTGGCACCTCCTTCACTTCCTGCCTTCATTCTTTCCCAGCATCAGGGTCTTTGCCAGTGAGTTGGCTCTTCACATCAGGTGGCCAAAGTATTGAAGTTTCAGCTTCAGAATCAGTCCTTCCAATGAATATTCAGGACTGGTTTCCTTTAGGATGGACTGGTTGGATCTCTTTGCAGTCCAAGGGACTCTCAAGAGTCTTCTTTAACATCACAGTTCAAAAGCTTCAGTTCTTCAGTGCTCAGCCTTCTTAATGGTCGAGCTTCCACATCTCTATGTGATTACTGGGAAAATCATAGCTTTGACTATAGGAACCTTTGTCAGCAAAGTAATGTTTCTGCTTTTTAATATGTTTGTCATCCACTTAATAAGGACATTTTCTTCATTTTAAATATATCCATAGCAAAATGATTTTTAAATTTATTTTCAAATAAATAAAGATTAAAAATGAACTATATGATAATAAAAGTGTAGTTTGAAAATTTGTTATGTAGGATAGTAAATATATAAAGTAATTCATAGAACGTGAAACTAAGTTGGAGAAACTGAGTCATAATCACTAAGATTATGAGTGATAGACAATATTACATTTATCTCCTATAGAAAGTATGGTTTCTATGATATATAAATTATTAGAATAACTTAAAATTGCTTCAATTATTTTTTCAAATAGGTATCAGCATCAGTGTGTATGTATAAATATGTATAACATGTATATATTAATTATAATATATATGTTATATATATAATTATTATATATAGAAATATTTTTATATTACTTTTTATATACATGCTATCCTATATATGTATTTATAAACTGTATATGTTTATAAACTATTACTTATATATGATCCAGAGTTCTTAAGTTATCTGCATGATTAAATTTAATCTTTGCAACTTCACTTGAGTAAATTTATTAAAATTATTCTTATGATTTAGAGTTTTTATCATCTTGGTTATTAATAAATTATTATCCTGTTATTTTTAATTAATGTCTCTTTGAGAAATTTTACTAACTGGTTAGTAATTTGCTGAATTTTAAATTGCAATTTTCTCATAAAATTGAAGCTAGAAAAAGAGTAGAGAAAGAAATTTCAAGTAATATTCAAAATCTTTAAACTGAATGAACACAAGGCAACACTTATTTGGTTGAATTAAGTCATTTTGCTTTAGTTTATCTCCGATCATTCCCCTGATTCTCCAGTTTTTTTCTTGTGAAGTGATGGCCTTCCCTTTGCATAGATGGACATGAAAGTCGTCTGCCATGTTAAGACTTTTGAACTATTAGTTTTACTGTATTACTGTATAGCCTCATAACTTCTAAATTTTATTTTACCATTTATAATATATTACTATTTTTTAAAATCACTACAAAAATGACAAATATGCTATCCATAGTAAAGACTGCCTTATCAGTGTAGTAATTTGTACTTAATTATGACCTATCAGAAGACTTTAGAAATAATTCATTTCTTTCTTTGTTCAATAAATTACATTCTTTCTAACAGATTAGACTAGAAGGAGCAAAAATATGCCCCCTCAAATAATTCTGAGTTTTAGAGAAATGCTTTCCTTTTTCTTAAGAATGTGTTTCTAGATAAATAAAGGAAATCTAAAATTTCAGAATAATTAATAAGTGCCAATAAATATGTTCTCAAAAAAATTCACTGTTTTAAAAAGTACTTTCAAATAAGTATACATTTATAATCATGAACATTAGCAATTTATGCACATGCAGATCAAAATCTGTGATCAATCCACCTACCATAATATATGCATGGCATTTTTTACAGAACAGTTTTGTTGTGGAATTGGTATATATTTCCTAAAACCTAGGAAAAGTCACGTTGAGCTTTAAAATAATAAGCAAATGAGATTTCTAGCTGAGCTATGGCGAAAAGAAAAAAAAATTAAAGCAAGTCAAAATTTGTCCTGCTGTTTTCCAAAAGGATAAGACTCATCTGCAAATGAGATGATACAGGATGTTATCTTAACCAGCCTTCATACTCATATGGCTATGCCCTATTGCTGTTCATCTTATTACATGTAACACAAATGAATGTCCTTTCTGTGTAGAAGCAAAAAAGAGAGACCCAAAGATATCACAACATCCTAAAAAGAGATTTTAACTGTGGCCATAATGGAAGATATGCCTAATCCAGAGCATTTCCATTTGAAAGAGAAATGACTAATAATTGATTGGCCTGGATCCAAAGTCACAGTGGGGTTCAAAAAGCTGGTAAGTGGCCTCATAAAATAGAAGCTGTATCAACCAATTGAATTTAATTATATATGAAGGTGATGATTGAACTAAACTGCCTGTAATTGGAGTCCAATTACTCAGCTGGTCTCCCATAAAATTAATTCATCTGAAAGTTTGGCATTGTCCTGTGCTCCAGGTCTGTGGCTAGTTTAATTAGTTAACACTGAGGAATCCTGAAACAGTAAATTATTTTTTCTTTATTGCCAATTACTGGTTAATGAAAATTATGTATTAAATATTAACATCTGCTTCCAGTACAAATAGAAAGAGCAGAAGGAAGACACTTTTGATTTCTACTTCAAAGAGGCTGAAGCATAGGAAAGCAAAGTTGTGTATCAGATGGATGTAAGAGAAATCTGAACTTTAAAATATCAAATATGTTGCCTTCACACAAACTTAATGTAAAAATTAAGTTCAATATCAATAGGAAAAATTTTACAGGCAGGTCATATTACTGAAGAAACCCTCTTCGGGGCTTTAAATTACTTTGAGCAATATTTGATAATGTTTTAGAAGAATTTTAAAATGATATTGGCTGACTCCTGAGGTTTGATAAAGTAATCTATATTAGATTTCTTCCAATTATCTGAATTGCATATTAAGTTAATCACTGAGCAGTGGGAATGATTGAAAACATTGATCTAATGGCTTAAATACCTATGCCTAATTATTGTTCTTTTTAATATAACAAAATGAAACATATCACCAATTGGGCAGAAAGCACAGACACCATTCCAAAGCTGTCCCCTGTTGATGTCGTATAGATATAGCTCATTTCTACTTAATAGTCTCCATCACATTGTACTTTAATTTAGAAAATATCACAATTCACATTTTATTCTTTAATCCCGTGTCCAATAACTACTTCAAAATGGAACTAAATGAGAATATTTAATAATAAAAGTCAATTGAAAAATGGTGATTTATTTATCTATGACAAATATCACAAGAAGAGAATTAGTATGGTCAAATCAAAAGGAAAATAATCTCTTTAAGAGATATAATGGAGTAAGCATTACAGTTCTCTTCAAATACATCACTACTTTTGTAAGAAAATGAAAAAATTAGCTTGCATCAAGTTTTGAAAACATAGTTTTACATATTTTTCCTCCAAGAATATAGAAGTCTTTATGGCAAGGTAATGGAGAAGGCAATGGCACCCCACTCCAGTACTCTTGCCTGGAGAATCCCATGGATGGAGGAGCCTGGTGGGCTGCAGTCCATGGGGTCGCTAAGAGTCGGACACGACTGAGCAACTTCACTTTCACTTTTCACTTTCACACATTGGAGAAGGAAATGGCAACCCACTTTGATGTTCTTGCCTGGAGAATCCCAGGGACGGGGGAGCCTCATGGGCTGCCGTCTATGTGGTCGCATAGAGTCAGACACGACTGAAGTGACTTAGCAGCATGGCAAGGTAAGGTTGTGATTAATTATAACACTATAAATTTTAAGACATGATTTTAAGTGCTGAATCAGACGTGTTCAGTTTTATTCAGATGTGTCTCTTCCAAGTTGTAACATTTACAACAAATAGTTCTCTTACTGCATCATGTGATTCATGTAAGAATTGTTAATTTTCTGCATTTCTTCCAAAAATAATATCAAAAGAAACAATTACCTTTTAAAACCCTCGTATCCAATCCAAAATGTCAAGATAAAATTAAATTTTTACAAGAAAACTGAACTCAATCTTTTTAAAAAGAAATGTGCCTTAGCAAGAGGAGCAAGATATAAAATGATCCTGAAAATAGTGTCTCTCTTTGCAGGATTTCACTGAGGCTTTAAAAAGCAAATGCTTTATTTAACATATGAGTAATTATGTCAAGTTAACTGGGTTTTACCAATTTCATAGCATGTTGGCAAATTCTTGATATAGCTGAATTATTTTCTTGTATCCTATGCTATTATAACTTCGTGGTTATTGTTTAGTCGCCAAGTCGTGTCTGACTCTCTTGCAACTCCATGGACTCTAGCCCACCAGGCTTCTCTGTCCATGGGACTCTCCAGCCAAGAATACTGGAGTGGGTTGCCATTTCCTTCTCAAGGGATCTTCCCCACCCAGGGATCAAACCCATGTCTCCTGCATAGGCAGGCAGTTTCTTTACCACTAAGCCACCAGCGTGACATCTGTATATTCTGAGAGAATTCAGATTTCCCAAAGACTATTAACCTGGTTCACATCTGTATTTAGCCACATCTGTGATTATTTGCATCCATTTGGAGAAAACATCACAGCAAAGGTCAAACAAATATGCCTCCCAAATCAGGGCAAACAGGGATTATTTCAGCTTTAAAATAGAGATATTTGCCAAACTATTTGTTTTCAGTACATCCAGAGATAAGACAAGACTGGAAGGAGTCTTCAGTTTTTCTTTGTGTATCAGGGTTTTAGGCAACTTTGCCCACCAGGAGGTTGCCTAGCGTTACTAAGGGAGAGAAAGCAATATTGAAGTCTTCCCCATGGAGCACAGTGGCAGGGGTACTGGCTCTCAAATGCCACTGAACAGCCTCGGCAGGAAATATGAGTGCTAATGCAGGCTCTTTTTTTGGGCTCTGAGCACTCTCTATTAAAAGAAATAAACACACTCTATGCAAAAAGTAGAGATTCTCTCACTTTACACAAATAACACATTTAAGAGGAAATAACCCATCATGAGAATGATGTTTCTCGGGTCTCCTACTTTTCCAGTAGCTTTTCTCAATGCAATAGCTTGCTTTTATGACAATATCCACTTGGCTGAAATAAACATAGAAGGTGTTATTTTTAACTTATTACAATAAATTATGAGAAAGGGGTTCCTATTTCAAGGCACCTTTGACCTATGTTTCTAAGATTATTGTAATAATTGCCTGCCTCCTGCCTCATTTTACATCATCAGACTCTAAATGGGAACTACACTTTCTTTGTGCTGTACTTATCAGATCTGTCAGAGTGTTTTGTCACTGGGCATGCACACACGAGCACACATATGCATGTACTTGTACACCCATGGAAAGGCGGGCCACCAAGGAAGAAAATTTTGTCTTAGAAGAGCACAGCTTTCTCCACATAAGGGCTGTGATAGGCTCACAGTTTCCTAAGTCCCCTACAGTCCTAATTTTAAGGATGTAGGAAAGATTCATATAAATGACTTAAAGGAACAGATAAATGTTTCCTTATGGTGATGATCTGAATTGTTCACTGTTTACTAAGCATCAGACGGAATCATGTCTCTCATCTGTATTGAATTTTCGGGAGGTATGTCTCTGGCAAGGCAGAGGATATTAGGAAAAGCACCCTTGATCAAGAAAAGCACGTCGTAGCAGCAGGGCGATGACTGAATCTAAACGCTGCTGGGGTTCCAAAAATCACGCAAGACTCGTGAGGGCTCTGATTATATTTTTCCTCATAAATAAAAAGTAGCTTTTCCCCCCACTCTTGTCTTAAGTTATCTTACAGAGAAAGATGGGAAATGATGCTGGTTCTGTTCTGACAGGCCTTTGCTTCTGAACAGTAGGATTCTTTTTCACATCAAACCCCAAGTAGCATACGACTTACATATCCTGGGGTAGTCAATCTGTAGAATCTTGACTTGAGAAAGTCAGAACTGGAAACAAAACTGCTGGGAAGGCGATGCCTGGTCGCTCAGCTCCTGGAATAAATTCTCAAGGCTCTGCAGAAACAAATCTGCAAATTGATTTTCTTCCTTTGCAGCCACATGGTCATAGCACGGAGGTCTTCCCACCCAGCCCAAGGACATCCTCTTCCTCCTTCACTTTTGAAATGTGTGTACAAATTTTCTTTTTAATAAAAACAGATTAAAAAAACAGTAAATGAAGTCTGCAAAAGACACACATTTATAATGAAAATAATATTAAGTGAAAATATAAGGCGGAAAATTTCAGTGAAAAAAAAAAACACCTGCCTAATTTTCTTCTGTTATGTTTCTGACATTTGGAGGTACTTTTATTCTGTTGTAAATGTAAAGGAAAAAGCTTATTGTTTCTACGTAACTTGTGCTTGAAATTGGGGTAACGAACACCAGATAGTCTTGGGTAATTAGGCTAAATATCTAGGTAATGAGTGTCATCATCATGGGGAATCAGAGGTGTACCCAGAAGCCTTCCATTCACTCAGAGATTTATTCCTCCACTAAGAAAAGTTTTGAGCACTCATTATCAAACACTGTGCCACGTACTCTCTGCAGTCCTTATATGAGAGCCCTACGAATTCATGAACATCATTTGTCAGTGTTTAACTGTATATGTGTGTGCCAGAAATACTGCTGGAGCATCTATCATCTGGGGAATTTAAGATGAACTAGGGCGACAATATGATAGGTAGATGAGCATTGTATCTGTGTTACTGGTACTTCACTTATCTGCCAACTGCATCCACTGTGTGTGGGCATAAAATGCTTGCCATCAGCAGAAGACTGACATACTCCTGTTAGGGAAGCAGAAAGCGTGCCCTCTCCACCCACGACCCTCAGAAAACTGCCGAGAATGTCTGTCCCAGGTTTCCTGGGAGAAAATCGAGGCTGAGGCTAAATGTGAATATCTCTGGAGATAAGACGGTGATGGTCCTAATTTTTCTCACGTTGCATATGATTGCATACCATTTGCGCTCTTTAAAATTACATCTAATGGAAAACCTTTTAGTTGTACAGTCCTCTGTAGGGTGCTCAGAGGAAATTTCAGATAAGACCGATGATAAATGCGCAGGTAATCAAATAGTGGGAACCTGTTTCGTGTCTTTCCCTCATCAAGAGGCATAATTTTTAGAGCTGCGTGAACCTACCAGTTTTCACTTTCCATCCTTTCACTTCAAAACTTGGGTTCTGCAATACTTCAAAAATTTAATCTCTTGCAAATAGCTCCATCAGCACAGAGACTGAACAGTGACTATAATCGTGTGCTTTTGTGATTTCTAACACTGCTCATGGAACACACCTAAATAAGCTCTTGAATATTTATTTTGATCAATTAGTTGAGCTGGAGCAATATTTCAAAAGCAATTGGGTTCAAATTACCAAAGGATTTTTATTGTCAGTTTCAAGTTAGTCATCTATCCCCGATTTGCTGATGTTTCCACGATGTATTATTTACTTCATACACATGTACACAGAGTTCTTTAACTCGATACATAATTTTTCTTCTTTTACTTTCTCTATGGTGGTAAAGAATCAGTCTCCATACTTGACATTTGTGTTCTTTAATCCTATTGAAATTAGACCCAGGTCCCCATTTTCCTTTGGTGGTTGATAAGAAATCTCTATGAAGAAAATGGCAGCCCACTCCAGTATTCTTGCCTGGAGAATCCCGTGGACAGAGGAGTCTGGCAGGCTACAGTCCATGGGGTATCAGACCTGAATGAGCATGCGCATGAGGTTACAGGCGGAAAGTCAAGACGTAACAGCCTATGCACTTCCTTGCACATTTCTTTTCATGATACTGTGGTTCTTCAAAGACTTGCCTTGAGTGACATGATAACACGCTTCTTTTGGTGAAGCGCATTACTGTGTAGTGTTTTTGAAGAAAAAGAGTGGGGACAACAAAGAATACAATAAGTCCCTTACATGTTCCATTCTGAGAACAGGTGTGTAAGTCCAGTAAAAATAGCTTACGTACCCAACTAACACAGTTGGCTGTATGGTACTGTACTGTAATATGTTTACAATACTTTTCACAGAAATAATACATAAAGAACAAACCAAAAATAAAGGAGACATTTTTAATCTTACAGTAGAGGACTTTGAGAAGTATAGTAGTACAGTACAACAGCTGGCCCACAGGGGCTGGCATCGAGTGACCCGCAAGAAGAGTTACCGACTGCAGAAGGAGCAGGTGGTGGGAAGTGGCGGCACTGAAGGATCATCTTCAGTAGCACATACCAGCTACATCATTGTTGATTTGCGCTCGGTCTCCTCGCTTCAGTTCAGTCTCTCAGTCATGTCCGATTCTTTGCGACCCCATGGACTGCAGCACTGCAGGCTTCTGGGTCCATCACCAACTCCCGGAACTTACGCAAACTCACGCCCTTTGAGTGGGTGCTGCCATCCAACCATCGCATCCTCTGTCGTCCCCTTCTCCTTCCACTTTCAATCTTTCCCAGCATCAGGGTATTTTTCAATGAGTCAGTTCTTCCCATCAGGTGGCCAGAGTATTGGAGTTTCAGCTTTAGTATCAGACTGGAGGAGGAAGGGGTGGTGCGAAGTGGTAGAATGGACGGATCATCTTCAATAGCAGATACCAGCTGTATCGTTGCTGCTTTTGCACTTGGTATGCTAGGCTTGAAATAAAGCTACCATCCTCTATACAGTATAATACAGCAGAGCTCACAAAAGCACAAACGCCTGTTGAGGCTGCACATATGTGACAGCATGTAATAGACATGTGAACTGACTCAAGTGATCAGACATGCAAATGCATGGCTGCATCTTTGAAAGTTTATAACTTGAAGGTTCAAATGTAGGGGACGTACTACAGCATGAACTAGGCAAGGAGAGGCTCAACACAGTCTTACAGATTTCAGTCAGCTGGTGTGCTATCTAATGTATTCTAAGCGTTAAAGAGCCTAACCACCCCCCCCCCCCCTTATGATCTGGCCTTCTCTGCTTGATTTATTTGCCACCATGATGTTTTACACATGCTACTGAAGTTTCTAACAAGTCTCCTGGCTTCCCATTATCTCCATATAATCTGTCCTTTAGTTTTATTAATAGTCATTACTTCACAACCTAATTGAAATCACCCCCTCATAGCTTTGTTGTAAAATGACATGGGATATTATGAGACAATGCTTTGTAAAAAGAAAAAAAACTGTATAATACAAGTATTTTTGTACTTTATTCTCAGAAAAAAAAAAAACTTTATTTCACAGACACTTCAGGCAAAATTCTTCAGACTATATTTTGCATATGTTTGCACTTTCTAAAATCTTCAGTGTTATCCAAATCATTTTTATGATATACAATAAAAAACAAGAAAATTCATTTACTTTAAAAAAAATGTCAAAGAGCAGGAATTCTACCCTATGGACAATATAATATGGTTGTAAAGGTTTTATCTGTAGTCAAATATTTGGGATAGTGTTAACGCCACACTAAAATAAAAATAGTGGCTCAGTGTTAAAGAATCTGCCTGCAATGCAGGAGATATGGGTTCAATCCCTGGGT
The DNA here is from genome assembly GCF_023091745.1 of Budorcas taxicolor. Lineage (NCBI taxonomy): Eukaryota > Metazoa > Chordata > Mammalia > Artiodactyla > Bovidae > Budorcas > Budorcas taxicolor. The sequence goes on along the minus strand of NC_068921.1, from coordinate 80,394,720 downwards.
TGGGAAGATCACGGTGAGAAGGAAATGGCAACCCTCTTCAGTATCCTCACCTGGAAATCCCACAGACAGAGGAGCCTGGCAAGCCACAGTTCATGGGCTTGCAAAGAGTAGACACAACTGAGCTACTAAACAAAAACAAGGGTACCAACGTAATTAAATCTGTTTTTAAGAAAGAGTGGCAAACTCTTTCATAAGAACACATTGGATTTCTGAAGTATGAAATTCCTTTGTAGCAAAGATTTCTGAATGCTGTTCTTCCTTTAATTTGCCAGACAATACAGCTTTATAGAATTTCTTGTTTATAAATTATACTTATTTTATGTTTATGAAAAAGTCTTCATTATACACTAAATTTTGATTATATATTAAACAATCTCTCAAAACATTTCTATCTCCTACAGAATCAAGCACCATGTAATACAAAAAGCAATTCCTTAAATTCTGTTTTAGTTTAGATGACTGCATCTTTTTTCCCCCTCTAAATATAGTAGCTGGTTTTTTATTATTCGTTTTTTGTGACTTTTATCCCTTCAATAATTTTGAATTAGTTGTGCTATATACTTCTTCTCATTATTTTTTACCTCCACTTATAGGAATCAAAATATTCTATTACATTGTGTAATTAAGCCTCTTTAGAATACTTCTTCCTGCAACTTCCTTTTCCCTTGATAGGAGGGGAATTGTATTTTTTTCCCAAAGAGCATTGTGCACCGTTTGTCCTATGTTGTCAAGTGTCTTTTGTTGTTGTTGTTGCCTGTGCTACAAAGGGTTTCTCTGCTCATGTTGATTTCTTGGTTTAGGGTTGCAGCTGCTGCTGCTGCTGAGTCGCTTCAGTCATGTCCGACTCTGTGCAACCCCATAGACGGCAGCCCACCAGGCTCCCCCGTCCCTGGGATTCTCCAGGCAAGAACACTGGAGTGGGTTGCCATTTCTTTCTCCAATGCATAAAAGTGAAAGTGAACGCTCAGTCGTGTCCGACTCTTCGCAACGCCATGGACTGTGGCCTACCAGGCTCCTCCGTCCATGGGATTTTCCAGGCAAGAGTGCTGGAGTGGGCTGCCAGGGTTGCAGCAGGTGTATGTAAAATAGAATCATTGAGCAGCAGGTCTTGGGTTGTCATTTGTTTGTAGTTGACTGTTACTGTTATTGTTCTTGTTTTCTCTAACCATGATTCTAGGCAGAAAGTGAGCATCTTTGCAAGCTTTTCTAGGCTGATGGGCAGAACTTTTCTAAACACAAGGATTCTCACAGATTTCAGGCTCTGAAAAAGAATCCCTACCATGAAGCATCTGAGCCCGCATTTCCCAGATCTTGACACCCACTGGCCAGGGGTGGCATCAATTCCAGTTTATTAATTTAACCTTAAGCTCCAAACTTGTTTCTAGGAGTGAATGTAATTTTTCTATTAATTTGGCAAATATATTTTTAATGCATTATTTCCATGGGTTTTTAATTGGCCAGAAGGGGAGGTAGTCAATGCTAGTTTACATAAACATATACTTTTATGTTAAACTTTCTCCAAGTTATAGTAGGATTATAGTATTCAGAGGTAGAAAAATTTGCATCTATGGAAATTAGGATTTTTAAGAGTTTTAATAATTGCAGGTGAAAAAACAATCTTTATGATTATAAAAATTATCTCATATCACAAATATTTTTGTTGAATATATTTTACATTGAGTCTGTTAAGTGTGGTCCTACTGTATCTCATCATAATCTAATCTTCTACACTTTGCAACTGAGTTCTGATAAACTAGTTCAGAATCTGACACAAAGCTTTATTGTATGTTTCAAAGACTTACAAGGGTCTTGGAAAGTATATAATTTTAACTAATATTTAAGATATTTCCATAAAATTCCCTAATGATTTCTTATATAGAAGAATACCGGCCTTCAGAAATAACATGAATAAATACATATATAATACATTATTATAGTAAATAAATTTATAAATAAATTCAGTACTGGATATTAAAATAATACATCATTTAAAACCACTTCTATAAAATGCTTAAAAAGGAAATCTTATCTCCAAACTAGTACAATACTGTTATAAATTAATACCTTTAAAAAGCCACTCACTCATAAAATAAGTAGATTATTTTCTTTAAAAATTATATTGTTTCTGGATATAACTGATATATTATCAACTTTAAAAAAAAGGTAAATTTGCCCTCTAAGCTAATGAAGTAGTATTTCCACTTTATGTCACTAAATGCCTTAGGCCATATCCTGAACTTTTCAACCATATGTTCATCTTGACTAAGATCTTGTACACACTGAGGGTTTCTGAAATATTTGTGTGCCCTCACGATTCACAGCAGAGACAAACCCTCAAACAAAATCTCATTTGCTTAGCAATGTTAGGAGAATTTATACAGAGTAAGTTATTAAGCAACATCTTAGTAAAATTTGTACTGAAATAACAGTTGTCATGAAAAATAGTCTCTTTCAAGGGGGTAACATAACAACTTTTATTTATCCTTCACTTTTGAGAAATTATCAGGCGAATTATGATTTGGAAGACACTCATGAAAGAGAGCTGGGAGATTGTTAGCCCAAGATCTAAACGTATTTCAAATATACTTTAATATATGATGTGAATAATTTATTATTTAAATATGTATGTTTTCAGCTGCTTGCCATTTGACATGTTTTATATTGTCCTAGACATTGAAAATTTTATGATTAACATGATCAACATTAGGCAAACATTACTAAATGGAAAATAGCTTTCTAAGTATAACCACTGGCTGTAGAATCTCACTGCCACAATGGTTATGATATGTTTATGTATACAATACTACTTTTATAAACCTGCAAAACATTAGGCTCCTAATGGGTGCTGAAAAAATTGACTGTTGAAACATTCTGAGGTTGAACAGTATAAAGTACAAAATTTCTCTTAGTTTATCAAGTAGCATGTTGACAAGCCCCAGGGCCTGATCCAGCCCTGTTAAGCCGGAAGCACACAGAATATGGAGTATGAAGTAGTGGAAATTCTATTTAACCAGTATACTAGAGGAGTCTAAAAAGTGAGAACAGGAGAAAAGCTAATGCAACTGAGTTATGATAATTGACTCTGAAATAAAGTTGGGTAGGAGAAGAAACTGAAGACATGGGAGGTGAGGAGCATTGAAACAATGGTGGATCCTATTAGGTTTGAAATATATGAAGAATCATTATGCAATTTTCTCTGAGCTCTCAGTGAACAGAGGAATTAAAATCTGTGAGGGAGGTTCAAGAGGAATGGAACATATGTATACCTATGGTTGATTCACGCTGATGTTTGACAGAAAACAGCAAAAGTCTGTAAAGCAATTTAAAAATTAATACATTTATTTATGAAATTAAATACATTTTCAATTAAAAATTAAATGAATAAATTAGATGAATTAATTTTATCTAATTATATTTAAATTATAATTTATCTGTTAACAATTTATAATTATTAATAAATAAAATTTTAAAAATAATAAATATAAATAAAATATTTATTTAGATAATCTAAATAAATTTCAATTAAAAATAAATACTTTTTCAAAAAAGATGATGATGAGTTGGTAACGGTAATGACACAATCTAAGGCAGCAAAATTTAAGTATTTTTTTTTAAACACTTATGAAATATTGTATCCTACCATGGGGAAACAGTGGAAACAGTGGCTGACTTTATTTTTCTGGGCTCCAAAATCACTGCAGTTCGTGATTGCAGATATGAAATTAAAAGAGGCTTACTCCTTGGAAAGAAAGTTATGACCAACCTAGACAGCATATTAAAAAGCAGAGACATGACTTTGTCAACAAAGGTCTGTCTAGTCAAGGCTATGGTTTTTCCAGTGGTCGTGTATGGATGTGAGAGTTGGACTAAAAAGAAAGCTGAGCACTGAAGAATTGATGCTTTTGAATTGTGGTGTTGGAGGAGACTCTTGAGAGTCCCTTGGACAGCAAGGAAGTCCAACCAGTCCATCCTAAAGGAGATCAGTCCTGGGTGTTCATTGAAAGGACTGATGTTGAAGCTGAAACTCCAATACTTTGCCCACCTGATGCGAATAATTGACTCATTTGAAAAGACCCTGATGCTGGGAAAGATTGAGGGCAGGAGGTGAAGGGGATGACAGAGGATGAGATGGTTGGATGGCATCACCGACTCAATGGACATGGGTTTCGGTGGACTCCAGGCATTGGTGATGGGCAAGGAGGCCTGGCGTGCTATGGTTCATGGGGTTGCAAAGAGTTGGACACGACTGAGTGACTGAATTGAACCACTCTCACATAAAAATATTATTTGCTCTAGTAAAACTAAAATCTTTTCATTTTCACCACCCATTGATCGCACTGTGCTTTTCCTCCTTATCCTGGGCTTCTTGTTGCCTCGTATTTCAGAATCCTGCTAGTTTCACCTCTTCTCCATGAGCTATTTCTTTGTGATACTAGTCATAACCTAGCTCCCACATTTAATCAGTTATTTTACTAATATTAATACAAATCTTTGTAATTTTCAAAGAGATTTTCCTGTAAATTAAGTCACATGAGTTTTACTTACAATTATGAATTTATTTATGATATGTTGTTGTTCAGTTGCTAAGTTGCATCACCAAGGAAGCCCCAGATACTAAAGCCTTTAAGTATCACATTGAATATAATTAATGAATGTGTTTCTTACTTTACTGCTTCCCTGGTGGCTCAGACAGTAAGGAATCTGCCTGCAATGCAGGAGACCTGAGTTCAATCTCTGGATCTGGAAGGTCTCCTGGAGAAGGAAATGTCTAGCTAGTCCAGTATTCTTGCCTGGAGAACTTCAGGGACAGAGTCTGGCAGTCTATAGTCCATGGGGTCGCAAAGAGTTGGACACAACTAAGTGACTAACACATGCACTAAGACTTTACACAAGCATGCTGCACTGCTTCTGTTACTTCCATCATGGGACTCTGGGCAAAGCTTGGTTAGGACACTTGAATTCTTTTGTCACTGTTCCATGTGTCTTGTTGGCAAATGCTATTTCTTCCTTAGGTTCTAGCAACTGGATAGAAAGCTTCTCAGTGTTACATTTGTTCGTCTGGTTTTAGTCATGGCTGTTGACTAATGCCTGGAGGCCTGGAGGCGATGTAACTATGGACAGTGGCTTTGTTGCTCAACATCTGCTCAGACTCATGTAACTGGTGTGATTCTGTCTCTTCTGTATGTCTACATAGCCCAATATTTATGAACAGAAACTTTTTCTAGGTAAACATAAAAATAGATGAAATCCAAATATCCCTTAGTAAATCAGAAAACAAAAAAGCATTCTTTAGCATGCTTAGGTTAATACAGAAGTGCTTAATCGTTGTTTTTGTGCTAATTACAATACATAAATACTATTATAATTGTACAAATATTACAGGCTCAAATATAATTAGCTCACATTCTGAATTAACTCTTTCTTAGTTATACATTATTGTCCATAGAATTTTATTTCCAATTTTATATTTTAACCCCCCCAAAAAATCAATGAATGTAGGAAAGGAAGGAAAAATTATGTGTGCAATACAATCAGATTTTTAATTGTAAAAGACTAAAAAATTATGAATTTAAGAGGTTTTTTGAATAGTGAACCTATACTTTTCCAGCCAGTAGTCATATACTCCCTTTGCTATGGAACCTAAAATGAAAGATTGCACTTATTAAACTCGTTTTATTCTATCCTTGACTGTGTTCTGTCTTAAAATTTAGCCATATGGTATAGCATCTGTTGAAAAATATACTTATCTTTCTTGGATTCTGGTTTCAGTTATAATTAATTTGTCCTTCAAGATACCATTTTACCTGATACAGATACATATAATTTCTTACTGGAGCCGATTATACAGAGTGAAGTAAGCCAGAAAGAAAAACACCAATACAGTATACTAACACATATATATGGAATTTAGAAAGATGGCAATGACGACCCTGTATGCAAGACAGGAAAAAAGACGCAGCTGTCTATAACGGACTTTTGGACTCAGAGGGAGAGGGAGAGGGTGGGATGATATGGGAGAATGGCATTCTATCATGTATACTATCATGTAAGAATTGAATTGCTAGTCTATGTCTGATGCAGGATACAGCATGCTTGGGGCTGGTGCATGGGGATGACCCACAGAGATGTTATGGGGAGGGAGGTGGGAGGGGGGTTCATGTTTGGGAACACATGTAAGAATTAAAGATTTTAAAATTAAAAAAATAAAAAACTTTATACAAAAAAAAAATACAGAAAATAAGCAATGAGAATGTGTTGAAAAGTCAGTCATGATGGCTTTCACTTGCAGTTAGTATACAGAAATCCCAAGAACTATTGCTCTGACCATTGTTCCAAGAATAAGATAGTTAGGTTGGCTTATATATATACATATACACACACACATATATATACAGGGCTTCACAGGTGACACTAGTGGTAAAAAATTGGCCTGCAATGCAGGAGACCCAGGTACTGTCCCTGGGTCAGGAAGATCCCCTGGTGGAGAGAATGGTGACCAACTCCAGTATTCCTGTTCTTGCTTGGGAAATCCCATGGACAGAGGAGTCTGGAAGGTTATAGTCCATGGGGTTGCAAAGAGTTGGACATGACTGAGCATACATACAACAACAACAACAACAACACACACACACACACACGTAAGTATTCTTCTATTTGTTTAATTCATCAGAGAGAAGCAAGCACAGGAAATCTGAGTGAACCTTCCCAGGTGGCTAGTGGTAAAAAACTTGCCTACCTATGCAGGAAATGTTAGAGATGTGGGTTTAATCCCTGGGTTGGGAAGATGCCCTGGAGGAGGCCACGGTAGCCCTCTCCAGTATAACCCTCTCCAGTGTCTCTTTCCTTGAGAACCCCATGAACAGAAGAGCCTTGTGGGCTACAGTCCATAGAGTCACAAAGACTTGGGTATGACTGAAGTGACTTAGTGTGGCATGCAGTGAAAGGTCCTTTTTAGACAGGGGAGACCCTTCAGTGTTTTCACCACTGCTGGACAAGGAATGTGCCTTAGATGAGAGGAAGGAGAACCAGAACCTTTGGGGGTACTCAGTTAGCAGCCTTGCCAAGACTTGCTTTTGAGATTCATACCCAGAGAAGCTTTAATTCCACCATCAATCCACACTCACACCCAGATCTTACCACTAATCTCTATCAAATGTACTGGGGCATTTCTCTTAAAAAAAAAAAAAATCTAAGGATGAGTCAGGGTTGCTTAGGGCTCATTCTATGTGTCAAGCTGTGCAATGAGCTTTCATGTAGGGTAGAGGGGCTGCAGTAGACATCTTTGAGGACTTTTTTGGCAAACAATAACTGAAAAGACTGTGGTAGTGCATGGAAAGCAACTTTCTCAAGACAAGCAAGTCATGGAGCAAAGAGAACTCTGATGCTGGCGGCCTTATTTTAAAGCAAAGTCTCAACTCCCCTGGTGGCTCAGACAGTAAAGAATCTGCCTGCAGTGCAGGAGACCTGGGTTTGATCCCTGGGTCAGGAAGATCCCCTGGAAAAGGAAAGGGCAACTCACTCCACTATTCTTGCTGGGAAATCTCATGGACAGAGGAACATGGCAGGCTACAGTCCATGGGACATGAGTCAGTGACGACTGCATGACGAGCTCTCAAACGGTTTGAAAAGCTGATGGATGTGATTTGTATCTCAGTGGTGTCTCCAGTTTTGCTGGGGCTTCAATTTCAAGCAGTGTTGAAGAGAATGGCCTGGTTCTGCCTTCAAATTATTTAAAGCTGTTGGTGAACTAAATCTAAAAATGCTGCAGTGAACTTCTAAACTAGCTCATCTAGAAAATGAATTGATTCAGTTCCTTCTCAGGGACACCAACAGAAGGAGCTCTGGGGTCTTTTCTGGTATAAATATTTAATACTTTTTTTTTTTACTTTTATTGTTCTTTTGTAATTGTATGGACCAATTAGAAAACAAAATTACAAGACAAGAGAAAAAGCAGGAAATGTGACCAATGACCAGAACAAAACAAAACCAGGTAGTCAATGGAAGCAAAATCTGAGATCACTGAGACATTAAAATAATCATAAAAACATTTTAAAGCATATAACAAATCTGACTTAAAAACTAAACATGTTTGAACACATGAGAAATTTAAGCCCTGAGACAAAAGCTATAAAAATAATCAAAGGCAAGAAATAAAGCTATCTCTATTCACAAACGACATGATTACTTAGGCAAAGATCTTAAGGAATCTAAATAGAAGATCTTAAGAAGTCTACATAGAAAATAATTCTAGAACTGATAAGTGCAATTACTGCAGTTGTTCAACCTAAGTGGTACAGAGAATATTCAATGACATTTCTAATACATAAAGTGAACAATAGGACACTAAGATAAATGACCACTTAGAATAAAACTAATTTTCTTAGGAAAAAAAATAACAAATGATGTGCACTAAATTTTTTGCACTAAAATTATAAAATATCCTTGAGAATGGACTCACAAACATTTGAACAATTATTTTTGAAAATATGCAAAGTAATTCAATGGAAAAAAAAAAGGATTGTCTTTTCATCAAGTCATGCTAGAACAACTGGACATCCACATGAAAAAGAATACCATTCTCCTTACCCCTAAACTGATCTGAGCTGGACCATAGACATAAATGTAAAAGATAAAACTGTAGACACTCTAAAAGAAAATATAGGAGAATATTTTTATGACCTGAGAGAGGCAAAGATTTTTTAAAAAGTTTGTATAAAGCACAAATCATATAAAAATTGATTAAACTTCATTAAAATTCATATGTTCTACTTATTAGCAAACAACATTAATATAGGTGAACTATCAGCTGAGGAAGTGTATCTGTAAACCTTGCACCCAGATTATATGAAAGGCATATGAAGTGTATGAAAGAAAATATGACAGTGCATAACAAAGATGAGCAAAAGACTCAAACAGATACCTCAGAAAAGAAGATATACAAATGGTCAATACACACAAAAAGAAATCAGCGCTCTTCATCTTTAAGATCTGGGAAATGTAAGTTGAAACCAAAGTAGTAGATAATTTTAAATTAGCTAGAATAACTAAAGTAAAAAAGGTTGAAAATAATAAATGTTAGTGAAGACATGAACACTAGTTATGTGCTTGTAAAACAAATTACTTTATTTTGTGTGTGTGGTTTCACAGAAAGTTATATATCTACTCGTGACCCTAAGATTTCACTACTACGTATTTACCCAAGAAAAACAAGAACATATGTCCTAAAGGAAAGCCTGTATAATCATGCACAGGCTAATGCATATTAGCCCCAAACTAGGAAGAACCCAAATATTTATCAATTTATAAATGAATATTCAAATTATCATATATTTTATACAGTGAAATACCACTAAGGATTTTTTAAATAGCTACTAATAAAGCAAAGGAGAAAAGGAAAGATATAATGATCTGAATGCAGAGTTCCAAAGAATAGCAAGAAGAGATAAGAAAGCCTTCCTCAGCAATCAGTGCAAAGAAATAGAGGAAAACAACAGAATGGGAAAGACTAGAGATCCCTTCAAGAAAATTAGAGATACCAAGGGAACATTTCATGCAAAGATGGGCTCGATAAAGGACAGAAATGGTATGGACCTAACAGAAGCAGAAGATATTAAGAAGAGGTGGCAAGAATACACAGAACTGTATAAAAAAATATCTTCACTACCAAGATAATCATGATGATATGATTACTCACCTAGAGCCAGACATCCTGGAATGTGAAGTCAAGTGGGCCTTAGAAAGCATCACTATGGACAAAACTAGTGGAGGTGATGGAATTCCAGTTGAGCTGTTTCCAGTCCTGAAAGATGATGCTGTGAAAGTGCTGCACTCAATATGGCAGCAAATTTGGAAAACTCAGCAGTGGCCACAGGACTGGAAAAGGTCAGTTTTTATGCCAATCCCAAAAAAGGCAATGCCATAGAATGCTCAAACTATTGTACAATTGCACTCATCTCACACGCTAGTAGAGTAATGCTCAAAATTCCCCAAGCCAGGCTTCAGCAATATGTGAACTGTGAAAACTTCCAGATGTTCAAGCTGGTTTTAGAAAAGGCAGAGGAACCAGAGATCAAATTGCCAACATCCGCTGGATCATCAAAAAAGCAAGAGAGTTCCAGAAAAATATCTATTGCTGTTTTATTGACTATGCCAAAGCCTTTGACTGTGTGGATCACAATAAATTGTAAAAAGTTCTGAAAGAGATGGGAATACCAGACCACCTAACCTGCCTCTTGAGAAACCTATATGCAGGTCAGGAAGCAACAGTTAGAACTGGACATGGAACAACAGACTGGTTCCAAATAGGAAAAGTAGAACGTCAAGCCTGTCTATTGTCACCCTGCTTATTTAACTTCTGTGCAGAGTACATCATGAGAAACTCTGGGCTGGAAGAAGCACAAGCTGGAATCAAGATTGCCAGGAGAAATGTCAGTAACCTCAGATATGCAGATGACACCACCCTTATGGCAGAAAGTGAAGAGGAATTAAAAAGCCTCTTGATGAAAGTGACACAGGAGAGTGAAAAAGTTGGCTTAAAGTTCAACATTCAGAAAACTAAGATCATGGCATCTGGTCCCATCACTTCATGGGAAATAGATGGGGAATCAGTGGAAACAGTGTCAGACTTTATTTTGGGGGGCTCCAAAATCACTCCAGATGGCGACTGCAGCCATGAAATTAAAAAACGCTTACTCCTTGGAAGGAAATTATGAGCAACCTAGATAGCATATTCAAAAGCAGAGACATTACTTTGCCAACAAAGGTCCGTCTAGTCAAGGCTATGGTTTTTCCAGTGGTCATGTATGGATGTGAGAGTCAGACTGTGAAGAAAGCTAAGTGCTGAAGAATTGATGCTTTTGAACTGTGGTGTTGGAGAAGACTCTTGAGATCTTCTGCAAGGGGATCCAACTAGTCCAGTCTTAAGGAGATCAACCCTGGGGTTTCTTTGGAAGGACTGATGCTGAAGCTGAAACTCCAGTACTTTGTCCACCTCATGCGAAGAGTTGACTCATTGGAAGAGACTCTGATGCTGGCAGGGACTGGGTGGAGGAAAAGGGGATGACAGAGGATGAGATGGCTGGAGGGCATCACCAACTCCATATACGTGGGTTTGGGTGAACTCCGGGAGTTGGTGATGGACAGGAAGGCCTGGCGTGCTGCATTTCATGGGGTTGCAAAAAGTTGGACATGACTGAGCAACTGAACTGAACTCAACTGAATACATCCAAAATCATGGATGATCTCATAAGCATTATATTGAGCAGAAAAAATATATATGTGTATATAGTATGATCCCATTTCCATGATATCTCAGAATAAGCAAAACCAATCTTGGATGATAGAAATCAGAAAAGATGATAAATCATGAGAAATAGATAGAGAAAAAGCCCGAGATAACTTTCTAGTTGATGAAATTTTTATCTTCATTGGGGTGGTGATTACATAGAGAATATTCAATTGCCAAAATTAATTGAACATTCTGATTTTTTAATATATAAATGATACCTTAATACAGAAAATATATAATTTCAATGAAAGTTTTCAATATCTAGGTCAAGCACCACAAGTTTACACATTGCCAATGAATACATATACAAGTTTTCATTTATTTAGTAATGAAAAAATCAAAAAATGAGAAATATTCAAATTGTGTAGTATCAGACTTTAATTTTTAAGCGTGAATACAGTTTTCAATTAGTTTTTGCCCTAGGCACCATCAAACAATATTTCATATTTAAGCTACAGTTATTTTAAATGTCTTATGAGAAATGAACCAAAGTAATAGGTAGCAAATCAATAAAAAGGCAAAAACTGATAGAAAAACTTGATATGCTAATTTTTTTACATTTCCGAGCTACAGAATAGAATTTATGAAAATCTTAAATGAAAATAGAATTTTAAAAATGACAGCTTTACACACATTTTAAAAACATTTTATTCATGCAATATAAATGTTGTATCTGGGTAAAATTGTCATACCTTATGATCGTTTTTAGTCTACTTTGCCCTACCAAACTAACTGACTTGAGAGGCAGCAGAGTGATGAAAAATAAATTGACCACATTAGCTTAATATAAAAATTATCTATAAATTCAAAAGAAGACACTTAGAAAACTTCAAAACACTTGTCATTTATTTTGTTCCTATTCTCATCAAATGCTTTCTATATAATGCATGTCTTTCATCCCTGTTACAACCTCTACTAAAAGTTCTTACTGTAAACTTACTACACTTAGCCCTCTCTTAAAATTTCAGAGTTATCTCTTTGGGCATACCTATGTCAATGGAGGCTGCATTACCCTACGTTTCTGCAATAATTTCATGAATTAAATCCCATTAAAAAACCCTGGGTAGCTACACAAAGCAGGTGCACTCAGCTCATTGCTGTCCCCAAGAGAAGACACCACCTCCAACATCTTAGAGAAGAAATCTTTGCAACATTTTAGAAATCTTTTTTATTTATTTTCATTTAAATTATATATATATATTTTTAATTTTAAAATCTTTAATTCTTACATGTGTTCCCAAACATGAACCCCCCTCCCACCTCCCTCCCCACAACATCTCTGTGGGTCATCCCCATGCACCAGCCCCAAGCATGCTGTATCCTGCGTCAGACATAGACTGGCGATTCAATTCTTACATGATAGTATACATGATAGAATGCCATTCTCCCAAATCATCCCACCCTCTCCCTCTCCCTCTGAGTCCAGAAGTCCGTTATACACAGCTGTGTCTTTTTTCCTGTCTTGCATACAGGGTCGTCATTGCCATCTTTCTAAATTCCATATATATGTGTTAGTATACTGTATTGGTGTTTTTATTTTATATTTTTATTGGAATATAGTTGATTTAAAATGTGTTCATTTCTGTTGTAAAAAAAAGTGAATCAGTTATACATATACATATATCCGTTCTTTTAAGATTCTTTCCCCATATAGGTCATTACAGAGTGCGATACCCCCTGTCTATACAGTAGGTCCTTATCAGTTGTCTATTATTTTATTTTATTATTAGAGTATAATTTTCTTGCAATGTTTTTAAAGAACCATTCAGACCAGGGACCAACAATATGTACAGGCTTAAATCCAACGAAACAACAGCAGTCTCCCAATTTCATCTCTGTTATCGACTGCCCTCAGGAATTAAAAAAAATATATCATAATCTCTCTTCATTTTTAATACTGGGATTGCCTCATCCAAATTAGACAGCTTAGAACAATGTTGAAGAGACCCAGGAGCAGCTGGGAGAAAGTTCAAACACAGGTCAGCAGGCAGCCCAAGTGAGCTAAGATCTCTGCATCTTTAGCGTACAAACACGAATGCCGCGTGATGCGAACTGGCAGATCTGAGTCCTGGACACAAACACCGCGCGGAAACGTGGACAGGGTGTTGCCTTAGAGATATGATGGGTTCTGAAAGCCCTGACAAAAGCTTGCAGAAAGAAAACAGGAGGAATTCAAGGCTCTCGCCGCCCTCTGTTCCTCAGAGCCTCAGATGAGCTTAGGGTAGTAAAATGCCCTTGTTCTGAACTCAGTATAGCCTATAAAATTTATACGATTTGTAAAGAGGCCCTTTATACGATAACTCCTCTGATAAGGGCTGGGGGCAGAGAGAATGAGATGGCACGCAAGCAAGCGAAAGGCAGAACAAGGCGATGATTAGTGAATCGGGCCTGTCAAGAAATGGATGAAGGGAGTCTTTCTTCTGGGGCTTCACTTTGTGCAACTTGTCACGTCACCTTGTTTGTGTCTTTTCTCAAATGCTAGCATTTTTACATTATGTTTCATTAAAGCTAACCACTCAAGAATGAAACCTTTTCACCTGACCCAAATTTCATATTAATTCCACTATGTGTGTCTGAATGATGCTTAGAGGTCTACTGTTGTCTGACTCCATTATAAAACATCTCTACAGGAAAAAAAAAAAGGACACTAACAGAAATAATGCTTTCTTGTGTTTTATATGAGCATAATAGAGAGGTCTCAAGATTAAAGAAATAATTTAAAATATATGTCAAATGTGATGGTAAAATAGTTTGTCTATGAAAGTGTTACTCAACTGAATATCAAATATTCAAATTTATCTGAGACTTCTGTTATCCAAGGGAACAAGAGAAAGCAAAAGTACCATGCTATTTCAAATATAATACTAAAAACACCAGTTATATCAAAAGAGATTAGATTTTGCTAGATCTAAATTCCTAAAGGAATTTGTTACTACAGGTCCTTATATTAGGTACTGTTGGGTTGGCCAAAAAGTTTTTAAATCTGAATGGACTTTTTGACCAAATCAATAATTAATTAGTGCGAAACAGTAGTTTGCAGAGTCATCAAAGGTAGTTTATAGAAAAGCAGAGATTTTCTTAAGCTGGTCTCTTCTTGTGTCTATCTTCCTTACTATTTAAAGCTTAGAGGTTTAACGAAGGCCGTTCTCTCCAGGTTATACTATGCAATTTTAGGTACATCCGAGATTTTGTCCTATCTATGTTGCAGACAGAGAAGGACCCAGATTCTGTACTTAGAAGGTACACAGACGTCAAGTTCAAACACTTGAACTTTGTCGGTGTCTAGTCCCTTTTACTATCTCTTTTTCATTCTTCGCATCCACCAGTTGATAATATGATTATAATAGAGATGAATTATTGTAGACTACCAATATTTAATACAAAGCATATTTCTAAAACTCTGGGAGGAAATAGTTTCAAATCAGAAGCTTCAGGCGATTTTGAGTATAATAAGTTTATCTTTGGTATTTTTGAACTTTATTTGAGAAATCATCTTACAGTTTGAGCACACGAGGGTCTTCGCAACTGTTTCCATCAAACAGTATAACCATGTACCCATTCATTACACTGTGATCCTTAGTTTTGCTATCCCAAAAACATTCACGATAGTAAAAATTAAAGACAACATTATGTGTAAATGCCTGCATAGAAGGCCAGCATTAGAAATCTTATTTCTAAATCTCAGCAAGTAAGAGTGTATAAATTGTCTTTCTCTGAATAAAAATGATCCGTATCAAGAATTCACAAGAAATATACTCTTGATAGATTAGAATATTTCTAGTTAAACTTTCCTTTGGGACAATACTGAGCTCCTGCCCTACTTAGTCAATCACAACAATTGAACATTTTTGAATGAAATGGTTGTAGAATTTTGAAAAGGGAGTGTAGACTTAACACGCACCATGGGCTCTGTGCTTAGTTGTGTCCCACTCTTTGCAACCCCATGGACTGCAGCCAGCAGGGCTCCTCTGTCCATGGGATTTTTTAAGCAAGATTCCTGGAGTAGGTTCTAATCCAGGGATTGAACCCGCATCTCTCATGTCTCCCACATTGACAGGTGGATTCTTTAACATCATGCCACCTGTTGGGAGGCGCAACATGCACTATAGTATTTGTACTTATAAAATCACTATCATCAATAATTTAAATATCACAACTAAAATTTTTTTCAGGTGAGTTCAGAAAATACTGTCTTAGGCACCATGGTTCTCTGTGCCAATTGATTCAATTTATTTTAATCTTCATTATATCAAATGTTGATTTCTCTCGCATAATTGAAATTTTCACTGGTAGTATACAAAGACTACTGGTAGTATTGACTCATTACATGGTGATTTTATGCTGTTGGGTAACCTCTCTGAGTACCATTGACCCTTGAACAACACAACTTTAAATTGCAAGGGTCCATTTATAAGCAGATTTCTTTCCCAATAAACACAGTGCTGCATTATCTGGGGTTGAGTGAATCCATGGATTTGGAACCCGGATATGCAAGGCCAAATATGGGACATGGGCATCCAAGGATCTTTGTGTCCCTAAAAGTGAAAGTATTAGTTGCTCAGTATCAGACTTTTTGCAACCTCATGGACAGTAGCCCACAAGACTCTTCTGTCCATGGGATTCTCCAGGCAAGAATACTGGAGTGGGTTGCCATGCCTTTCTCCAGGAGAGCTTCCCGACCCAGGGATCGAACCCCAGTCTTCCACATTACAGGCAGATTCTTTACTCTCTGAGCCACCAGGGAAGCCCAGGTTTCAGAACCAATCCCCTGCGGATACAAAAGGACAACTGTTGATCAAAGCTAGAGGTAAACAGAGGTCTTAGTCAGCATCCTTACTGATGTGGATCAGAATTCACCGATGTCTGGCTTATTTTTCTTCCTGCAATATCAAATGTGTTTTTGAAACAATCAGCTGTTTCAAACACCTGCACCTGGTCCTATCTATAAGTTTCTTACTCAAACTACTCAGATCTTGGGTCACAAATATATGTTAGTCGTGAAAATTTCCGTTAAATCACTCATTTAAAAAATTAGGCTGAATGTCGCCTTTAGTTTCTCAAAAGTCAAAGTGTCTTTCTTAATGCATAATGCGACAGGCTCCTCCCAAAGCTCATTATTATTCTCAGAAATGAGTCAAATGAAATAATTAACTTATGTCCTTAGAAGTAATAACCTTCTATAAATATATTTTCTCTTGCAGGGATTGTGAACCATGATCACAATCATGATCAACATGAACTAGTCATTGAGAGATTTATGCCTCAGAAGTGGAGTCTGTTTACATTTTGGAAGGACCAAGAAGGTGCATTGTGAAAGTCTGAAGGGGAATAATTGAAAGGAGCTAAGTTAGAAACTCTAAGTCCAGATTTTCAAATTGCCGTGGCATTGGGGAAACACTTTTTTCCAAACAGTGAAGACAGTACTAGTGCTGAGAGCTCATATTTCATGTCTTTTTAAATTGAAGGTGGACTGCAAAGTGATTCAGTTAAACATATGCATATATATTAACATATACATATGTGTGTATACATATATTTAGATTATTTTCCAGTTTAGGTTTTAGAAGATATTAAATAAAGTTCCTGGTGCTATACAGCAGGACTTTGTTGTTCACCCATTATGCACATATGTATATACATATACACACACATATATAGTATTGTGTATCTGACAGTTTGTATTTTAGAAAGAGTGTGTGTTTGTTTGTGTGTGTGTGCAAGCATGCATATACATCTTACTAAACAGATACACATGAGGCAAAATAATAAAAAAAATGAGCCTGCATACACACACTGATGGAGAATGCCTAACGGGGCCACACTCACTGGACCGCTCTGGGAACCACTCGTCCAGCAACCTGAGTTGGCCCTTCTGCAGGACTCAGATGCTGACACCTCTCACAGGCTTCCTGCCAAGCCAGGTAACCTCCAGTTGCTACATCTCACACCTGTGGGAACTCAGGAAATGAAGCATGGTGACCTAGTGGATTTCCAGAAGGTGGGTTGAGTGTCATATGATTGACTTTAAGAGAAAAAGAAAAGTATTTTCTCAAAGAACTAGGGAAGCAGAGAGCAGGCTCTTCCAGTCAGAAACTGGTGACTTCCCTGAGGGAATTCCATCTGAAGGATGTATTATCATAGGTGCTTCCTCCTGCCTGTGTGAGGAGAGGTCTATGTAGGGAATGAGTATTAAAATCCGATAAACCCGCATAGTTGTACAGGGTGGCATTGTGGGACTAAAGGAAAGAAAAGAAGAGGAAGACAGAGGCCTCAGTCTTTCTCTCTTTCTTTCTTTCTCTCCCTTAATGTCTATGGTCTGGAAGCAGCTTCCTTTCAAAAGTCTGTATCCAGGAGCACACAATAGGTGGGGGAGCCCCCAGGATGGGAAGAGATGCCCACAGAGAGACTGGGAAGCGTATCAGATGCAGTAGAGAAATGACTCCTGGACAGCTCAGGAGCCAGCAACGAACAACATCACGTCCGTCTACCATGGAGACTGAGCGGTGTTCCTGAAAACCAGAGAAACAACACCTTTTGGAGTCTATGTGTGAAACATGGAACCCATCATAACACTGCTTTCTAAATGTAATTGTTTCTTTCATGCGTGCTCAATCGTGTGGGACTCTTTGCAACCCCAAGCACTGTAGCCCACCGGGCTGCTCTGTCCATGGGGTTCTCCAGGCAAGAATACTGGAGTGGGCTGCCATTTCCTTCTCCAGGGGATCTATCCAACCTGTTGCATCTCCAGTGACTCCTGCAAGGGCAGGCAGATTCTTTACCACCGAGCCACCTGAGGAGCTTCAGAAATATTTCTTACTTGGTTTCAAACACATTATTATTATTCCTGTTATCAATATTTTGCCTTCTGACCGTATTTTGAGGCTCATTGTTAAAGCTGATTTTTCCTCCTGCTCCAGCTCTATATTTGAAATGGAAATTGTGCACAACAAGAAATGCTTTTATCGTGCCTTTTATTCACACTAATTCAAAAACTTGCTCAGAGATGAATGAGGTGGTTCTCCCTGCAGCACACATGGGCCCTCTGTGGGCCGGGTGGAGTAGGGACATAGCTGCTGAAACCCCTACACCTGCTGGAGCCTGGATCTTGGGGAGGTGGGCTCGGGAGAGGTTCTTAACTGACTGGCTTCCCAGTGGAAACAAAGAAAATAATTTGCTCTATTAGATCATGGCTTGTCTTGGAAATAATCCAGCTTGGGAAACGCTTTCATTTTTGCAGGCATTGTGAAGAGTTCATCAGTGAAAGGGGGTACTGTGTGCATGGGCGATTCAGGAATTAAAAGAACAATGGCAAATAACAGACTAGCTCTGAACTGCAAAGCATGTGAAATATTCCAAGAGGAAACGTCTCAGAAGTATAACCGTACCTCTCAGAGCAAAAAAACATCACTAAAGGATCGTATCAACCAAGAATTAGGAAGCTACCCAGAGGTATCAGCATTGTTTTAAGAAGAGATTGAATCACATATTTATCTAGAAAAGGACAACTTCACGCCTCATTTTTGCTGTCCATTTGTTCATATTGATTTTTTTAATCATAATTTAGAAACAGAGTCAAACCCTCCTAAACACAAAAGCAGAATAAACCTCGCTTTCTTATTACACCAGAGAGCTTCTAAGTGGCAGAGGATTTTGATTTAGATTCAGGCATTAAAATTAAATCACACATCCTAAGGAAAAATGATCTGTAATAATGAAAGCCACACACATGGGATATGAAAGTGGTCTTGAATAATGAAGCCAACTACAGTTGCAGCGGGTGAAGCCCGTGTGATTTAATGAACAGTGCTTTTGAAAACAAATTTCTTCTCCGCTGTCGTCTATCGATTGCTGGCATATTAGCAAACAAATTACTGGAAGAGATGAATATCGTACATTAGGAAGGAATTATTTCTCCTCAATTAAAGTAGCTTCATTTTACGGATGCCCTGTGGAAGCCATTAGGATTGGGGCCGGTAGGTACCACTGAAGGGCAAGAGGAGGCATCAGGTTGCGAGAGGTTGCACCAGGTTATGAAGGATGCTCTTTTTTTTTTTTTTTCTTCTCAAACTGTTATTCGGTGACCTGAGGCACCTGAGGGAATGAGAACGTGTGTGATTCTGATGTTGCCAATTCTCTCCTGACCTGGGTTCCTTAACCTACTTCTAATGCGCCACCCAAGTTAGTGACGGAGGTCAAGATTTTTCTGCATTGATCATGAGCTGCTTTGAAAGCTCCGAGTTGGTGCCTTTTTCTTTTCTCTTCTTTTAAATCAACATCTTTATCTTGTTTGGTCCATTTTAAGATTTTCTGATTAAAATGTTTAGCAGTGATAGTTTAAACAGGTTGCAGAGTTTTATGGCTTTTTTTAAAGAAAATTTTTTCTGTTGGGTGATAAAGATCATTATGGTAAATACTTTTTTATTAGCAGATTAAACAGATATGGGTTGAAATCCAGGGAGCTCATGAAAAGGGCTTCATCCACCCCTCTCATTTTGTGTGTGTGTGTGTGAGTGATTTTTATGTCAGTAATGTTTTGGGAAAACACCAAGATGGTTTCAATCACTTTGAGTTCAATCACAAAAAGAAAGGGTTTTTCAGTTTCCGTTCATAAACCAGAAACATTCTTATTTGATAGTGGGAAGAAAAAGACCTAGTCCGGCTATTCTCAAACCCCTTTCTGACCTAAGCTTTGTGACTCTGCATTGATTTTACTTCTCTATTTGACTGCTAAGGAATTCTAAGCATGTAAACTAAAATATTGTCAAACAAGAATCATTGTGAGATAAATTAAAAGGGAAGGAACTATTTTTACTCATATTTACAGGAAATAAGAGTGAAAAAAAAAGAAGAGAGGAGATAGAAAAAGTTTTCATGGTTGCAAAACTGAAAAACAACAACAACAACAACAACCCTAAGAGAGAAAAACAATCTCTACATTTTAGGTTAGGGCTGGAAATAATACATAAACATATGCAAAAGGACTTTGTAACTATGAAGCTGTCTGTAAAGGAGAGGGCTGAGTGCTAGGAGAATTGAAGAGGTGTGATTTCCAATAGTGACTGAACAAAAGTTTTCCCTGATCACCTTGGTCTTGAGATTTTATATAAGTGGTTGTTTAAAAGGTCTTCTGAGATAGCATTCAAATAATGGCTTTTTCCTTAAGATGTAGAATGACAAACTAATGCTAAAATGTGATAAAATATTATCTGGTGGCTCACACCTGCTCTTCTTAGCTGGGATGAATACACAAGATGTGAGACCATCAACCATCTCATCCTCTGTCTTCCCCTTCTCCTGCCTTCAATCTTTCACAGCATCAGGGTCTTTTCCAATGAGTAAGTTCTTCGCATCAGGTGATTAAAGTATTGGAGCTTCAGCTTCAGCATCAGTCCTTCCAATGAATATTCAGGGTTGATTTCCTTTAGGATTGACTGGTTTGATCTCCTTGCTGTCCAAGGAACTCTAAAGAGTCTTCTCCAGAACCACGATTTGACAGTATTAACCTTCAGTGCTCAGCCTTCTTTATAGTCCAACTCTCATATTCATACATGACTACTGGAGAAAACATACCTTTGGCTATACCATAAGCAAAATTTAAAGATTATTAAAATAGCTCTGAGAAAGTAAAATGAGACTTCTACTCTTTGGCTTTGAGTCACAAGATAAAGCAAAGGCTGCAGAAATCTTGGGCCACCATGGGGAATTTTTATCATTAAAAGTACTTGGCAAACTAATCATGTTTCCTACATTTATTAGAAGTAAATCATCTACTTATTAGAAGTCATAAGTTTTGTAGTCTTCTGTGTAAATCATTTTGGATAAATTAGGCAATGTGAATTTGAAAGGAAAAGCAGTTTGGTTGAAATATGCAGCCTGAATGATATCCCATAATATTAAAAAAAACAGGATATTTTTATTAGTAGCAAATCTGAAAACTAATTTATCCAGTAAATGATACCAGCACTGCCCAGCCCCTTTCTATATTTCTTAACTCTTTTATTATCAACCAAACACATCCACAAGTTCACAAAGAATTTCCATTAAAAAGAAGCCTTACAAAATACATAAACCATGAAATTATTGTCAACAGTGCTACAATTCCCTCAAACATTAAGTCCCATAAAAATACTCTTGGCATAGATAAAGTCTGTGAATATGCTATAATGCGGAGATAACACGCTGAATTGACATTTATTAATCATAGTAAAATACCCATTAAAATTAAATTGCGTCTGTTTTAAGCAGAAGTGGTCAGGATATCACAAGACAAATCATAGTATTAGGTTTAACCCCAGTCTGAGTAGTAACCTGATCTCAGCAATCTGAGGTCCTGGGTTCATGGTTCTTTATGTGACTGTCCTGATTTTCCAGCTTTTCACTGGCCCTTCCTTTGCCTCTTTTCATGACAGAAAATGGCTCCTCCTTATCCCTGTCAACAGTGAATAACAGCTCACAAAAGTTGCTCTCTCTATATACATATATATATATATTTTTTGATCCTGTTCACTTTGGGGGAAATAAAATGAAAGCAAGCAACAAAGAGTAAATTGGTCATATTTGCAGTTCCTTGAAATCCAAGCAAAGGGGACAGAGATGCTTTCTAAAGCTGAGAGCAACAGTTGTCAAGATGGGGCAAGTAGGCACCATTTACTGAATGACCTGAAATAAACAGAACTGGAATTAACACCTGAAATAAACAGGTGGGTGAGCTTGTGGCATTGACAGTTCAGCATGACTTTGGCAAATCAAGTCCTCACACTGCTGTCCTAAAAGGCCTTGCAGAGGAATTAAGGAGAAACTGTGTTCTTGTTTTTTTTTTCTTTTTTCCTTGAATATTCCTATAAATCTATGAGACTAAGTCTGATCACTTCCATGGTCCCTACCACCGTATACTCAGCTCTGCATTAGGCATCATTTTATTTACACTCATCACCATGGTATCAGAAACAGAATCCAAACATTGTAGTTTGTAAATGAACAGAGTCTCCAGATTAAAAATGATATGTAAATCATAATACATAAAATAGTCTATGTGTAACAACCTAAGATTGTCTATCGGTATTTTCTGGTATTACAGTTATGTTTGCCTCTATTAATAGTGAGTAACTACTTGGGTTTGCTCCAGATGAGAGCTTTCCAAAGATGTGAGAGAGTCAATCTGGGAATCCCCAGGCAAACTGAGATGTTACTCCACTCCCCCTATTTTTTCCTCT
Organism: Budorcas taxicolor; assembly: GCF_023091745.1. Taxonomy (NCBI): domain Eukaryota; kingdom Metazoa; phylum Chordata; class Mammalia; order Artiodactyla; family Bovidae; genus Budorcas; species Budorcas taxicolor. The sequence continues at coordinate 80,372,220 of NC_068921.1, read as the reverse complement.
ATGTCTTTTCTGTTTTTTTTTTTTTCTTTTAAATTTTTTTATTGGAGGATAATTGCTTTACAATATCATGTTGGTTTTATACCATACATAGACATGAATCAGCCACAGGTAGACGTACGTCTCCTGCCTCTTGAACCCCCTCCTATCTCCCTCCTCATCCCACCCCTCTAGATTGTCGCAGGGCACTGGGTTGGGCTCCCTGTGTGGCAGCAAATTCCCACTTGCCACCTGTTTCACATGCGGATATGTATCCATGCTATTCTCTCAGCTTGTCCTGCTCCTCCTTCCCCGGCTGTGTCCACAAGTCTGTGCTTTATATCTGCACCTCCTTGCTGCATTGCAAATAAGTTCATCAGTACCATCTTTTAGATTCCATATGCATACCTTAACACACAGGCTTTCTCTTCCTGACCTCTGATAGCTCAGTTGGTAAGGAGTCTTCCTGCAATGCAGGAGACCCCGGTTTGATTCCTGGGTTGGGAAGATCTGCTGGAGAAGGGATAGACTACCCACTCCAGTATTCCTGGGCTTCCCTTGTGGCTCAGCTGGTAAAGAATCCACCTGCAATGCGGGAGACCTGGGTCCGATCCCTGGGTTGGGAAGATCCCATGGAGAAGAGAAAAACTACCCATTCCAGTATTCTGGCCTGGAGAAGTCCATGCACTGTGTAGTCCATAGGGTCACAAACACGACTGAGCGACTCTCACTTTCACTTTTCTGACTTACTTCACTCTGTATAATAGGGTGTTAAGTGGAGATGTCTAATAATGCATTGACCTCCAGCAGCAGAAATCTTTCCCTCCATTTCATGACTTTCGAGGAAAAAAAGGTAAAAGCATTTTTGGAAAGAGGAAGTGAATTTAGCTATTAAGTGTGAGATGTGAAGCATAGGGAATTTACAACAACAAATCTGAGTCTCATTCTGCAAAGGGTACTCAAGGGGAAAATTGGTATTTATCTACAAAGATCAATTTCTGCATTACCTTTTCCACCATGGTGAAATTCTGGCACATTAACAATGTAAATTAAGCATACTTCATGATATCACTCAACATCCTGTAGGGAGAACTCATTAGTATAGTTCAGACCTTTAAAATAAGAAAGCCTTAAGTATTATACAATAAATTAGTTATCAAAGTTTACTGACCAAACTAAATATTTATACACTGATTAACCAAGTTACCACCATCTATTTGAATAATGGCTAGTGGCTGAATATATATGTGTGTGCTATCACTTTAATCCTGTCCGACTCTTTGTGACCCTGTGGACTGTACCCTTCCAGGCTCCTTTGTCCATGGGATTTTCCCAGCAAGAATTTTGGAGTGGGTTGCCATTTCCTGCTCCAGGGGATCTCCCTGACCCAAGGATGGAACCTGCATCTCTTATGTCTCCTGAATGGGCAGGTGAGTTCTTTACCATGAGCATCACCTGTGGAATCCCCAGTGAATGATAAAGTACACATAAACATTTAACCAATGCCTGGCACATCATAAGAACTAAAATCAGGTTAGCTGTTATCATCATCACCATCAGCACCATCAATGCTATCATTCCTCACTCAGAGAAATTAATTCTGCAAATATCAGGTCACTGGAATTTTTACAGTTGGGGTCAATATTTTCCCTCAACATTTAGTTTAGGTTGGTTGACTTCAAAAATTTCTATTTTTCCTTTCAGCTGTTCCGATGTCTAAGAGGGTAAAATGGTATCCAGAGCCTTGAGAACCTGTGATGTGCCTTGTGTAGTAGTTGTTACGAAAACTTGTGTCCTGAGAATGTTCTGACTGGCAATGTCCGGATGGATAGGGGGATTAACTTCTAGTTGCCATTAATGTGAAATCCTAGCATTCCTTCCGTTGGTTCTAAGTGAGGTTTCTTTCAATTTTATTTCTCTTGTATTTATCCTCATTTTTTTCCCTTTGTACATTTTTTCTTTCTTCGGATGCTCCTATCCAGATAGCTACTCCTTCTGTATCATTTCCCCTCTGTTTCCAATCCACCCCATACTGCCAACGTGAGTGGTGAGTGGAATCCCAGCTGGAGCCACTTCTTATTTGGGACTTTGGTGCATTTTTTTTTCCTTTTTAATCTGTACTGGACAATATAAGCTGAAGGTGGTAAGGCAAATACTCTACATTTCTGAGCCCCGGTGGCATTCTTGGTCTTGCCTCTTAAATGTGTTGCTGATTTTTTTTTTTCTGCTGTTGTTAATTCCCTCTATACTTTTGTGCTGTATATCACTGAGCTCACTTAAAAGGAGATTGGCATGTAGATTTCTAGAATCTTTCAATTTGTACAAAATTATTACTGATGTTCTATCTTGCAATTTCTAGTATGAGCTTGGGATTTCTCTCAAATTTAGTATCTATTATACACCCTATGTTGGAGAAAGAAATACCAACCCACTGAAGTATTCTTGCCTGGGGAATCCTGTGGACAGAGGAGCCTCTTAGGCTGCTGTCCATGGGGTCACACAGAGTCAGACATGACTGAAGTGACTTAGCAGCAGCAGCAGCAGCAGCATATACCCCATGTAATCACTTTTTGGTCATTTTTGTCAGATGATTTAGTTCGGTTCAGTCATGTCCGACTCTTTGCGACCCCGTGGACTGCAGCATGCCAGGCTTCCCTGTCCATCACCAACTCCTGGAATTTACTCAAACTCATACCCATTGAGTTGGTGATGGCATCCAACCGTCTCATTCTCCACCATCCCCTTCTCCTCCCACCTTGAATCTTTCCCAGCATCAGTGTCTTTTCCAGCGAGTCAATTCTTCACATCAGGTGGCCAAAGTATTGGAGTTTCACCTTCAGCATCAATCCTTCCAATGAATATTCAAGACTGATTTCCTTTAGGATGGACAGGCTGGATCTCCTTGCAGTCCAAAGGACTATCAAGAGTCTTCTCCAACACCACAGTTCAAAAGCATCAATTCTTCGGCGCTCAGCTTTCTTTATAGTCCAACTCTCATATCCATACATGACTACTGGAAAAACCATAGCTTTGATTAGATGGACCTTTGTTGGCAAAGTAATGTCTCTGCTTTTTAATATGCTGTCTAGTTTGGTTATAACTTTTCTTCCAAGGAGCAAGTGTCTTTTAAGTCACCATCTGCAGTGATATTGGAGCCCAGAGAAATAAAGTCAGCCACTGTTTCCATCGTTTCCCCATCTATTTGCCATGTAGTGATGGGACCGGATGCCATGATCTTAGTTTTCTGAATGCTGAGTTTAAGTCAACTTTTTCACTTTCCTCTTTCACTTTCATCAAGAGTCTCTTTAGTTCTTATTTGCTTTCCGCCATAAAGGTAGTGTCATAAGCATATCTGAGGTTATTGATATTTCTCCTGGCAATCATGAGTCCAGCTTGTGTTTCATCCAGCCCAGCATTTTGCATGATGTACTCTGCATAGAAGTTAAATAAAACATATGTCAAATGATTAGAATACTGAAAGCAAAAGGACAAAAGAGTTCAGCCTTAGATATCCTTGCATGATTCAAGCACATAAATAAAAAATAGTCCGTTAACATTAGCTAAAAAGTAATATAATATATATTGTATTGCATGCTGTATATGTCTTAAGAATCAGGGTTTTTGTTTTGTAAGGTGACTCTTCTCATATTCCATATGGTCATTCATTTAAGTCTTTCTACACAAATATAAGACTATAAATCCTAAGAATGAGTTTCAATACTGTTCCTAAACCACTGATTAACTTCCTGAAACTCTTGGGAGGTAGACATTCATTCTTTGTTTTCTTATCTACTTTTTTGTGGCTTTTTGTCTTTTAGATCATAAGAACTTTGTGGGCACAAAACTGCATTTTTGTTTAAAGTAGCATTTTTATCCACATTTTATTTTGCCTTTAATACATAGCTACACATTAACAAAGTGAAGATTTAGGGACAATATATGGTTGTGCTTTAGTGAGGTTGTTCTTTAGTGGGAAATTGTATATTCTCCTCTAAAATATTCCTCTGACTATTTTGATGGTAGATTTATCTCACTGAGAGACGGCAAGCACCAGAGGGAAGGTTCTTAGTCAATACCAGGGCACTAGTAGCTCTCCTGGCTTGTCAAGTGGTCCACATTGACCAGCTGTCATCAAACAAGAAGGAGGCTTGCTGGAGAAATCTGGAGCCTTGAGTCTGATTCATGTTTCTTTTTACTGATTGGCTTATTAAGAAGTCATTTAATTTATTTGACCTTTAAATTTCTCAGCTACAAATTAAAATAAATAAATAAAAGTTGTCCCTAGGCCATTTATATACATATATGTATGGTGTGTGTTTAGTCACTCAGTGGTGTCTGACTCTTTGTGATCCCCATGGACTGTGGCCCACCAGGCTCCTCTGCCCATGGAATTCTCCAGGCAAGAATACAGGAGTGGGTTACCATGCCCTTCTCCAGGGGATCTTTCTGACTCAGGGATTGAAGCCGGGTCTCCTGCACTGCAGGCAGATTGTCCACTGTCTGAGCCATCAGAGAAGTCAAGAGTGCCCTGATTCTCTTACTCTGCTGCTGCTGCTGCTGCTAAATTGCTTCAGTCATGTCCAACTCTGTGCGACCCTATAGACGGCAACCCACCAGGCTCCCCCGTCCCTGGGATTCTCCAGGCAAGAACACTGGAGTGGGTTGCCATTTCCTTCTCCAACGCATGAAAGTGAAAAGTGAAAGCGAAGTCGCTCAGTCGTGTCCGACTCTTCATCACCCCATGGACTGCGGCCTACCAGCCTCCTCCGTCCACGGATTTTCTAGGCAAGAGTACTGGAGTGGGGTGCCATTGCCTTCTCCGTCTCTTACTCTAGAGTATACTAGATCTTTCTATCAGGAATCTCATATGAATTAGACAGAACACCTGGTGGAGTCCTCTAATTCCATGTCTAGCTAAGCACACAGGCAGGTCAAGAAAGAAACCAAGTTGCTATGATCTGAGATCTTCCCAAAGACCTGTTTGCCTAAAAGCATCACACATTTTAGCTCCAATTATAAAGGGTCCATAATTAGACCGCTTGGTACAGACCTCTAGTGACTTACAGAATTGAACCTTCATTTGACAGCTGCCTTGATGGCAAGCATCTAACAGGTTATATAGCATACAGTAGCTGCTTCAAAAATATTGAAGGAGCAAGGAAAAATGGATCAAGAGAAATATGTTAAACAAGAGCAACTCTATAACACTAGACTACAGTCATTTAAATCATCACACTTGATAACACAAATTGCTTTCCAAACAGAAACAGAACTCATCGATTGGTTAGTATTGAGAAATTAAACTTTAAAAAAGAGCTGTTTTTATTTTTCATTTTCAGATTTTTTTTTAAGAAATAAACAGATAAACAGTCCTGTGAGATAAATGACAAAAGAAGCTATTGGGATTTTCCATTTCATTATATTAACAATCAGATGAAATAAATTCTACAAAAATCACTGAATGCTTTTTCAGGCATCATATATTATTATTCACTGTTTCCTTTGAACCATTTTGTGTGTTGCTTTTGATGCTTAAAATACTTCTAAAATGGGAAATGAGAAAATTTTTCCACCTGTCATGATTTTAAAGACAATCTTTTACAGTCCCTTTTATATTTTCATTTTTGTATATATCCGTGTCTACCCCCAAAGTCTCTATAGGTAACTAAAGTACTTTTTCAGAAGTTAGGAAAATAAATCTAATATTATCCTATATATTTGGGATCATATCACTTATCAAGTACTCTGAAATGTTTTGTTATTGTTTTAAATGGACATATCTTACTTAAAAGAGAGTGAGTATGACCAATCAGGCCATAAATAATTAAGGAGTGATTCTTTGGGGAGTTTCAATCCTTTATTCTGATTACGGTTAAGATTCAATTTTTGGTTCTTATCAGTTTATCAGTTAGCAATGACTCTTGGGCTTCCTAGGTGGCGCTAGTGGTAAAGAATCTACCTGCCAATGCAGGAGACATAAGAGATGAGCGTTTGGTCCCTGGGCAGGGAAGATCCTCTGGAAGAGGGCATGGCAGCCCTCTCCAGTATTCTTGCCTGGAGAATCCCAAGGACAGAGTAGCCTGGTGGGCTACAGTCCATAGGATTACAGAGTCAGACATGACTGAAGCAACTTAGCATGTATGTAATGACTCTTGCTTCTAGTAACAGAGACTTGAGTCTATTGCTTTAGACATACAAGTGCTTATTTTCACAAATAAGAGTCTAGAAATGGCAACCTAGATTTAGAGTGGGTGTCTCATCAGATAATTAGGGTAAGTTTCTCCCATCTATCAGTCTCACCATTTCTATTTTCCATGTTTAAGGAAGCCATAATCCAATATGGCTGCAGTAGCCACAAAATCATCATACCTAGGTTCCAAGTTATGGGCCATGGATAGAAAGCCGTTCAGGTGGATGAGCAAAATTTTTGTAATTCTTGCTTTGAATACAAACCTCTATGTATTTCTCCTAGTCTTACAGAAGTTCAGTTTTGCACTCACACACAGCTGCTTACAGCCCAAGCCTTATCCTCCTTTAGTAATTAAAGCTCCAACTCCAAAATCTGAAAACTTCCATCTCATTCTTATTCTGTATATTTCTCATGATCCCTGTGATTTAGCCTCCCACTGAGTGTCCATAATATGAATTCACCTTCATTTTTGACATATGGGAATTTTTTCCCCTTTTCTAAATTAACACATGGCCATGCATTGAAGTTACACTAAATTTATTATATTTTTCCAATATCTGTTACATTTGCACTATAACATCATCTGTATTAATTAAATTCCTAATATCTATCATTTTGTTATACAGACAGGCTTTATCATAACAAATTTGAATTATTATCCTACAGCCTCTTGTAGCTCATACTCACTTTTGGTCTTGGGAACTTTTTCCATGGAAGATCCTGATTTATAACAAACAAATAAAAAAGCATTGTGTGACAGAAAAAGGATATCTCCTTCTGCTTTCACTACAGCTATTTGTACTATTTGTACTAACTCACTTATATTTCCAAGCTGGATGTCATGGAGATAGAGAGGTACCCAGCAAGATGGCTCATGGTTTGCGGAAACTGGAGCCAAAATCTAACGTCTCATCCCCCCAGGTGGGGCGTCCTTCTCCGTTTTCACAGAGGTGGCAGAAATGGTCCTGGAGAGGGCAGTTGTACTCAATTTTTAAACTTGTTTTTTATACACTAATTCTGACAACCTTTCAGGTGTCATTGTATCACCCGCCATTTCTTCTTTCAAAGTTTTCTAACTCTAAGTACAGTTCATACCAAACACCGTGAGACACGTGTTTTCAGAGTGAAATATTTCCTATAAAACTCTCTTTAATTAAAAACCTAAGCAAATTTAACCATTCTGGGACAGCATCATTGCTATCACAATGAATATATTATCCAAATCAAGGTGTCAAAGCTTAATTTCTTTTTAGTACTCACAATTGAAGGGCTGCTTTGTGTTGTCCAGTATAGCTGGAACTTGCTTAATCTTTATTACTTTCTTCCTAACTGACTGTATGCCTATGGAGATTCCTCAGATGGCTTTCCTGTGGCACTCTGACCCTTAATTTATGATGATGAATGGCACTACATCTGCTGTTACACTTTGTAGCATTTATTTGCCATATATGGTCCTTCTGGTTCTTTTGCTTTGGAATCAGACAGTTGTGTTGTTGTTGTTGTTTTTCTTTTCTATTGAACATACTTCTTGTCTTAGGTCTCACTTGACTTGCAACTTCAAGGTTATTTCAGAGCTGATGGTCTCTTGATATATTCTTCACAATAGTTTTGTTTAACTCTCATAAAATCAGATATAACTTCAGTTCAGTTCAGTTCAGTTGCTCAGTCGTGTCTAACTCTTTGTGACCCCATGAATCGCAGCACGCCAGGCCTCCCTGTCCATCATCAACTCCTGGAGTTCACTCAGACTCACGTCCATTGAGTTGGTGATGCCATCCAGCCATCTCATCCTCTGTTGTCCCCTTTTCCTCCTGCCCCCATCCCTCCCAGCATCAGAGTCTTTTCCAACAAGTCAATTCTTCGCATGAGGTGGCCAAAGTACTGGAGTTTCAGCTTTAGCAGCATTCCTTCCAAAGAAATCCCAGGGCTGGTCTCCTTCAGAATGGACTGGTTGGATCTCCTTACAGTCCAAGGGACTCTCAAGAGTCTTCTCCAACACCACAGCTCAAAAGCATCAATTCTTTGGTGCTCAGCCTTCTTCACAGTCCAACTCTCACATCCATACATGACTACTGGAAAAACCATAGCCTTGACTAGATGGACCTTTGTTGGCCAGGTAATGTCTCTGCTTTTCAATATGTTATCTAGGTTGGTCATAACTTTTCTTCCAAAGAGTAAGCGTCTTTTAATTCCATGGCTGCAATCACCATCTGCAGTGATTTTGGAGCCCCAAAAAGATAAAGTCTGACACTGTTTCCACTGTTTCCCCATCTATTTCCCATGAAGTGATGGGACCAGGTGCTATAATCTTCATTTTCTGAATGCTGAGCTTTAAGCCAACATTTTCACTTTCCTCTTTCACTTTCATCAAGAGGCTTTTTAGCTCCTCTTCACTTTCTTCCATAAGGGTGGTGTCATCTGCATATCTGAGGTTATTGATATTTCTCCTGGCAATCTTGATTCCAGCTTGTGCTTCTTCCAGCCCAGAGTTTCTCATGATGTACCCTGCATAGAAGTTAAATAAGCAGGGTGACAATAGACAGGCTTGACAGACTCCTTTTCCTATTTGGAACCAGTCTGTTTTTCCATGTCCAGTTCGAACTGTTGCTTCCTGACCTGCATACAGATTTCTCAAGAGGCAGATTAGGTGGTCTGGTATTTCCATCTCTTTCAGAATTTTCCACAGTTTATTGTGATCCACTCAGTCAAAGACTTTGGCATAGTCAATAAAGCAGAAAAAGATGTTTTTCTGGAATTCCCTTGCTTTTTTGATCATCCAGTGAATGTTGGCAATTTGATCTCTTAAGTAATAGCATCCTATTCTTTACTCTGTTATCTGTTTCCTTCGGACAACTAAAAAGTATTCAATCATTTCTTCTTCACTACTTAAAAAAAATCTATAAGCGTTCCCATTTATTGTTTTTGGTTTGCAGTCACTAAGCTGTGTCTGCCTCTTTGCAACCTCATGGACTGCAGCACAGTAGACCTCCTTGCCCTTCACTGTCTCCCAGAGTTTGTTCAAATTCATGTCCATCGAGTCGGTGATGCCATCCAAGCATCTCAGGCCGTGCTCTCCTCTTCTCCTTTTGGCTGCAGTCTTTCCCAGCATGAGTATCTTTACAAATGAGTCAGTTCTTTGCATCAGGTGACCAAAGTATTGAAACTTTAGCTTCAGCATCAGTCCTTCCAATGAATATTCAGGGCTGATTTCCTTTAGGATTAACTGATTTGATGTCCTTGCAGTCTAAAAGACCCTCAAGAGTCTTCTCCAACACCACAGTTCAAAAGCATCAATTCTTCACTGCTCAGCCTTTTTTGTGGTCCAACTCTCACAGATATACATGACTACTGGAAAAGCAAGTATTTGACTATATGGAGCTTTGTCGACAAAGAGATGTCTTTGCTTTTTAATATGTTTGTCATAGCTTTCCTTCCAAGGAGCAAACATCTTTTAATTTCATGGCTGCAGTCCCCATCCACCATGTTTATGTTCCCAATATTATCACTTAAAATAATAAATTGTGTGTTGTGTATATCCTTTATATAATCAACTTTATTTCAATAAGATAATGGTAGACATTTAATATACATGTTATCAATAAAATGGCATGCTAGACAATTACATCTAGTATGTGCAGTTTGAAGAAAACAATTTTACTTCCAAACATAGTATATGATTTATAAACTAATCTTCAGAGACTTTTGAGAATTGTGCAGGCTTTGAGTAAACAGTGACTAAGTAAAAGAATTAGAAGACTTAAATTCTGGTATTGTTCAAACCAAAAGTTTATTATGTGATGTTTGACATGTCACTTAACTTTTCTGATACTTTGGTGTATATATATATATATACACACATATATATATATGTATATATAGAACAGTAATATCTGACCTTGCTGATTTGAAGGAGGATCGTTTTAAGAGCAGATGTAATAATAGACTTCCAAGATTGCTCGCTCAGTGGTAAAGAATCTGCCTGCCAATGCAGGAGACACAAGAGACTTGGGTTCAGTCCCTGGATTGGGAAGATGCCCTGGAGGAGGAAATGACATCCTGATCCAGTAGTCTTGCCTGGAAAATTCCATGGACAGAAGCCACTGGCGGCCTGCAGTTCATGGGGTCTCACAGAGTCAGCCACGACTGAGCAACTGAGCACACACGCACACACTACTACTAATCATAAAACCACGGTGTAAAAACTTTAAAGTATCGCAAATGCAAAGAGCAACTGACAGAAGCAACAGTAGCAGACGAGCTCCCCCTCGCCCCATTAAGTATTCTCTGGAAGATATTTATAATTATGATTGTCTTATTAAGTATTTTTTATTAATTAGGTACTTACTTTACAGTAGCTGACATTCTAGGGGATGGAAATAGACAATAGACAAGCACACAAATAGAACTGGTATACCTTGGTGAAATGTGCAATGGTGTTAACCAGACCATGTGAAAAGGACTAAAGAACTGAATTTGTTGTGTGTATGGGTGGAGTCACTGTAAACAGGATATTTATGTAAAGCTTTTGAGAGGATAAAATCTGAGATAAGATTTTTAGAATAAGAAGTAGCTAGCCAGTACCTCAGTGAGAGTTATAAACAATAGTGTACATGGCCATGAAGAATGAGATAGGCGGGTGAATCTTGAATATATTTGGGAAGAAGACTTGGGTATGTTTGTTGATATATTGAATGTAAAAGATGAGAATAAGAAAGTTTAAATAAAAGACTTTCGATTTGAGGAACTGAATAAATAATAGTATTACTTACTGTGATTAGAAGAAATATAAGAATGAATTAGGGCTTCCTAGGTGGTGCTAGTGATAAAGAACCTGCCTGCCAATGCAGGAGACAGAAGAGACCCAGGTTCCATCCCTGGGTGGGGAAGATCCCCTGGAGGAGGGCATGGCAACCCACTCCAGTATTATTGCCTGGAGAATCCCATGGACAGAGGAGCCCAGTGGGCTACAGTCCATGGGGTTGCAAAGAGTCGGACACAACTGAAGTGACTTAGTACACACACAGGAAAGGACGTATACAGAGCAGGAGAACAAGAGGTCTGTTTTGGACTCATTGCATTTGACATATATGTGAAACTCCCAAGTGAACATGCCAAAAATTATATATACTTTTGGAATTTAGAGGAAAAATAAATGCCAAAGATATAAATTCTTTATCATTAATGTATGCAGGTTTTTTGACAGCAAAGAAAAGAATGAATTCGTGGAGAGTTTGTAGATAGATAATGTGTATGAAAGAGAGAGAGGAATTGATGATAACAAAAAGCAAGATGAATGTTCAGTGTTTGGAATCCACTTTTATGCTCCATGCTTGTATCAAGATCATTTAGAAAATGTATTAAATAATAGCAAAAACTGAAACAGCCTTGAGTAACCCAGATAATAAAGAACCTGGAGTACACGTTGGAGGTTGAAATTTTACCAAAGGAGAAATGGTTTCCAATGTACACTGAGAAAAGGCAGAATAAGGACAAAGGTTGCATGCGGTTTGGAGACTTACGGGTGAAATATTGATGGAGTTCCTGTAAGATTGATTTTTGCATCCCAGTGAATTCATAAGCAAGGCTTTCAGAAATGGGAGAAGGTTTTCTTTTTCCTTTTTTTCTTCTTTGAGATTTTGGAAGAAAAGAGACAGAATGAAATATTTGTCTGGTAGAGTGGAAAAACAATCTTTCTAGAGTCAGATAATAGGGTTGCTAATGAGGAAATTGTGCACCTTTCAAGTGACCTGGAGGAGAAACAAAGTTTGAACAACTCTGAAACTAGATACGAATATTATTATTCTTGTTCTTGTTCTAGGCACAACAGTGAGGAGGTGTGCAGTAATTCTCACTGCTTTACAAAGTCCCTTTAGCCCTGTATCTTCCACATGTGTTTTTGTTACCCTCAAACTGGGATTTAATCAGAGTATATTAGATCTGGCAATGACCTTGAGGATCATTCTTTCCAACTGTGTCATTTTATATGTAAGACAAGTGAGGCCCCTGGGAGTCTAATGATTTATACAATTGTACGACTGTGCTGCGGCAGTCGCCAGCCTTCCTCTGCTGTTCAGTGCTGTATACAAGAACTTAGAGTGCTGCCATTAGGAGATTTTTAATCACTGAACTTCCCTGATTGTCAGTCAGAGATATCAAAATATTTTCCCTTTCTATGGGTGCGTATGATACAAAAAATTAACTTGGAAAGAGGAAATACATTACAATATATATTATTGTTCTAATATTTCCTTTGTGAAGATGACAAAACCATGGAATATATATTACAATGTGGGTAATATGGTTTTCGTACATTATTAGAACTTTTAAAATTAAATGATTTAATTATTACAGAAAGATAGATTGCATTTTTCTACATTATCTTATAGATTTTCTTTCACCCTTTACACAGAATAGTCTAAACACGTCATAAAACAGAAATGAGGCACACAAATATGGATAAAATATATCTACATAATTAGGGAATTTAATTAATGATATTTTCTATTGGCCTCTATTTTATATACTTGAACTGTCTATAAATGCAATTTTAAAGTTCCCAAGTGTAGCAAGTAGGCCAGATATGAATTTCAAGTGTCTCATTAGTGAAAATCGTCTTTGAAGTTGCAAATGGGAAAAAAAAAAATTATTTGCACATAGAATCTTTCCAACAGAGGATCTCAAAACATATTTAATTGTGACATGATTTATGTAAAGCAAGAAGAGTGCCAAGAAAAGTCTTTATTTTTTTCTTATGCAAGAGCATGCTATGAGAATAAATGATTACTGACTATCTGCTTCACAAACTACTAGCACAGTTTAAAAATATTTTTCACTCCAGGAAGTCTGTCCTATAATACTTAATGCTTCTTTCTCTTCTCATTTCTGATTTCTTCCATAACTCATTAGACAGCTGATGGAACTACACATGGAATAAAGTAGCTGTGTTTCTTCCCTCATATTAAATAGTAAAGGTCATTTGCCTAGGTTTTTTTTTTTTTCTGCCAATAAATTTTTCTTGTGAAATTCTAAAACAATGAAGAAACTCAGACTATGGGTATAATTTTCAAGCAAAATTCATACCATTTCTTAACTGATACAATGTTTTCAATCTACCTTCTTTTCCCTTTTTATTGCAGTATAGAATGTTTTTTTACAGAGTCCAATTAATAGTTTTGAAGTAGCAATATGGAGTTTAATTATTAATATTAAATCAGGAAATGTTTATATGGATAGTAGAATAAATAGATTATAAATTTTAAGGATCACTAACCCAAGGGGGCTTCTCGGGTGGCTCAGTGGGTAAAGAATCTGCCTGCATTGCAGGAGACCCAAGAGACGTGTGTTCGATTCCTGGGTTGGGACGATCCCCTGGAGGAGGGCATGGTGTTCCACTTCAGTATCTTTGCCTGGAAAATCCCATGGGCAGAGGAGCACAGCAAGCTATAGTGCATGGGGTCACAAAGAGGGAGACAAGACTGACATAACTGAACAGGCCATTGAAGGAGAATGTTTCTAGAGGAACAGAATTGCAAATTATGAACCACACACAAATAAAGCAAATCTATTGACTGGTTTTGTTGATTGTATTTAGTTGACTTCATTTATTTTGAAATAATAAGATTGAAATGAAACTGTAGCTATATATATTTGTGTATAGATAATACTTCTGTATTATATATAAATATTGAGTGAATAATAAATAGAATGAATGGAATTTGGTATATAAGTGCTAAGGAAGTTGTTTTGTTTTGTTTTGTTTACAGAAACATTCTGTAAGGACAACCTCAGAAAAGTCCAAAACTAATAAACCAGGCCGACATATCTTTAGTATTGAGAGTTAGGTTGGGATAAAAAGAAGAAGAAAAGATTTTCTCATGTCTCAAAGTTATCTGCAAAACAGAAAGGGGTAAAGTAAGAGATGTGTGCTTGTTTAAAATAATAGAAATGTATTTAACTATGTGGATATAATTAAAATATATAATGTAATTCTATAACATTAAGCATATTTATTATAATTTCTTGCTTGATAAAGAGAGCAAAGCTAAACCAACATTTTTAGAAGCAGTGGTGTAAAATACAGTATGCATGTCCTTCTCATAATTAGTCAAGAAGTTGGTTGTCCAGAGCTAGCATGCCCAATCCCATATATCTTAATCTTTTTATCAGGAAAACCTTCAAAAATGTACAAATTAAATGGGATAGTATAACTAATCCGTCACTGTTTCACCGCCAGTTTTGAAGAGTTGTTCTTAATGTTCTGACATTTTTAAAAATTGAAGTGTAGTTATTTTGCAATGTTAAATTAGTCTCTACTGTACTGCAGAGTGAGTCAGCTATATGTATGTTCACATATACCTGCTCTTTTTTGGATTTCCTTCCCATCCAATTGACCACAGAAAATTGATAGGATTCCCTGTGTTGCACAGTAGGTTCGCATTAGTTGTCTATTTTGAACTTCCCAAATGGCACTAGCAGTGAAGAATTCGCCTCCCAGTGCAGAAAATGCAGAAGCCCCAGGTTCAATGCCTGGGTCGGGAAGATCCCCTGGGGGAGGAAATGGCAACCCACTCCAATATTCTTGCCTGGAGAATCCCTTGGAGAGAGGAGCCTGGTGGGCTACAGTCCATGGGGTCACAAAGAATTGGACACAACTGAGCACCTAATCACACAGTTATCTATTTTATACATAGTATCAGTAGTGTGTATATATCAATATTAACCTCTCAATTCATCCCACCCCTTGTTTGGCGTCCATATATTTATTCTCTATGTTTGTGTCTCTATTTCAATGTGATTAGTTTCAAAATATATATAGCCATATAATCATAGTCTATCTCATAAACATATCCATCACCTCCAAAAGCTTTTATCTCATATTAAAAGAACTCATTATTAATAAAAAAATTATTTTATGGTAAATTACTCTCAAAAATTAGCTTATTGTTATTTAGAATAATCTAAACTACGGTTGACGTTCCCTTTATTTAAATCTTAAAAAGAATTATTCATGAAAACCAAAGTATTATTCTGTTTTATATTATTAGTCAACACACATTTTTATGATTTTGCATAGACTGTTGTTTTGAAATTATTTTTACTTCCTTGAAGAGCTTTCTTTGGGAAAAAAAATGTTGTACATTGAAGCCTAAGGCTTGCAGAAAAGTAATTGTGTCAAAAGGGGAAAAAAAAAACACTTGGTTTATGACATCAAATAATAATAGTTTGAACCATAAAAAATTGCATAGGCTTAGAAACATGTTGATCTTCAAAACTGTGATGTCATATGATTCCACCTAACTCTTGCTGTATCTTGAGGAATGCATGGCCATAGGATTTTTGTTGTGTCCCAAGAGACTCCCTGAATCCTCTCAAAGAGACTCTATTCCTTTTCCAAGGAAATGAAGCATATTTTATTAAACATGCCCCTGTTTAAAGAACATGCATTACAACACTCAAGGAAAAAGCAGGAGCTAATGTTAAGATTTTTCTCAGATCTTCACCACATGGAAGAAGTGCTAATTAGTGACAGTACATAATTTGAACAATTGCTACTGACAAAGTTCTTCATCAGTATGTTTCAAGATTCCAACAAGTTTCCTTGATTTGAAATTAAATCAGTTTCATGCAAAGGAACTCAGAATAATGGAAATCCCCATCAAATATTATAGAAATAGGTAGTTTGGTCAACCACAGATTACATCTCATTACCATTTAATCTTTTTTGGAGTTTCTCAGGTGGTGGTAAAGAACCTCCCTGACAATGCTATAGTCCTAAGAGATGTGAGTTCTATCTCTGGATTAGGAAGATCCCCTGGAGAAGAAAATGACAACCTGCTCCAGGATTCTTGCTTGGAAAATCCCACGGACAGAGGAGCCTGGAGGGCTGCAGTCCATGGAGTCACAAAGAGTAGGACACGATTGAAGCGACTTAGCACACACACACATGCCATTTATATTTTATTAAAATAACATACTTCTGCACAAACTAGATTTTTCTTATTCTAATAGTGGTTTTAACTAAAAAACATACGTTAAACCAATACACATGCAAAGAACAATATTCAAAATAACTTTATTTCCTCCTTATCATCTAGCCTAGACTCAAATGCTGCTTCTATAGACATCAGGTTATAATAATTTAAAATACATTGCATTTATTCTTCAAAGTGTATGTGTAATGCAGAACAGTGAACACAGTATGTTTGCAGTAAATGTTTTGGGAAGAGAATAACCTATAAGGGAATAAAGGCACAAGAAAGAATGACAAGATGTTTGAAATTTCCTACTCACTTTGTATATAAGAAAGCAACATTCATAAACAAATTAAGAATGTACAATATGGGTACAGCACAAGATTTCCCATTATTTATTTTTCAAAATTATGCACATGAATGTATTTCATCTTAGGTATGATATATTTGAAGAAACTGCAATGATCTGCCAGTATATTGAGGAATCTTCTATCTTACAATGACCTTTAAAGAGCATTCTTTCAACATAAAGGAAACAAAATGGTCTTATTGAAGTGAAATTAATTATCTTTGCCATCAAAAACAATTCATCAAATTATGTATCTCACAGTGCTATACACTCTACATTAAGAATTTTAAAAAATATATGAGTATCCGCAGAATCAGTGCTCAAAAATAAATTACACTGATACTGAATTAAAAAAAAATAGACTTGATGGTTTTCAAAAATAGGACAAAAATAAACACTAAAAGTTATGCTTTGATTTATGTTTTCTATTTAAAAAGTAAAGATTTTCTTCCTATTAACACAACCAGAGTAGAATGTGAATGCAGGTGCAATCCACAAGTCCAGTTTGGTACAAGTTCCAACTTGAAAAATGCTGTTAACTATTATAAAGAAAACACTGTGTGTGTGCGTGCGCACTTGCGCGCACAAGTATGTAGATAAAGAAGCCTTACATTAGGCACATTCTGTGGAAATGTTACTCCCAAGTTCCTATGATTTCCAAGAGATACGTTCTTATAGGATTATAAATTTTATAGCCAAGCAAAATTTTGGATGAGCTGTTTTGCTGTCTTTTTAAATTTTCATTTCTCTATGATTATTTTATTGCCTTGGTGCTTTAAGGTGGTCACCAGAATGTCAAAGGACTTATTAAATCTTTTCATATTCCAACCAAAATGTTTAACCAGTGAGAGAAAAAGGGCATAGTACTAATTTTAACCTAAACTTTGAGAGAAACCCAATGATATTCTCTCACAAAGCATAAATATTTGCACAATGGATTGATAACAAGACCTTCAGCTCCTCTGTGAAAACAGGAGAAAACTAAATACCAAAACGCATGGAGGCACCAAGGCTAGCATTATATATATATATATATGGGCTTCCCTTGTGGCTCAAATGGTAAAGAATCTGCTTGCAATGCAAGAGACCTGGGTTCGATCCCTAGGTTGGGAAAATCCCCTGGAGAAAGGAATGGCTACCCAGCCCAGTATTTTTGCCCAGAGAATTCTCTGGACAGAGGAGCCTGGCAAGCTACAGGGCATGGAGTCACAAAGAGTCAACCATAACTGAGTGACTAACACACACACATTGAATATGTGCATACATTATATATTATACAAAATTATATATAATTATATGTATATAATTTTATATTTCACTGTTTTAAAAGTTATTTTGAACCAATTGTCCAGTTTGAGACAAAATCAATATCAAAAGTTAAAATTCCATTTTTAAATTAAATAAAATAAGAAGAAGCTTTGAGTAATACCTATTGATAATTAGAATTTTCAAACATATTGTTTTCAGAAAAAAATTAAACTGGGGCTCTAATACTCCAGACATGGAGACCAGAAATAGGCTAACACAAACACACACGAGTTTTACTCTTTCAGTTTCTACTTCTGTGTTTGGTTTTTTTCCTGGAAATATAATATTTGTTTTCAACATCCCTCACTAGAATTCCATTCAGAATAGATGGAATATGTGTTGGGAGTTCGAAACACATGCTCTAGATATCAGTACGCTACAGAAAAATTTCAGCATTTCCTTCCCTCTTCCAAACTCAGATAATCTCTATTATTATAACTGTAAGTAAGTAAGTATAGTCGCTCAGTCATGTCTGACTCTTTGTGACCCCATGGACTGTAGCCCACCAAACTCCTCTGTCCATGGGATTCTCCAGGCAAGAATACTGGAGTGGGTTGCCATTTCTTTCTCCAGGGGATCTTCCAGACTCAGGGATTGAACCTGGGTCTTGCACATCACAGGCAGATGCTTTACCCTGTAAGACCAATTTTCTTTTTAAAATGCTGTAATGTTCATAAATGTTTGCAATGCTGGCATTTTAATTAGTCTATGTTATCTCACCACAGGAAAATATATTAGAAATGGTAGAAAAAAATTAAAAAAGAAAAGCATTTCCCACCATCTAGAGATTGTGGCAACTTATTAGCATTAGCAAAGCTATTTGTGGTCTTTCCCCTTTGCTGGTTACGCACTGAAGCACCTCCTATATGTAGAAACCATATTTGAAAACCATATGCACATGTTTTTAGAGGCTGTTCTTTCACTTTATTCTTAATCTTGGTATAATCTTTAAATGCTTAAAGATTTGTAAAACTTATTACTTCAGGTTTACCTTTGATTCAGCTTACTACTATAAATTACAGTTAGTGCAGGGACTTAGAAATCTGTGTGTAATTATAGAATGTATAACAATATATTGCAGTGAGTTGAATGAACCTAGAGTCTGTCATACAGAGTGAAATAAGTCAGAAAGAGAAAAACAAATACGGCATATTAATGTATACAAATAGAATCTAGAGAAAATGGTACTGATGAACTTACTTTCAGGGCAGGTATAGAGATGCAGACACTGAGATTAGATTTGTGGACACAGCAGAGGAAAGAGCGGGCAGGATGTATGCTAACAGAATATAGCACATGTGTATACATATGGCTGATTCACAATGTTGTTCAGCAGAAACGTAGCCATTGTAAAACAATTATACTCTAATTAAAAATAATCATTTAAAAAGATGTGGTGGTTTGGTTTGAGTTGCTTTGGCTGTGAACCCAATCCTGAGCAATAGCTGGGACAAAGGAAGATAAGGGTCTTGCATTCTTGACATGAGAAATATATAAGAGCATCTCTTACACATGGAGGACTCAGAGAAATGTCACTCAACAAGCACGGCTTCTGAAGGCTAACATCAGATAATTAATAACATTGCAATATATGTCAATGGTGTAATTTATTTATTCAGTATACATATATTTATTCCATGCCTTCTCTGTCTCAGGCACCGTGCTGTATGCACACAACAAATGTGGCTCCTTTAGTAACGATTCAGTGAAGGAGACAACAAGAAAGGAATCAGGGCATAAACAAAGCCATAATTTCTGATTTTCACAAAGAAGAGAAAGGAGTAAAAAAAAAAAAAATTTGAGAGCTTGAAGCAGGACATAAGGAGAATATCTGATTTAGTTTTAAAAATCAGGCAAGATGTCTCTGAGAAAGTGACAGGTAAGTAACCACGTGAATAAACACATGAGCACCCTTGCTGTGCACTCTCCATGATGCGCTGTTTTAGGGGACATGCTAAAGTACAAAATGCGCTCATCTCCATTCAAAATTCTTCCAATCCATTCATTGGATGGTCAGAATCTAAAAGAGAGAGCTCTATACATCCCATCTGCATTTAGGGGGCATGCTGCTAAGTCATTTGGTCATGTTTGACTCTTTGCAACCCCATGGACTGTAGCCCTCCAGGCTCCTCTGTCCATGGGATTCTCCAGGCAAGAATACTCAAGTGGGTTGCCATGCCCTCCTCCAGGGAATCTTGCCAAACCAGGGATCGAACCCCAGTCTCCTGCATCAGCAGGTGGGTTCTTTACCGCAAGTGCCATCTGAAAAGCCCATTTAGGGGGTGCAATTGAAAATTCTGAAACTAGAATCTGCTGTTTCCTTAGACCTCTATTCAGTAGACACACTTTCCTTTATTGGGTCCTGTTTTTATAAGAAGATCTATAAATTTTAAGAAGCAAATCAAAAGGGAATCACACATTTGGAAGAACATACACATTTTGGCTGTGTGAAAGATAAATGCAATGTGTCTTCCTTTGATCAGAGAGGAGCCTCTGAAGAATTAACTCCACAGTCAGCACAGAGGGGTAATTCGTTCAGCATCTTTGAATTTCATTCTGACTTTTTAAATGACGCACGCTCCTCTGATATTTTAAAGATCACTTGTCATTACATGTTCCTAATTTGTCATTTGATAGATTCAAACAGCCCTGAAGAAGCATCTCTGATTCAAAAGAATGATTCTTTAATTTCAGGCCCCCCTCTACTTCCCGTCAATGTGGCAGGGTGTCCCAGCTGAGCTCAAACCAAGATTCCATTTGAATGTTTGTGAAACGGGGAGGCTGTGCAGCTCTCTGGCATATATTTTTATGATTGGCTCAAGGGCTTTCAGGAGTGTTCGCTGGATTTAGGGGTGGAAACAGATGGAGATATGTGCAAAAGTGTGATATACAGAGAGTGGGTGGAGGGAGCAGAGAGATAAACAGAGGCAGAACGAGATGCAGAAAGTGATGAAATGGCTTTTGACTGCCCACATGGCAGATTCTTTTTGTGAGAGTTCTGTAGTGAGAGTGAATGTATTAAGGTCCTCCCGAGAATTGGCGCTTGCAATTTTGGAGAGTGAGAAGTTCAGTGAAGACTCAGGGAAGCCAGTGCTGTGATTTAGTCTGAGTCCAAAGCCCTGAGGGCCACGTAAACCTGCGTTTGTTCACATCCAAGTCAAAGAACTGGAGAAGATGGGACAAGAGGTCCCAGTTCGAACAAGCAGGCAGGAAGCAAAAGTAATTAAATTATCATTCCTCTAACTTTTGTTCCATTTGATGACTCTTAATAGATTAGATGATGTCCACTCACATTGGGGAGATTAATCTGCTGAGTCCACAGAGGCAGAACTAATCAAATCTAGAAAAATCCCTCACAAACACACCTAGAAATAATGCTTAATCTGGACATTTCATTGACGATCATGTTGACATGAAAAGTTAATACCACAGTGGTGTTAGAATCAGAAGTATTTTAACAATAGCAAGTAAACAACAACAGTAAAACCTTTCCAGAAGCAGTTAGATCAGGATTACAGAAACGAGTGAAATCCAAATTTGAATTGAGGCTAATGCTTCCTTTCTCCATCTCGGAAACATTGCTGTTTTGTTTCACAAACTTATACTCTGAGGGTTTCCCTAATGGCTAAAATGGTTCAGAATCTGCCTGCCTTGCAGGAGACCTGGGTTTGATCCCTGGGTTGGAAAGATCCCCTGGAGAAGGGAATGGCAATTCACCCTAGTATTCTTGCCTGAAGAATTCCATCAACAGAGGAACCTGTCAGGCTACAGTCCATGAGCTGCAAAGAGTCAGACAAGACTGAGAGATTAACACACACACACATACTCTGGGGGCTCATATACCAGCAGAGGCAGAGGATGGTAACTTGCTGAAGCCAGAACAGATGGTATCGTGTGGAAATTATCAGAAACACATGGAAGCATCAATAGCAAATCTCAGAGCAGATTATTTGAAACCACCAAGAGTCCCTGGCGCTGAGTTCCTGTAGTTATAAAAGGTAGGATCTAACAATTAACAATGTAGTCACTCAGTTGTGTCCAACTCTTTGCAACCCCATGGACTGCAGCCTGCTACTTTCCTTTGTCTATGGAATTCTCCAGGCAAGAATACTGGAAAAGGTAGCCACTTCCTACGCCAGAGGATCTTCCCGACCCAGAGACTGAGTCCAAGTTTGCTGCATTGCAGGCAGATTCTATACCATCTTAACCAACAGAGAAACCCAAGTTCTACTAATTAGTTCACAACACTTACGTACGTACTGCTTATTCATACACTGATGGTAAAAGTATAAAGGAAGAAACATTCTCATGACCTTGGGTTGTGTGATAACAAACTTCATTATCACACCCAAGTGTAAATGCGGAATAGGGAGGAACATTTCAATAAGTTAATGGTGAATCAGCAACAAAACCCAGTTAATCACTGCTGTTTTCACTCTTCAGGTAGTTTGTTGACTTCTTACAGATACAGTCACAATTTTAAACCATGATTTATGGAGTAATCTTCCCATGGAGTTTTTTAATGCCATGTGATTGATGCTTTTAATGAAATTATAAAAAAGATGTTTCCAATATTGTATTTAAAACTTTAAAGTGTAGGATTTAATCTTGGTATCCAATTTCACTCTTACCTTATTAAAGACACAAATCTGAAAATCACCAATTAATTAGGTGACATTTTTAGGTTACTTCTACTCTTGACTTCCTTGAAATAATTGGGTCAATTTATTTTACCACCTGTCTTCCAAAAAGTTGACTTTGTCTTTGTTATATGTTCAGAAATCAAATACTAACCTAATGGAACATATGAAAAAAAATGCAAAAACCCCAAACGAGTTGTGAAAGAGTATGTATATTTTAAATGCTCTCAACACTTTTTGTCATCTCTCCTTTACTCCCAGAACCTTTCCATTCCTCCATCAAGTTGTTGTTATTTAGTCTTACGTTATGTCCGTCTGTTTGCGACCATGTGAACTATAGCACAGCAGCATTCTCTGTCCATGGGATTTCCCAGGCTTGGCTATTGGGGTGGGTTGTCTTTCCCTTCTCCAGGGGATCCTCCTGACCCAAGGATCCAACCCACATCGCCTGCATTGGCAGGTAGATTCTTTACCACTGAGCCACCTAGGAAGCCCCTCCATCAAGTGGTAGAAACTATTTCTCCTCTTCTTGAACTTTGTGGGTCGTATCTTTGTGATAGCTACAACTAACAGAGTAAGAAAGAAGCAAAGCTATGTGACTGAATTTAGACCATAAAATGGGATAGGACTTTTCTCTCTGTATCTTATATTTATTGTGAAGTTTAAGACACATGGAGAAACCCATGGGGAGAGGAAACGAATTCTCAGCCCTCATCCTTTAGCTGATCTCCTGGTCATCAGCCAGTCAAAACTCTATGGTGAGAAATAAACCATCTTGGAAATGGACCCTCCAGCCTCTAGGAAATTGTCTCAGCTGATGCTGCGTGCACTGCCACTAAGCCAATAGAACTTAATATGCAATATACGTCATATATTACAATAACATATTATATAGGCATATGTCACTATCAGAAAAGACTCTGATGCTGGGAAAGATCGAAGGCAAAAGAAGTAGAGAGGGGCAGAGGATAAGATGGTTAGATAGCGTCAGCAACTCAGTTGACATGAATCTGAGCAATCTACGGGAAATAGTGAAAGAGAGGGAAGCTTGTGGTTCTGCAGTCCATGGGATCGCAGCACAACTTAGTGGCTGAAAAACAACAACAAATACATCACAATATTTATAATGTCATACATACAAACTCTTCTGCTGGATGTGAACTGGACAAATACTTTTGAGTCTGCAGAGTTGATTTCTTCCATCACCAGGTTCCTCACTCATCGTTTCTGTCCCCTGCCAACAACCCTCCCTCACATCTCCTCAATCAGCTTACGCAAGCTGACCACTGTGTTTTATTAGCTTGCATTTTAAGTGTTAAATTTCAGGAAAAGGAAGGAAATTGATTGCATATGCTAGGTACCAAGCACCACCAAATGTTTTACTATTAAATTAAAATTATTTCAGTTTTACTGTCCTTTATTTTGTTTTGTTGTTGTGGGTTGCTTTGTGGGTTTATTTGTTTTGTTGACAAACATACTTTGCAGACCTTTGAAGTACAGCAGTGCTTTTCTTTTTCCTCACGTGGGTTCTGCAACATCCCTGCTGCAAAGTTCTACAAGTAGATGCGGCGGGGAGGGGTGGACGCACCTCAGTACATTCAAGCTTAAGAGGGTTATTGAATAGAACTTGAAGACAGGGCACTCACTGGAATATTAACCTTGTGCCTCTTCCCATTGCTCAGAGAAGTGTCTCAAAACAACTTGCTCCTGTCACAACAGCAGGACATAAACAGAACTTACATGGTCCCTGTACTGTCAGGAAATAAGAATTTGAACATCAGTATATCTAGTTACACGCTTAAAAATATATTACTAGCAATTCAAATATCGTCAATTAGTGATATTGTTTCATCATTATAGAAGTATATAAATATAGTGTCTAATATTTTCTTCCCATGCTTCATTAAAAAACCACCCTCTAACTTGGTTTAGAGTAATCCTTGGGCATCCCTCGTGGCTCAGCTGGTAAAGAATCCACCCACAATGCAGGAGACCTGGGTTTGATCCCTGGGTTGTGAAGATCCCCGGGAGAGGGTACAGCTAACCACTTTAGGATTCTGGCCTGGAGAATTCCATGGACCTTATAGTCCATGGGGTCACAAAGAGTCAGACATGACTAAGTGCTTTCACTTCACTTCATTTTCCTCTGTTGCTTGGTGGCTGTTGTTGCGATGGCTGTGCCATCTGTGAATAAGGTTTTCTTCTTTATTTCTCATCATATATGAGTTGACCAATAAATATTGTTTCTTTAAAACATTCATGTATTCCCAATCTGCAGTGAGATTGTAATGCTTTGGAGCATTCCCCTAGATAAACAAACTATGATTTAGTCTATAATCAAAGTTATTATTTAGCTTACGGGAAATAATATATGGTATGAAATTCTGTTTACATTTTTTCAATACGATATTATCTTTCTACCTGAGAAGGCTCATAACAGTATAGATGATGCTATCAGATGTTGTATTTCAGTGGCATCAGCCATTTCTGTGTGTGTGTTACATGCTTGATTGTGTCTGAATCCTTGCAACTCCATGGATTGTAGCCCACCAGGCTCCTCTGTCCATGGAAATCTCCAGGCAAGAATACTGGCGTCCATTGCCATTTCCCTCTCCGGGGGATCTCTCCAATCTAGAGACTGAACCTTGGTCTCCTACAGTGCAGGAAGATTGTTTACTCTCTGAGCCACCAGGGAAGGCCTCAGACATTTCTAACCACTCAGATTCAGTCTTAACATGTATACAAAAGCGTCACATATAAAAAGAAAGGGAATTCGTTTAAACTCTTTCAGCAACCAAGCCAATGGTCTTTCTTCTGGCCAAAACAATCCTAATATTTTACTTATAATGCCATAAAATTAAATTTGCCCTTCTTTCACTAATTCCATATTGTTTATAGCTTCCTGTTAGTGTACTTTCTAGTGTGTATGCAGTTTTGATCATTTAAATCATAGATACGTGTCAACTATTTTCTAGAATTTGAGCCCATTTATCCTCTTTATAATTTACTATTTTGTGTTTCATCTTTGAACTTTGTGAAACTCCTATAGAAGTTGAGACAACTTCTTAGATTCATATAGTGGATAATATTTTATACTTATTTCAGTAGTACTGACTTTCAACTGCTATAATTTTAATCCCATCTAAAAGCAACAATCAAAAACGATGTGAGTCACTAAAGAAAATAAATAGCTTAAATCCATGGATGTGGCACACATATCTTTTTTCAATTCATCTGTGCTGAATTTGTCATCTACTCTTTTCTAAAATGCACAGCAGGAAGTTTACAAGGTCCCATTAGAAGCAATCACTGCATGATCAAACAGAGGGAAGAAAACGAGCTTTGTATTTTCAAACAGAAATAGGATTTAAAGAACAACCTATGATCAGTGGTTTGTTATTTCTCTTTAGGCCTTAAACTTTGATTTCTCTTATGAATTCTTACGCTATTAAAGCTTCAGATGTTTATTGACTAAGTCACTAAAGTGTACAAAATTAGCACAGAGAGTGTTTGAAATAATTTAAATATTTTTCCAAGATTTTTAAAATTAAAAAGAGGAAAAAGTTTAGAGTTTATTAAAGAGAAAACGGATATTTTTAAGTAGTTAAAGAAGACTATAGTGCTCAAAGGTTGTTTGTTAATGTTAACAGTTTAGTATTTTCAAAGTGGAGACATCACCAGAAATTCTGTTCCTATACATGTGAAAGGCAATATATGTTAGCTTTAAAAAGTTTGGTAGAAACCAACACAATATTGTAAAGAAATTATCCTCAAATTAAAAATAAATTTTAAAAAGTAAATAAGAATACAGATTAGCAAAAGGCTTGTGACCATAACCCTATTACAGTGTGTATGTGGGCATATTATCTACATATTCCTCAGTTTCCCTCTTTCCCTCCATCTTACTATCTACCTACCTATCATTTATCTATTTATTTTTGTTTTTTCAATTTATCTATATCACCTGGCTTACTATATAATAATCATACCATTTTACAATTTAAATGTCATTTAACCCTACTGCACAACTTTAGATGGATATAGTCTAAAATAAGGCACTTTTATCCACTAATTGTATCATGTCCTGATACTATGTCAGTTTGTTACAATGCAACCTATGTTTATTTTGAGGAAACTAAGAAGCTTCATATAATAGTAAAAAGCCATCAGTGATTTGTAATCTTTTAGCTGGGGGAAGTTCCTGCCTCTATATTGAGGGCTACTGACTGAGCAGGGTAGTGGCTGCTGAATGAAGGTGAAGTGGCTGCAGCAGTTTCTTACAGTGCAGTTCAGTTCAGTTCAGTTCAGTCACTCAGTCGTGTCCTACTCTTTGCAACCCCAGGAATCGCAGCACGTCAAGCCTTCCTGTCCATCACCAGCTCCCACAGTTCACTCAAACTCATGTCCATCCAGTCGGTGATGCCATCCAGCCATCTCATCCTCTGCCATCCCCTTTTCCTCTTGCCCTCAACCCTCTCAGTATCAGAGTCCTTTCCAATGAGTCAACTCTTCGCATGAGGTGGCCAAAGTACTGGAGCTTCAGCTTTAGCATCACTCTTTCCAAAGAAATCCCAGGGCTGATGTCCTTCAGAATGGACTGGTTGGATCTCCTTCCAGTCCAAGGGACTCTCAAGAGTCTTCTCCAACACTACAGTTCAAACACATCAATTCTTCGGTGCTCAGCCTTCTTCACAGTCCAACTCCATACATGACCACTGGAAAAACCATAGCCTTGACTAGGCAGACCTTAGTCGGCAAAGTAATGTCTCTGCTTGTCAATATGCTATCTAGGTTGGTCATAACTTTCCTTCAAGGAGTAAGCGTCTTTTAATTTCATGGCTGAGGTCACCATCTGCAGTGATTTTGGAGCCCCCAAAAATAAAGTCTGATACTGTTTCCACTGATTCCCCATCTATTTTCCATGAAGTGATGGGACCAGATGCCATGGTCCTCATTTTCTGAATGTTGAGCTTTAAGTCAACTTTTTCACTCTCCACTTTCACTTTCATCAAGAGGTTTTTTAATTCCTCTTCACTTTCTGCCATAAGGGTGGTGTCATCTACATATCTGAGGTTATTGATATTTCTCCTGGCAATCTTGATTCCAGCTTGTGCTTCTTCCAGCCCAGAATTTATCATGGTGTACTCTGCATAGAAGTTAAATAAGCAGGGTGACAATATACAGCCTTGACATATTCCTTTTCCTATCTGGAACCAGTCTGTTGTTCCATGTCCAGTTCTAACTGTTGCTTGCTGACCTGCATATAAGTTTCTCAAAAGGCAGGTTAGGTGGTCTGGCATTCCCATCTCTTTCAGGATTTTCCACAGTTTATTGTATTTCGACTGCACAGTCAAAAGCTTTGGCATAGTCA
This sequence comes from Budorcas taxicolor, assembly GCF_023091745.1. Lineage (NCBI taxonomy): Eukaryota > Metazoa > Chordata > Mammalia > Artiodactyla > Bovidae > Budorcas > Budorcas taxicolor. The sequence goes on along the minus strand of NC_068921.1, from coordinate 80,344,415 downwards.
ATAAAGCAGAAAAGGATGTTTTTCTGGAACTCTCTTGCTTTTTTGATGATCCAGTGGATGCTGATAATTCGATCTCTGGTTCCTCTGCCTTTTCTAAAGCCAGCTTGAACATCTGGAAGTTCATGGTTCACGTATTGCTGAAGCCTGGCTTGGAGAATTTTGAGCATTACTTTACTAGCATGTGAGATGAGTGCAACTGTGTGGTAGTTTGGATATTCTTTGACATTGCCTTTCTTTGGGATTGGAATGAAAACTGACCTTTTCCAGTCCTGTGGCCACTGCTGAGGTTTCCAAATTTGCTGGCATATTGAGTGCAGCACTTTCACAACATCATCTTTCAGGATTTGAAATAGCTCAACTGGAATTCCATCACCTCCAGTAGCTTTGTTTGAAGTGATGCTTTCTAAGGCCCACTTGACTTCACATTCCAGGATGTCTGGCTCTAGGTGAGTGATCATACCATCGTGATTATCTTGGTCATGAAGAACTTTTTTGTACAGTTCTTCTGTGTATTCTTACCACCTCTTCTTAATATCTTCTGCTTCTGTTAGGTCCATACCATTTCTGTCCTTTATTGTGCCCATCTTTGCATGAAATGTTCCCTTGGTATCTCTAATTTTCTTGAAGAGATCTCTAGTCTTTCCCATTCTGTTGTTTTCCTCTATTTCTTTGCATTGATCACTGAAGAAGGCTTTCTTATCTCTACTTGCTATTGTTTGGAACTCTGCATTCAGATGCTTATATCTTTCCTTTTCTCCTTTGTTTTTCACTTCTCTTCTTTTCGCAGCTAAGCAGTTTCTTAAAATAAGACAAAAATAAGTTTGTGCATCCACTGACCCCTCTTTTGACTTGAACTATTAAGTACCACTGTTCAGTTCAATTCAGTCACTCAGTTGTGCACAACTCTTCACGACCTGATGGACGGCAGCATGCCAGGCCTCCCTGTCTTCCACCAGCTCCCGGAGTTAACCCAAACTCATGTCCATTGAATCTGTGATGCCATCCAACCATCTCGTCCTCTGTTATCCCCTTCTCCTCCTGCCTTCAATCTTTCCCATCATCAGGGTCTTTTCCCAATGAGTCGACTTTTCACATAAGGTGGTCAAAGTACTAGAGCTTCAGCTTAAACATCAATCCTTTCAATGAACACCCAGGACTGATCTCCTTTAAGATGGACTGGTTGGATGTCCTTGCAGTCCAAGAGACTCTCAAGAGTCTTCTCCAACACCACAGTTAAAAATCATCAGTTCTTCGGTGCTCAGCTTTCTTTACAGTCCAACTCTCACATCCATACATGACCACAGGAAAAACCATAGCCTTAACTAAATGGAACTTTGTTGACAAAGTAATGTCTCTGATTTTAACATGCTGTCTAGGTTGGTCATAACTTTCCTTCCAAGGAGTAAGCGTCTTTTAATGTCATGGCTGCAATCACCATCTGCAGTGATCTTGGAGGCCAGAAAAATAAAGGCTGCCACTGATCCACTGTTTCCCCTTCTATTTGCCATGAAGTAATGGGACCAGATGCCATGTTTGTCTTCTGAATGTTGAGCTAGCTTTAAGCCAACTTTTTCACTCTCCTTTTTCACTTTCATCAAGAGGCTCTTTAGTTCTTCTTCACTTTCTACCATAAGGGTGGTGTCATCTGCCTACTTCAGGTTATTGATATTTCTCCTGGCAATCTTGACTCCAACTTGTGCTTCATCCAGCCCAGCATTTCTCATGATATTCTCTGCATAGAAGTTAAATAAGCAGGGTGACAATATACAGCCTTGACGTACTCATTTTCCTATTTGGAACCAGTCTATTGTTCCATATCCAGTTCTAACTGTTGCTTCCTGACCTGCATACAGATATTTCAAGAGGCAGGTCAGGTGGCCTGGCATTTCCATTTCTTTCAGAATTTTTCACAGTTTGTTGTGATCCATACAGTCAAAGGCTTTGGCATAGTCAATAAAGAAGAAGTAGATGTTTTTCTGGAACTCTCTTGCTTTTTCCATGATCCAACGGATGTTGACAATTTGATCTCTGGCTCCTCTGCCTTTTCTAAAACCAGCTTGAACATCTGGAAGTTCACGGTTCATGTATTGCTGAAGCCTGGATGGAGAACTTTGAGCATTACTTTATTAGTGTGTGAGATAAGTGCAATTGTGCGGTAGTTTGAGCATTTTTTGCACTGCCTTTCTTCAGGATTGGAATAAAAACTAACTTTTTCCAGTCCTGTGGCCACTGCTGAGTTTTCCAAATTTGCTGGTATATTGAGTACAGCACTTTCACAGCATCATCTTTCAGGATGTGAAATAGCTCAACTGGAATTCCATCACTTCCTGTAACTTTGTTCACAGTGATGCTTTCTAAGGCCCACTTGACTTCGCATTCCAGGATGTCTGGCTCTAGATTAGTGATCACAAATTTGTGATTATCTGGGTCGTGAAAATCTTTTTTGTACAGTTCTTCTGTGTATTGCCACCTCTTCTTAATATCTTCTGCTTCTGTTAGGTTCATACCATTTCTGTCCTTTATTGAGCCCATCTTTGCATGAAATATTCCCTTGGTATCTCTAATTTTCTTGAAGAGATCTTTAGTCTTTCCCATTCTGTTGTTTTCCTCTATTTCTCTGCACTGATCACTGAGGAAGGCTTTCTTATCTCTACTTGCTATTCTTTGGAACTCTGCATTCAAATGGGTATATCTTTCCTTTTCTCCTTTGTTTTTCACCTCTCTTCTTTTCACAGCTATTTGTAAGGCCTCCTTAGACAGCCATTTTTCTTCTTTGCATTTCTTTTTCTTGGGAATGTCTTGATCTCTGTCTCCTGTACAATGTCACAAACCTCCATCCATAGTTCATCAGGCACTCTGTCTTTCAGATCTAGTCCCATAAAACTATTTGTCACTTCCACTGTATAATCATAAGAGATGTAATTTATGTCATACCAGAATGGTCTAGTGATTTTCCCTACTTTCCTCAATTTAAGTCTGAATTTGGCAATAAGGAGTTCATGATCTGAGCCAGAGTCAGTTCCTGGTCCTGTTTTTGCTGACTGTATAGAGCTTCTCCATCTTTGGCTGCATAGAATATAATCAGTCTGATTTCGGTGTTGGCCATCTGGTGATGTCCATGTGTAAGAGTCTTCTCTTGTTTTGTTGGAAGAGGGTGTTTGCTATGACCAGTGCATTCTCTTGGGAAAACTCTATTCGCCTTTGCCCTTCTTCATTCTGTAGTCCAAGGTCAAAATGCCTGTTATTTTAGGTGTTTCTTGACTTCCTACTTTTGCATTCCAGTCCCCTAGAATGAAAAGGACATCTTTTTTGGGTGTAAGTTCTAGCAGGTCTTGTAGGTCTTCATAGAACTGTTCAACTTCAGCTTCTTCAGTATTCCTGGTTGGGGCATAGACTTGGATTACTGTGATATTGAACTGTTTGCCTTGGAAATGAACAGAGATCATTCTGTCATTTTTGAGATTGCATCCAAGTACTGCATTTCAGACTCTTTTGTTGACCATGATGGCTACTCCATTTCTTCTAAGAGATTCTTGCCCACAGTAGTAGATATAATGGTCATCTGAGTTAAATTCACCCATTCCAGTCCACTTTAGTTCGCTGATTTCTAGAATGTAAATGTTCACTCTTGCCATTTCCTGTTTGACCCCTTCCAATTTGCCTTGATTCGTGGACCTAACATTCCAGGTTCCTATGCAATATTGCTCTTTACAGCATCAGACCTTCCTTCTATCACCCGTCACATCTGCAACTGGCTGTTGGTTTTGCTTTGGCTCTGTTGCTTCATTCTTTCTGGAGTTATTTCTCCACTGACCTCCAGTAGCGTGTTGGGAACCTACCTGCTGTGGAGTTCATCTTTTGGTGTCCTATCTTTTTTGCCTTTTCATACTGTTCATGGGGTTCTCAAGGCCAGAAAACTGAATTGGTTTCCCATTCCTTTCTCCAGTGGATCACATTTTGTCAGAACTCTCCACCAAGATTCGTCTGTATTGGGTGGCCCTACATGGCAAGCTTAGTTTCACTGAGTACCACTGAAGGGTTATTAATTAACTTAATTTGAATGTTTCTGTGTTTCATGAAGTAAGGAGGCCCCAAAAAAGGAATGGAGATGGGGGAAAGCATGTTGGTGGAACAGTCAAAACCCATACATTGATCGACTAACTTTGCTGTCGTTTATGTACTAGTTTGATGCTCCCACCCAAGACAGATATGATAGTAATGTCAAATATCACTGATCACAGATGACCTTAACATATATAATGAAAAAGTTTGAAATTGAAAGTGCATCAATGTTCATTTCTTCACATGCCCAACTAAACTAGCTTTACTTACAGTTGAGAGGGGATTTAAAAAAAAAGCTGTAGATTAACAATTTTCTTAAATACAACTTTTGATTTTTACTCATTTATTCAATATCTAGATTAAAATATTTTGTTCCGACAGTGGCTTACCTAAAGATCCTGTGGAAACATATTTTGAGCACTCGAAGGCTTCCCTCGTAGCTCAGTCGGTAAAGAATGTGCTTGCAGTGCAGGAAACCTGGGTTCGATCCCTGGGTAGGGAAGATCCTCTGGAGAAGGAAATGGCAACACACTCCAGTATGCTTGCCTGGAAAATCTCATGGACAGAAGAGCCTGGTGGGCTGCAGTCCCATGGGGTCACAAAGAGTCAGGCACGACTGGGTGACTAACACTTATACATAAAACACAGATGACATCAAATATCAACTTGATTATAATACAGATCATTGCATTTGCAAATCTTGCTTCTCAGAACTAAGGGTATTTTCTCAAAGATAGTGTGATTTTGTTTGTTTGTTTGTTTTGGTGCCTATTTTGCAAATTGTGAATGAGAAGGTTGGGAAGGGGTAAAAGGAAAGCTCTATAGATTCAGAAGGAAAATTGGGAACATAAGACTGTCAGTTGTAGCCTCATTTTACCCAAATGCTTCCTATTATTCCTTGCACAACACTGCCATTGCTTGAGGAGTGTGTGTGTGTGTGCGTGTGTGTGTGTGTGTGTGTGTGTGTGTGTGAGGAGAGACTTCAGAATGTACAGCCTTTCTATACTAGGTGTTACTTTGCTCTTAACAGACCATATTTATGCTGTGCTGAATTTCATAGACATAAACACATCTAAAAATGTCTGCCTCTCAAGTGAATTCAATGACAAGAGAAAATGGTCTTTATACAGCATTTGCTTCATCCATAATGAATGCAAATGGGGTCAGATCTAGTCACCAAGTATAAGCCTTTTATTTTAAATTTAGTATATGACAGGGATTCATTTTCTCTGCAGAAATGTGATGCTAAATATTGACCATTTAAAACCTAATAAGATGCTGAGTGGAAGAGATTAATAAATCAAATGTATTAACATTGCAAATGTCTTGGAATGTTGCAGGTTGCCATCATAGCACGGATTTTATTTGACTCCATGGTACCATTATGCTAGCTGTTGCCCTAATTTTAGCTCGTTGAATGCCTGATGAAATGTCATGCACGGTGAGTCCATTATAAGCACATCAACTCTTGCCTCTGCAGTTTGCAAGTTTAGACAGTTATTCTTTCAACGAACTCTTAATGGGCTTTAGCATTTGATAAACTGTGAACTAGTTTACCTAGGACAAGGCTCTTCTAGTCAGACAAGCATATTTCCTCTTCTAATGTAAAGATCTCAGCAAAGTCAAATAAAGCAGTAGCACTTATATCAAACTCTCTACATATTATATGCAATATATATTTATTATATATTTATAGATACCCAATGTAAGAATCCATTTACTCAGAAATGAAATATAAAATATAAATGCCAATTCTATTTATTTTAAAGCAAGGAAACCTCTATTAATAGTTGTAGCAGCAGCAGAACTTACAGTAGTCGCACTGCCAATAGTAGTTGTAACAGATTTCTTTATGGAATACTTAGGTTAAAAAAAAAAAAATAGGAAAGACTGGCATCGTCAAGATATTAAACCTCACAGCAACTCTCCGTGTAGGTACTATTTCCCTTCTTACAACTAAGGAGATTAAATTCCAAAGAAATTAATTACTTTTGACAGAGTCATGGATTTAAGCAGAGCAGAGTCACGTTTGGAACCTAGAAGCAGCTAGTTCCATAGTTACCCAGCTACTAAACCATCCAAATAGTGATGTGTCGTTTGCTACTCCTTTCTGCCACGCCAATTTTATCTGTTATCAGCTCTGACTGATCATTGAGATTGTGAAAATCAGCGTATGTCTGAGGCAACACTTCCGGTGTCAGAGCAATTGCCTAGATGTTCACTACCTTGGACACCATGTAGCTGCTTCCCACCATCTTCAGGAATACATTTTCTTACGCTAAGTGAAGACTGGAAAGAAGTAAAGACACACTGAGCTTTTGACCTAATGTCTTGGTCTCAGCCACTCCTGGTAGACGTAGTTCCCCAGGGGAAAACAAGTTCTTCATTTATACTCTCAATCTTCAAAAAAATACATTATCTTCAACCAACTACTCATTTGATATGTGTTAATGATCAAAGCAAGTTCCATTTTTTGATGCAATGACTCAAAAAATTATTCCACCAATTATAAGCAAATTATAGTTCCAATCTTTGGATTCCAATTCCTTTGTGTTTTAAGGACATGTTTTTCTTAGATATAAATATTTGGAACTCAATGTTTTTCCTCTCTAATTTTTAACAGAATCAATGAGTGATGTGAAAATCCATTCCTGCCCTCAGGCTTCAGTTATCCTTTTCTTACATTTTCAGTCTTTCATTTATTTCCATAGGGCAGATAGGGGACATAGGTCTGGGTAAATTTAGGCAGAAGCACCTGTTCTCCATCCCCAGGCACAACAAAGGGTCAGAATGCTTCCTGATCTTCCCTTTGAGTGCCTGGTGTAAAATATACAAGAGGGCACCAGTCTCTCTAGGTCCACAGCACTAAGGGCTTCATCCTGTCTCCGGAGCCCATAGTTGGCTTTCTACAATGCTTTATACATATCTAGCTGTATCTTACCAGTTTTTATGGAGTTCAGGGAAGTCTTTCCCAGATAAACAAATGTCCAAGTCTTGCTTCTCCCTACAGATATATGGCTCTCAAGATTGGGGGTTATTTGATTACTCAGAGATCTCAGGTCCATGTTGATTTAAAGGGAATTGGCTTACTTAATACTTGTCCTCTATTTTTCCTCTTGTAAGGGAAAAAGCAATACTTTCTTGCTCTTCAAATATCCAAGCTTTTAGTCTGTAACAGACACAGGTATACAGCTATAATACAATCTTTTTATCATAATTAGTTATTTTTATTTTTTAAACTTAAATTTATTTATTTTACTTGGAGGCTAATATTGGTGGATTCATGTTGATGTATGGCAAAACCAATACAATCTTTTAATAGTGAGACCAGGTTGATGGTAGCACAGAAGAGGGACGCTGGCCGCAGTCCCTAGCACTCAGGGGAAACTCTCTTTAGGAATTGATTGTCAAAGGAAAAAATGGAATTTCAGAGAAGGGAGATTCCCAAGGAGAAATCTGTGTGTAGAAACCTGTTCTCTTGGTTATAAGTAGTTGGGTTGTAAGAAGAAAGGGTTCTGCAAGTGTTAATGTGGTGAGTTTTATAGCTTACAGATATCTTGATTATATGCACAAATGATACATTCAGGAGACTTGCCAATGGATGCAAGATGACTGTTTAGCACTTTATAACAGCAGCACAATTGTAAAGTGATAACAGAGTGTGTGTATGTGACAGCTGTCATTAATGGGGATAGAGGATAAGGACCAATTTCCTTTAAGCTGAGGAAGGAGCATAAAATTTAGATTGCCTGGAGGAACAGAGTAAGGTGATAAATGCCTCCAGATTCTTGAATGGAGATAATGAGACACAGAAAATGACATGAGCAGGTTTGTACAAGAAGAGGATGGATTTGGGTTTTGATGTATGAACCTTGAAATGTTCATGAAACATAAAGGCCTGTATTGAATAAATGGTCGAGTTCATCATAATTCAGAAGTTCAAATGAGTTGCTTGGGCTTGCAGATGGAGACTTCCCAGTCTCCATCATAAATGTGGTGGTTTGAAGGGTAGAAGTAGGTGGGATGATCAAGGGATGATGGATCAGGAGTGAAGAGTGGAAGTCTAGGACACCACCTTGTGAATTCCTGGAGAAGCTAAGCAGAGAGGCTCAGAAACTAGTCTGCAGAAAACAGTGATAAAGTCCTAAACATCATCAGAGCATCCCATGGAAACCCAAGGAACAGAGCTTTACAATCCACTTTACAAAATAGATAGCAGAGAGCTCTAACAAGAGATGGACTAAAAAACAGAAAAAGAAATTGAAAAAGCTACTACCTCTAACAAGTAGGAGGCCAAATTAGTAAAGGCAGTTTGAGTAGCCTGCTGTGGGCAGAAGTCAAATTTCAAAGCCTAGAAGACAGACCAGAAAGTGAGCGAATGAGGACAGACTATATTTATGAGAAGGTTATGGTTTTTCCTGTGGTCATGTATGGATGTGAGAGTTGGACTGTGAAGAAGGCTGAGCGCCGAAGAATTGATGTTTTTGAACCGTGGTGTTGGAGAAGACTCTTGAGAGTCCCTTGGACTGTAAGGAGATCCAACCAATCCATTCTGAAGGAGATCAGCCCCGGGATTTCTTTGGAAGGACTGATGCTAAAGCTGAAACCCCAGTACTTTGGCCACCTCATGCGAAGAGTTGATTCATTGGAAAAGACTCTGATGCTGGGAGGGATTGGGGGCAGGAGGAGAAGGGGATGACAGAGGGTGAGATGGCTGGATGGCATCACCGACTCAATGGAGGTGAGTCTGAGTGAACTCCGGGAGTTGGTGATGGACAGGGAGGCCTGGTGTGCTGTGATTCACGGGGTCACAAAGATCGGACACGACTGAGTGACTGAACTGAACTGAACTTGAATAAGACGATGAGACCAAAATAAAATTCACCTTCTCTCCGAGAGTATTGCAAATGATGATGCAACAAAGAACAAATGTCAGAAGTGTCAACGGCTAAAATTCATCCGTATGCACGCACATAAACATTCCAACCTGAATTAAAGTCCTGGGTTGATCTGAAAACTCAAGCCACCTCTCTCTCCCTGATTTGTGTCTTCCCATAAATTCCTCTCATGTTGTTCACTCTTCTTTACCCCTTCTCTCCTTCTCTGCCCTCCTTCCTGCCTTCTCTCCTCTTTCCTGCCCTTCCTCTCTCAGCAGTTTCATTATGGCTTTCCCTTTCCCTATGACATGCATATAAAACTGATGTATATTTTAAAATAAATTCTTAAAAGTTGAGGAAATCAAGGGAAAGTGAAGGCTAACTTACGTGGATCGGTTCATTAAGAAGTCAACTGCAAAGGGAGGCACGGACTAAAAAGTGTTCTCTGTGACGCCAGATGATATCAGTCATGTGTAGTGTTTTCTCCTCCTGGGAACAGATGAATTTGATAAACCATCACTATCTTTTATTCCAAAGCTTGGTAGTACAAGGCTCTGACATTCCATCTTATGACAAGAAGGAAAGGAGCCAGAAACCAGTAATGCTCTGCAAAATTCCTGTGATATCTTTCTCTACCCAGAAATGCTGTGTGCTTAGTATCGTGAAGTTTCTATTTAAAAAATAAGAAGGGAGGGACACACAGAGAGACACATTTTCTTCTTCAGCCTCAATCTGAGAAAAGCTTTAAGAATATTGTTGATGTTCTGGACTCCTCTCTGCTTTAACTGGGCATGGATACGACTAGCAATGCTATAAAATGAGGAAAACCTCTGATTCTATTATCCAGATTTGACAATAGGACCCTATGCATTTGTGCACAGTCAGTATTATGAAATGTTCCCAACCCAGGAATTGAACTGGGGTCTCCTGCATTGCAGGCAGATTCTTTACCAACTGAGCTAGCAGGGAAGCCCTTAAATGTTTCATAGAATCCTGAAAAACAGTGCTTAAAATATCAGGAGTTTTTTTTTGTTTGTTTGTTTTTTAATTCTGCAGGCGTTAGTAGGCAATCACTAGTGACCTTCTGTTTGAGCAAGATTTTAGTTGACTGTGGATAAAATAAGGAATGACAATACAGAAACAGCCATTCTAGCATCATCCATTAAAAAGGTGAACTGAAAATGAAAGAGAAAGAGCAATTTTCTCCGGGAAATTATCCAAAGAAGACGGACTTTTTCCCTTCCTCTCTTCTTGCTCTTCCTTCCTTCCTGCCTCCCCGCTCCCTCCCTTCCTTCTTTAGCTGATAAGAGAAAAGGTGAAGACATCAGATCAAGAGCAGGAATTCAAGTTTTTCTATGGACAGAAAGAGGAGCATCTCTTACTCTGAGGTCAGCAGGAAGTAGCAAAGGATGAATCAGAATTCTAGAAACTTTAGGAAGTTTGGAGTTGTCATATTTGATGGCCTCTGTTGCTCCAGTCACATACGTAACAAAGAACTATTAAAAGTATGAGCATCGTGCGGCTGGGAAAAGAGGAGCATCAGACCGAAATGGTAGCTGAGCAGGTGAATCAAGGTGGAGGACTGGGAAAACAAATCAATGAAAGTCATCTGAAATGCATTCATTATTGGATTTCACGACATTGCCGCATTATGTGTAACAGAATCTTCTGTTTCCCAGGGCGCCTCCAATGCACACTGAGACCACTGTAACACGCCCGTATGAAATTCAATGTAAAAAATTATCTCCTTGAACTTATTTACTCAGTTAAATCAAACAATTAACATTTATTTTGGACTTTGAAAATTCAAGAAGCTAATTTTCTGTCTCTAAATTTTTGGCTCACAAATTCTTTGGGGGATTTCCCAAAGCCTAGTTATCAATAACAGCTACCCTCTCTTGTTTCAGGGCCTGCTAAAAGTATCTTAAAAATATTTGATTAATCTCACTCTGTCTGCCACATCCTGGAAGGTAGGTCATGCAGGTTTGTTTTTTTTTCCCTCCTTGTCTTAGTTTCAAAAAGTGACATTTCAAGTTTTATGAGAACTAGATGAAACAAACCTCTATTTCTCTGCAACATTTTATGATAGCAACTCTCATTCCCACTAAAGGTGCTTTCTCTCTCTTTCTCCACAACCAAGGTTATAGAGCATCACATCAAGAGATATGAGAACAGGCAGCCAATTTGTAGAGTAGTGGAACATTACATCAAACACTTTGGCGAAACAAAAATCAGTCCCAAATAAGCACACTCATGTACATACATCTGTATCTATAAGATAGTTTTTCGTTTACATAATGAAGTCTCAGTGGTTAAAAATTTCGAAACAGAAATTCAGAGTCTAAAGCTGTTTTCCTAGAATAAGTTATGTTTAATTTAAATTTTAAGCCCTTCATTATCATCTCATAATAATTGTCCATTTCAGAAATCAAAGGAAAACAAATTGAAGAAAATAACAGGAAAATTAAAATAAGGTTTATCAATTTTTTATCACTGTCTATATTTTTCAGTTTAAATAAATCAGCAAGTAATTTGGTTTTATCTGGAATTAAAATACGCAGTATACAATATAACAATTCTTATATAATCAGTGATAGAAAATAACATAATGATTAAAAGTAAATTAGAAGCAATATGTGTCAATACAAAGTCAGTTTATTCTAATTTCTGCTAAATAAACTTTAATTGCTTAAAAAATTTGGTTTAAAAAATAATTTATTCATTATTTGGTGACTCCCCACTTCAGAGTGTCAGATGTTTATCCTACAAACTCTCTAAGTGGTCAGTTACCTTTATGAAATATCCAATTTAGCCAAACACTTAGGGCTTGGATCATACCCACATCTCTAATCTGCCCACCATTCCCTCAAGGTCATCATTAGTTGCACAGAATAATACCAATTTATTTCCCATCCTACCAACAAAATGGGGGAAATGGAGACGAAATATTGTATGGGAAAAGATCCAAAAGAAATACGATAAATGTTTGGTGACAATAAGGAAATATAGGAGAGCTACAGCATATTTGATCTGGGAAAACATCAATAATAGAGACAACACTCCATTGATTTTAGACCTTGCTGCTTAGGAAGATAACTGGAGATGATCAATATCTATAGCCTCTTTATACTCTTTAGTGCTGTTGACCTCTGAAATACTCCACAGACTGTCCAAACATATGAACGTATTTCCAATATATAGCAATTTAATCCAGCATGCAATTTTATTTACACATTTTGATGTGTAAATACCTTCTGTATTTCTGGTACTCCAAGATCAGTATTAGTCATAATTCCTACTCTCCAGGATGTTCTTGTAGTATTATGAACATGTCATGTCATCTCAGCGAGGGCCTTAACAAGGAGTCACTCATATTTCCTTTCCAAGTCTAATCTCTTCTTGGTGTGTTCTCAGAGAACAAAAACTTGGGTAATATCAAGGGTGAGAAAGCAGAAGATAAGATGCCTAGCATCTTGGTGCCTAGCACACCTGTCACCTGGTCCCTTGATAAGCAAGGAAGACCACAGGCTGAAGGATATGTGGAGAGAGATACTTGTTGGCTCAAGGCAGCAGTCTTATCAATGAGAGTTTCGCTGATGGTGGCTTAGGAAGAAGTTCCGTGGGAAGAAACAAGTGATTAATGCATTTGAACTATGTGTGAGAAGCAATGGACACAAGGAGTTGGCTGGTTATTGAAAAAGCGTGTTAACCTCCTATCTTAGCTTGGGCTGCCATTACAAAATAGCAGGCACTGGGTGACTTAAGCAACAGAAATTTGTATCTCACAGTTCTGAGACCTGGGAAATCCAAGATCAAGGTGAAGCTGATAGTATTGCTGATGAGAGCTTTCTTCACGGCCTTAGAGGGCTGCCTTCTCCTGTGTCCTCTCGTGATGGTGTTAGAGCCCTGGTGTCTCTTGCCCTTCTCAGAAGGCCATCAGCCCTGTTGGATGAGCACCTCAACCTTAGGACCTTCATCATCTCATAAGCCCCACCTTCAAATATTAAGGCTTCAACATATGAATTGAGTGGAGGAGGAGATACAAACATTCCGTACAGAAGACAGGAAGGATACTCTCTGGAGAGAGACAATGAGACGGAGAGCGCCAATTACCAAGTCCTTAAAGGCTGACTGTGAGAACTAGAAGTCCTCTTTATAAGTTTATTAAGAGGCCCATATCCCCTTCAGTGGGCTTCCCTGGTTCCTTAGCTGGCAAAGAATCTTTCTGCAATGCAGGAGACACTGGCTCGATTCCTGGGTCAGGAAGATCCCCTGGAGATGGGATGGGCTGCCCACTCCAGTATTCTTGGGCTTCTCTGGTGGCTCAGATGGTGAAGAATCTGCCTGCCATGTGGGAGACCTGGATTTGATCCCTGGGTTGGGAAGATACCCTGGAGAAGGGAGTGGCTACCCACTCCAGTGTTCTTGCCTGGAGAATCCCCATGGACAGAGGAGCCTGGTGGGCTACAGTTCGTGGGGTCACATAGAGTCAGACATGACTGATCAACAAAGCACAGCACATTGCCTTTAGTGAGTCAGCAGATAAAGATGAAGAACAGACTTAGAAGCAAAAAGTTACAGATCTCCAAAATATATTTCAATATTCAGCCAAAGCCAGTCTTTGGACTGAGTCTGAAACCCTGCTTAGAAAGATCTGAGAACTAGAAACAAGAAGTTGGACATCTGGAAGGATGCCCTAGTTGATTTTCACTTCACAGATCGCTGAGATATCTCTGCTTACAGAACTGTTCACCTCTCTTTAGTAAATATACTCTTTCCCCTGTGATGAATGATAATGCACAGGGAATGAAACTCACTCCTTAGAGCTCATGGGCTGATAACCATGGTTTAACCCCAGCAAAGATAATCTGGCTAAGGACCTGCTGGGATTGACAAAAGAGGAACAAAATTATACAATGGAGTAGCTACAAGAGCTAGTGAGTCTGTGCTTGCAGGAGTATCTTTGCGATTAAATTTCAAGTAAACTTGATTCAGTTTGGTTCAGTTCAGTCACTCAGTCTTGTCTGATTCTTTGTGATCCCATGGACTGCAGCACTCCAGGCCTCTCTGTCAGTCACCAACTCCCGGAGCGCACTCAAACTCATGTCCATTGAGTCAGTGATGCCATCCAAACATCTCATTGGACACAACAATACTTCAGTCTGAAACTGAAGACTGGAAAGTAAAATTTCATTGACCTGGTGGCACTGTTTAGTTGCTCAGTCGTGTCTGACTCTTTGCGACCCCATGGACTGTATCCCACCAGGCTCCTCTGTCCAAGGGATTTTTCCAAGCAAAAGTAGTGGAGTGGGTTGCCATTTCTCTCTCCAGGGGATCTTCTTAACACAGGGATCGAACCTGTGTCTCTTGCATTGGCAGGTAGATCTTTTACCACTGAACTACCAGGAAGCCCAGCAGTTTCTTGGGACATACCATTTCACATTCTGACTGAAGCCTTCAGGATGAGCCTGACACACTGGTAGAATGGCTGTTAGAAGCTTCGAGAAAGTGGGAGCCAGTGCTGAGGAAGGTGTACAGATCTGAGTTACCTGAGTTGCTGCAACAGATGGTGATGGAAGATAGATGGAGGCTGACCAAGAAGGACATGCTGGAATAGATATATTATGTGATGCCAGAAGGCCCACTCAAGGATTATGTCCCCTAGGGCCATAGAGAGCATGTACCATTCAAGGCCAGGAAGAATGCCACGGTGAGAAAGATACCCAAGTTCAGAGGTTGCTGTCCTCTGCAGGCTAGGGCCAATATTATTAATAAAATCCTTCTTTAAAATGATAGGGTCAGGTTCATTGTTAATATATGCTAGAAGAATCCATACATATTTGGATTTAACAAATTAAATCTCATTAAATATATCCATATTTAATTATTAATTTAAATATATATATGAATATAGAGGTAAAATTAAAGAGATATATATGAATTGTAATTGTCATTTTTTTTCTGAGAAGGATATAAAAAGTCAAAACAAAACTAGATTTTGCCACCCAAAATAAAATCTTTCATCAGAATTATTTTATGGAAGGAGTAATATTTCAGTACCAAAATTTAGAAAACATAATGTCAACTCTTAAGTCCTTAGTAATGGATAAATTTGTATTTAGAAAAATTTTACTGAATTAATCATGTTTCTTTCATTTTGACATGGACCAATAAAATCTCATTATGGAAGAAGGCTGGTTTGCTGACCAGAACTTGGAAATAGCTAAATTAGATTTAGTTCCAAAACAAACCATATGTACCCAGGATAGAGAGCAATCTGGTGCCAAGTGCTTAGATGTGGTTGAAGAGACTCAAATTGGAAGGTCTGAGCTTAATGTATTTTCTCCCGATTAAAGACTCTAGCATCTGCTGGGGAAAAGCTGCCACTCAGCTCTTACTGGAGCTGGTAAAGCAAGACTTCACTGGACACAGGTGAGTGGAAATTCAAATTGGATTAGCTGGCAACAGATCAAAATCAAGACCAGTGAAATTGTCATTAGATCTTGAGGACATCATCTGTTTGACTTTTCCTCATGCATAAGTCACGGAGAAGGCAATGGCACCCCACTCCAGTACTCCTGCCTGGAAAATCCCATGGATGGAGGAGCCTGGTGGGCTGCAGTCCACGGGGTCGCTAAGAGTCGGACACGACTGAGTGACTTCACTCTCACTTTTCACTTTCATGCATTGGAGAAGGAAATGGCAACCCACTTCAGTGTTCCTGCCTGCAGAATCCCAGGGACGGGGGAGCCTGTTGGGCTGCCGTCTATGGGGTCGCACAGAGTCGGACAAGACTGAAGTGACTTAGCAGCAGCAGCAGCAGCAGCAGCAGCATGCATGCGTAAGTCAAGGGTTCTCTTTTCATTGCTAATTAGAGAAATATGCTGAAGGAGCAGCACTATTCTATGTACAGTAGAGCAGAATGTTTCTCATCAACCTCACCTACAGACGCTTAGTCTTAAATACGAGTGCCCACGAAAAGGGGGAAGACAATAAGACAGTTAAAGAGCAGTGTAAGTGGAATTTCAATCCTAAAGGAAGTCAACCCTAAATATTCATTGGGAGGACTGATGCTGAAGCTGAAGCTCCAATACTTTGGCCACCTGATGCGAAGGAATGACTATTGGAAAAGACCCTGATTATAGGAAAGATTGAGGGCAGGAGGAGAAGCAGGCGGCAGAGGAAGAGATGATTAGAGAATATTACTGACTCAGTGGGCATGAATTTGAACAAACTCCAGGAGATAGTAGAGGAGAGAGGAGGCTGGTGTGCCGCAGTCCCTGGGGTTGACACGGCTTAGGGAGTGAACAAGGACAAGTGGAATTAAACCTGTTGCAGGATTCATCCATCAAATTTGGTTGTCAACCAAAGATTCTGAGCAACTATCTTGCCATATTCTTCTGCTATCTACTTCTCTATACATTATATTCATTTGGGATTCCTAATTTTTGGGTATGCATCCTTTTCTCAAACCTCAGTCTTACAGATGTGTTCTAAATCTATTTTCCAGTTCATTAATCTTAGCTTTGTGTTTGAATTTCCATTTAATTTACTTTCTTGGTTTCACCAACATCTGTAGTTTTCCTTAATTATAATAGCAAATATCATACACATGCATAGATTTTTTAAAATATACTAGACACATATAAAATGGTGAATCCCTTTCATACCTGCTTATATCACAGGCCTTTTTGTAGCAAGCCAAACCTGTGGTTCAAGAACTAGAATTTGGGGTAAGATCGAAAAAAATTACAGATGAGTTTGGATTTTGTCCAGTAATGAACCAACAGGGAGCTGTTCTGATAAAATTAATGTAAAACAGCAACCTTGGTGACAAGGTAGGTGATAAATTAGAAAGGATTAAGACATGAGTAAAGTTAGAAAAATAGTAGAGTCTTTAGTACAGGTAAGGGATTTTAAGAGGCTGAGATAGGAAAATTTCACTGGGGCTAGAGAGGAAGGTGTAGATTAAAGAGACATTTTGAGGTAGAATTGATTTAACTAAGGTTAAATAACGTAGAAGGGGAGAAGTAATGGACAAACTCCAAGGCAACTGGGGCTTTCATTGTGGAGACTGCCAGAGGGAAAACGTGCTGGAAGAAATTAGGAGAAACAAAATTAGAAAGTCGGTATCATGCTTTGGACTGAGAGCATGTCTACAGGCTATACTGGCTGTTCTGAAGAATAATCATTTTATAAATGAACACCTGGTCATCAAGCTTCCCAGAAAAAAAATATTGTTTATCTTTCCATTGTCCTCAGAGTCAAGTCCAGCACATGTGCTGATAGAGCCTCTAAAAGTGACTACACTCTCATCTATTTGTGAGCACTGACAATCTACCATCGTGGCTTGCTTTCGCTATACCTAAATGTTCTGCCTTGTTTATTTCATGTCTCCTTTTGCAAAGTTGCTTCTTCCACAAGAGAAGTATTCACCTCAGGTGGAGTGAACCCTTATTTATTAAGACTCACACAAACAGTCGCTCACTCTTTGAAGCTTTTTATTTTGTTCTTTCTCCTATGAATTCCCACTCTCAAGATGAAATCCCAAGTTAATTTTGCATGCCCTGAAGACATTCCCTATATATCTTTCTTAGAAGGAGCTTCATTGAATTCAATGTTTTCACACTTGTTTCCCTCAATACACGACAGACACCCTATTCTGTTTGATTTTACAGTACAATGGCTAGTGTAGCTAGGGCATATTAATGTTTGCTGAATGAAGAAATGAACAATTGGTTGTAATTATGAATCACATATTCTGAAGATAGGTTGCTCATTAAGAGAGATATCTGAGTGGCCCTCAAGGAGATAGAAGAGCATTTCAATATGGAAAGAGTTGAATAAGGGCTTCAGATGTTGAGGTAAAATTTATAGGGTGAAGACTAAGAAAAGTCTGAGTTTGTAGTTAAAGAAACGATAAAGAAATCACAATTGAAATGTAACTAGGATGAGCATAGCACTGGGCAGTGCTGAAGCAGAATATAAAAATATAATCTGATGAACTCTATCTGTTTATCTCTTCTATCTAATCGTCTATTTATATAGTTAGTTTAGTGCTCCTTACTCTTTTTATGAGGCATTTATAGAATATACTCATGAACAGAGCCAATTAAAATAACCCAGATTGTCTACTGAAAATTAAAATTCTCCTACAACTAAAGTTCAAACAAGGAAAAATAACCTAATATCATGCAACTTGGATCTCTGTGATCTCATACTAGACAGACTAGTTCCTAAGATAATTTAATTACTTTATTAATATGTGTGTGCTTAGTTGCTCAGTTCTGTCTGACTGTTTGCGACCCCATGGACTGCAGCCCACTAAGCTCCGCTGTCTATGGGGATTTTCCAGGCAGGAATACTGGAGTGGGTTGCCATGCCCTTCTCCAGGGGATCTTCCCAATCCAGGGATCGGCACAGATCTCCTGCGCTGTGGGTGGGTACCTTACCAACTGAGCCCCCAGGGAAGCCCCCCTGTTTTCCTAAAAGACATTAACTATCATCTTCCCCCTCACATAGAACAACAGAAACACTTGAAAATGGATTTATTTTGCTATAAAAATAAGTTGTATTGAAACATTTCAGTTAAATATCCAGGGGGAAAAAAAGAGTTTTTTTCAAAGTATTGAATCAGTTCATTTCTTTTTATAGTTTAAATTTCGAACCGATCCACCAACTTATAAAACTGTTTCTCGTATAAAGATTTTTTTAACTAAAACTGAAATAAACACATCATCTCATGAAGACTAGCATAAAATAAACATTTAATGAAATAATTATATCTTAAAAATCTATAATATAAGAAACTAGTGAAGTGTTAATTTTAATTCATTAGGTCAATTGAGCTATTTAATTGTATTTCTTCTGAAATGTTATATTGATTGTGACAGAATACCTCTAATCACACAATTGCAGAGACTTACTAAATTATAAATTCTCTGTTCTCATAATTCATTTACTTCACAATATAAAATATCAGTCTTCTAATCACAGCTGTGATGCAGCTCACAACAGCTGAATGCTTCAAAAATAGTTTAGATGACCTGCTACTCATTGCAGCAGAAAAACTTCAAGGGCTTTTGAAATAGGTCAGATCATAATGGAGATATTGAACTTTTCAACTGCAAATAATTAGGTTTTATTTTCAGTGTTCACTGACCTAGCCTGAAATTTAAGGTGATACAGGAAGAGTTTAGCTCCATTTGGCCTTATTTAGCAGCAATTGTTCACTCTGTGTCCTATTAAAATGGTTATCATCTCTGAAACTTTTGCTGACATCTGCGTTGGCAACTTTTTGCCACAATTTAGGAATCTGAAGTGATCAGTGGCAAAAAAAAAAAAAAAAAAAAAGGTTACTATTACTTTCTCCAAAACAAAAATTGACTATTAAACATTTTAGCTTCAGTGTTGCTGCAAACAACCACAAAAGCTCTAGGGTTTATGTTTCTAAAAAATTTTTAGCTAATCATCATAGCATGGACCATGGTGGCATTATAATTTCCAGTTTAGTATTTAGTGCAAAATTAAGAAAAGAAAACAAATCTTCTTTGCTTGATTTCTCTTTTATCCCATGACTCAAGAAAAAGAAAAAAAGCAGCATCTATTAGATCACATAACATTTATGCTTTATATCAGATTATGTATGCAGTTCAGACTGTAAGGTTTAGCAACATGATAATGATATCCTTTTCCATAATTGGGGTTGGATATTTTACTTGCCAAAAGAGTTACTGCAGCAAACAATGTCCCATCTGCTTTCATTCTGAGTGTGTTTTCATAGGTGTGAGGGCAGCTTGCAACCCCACGTCAGCATCCATTATAAGGCACCATGCAACCTGACATGACACGCTATGACAGATGAAACCCAACTCAACATGGCATCCGTGAAGCTGATGCACATGAGGAATTGCCTTGCATGTGCGTTCACATTTTAGCAAAGAAAATAACGGAGAGATGCTCAGGTATTTTGTTTCACTTATCTCTGCCAACCTAAATTTTGAAAGAAACAAATGGTGCTCAACCGCTTTTTCTCAGAATTTCCAAAGTAGAATCTATATGACCAAGTAGAACTAGAAATATTCATTCAGGGTGTCATTTTCTCCCAGGAAATGTTCAATAAGCAGAAGATGAAATTCTTCTTCATTCAAAGTAAAATGGCAATAAATATTAACATATTTTCAATTGTACACATTTCAGAGATATAAAACAGAATAAATACTACACCCTCAATACTTATGCATACTGTGTATGGGTAGTTTTGCTATATTGATGTACAAACTTTGTAATGGTTCTTATTTGTCTTATATGCCTATCTTTTTTTCTCCAAATAGATTGTAATTTTACACAGGAGATCAATCACCTCTCATAGAGTAGAATGGAAGAGAGATAAGCCGTATGATATCTAAGATATAGAACTTAAAATAGTTATTAAGGCACTTTGAACCTCACGGTAATAAATAGCAATTCTTGTAAATATTTACAAGGTGAAATAAAGCAGTATTTTTTAAAAATAAAACTGAAACCCATTACACGGTATTGTAAGTTTTTAAAGACAATATGGAATTTAAATTGAGTTTTGAGAAAATAAATACATTTTTTAGAATTTGGTAAGCATAATATAAAGCAAAGCACTTTTTAAAAGCTTTTCAATTTCAAAAGTCATAATGTAATATCTTATTTTCATGTTTCATGGGCACAGTAAGCAACATGATATACTGTTTTCAGTTTCAAGAAGATTAATATTTTTGCCTCTTACAGAATGAAAGAAAGATATTCAGTCTGAAAACCAGAAAGTCGAGATGTTGTCCTTATGTTACTTCAATCATACAATTTTTGTAAGTTTGTTAGATACTTTTAGCCACCTTTCTGCATCCTGAATACTGTAATCATTACAATGTGATTTGATTTCTACTATATCTATGTAGTACAAGGACAAATTATAATTTTATTTAATTTCTAATAAAGTGAGAGCTATGAATACCATAGGCAATAAGAATGTATTGAACCTCATATAGTTGATACTATATGAGAATTAAAAATCTATCTTTTACTCTCTCTGTCTCTCTTTCTCTATCTATATATATATATACATGCACACACGTAACATGTGTATGTGTATACATATATTTCTACACCGCATACGTGCTAACTTGCTTCAGTCATGTCCAACTCTTTGCAGATCTGTGGACTGTAGCCTGCCAGGCTCCTCTGTCCATGGAATTTTCCAGGCAAGAATACTGGAGTAAGTCGCCAGGCCCTCCTCATATCTATATTATATATGTATAAGTATACATATATTTATATATATATAAGTATACATGTATTTATATATATATTATAAGTATATATATATTTATATATATATAAGTATACATATATTTATTTATATATATACATTTATAAGTATACATAAATTTCCCCGGAGGAGGAAATGGCAACCCACTCCAGTGTTCTTGCCTGGAGAATCCCATGGAGGGAGGAGCTTGGTGGGCTATAGTCCACGGGTCGCAAAGAGTCCGACACGACTGAACGACTTCACTTTCACTGTACATATATTTGCATATGCATAGACATATATGTGTATAAGTCATTGGGTTTTAGAAATAAAGATAAGAACTAACTCTAAGATACTCAGTAGGAGGAGAAGTTTAAAGTTTTAATATGTGTCTTATTGAATAATCGGTTCATTCATTATAGGTTCAATATATTCTTATTGAATATAAGTTTTTAATAAGGCTTTTAAAATAACATTATAAAATTGTACAATGCATTAAGGAGCATTTCCCTAGATTCTCATTCCTTAAATAGGTTAAATCAGGGCTTAAATAACTCAGTGTTTATGTTGTTAATAGATACATATACAGACGGTGTACACATTTGAGTATATTTTAGGGGCAGTGTCAGCTGTGTGTCATGAACACAAATGTGAGTATATGAGTGACTGAGGAATATCAACCTTTGATAACTGTCGAAAATGGATATTTAAGATGAAAGGGAGTCTTTACAACCCTCCAAGCCTCCCAAATTAAAAATGTACATCACACTAGAGTACTATTGGTATTGAAAGTGAAACTGAAAGCGTTAGCCACTCAGTTGTGTCCGACTCTTTGCGACCCCACAGACCATAGCCCACCAAGCTCCTCTGTCCGTGGAATTCTCCTGGCAAGAATACTGGAGTGGGTTGCCATTCCCTTCTCCAGGGCGTTTTCCCGACCCAGTGATCGAACCCAGGTCTCTTGCATTGCAGACAGATTCTTTATCATCTGGGCCACCGGGGAAGATCCTTCTAACAGTTAACAAGCTGAGTTACTTTTTAATTTCACATTTTCCTTTGATGCTAATATATACTCATTTGTAGGATCAACTATTTCCCCCTTTATCTCTGTAGTCTATAGCCTAATCTCTTTAGGATGCAATAAGGTGAAGGCAAGGCGAAGTTGCTCAGTCATGTCTGACTCTTCGTGACCCCACGGACTGTAGCCTATCAGGCTCTTCCATCCATGGGATTTTCCAGGCAAGAATACTGGAGTGGGTTGCCATTTCCTTCTCCAGGGGATCTTCCCAACCCAGGGATCGAACCCAGGTCTCCCGCATTGTAGGCAGACGCTTTACCATGTGGGCCCCCGGTCAGTATCTAGGATGCAATAACTTGCATTAAAACTGCCCTCATTTCTGCTTTTCTCAGATGTTGAATCTACCTGTGAGGATGTAAAGCTAAGCTCCATTTGTATTCTGCTTCTCCCATTTTCACCAAATCCCCTTCAAAAAAGGAAAAAAAAAATCAGTGTTCAGATTTTCAAATTGTGTTTAATCCAAACTCTTAGAATAAAGTTTCACATTTTCTGTTTACTAATATTTAAGTAACATTTAAATTCTTTTTTTTTTTTCTGTTACAGCAATTCTGTGCTTTCTGTCTTAAGAGAAATCAGTTTATTTGCTGCTCCTCCAAAGTTAAAGCAGATTCACACTCAAGTTGGTTCTTCATCCAAAGATGTCATATCATGAATATCAGATCACTTATCCTTATTTGAATGACTTCCTTGGTAAGCTTGCACACTTTGTTCATGACATATATCAAATAGTACCCTGTGACAACCTATTGTATAATCTCTCTTAAAACAACATAATTGTGTATATTTTATTAAGTAACATTTATAATACTTGAAGTATTCAATAGCAGTATAGCACTTGAGGTATTTTCATTTCTTTATAGCCTCTTATTGCTCAGAATTTTCCATGATTGAAAAAATAAAGTATGGTTCTATGATCTCTTCTCAGACTTATTATTATAATATGTTACTATAAACACTTTCAATTTATTATATGATCAACACAGTTCTTTTTTTAATGGTCACAACCAAAAACAATTATACTTGCAACTGGACTATTATCTTATTTTCTCTTCTCACAAAATTTATGATTTGGTGTTATTATTTCCATTTTTCACACAAGAAAAATTTTAAGTTTAAAATATTAAGAGATTTCCCAATGATTATATCCAGCTAGAGGCTTCCCTGGTGGCTCAGACAGTAAAGAATCTGTCTGCAATGCAGGAGACCCAGGTTCTATCCCTGGGTTGGGAAGATCCCCTAGAGAAGGGCATGGCAATCAACTCCAGTATTCTTGTCTGGAGAATCCCACAGACAGAGGGGCCTGGCAGACTACAGTACAGACAGAAAAGAGGTTGCAAAGAGTCAGACATAACTCAGCAAACAGCACAGACAGAAATAGCCACCCCTGTGCATTTAAGTACTCACACGAGACACTGGATCATTTTTTTTACCTTCTAGGGACATTCTCAAACTTTCAGCAAAAGATCAAGGGGGAAACTATGAACTGTTCTGAAAATTGCATTACAAATGTAAACTTATAATGTGTCAATAAACATAGAGTATATCCATACATCAGTGTGTATAGAAGTATCTAATTTTTAAATCATTATTTTGAAAAGATTTAGTTTCATTTCACATATGCTTGCATTCTCTACCAACTAGTTTGTAATCTTTCCAAGAATAAATATTTGTTTAGTTATAAATACATATTTTAACAAATAATGAAGGTAAACATGGCCCATTTCTTAAGAAATAGCCTACTAAGGCCGCTGAAGCTCCAGGGTTAATACCCAAAGAGGGATAGGGAGGCTAGCTAGTTCATTCTTTGGGGAAAACAAATTAAATGGCTTGGAGAAAGAAATCCTTCCCCAGGTACTACATACATTTCATCTATTCTAGAAATGTGTTTCCCTCCCATACATCTCTAAGATCAGATGCATCTAGGAATTGCTGGCATCTTTCAATCTTTGCCGGCAATGTTAGCTATTGGAGGAATGACTGCAATTCCATTTATTTTCTTGCAAAGCAAAAATAAAGTACTTTATTGTATCTCACAATGGAAAAACTCCACAAGTAGATTGCAGTGTGTTCCATTTTGCAAGAGAGTTATGTGCAAAATGATTGCCCATCACCTGCAAACAATATAAGCAAGAAAAAAAAATGACATCTCCCTTGGAATATATTAAATATATCTTAAAGCTTGCAAAGGCTAGTGTAATGAATATATGCTGTGCAAATTATTTCTAAGCATGCATTATAGTTTATTGTTTTTTTCTTTCTGAGTGGTACATAAAACAATGGTACATTTAATAATCAATGGTCTTTCAGATTTGACTGAAAACACTATCTCTTTGTATCTATCACAGAGCCTGCAGTTCCATTATTTAGACTTTTAAGCACTCTTTGTTCAGTATAAATTGTATAAGAAAGTAGTTCACTGGATTGATCTGAAGACTTCTGCAAGTGGTACACGCAAGTAATGTTTAGAAAATTGGAAGGAAATGGGAAATATTAAGAGGAAGCACAAAGATCATTATGAAAAAATGCTTCATACAATTTTGACTGATGTCTGATCTCAGAAAGTTGGAATATGACATTTATTCCAGAAGCAAGCAAACTGATTGAAAATATTTGTTGGTTTAGTCACCAAGTCGTGTTCGACTCTTGTGACCCCATGGACTGTAGCCCGCCAGGCTCCTCTGTCCATGGGATTCTCCAGGTAAGAATACTGGAGTGGGTTGCCATTTCCTTCTCCAGCGGATCTTCCCGACCCAGGAATTGAGCCTGGGTCTCCTGCATTGCAGGCAGATTCTTTACCAACTGAGCTATGAGGAAAAATTAATTTATTAGTAAATATTTGCTATTTATCCCCAATATTGAAAAACATGAAATAAAATAAAGGGCTTTTGAAAACTTGATGCATAGAAACACTATTTCATGATACACTGAGGAATGAAAACATTTTATTCTCCAGGTGCTTCTGAAACATTCTAAGTTAACAACTTCATTCATGTATTTTTTTTTTTTCTCATCAGTTCTTATCACTATGTAATTTATTTTGCAAGAGTTAAGTAATTGAAGAGGTTTAGTAAACCTTCCAGGAAACTAAGATACTGTTTAATAAATTACTGCAGCCCAGAGGAGTAACATGATTAATACATTCTTCATATTGTTCTGCTTTCTTTGGAAAATATGAATGCACGCAGGAGAACACTCAAAGAGAAACGCATCATTAGATTCGCTTTCCCATTAAACCTTTCATTAAGATCAAACCATCCTGTTTTATCCATCTTAAAACTTCACCTGGGGAGGCGACTTTTATAAATCATAACCTACTCCTAAAGTTATGTACCTAGGAAACAGCTCACATGTTCCAGAATCATAGTACTGACAATGAGGGAAAATTCCACACTCCCCTTGAGCGGACACAAACCTCACTCCAGTTCTCAGGGATTACTATTTTTTTTTAACAGGTTTCCTCAATCCATTCTGCCAAATGCCTACAACAATCCATCTCTTGGAGTCAACTCCTGTACTGTGCTGCTTACAACTATTCACGAAAGAAGCAGCCAACCATAGACGTCTGTGTTTCCTCTCTCCATAGCCCAGCCTTTTGGTTCCATCAGATTAAAGAATATTCAAAGATAAGGCATTATATATTGCATTAACTCTCCCTGTGGGAGACATGATGAATTTGGCCACATATATATATATATATACACATATGCACTGCTGGCATTTTTTATCAAAAATACCTTTAGTTTTTAAAGCCAGAACATGGAGATTCATTGATAACACTTTCATATCTTCATTTATATGATCCTTGTAATATCTTACTTAATTGGGTGAATGGTTCACATTTCCAGGGCACCTCTTATCCCCCACACATACTTGCTGACATACTAACACTGACAAAGAAATAAACGCTTCAAGACCTGCAGGCCGGGAGAGAACTTATCATGTCCTTAACCACTTAGCAGAACAAAGCACCAAACCAAAAGCACCAGTTAGGTATTGTGAGTGAAGCAGAAACAAAGTGCAGTTCAACTTCTTATCTGTACATGAACAACACGTTCAAATAAAGATGAGCCTTTTTTTCCCTTAGAGGACAACATCACAACCCTGGAATTTTGACTTCCAGAGCTCTGTTAAAAGGAATGCTGTCTTGGATGCCTGCTTGCTTTGTACCTTGCACTTCTGCATAATGAAGAGATTTTTCTCCAGTTCTGGATAAAGACTCCAGGAGCTGGCTTGATAACCCATTGCCCTGAACTTGACCTTTCTCCATAGAAAAGTTTAGCTTCTTAGGCAAATCCCTAAAAGTTGATCTAATGTATTCTGAAGCAAGTATAGCTTCAGATCCCCTTTCTGTTGTGTCAATATTTTTCATACAGGAAAATCCATTGAGCACCCCCTTAAGTGGGGTGGAGAAGGGGGTGGGTGAAGCTCATCCAACACCAACAGGGAAAGAGGCAGCTTCCTTCATCACTCCTGTGACTTCCTACCTCACCTCCTACTATTCCTGAGACTGAAGGGACAGCCTTGGGGAGGCATCCTTCACACAGGGACTGCAGCCCAGGCATGGTGGATTGGGTCAGCAACTTCAGGAAGACAAAGCTATTCCGAGGTTGAAGGTCAAGACTGTTCTTCCCAGAAGGCTGTTGAAGGGTCAAAGATGACAGCATCCTGTGCACTGAGATGGTATAGTGCCCCAAATCTCCACTTTCCTCTATTCTGCTCTGCAAGACAGAATTTCAGCTCCAACCTTGCATGCCAAGTTGCTTCAGTTGTGTCCGACTCTTGGCAACCCCGCGGACGGTAGCCCGCCAGGCTCCTCTCTTCAGGGAATACCCCAGGCGAGAATACTGCTGTGGGTTGCCATGCCCTCCTCCAGGGGATCTTCCCAACCTAGGGATCAAAACACACATCTCTCTCCTACATCTCCTGCATTGGCAAGCGGGTTCTTTACTTGCTTTAAATTCATCTACACATGTTTAAATGAATCAAAATTGTTGTTCAGAAATAGAGCCCTTGTCCACAACCAGAAATATCTTATGGGTCTTAGGGTGTTTTTGTTTGGTTTTGCCCCTTATGTGTTAGGCACCCATACGCTCATCCTTCAAACTTGGAAGAATTCATTAGCACAAATTCCCAGCCCTGTCTGGAAAGAGATTATCTGATTGTCTCTGCTCAAGGTTATCCGCTGGAGCCGATTTCTCACTTGGCTGCACCCGGAGGCTCACATGCCTGACCCTGAAATTCACGGCATCCTTTACCGGGAGTCTGGGACCAAGGGCGGCATCCAGGGCTTTAGCGCCACAGACGCCTGCTCAGGTGACAGTCAGGGGCGTAGATGGGTTGGACGCTCTTCAACACCTTGTTGCCTTCTTATTTCAACAACCTGACCCTGAGAACTGGCCTCAAAAATAGATAAAAGGAGGAGAGGAACTAACGGCATCATCCCAGGAAAGACATCAAAAGAGATTCAGGGTACTTCTGATCTATCTATTCTATGTCTGTATCTGTACCAGTATCTAAAGCTGCCAATATCTCGCTAAACCTGTTGACATAGTTACATAAGGTCAATTTATATCTAGTCATACAAGATGTAAATAGAGATAGATAACACAGTATTGATACAGAAAATGTTAAAATTCTAAGCATCATATTTAAGACAATCTTGAAGCTCCCCAAAGAAAGATCTTAATCTGAGCAGGAGAAAACCAACTCAATAGAATTAAACTAGACTATACAAGAAACCAGTAAGTAAAAATGAAAAGGTATAAAACAGCTGAAACATTGAAAAATAAAGTAATAAGCACAAAACAAATTGATATAGATAACTGAAAAAATAAAATGATAAACATGAAAATTATCCTGTGAACTATAATAGATAACATATTTTTTTAAAGAATAAGAGACTTAATCAGATTTTTTTAAAGAATAAAAGACTAAATCATTCCTATCAAAAATAGGAATAAAGATGATATAAAATAAGGCCGTATAAGCCACGATGGAGACGTGGGATTTTAGTGCTGTCTCTCTGGCACTTTGAAAAGTGACATGATTAGAGTTGAGTGAACATTCTGTTTTTATGAAAGATTTTTAACTGATATAATAGTATGTGGAAAATAATCATTGCAGATTTAATTTACTACAGAGATAAGCCAAGGGAATACAATTAGTATACATTAAGAATCATAGAAATCCAATTCAAAAATTTCCTAAATCTAGCAATAATAACTAAGAAGCGTGTGGATTCAAAGCATACATTAACACCTACCACAAAAATTCACATCCTCTCAAAATTAACTTGGTATGTATGTACATACACTCTTTCTATATCTGGTTTCTGTGAGTATGGTTTCAGTGTGTCTGCCCTCTGATGCCCTCTTGCAACACCTACCATATTACTTGGATTTCTCTTACCTTGGGCAGGGGGTATCTCTTCACAGCTGCTCCAGCAAAGCACAGCTGCTGATCCTTACCTTGGACGAGGGGTATCTGGTAGATATAAATATATATAGCTTTAGGATTCTATAAGTATCAGTTCAGTTCAGTCGCTCAGTCATGTCCAACTCTGTGACCTCGTGAACCACAGCACGCCAGGCCTCACTGTCCATCACCAACTCCCAGAGTTTACCCAAACTCATGTCCATCATGTCGGTGATGCCATCCAACCATCTCATCCTCTATCGTCCCCTTCTCCTCCTGCCCTCAATCTTTCCCAGCATCAGGGTCTTTTGAGATGAGTTAGCTCTTTGCATCAGGTGGCCAAAGTATTGGAGTTTCAGCTTCAATATCATCTATAAGTATAGAATCTTAAATATCCTGTAATAGGGTGCTTTTTCCTTTCTTACTCTGTATGCAGCATGGATTTCCTATAAAATCATTACGTTGTTTTATAACTAATAAATCAAAAGTAAAAAAAATTAAAAATAATTTTACAACATAACTGAAACTTCATAAAGTTGATGTTCTATAATTACCACACAGTAATCATTCAAATCAATTAATATTATTTTTAGCAAATAATGGCCTAATTATGTTCTCTTAAATGTTTGCATTATTATATGTGCATTATTTTCTCAAGACCAATGCTTTAATAGCAGCTAAGATAAACTTGCCAAATCACAGTGATTCCTAGAGCCCTAAAGCATATACACACTAGATACGCATATATACACATATATACACATATATACACATTAGATCTTCTCCATTTGCTTTATTCAATTTCCTTTCCAATACCTGTTTATAGAACTCAGGAATAAATCACTATTCTCCAAATGAATAAGAACTGAAACTAGAAGTGTTCCAGAAGTTAAACACTGGACAAGGTCTTTGTGCAGAGGATGCATTCAGGACAACGTAATTTTTATTCTAACAGGTTAAACGATAGAAATCACATGCTACAAAGATGCATCAATTAGAATGTGATCTTTCACATGATCAAGAGAAATCTGCACAGAAACTGATATCAAACTTTGACACAGGATGTTTATGCATCCTCACAACATAATCCAAGGCTTATATTCTACAAACTACGAAAGTTTTCCATTTTCTTGATCTTCTTGCCTCTTCCATTCCCCTAATCATTTCCTTTTCTTTCAAGCCTTTCATTCAGGTAATAAAGAATCTGGGCCATTCTGAAGGAGAGCTCACTTCCCTCCACTCCTTCTCTATTTTGAGGTATACCTGATTAATGAGATTTATGGATGGGGGCTTATTCAGTGGGGCTTTGGGGCTGTTTTATTTTACTGTAGTCATTCTAGCCTTCCGTTGTCTCTGCTCTTCCTCATGAATTGAACTTTTTACCTCCAAGAGCCCATATGCTCAGCGGACCACAGAAAATGCCAAACGCTGCCTAATTTTATTTCTATCTCAAAACTGGCAACAATTATTTTCATCTCAATC
The DNA here is from genome assembly GCF_023091745.1 of Budorcas taxicolor. Taxonomy (NCBI): domain Eukaryota; kingdom Metazoa; phylum Chordata; class Mammalia; order Artiodactyla; family Bovidae; genus Budorcas; species Budorcas taxicolor. The sequence continues at coordinate 80,314,225 of NC_068921.1, read as the reverse complement.
TTTAAGGCCAGTGCAAATGCTCAGGAAAGGAAAGAAGTATACCAGGTTGAGAAGAACACACAAAATCTCACTAGTAATTTAAACAGAAAAACGTTGGCATTGTTCTCAAACTTAAAATGCAATTTTTTCCCTGTGTTTTTCTAAATTTTATTTTGTGAAATATTAATATTCCCTGATTTTTTGTAAATCTGCAACCTCACCAACTGGGCATTTGGCTAATATACAACAATCCTGCAAGTGATGCTCAAAAACACCAGTGGATAAGAACTCAAGTTCTACATGTATTGTGAAGCTTTTATTGCATGGTGTTTGCGAAGTACTGGAATAAATCCACAGAGGAAGGTACTGGATTCTTATATTGCTCTGTTCTTCATTTGCTCACATTTTCCCCCTCTTAAGAATCCACCTTAAAAAAATTAAGACTGAAAATATGTACTATTTTCTGTAGGGACTTCAGTTGGAGTTGATATATGTTGGCACTGACTTGCTAGCATGACCATAAAAATCTGACCTGTCATCGTGGATCCAAATATTTGTAAATATTATGCTTCTGGAATCATTACCTTGGCATGCTAAGAGCAAATCCAGAGCAAAGAGAACTCAAACCTGGGAGCCTTTGGCGCAAGTCTTTGACTGCCTTATCAGCAAAGCAACAGTTTCACCAGCATGCTCCTCTATTTGTCTGTTTCCAGTGCTTTTTACGCAACAGATGATTTTGCATTTGCTGATTTGCAGCATCTCTTCATACAGTTGTCTTTTTTTCTAAAGCTATTTTTAAAACCTTTCACGGCAACAGAGGGGCCACATTTCCCCATCTTTTTAGATGTGTCCTTATGAAAATAAAATTCCCTCGGAAAATGTACAGTAGGCTTAATCCTAAATTAAAGTAGTTGCTGAAATACTATTACTCAACCCCGAGGCACATGTGATTTCCAAAGAAACAAATTCCGCGTTAAATTAACTCTGAAATCCTCCTGTAAATGGAGCTTATGTGTTGTGCTGCAGAGTTCGGGGCAGGATGCACTTAGAGGGGAGCCCCGCTCCGAGGGCTGGCTGGCCGACCGCGCCCCGCCCGCCCTATCTGAGGCAGACAGATTCCACACATGGCTACATGTTCTAAATTAGGGAGTGCGGAGGTTCATCTAGAGTGCACAGATTAGAATTTTCAATAGACCTAAAAATGTCTCCGAGGCATGAATGAGCCTGTCACTTTGCCTCTGCCTCTCCAGCCCGTGATGGATTCCTTTTATCCCCGCCATCTAACCCGTGAGATCGCCCTGCTCTCGGCCCTTATTCCCCATCCTCAGTCATGCTGAAATACACAGGTTGCGGTTAAACAAATCTGCTTTTATGGAGCTAAAGCGCTGTGAAACGGAGCTGATTAGGGTCTGACACATCGAATTAGCCTGGGCTATAAAGTTGGCTGATGACTCTATTGTTTCAGAGGGCCTGCTTCTGGCTTTGCCATGCTTTCTAACAACATCGGAGGACTTTATTTCTTTTAATTTAGGGGAGAAAAGTTTTACAAGAGTGAAGTAATCATGCTTGCAATCAAGTATTTGATTTGGAAACATGGCGGTGCACATATTTATTTGTTTTTCTTGCACCTGGAAACCCAGGTTCTTGCCAACTGGACGCTAAACAAATTAGCTAAAAAACGTGATAATTAAGCATTGAGAGATATTGTGTGGGAAACTGCAAGTCAAATGACCAATAAAATACACGATAAATTATGTGCGAAATGTCCTGAACCTTTTTATTTCAAATAAAACCACCTTTGTAAATATGACTAAGACTCTTGTTTAGCATCTGGCTTAACAATATTAACTAGTTTGAAAACTATCTTTAAAAAACACTAATTATAAGAAGATGGTTCTTATTGTATAAGTGATATTTCTTATATTCTACGTTTCTTAGATCCATTCATGTGTGTATATACATTTACCCTGCAATATAAATCTATTAGTAGTTTACTCAAAATTTTGAGCAGTCCCCCAGATATGTTTATCTTTAGCTATATCATTGTTGCTTTTTATGCAAATATAGCAATACTTTTATTTTTAAAGCTCTAGACAATTTTGAAAGATTCCTCTCATGTTTTTAATCTAGCAATCCCGAAGCTAATATCTTTTCAGCAGTCTTATTTGCTTCAAATAATAATTTACCTTAGGAAGGGGTTAAGTTAAAGAATACTAGTTAGGAAGCAACTGGTTAGTTTCAAAGTCAGCTTAGAGCATCTTTTTGCATCTTAATTCAACAGACTGAAGTTTAGATTATAGAGGAGAGATGGATCTGATATGTGGGGGTCAAGTTTTATGCAAGCAGAGTCCCTTGGGCCTGATCCCCTCCTTCAATAAGGTATCTGCTGCCTGTGTGGCCCACCAGCCAGGCGTCTGTGGTGAATCCACCACAGGGGTGTTCTGTTCTAATCCTATCTACTGCCTTCCTAGTGCCGATGATAGACATAGTCAATCACAGATATTTTTCAAATGTTTTTAGGCGAAATAGAATATAACATACAATAACAATTGTTCATGAAACTGCTATTTTTTTCTTGATGTCTTTTATAACTTTTCAAGTTCAGACAGTTCAGGGAGGGTTTGGGATTGTTCCAGGTTTCTCAATTTTGACTAAAGAGTGAACAAAATCTGTATTTTATTGTTAGTATGTAGAGAGTCTTACAATTGATCAGCTCAGCCTGGACTAGTCTGATGGTCACTTGAAATAGCAATGTGATAGACTACTTTAACCTCAAAAGCCAGACTGATCTTTTTATTACCTGCATGTCACAGATCACATATGAGTGTAGGTTGGTTTGGGGGTTTCCTCCCCTACATAATGTGTGACACAGCAGGAAAGAAATCATGATTTTCCCTAGAATTTCTAGACATGGTCAGGGCACTCAGGACCACCCACAGTCTTGATAAGGTAGAGACAGGTATTAAGAAACAAGTTCTCACACTTGTTCTGATTTCATTACTTTTGTCGAAACATTTATAATAGAAATGGTGGATTGAGGAGACTCATAGGGGCTTCCCGGAGGGTAGGGCTTGAAGAACATGTTTCCTGGAGTTCAGAGGATTCCAAGGACCAGGGCCTCCACTGATACCAGGCTCCATCTCTGTAATGACTGCATCAGCTGGTCCTGTCTGACTCCGCCACCGCGAGAGGCAGGACATTTTTGGAACTTTGTATTTGCATCTGAAATTGCAACTCTGGTTGTCCTCTAGAACATGAACAGAAAGAGGATAAGCGTGGGAGCGGGAAGGGGTTAGCAGTTCCAAGTGAGAGATGGTAATGCCGACAGGGGCTCCAGCTGTGGTCTTTGGCCTGGGAAAGCATGGTTTGATTTGGGGCATTTTGAAAGCAGAGGTGGCAGGACTATGTAGGGAAGGGAGCGTGGGTATGAGAGACAGAGATCAAGACTTTCTCCTGAGTGGTTGGGTGTAGAGTCCTGGCATTATAATCTGAAAGGAAGATGGTTTAAAGGTGGAGAAGGGGTGAGGAGTCGAAAGAAATCAGCAGAAAGAAAACCATTACCTCTATCTTGTGTAAACTTAGTGCAAATCCTAGTGCAGATAGCGAGTAGAAGTTGGATATAGGAATCCGACGGTCGTGAAGTAGGGCTCTGCTATTTTTGTACATTTGAAAGTAAGTGTTTAAGCACTTCCCTGGCAGTCCAGACTTGCCCTTTCAATGCAGAGGGCTGGGTTCTACCCCTGGTCAGTCTCCTCCCAGTTACCCTTTCCTTGGGAAATGATAGTGTTGAATAATATTAGGAAATTAGCTTGCAGCTAAAGTTTGGAATCAAGATGCAAACCTGGGTTCATTTAGTTCAACTGTTAGTAAGCTCTACAGGTCTATTGATGCTTCACACACACACACACAAATTAAATTTTAAAAAAACCTTTATGAGCAAGCAAGTTTGGAAAATGATATCTTATATGAGGCACTTCTTTTGAAGATTCAGCACATGTTAGTGTGTCAATATATCCAAGAAGCAAAAATGGAAGAGCATATATTTAAAGAAAGAAAAACATTTCATACTTATGTGTACTTTTGTATTTAACTTTTAATCTTTAGGACACTAGTCAAATCAATGAAGAATAGGTGGCTTAAGATACTGGTGTTTGAAAGGTAAAACTTGAGAAGACTCCTCAGCAGGAACAGGTATCTGATACACACAAAGGATCCGCAAGTTATATTGCAAGCATATGTGTGTATTATATGCGTATTTTTGGGAAAGGCAATTAATTAATTTTGTTGCTCATAGGAGAGTCGTAGGTTAGACACAGTTCTAAAACCTGCTTTTTTGGTTGAATAACTGCAACACATTCTTGAGCAGGGGTAATATTGCTTTCAAGTCTAAAGCCTAATTATACCGCATTTTACATGAGGATAAAAATTGAGCACAAAATTATTTCTCATACTATGCCAGACTAAAAACATTTTAAAGAATCTAATGCAATATTTAACATAGCCTTCCCCCTTGAATCAGATAAATTCAGGAAATAAAGTTGTGATATCCATGAGGTAGTGTAGATGAGTGTTCAGTTGCTAAGGCATGTCCAACTCTTGGGATACCTAGGACAATAGCCTGCCAAGCTCCCCTGTCCATGGGATTTCTCAGGCAAGAATACTGGAGTGGGCTGCCATATCTGCCTCCAGGGGATCTTACTGACCCAGGGATCAAATCTGAGTCTCTTGCATCTCTTGCATTGGCAGATAAATTTTTTACCTCTGTGCCACCTGGGAATCCCATAAGACATTGCACTAAACTATAATTCACCATTATAGGTGATGGCCTATATCTTTCAGTCAAAGGAAATAGGGTCAAAATTGAGTATATATATGTACTTATGTAAATATATGTAAGCTGAAAAGCTTTGCTTTACACCGAAAACTAATGCAACATTGTAAATCTATACTTAACAAACATTTTAGAAAATTTTAAAAATCAAATGTCAAAACTATAGTTGGAATAAAATGTATAAAAAACTAGTAAATATACAAATAACACATTTGTATTTAATATAATATCAGTGAAGGGCAATTTAAAAACTATGTCACCTCCCATAGCCTTCATGCATAAGTCATACGTGCCACATTATTTTGGTTTGCAGTATGTTTGATCTAATATTGACTAAATTGTTTAATTTGGGGATCAAATGCATCTAATCATTTATGTACCAAATGCCACAATGATCATGGTGATTTCTATTCCAAGGTATATGGCACCTTTTAATTGAAATTCAAACAATTGTTGTATTTTTTTTTTTAATCAGTGAAAATTGATCATTCTGAAAACTGATCATTCTGGATCATATAAATAACAAACCTTCTTTTATTAAAATTAATCATTTCTAACAAACTCAATTCAGGAAAGCTGCATATATAATTAAACACATTAACCAAACTGGCCTTTATTGTATGCTGATTTATTAGGAAAGAAATTTACAGGGGGATTGACAATGTAGAGTTTTACTGATAACCTACTATGCTGAAATTAAATAGCCCAATAGAGACTCTTATTGAATTTTACTGACTTTAGTGAATTTCACAAAATGTGCTGAAGGAATGTTAGCTATAGGTTTAGGAAAAAGTTCTGTTCACCGAGAGACTGCTACAGTGATCAAGGCTTCACCATTGTGGATCCTCAGGGTCATAGGAGAATCTGCCTGTGAGCAGAGACATGGGTGTGAAAGATCATCCATGAATGATCAGTTAATTAATGGAGAGACAGCAGAGATGAGACTAAAAGGCAGAAAAGAGGCAAGTGGTGGCAGGCAAAGTAAGTGACAAACTCTTCCAATAAGGGAATCAGGCTGAAAGTTCAAGGGGAGAGGGGGAGGTAAGGACAGCATTTATATTACAGAGCCACCTCCCATTTGAAAGGCCCTGGACTTTTAAGTTTATTATCCCGCGTCCTCCCATGAACTCTATGAAGTATTAATCGCCCATTTTATAGGCAAAGACCCTTGAAGCTGAGAGCATTTATATAAGTTATGCAAGTTTCCCTGCCAGTAAATAGTGAAACCAGAGTCCAAAATCCAAACAATCTCACTCAATAATCCATGGTTTGTCAACGAATTTCTTGCTACACAGAGTGATCTGTGTCATGTTGTGGGACTAGCAGAATCTTCATGTGGGAGTTTGTTGAAAATGAAAAGATTCATACCCCCGGCCAGAGCCACCTAAGCAGAATCTGCATTGTAACAAGATCTCCAGGTGATTCTCATCTGTATTAATGTTTGAAAAGCACTAAGCTAAAACTCTTTTGTAATGCAACACAAGAGGATAAGCAGGAAAGATAGGGACTCCAGACAAGGAATGAACCAGAAAGTAAGGCAATACAATAAACCTGGGCTCCTCTGTCACCAGGGCGTCCCTGATGAGACAGAAGGCTGGCTACCTGCCGTCTTGGGCAGAGCCAGAGGATTAAATGTGGCCAGACTGTGGCCAAATTAGGAGTCCAGAAAGCTTATCTATTTTATGCATTTGTTTTTGCTTAGTCGCTCAGTCATATCTGACTCTGTGACCTCATGAACTGTAGCCCTCCAGGCTCCTCTATTCATGGGATTCTCCAGTCAAGAATACTGGAGTGGATTGTCATTTCCTTCTCCAGGGAATCTTCTCTACCCAGGGATCGTACCTGCATCTCCTGAGTCCTGTATCTCCTGCATCTCCTCCATTGCAGGCAGATTATTTTACCTGCTGAGCCACGAACGAAGCTCCATTACATACAAAGGCTTTTGTGAAAGTTTTACGATGTCAACTAACTATATGCCAAATATGTATATTAAATTTAGGAGGAGTTTTATTTATTTATTATATTTGGGTTATGTGTTTTATTTTAAAAGATTTATATTACATTGAAGTATATAGTTAATTCACCATGTCGTGTTCATTTCGGGTGCCCAGCAAACTGGTTCCGTTATACATGCACGTGTATCCATTCTTTTTCAAATTCTTTCCCCATTTAGGTTTTCAGAGAGTATTGAGGAGCTAAATTTAAAATCTGATTCTGTATGACAGAAAATAGGGGAACTAAATAATGGGTAGCAAAAAGTAGAAGTTATCCTAAGGGTATGAATGGCAATCACAGTCAATCGTGGTAATAAAGTCAGTTGTAAGTTAGCAATATTTAATCAGCAGAAATGAGAAAATAGAAATGTAAGAAACATGGCAAGGGTGACATTCGAAAGTTTAAAACCCTCTATGGCAGGTGTTCCCACCTATGAGAAAATATGTACATATATGTATACACACACATACCCATATACAACAAGTATGTCCATACAGGAGTTATTATACACATCTTGCCGAAATTACTGGTGAGTGTTTGCTTACTTTGCAGCTCAGCAAAACAGGGCAAAGGAAATACTCATGGTAAGGAATGAGTTTACTCCTCCTTTAGGGAGCCATTTGTATTCATGAAATCTGTGGACGTATGTAGCAGGAATTGAATCAAACATTTTAAATACTGAGTCTTCTTTATGTCTGGACTTGTGATTCCAACTCAGAAGCCATGTCATTAGTATTTGAGCCCCAATATTTTCTCAGATCCACTTTGTAGAATCTGAATCTAGAATTTCTAGCCAAGGTTTCTATACTATGATTTCCAAGTTAATATATGGGCTCTTTGAATGACTTAGTTGTCTTTATAAAAAACAAAACTCAAAATAAAAGTAGATATACCAAAGGATGTCCACCAGATTTCCAATCATTCTGAAATAGCCACTGTTGATTTTGTGACAAACCTTCCCTGTACCTCTTCTAAGAATATGGAAATCAGTCGTGCGTATGCTGTCACTGAAGACAGAGTTTAAAATATTTCAATTTTTGTATTCTGCTTGTTTTATGTTTACTTACCTTTTTACACCCTTATCCACTCCTTATATGAGCACACAAGCCCTACAAGCAATGGGAGTGACCAGCTGGATCTGTTTTGTTAGCAGTTTTATGTTACAAATATCACCAAAACATTACTTGAATAAGTCAGGTTTCAAGTCAACCAATTTTTGTCTTCATCATATAGATATAACAAAAATAGAATGAAAATAACCTGAGGCCAACAAATAACATTTGATTGCAATGTTTGATAATATGTTCAAATGGGCTACAATGACAACATGTTGGAGTGACCCTGGAGGCTGGCTCCAGAGATAATTTGTTTGCATTTGCGCCCTGATTGTTCTTTCTTCTTCCTAGCTATGTGATGTTGGGCACTTACTTAACCTCTGTATGTTGCAGTTTCTTCATCTATAAATAAGGATAAAGACAAAACCTTACAGAGTGCTTTGGGAACTACGTTGGTATTACATGTAAAACAATTTGAATCATGCTTTGCAAAATTAAAACCGAACTCCTCATCTTTGTTTATGGCTATTGTTGTGTTAACCATGTTATTACTATCCATTTGTCACTCTAGAACCATGTGTGACCCCCACTTGACCTTGGCCAAGTCTGCACATCCCTGAGGTCCCCATGGATCTCTTCTATGATGCACCACATACTTTCAGGTGGTGGGGTGAGGAGGACGTGTTATCTTTGTCCATCAAAATATTGTTGGAATAACTGTGGCCCTATGAGATGATGCTTAGGTCAGAGTTCCATTTCATAAGAGAGCACCTGTCTTGGTTATAGGCATTTTGCACAATGTCCCCTTTGATCCTAATTCGTCTCCTGAGTTTACCCAGAAGGGCAGTATTGAGAACACCTGCAGAGACATTATTGCGGCTGCAACCCTGCCTCCTCGCCACGCCATTCAACAGTGTGAACAACTAGGAGGAAAGAAAGCAGCCCCACTACACAGACCCAACGGAAAAAATCACTGTAACATTAATGAAGACAACAGAGAATGTCGGATGAGATTTCGCAGCAGGACAACCATGTGAGGCATTGGCAAAGAAGCCCACTAAATGCTGTGTTCAACTTGTCTTATCTTATGATTCATCAACAGGCTTTAATTAACGCATGGCAGACATAATTTTCCCAGGTTCAGTAAATATTATTGGTATTTCTTTAAGGACTTTTGCCTCGATGGCTACCTGAACTCCCAATAAACAGATTGCATTTTAACTGAACACTCTTATAGTCTGATTTATTAATTCATCATTCCACATATTTTAAAACATTTCTTCTGAATTTTAATAAAGATCTGAGTGTTCGTTTTGAGAATTCCATGGACAGAGGAGCCTGGCAGGCTATAGTCGGTAGGGTCGCAAAGAGTGGGACACGACTGAAGCAACTTAGCTTGCACGCATGCATTTGTTATAAGGGTTGCAGGTTTCCTTTATATCTATAGTTCTTTAAATATGTGTAGCCAATGATGTGAAATTTATTATTTTTAAGGATGTTTAGACTGTTATTTGCTATTGAAAAGTTAGGATTTGTTGGAAAATACTCTTTGTTTTCAGTGATTAGCAATCAAAATGAAAGTTATTAATATATAATTTGATTTTATCTAGTTTTAATTTTATTTACTGTAGCAATTACTGAAACCTAACAGAATTCAGGAAAGTGATTTTTAAATTAGAGGTAGCTTATTGAGAAGACTATTCTCTTTGAAATATGGCTGAATTAGTGATAATGTACCTTGAGGCTTACAAATTTACATAGTCAGTAAAATCCCTGGATTTAACCACTTTTATCAGCTGCAAAGGACGTAAATTTTGAAGGAAGTTGATTGGCGAATTCAGATATTCAGGATAAATCTTTAGTCTATTATATGGAGTTAGAATTACAAATTACAAATCTGGTCTCGATTTTAAAAAAGCAAGAGAATAGTAAAAAGTTATAAACAGTAAAAGAATATAAATATAAAAACAATCTTTCCTTCAATTTAGTATTCTTTCAAATATGAAGTGTTAGCCAAAATGCCAGCTGATTTTGATCTTCTCAACAGAGATTAAGTCAGTCTAAAAGAACAAAGGATAAGATGGTTAGATAGCATCACTGACTCAATGGACATGAATTTGAGCAAACTCTTAGAGACAGTGAAGGGAAGGGAAACCTGGCATGCTACAGTCCATGGGGTGGCAACGAGTTGGACACAACTTAGTAACTAAACAACAACAAAAAGAACAAAAACAAAAAGCCTGTTTTATTTGAATTCAAATTGCTAAGCACTTTAATTCTAAGTAATATTTCTTTCATACATAGTGAAAAAACATATTGAGATTCATTTTGAATAATAACAGCTAGAGAAAGTTATTAAAGACCATCATACTCTTAGCAAAATTGTTTTATCACAGCCTATTAAAATTATATATGCTCTACTTTCATTTGTAGCTGAATAATTTCAGCAATGTTTAATATTCTTATTGTTACTATCCTTTATAACAATAAACTAACATGAAAAATCAAATTGCAAATGTATATTCATTAAAGTTGCTTATTAGCTTAAAATGTTTATAAATTAATATTTTTCTATAAATGAAAATTCTTAAATTGCTTCCCTTGTGATGTCAACTATGTATGTGTCCCAGTTAAAGGAGAGGAAGAGATTTCAGGCTGTAGGGAAATATTCCCCAGTCAATATGAATGCAATATTTAATATAAAGTTAGGCAATACAAGGCTGCAGGCCCTTGGTAACTAACCTGGAGACCTCTGGGTGCTGAGCCTGAAAAAATGAAGTCTGATTTTGACTTCATCGTACAAACAGAATGTCATCCGCACATCAAATTCCACCCACAGTGAACCCCTGGCATGGTTAATGATTATAATCTTCACATTTAATCACAGGAACTCAATGACAGGCAAACAAAGGTTAGCTAAACTGACAGTTCAGATGGTTTCAACAGAAAAATCCACAAATTTTATTTTTAAATATGTATGTACAATTCCAATGGCACTTTGCAGAAATATAATTTAATTTGTACAAAGCGCATCTACATGAAAAAATTGACCATTTGCTCATGCTTTTGTAGGGTAAGAATTATATGGAAATTTGCGAGATTTCTTTCTAATGCCTATTTTTCCACTACTATTTTCCCAGTTGAATGAAATGATGGGCTCTTAAATCTGAGACAACGATCTGGATAAAAACTGGATTCTTTTAACTTAACGTTCTTACGTTCTCATCTTTTTTCAAATCCTTACATTCATTTTACTAAATAATCTCATTTTAACCTATTTCATTCTCTCATAGAATATGCACCCAAATCATGCATAATCTAGTAAAATGAGTGAAAGGACTTGAGATATTTTTTCTAATAGCATGTACTCAGAATTCCTTAAATGAAAATAATTTTAAAATTTTAGTATTTTGCATGAACATTCCATGAAAATAAAATTAGATAACTATATTTTAATTGGAAAATCATGATAATTCAATGAATATACATTTAGTTAGTGATCAGTGCTACTTACCTACTACAAAATCAAAAGTGTGCAGGATTTAATTATTTTAAACTTAATGAAAGTTTTATAAAATGTGTCTATAATACATAGTGTATGCCAAATACACTATGTGTATATACAAATGACATTGATATATATGTATACATATAACTGAAACTCTTTGTTTTACACATGAAATTAAAACAGCATTGTAAATCAACTATACCCCAATAAAATAAATATCTTAGAGGCAATAACCATGATGGAGTTTCTATATTTCCTTAACAAATTTCTCCTTTAGTCAATTAAAAAATGACAATAATTAAGAATTTTTAGAAAAAAGACTAAAACCAGGGTCTGTTCAATCATCCAGGTTTTATCAACTATGAGTAGACCAAGAAAGAATTGATTTTATCCAAGGAATAATTCACAAAACAACTGAGAAATTAACTCATAACTTTCTGCTAGTTCCTGAAATCAAGAATAAATTAAAAATCAACAATTGGGATAGTGAAACAGTCAGGATGATTTGCATTTTATTTATAAAAATTAAAATAGTTTCAGCAGAAAGACAAATCCAGATTGCTTCTCATGGTCAAATGAAAGTATATATCTCTTCTTTACACTTGTTATGAAGGATGTACAACGTGGATGTTACTAATTGTGTAGATGTACTTCAAGACCATAAAGAATATTAAATGTTACTTGATAATCTATCACAAACATTTCTCGTATTCTCATGTTTCACAATTACATAATAAGAAAATAAAAATAAGAATTATGTTCAATTAACACATATACTTCCAACAAATAGAAATATGGTTTTTAATCCATCATTTATAATTTGATAAAAGTCAGATTTCAAAAACATTGCTACAAACTTTTAAACCGCAAACCAATATTCTTTTCTACATTAAATTTCCCATCCAGTCAAAATTCACACAGTTTCTCCAGTTTTCCCTGAGATATGTTACTATTATATAAGTTGTTGATAATTAAGGTGACTTGAGTTTATTGGTGTATGTTTGAAATACTTACAATAAAAAAGATTTCCCATTCTGAGTCAGTTAATATCAAATATTCCATTAGTGATCAGGCTATCTATCCATTTTAGTGAATTATTTGGCAAATGCAGTTGTGCTTCATCAGAAAATTTTAAATAGAATTGTAATTCAAATAAGTTCTCAAAAAATTTTTTAACTTAAAAATTAGAAACAATAAGAACACTGAGGAGAACTAGTGACTATCTTGCATGTAAATGGAGATTTGGAGAGACTGAGAGGCAATAGAGATTTTTGAATGTATTTCCAAGGTTACACAACAAGATGCTTGAGCTGTCAAGAATTTATTGAAGAGGAAAAGAAATGAGAAAAAACGATGCTGTGTTTTAAGCCTGAAATGATGGAGCAACGGCAGCAGAAGAGATTAGAAGTGCCGTTTGTCCTCACATCATTGATTCTGGGCAGTAGACATTAAAACCGATGGCAACAAACCGGCTGAGGATAAATGGCTAACCCATGTAACTTTTTTCAATTTTATAGCCACAGAAGCAGAGCCTGGTGACTTAGAATCCTTAAACATCTGCAGTCTACCCAAGGGGGAGGGTCAACTTTGAAGGACAGACCGATCAACCTTCTAGAATAGGTAAGAGCTAAAAATCTGTGAAGGACACGAACACAAAAGAAACAAACAAGAATGAACGTGAGCTCGCAGCTCCTCTACCAGGGTGTGTTCACATGGTTATGCCTAGCTGGGAAAAGGGAAAGAAAAAAAAAAGATTAGTGAAAAGAAATTCAGAAAAAAAAAAAAATAGAACTACTATGAAATGTGAGTCCTAACTTAGGTCTTTAGGCAAGGTTTTTTTTGGTTTTTCTTTGTTTTTGATTTTTAAAATAGCAATAATGCCACATGTAGGTCGTATACAAATGACATAAAATGATCTGTGTGACAGTGCTTTTAAATTATCAAGTGTCACATAAACAGCAGCTCAATAAGCCCTGCAGAGAAGCGGGAGATGGTGAGAGGAAATATTTGATTCGCTCTCGTCCCCAGGCAGTCTTCATTTCTGACTGCCTCTCATGGAGCGAGGGCCTCAGTTCACTGGTTATGTTATCTTGATGGTATACATTTTCACTTCCCATGCTGATTTTAGAACCATACCCCTCATAAGAGATTCAGTATCACGCGGATTTCCTCTGAGCGTGGAAGTGAAGTGTGAGATAGAAAAGACATCCCCAGAGCTACTGCGGGAGTGTTTTCCCAGTGGACTGCGATTCTCTGTAGAAGCAGTCTTTTGTTGGAATATTGTCCAAGTGAATTCAGAGCGCAGAGAATGGTAAACCAGGCTGTGAGACCCTAGTGGATAGCATCAGTTATCCCCAGCTCCACTGAGATCAAATATAAAACGTCTGCTTTGTTTCCCAAAAACGTGGTGAGTGCAGCTATCAGTTTCCTTATAGTCTATGCTGGTCTCATCAGAATTTCCATCCTGCTGCCCAGGCAAGCACAGAGAAGCCAAATGCTTGTTTCACTGATTCTCCTTGAGTGCACAGAAGGGTATCACTGAATAAGAAACGATCCTGGATCTCTAAATACAGCCAGATTATCATTATGTTTGCCAAGATGCTCGCTATCACACAAAGACTGTCTTTTCCTGTCAATCTTTATTTGACTTCAAAACCCACACCATCCTGACAGATGGAACAGGATTAATCGTCGTTTATTACATGTGAGTTCTACACCAAAACATCTTAAAGAGTTACATCGTAGGACCACAGCAAAAGAAGCTACACAACAACTGAACAAAAATTCAACCAGAAATATAAGATGTGATATGAGTTTAGCAGAATAAAGTGGATTAGCAAAGGGAGGTTTCCCCCCAAAGAAGCAGAGGGAACTCAGAAAGCTTCCCTTGTTTCCTCCCTCTGTCACTCCATCAATATTTATAGCAAACAAACCATGAAGAGGTGTTTGTGTGTGTGTAACATACATATTACGTGTAAATTCATCATTTCAAGGTGTCCTAGGATGAAGCCATGATCCATCCTGTGCGAAAGCTGTCGTTCATCATTAGTTAATTTCACAGTGCTCCACTGCCCTGTGCACTGTGCAAACAGAAGCCCAGATCCTCTCTTGAGAAAGGACTGAAGTCACAAATGCAAAATGATCATTACTGCTTGCTCTTAAAAGTGTGCCTTTTTAAAAGAAAACTTCCATGAAGTACTGGATCTTGGCATGGTAATCGTCAAAAGAATACTTAACTATCAGTATAATTACTGACATTTTGAGAATACTTAAAACTGAAATTCTTTAGTACTGAGGTTTGGAACCAAAGGAATCAAGTCTGAGAATGAATGAGTCATTTATACTCCAGTTTGAGGTTTCTTGGGCTCCCCTTGTGGCTCAACTGGTAAAGAACCTGCCTGCAATGTGGGAGACTTGGATTCAACCCCTGGGTTGGGAAGATCCCCTGGAGAAGGGAAAGGCTACGCACTCCCAGTATTCTGGCCTGGAGAATTCCATGGACAGTATAGTCCACAGGGTCGCAAAGAGTCAGACATGAGTGAGCTAATTTCATTTTGAAGGTTCTATCCCTGGATCAGGAAGATCCCCTGGAGGAAATGGCAACCTACTCCAGTATTCTTGCCTTGGAGAATCCCATGGACAGAGAAACCTGGCTACAGTCCACGTGTCTCAAAGGGTCGGACATGATTGCGCAACTGAGCATCTGAAATGAAAGTCTACAAAGCAGCTACAATTACTAGGCCCCCATTTTAGAGATGACAAAGCTTCAGGAAAGAGAGAATGTACTTTATAAACTTCCCAGTACGGAGTGTGTAGCTGCTCAATAGTCTCATACCAGAGCTCAGGCTCTAAACCACCATGGCATCTGACCACCAGCAGGGCAGCTACCGAAAGAGAATGGATCCCATGACAACCAACTCATCGTTCAGAATCTCCATTTTTTTCCAGCCTACCCATTTCAAACTTAGAACCTAAAAAACAAAGCACGCTTACTAACATGTTCTTCTGTTGTTCAGATATAAATAGCATAAGGGATCCAATGCATATATTCATTTTAAACAAAGCCCAAAACATTTGTGTCACATTTGTAAGGTCTCTTATATAAACGGTTATTTCCTCACAGTTGTTACTATAATTGAAGACGCATATGCCTTAAATTCCAATTCAACAAGAACTGACCTCACACCATGCTATCCTGCTATGCAAGTCGAAGCAGCAAATACCGGAGACTCTGATTTTCAGAAGACAAATATAAACCTTATTTCTTTGGAGTGAATTTTACCTTCCTTTTGCTCAAACATGTAACAGCTATGTTAAAAAAAAAAAAATAGCAACAACAAAAACAAACATAAAAACAAAGACCCCCTAGTCCTATTTTTTCTTTCTTTTATTTCAATTAAGATAGTATCACTTGTCTTGCAGTTTTCAAGGAATATAGTTTCAGTAACAGTAAACTCTGCCACTATTTTTATTCTGAATAGCTAGCTCAAATGTCAAGTATTCTGTTATTTCAAAGGTTAAAATTGTCCCGATTTATTTGAGGTGTATCATTTATTTTCCTGTATTTGGGATTGTTCTTCACACAGATAGCTTTCCTATAAAAAAGTTTATTCTACCTAAACAAATTTTAAAACACTAATATTTTTACAACTTCTACACCAGAAGGCTAAGACTTTTAAACAACTTTTAAAAGATCCCAAGGAAGACAACAAACCAGTCAGTCCTAAAGGAAATCAACACTGAATATTCACTGAAAGGACTGATGCTGAAGCTGAAGCTCCAATACACTGGCCACTTGATGCAAAGGGCTGACTCATTGGAAAAGAACTTGATGCTGGGAAAGACTGAAGGCAAAAGGAGAAGGAGTCTGGCAGAGAATGAGATAGCTAGACAGCATTACTTACTGAAAGTACAATAATTTGAACAAACTCCAGGAGATAGTGAAAGACAAAGGAGCCTGGCATACTGCAGTTCATGGGGTCACAAAGAGCCTACTGGAAACACACTGGGTTCAGATAAGTCAAATTGTAAGCAAAATTTACAAAATACAAAACAATGCCAGAATTTTCATCTTTTTTTAAAAAAATGGTTATTTTCATAAAATATGTTATTTATGTTAACATGTAGTTTTATTTCTTTAAAATGAATTGGTAGATACTTCAAAATGAATTAGTAGGTATTTCAAAAATCTTGATTTTAATTTCAAATACAATGAATATCAAAATAACTAACTAAATGATCTTTGAAATCCTCAACACTTACTTAATGTTTAAAAGGATTGTTTAAAAACTGACTGCAGCCATGAAATTAAAAGACACTTGCTCCCTGGAAGAAAAGTTATGACCAAACTAGACAGAATATTAAAAAGCAGAGACATTATTTTGCCAACAAAGGTCCGTCTAGTCAAGGCTATGGTTTTTCCAGTGGTCATGTATGGATGTGAGAGTTGGACTATAAAGAAAGCTGAGCATCAAAGAATTGATGCTTTTGAGCTATGGTGTTGGAGAAGATGCTCAAGAGTCCCTTGTACTGCCAGGAGATCTAACCAGTCCATCCTAAAAGAAATCAATCCTGAATATTCACTGAAAGGACTGATGGTAAAGCTGAAATTCCAATATTTTGGCCACCTGATGCGAAGAGCTGACTCATTTGAAAAGATCCTGAAGCTTGGAAAGATTGAAGGTGGGAAGAGAAGGGGATAACAGTGGATGAGATTATTGGATGGCATCCTCGACTCAATGGACATGAGTTTGAGTAAACACTGGGAGTTGGTGATGGACAGGGAGGCCTGGCATGCTGCAGTCCATGGGATCACAAAGAGTCAGACAGGGCTGAGTGACTGAACAGAACTGAAAAGGATTTGGACATCAAAATAATTAGATTCATCAGTCTCTGCCTTGATTGATAAGTTTAATTCATTAGATGGAATTACTGATATGTTTGCAATTATTTGTTTGTATATATATATATTTTAATTAATTTATTTATTTTAATTGGAGGCTAATTACTTTACAATATTGTATTGGTTTTTGCCAAACATAGACATGAGTCAGCCATGGGTGCTCATGTGTTCCCCATCCAGAACCCCTCCCACCCGCCTCCCTCCCCATCCCGTCCCCCAGGGTCATCCCACTGCTATTTTTCTCTTCTAATTTTCTTTCCTCCACCTCCTTCCAACTTTTAAAAATTATTTCCACATTTTTAGTAACCCAGTTTATTTTAGTTTTTCGTTATGTTTTTCAACACTTTGTTTTCTGGTGACTTATCTTGCAGTGGCTCTAAGGAGAATTGCAATCTACATATTTAACTTTCCCCCAGTTATTTGAAAGCTAGTGTTTTCTGCTGCCCCACCCACATTTCTGAAGTTTTGTGTCTTCCAGACATCATTTCTCCTTAGTCTGGAAAACGGCCTTTAGCATTTCTTTCAGAGTTCTGCTATGAAAATGTTATCCTAGTTTCCTTCACTAGGTATCTTTCACATTCATTCCTGAAGGATATTTCACTCAACATGGGATTGTGCATCAGCAGTTGTTTCTTCCGGCATTTTGCCTACCTTCTGGCCTCCAGGCTGGTGCAGGAGGGTATAGAAACATCAGAAGCAAAAAGAGAAAAAAGAAGAAGAGGAAGGGATTTTCCACTTTCTCTGCCTCTGGACCAACATGCCCAACTACTCAAGCCAGATTGATCACTTCTTGGAGAGCTCTGCCCACACAGAGAACAGAGTTCTGGTTTCACAATTCCTTGAAGTCCAGGCTGGAGGATATTGGAGGAAAATAAAATGGGAGTCTTCCAGCCAATTCAGTTGCAATTGAGTTCTGACTTCTTTCTACAAACTTTCTGCTACCACTGACTGACCAGAGTCCTCACATGGTTGCTCCATGCATTCCATCCAGAGTATTAGTTGCATTTGGTGAGAGAGATGGTGGAGTGAGCCTACACCTTCCTGAGGGAAACAGCACGGGTGTAAAGTTATGAGAGCAGCCTTTTCTGCATCTACATAGACAATCATAGTTTCTTCTGCTAATCTCATGAATTATTATTTTTAAATTTATTTATTTTTAATTGGAGGATAATTGCTTTATAATATTATGCTGACCTCTGCCATATATCAGCATGAATCAGCCATAGGTTTACACAGGTCTCTTCCCTCCTGCACCTCCCTCCCACCTCCCACCCCATCCCACTCCTCTAGGTTGTCATGGAGCACTGGATTTGCACTCCCTGCATCATGCATATTCTAACTGGCTATCTAATTTTACATATCAGTTCAGTTCAGTTCAGTCGCTCAGTCATGTCCGACTCTGCAACCCCATGAACCGCAGCATGCCAGGCCTCCTTGTCCATCACCAACTCCTGGAGTCCACTCAAACCCATGTCCATTGAGTCAGTGATGCCATCCAACCATCTCATCCTCAGTCACCCCCTTCTCCTCCTGCCCTCAATCTTTCCCAGCATCAGGGTGTTTTCAAATGAGTCAGCTCTTTGCATCAGGTGGCCAAAGTATTGGAGTTTCAGCTTCAACATCAGTCCTTCCAATGAATACCCAGGACTGAGCTCCTTTAGGATGGACTGGTTGGATCTCCTTGCAGTCCAAGGGACTCTCAAGAGTCTTTTCCAACACCACAGTTCAAAAGCATCGATTCTTCGGTGTTCAGTTTTAATTCGTGCATTGATTGCGGATTGCTACACAAACCTTGCTTTCCTGGATTAAACCTCAATAAACTCTGCTCCTTCCTACTATATTAAGTTTGACTTCACTGTATTTAACTGGGATGTCTGCATCCATAGCCCTGACAGAGATGATCTTTAACTTTCCTTCTATAATATCTTTTTCAAGTGTGAGTATCAAAGTTATGTTGGTTTAACAATTCAGTTGGGAAGTCTCCCATTTTTGTTCTTAAAGCTATCTGAGTCTGGGTTATGTCACTTTTGTGCAACAGTCTTGATATTGGTTTACTTAAAAAAAAAGTTAATTCTTTGGCCCATTTTTTGATTGGGTCATTTATTTTTCTGGAATTGAGCTGCAGGAGTTGCTTGTATATTTTTGAGATTAGTTGTTTGTCAGTTGCTTCATTTGCTATTATTTTCTCCCATTCGGAAGGCTGTCTTTTCACCTTGCTTATAGTTTCCTTTGTTGTGCAGAAGCTTTTAAGTTTAATTAGGTCCCATTTGTTTATTTTTGCTTTTATTCCAATATTCAGATGGCTAACAAACACATGAAAAGATGCTCAACATCACTCATTATCAGATAAATGCAAATCAAAACCACAATGAGGTACCATTTCACGCCAGTCAGAATGGCTGCGATCCAAAAGTCTACAAGCAATTAATGCTGGAGAGGGTGTGGAGAAAAGGGAACCCTCTTACACTGTTGGTGGGAATGCAAACTAGTACAGCCACTATGGAGAACAGTGTGGAGATTCCTTAAAAAACTGGAAATAGAAGTGCCTTATGACCCAGCAATCCCACTGCTGGGCATACACACCGAGGAAAATGGAATTGAAAGAAACACGTGTACCCCAATGTTCATCGCAGCACTGTTTATAATAGCCAGGGCATGGAAGCAACCTAGATGTCCATCAGCAGATGAATGGATAAGAAAGCTGTGGTACATATACACAATGGAGTATTACTCAGCCATTAAAAAGAATACATTTGAATCAGTTCTAATGAGGTGGATGAAACTGGAGCCGATTACACAGAGTGAAGTAAGCCAGAAAGAAAAACACCAATACAGTATACTAACACATATATGTGAAATTTGGAAAGATGGTAACGATAACCCTGTATGCGAGACAGCA
Organism: Budorcas taxicolor; assembly: GCF_023091745.1. Classification (NCBI taxonomy): domain Eukaryota; kingdom Metazoa; phylum Chordata; class Mammalia; order Artiodactyla; family Bovidae; genus Budorcas; species Budorcas taxicolor. The sequence goes on along the minus strand of NC_068921.1, from coordinate 80,294,056 downwards.
AAAGAGACACAGATGTATAGAACAGTCTTTTGGCCTCGGAGGGAGAGGGAGAGTGTGGGATGATTTGGGAAAATGGCATTGAAACATGTATAATATCACATATGAAATGAATCGCCAGTCCAGGGTCAATGCAGGGTGCAGGATGCTTGGGGCTGGTGCACTGAGACGACCCAGAGGGATGGTGTTGGTGGGGAGGAGTGAGGGGGGTTCAGGATGGGAAACATGTGTACACCTGTGGCGGATTCATGTTGATGTATGGGAAAACCAATACAATATTGTAAAGTAATTAACATCCAATTAAAATAAATTTATATTTAAAAAAGTTAATTGTGAGAAAGAAACACATAAAGCATCATCTTCACCATTTTTTAGTGCACAGCTCAATGGTGCTAAATACATTCATATTGTTTTGCAACAGATCTCTGAAACGTTTTCATCTTGAAGAACTGAAACTCTCTGCTCATTAAACAAAATCTCTCCATACTCCCTTCTCTCAGTCCCTGGTCACCTCCATTCTCTTTCTATGTTTAAAGTTTGAGTACTTTAAGCTACCTCATAACTGGAACTATATAGTATTTGTCTTCTTGTAACTGGCTTATTGGTTCAAAATGAGAGGTGTCTTTAGGAGTAATCTTATTCTGTATTTCTTTCTGTGATATTTTCAATTAATATTTTTCAATGATTTGGTCAATTTCAAATTGTCAATTTGCAGCATGAAACTGTTCATCATATATTTTTTAATGTCTATGGAATCTATAGGGGGAATCTGATATATTTTATTACTCTACTTTCTCTCTCTATAGTCCTTTTTACCTTTTATTAGACTTAATCAGAGAAGGAGATGGCACCCCACTCCAGTACTCTTGCCTTGAAAATCCCATGGATGGAGGAGCCTAGTAGGCTGCAGTCCATGGGGTCGCAAAGAGTCAGACAGGACTGAGTGACTTCACTTTCACTTTTCACTTTCACGCATTGGAGAATGAAATGGCAACCCACTCCAGTGTTCTTGCCTGGAGAATCCCAGGGATGAGGGTGCCTGTTGGGCTGCTGTCTATGGGGTCACACAGAGTCGGACATGACTGAAGCAACTTAGCAGCAGTAGCAGCAGATTTAAGAGATTATCATATTTTTAACCAATATTTGTCTTGTTCATTGTTTGCCTTAGAGATAGAGGATAAAAACACCCATTTTTCTGGACTGTTTTCTAATAGATCTATTTGAGGTTATAAATTATATTTCTAGCACTGTTTTATCTGCTTTCCTGTAAGTCTGATATTTTTAAAATTCAGTTTGACATATTTTCTATTAATAATTTCCACTATGATATGCATTATTTAGAGGCATATTGCTTGTTTTCTAAAATGTTGGGGCTGTTTTCAATTCCCTTTTGATCGTTTATTTCTAACTTAATTCTATCACAATTAGAAAATCTACCCTGAGTGAATGGAATCTTTAGAAATTTCATCAGTTTTACCTACTGACCCTGGTATGGTTAATTTTGGTGTATGTTGCCTGTGTATGTAAAGAGAATGTGTTCCATGATGTTGATGGGGATAGTTTCTTTATGTCATTTAGTGAAAGTGAAGTGAAGTCGCTCAGTCGTGTCCGACTATTTGCAACCCCGTGGACTCCTCTGTCCATGGGATTCTCCAGGCAAGGATACTGGAGTGGGTTGCCATTTCCTTCTCCACGGGATCTTCCCGACCCAGGGATCGAACCCACGTCTCCCACATTGCAGGCAAACACTTTGACCTCTGAGCCACCAGGGAAGCCAATTTCAAGTCTTTTATATCATTACAGACTCTTTTTGTTTTACTTCTGTTGCTTGTGAGAAAAATATGTTAAAATCTGTCACTAAGATTGTGCAATTTTCTGTTTCTCTTCTGACTCTCTCTGGGAAGGATCTCTAGAGTCAAGTTGACCACAGTCACTGAATCAGAAACAGTTCTTTCTGCTGAGGTTTGTCCTTAACCATCAAAGGTTTTTTTTTTTTTTTTTTTTTTTTTTTTTTTTTTTAATCAGAGAGTCCCTTGTGTTCTACATGCCACTTACCTCGGGCACCTCCAATCACGTCTCACTCTACGGCAGAAGAACTCCAGTGTGCTTTTCAAAAGCTTTCTGCTCTGGCTGTTAGTCTGCAGTCCTTTGTGAAGCCCGCCCTGGTCCCATCCTTCCTGTCCAGTCTCTGGAAATGTCCTAGGGAAAAACTGTCCAGGTGTGTGAAGCCCACAGGTCCTTGGCAAAGCTTGGGGGTTTTGCTGTTGCTTTATTTATTCTCCTGATCCCTCCCTGCCAGCTTCTTCCTATGGATGCAACGTCTGATGCTCAGTCACTTTCTCTCTCCATAAATCAGCCTGAGCGAAATTTCTGCAGGTCACTAACCTGACAAGAGTCTCCCCTTTAGGTTCTCAGCTCTCTGCTTCCACTTATCCTTGCATCATTCAGCACGCTTCAAAAGATAATCTACCAGTTTTGATTCTGTCTGTTTTAGTTGTTTAGGCAGAAGTCCCATCTGCCATCAGCTACTCTATTCTGCTTACAATCAGAAGATGCTTGAGTTCAAATTGTTAGATTCAGTTCAGTTCAGTCACTCAGTTGTGTCCAACTCTTTGTGACCCCATGAATTGCAGCACACCAGGCCTCCCTGTCCATGGCCAACTCCTGGAGTTCACCCAAACTCATGTCCATCGAGACAGTGATGCCATCAGGCCATCTCATCCTCTGTCGTCCCCTCCTCCTTCTGCCCCCAATCCCTCCCAGCATCAGAGTTTTTTCCAATGAGTCAACTCTTTGCATGAGGTGGCCAAACTATTGGAGTTTCAGCTTTAGCATCAGTCCTTCCAATGAACACCCAGGACTCATCTCCTTTAGAATGGACTGGTTGGATCTCCTTGCAATCCAAGGGACTCTCAAGAGTCTTCTCCAACACCACAGTTCAAAAGCATCAATTCTTCGGCGCTCAGCTTTCTTCACAGTCCAACTCTCACATCCATACATGACCACTGGAAAACTTATTAGTTAGTTCCTTTTATTCTTTTATTGTCTCAGATTTTTACAGGCAGGCTTTCTTGGATCAGATATAGCTACAGGTCTTTGTTGCTTTTTTGTTTTATTGTTCTTTTGTTTTTATTTTGGGATTTTTTTTTTTGATTACCTTATAGTTTTTAGTCCAAAACTTATGGGCAAATTACTGTTTTACTTGCTTCTTCCTAGCCAAGAGGGAATAAAATATGTATGGTGTTTTTTCTCATTTTCTTATTTATATTTTTATCTTAAATTCAAAGACAAGACTTTTTTCACTCCACAGGTGCAAATTTTATTCCACAAATATGGATTTTTTTAATGCAATTCTTTATTAGCCTGTGGCATCACTTTCTGAAATCAAACAGCATTTCAATGTTTCTCTGCTATCATCCTCTCCAGTCATTTTTCCCCTCTGTTTTAAACCAGTGGTTTGGATTTCACACCTAGCCTTTGAGAATTGTTTGACTGGGTCCTTTTTGATGACCTGGTCCACTTTTCTTGGTATCTTTCTCATCCTATTCTGGTCTCTTCACACATCCTAGTTGGAGGGTCTTCCAACTAATCCTCTTATGGAGGCCATAACTTTTTCCTAATTATATGTTAAAGAAATAAAAATGAATAAATAAAGTAATGCTTCCCTTTAGCCTTAGTTCTCCTTGTTCCTTCTAGGACAGAAGGAGGAAAGAATATCAGCTTTACACATTCTCAGACAAAATTAGCAAGCACCACTCTTAATTCCAGTATTTTACGGGTGAAATATACAATCTAGGGTGTTGGCTCTGTAAAATATTTTCCTAAATCCTCAAGCTTTTTTCTAAGACAGGGACACCTGGCTGCCCATATGTTACAGTTGAATTTGAACACTTAAGGTAGACTATCTTATTTACATAATAGCCAAGGTTTAAAACATGTGGGACTAAATCAGAAATATAGCAAAAGAGATAAAGTAATAATTCCCATAAACGGAAATTAAAATACACACACATATGGATAAACACAGAAAAGATGCTATAGCAATATGGCAATAACCAGTATATTTCTGAATTAATGATCTAAAGTAAAGCTCGCAGGAGCCTTAGAATCTACCATGACAAACCACTTAGTTAAAATCTGTAGAATTATAGTGATTCAGAAGAGAAAGGATGTCTAATGAAATTCAATTGCTTTTCTGAATTAAAGGCAAGTGACACTAAAATGTTTAATAGTGCTGTATTTTTGTTTCCAAATATTGTGAATACTTAAATTAAACATCAACTGACCTAAATCAATGTATCAGAAAGTCATGAGAAACCACACAATCCTAGTCTTCATTTCTTCCAAATCCATGAACACAAACAATTTTAAAACATGGAGGAATTTCAAAATATGTATATTTTAATTTAGATCACCTTTCTTGCAGTCTTTAAGATCTTTTAGAACATCAATTCAGGTAAACCATAAAAGAGACAATACTATGTTACCTTCAGGACTATTTACAATCTCGTATAGCCTATTAAAGATTGAATTTTTAAAAATCGTATTCCCCATGTGCATCTCAGAACACTCAGTATCTGCTTAATAACCTTATTTGCTGTATCATGACAACTTCTGGCAAGCTCTTGCTAAAGGAACTTTCAAAAATTAACAATAACAAAAAGCAGGAGGAGATAATAATTACCCTCATTAATGACGGTGCTTGCCAGATTCCACAACATTCGCTAGCACAGCAGGAAAGCCAGACTATATTTGTGTCAGATACCCTTCCCCTTGACATTCCTTAATTACTTTTCTTAGTTTTCCTTGACTCACCTTAACTCCCAGGAGCATGCTCCCCCAAACCCACCACCAATTTTAGGCAGTTCGATAACAATAATTCTCTACTAGGCTTGATGTAACACTGGATGTGAAAGGCTTAAGCTTGTCTTAAAGAAATTAGAAACACAAACTCTATGTTAGATCTCAACACTTAGGTTTATTTTTAACACCGAGAGTAGGAATTGAAAAACTTTGAATAAAATTGTCTTTCATATACTCAATTAAAAGGTAAATATTATGAAGTCTACTATAAGCAACGATATTCACAAGGGTTTGGCAAAGAGGTAGTTTGGAAGAATAATTACAGTTGCCAAGTTACTGAGTATTGAAGATTTCTACGTATTGTTTTAATTTGTTATATTATTAAATTTATACAACAATTTGATGCTATTAACAATGAATCAGGTGATTATTACAATTCTTGATGGTTTAAGATAGGATGAAATAACTTGCCTAAATTATAGGACCTGGAATAAATCTCATAAAATTGACAAAGCATTTTCATGCAATGGAATGTTTTGGAGGTTAAAACATTTCTTTTTGTAAATTAAAAATGCTAATGATATTTGACAATAAAACAGAATAAAAGCAACCAAGTGACTTGGTATAAATTTTGTATTATAGAGAGGTTTCTATTTATCTGTGTAGGAGTGGGAAATCTCTAATGTTTTCGAAAATAAAGTAATAGTGGTATAATGGAGTGAGTCCCTAGGGGGGAAAAAAAATTAAGTAAGATGTTTAAAAACGTGTTAGGGACTTACCTGGTGGTCCAGTGGTTAAAGCTTTGCCTTTCAATGCAAGAGGTGCCTTTTCCATCCCTGGTCAGGGAGGTAAGATCTCACATTCCTGCACCCGAAAACCAAACCAACCAAACAAACAAGGTAAAACAGAAGTGATATTGTAACAAATTTAATAACGGCTCTAAAAATAGCCCACATTAAACAAAATCTATAAAAAAACTTAAAAACTAAAAATGCCTAAAACGACTGTATGAATCATTATTGTCATTTAGAGTTGTAAAGCAAGTTAGTAGAGACCTTTAAGTGAATCAAAATGGTGACAAAAGGTAAGAGAGCTGGGGAGAAATAGGTAAACATAGCTTTCAGGGACACAGCAGCAGCAGCAGCAGCAGCAGCTTTCAGGGATCTCAGTATAATCAGTTTCATGCTCATGGTCCTTGTTTGATGCAACTGAATTCAGACCTGCCATTTTATATACATTACCTATAATCTCTAAGGAATTATTTACCATCTTTTAAGGCACATGCTTTAAACCTATTTCCTAGAGTTAGAAAAGGTTTGGCCTACTTGTTATCACTATTAGCAAGTGTGTCCTAAGAGGAAAATTAGTAAATCATTTTAAAAATAATGAGAATATGTGTTCCTTAAAAACTAATTAAGTAAAATTGTGACCATAGGGTGAGAGAACTAGTCGCAATGACTCGGATATCATGAGCATAGGTGCATATGTGAGACACATTCATGGAGACTATGCTGCACTAATTCCTGTGAAATTGTCGCTTTTTCCACGTGAAACGTGTTCACTGACATGGGATATGGATGCTGTCATTGTCTGTCTTAATACTGTGGCTCTGAATAAGAGATTTTCCCAAAATGCCTCAGTCTTGATCTTTGTCCCCATGACGTCAAATCCTTCAGGTAAAAACTAAAGTACAAAAAGGAAATTAAATATTTAGCCTATGAGTGTCTTCCCCACCATAGATTTTTTCAGTTTAAACTTTTTTATTTTCGTAGTTTATATATCTCCATTATTCTCATCTGGGAAATTCCATGGATATAAAAGCCTGTAGACTCAGCCCATGGGGTCACAAAAGAGTTGGACATGACTTAAGAGACTAAACACCAAAAAGCTTATATATATATACGTATACACTATACATACATATATATACACTATATGTATATATAGTGTTTCTTTTATCTTTTGATCCTTTAATAATGTCTCTCCAGTAACTAAGTATCCCTCGATACAGAGTAGAATCTATTATAATTGAAAGAACATGGAATTTGTATTCATGTAGAACTGGATTTATGTCCTGATGTAGATAAGTAAGCTAATGTACACCATAATTGTATTTATGAACTACAGTTTCTGCATATTGAATAAAATATCTGTGCTCTAGAATTATATTAAGAATATCCAAGATTTACATAGTACTGATCGCATTTTTATCTCTCAGTAAATGGAATGTTTATTCTATTATCCACCATATGATTAATTTATACTCTCATCACCACCACCACCCCCCCCCCGCCGCCCCGCCCCATAACTCACTGGCAAGGTGGGTGTGTTGTGTTCCTAGTCGCTCAGTCATGTCCAACTCTTTGTGACCCCGTGGACTGTAGCCTTCCAGGTTCCTCTGTCCATGGGGATTCTCTGGAGAATCCAAGAACACTGCTGTGGGTTGCCATGGCCTTCTCCAGGGAATCTTCCCAAGTCAGGGAATGAACTCAGGTCTCTCACATTGCACGCAGATTTGTTATTGTCTGAACCACCAGGGAAGAGGCAAGATGGGTAGTTTCTATTTTTTCTGATCTTTATGCAAGCCCCAAATCATTTCCCTGCCACTCTATTACATAAACAAACAATCTCTCCTATAAAACAAAGCTCTCATCTTTTCAGGATCACAGGTGTCGTTTTTCTGTACTATAACTCCTCTTCCTTGTTGCAGGATAGTGTGAACTCACAAGTCATACCTTCTCTTTCATAGCAGCTTCTCAGGTGACTCAGTGGCAAAAAAAAAAAAAAAATTCATCTGCCAAGGCAGGAGATGAAAGAGAGGTGGGTTTGATACATGGTTCGGGGAGATCCCAGAAAGAAGGAAATGGCAACCTACTCCAGTATTCTTGCCTGGAAAATTCCATGGACAGAGGAGCCAGGCAGTCTACAGTTCATGGGGTTGCAAAGAGTCGCCACAAGTGAGCATTCTTTCATTAATTTTGTTGCCATTTTATATGATCATGATTATGTGTTTACCTTTATTGACAATGTCCTCTTTAATGAAATTAAGAAAATGAATGCTATTTTACTATCATTATTGTATTTATTTTATTATTTCATAGTTTTAAAAGTTGATCTCATATTTAATCCTTGTATTAATCATTTTTAATTTATTTTATTTTGCTTTTATTCTCTGGTTTGTTCCTTGTTTGGATTTCAGTATTTTCTCACAGATCACCTCCAGCATTCCTTTTTATTTCCTTTCTTGCTCATTGAATAAAGATGTCCACCATATTGGTTTCCTACTTCTTCCAAAGTCTTTTGTGCAGGGTTTTTCTTTGGGACATCTGCCCCCTATATGCAGTCACCCTAGCATTAGGTTTCTTTTTGTCAAGTCATTCAACTCAAATCTATCTTGATGTCTCTGAGTTAGCATTTTCTTTTTCTTTTTTTTTCCCCTCAGTCTCTTTGAATCAGTGCTTTTATAACCAGGAAATTAAAAAGATATGCTCTATATCCATTTAATTATTCTCATAATTTCTGGAATTTCTCTTTCATGGCCATATATGATAATAAATTATGCCTCTCTTAGCCTCCTTCACTCCCTTCTATCTTTCATGTTTTCTCATTTTCTCTAGATTCTGGGAATAGAGTGGAAACTTGATTGCACCTAACAATTTCAGCCAAATTTTCTGATTTTCCACAATTGAATATAGTTTTATGTATTCCTTAAAACTCTAAATCTTTCTCTTCTTATAGCAGTAAATGAGGTGAGGAATATATCTGAATATAAGAAAATCAATAAAAATTTTTAGAGGTCTATAACAAATATATTCTCAAAAGGCCCACATTTACAAAGTGAAATGCTAGTCTCAAGTATTAATGTTAATAGAAATCTGTCTTCAAACTTTAAAGATAATAGGGAACAATTTTTAAGAATAATAAAGAACTTCTTTAAATTAATATCTTCTTTTGGAAGCAGATAATAGAACAAGTTTTGTCTCTTAGGGATTTTTCTTCTTGTTTCTCTTTGCTTTATAACAGTAAAAAAGTTGTCACAAATCATGGTTATAGAAATTATAAAAAAGAGATTACATGATAGGTATTTATGATTTCACTGACTAATATCTGGCATGGCACTGAGTCTCAACTCAGAAAGCTTAGAAGAAAAGAAGCATATTATTTTTATTTGAATAATTATTACAAAGATTTGTTTTCAGTGTATTGTCATACAGCATTTATAGGAGTAAACCTTTTCCCAGTTTCCTCTCTCCATTCCTCCACCATGCATTACCATTTGATTGTCCTAAGAATGATGTTAATCTTAAAAAAAAAAAAAAAAAAAAAACTTAAAATAAATTTTTTTTGGCCATACCACTTTACATGTGGAATGTCAGTTCCTCAACCAGGTATAGAATTGATGGCCCTTGCAGTGGAACTCTTAACCATCAGCCCACCAGGGAAGTCCATTAATGACTTTAATCTTAAGGAATGCAAATAACTCTGATTACCAAAGCCATTTACTAAGCAACATACTTTTCATACTGAGTTATGAGAAATGCAAGATGGTTTAAATACAAACAACCCTTGTAGTGTAGGAATTAACAAGATCAACCAACGGTACAAATTCACATTAAGAATGCAAACATAAATAAACAACTCCAAGAGTAAAAGATGTCCATTTTATATCCAAGAGGGATATGAAAGGGCAGCGCATTTCCTGAAAGTTGGAGGAACAACTGTGATGTTAAAAGTAAAATTCTAAACGCAGCTCAGCTTCCATCAAGCCCTCACTGCAAACTCCTTTGAGTGTTTCTGGGATGAAGTTTGATTGGCAACCTTACTCTGCTGGCCACAGATGCTGCTGAGGATACACTGAAGGCCTCCTGGGGTAAGAACTCTTTAGTATTTGTCAGAACAAATGGAAAGCTATCTTGCATTAAAACCAAAGTCCGCTGCATATTTTTGACAGCAATACTGGCAAATGGAGGTTACCATGTAGTTGATATTGTTCTATAGCTAAAGGAAAAAAAAAAAAAAAAAAACTTGAAAAAAGAAAATTGGATGCAGTCTTGTGTGAGCTCTGAGGTTACCATGTAGTTGATATTATTCTATAGCTGAAGAAAAAAAAAAAAAAAAGCTTGAAAAAAGAAAATTGGATACAGTCTTGTGTGAGCTCTGAGGTCCTACATCCTGGGTTTGCATCCTGGCATGAGAACTTCTCTGGTGACTTAGTCAATAAAGAATTTGCCCACAAAGCAGAAGACCTGGGTGTGAGTCCAGGGTCTGGTAGATCCCCTGCAGAAGAAAATGGCAACCCACTCCAGTATTCTTACCTGGAGAATCCCATGGACAGAGGAGCCTGGTGAGTTACAGTCCATGGGGGCGAAGAGTTGGACACCACTAAGTAAACCACACCGTTAGCCTGCTAAACTTTGTAAAAGTGAATTAATCTAAGTCTCAGTTCACCTACATTTCTAGCATGCTCACAGTTGTAGCTAGACCTTGTCACTACTAATAAGGGCCACCACTCCAGTGTAAATTCTGTGTATCCCTGTCTGGAGTCCCCTTCACTTTTCTTTCTGGCTTTCTCTATCTTGTACCATATTTTTGTCAACTTTTAGACTCGACCAGGATTTCCAGTTCATTGATTCTACCAAAGTTTTCCTCTCCATTATTCCCTTGGCTTCAATTCTCTCTTTCTGACCCAACTTCTGCTGTTGCAGCTTAGCTGCTTCAGTCATGTCCGACTCTGTGCAATCTCATGGACTGTCTATAGGGATTCTCCAGGCAAGAACACTGCAGTGGGTTGCCATGCCCTCCCCCAGGGGATCTTCCCAACCCAGGGATCGAACCCAGATCTCCTGCATTGCAGGTGGATTCTTTACCGCCTGCAATGGGGAAAGCCAACAGGGAGTTCAGTCCCTGATAATTTATTATAACCACCCCTTCCCTTACAAACTTGATGAACGTAACTCAGTTACACCTCTCTCTCACTCTCTTCTTCAGCCTCCTTTCTCTTTCCCTTCTTATCACTGCTGCTGCTGCTAAGTCGCTTCAGTCGTGTCTGACTCTGTGCGACCCCATAGACGGCAGCCCACCAGGCTCCCCCGTCCCTGGGATCCTCCAGGCAAGAACACTGGAGTGGGTTGCCATTTCCTTCTCCAATACATGAAAGTGAAAAGGGAAAGTGAAGTTGCTCAGTCGTGTCTGACTCTTGGTGACCCCATGGACTGCAGCCCACCAGGCTCCTCCATCCTTATCACTAGGCAAAAGCAAAACTTTGATTTATTCTAAACTTCTGTCTACTACACATTACACATATGCAGCTAGAAAAGAAAATACCACTTAAGCGCCTGGCTTCACTTTTTAAGATTTTTATTGCAATATAGTTGCTTTGCAATGTTGTGTTAGCAACTGCTGTACAGCAAAATGAATCAGTCATCGTAACACATATCCCCGCTTTTGGGTTTCCCTCCCTTTCAGGCCACCACAGTGCATTAGTGGAGTTCCCAGTGCTCCATGGTATGGCCCCGTCAGCTGGCTATTTTACACATAGTATCAATAGTGTACGTGCGTCACCCCAGTCTTCCAGTTCATCCCACCCTTGGCTTCCCTTTCAGTGCTTAACAACAGACCTTAAGTGAGCCCTCAGTGGCGTCAGACAACCATGCTTCTTCCTAGTTCCTAGAATATTTACTCTCCCTTTTTCCAAAGTAATTCTTCAATCTCTATCTTTTTCTCAGACCATAGTGTTCCCCTACCACTTTCACTTTTAACCCATGACCTAGACTAGAGTCACACACATCTACCCAGCTCCTAGCACTTGCATCCCTTAACTCCGCCATCCTGCATCCCGCTGTTGATGAGCCATTAGAGGCCCAACAACTCTCAGGACCCCTTCCACTTCTGCACTGACCCCTGTTTCCTTCTATTGCATGCGTGCTAACTGGTTTCGGTTGTGCCTGACTCTGTGCGACCCTATGGACTGTAGCCTGCCAAGCTCCTCTGTCCATGGGATTCTCCAGACGAGAACACTGGAGTGGGTAGCCATTCCTTCCCATTACACCAGACATAATTTAAGTTCTCCAGCCGTTCAATATAATCAGTCATTTTCTCTCTAATGGACCATTTCCATTAGCGTCCAAAAACGATGATGTTTATGATCAGTGCAAAGAAATAGAGGAAAACAATAGAACGGGAAAGACTAGTGATCTCTTCAAGAAAATTAGCGATACCAAGGGAACATTTCATGCAAAGATGGGCTCAATAAAGGACAGAAATGGTATGGACCTAACAGAAGCAAAAGATATTAAGAAGAGGTGGCAAGAATACACAGAAGAACTATACAAAAAAGATCTTCATAACCCAAATAATCACGAAGGTGTGATCACTCACCTAGAGCCAGACATCCTGGAATGTGAAGTCAAGTAGGCCTGAAGAACATCACTACGAACAAAGCTAGAGGAGGTGATGTAATCCCAGTTCAGCTATTTCAAATCCTAAAAGATGATGTTGTGAAAGTGCTGCACTCAATATGCCAGAAAAATTGGAAAAGTCAGAAGTGGCCATGGGCCTGGAAAAGGTCAGTTTTCATTCCAACCCCAAAGAAAGGCAATGCCAAAGAATGCTCAAACTACTGCACAGTTGCACTCATCTCACATGCTAGTAAAGTATGGCTCAAAATTCTCCAAACCAGGCTTCAGCAGTACGTGAACTGTGAACTTCCAGATGTTCAAGCTGGTTTTAGAAAAAGCAGAGGAACCAGAGATCAAATTGCCAACATCTGCTGGATCATGGAAAAAGCAAGAGAGTTCCAGAAAAACATCTATTTCTGCTTTATTGACTATGCCAATGTCTTTGACTGTGTGTATCACAATAAACTGTGGAAAATTCTGAAAGAGATGGGAATACCAGACCACTTGACCTGCCTCTTGAGAAACCTATATGCAGGTCAGGAAGCAACAGTTAGAACTGGACATGGAACAACAGACTGGTTCCAGATAGGAAAAGGAATATGGAAAGGCTGCGTATTGTCACCCTGCTTATTTAACTTCTATGCAGAGTACATCATGAGAAACTCTGGGCTGGAGGAAGCACAAGCTGGAATCAAGATTGCCGGGAGAAATATCAATAACCTCAGATATGCGGATGATACCACCCTTATAGTAGAACAAGAAGAAGAACTAACAAGCCGCTTGATGAAAGTGAAAAAGGACAGTCAAAAAGTTGGCTTAAAGCTCAACATTCAGAAAACTAAGATCATGGCATCTGGTCCCATCACTTCATGGCAAATAAATGGGAAAACAGTGGAAACAGTGTCAGACTTTATTTTCTTAGGCTCCAAAATCAATGCAGATGGTGACGGCAGCCATGAAATTAAAAGGCGCTTGCTCCTTGGAACAGAAGTTATGACCAATCTAGATAGCATATACAAAAGCAGAGACATTACTTTGCCAACAAAGGTCTGTCTAGTCAAGGCTATGTTTTTCCAGTAGTCATGTGTGCATGTGAGATTTGGACTATAAAGAAAGCTGAGCACTGAAGAATTGATGCTTTTGAACTGTAGTGTTGGAGAAGACTCTGGAGAGTCTCTTGGACTGCAAGGAGACCTGGCCAGTCCATCCTAAAGATCAGTCCTGAGTGTTCACTGGAAAGACTGATGTTGAAGCTAACACTCCAATACCTTGGTCACCTGATGCGAAGAGCTGACTCATTTGAAAAGACCCTGATGCTGGGAAGGATTAAGGGCAGGCAGAGAATGGGATGACAGAGGGTGAGATGGTTGGATGGCATCACTGACTCGGATATGAATTTGGGTAGACTCCAGGAGTTGGTAATGGACAGGGAGGCCTGGCGTGCTACAGTCCATGGGGTCACAAAGAGTTGGACACGACTGAGTGACTGAACTGAACTGAACTGAACTGATGTCACTCATTAAAATGTAAAGTAACCGGAACTCTTTCTGTGAACATACTTGTTTATAAATGTCTGAGTTACTGCCTCCAGTGTCTTCCCCTCCATCCTCACAACTACCCCCAAATCTGATTTTCTCCCTCCCAACATAAATAACTGCTTGCCTAAGTGCAATCAATGACCACTTTGTTGTCGAATCCTATGGTAAATTCTGATATATGTATATCAGAGCATGATATACATTTGATTAGTCTTCTTTCTTAAAATATATTCTTCGTTTGATTTCAAGGATGTTTTACTCCTCTTGCGTTTCACTTTCCTCCTCATTTTACGTCCATTAGCAGCCGCAGCAGTCTTCTTTACAGGTTTGTCCTGCCTCTCGCTTTCTGTTTGAGAGCCCCAGGACACTTCTTTATCTACACTCATGTCCTTGATGATCTGTTCCAACTGGAAGGTTTTAAATGTTAGTTATATAATAAATACTTCCAAATTTACTTATCTATTCTGTGCTTCTCTCCCAAACTTCAGATTGCTATATATACTAGCAAATATATCTCCTCTTGGATGTCTAATCTCAATGTGAACATGTTCAGAGCTGAATATCTGATACCCCACGAATCTGTTTTATTCACAGTGTTCCCCATTTATGTTGATGGCACTCCATTCTAGCGTTCCGTGGGTCAAACTCAGAGGGTCGTCTTCATCTGCCCAGCTAACTTGCAAGTGACATTCAATCTGAAAGGAAATCTAGTTAACTCTACCTTTGAAATATATCCAGAATCAGATCTTTGTTCATCATCATTCATTTCTTCTTCTACCTTATCTGAGAGATATCACTTCTATTTTATCTCAGTGGACTAACTTCTCTTGGTTGCCAGTCTTCTTTTCATCATACTCTTTTTGGTACCAGAAGGATCCTTTAAAAATATTATTTTATGTCACAGTATGTCATATTTTCATTCAGAACTTTCTCATAATCCCTCCCGCCCACTCTTCTCTACATTACAAAGTAAAAAGCCCTAGTTTCTTCTGTTTGGAATGCTCTTCCCAAACATCTGCCTTGTTATCTCCATGTGCCCAAATATCATCTTTGCCGTGTTGTTTACACTCACCCATTTTTTAACACTGCCCCTTTGAACTCTGCTGCCTCCAGACCATCGCAATTCCTATTATTCTGCTGTACTTTCTTGATAGATCAAATTTCAAAGAACTTCTCACTTCCTAATAGCCTATATAATCATGGATTTTTTAAGATTAATTTTATCGTCTACTGTCTATCTGTCCCAGGTAGAAGGCATGTCCCAGTAGACAGGAGATCTTTATACATTTACTTCAATGATACATGGTCAATAAATATACTTTAATGAAAGAAAAAATGGGTAACTAAGATCTGGGAAGTATTGCTATTATGTACATCATGCAATGGGTTTGTGATAAGGGCTAAAAGATTAAATCATTTGGTTAGCTGAGTGGCTAGCACAAATTAAGCCTTCAATAAATCTAACTACAATATCATTTTATATCAGCTTAGATTGTCTTATTGTTTAGAGAGTGCTGGAAAGATACTAAGAAAATAGCTGTTTAAATTTTATGGCTATTAAAAGTGGGAAAAAGAACTTTCATTCAAATTTTAAACAATTAAAATTATTTAACTTTACCAATACAGAATTGATGTTAATGTTCTTTGTCATAACAGTAATTTTAAAGTATACCAG
Organism: Budorcas taxicolor; assembly: GCF_023091745.1. Lineage (NCBI taxonomy): Eukaryota > Metazoa > Chordata > Mammalia > Artiodactyla > Bovidae > Budorcas > Budorcas taxicolor. Next base: position 80,278,646 of record NC_068921.1, on the reverse strand, counting down.
AAACAAATATTTTAAAACTTGACATATCTATTTGTATCAGAGAAGGCAATGGCAACCCACTCCAGTACTCTTGCTTGGCAAATCCCATGGACAGAGGAGCTAGTTGTATAATATATAATATATTTGTACATATGTAAGATGCACATGGGTATATTAATAAATGCATGTACATATGCATATATTCACTGTTTATTAAATATGTACATACTGTTAATGAAACTAACAATTATTCAACATTGTTAGAGTTCATTATAATTGAAACAAAAATAAAAATGTTTGAGAACTTGATATTTGGTTCTGTACTGGATTTCTCAACAAATTAAGGAAAAAAGTTCAGGAATGACACAGTGAATAGCTACAGTCCTAAACAGCGTGTTTTATGTGCCTCTGTTTTATTTTCCCAGGCTTATTTTCTTCTGAAATTGGCTTTACGCTGTCAATATTCCTAAAAGAAATATTTCTGAGGTTACGTACGGCTTGTATTTGTTTCTTCTTAGTTCATAAACGTGGCAAATGCAGTAGCACACTGACAACCCTTTTCCGAATGTACTAGAACCCTGACTGCTGCTGCTGCTGCTGCTAAGTTGCTTCAGTCGTGTCCGACTCTGTGCGACCCCATAGACGGCAGCGCACCAGGCTTCCCTGTCCCCGGGAGTCTCCAGGCAAGAACACTGGAGTGGGGTGCCATTTCCTTCTCCAATGAATGGAAGTGAAAAGTGAAAGTTAAGTCGCTCAGTCGTGTCTGACTCTTAGCAACCCCATGGACTGCAGCCTGCCAGGCTCCTCCATCCATGGGATTTTCCAGGCAAGAGTACTGGAGTGGGGTGCCATTGCCTTCTCCTGACAATACCTCTTAAATCAATCTCTTTTTCTCTATCATTCTCTCCAATGATCTCTTCACACTGTTCAGAGTAAAAAATCAAACCCTTCCCCTGCTTAATAGCTCTTTTCTGCAGAATAAAGTTCAAATTCCTTCTCCTGGGAAACAAGACCTCCATGAGCTCCTTTTGTTTATCTATCTTCCCAAAAGAGTTGTCTTCACCTCCCTATTTTCCAAAGAACTCCAGCCATACTGACTACTTAAATTCTCTAGGATGCCACATTCATCTCTGAGGAATTGTGCACGTCTCTCACTGTGCAAAATTTCAAAAATATATAACATTGCCTTCTCTAATCCAGAGATTCTGTTCAGACTTTGATGGCTCCCACTTACCTTTCAGAACTCCTGCAGACTTAGTTCCCAGGGCATCTTTGTTGGCTGCCCATGATTGGGTTTGTAGGTCGTCTGTGTTCCTCTAGCATGTTATATTTTTCCAGTTGCAGCACTTTGCATGTCCACAATTCCTAGCTTATTTACTTGCTTATCTCCCATAAGACTGTGTAAAATTCTTGAAGCAGGAGCAAAACCGTGCCATATTCTCAACCTAGAGAGCACGTGGGAAGTCCCACTCAAGGCTTGCTGATTGCCTAATAACGTACAGATGGATAGTAAACCCTGGCCTCAGGGGTGACAAAGACATTGGAAGACATGGGTGAGAAATGACCTCAGTGCACGCAGTTCTGATCCAGAAGCAACCTAGCATCAAGATTCCATCAGGAATCACAAGACCAAGTAGTTCTAACCATACTTCTTGACATTTTTGGGTAAAATTTAAATCCCTCCCCCACCCCCGGCTTTGTTGTTTCTATTCCATTGTCTCTTTCTTTTACATGGACTCAAACGTTACAGCTGATAGTCTTACCAAATATTTTCTTTTTTTTTGTTAGTTCTCTTTCTTAGTTTCCTCCATGAATTTCCTTCTCCCTGCTGACTTAATTACCTCCCTTCAGATTGCAGCTCCTATTGTTGTCTCTTTGGGTTAAACCTGCTCATTTTCTCATATTATCTATATTTCCAATGAGGGTTCATGGCAATGCTATTTTCAAAGCTTTTCAGTGCAAGCTTTCAAGTTCAGTATTTATCCTATGAAAACTCCTCTTTGGCATCCATTTTACTTACCAATTTTACTCTTAAAACATATATACCACTGACTTTTACAAAGTTCCAGGTGCCTCTCAACCTGTAGTTGTCTCCTACACTCTATCTGAATGACTGCCAATATCTGAGTCATAATTAGTAGACAAAAACATTATATCTGGCCTTATAGATTTTTAATGTACTTTACTTCAGTGACTGTCCTTTGCTTTTCCTCTGACTTTTATTACCTGACCTGAGGGCTTCATTTCTTCAATAATTTCTACAACAATCTTAAGGATATTTCTAATTTCTGTTCTTTCACTGCACATACTTAGAATATCAAATGCATGAATATATGCAAGCTTCAGTATTCTCTAAGCATATACCTGGAATTTCAGCAATTCTAAATAACACTGTCTGGAGACCACATGAGGAATAGTTTGACATTGGTTAAGAAGCTGAAGTGGTCTCTGGAAGAATTTACAGTCGGAGTCGGTCAGGTAATCACTTTCTTTGCACCTGGGCAGTGAGCCTTTCTTGAGGAGAATGTGAACAGAATGAATCTGTGTCTTCCACAACCACTGGGGCAGAGGTAAAAATACGTAGCACCACTGGGGTGAGGGGCTGCAACACTCCCCATGCACTCACGATGCCCGAGCATGATGAAAACAAAATGTGTGCTAAGAGCATTTAACATTAACGCTAAGACAATGCTAAGTCAACAGGGATCTTTTGTCTGATGTGGCCAGTTATTCTATTGCCCAGCATTTTTTCCTCATCTGTCTCATGACAGCACTCTATTTTTTTTTTTTTTCCTAATTAAGAGCAGCCAGCTCTCTATCTCTTGGTCCCTGTGGTTGGAAGAAGTCGCCCAATCTCAGTTTGCAAGGTGATCTCAGTGTCAGTCAGTGGTAGTCATTCAGCCGTGTCAGTTTGTGACCCCAAGGAATGTGGGTTCCCAAGGACCCACTAAGCTCCTCTGTCCATAGGATTTTCCAGACAACAATACTGGAGTGGGTTGTCATTTCTTTCTCCAGGGGATCTTCCCAACACAGGGATTAAACCAGGTCTCCTGCATTGCAGGCAAATTCTTTACTATCTGAGCCACCAAGTTAGTCAATAAAATCTCCCGGCCAAAGGATTGGTCCAGGGCTGTGCACCTAATCCCATGTAGATCAATGGGATCCAGAACCAAGTCTTTGCATACCCTCTTAGGGATCAGCAGAAAGTTGGGCTAGAGGAAGAGTATGCAATCCTGGTGCTCCAGGAGCCTGCTCGGTAGATGATACTTCTTCAGTAATGGGGCTTGCATAAAGCAGAGATGGAGAAACACAGGGACTTCCTAGATGGCTCAGCAGTAAAGAATCTGCCTGCAATGCAGGAGTCAAAGGCGACACAGGTTGCAGCCTTGAGTTGGGAAGATCCCCTGGAGGAGGGCATGGCAACCCACTCCAGTATTCCTGCCTGGAGAGTCCCATGGACAGAGGAGCCTGGCGGGCCCAGTCTATAGAGTGGCACAGAGTCAAACACAAGTGAAACAACTTAGTACACCTTCGTGGACAAACGCCGTTTTCTAGTGACACATTTTGTCCCTACTTCAAGCTACTTCTGACATTCCCTCGGCGCAATGCATTCCTTTTCCATGTGTAAGTTTGAGTTGGGTTGTTGTCATTTAAAATCTGATCCTCTTGAGTAACAATTATACCCAGTTTCCAGGTAGGAAAATTCAGATGCTGACAGGTAAAGTACTAGGATCAAATAGGACAAGATAGAGTCTGAGACCTTTATGCCATGTATCTTTGAAGACATATACCCCCTAACATTCCACTGGATTACATACCTCTAGTGTATCTAAGCAATAGTTTAATTTGAGCAGCTGTTTTTTCTTTCTAAAAAAAATTATGTGATTTTTAAACTTTAAAATTTATATAAAATGCATATGGGTTCCCAGTGAGTAGATGGCCATATAGATGAAATGATATTGAATAGGAATTTATAATATTTGATGCAGATTGTATCGTTTCCCAGGTTCCTCGGTCCATGGGATTTCCCAGGCAAGAATACTAGAGTGAGTTGCCATTTCATTCTCCCGGGGACCTTCTTGACCCAGGGCTCGAACCTGTGTCTCTGCATTGGCAAGTGGGTCTTTTACCACTGTGTCGCCTGGGAATTCCCTGAATTCATTATACTGTGACTTTTATTGTTGTACATGTTTGAGGTTGTTATATTAAAATGTTTTAAAACACTCAAGTATGTCGTACTCAAGTGTGTTGCATTTGTATTTGAGTGGAGAGGATCTCAGAACTTACTAAAAATTAATTCAGTTTTTCTGACCTCAGTACACATACAACAGCACCTTAACCTTAACCCGGCAATGACATGCGGATGACGATAGTGAAATTCAGGTTATTTCAGCATGCTCATTGTAAACAAACAAAAGCAAGTTTAATAGATTCTGTGAATTCCTTTCTCCCTGCCTTTATCACTCCCAAGCAAGGCAAGAATACTTTTGTTTTCCTGGCAGTTGTTTCTTAGGAAATGTTAGGACTACACTTTGGTATCCAATTATGCATGGATACACGTATGATTCAAAAGGGAGCTAAATCTTGGAGCTTCATGGGAATGTAGGTATGAGCATCAAATAAACAGTGAAAAGTCATGCACAAAAAGCCTTTTGTAAGCAGTTTGCATGTGCCATGTTTATTCCCATTCTTGTAAAAGAACCGATATTTCCTGAGATAATTGCCACGTCTTCCAATGGCTTTAGCTCTAAAATTAATTCTGTTCCATCCATCATCCAATGAAGGAACCAGCTTATCTCTATTTATCAGGCTGATATCAGATTACCAAGTTAAAGCTACTGCAAGTATTTGTTTAGAAGTAATTCAACTCCATTTCCCTTTAGAGAAGACTTGCTAAACTAAAGTGAAAAAAAAATTAAAGCACTATGCTTCCTAACGTTTATGAATCAACATCTTAAAGGCTTCTTTCCTGCCTTTAAGACAAGTGGCTAAATTAAACAAAAGCAGCGTGGCATTAGATCACAGGATCTAAATTCCTCTGGGATTCTACTTAATGCAAATTCCACTTTTAGAGTTGAAAGGAAATTAGAGAAGTTTAGTGTGGATAAAATGTTTCAATTCAGGCATTTAAAAGAAACTGGATAAATGACTGAGCATCTGCTTCATGGAATCACACTAGGGGATACAACATCTTGAAATGAAGCTTCGAAAAAATAAATAATAAAACAACTATTTTCCCCAAAGCTAAGCACCCAGTGTTAGTCATTTTCTGATGACTTCCGTTGGTTAAGTAATTTTTCAAAAACTGTTAAAACAAAACCAATTCTTTACAATGTGGAACTTTAGCTATTGTATGGTGCCTAAATTAACAGATACTTAACCATGTCTGAACCAGTCTTTGAAGTTCTAGTACCTTCTTTCTGGATGAAACTGACTCTGTTAGCATTCTACCCTTTTCTGTCTCACTGCTCCTTTATGGCTGACGGGATAAAGGTTGTTAGGTCACTTGGTGGTCTGAAACACCTATAGGATGCCATTTTTTCTACTAAATCTTAATCTGGATCATGTAAGGGAAAATCCATTGATGAGTGTGCTCTTTTCAATAGCTCTACCTGGTCACCTGATCCAAAGACCACTGGTAATGGAAGAATTAATGACAGGCTAGATAGCATCAGCCAGCTATCGATAGCTGCCAGTCTTTGAAGCTCCTCTCAGCTTAGATGTAAATCATACACAATGAAGGCACAGAACATTAAAGACAGACATTCTGTAAAAACTAGTTGAGCTGATTAGTACTAAATTACTGATGTTCCATCTGCTTGGGTGGTACAATTTTTTTTTTTTTTTTTTTACCAGTCTGACTGAAAAGCTTCATTTCACAAAGAATCCATGTTTTGTAGTCCCAGGAGATGTACTTAATGGATGTACAAAAGAAGGAGGTGATGACAAATATGTAATCATTTTAGGAGAATTTAATGCCTCCATTAAGAAAATTAGCAACTCATATAGAAAGACATTAGGAAAGTATGCTTCCAATAGCGTGCAAATACATATTTTGCCATTAGTGTGCTGAATGGAAAGATAGGACTGGGGTCCCCAGATTTTCATGCACATATTCAAACATATGGCTCAATAGATGAAAATTTATGTCACATTATTCTATCCGATATTAGTTCAGACGCTAAGGGAATACCCAATCATGAACTATCCAGGGGAGAGATGACCAATCAGTTTTGAGTAGCCCACACCTGCTGAAGTCATTCATTGTTAAAGATGACTGCATCTTCACCCAACACAAATAAACATTTGATTTACCTAAAACTTTGTATAATGACTCCATGTTTTCTAAGCAGTTTTTTTTTTCATCATGGTTTATCTCCCCTTGTAGATTTGCTGATAAAAACAGCACCCACAGATCATAAGGACTTGGAGTCTTGGCATCTCAGCAATGAAATTTCTCTGTAAATGATCCATGCACTTGGGAGAATAATCTCTCCATGTGATGTTTATCATTGTAAATGAAAATGCTAGAAATCTAGTGTTCTGTATTATTTACAGATTCCATGCATGAGAGATGAATCTGTAATCAATATACTGACAAATCAGGTTGCTAGCTTGCAATTATGTTGCAGGTAACAGAAAATGTAAATTAGGCAATTTTTCTTGGAATGGTTATTAGTAAACAAGAAATTGCTCTGGTAACTTTATGTATCATACAGCTCAGGCTTAGCAATATTACGGAAGCAAACAACGCTTCCATCTCAGGAGTTCACTTGAGCCAAGGCTGGTTGCATGTACATTTACACGTCTTTAAACGTGAGCCATGACTATCTGTGCTGTCTGCATGCTCAGCCTAGAGGAACAGCCCTGATCAGCAGTATGGGTTTCTGAGCAGGGCTGAAAGAGCAATGGGGCAGAAAACAGTGGTCTCAGAGCTTGTCCTGCAACAGACACATGCCACTTCTACTCACTGATCAAAATAGGACCCTGGCCAAGCTGATCAGGGTGGAGCAGATGTATCATGACATTAAAAAAAATTAAAAACAGTACTGCATGCAGCCAGGACGAGGTGTTCCCAGCTGAACACAGATAGTATACAGTAGAGCAAAACCGCAAGCTTGCTTGCCACAAGGTGAGAACACACCAACCCCACCACCTCGACAACGACCGAGCGACCCTCACATGAGCTCAGTGAGGATTAGCATGGATGCTGCTGCCTTTCCTTTTTAACCAATGACAGTCCTAGCCCACTCAAATGCTCATTCTCCCTAGATAAAATGTTTATGGTACACAATATCTGAATTCCCTCTGCTTCCAGAAAATACTGTGTTCAGAACCAGGAACCACTTTCTGAATCCCTCAGAGGAATCACTGATGTGCGGGCTCAGTCGCTCAGTCGTGTCTGACTCTGTGCGACCCCCATGGACTGTACCCAACCAGCCTCCTCTGTCCATGGGATTCTCCAGGCAAGAATACTGGAGTGGGTTGCTATTTCCTTCTCCAGGGGATCTTCCCGATCCAGAGACTGAACCCGCATATCTTGCATCTTCTGCATTGGCAGGCAGATTCTTTATCATCTGAGCCACCTGGGAACCCCAAGGAATCATTGGGCACAATCATGAATTCTATAAATTCTATAAACTGCTTCTTCCAGCAGTCCTTTTTGAGGTATTGTCATGTCTCTTCTGAGAAACATTTGCCCTTTCTACAAGGAGGTGCATGTGTGTGTGTGTGTGTGCATGTGTGTGCGTGCACACACACACGTGCGCGCACACATGCTCAGTCGTGTCCAATTCTTTGTGACCCTGTCGACTGTAGGCACCAGGCTTCTCTGTCCATGGGATTCTCCAGGCAAGAATACTGGAGTGGGTTGCTATTTCCTTCTCCAGGGGATCTTTCCGACCCAGGAATCAAGCCTGCATCTCTTGCATTTCCTGCATTGGCTGGCACAGTCTTTACCACTGAGCCATATGGGAAGCCCCATAGGGAATGAAACTCGCCTGACTTTTGGACTATGGGTATATCCCCAGTGGGTCTTTGGTCAGTGACTTCTAACACTGGGGAGGGAGAGAGCTCACTTTCAGCAATGATGCTAATGATCATACTTACGCTCATCCACTTGTAAATTACATCTCCAGTTATAGCTGCACACCAGAACAAATTCTCTTAACACTCTGTGCAATTTTACACATCATTGTGAGTTACTAATTGAACGCTGTTTTGAAAAGACATCTACCCAGATTAATTTTAAATCCATCTTCATGTTTATAACTACTTGTCTAAATCATTCCTTCATATTGATATTTTAAAATAAAGTCCAACTATTTGAGTGAATTTGTTTTCTCTACCTCAGTACCAAGTCACCAGGATGTTGATTCTGCCCCAACAGCAACTCTTTCTTTGAAAACATATCACTTTACAAAATGCGAAGATACACATCCAAAGAGTATAAAATAGTCAACATGACTGAACAAGCAGAAAACCAAATCCATCCCTTCTGAGAATGATTAGAAATTGACTAAACCATACTTCCATGCTCAGATTAATTAAGAATATTAAACTCCAATAGATACTACTTTGAAGAGACACCAGTCACGTCTGACTTTTTGTGACCCCATGGACTATACAGGCTATGGAATTCTCCAGGTCAGAGTACCAGGGTGGGTGGCCTATCCCTTCTCCAGCAGACCTTCCTGACCTAGAAATCAAACCAGGGTCTCCTGCATAGGAGGCAGATTCTTTACTAGCTGAGCTACCAGGGAAGTCCATCCAAAATAAAATTTAATGTGAAAACTTCAAACAAACCCAGACAACAATGTAGATACAGAAACCATGCCATTTGTGGCAAATTAGTGGTGGACAAAAAGGGATTTAAGGAAACCAAGAAGAACAAGGTTGGTTCAAATTGACAAGGTGTCCAGTCCCTAATGAGTAATCACTCATGTACATTTCTGTAGTAAGTAGGATGACAACAAAATATATCAGCCAGAATCCTGTTCTAACAACAATGATAAACTAAGGGAAACAAAACTGTTCTGTGACTTTGACAAGTCTCTTCCTAGTTCCATTGGTTTTATAGACCCCAATATAAATAAATAGATGACTTAGTAAACTTAATGTAAAAACAAAAGATATGTAGAAAATTTTGCTTACTCAAACAGTGAAAAATTAAGTATTGAATCAGAGGAAATAATAACAAAAAGTAAAATATTGATTATGTTGGTAATATAAAATACATTTCTCTCTGTACAGAATACATCTGTTAAAATATTTTAAAAATGTGAAAAATATGGCTAATAAGTAACTGTTAGTTTCCTACAAATACTTTTTGAATGAATAAGAAGAATCTAGTTCTCTAATTTAAAATTTTAAAGTACAAAGTGCATGCTCAGTCGCTTCAATCATGTTCCATTCTTTGCAATCCTATGGACTTAGCTCACCAGGCTCCTCTGTCCATGGGATTCTCCAGGCAAGAATGCTGGAGTGGATGGTCATAGCATCCTCCAGGGGATCTCCCAGACCTGGGACTAAACTAGCATATCCTGTGTCTCCTGTATTGAAGGCGGAGTCTTTACTGCTGAGCCTCCAGCAAAGCCTCAGTAGGGTATTGCAGAACTTTAAAACCCATTTATTTTAAGCAAATTTATGTATGTCTTCAGAAATGTCTATACTACAAGTGAAGAGTTGGACCATAAAGAAAACTGAGTGCTGAAGTTTGATGATTTTGAACTGTGGTGTTGGAGAAGGCTATTGAGAGTCCCTTGGACTGCAAGGAGATCCAACCAGTCAATACTAAAGTAAATCAGTCTTGAATATTCATTGGAAGGAATTCATTGAAGCTGAAGCTCTAATACTTTGGCTACATGATGTGAAGAGACGATTTATTAGAAAAGACCCTGATGCTGGGAAAGATTGAAGGCAGGAGGAGAAAGGGATGACAGAGGATGAGATGGTTGGATGGCATCGCTGACTCAATGGACATGAGTTTGAGCAAGCTCCAGGAAATGGTGATGGACAGGGAAGCCTGGCGCGCTCGAGTCCATGGGGTCGCAGAGTCAGACACGACTGAGGGACTGAACAACAGCAACAAGAGCAAGTGAAGCAAAGGATCACACATCATACAGGCAGAATGAACAGTCCTGTGATACACACAGACCAAAAGAGAAATACAGTTTAGAAGAACAACCATCTCCCAACAACACTTTCAGAGATTATCCTTCTATGTATTCTTTTTAGCAGTTTCCAAAGACATAAAATATTATTTATTTTATATTACATAAAAAGCGTATGTTGTAATAAATGTAAATAAGACATGGTACAGAAAAGGACAGTTAAACCCAACCTGTTAACACCTGTTTGGTGTTATCAAGCCGTTGATCTATAATGGAGATTCCCTATATCTTTTTCACTAAAGAAAGAAAACAAATGCTTCAAAAATTTTCTAGCCAGTTCTTCATGTCCTGTACATGTGATATTTATAGGTTTCCTGACAGCAGCTCTTTCCTCTGCTCTGCTTTCTCTGAAATCCCACCTCTTGAATAAGAGTATGGAAACTGGCAGTGCCTCTAAGAACGCAGTGTTGAGATTTCTTAGGCTTTATTGTTTGTTTCCAATGCTGATTTTTAATTCAGGTTTTTATATTTCGCTGTCCCCATAAGACTATAAGTTGAAAGCTGCAGTGCTGCTAGCAATAATTAGGGTTCAGGAGTACCCAGTTTGGGTTCCAACAAGTAGTAGAGGTGATAAATAGTAAATGTCTCTAATTAATGTGAGCTGTTTCATGGGGTGCATTAGAAGACAAACAAGACAAAATATTATTAGAGAAGTGCCCAAAGCTAAATGCCATTAATGCAGCAAGCAATATAAATCAGAAAACTCTATTTGAGGTTTCGCAAATATAGTGACTTGAATACTGAATAATAAAGATAAGAGAGCAACAGAGAGAATAAGAAGTTAGTCTGGATAAGACACCATTTTATAAAGGGTGCTGCCTATCTGTTTTACTTTTCTTTCCCCCCAAAAGAGTCGGGCAGGAATAGTTTGGTGTACGAATCTACCCATAGAATTATTTTGAAATGTGTTTCTAAAAATAACATGGGTATCATGTGAGCAGGACTGAATATACATTTTATGATCTAGCATTCTGAAGCATACTTACTAGTTTCTGATATTAAAAATTCAGGTAACATATGTACTAAGGAAGTATTTACATGTCAATCTCTAAAAATATTTCCTTCATGTTCAACCCATTTTATTGATTTTGTTCTTTCTGAATCTTGTTCAGTTTGACTTATTCCTATATTTGCAACTTATTCACATTTGGGGGTGTCACCTCACTTTTTAAAAAATTTCTAAAATAGATCCCTTCAACTACATGTTCACTAAGTATTTAGAGTCTTGTTCAAAATTAATTTTAAATTCAGTGTCTTAAAGAATTACACTAACACTAGCACATCCTTTTCAATCAATGTTTCCCTATCTGTATGACTAGTTATTAATTTGTGAACTGCTATTCTTTCATTTTAATTGCTTTGCAAATGAATTATATGCATTCATTGTCATATTAAAATCTGATCACTTAAATCATGCTGTCTGAGTACTCTACTCAAGCTTTTTGTCCAGGTGACATGTCTATTTATTCCTTCCTTTTCATTCATTAAATCAACAAACATTTGGAAACATCCATTTTGCACTCTGTTATCTATGAGGGATTTAAAATATAAACCAATTTACAGAAATCCATAGGAACACCACAGAACTGTAGGAAAGCCATGGAATTGTGCCAAGTCTTTTATTTTTAATTTATTGTGTGATGTTATCTCTCTTGTATGAAATGACAACCCTCTCCAGTATTCTTGCCTGGAAAATTCCATGGTCAGAGGAGCCTGGTGGACTACTATCCATGGGGTTGCAAAGAGTCAGATACAACTGAGTGATTGAACATTTCATCTCTCTTGAAACCTCCCTCCTGGAAATGTAAACCTTCATATCTGTACATTTACATTGCTGAATTCTTTGTTAGAGAAAGAACTTGTATTTCAAGTGATACCACATTTCAGACCACATTTCACTGACCATCAGGTCTTTTTCCCCTCAGGCACTGACATCTCCTCACAACCTTTCAGCATTTTCAGTTATCACTGTCCCAATTGACACTCTCGAACATTTGTCAACATGCTAACTTTCTTTAGGATGCCACACAGACATTCTGAAGCAAATATTCAGGCAACTCAGTTACTGTGGACTGTGCGGAAATATCATTATTGATGGCCAACAACAGGACAAGCTGGCCAGCAAATGAAAAGCCAAGTGTCAGTTCCTCTTATTCAGAAATGTGAGACTTAGACCAGGAGGTCAAATACCCGCTATCGTTTAAGCAAAGAGGTTGACAAGTGAAAACGAAACAACAGCATAAAATGTACAACTGGCCAGGTGCCCAAATCAGCATTGCGTACGTGTGAGTCTGTGTATGTGTAAAGCAGATCATTGTAGTTGTATATCTTTACAGTTACATGATATTAGCTCCTCTCATTTCTAGCGATATCACAGAAAAGAGTTTAAATTGTTTCTAAACCTGCAAGATGGTTAAGATGGGAATTGGAACGCAGTAGCATCCTTTCCAGTGTCTCCCAGTGTCTCATATGTACTAGTAAGGGTTACAAATCACGTGCATGTTCAGGTAGAGATGTGGACGTAGAAAGCAGATCTGTGGACACAGGGTGGGGAAGGGAGGAGATAGGTGAACTGGGAGATTGGGATTGACATGTATACAGTACCATGTGTAAGGCAGAGAGCTGGAGGGAACATGCTGTCTACCCCAGGGAGCTCAGCTCAGTGCTCGACAGTGGCCTAGACGAGTGGGATGGTGGCAGGGTGGTGGGGCGTCGGGGGGGTGGTTCAAAAGGGAGAGGATATATGTGTGCATTAGAGCTGATTCACTTCCCTGTACAGGAGACACTAATACCACATTGTAAAGCAATTTCACGCCAATAAAAAAAGAAATAGCTCTGTTATTTCTCTCATATTACATATATGCATGTACTCTAGTCCGTAATTACCAGCTTAATCTATGGAATCTTCACACATTTATTTTCCAAGTTTTGAGGGTCAACTTTGTACCTAATGGCATATACAAATAAAAAGCCTGTATAAAATTTTACAAGGACTAAATAGACAAATTACAAATTAATTAGAGTGCTAGACACAAATATTGAAACAATTTTCTTAGTGAACTGCCAAATAAAGTCTTATTGAATTTGAGGTGAAGTGGCTATTAGAGAGAGAAATGACATGCAAATGGGTGAATGGATGGATGGATGAATGCATAGGTAGATAGATATAGAGATCATAGTTGCTTGCTTTTGTAAATGCCACATTATTTTCTAGGAAAATATCATGAATGAAATATTTAAAAATGAAAAGAATATTTCTTGCATAGTGGACTTTTTCTGCATTTTCACTACTAAAATGAAGTATTTTCATTAATCTCTAGTGATACACATTTAAGGTGACATCTATATGCCAGACTCGTCTTTCAAGCTGATTCAAACCATCTTATTAGAGTCAATATTCCATGCTTTACAGTAAGAGACAAGTCAGCTGTTTCTCATGTTTGAAACTCAACTATATTTGCTGCTGCTGCTGCTCTAAGTCGCTTCAGTCGTGCCCGACTCTGTGCGACCCCAGAGATGGCAGCCCACCAGGCTCCCCCATCCCTGGGGTTCTCCAGGCAAGAACACCGGAGTGGGCTGCCATTTCCTCCTCCAATGCATGAAAGTGAACAGTGAAAGTGAAGTCTCATGCTAATTAGCATAAATTTGGATGTTCCTTGGAAAGAATGATGCTAAAGCTGAAACTCCAGTACTTTGGCCACCTCATGAGAAGAGTTGACTTATTGGAAAAGACTCTGATGCTGGGAGGGACTGGGGGCAGGAGGAGCAGAGGACAACAGAGGATGAGATGGCTGGATGGCATCACTGACTCAATGGACATGGATTTGGGTAGACTCCCGGGGTTGGTGATGGACAGGGAGGCCTGCCATGCTGCGATTCATGGGGTTGCAAAGAGTCGGACATGACTGAGCGACTGAACTGAACTGAACTGAGACTTCTAGATTTTATGATAAACAAAAAATTTCCAGTACAAAAAGGGAAAAGTCAACTTAGGCTATAATAAAATGTTTGAGCCATTGAATGTCTAGTTTACCCAAATACAACACTATATAGAAGGGAAGAAAATATTAATTACCTTAATAGAACAACCAAAGTAGACTACTTGTTTGTTGTGATGAAAAGTTGCTTCTAAATTGAATTAGTTTTGAATTAACCCAATTACACATCACTATTCAACTGTGATATTAAATTTAGGAAATTTAATGATGTGAAAACACTTTTGCAAAAACGTCTTGGTGACAACAGAACATTTAAATGTTCATATTTGGAAATATTAATTACATAAATTGAATTATTTAAGGAATGTTTCTCATAAAGTATCATTTAAAAGAGAAAACATTTAATTGCAATAATATGTTATTAGTAAAGCAAAACAAATTCAGAATATCATGGCAAAAAAAGACTAAACAGTACTTAAAATTCTTGGGCAAAATTTTACATGATCTGGAAAAGGAAGCTATGCTTTTATAACAGAAATTAAATGACTTCTGTTTATCAGTTTTCAATATATTCTGGAAGAAAATGAAAATCCTTGGAACATCTTATTAAAACTCCTTTCACCCTAAATTTTAACAATAAAAAAAACTTGAATTTACATAATTTATTTTTCCGAATGCCTTTTTAAATGTAGTGACAAAACACAGAAAACTGTGTCTAAAGTATCAGAGGCCTAGTTTCAAATCTATGCATGCTAAGTCACTTCAGTCGTGTCCGACTCTGTGCGATCCCATAGATGGCAGCCCACCAGGCTCATCCGTCCACAGGATTCTCCAGGCTAGAGTACTGGAGTGGGTTGCCATTTCCTTCTTCAAATCTATACTATGTGCAAAAAAAAAAAAAAAAAAAAAGTAAATTTAATATTAAAATGATAAAGAAAAATAAAGTTATATATCTTAAGCTATTAACCAATAGTAGTATTCTCTTGTAAAATTCTATAAACTCTGTACATATTTTCATTTTGAATGAACTGAGTATCATGCATCTTAACAGAATGAAACTAGTAACCCAAATTATACCATCATGACGTAATTTACTGTTTTGGACTCCAAATATATACATTTGTAAATGAAAATCATTTTCACTTTAATTAATCTGCTTGTTGCTAGATATAATTGAACTGAGTCTTAGCACATTCTAATAAATATTAATTTTAAAAAACTATTTTGGAATGTATTGATGAAAGTGCAGTGACCTGGAAATAATAGTTTCATTTACTATCACTCTATTGGTTATCCACTTACTTATCCATGTAAGTAATTCTAAAATGAAATAATCAAATATGCATCAGTCTGATAGATATAAAAGGAATTTTACACAAAATTATTATTTTCCAGGTTAGAAGTATCAAACTAGCTAAATAATATGCTTCTGTCATTAGAGTAAGATACCTTTATTGAAAAAAAAGTTTTCTCTCCTCATTAAAGTAGATAAACTTCTTCCTTGAAATAGTTCATTAAGTCTCTGCTATGGAAAACAAAATTTGTTAAATGATATAACCTACAATGAGTCTGATGACAACATGATTTTAATTTATTAAGGGATTTTAGATACTTTTTGCTAAATCACACATAAATTAGCTTAAATAATCAGCTCTAGAGTAAGTCCAAACAAAACCAAAAGGATTAAGAATAAAAACTTTGGCACTACACTTTATCAAGATGCTATGTTAAAACCACAATTTCAAAAACGGAAGGAAGTGCAGTCATTAACATAGCAAGCAGTCATTAGGCCAAAATCTTTAGATACTGTGTTACTTAGTGATTTCATATTCCTTAATCTTTCAGAACTTATCTCTCCATCTTCCATGACAGAATCATATTTTCTCATTTTAAATAAATATTGCTTTAAAATATGTTTTAATTATTAAAATAATAAGCAGCCTTTATGATTAAAATTTTTCATCTCCAAGTCATTTTAGAGAGAACTCCTTATGAGATGGTTAGAGAGCATCATACAAATTTGAGCAAATTCCAAGAGATAGTGGGGAATAGAGGAGCGTGGCGTGGTGCAGTCGACCGGGTTATAAAGAGTTGGACACGACTTAGCAACTTAACAACAACAGCAACCATATGGGAGTTACTGCAAAGTTTTCTAATTCCACTGTGGACAGATAATAAGTAGTTGATTGAATCCTAACTATATGCTAGTTATTAGATGTTTTGCATGTTTTATCTCATTTACCATCTGCAAAAGGCTTTTGAGACAGTTTTAATTTCCCCCGTTTTACAGGTGGGAAATCCTAGTTTCAAAGGTAATTTGGTTAAGTTCACTCAGCTACTAAATGAAGTATTACAATCCAAGTCCCCTTGACTCAGATAATACACTCTAAGTTTTAACCCACTTCTTTCTAAACCACTGACCCCATCAAGCCGTTTTTAGATTTCGTAACCTAGGATGTTTGCCCTTAAGCCATTGAGAAACATCACTAATCAATAGTCTCACTCATTTTCAGAAGCCCCCTTTCAGGGAGTTATTTAGTGTCATCTCTGAAAAGCATGTAGCATTGATTCAATTTTCAATTTTTTGATATTGACTAGTACTCCTGCCTGGAAAATCCCATGGATGGAGGAGCCTGGTAGGCTGCAGTCTATGGGGTCGCTAAGAGTCAGACATGACTGAGCGACTTCATTTTCACTTTTTACTTTCCTGCACTGGAGAAGGAAATGACAACCCACTCCAGTGTTCTTGCCTGGAGAATCTCAGGGACGGGGGAGCCTGATGGGCTGCCGTCTATGGGGTCGCACAGAGTTGGACACAACTGAAGCGACTTAGCAGCAGCACCAACATAAAAGTAAATTTTTTATTTTATCTTTAGTTATGTTCATGTAGTATCTTCCTTCCCTCTTTCTCTCTTATTTTTTTGTTTGTTTTTGAGGAAAAGAGCCATTTTAAAATATATAATATAGATCTGAGTTAAAAAAAATCAAAGTAGAATCTGAACTATCTAGGAGGATATTGTTCTAAAAACTAAATGGGAAGAAACCCTCCAGAATTAGTCTTATCTCAAATTTCAACAGATTAATCTCCTATTAAGATTACAGTAAAATGAAAGTATAATATTATCTCTTTACTCCCAGGACTCCCAAACTCTCATCACTAGTTTGAAAATTATTTATTTGGAGTTTTCTGAAATCTCCTTTAAAGAAGGAGTATTTGATATTGTTATGTTCATCTTGAAGATAGGAAGACAGTAGGGCTTTATGTTCCTCTATATAATGAATGGGAAGCTCTGGTGGCTCAGCGGTAGAGAATCTACCTCCAGTGCAGGACGTGTGGGTTCGATCACTGGGTCAGGGAGTTCGCCTAGAGAGGAAATGGCAACCCACTCCAGTCTTCTTGTCTGGTGAATCCCATGGACAGAGGAGCTGTCAGGCTACTGTCTAGGGGGTCGAGTGCAAAGGGTTGGACAAGACGTAGCCACTAAACAATAACAAACCTAGTGAAAAAGTATTATTATGTAATTATAGAATCATTTCTTATGTTGGCTTAATTATACCTTTTAGATTTTGATTGAAATAAGTGTGTGAACACATGAGTGTCAACCACAAATAAAGTGTGAAAGTTATTTAAGTTGTATGTGGAGATTATTAATTTTAATTAGATCCTTACATTGTCACTCAAGTAAATAAAAGATGTCTCCCACACAAACTCCTACTCCAGTCTGACCACCATCTATCCATTTCCTCAAGGAGACTCTAGGGGAAAACTACCCAACAGAGTGCAGTAACCCCACAGACACATAGAGATATTACATATACACCTACAACCACATAAAAAATAATACGTTTCCTTGTCTTAAGCCATTGAATTTTGGAAAGCTTTTTTTTTAATATAATGGAGCAATAACAAACTGAAAAATACTTTAAGGAAACTATTAATCAATTGTGATATATAGAATACATTAGAAACCTTGTTATAAGACAGTTAGATAAAGAAATCTGGTATTGATGAATATTAAACCGACTTCTGTGGTGGCTCAGTGGTAAAGAATCCACCTGCCAATGCAGGAGACTCAAAAGACACGGATTTGATCCCTGGGTTGAGAAGATCCCCTAGAGAAGGAAATAGCAACCCACTCTAGTGTTCTTGCCTGGGAAATCCCACTGACAGAGGAACTTGAAGGCCTACAGTCGATGAGACCCGAAGAGTTGGACACAACTTAGTGACTAAACAATCAACCATTGTAGAAAGAAGAAGCCTAATCTCTGTTGAGCATCTATCAAGAATCTGTCCCTAAAATGAGCAATGAAATGTTCACAGTTAATCCTTTCTATGCTAGCAACCCACCAGGAGAAAAAGCAGGGCTGGAACAATAGATGTAATTAGAATATGTTGTTTATGAATAAGTTGTAATTGAAAATTATAGGACTGAAGATAATCAAGTGACAATTTTGTTGTGGAGAAAAAAGGAAACATTTTAATGACTCCGAGGAATAAGTAGGTACACTGAATGGTACCTTTGATTTCTGTTCTCTGGGTTTAAGGAAATTCATGAAGGGTTGTTTTTATAATCATCACTTGCTTCTCTTTTATTGTCAGACTGCTTTTGCAAGAGTCAGTGAGAGCACCAGAGTAAATGTACTGTTATTAAAAAGCAGTTTATTTTCTATTTAAACCTATTGCATTTAAATATATTTAAATGCCCAGAACAGAGTGTATTCCTGCTAATCATTAAATGCATTTATTGCTGGCTAATTACAGGAAACATTTGAGGTGACTTACAAAGCAAAACATATTTAATAAGAAGAACATTTTGAAATGAAAACTAGATCCCAAGGGAAAAACTGGTAAGCAATATAAGAAGGCAGCTCCGCATGGGTGGCATCTATGCTAACATTTGATGAAAATTAAGTGTGGGACACGGATTAACTGTTGGTAGATGAGTCCTCCTTCTTCACCAATTAGAAAAGCAGAATTAAAATGTAAAAACAAAACGGCTATAAGAAGGCAATGAGAGAGTCTGACACAAAGACAACAAGACTAAGGCTGAGGAGAGCAAAGACCTTTCTAGAAGAAAGCCAGCCTTCTGCCAGCAATCCTACTATGGAGCCAGGTTCTAATTTTGGGTGATTACAGAAGACATATGATTACATTTATATGCCCATGGAGGGCAACTGCTGAGGGAAAAAAAATTGAAAAATATTTTGCAGTTATTTGAGGGGCCTCACATACATAGCCAGTCTTTCCCTAAGTGCATTCACTGAATGGGAGAATTCTATGGGGCTGAGACTAAACACCTAAGCTGAAAGCCCAGGGAAAGCAAAGCAGAGCCTTTTGTTAGTTTTCTGAGATAAGGATAAGATTGGTGTCTGGAAAAAGGTCCCAGAACACTGACTGTGACCTTATTTCAAAATCTTTAAGGACCAGGGAGGACACAGATAAGAGCTGGCCTTTCCAGGACAGCAACAGAGCTGAGATCTAGCAAGTCCCTGATTAGATTAAGATGATCAGAAGCTACTTTATCTGCTGAGACCTGAGGACATACTTTTTTTCTGTAAAGTTCCAGATAGTAAATATTTTCGGCTTAGCTTACACGCCATGTCCTCCTGTACTGACATATTGTACAATACAGTCATCAACAGTGTGTAGCTGACTAAATGTGGATGTGTTCCAATAAAACTTTATTTATAATAAGAGAAAGTGAGTCAGATTTGGCCCTTTGAACTATAGTTTTCCAACCACTGGTCTGAAGGATGATAACATTACCCAAAGGCTGCACAGTTTTTATATGCAAGGTCAAGCTATGGCATTCAATCAAAAACTGCTAGTTGTACCAAGAGATATGACTGAAAACAAAGAAAGAGAAAGAAAAATGAAGACTGATGGATGAGACAGAAATTAAAGCTAGCTGACTAAGGCTTGAAAATGACTATCATTTTTTTTAAAGGATGGGTGGACTAGGCATACAAAAATGTGGAACATTTCACAAATTAATCAGAATACATGAAGGGAAATATATGGAAACTCTAAAGCTGAAAAATAGAACTCCTATAATTAAGAACTGCTTTCCCAGTGGCTCAGTGGTAAAGAATCCATCTGCTATGAAGGAGATGTAGGAGACATGGTTCCATCCCTGGGTCAGGAAGATCCCCTGGAGGAGGAAATGGCAACCCACTCCAGTATTCTTGCCTGGAGAATCCCATGGACAGAAGAGCCTGGTGGGCTAGAGTTCATGGGGTGTCAAAGAGTCAGACACGACTGAGCGACTGAACACACACACACTCAGGCATGTGTCTAATATTTTGCTTTAATCAATTGAAACATTAAAAGAAAATTGAATATTAAACTATCCCGTGACATATTTTCTTAGCTGGTAAAAAGTTTGTTATGGGGTTAGAAAATACCAAACATTCAAAATACCAAACCATTCCAAAAAGCCTTTTTGAATGGTTGAATAAATACCAAAGTGCTGGCAATAGCCATGGGACCATTAGGAGGCTGAAAATAACCCAAGTGTGTTTTGCTTTGATGTAAAATAACAAAAAGGAATAATGTTATCTTGTTTTGATAGCGTTACTCCCAGACTTTTGTTTTCTCTAGCAATTTCTTAGATCCAAGTGAGCCATGAACCAAGAAATTTCAGTTCATGTTAAAAAAAAAAAAATAGTACTGAGAAGACATGAAGAGACACAGAATAAACAGGAATCTGTTTGAATCTCCATGGACATTCACAGCTGCAGAAGAACTGTTAGCTCCTTGTGGAGGTGTCAAGTGCCCTAAACCTCTCCAGGAGTCTGTGACTGCAGACGATTTGAAGTCAATGAAGCAGTCAGACAATTAGACCCAGTTTTCCATTTGGCTTAAATGAGTAATCATCTCATT
The DNA here is from genome assembly GCF_023091745.1 of Budorcas taxicolor. Classification (NCBI taxonomy): domain Eukaryota; kingdom Metazoa; phylum Chordata; class Mammalia; order Artiodactyla; family Bovidae; genus Budorcas; species Budorcas taxicolor. Next base: position 80,257,674 of record NC_068921.1, on the reverse strand, counting down.
TTCTTTATACTATTTCTTGACATCTACAACCATTTCACACCCTGCTTCCAGAAAAAAAAAAAAAATCCTCAACCTGGAGTAATATGCTTGTGTCAATTTGGAGGTGACTTCCAGTAGTAGACATTATTATGATTTTTTTTTTTTTTACAGAAATGCACGTGAAAAATGGTATTGTTTGTTTTTTCTAAAACTTTTTTCACTCACTGGTTCCTATCATGTGTTTATGATTTACAAATATGAATATGTATATACAGCTATGATTTATGTAAGTAATTAAAACTATATATTTATCAAAACAAAATAACTTACTTTTCCTTATTTAACACTGTTTGAGATCTTATGTTCTGTCTATAATTATATCATCACTTCTGGTTCTTATAAAGTGAAATAACTTCCTAAAACTGGGACTTCAGATATGAATGTGTTTGGAAGAATTTGAATGTACAGCAAAGTATTAGTGCTTAAGCAAAATTGTCTACTTTTAAGACTGCTAACAATATTTTTAGTTCTAATAGTAACAGTTTACTTTTCTGCATAGTTTTCTCAGACCTTTATATTTTTAGAATTTCTGAGGTATTTGATCAATTTAAATAAACTCATCTCTGGCGGTATATGCCAAAGAATTTATTGCAAATGTGCTCAAGGACTTTACACAAGAATGTTGATAACAGTGTCATTTTTCATTGTGAGCTATTGGCAATGATATAATTATCAACAATAAGGCTTCTGTTAAAGACATCTATTTATGAATATGGAATAGATGCAGTAATTAAAAGGAAATTTTAGAATATTTAGTGACATCAGGACAAGTTGGTAATTTTTTCTTTCAGAAAAATCAGGCTACATAGCTGTAAGAAACAATTTGGTCCACTTTTAAAATTAGTTTTACTTTTGTGTTTGAACACAATACACAACTGAATTAACTGTAGCAAATTGCAGTAAATGTCATTACTTTGCTGGCTGATTAAATGAGATTCCGGTTTTCCATTCATGTATTTTATTGGGTTCAATGGTGTATGCACTATGAATGTTATCAGATAAATAGAAAAAACGTTATGAAAGTAGAAAATTACATTAAGTATTAATAACTGGACTACAATTTGAGGACTGAGAATATTAGGGAAATCTTGATAAGCATAGTGTCTCATCAGAAAGGCATCTTATGAAAAGAAGCATTAAAGATGTGCCTAGTGAGAGAGAAGCAGTTGGAAGGACAATTACTGCCCTGAATACCTTAGAGAGAACAACAAAGAGGGAAGTAAGGGGATTATATACATAATGTGCGATGAGCGCTATGAGCATCGCTGGGCATCTAAGACTTTACCAGAAGGGAGTAAAGGGGGTGAGTTGGGTGAGTGATGGACAGGAGTAGAGGAAGGGTAAAAGGAGGGAGACAATCATGGTCAGAATGGCACTGAGAATATTCCAGACATGGACACAAAAAAATTTTGTAGTCAGGTGGGTTCTGAAAATACATAAAAATGAAGCAATCACCTGCTACAGCAAACCCTTTACAAATCATGGGTAATTATGCTGCAGAATAGAAAGAAGTTTTTGAATATGGACATATCCAAGATGGGCTTTCCCAGTGGCTCAGCAGTAATGAATCTGTACCTGCAATTCAAGATCCTCAGAAATACAGGTTCGATCCCTGGGTCAGAAAGATCCCCTGGAGGAGGGCATGGCAACCCACTCTAGTACTCTTGCCTGGAGAATCCTATGGACAGAGGAGCCTGGCGGGTGACAGTTCATGGGGTCACAAAGAGTTGAATACAACTGAAGTGTCTGAGCACTCATGCACGCATACCCAAGATATGTCCTGGGTTTTCCTTTGGGCTATTTATAGACAAAATGTTATAGTGAAAGAGATGTGTGCTAAGCGTTACTCTGCAATTGCTTTAGGTGAATGAAGATACTGAAGTGAGGAAGTGATTTGCACCTATAACAGGATCAGGTCAAAATTCAATTGCATGTTCTGTATTCACTCTCCCCCAGGCTTCCCTGGTGTCTCAGATGGTAAGGAACGTGCCTGCAATTCAGGAGACCCGGTTTCCATCCCTGTGTCAGGAAGATCCCCTGGAGGAGAAGATGACAACTCACTCCAGTATTCTTGCTTGGAGAATTCCATGGACAGAGCAGCTTGAAGGGCTACAGTCCATGGAGTCCCAAGGAGTTGGACATGACTGGACAACTACCAGCCCTTATCAGGCTGGATTTTATAATGCATTTCTTTGTTGGTTCTCTCTCCACAAAAAAACTATGAACTCCTTGGTCATCACCCTAGTATTACGCTCAATCACAAAGTCAGACATGATTGGGCAACTCACACATGTGCGTGCACAGACACACACACACACACACACACACACACACATACAGTGATCAACATAAATTTTAATGAGTAAATGGATGGATGGAATATACATAAACAAAAATCCTTAAAGGACAGCACAATGGAGAAGCTATTTCTATGAGAAGAGTTTATAACTAAAATTTAATTCCATCACTTTGTGGATTTTAAAGAAAGAAGATACCCAGGAGAGACAAAGGAAGTTCTATGACTGGTCACCAAAAAATAGACTAGAAAAAAAAAAGAAAAAAAAACTATTTTCAGAAAAATTTACTTAATCTTTCAAATTTATTTTTATTTAATTACAGTGGAAAATTAAATTACTATATATTGATAGGCAATAATCATGTGTTTTGAGGTAATGGATCATTTATGGCTTAATGCCTTTTAATTTGAAAATTTTACTCATCAGCCTTAAAGTCAAATTATGCCTATTACTGCCTACCTTGCCTTAAAATTAAGATTTAATAACATACGGCATATGCTCAGAACGCAGTGCAATGCTGAGTCACTCAGTCGTGTCTGATTCTTTGCGACCCCATGGACTGTAGCTCACCAGGCTCCTCTGTCCTTGGGATTTTTCAGGCAAGAATACTGGAGTGGGTTGCTGTTCCCTTCTCCAGGAGAACTTCCTGACCCAGGGATGGAACCTGTGTCTCTTCTTGCATTAGCAGGTGGATTCATAACCCACTGAGCCATCAGGAAAGCCAGGTTTAGAATTTTCGCTACTATTTCAATGATTTTTAAATGGAGAAATTGGGGGTCACTTGCATTAATTAAATTTATGTGGTTTGTGCAAAATCTATTCATTTCACAGACCTAACACAAAATCTTGGGACTTTTAGAAACCCTGATTGGTTTGAGGATTAACAGAGATAAATAATTTTAGGAATAAAAATGTGAAATATTATGATAGACCTCATATATATGCAAAATACTTTCTCTAGAATATAAGTTAAACAATCTTTTCTACAAAATGATTTTTTCTTGGCAAACTTGTTAATTCATAAATAAACATAGCTGTGAATGGGAAAGTGTTTTAAGAACTGATTTAATGTTTTACTCTGCTTCAGTTCTATAAATTAAGTAACACACCTTCTTTCACTAAAGAGCAATGGCACCATAATACTTGGGTAATATTGATTTGCTCCAGACTGTACCTAAAGACATAATTTATTAATAAAGAAATGAGATTATATCATCAGAACCTTACAAAACAAATGAGTTCTCACTTTTAAAAAATTAATAGGAAAGTCAAAGATACATTTTCTTTAAGGATCTGCTAATAACATTTGGCATTGAAAGATATGAGACTTTCTACTTTTGCCATATCTTCCATATAATTTTAAATATATTTGTAGAACTTCCAATAATTGAATCACGTCGTTTCCCTGCTTGTACCTATGATGGTTCATTATTCCAAGAAAAAAAAAACCCGAGACGCCTCAACAGTACACAGTCAGGTCTCTCCACAGTCTGCCATGTTCCACTCCTCCAGGCTGCTTCTTGAAGTCCTGCCGGGGACGCTGAATTACTGCTGGCCATGGCTAGGCTCTGAACATATGCTACTTTCACACCTCTATTTCTGCCTATGCTAGCTTGTTGCTGGAATGTAATTTAAAGACTATGTAAATAAGTTCATTTGTACCATTTTTTTTTAAGATTCCACATATAAGTGATATCAAAGAACTTATTTACAAAATAGAAATAGAGACACAGATGTAGAGAAGAAAATGATAGTTATCAAAGGAGAAGAAGGGGAAAAACGGGAGATTGGGACTGACATATACGCACTACTATATACAAAATTAATAACTGACAAGGACCTAGTGCAGCAGAGGAAATTCAATTCAGCGCTCTGTGGTGACCTAAATGGGAAAGAAATCCAAAACAGAGGGGATATATGTGTATGTATAACTGATTCAATTTGGTGTACAGCAGAAACTAACACATTGCAAATCAACTATAACCAAGTAAAAATTATTTTAAAAAAGACTCTGTCTTAAGACTAAAAAAAAATAAAGCAGATACAATGTAAATAACATTTATAATATAAAAGTCCCTGCTTTTATATTATAACTAAATAGTGATCTTGTCTCTTTCATAGACTAACTATATGCTTCTCTTTTCTCAGCTATCACAGTCATCTGTATTAATGTCTGTATACATGTGATCATATTTCCCCTTACTTACATATTTCAAATATTTCAAGATTTGGAAATGCTTTCCACATTGCAATATGGACTCAGCAACCAATTGTAAATGGATCAAATCAAACCCTGATGATGGGAAAGATTGAAGGCAAGAGGAGAAGCGGTTGACCGAGAGGATGAGATGGTTGGACGGCACCACTGACTGAACAGACACGAGTTTGAGTAAGCTCCTGAAGTCGGTGAAGGACAGGGTAGCCTGGCATGCAGTCCATGGGGTCATAAAGAGTCAGACACAACTGAGCGACTGAACCACAGCAACGAACCATGAGAGGAAGAGAACACTAAATTTCTTCAGGAGACCATAGGCCTAATTCTGGATTTTTTTAAACAAATAAGTACATTCCATCATGACACAACTAAAGCAGTGGCGTAAGATGATACAAGTCTGAGCATGTATTCAACTTGAACTTGGTTCCATCATTTATGAGTGTATCTTACTTAATGCTGAAGTGTTAGTCGCTCAGTCTGAGTCTTTGTGACCCCATGAACTGTTTGCCAGACTCCTCTGTCCATAGGGTTCTCCAGACAAGAATACTGGAGTGGGTAGCCATTTCTTTCCATAGGGGATCTTCCTGATAGGGATCAAACTCATGTCTCATGCACTGCACGCAGATTCTATACCATCTGAACCACCAGGAAATCACTATCTAATCTTCGGTTCAGTTCAGTTGCTCAATCGTGTCACTTTTGTGACCCCATGGACTGCAGCATGTCAGGCCTCCCTGTCAATCACCAACTCCTGGAGCTTGCTCAGACTCATGTCTGAGTCAGTGATGCCATCCAAACATCACACCCTCTGTCGGCCCTTCTCCTCCCACCTTCTATCTTTCCCCCAGCATCAGGCTCTTTTCCAAAGAGTCAGTTTTTCACATTAAGTGGCCAAAGTATTGGAGTTTCAGCTTCAACATCAGTACTTCCAATGAATATTCAGGACTTATTTCCCTTAGGATTGACTGGTTGGATCTCCTTGCAGTCCAAGGGACTCTCAAGATTCTTCTCCAACACCATAGTTCAGAGGCTTCAATTATTCAGTTCCCAGCTTTCTTTATCTCACACCCATACATGACTATTGGAAAAAAACATAACTTTGACTATACGGACCTTTATCTAATCCTGTTTATGTCTAATTTCTTGCTTGAAAAATAGGGAGAGGGCTTCCCACTTGGTGCTAGTGGTAAAGACTCCCAATGCAGGAACCTCAGGAGACTTGAGTTTGATCCCTGAGTCAGGAAGATCCCCTGGAAGAGGGGGCATGGCAACCCACTCCAGTATTCTTGCCTGGAGAATTCCATGGACAAAAGAGCCTGGTGGGCTACAGTCCATAGAGTCACAGACTCAGATATGACTGAAGAGATTTAGCATGTAGGCCCAGGAATATTTTGAGGTTAATTGTGTAGATTAAAAATGAATTGACTTGCCTTCAGTACTTAGAAAATACCAGAACATGATAAATACAAAGATCAGTTCATATAATTCACTCTTACATTAAAAACGTGCTTAAATTTTTGACTCCATTCATTTTGAAAGGGGATTTTGAAATGGTTTTGAAATTTCTATTTATCACTGATATTCTAACTCAATAATGACTTGATAGCTTTCAAAATCATTAGTTTATACATGCAAAACTCCTTTTATAGATCAGGAACCATGTAATATATAAATGGGCTTCCCAGGTGACTCAGTGATAAAGAATTTGCTTGCCAAGCAGGAGGTGTGGGTTTGATCCCTGGGTTAGGGTGATCCCCTGGAAAAGGAAATGGCAACCCATTCCAGTATTATGGCCTAGGAAATCCCACAGACAGAGGAATCTGGGGGGCTACAGTCCATGGGGTCACAAAGAGTCAGACAGTGACTTACCGACTAAACAAAAAACAGTAATGTATAGGCACATAGATGAATACTATTTAAGGCTTGCTATAGTTTTACAATTATTGCTTAAGGCTTATAATGTCTATTATCCTCTTCTTTTTGTTTTTTTTAATAAGAAAATTTGCAGAGAAAGTTTCTTCCATGGCTAATCTACAAAGTTGCTGAGGGATGAGATGATAACACATATGGGAACATCCTTAAAATAGAGGAAAGTGTGAAGCAAGTATGGAGTATTTTTATATCTTACATTTATAGTTTGAACATTATTTTTATCATCTTGATACTTACAAAAGTCCTAATAGGTGGCTAAATATGATTCATTCATTTATAGGTAAGTGATCTGAGGCTCAGAGTGCAAGTGGCTTGCCCCAGGTCTCCTAGCCAAGGAGCAGAATTCTGAATCAAACCCAGATTTTCTCATTGCTGGTCCACTTCTCTTTTCCCTAAACTCTTTTCAATAATTATCTTTCCTATGGGGCTGTAGAAAATAAGGCAACATAACTATAGAGTCTTCCAATGTATGAATAAATAAGCCACCACAGAAATACCAAGAAGATTTTATCAATTCAGACATCAGCAGGTAAAATATTAATAATAAGATTCTATGCAGATAAATTTACATATCCATTTTATAATGTAGAACTGCTTTCTGGAAGGGGTAGCCATCCTCTTTTCCAGGGTATCTTCCCGATCCAGGGTTTGAACCAGGGTCTCCTGTACTACAGGCAGATTATTTACTGTCTGAGCCACCAGAGAAGTCCATTTTATCATTGCGACCTAAATTTATTTTGCATGGATGCCTGCTGAGTCAACATAAGTTACAAGCCACATGAAAAAGTCATCCCTACAATAATTTCTCTCCTCTGAGCTTTATATGTTCAGCAAACACATTACCTGTTATCATATTTGCCTAAGTAGAGTATAACAGATCTTACTGTCAAGGTTAGACTACTTCTAAAATTCAAAAAGGGCTCCACATGTAATAATTGCAAGACATAAGGTCACTCTCTGCCTAACCAACCACTCTCATTATTTTGCTTTATTTTAACCTTTGATAAAAGAGTGGAAGAATAAAATAGTAGGAAGATTGAAGAGATAACCAGAGAAAATCAAAATATTAATTTTGAATGTAGGTCTTAAACTTAAGGATGTTATTAAGGAAGCTCTGGCACATATGATTAGATAAAGGAAAAATTCTTTTAAGTGTTTATTCACTCCTGCCTGGAACGTGGCATGACACATGGTAGGCGCTCGGTGAATATTATTCAAACAAGCATGGTGTAAATATAATATATGCTTGATTGACACAGGTCAAAAATATTTCCCTTTGATGTATAAAACAGCTTTTAATATAGCTTCTGCTATTGTTATTTTTCTAGAAGTATTGTCTTCTTTTCTCCAAAAAAAATCTTTTAAGGATCATAGATGTTCTGTAAATTTTTAACAGTACCTGTTGTAAAAATTTGAAGACAAACAATGCTACCTGAAACAACTGAAGCCACCTATGTCATCATTATTGATTTTAATCTTAAAATATGCAAAGGACCTTGGATACTCTGTTGATTTATTGCCTGGCTTTGTTTCACTTTTAAAATTACAATTGATTTTTAGGTCTTTGATTTGTTTGGAGCCCAAGTGATAAAATGCGTATACTGTAAAACGTAAGAGATATACATACAAAGAAGAGAATGTTTATGAAGGTCAGTCTCATCCAGGATAATTGCAGAATAATACTTCTGCCATTCTGAATGACATCAGGAGGATTCTAGATTGAAAATTGAGTTATTAAATATGGACAAATCATTGTTAAATTGGGTGATTCTTTTAAAACAGGAGCTACAGATGGACTACAACCATTACTTATGTTTATTTATTTGGGGGAAATGCAAGAGCAGCAAGTGTCAGAATCACTCCAAGAATTGAAGACACGTTTGCCAAGTCAACATTCTTTAGGATATGCCTTCCCAGGGAGCCAGGAGAGAAGGGAGGTTTTCTTTTCTGAGACTGCTTTACCACCAAATATGGGTTAGGCATGTGAATGAAAATCAGGTTAGTGTTAGGTGTAATTCCTTACATCTGACTCCTTAATTCCACTTCCCACACTCAACCTACAGTCAGGAACTTTTAGAAAGTCCTGTAAAAATCATTGACTATCCCAGGTCCAGAGCTAACCCAAAAAACATAAATACGATCACAGGCCATGTCCATAGTCATTTATCAGAATTCTCTGAATTCTTGGGAGCATATTATTCAAAAGGCACAATCAAGAGGAAAATTAGTGACATAATCGGTTGCAAATTGACATATTCTCAAAAAGCATTGCCAAACCTTCTTTGCATATGAATTGTTGTAGTTCAGTCGCTCAGTTTTGTATGACTCTTTGTGACCCCATGGACTGCAGCACGCCAAGCTCCCTTGTGCTTCACTATTTCCCTGTATTTGCTCAAACTCATGTCCATTGAGTCAGTGATGCCATCCAACCATCTCATCCTCTGTCGTCCCCTTCTCCCCCGCCTACATCCTTTCCCAGCATCAGGGTCTTTTCCCCATGAGTTGGCTCTTCACATCAGGTGATCAAAGTACTGGAGCTTCAGCTTCAGCATCAGTCCTTCCAATCAATATTCAAGGTTGGTTTCCTTTAGGATTGGATGTGAATAGTTTAATGATTTATACTTTGTGCTTGCAGAGAAATGTTGAAAAAGTTAAACTGATTATAACAAGAATTATATGCATGGGGAAAATGTAAGCTGTAGCATAGAGTAATACACAAGTAATCTTGGCAGTCAATGTAATCTTGAAGTTGAGAGAGATTATTTATTCATCATGCATTCACTCCATTTGGGCACTTTTATTTCCCTTAGGAGTTAAATAGGTAGAATTCATTCTCATAGACAGGAACCTCAGGCTATAGCTCCTGTGCTAGGGAGGCCCAAGGAATTCACACCATCAAAATGCACCCAGAAGAAAGCAGTGAGTCATTAAGACATCCAATTCATAGATGGTATAAAGTGGCCATACAGAACAGGTTTCACAGAAACAGGAATATGAGTTTATGATAAGTCCCATAAGCGCTTTATCACAGAACCCATTACAGGAATAAGCTAAGAAATCAATTCTATTAGTAAATCTATCCTTTGTAATATCACAGCTATTAAAATAATAAAAAATGTACCCTGCAATCCAAGGCAAATCGATTTTTTTTAATGTTGAGTGTGTGTGTCTATATTTCTCATGTGTGTTCTTTCCAAGTGGCAGTAAAGATAATAACTTGTTTCACAAATATCTTTAGTGGAAATATGCAACATAATTTCAGCATCAAAAAATTGGCTCTTGATTACTTGAAAACTCAAACAGAAAGTGCTCTTCTGAGTATAGTTTTGTGTGCTTTTAAATTAAATTAGTTTAATGGAATTTTGAATATTTTAGAACAATAATGTTTGTACCTAGAATGTTAATATATGATACTCCATGGACTTAAAATGTAATAAAAAGAAAAATTCAGAATCATATGTTCTCAGGAATAAAATATCCAGTAAAATTTATGAGTATTTCTAGATTCATATAAAGAGAGAGGGGAGAAACAGCATTAACTTCTGGAGCCACTTATTGTTAAATAGCAAAAAATGTAATTGACCAAAGTGTGCATGTGTGTGCACATATATACACATATAAATAATATGCCTATAGTTTTATGTTGGAAAGAAGCATTATTCTCTAATAATTGATGAAGGAGAGCATAGTCAGGTGCCCTTGAAAAACAACTCAAGAGACTTACTTCATTTTGTCTCACTGCATTTTTTTATATAATGGTCTTTTTGTCACTTTTATTGTTTTAACATGTATGTACATGTATATATATGTATATATATATCAGTTTATAACTTCTAAGTTTATATATATATATATAGGCATTCATATATTATGTAGTATATTATGTGGGGGCTTCCCTGATGACTCAGCAGGTAAAGAATCTGCTTGTGATGCAGGAGATGTAGGAGATTCAAGTTCGATCCTTGGGTGAGGAAGATCCCCTGGAGAAGGAAATGGAAACCCACTCCAGTATTCTTGCCTGAAAAACACCATGGACAGAGAAGCCTGGAAGGTTAAAGTCCATAGCGTCACAAAGAGTCAGAAACAGCTGAGCAACTAAGCATATAATATGTAAAGTGTCTACCAAAAAATATTTATAGAAGTTTTAATATGATTTTATGATAGATTGCATAAGCTTTTTACTTTATCCTTTGTAATAGCAGATTTAATAAAATAACAAAACATACCACACAATCTCAGTGGATTTTTTAAAGTTGAATATATGTGTCTACATTTCTCATACGCACTCTTTCCAAATAGTAGTGAAGATAACAGGCTTCCCAGGTACTGCTAGTGGCAAAGAACATGCCTGCCAGTGCAGGAGACATAAGAGATGCGGGTTCGATCCCTGGGCCAGGAAGGTCACTTGAGAAGGAAATGGCAACCCACTCTAATATTCCTGCCTGGAAAACCCCATGGACAGAGGAGCCCAGCAGGCTGAAGTCCATGGGGTCACCAAGATTGGGACATGACTGAAGTGACTGAGCACAGTGAAGATAATAATCATTTTCAAAACCATCTTCATGGAAATATGCCACATAATGTCAACATCAAGAAATTGACTCGAGCCATTCAAACGGTCTATAATATTTTGGAGAACAACATCTTTTGGTTAAGTTTTAAGAAAATTATATTGGGTAAAGCATCTGTGTACAATGCGGGAAACCTGGGTTTGATCCCTGGGTCGGGAAGATCCTCTGGAGAAGGAAATGGCAATCCACTCCAGTACTATTACTTGGAAAATCCCATGGACAGAGGAGCTTGGTAGGCTACAGTCCACGGGGTCGCAAAGAGTCGGACACGACTGAGCGACTTCACTCACTTCACTTAAAAGTCCCCTGAGATACTTTTAAAGATTAATGATTGTCAGTTAATATAGTATATAAAATTCTTTGATCAGTATAAATTTGAAGACACGATAAGGAACCTTCCAAGCCTATAATCCTATGAGAGTATCATGTTATCTCACTGGAGGCGATAGAGGAAAAAACAAAACAACTTTCATAGAAAGCATTTTGTAAAATATAGAATTCAATGCAAATATTTGTCTCTACTCTTTCTTCCTTGCTTGTGTTATTTCTTCCTTGCTTGCAATATTTCTTCCTTATGTATTCTTTGATATAGTCATAAGGAGGACATCACTGGAAAACAAGTGACATTGGGGCAAAGAACACAGTGGTATGAGATGCCCTCCTGCTCAGTATCCAGGAGGGTAAGCAATCTGAGAATAGATTTTTTTTCTTTTTGCAATAATCAAGACTACCTTTTCATATGGGATATTTTTTGTTGTTTTTTATTTGCTAAGTCATGTCTGATTCTTTCGCGACCCCATGGGCTATAGCCCACCAGGCTCCTCTATCCATGGAATTTCCCAGGCAAGAATACTGGAGTGGGTTGCCGTTTCCTGCTCCAGGGGATCTTCTAGACCGAGGTCTTGAACCTGCACCTCCTGCATTGGCAGGTAGATTCTTCACCACTGAACCACCTGGGAAGCCCATAAGCTACACCAAAGTTCTTTGCTCTTCACAGAATCCCACCAGTACTGACAGCTGCATGTTTTGTCTTATGTCAAAAAGTTGTAATTGGAATTAAGATATGTATATACCTGGAAGATCCAGGATAATGACTGACTTACAAGATACTTGGGCTTCCCAGTTTGCTCAGTGGTTAAGAACCCACCTGCCAATACAGGAGATGGAAGACCCTTGAGTTCAATGCTTGGGTCAAGAAGATCTCCTGGAGAAGGAAATGGGACCCACTCCAGTATTCTTGCCTGGGAAATCCATGGACAGAGGAGCCTGGTGGGTTGCAGTCCATGGGGTCACAAAGAGCTGGACATGGCTGAGCAACCGAGCATGCACACATGCACAAAATCCTAGAGCTTCCTAAGTAATTGAATTTAACCTGAAGTGGGAGGAGGGCTTTTGAGCATTTTATTAGCTGTTAGAATAGTGGAATGCTGATAACACCCCATTATTGTTTTGGCTTATAACAGAGCACTCAACTGTCAATGCAGCAGGGTTCTGTGGTGTGTGAAGAACCGCAGTGCAGCCTGAACATTTGGGCACTGTGTTCCTTATCTTCTGGTGGCTGCTAATCAGGGACTCAGGAAGACCAAAGTTAAGGAAGAAGTTATTTCAAGCCCATTGTCCTGGTGGCTCAGATGGTGAAGAATTTGCCTGAAATGCAGGAGACCAGGTTTGATCCCTGAGTCAGGAAGATCTCCTGGAAAAGGAATGGGTATCCACTCCAGTATTCTTGCCTGGAGAATTCCATAGACAGCAGAGCCTAGTCCATGGGGTGGCAAAGAGTTAGACACGACAGCAACTAACACACATCCAAAAGCCAAAAGAGATATAATTGCATCCTTGGACTCTTTGTATGCACAAAAATGCATTTTGTGTATGCAAAAATGTTATTAACTAAATAGAACCTTAGCTCCTAATTTGGAGCCAGAAATAAATATCATAAATATTTGTTATCACATTTGCCCTTGAGGATGTGGTATTGAGCTGGGTGCTATGTTGCTTTCAATTATTTAAACACTCCTACAACAATAGGTCTGTTATATTCAACAGTAATAAATTTGAAAATTGTTCAAAATTGAAAAGCTAAGTTTTCACTAGTTTATGTTAACACGGTCTGAATCGGTGGGGAGAGTTCTTGGGCTAGAGAAAATATAGTCATGCCAAGATATTTTAAGGGCCCTAAATTTATAAAAGATTTATCAAAATCCTTGTCAGTTGCCTCAGAAAATGGAATGATATCATTTTCTAATTCATTAATTAGGAGATGAAACTCTCCCAACCCATCCTGCAGGAAACTTAGCTGATGAAAGTCAGTTTGTATCAGTTTGTTAGAATTGCCATAGCAAGATACCAAAGACTGGGTGGCTTAAACGACAAAAATCTATTTCTTCACTGTTCTGCACAATGAAGTCCAAGATGAAATGTTGGTAGGTTTGGTTTTTTTTCTGATATCTCTCTCCTTGGTTTGCAGATAGCATCTTTCTTGCTGCAACCTCATGTGATTTTTTTCTCTGGGTGGGTCACCCTGGAGTCTCCTTATGTATAATATCCTTTTCCTGTAAGAACACCAGTCAGATTGGATTAGGACCCACCTCTCATCTTCATTTTAAATTAATTTTGTTTTTAAAGGCCCTATCACCAACTATAGTCCTATTCTGAGGTAGGAAGCTCAGGGCTTTGACATATGAACTGGGTTGGGGGGTGCACAATTCAATCCAGGACAATTTGTAGAAAAGAATCATCAAACCAGTGAAAGAAATAAGTCAGAGACTGTCAAAAGGCTTTTTGGTGTGTCTCAGAATAAACCATTTCTTTTGCTTATGCCTGAATTAAATATCAGCCCATCCAAGAAATAACTCTCTTGGAAAATGAAGTTTGGAAATTGTGAAAAACATCATCTTGTGAAAATAAAAATTGCCATGTCCTTATTGGCTCAACCACATGGAAATATCTCACAGTCTAGCATATCAAGCCTTACTTTAAATTGAAAATAAAGGCAGAACCATATTATGTATTTAAACCTTTGAAAAAAATGTCATCATCATAGTGTTCTGTCATCATATACAAATCCAATGAGAACACTCAGAACCACAGGAAGAGGAGCATATTCATTCTGTAATCTTACTTGTGAAAGGGACTCTCCAGCTTGTGAAATGTAGTCACTTTCCTTGAATCTAGCAACATTCCCGATAAATTATGCAGTTCCATATGGTCCAGAAATAGCTCTTATTACTTTTCTTATCTTTCCAAAATGAGGCTTATTTGGAAAGTGATAAATAATGGACATTATGAGCAATTTAATTTGTTCTTGTTTGTATATGCATATATAGAGAGAGTTTGATTTGTTTATATATATATATATGTTAATTTTATGTGGTTTCTTCTTTCCTAATCTTTCATCAGCCACAGTAAGTTAAAAAGGTATTCATCTACCTCTAAACACTAAATCAAAATTCTTTGTTAAAGCAAATGAACCTAATGCCTTGCCAAGAATACAAAAGTTGTAATTTGAGCACGTTAGTTTCCAGAATGGGTTTTGGATAAATAAATCATTTATTACGAATATGTACATGAATGTTAACCTCCAAATGCCAGCATGCCTTTAGATTAAGAAGGCTGTTTTCCAAAATCAAATGGAAAAGTTGGCCTGGTTAGGCTTATCCAGAAAGCTCTGATCACAGGTTGATTAAATGTATCCTTGAGAGAGCCTGTGTTTTGTTCTGAGTTGCAGCAAGCACAGCTGATCATCCATAAGTTTGACCACGAAGATCCAGCTTCTGAGATAGGCTAGAGTCACTGAGATTCCATGGGACTGGAAACACAGTCTTTGAGAATTCTCATCACTCATTTTGTTTTAGTCTTTAATTGCCTCTATCCTAATCCTAGTCAAAGACCTCTTCATATTCCATGCAGATACTAACAGACCTCTGAGTTATAAATCAGATAAGCCATCTCTATGCACACTTGCAGAAGTTTCTTTTTTATCAATTTACTTATGTTAATTTGTTTATCACATTGTCTACTTTTAAAAACAGAGAACAGAAATGTGAGTTTAAGAAGAGAGTAATGGATGCAACCTGTGCCCTAGATAAAGAAAGTCAAAATGTTCCTTTCTTGCCTCCCAAAAGAGCTCTCGGTGAATTCTGAGAACACAAGTGTTACTTCACATAAGAATCCGCTTTCTCATTCAAATAGATGTCTTGAAACACACTCAACTTAGTAACAATTTGAAAACAAGGTTTTCAAAGCACAAAACTGCAAGTCAGAGAACCAACCACAGGCCAGATTTCCTCTGGAAGGTATAGTGATATTGGTCATAGAATGTTCTAAGAAAGGGGGTAGGAAAACACAGCAGTAAGAATTATTTCGAAAAATTAAATATGATGGGGCTGTAATTATTGTCTTGTACATTATCTAGAGTAATACTCTTCCTACCACACTCCATTCTTGTACTTATTTTTTATTGAATTACATACAGAAAAAAGTACGTTAGTTTTGTGCATCTTCTTGAGTGCTCACAAAGGGGCCTCTCCTGTAAAACCATGCCCAGTAAATCAAGAACAAGCATACATCCAATGCTCTCACGTTCCTTTTGTGCCCTATTCTAGTCATTACCCCTCCTCCTGACATTTACCAGCAGAGAGTAGTTTTGTCCCGTTGTTGTTCAGTCGCTAAGTTGTGGGCAACTCTGTGACCTCTTGGACTGCAGCACCCCAGGCTCCCCTGTCTTTCGGTATCTCTTGGAGTTTCCTAAAATTCACATCCATTGAATTGGTGATGCCATCTGACTACCTCATCCTCTGTTGCCCGCTTCTCCTCCTGACTTCAGTCTTTCCCAGCATCAGGGTCTTTTCCAATAAACCCACTCTTCGCATCAGGTGGCCAAAGTATTGGAGCTTCAGCTTCAGGATCAGTTCTTCCAAACAATATTCAGGGTTGATTTCCTTTCGGATTGACTGGTTTGATCTCCTTGCAGCCCAAGGGGCTCTCAAGAGTCTTCTCCAACACCACAGTTCAAAAGCATCACTTCTTGGGCACTCAGTCTTCTTTATGGTCCGACTGCCACATTCGTACATGACTACTGGAGAAACCATAGCTTTGACAATACATACGTTTGTCAGCAAAGGGATGCCTCTGCTTTTTAATGCACTAAGGATGTCAGAGTTTTCCATCCAAGGAACAAGTGTCTTCTAATTTCATGGCTCCAGTCACAGTCCGCAGTAATTTTGGAGTCCAAGAAAATAGAATCTGTCACTGCTCCCACTTTTTCCCCTTCTCTTTGCCAGGAAGTTTTGTTCTTTGTGTAAATCAAAGTGCACAGTATGTGCTCTGTGTCAGGTCATTCTCATTTGTGTGGAGAGTTGTGTATTGCGTGCTCACCTCGTCCTCTAGAATCCCACGACGTGAGTACACCATTACACTGCTAGTGGGCATATGAGTAGTTTCAGTTTGCTGCCGTCACAAATAAGATCATTGCAGACGGTCTATCTAGTGTGTGTCTTTGGTATATGTAGGCATGCATCCTTGTGGGTTTATATCTAGGAGTGAATTCCTGGAATAGAAGATATGCTTTGCAACATTACCAGAATTTTCCAAAATGGTTGAAAGCAATTGTTACAAATTAGTATTTCTGCCAGCAGTGCCAGAACTTTTCAGTTTTTCCAGTCTTGCTAACATTTTGTAGAATTTCTTTACTTTATAATTTTTAGCTTTGTTTACTGTTGCTTTTTCTTTTAAGTCATTCGGTAATGCATGGTATTAGTGTGTTGTGACTCTAATTTACTTTTCCTGATGAATAACAATCTACTTTGGCTAATACCTCCCAGTTTTCCCCTCCTCCCAGCCTCTGACAGCCATTGGTCAACTCTCTGCCTCTATGAGTTTGATTATTTTAGACTTCTCATATAAAGAGTACCAGGTAGTTTTTATCTTTCTGTATTTGACTTACTTCACTTAGTATCAGTTCAGTTCAGTTGCTCAGTTGTGTCTGACTCTTTGTGACCCCATGAATTGCAGCATGCCAGGCCTCCCTGTCCATCACCAGCTCCCAGAGTTTACCCAAAACCATGTCCACTGAGTCGGTGATGCCATCCAACCATCTCATCCTCTGCCGTTGCATTCTCCTCCTGCCTTTAATCTTTCAGGGTCTTTTCAAATGAGTCAGCTGTTCACAACAGGTGACCAAAGTATTGGAGTTTCAGCTTCAACATCATTCCTTCCAAAGAAATCCCAGGGCTGGTCTCCTTTAGATGGACTGGTTGGATCTCCTTGCAGTCCAAGGGACTCTCAAGAGTCTTCTCCAACACCACAGTTCAAAAGCATCAATTCTTTGGCGCTCAGCTTTCTTTTTTTTTTTTTTTTTTGAGGGTGTGGCTTAGAGGATAGAAGATCAACCAAGCTCAGAGGATGGAGGGTAAACCATCTCCCTTCCTCTTTATTTTTTTTTCAGATTTTATTTTATTTTATTTTTTACTTTACAATATTGTATTGGTTTTGCCATACATCAACATGAATCAGCTTTCTTTAGAGTTCAACTCTCACATCCATACATGACTACAGGAAAAACCATAACCTTGACTAGACAGACCTTTGTTGGCAAAGTAATGTCTCTGCTTTTTAATATGCTATCTAAGTTGGTCATAACTTTCCTTCCAAGGAGTAAGCGTCTTTTAATTTCATGGCTGCAATCACCATCTGCAATGTTCCAGAAACCCATCCATGTTGTTGCAAATGGCAGAATTCCCTTCTTTTTATAAAGATGAATATTATTCTATTATATATATATATATATATAGTATGAGCTGATGAATACATTTATAACAGTGTCTGTGCTGATAGTTTAATAGATATATACTGACCTCCAAACTTGTCAAGGCATATAATTAAGTATGTATGTACAGCTTTTTGTATGCCAGTCAAGGCTCAATAAACAGGTAGAAAAAAACAAAGATTCTGTTTTCATATAAATTGAAAATCATCCAAGATCTCACTTCACATCCCATAGCACGACTAAAATAAAAATAATGGACCATAACAAGTTTTGACTAAGATGTGGAGAAATTAGAAAACGCATAATGCTCTCAAGGACATAAAATTCTGAAACTGCTTTGGAAACTATCTACCAGCTCCTCAAAATAATAACCCAGCAGTTTCATCCCTTGGTATTTATCAGTAAGCATACATGCTCACACAAAAACTTATACAAGGATATCCGTAGAGACATTATTCAAAATAGCTTCCAAGTAGAAAGAACAGGCGGCTCAGTGGTAAAGAATCTGCCTGCCAATGCAGGAGACACAGGAAACACAAGTTCTATCCCTGGGTGGGGATGATCCCCTGGAGTATGAAATTGCAACCCATTCCAGTATTCTTGCCTGGGAAATCCCATGGAAAATAGCAGAGAGGCATGCTACAGTCCATAGGGTCACAAAGAGTCAGACATGACTGAAGCCACTGAGCACTCACCGTGCCAATCCCTAAAGAAAAAATGACAACTTAGCAGTTACGGGGATGAGGATGGGAAGTATGGAGTGATGGTTAATGTCTACAGGATTTCTTTTGTATTGAGAAAAGTGTCCTAAAATTAGATCGTGATAAGTGTTGCATAGCTCGGTGAATATACTGAAGACTTTGCACTTTACATTTTAGATAAGTAAATTGTATGTTTGAACTACATCTTCAGAAAGCTGATAAAAATACATGAAGAAGAAACTGATCAAATAAATGTAGTAAGCAAATTCACAGTAATAACTATGAGTTTAATAAAACTCTGCTGTGCTGTGCTTAGTCACTCAGTCATGTTCAACTGTTTGTGACCCATGGACTGTAGCCCACCAGGCTCCTCTGTCCATGGGGATTCTCCAGGCAAGAAGACTGGAGTGGGTTGCCATGCTCTCCTCCAGGGGATCTTCCCAACCCAGGGATCAAACCCAGGTTTCTCGCATTGCATGAGGATTCTTTACTGTCTGAACCACCAGAGAAGCTCCAGGATATTGGAGTGGGGAGTCTATCCCTTTTCCAGGGGATTTTTCAGACCCAGGAATCGAACCTGGGTCTCCTGCATTGCAGGTGGATTCTTTACCAGCTGCTCTACCAGGGAAGCCCTATCAAACTCTAGAAAACACAACCTAACCAAGAGTGAAAAATGCAGATTAGTGCCTTGCTTGAGGATGGCCACCAAGTGGCAGAAGCAACTGAGGAAAGGAGAATCACAAAGAGGCCTGAGAAAGCTAGGGGGAGTGATCAATGTGCTCATGAAAAAGAAATGGATACATATATTTGCAGATTTCTGTGATTTCCCATTTATGTGTATTAATATGTTCATTGTAAATTAGCAATCTTCTTTTCAGGGGGCACATACTAATTACTCCATTTTATAGCCAGGCATATGGCATAGCTAATGTTGATGCCATCATGTCAGTCTGAATTGATTATGACTTCAGTGGGAGTGTCTCTTTGGTTTCCTTCATTTGAAACAAAAAGAAAAATGAGGATTGTACAAACATCTTAGAAAATAAACATTTAAGAAATTTTTGTCTAGCATTGCCAAGCAAATTAAGATAATTATTCTAGACTGTATTTGAAAAGGTTTAAAAATTAGTTTTACATCCCAGTCAGTTATTAAAGCCAGATCACATTTTGTTTTTGTATTTCTAAGATACCAGTGACATTCTATTTCATGTATCTAGATAATGTTGTTTGCTATTATATGATGAAGTAATAAGTTCAAATGGTCAATTCAAAGTTTTCTTATATAGCTTCAATTTTACCAACAGTTAATTGAGGTTCAGACTGATGAATCAGGTCATCTACGTTTGTACAGCTCATAAGAAATTATTCATCAAATACATGCTAAAAATAAAATTACGTGATGATAGGTATTTAAAGCATTCTATCTGAAAGTGTAACTTACCTTAAGAAAACACTGTCTTAGCACAGAAAACTTTGTTACTGTTGCTCCAATTAAGGAAATAATTTCTGTTTCTTTGCAAATAATAAGAGAAATAGAACTTATTACCAAAGCTGTTGTAGCATATATTTCGAAATGATAACAGAATGAAATTTATTGGAAAAATGCACTGTTTATTTTCTCAAATCATGTCTAAAAATATTATATGTTACACACCTCGGGCACTAAAAATGATATTTTCCTGACTTTAAAAGAGACAACTTATTTGCTGTATGTTTTTCCCTCCTATACCACAATGGTATATATCCCCTTTTCTATAAACTCCTCCTACTCATGTTCCTCTGTGCGCTTATACAGCTATGAGCTCCTCTTTTCATATGCAAAGTTCACAGGAAAATAATGAGGATGCTGGGCAAGTAGTTGAGCGATTTACTTAAATATTTTAAATATTTAAAATCTTTCATCTAGCCCCTAGCCCCATAAAAAAACAAAGCAAATAAATAAATAAATACAGAAACACAAATTTTACATAATTTTAAACAGAAAAGAATAGAAAAATTGAATGTGCTACAGATTTAAGTTTATAGTCTCTTTCTTAAAATAATCTGTCTAGATTATTCTTTCTTTTAGACATTTCTTTTTTTAATTTATTTATTTTAATTGGAGGATAATTACAATATTGTGGCAAGTAGGCATAGACACTTCTTCTGCTATTTACATGCACCATGGGCAGAGTTACTGGTGATTTTTACAATTTTAATTAATTTTACAAATCTGATAGGCAATGGAGAAATGAGATTTTTATTTTATTTTCATTTATCTTGATCATAAATGATGTTCAATATAGTTAAATATATTTATTGGCCATTTGTAGGTATTGTTCATTTCTTATTCATATAACATGTTATTTTTAATATTAGTCTCTTACTAATTTGCAGTATCTTAATTATGCCTTCCTCTTTTACTTAAATACTGCTGAACTGTTAATGATAATATCATTTTACATATTTTTTTCCATATGTTTATTCAAGACTATATCTTGCCTTTCAAATTTTTATGGTATATTTTCTCTTAAGACATTTTGTTTCAGTAAGTTTGGGCCTAAGATTTTCATTGAAAAAACCGGAATTTTTTGTAGTTCAGTTCAGTTCAGTTCACTTCAGTCGCTCAGTCACGTCCAACTCTTTGCCACCCCATGAATCGCAGCACACCAGGCCTCCCTGTCCATCACCAACTCCCGGAGTTCACTCAGACTCACGTCCATCGAGTCAGCGATGCCATCTAGCCATCTCATCCTCTGTCGTCCCCTTCTGCTCCTGCCCCCAATCCCTCCCAGCATCAGAGTCTTTTCCAATGAGTCAACTCTTCGCATGAGGTGGCCAAAATACTGGAGCTTCAGCTTCAGCATCATTCCTTCCAAAGAAATCCCAGGGCTGATCTCCTTCAGAATGGACTGGTTAGATCTCCTTGCAGTCCAAGGGACTCTCAAGAGTCTTCTCCAACACCACAGTTCAAAAGCATCAATTCTTCGGCGCTCAGCCTTCACAGTCCAACTCTCACATCCATACATGACCACAGGAAAAGCCATAGCCTTGACTAGACGGACCTTAGTCGGCAAAGTAATGTCTCTGCTTTTGAATATGCTATCTAGGTTGGTCATAACTTTTCTTCCAAGAAGTAAGCGTCTTTTAATTTCATGGCTGCAGTCACCATCTGCAGTGATTTTGGAGCCCCCAAAAATAAAGTCTGACACTGTTTCTACTATTTCCCCATCTATTTCCCAAGAAATGATGGACCAGATGCCATGATCTTCGTTTTCTGAATGTTGAGCTTTAAGCCAACTTTTTCACTCTCCTCTTTCACTTTCATCAAGAGGCTTTTTAGTTGCTCTTCACTTTCTGCCATAAGGGTGGTGTCATCTGCATATCTGAGGTTATTGATATTTCTCCTGCAATCTTGATTCCAGCTTGTGTTTCTTCCAGTCCAGCATTTCTCATGATATACTCTGCATATAAGTTAAATAAGCAGGGTGACAATATACAGCCTTAACGTACTCCTTGTCCTATTTGGAACCAGTCTGTTGTTCCATGTCCAGTTCTAACTGTTGCTTCCTGACCTGCATACAGATTTGTCAAGAGGCAGGACAGGTGGTGTGGTATTTCCATCTCTTTCAGAATTTTCCACAGTTTATTGTGATCCACACAGTCAAAGGATTTGGCATAGTCAATAAAGCAGAAATAGATGTTTTTCTGGAACTCTCTTGCTTTTTCCATGATCCAGCGGATGTTGACAATTTGATCTCTGGTTCCTCTGCCTTTTCTAAAACCTGCTTGAACATCAGGGAGTTCACGGTTCACGTATTGCTGAAGCCTAGCTTGGAGAATTTTGAGCTTTACTTTACTAGCATGTGAGATGAGTGCAATTGTGCGGTAGTTTGAGCATTCTTTGGCATTGCCTTTCTTATGGATTGGAATGAAAACTGACCTTTTCCAGTCCTGTGGCCACTGCTGAGTTTTCCAAATTTGCTGGCATATTGAGTGCAGCACTTTCACAGCATCATCTTTCAAGATTTGAAACAGTTCAACTGAAATTCCATCACCTCCACTAGCTTTGTTCGTAGTGATGCTTTCTAAGGCCCACCTGACTTCACATTCCAGGATGTCTGGCTCTAGATTACTGATCACATCATCATGATTATCTTGGTTGTGAAGATCTTTTTTTACAGTTCTTCTGTGTATTCTTGCCACCTCTTCTTAGTATTCTCTGCTTCTGTTAAGTCCAGACCATTCCTGTCCTTTACTGAGCCCATCTTTGCATGAAATGTTCCCTTGGTATCTCTAATTTTCTTGAAGAGATCTCTATTCTTTCCCATCCTGTTGTTTTCCTCTATTTCTTTGCATTGATCACTGAAGAAGGCATTCTTATCTCTTCTTGCTATTCTTTGGAACTCTGCATTCAGATGCTTCTATCTTTCCTTTTCTCCTTTGCTTTTCCCCTCTCTTCTTTTCACAGCTATTTGTAAGGCCTCCCCAGACAGTCATTTTGCTTTTTTGCATTTCTTTTCCATGGGGATGGTCTTGATCCCTGTCTCCTGTACAATGTCACTGGAGAAGGGAATGGCAAGCCACTTCAGTATTCTTGCCTTGAGAACCCCATGAACAGTAAGGAAAGGCAAAATGATAGAATAGCAAAAGACGAACTCCCCAGGTCATTAGGTGCCCAATATGCTACTGGAGATCAGTGGAGAAATAACTCCAGAAAGAATGAAGGGATGGAACCAAAGCAAAAACAATACCCAGCTATGGCTGTGACTGGTGATAGAAGCAAGATCCGATGCTGTAAAGAGCAATATTGCATAGGAACCTGGAATGTCAGGTCCATGAATCAAGGTAAATTGGAAGTGGTCAAACAAGAGATGGCAAGGGTGAACGTCGACATTGTAGGAATCAGCGAACTAAAATGGACTTGAATGGGTGAATTTAACTTAGATGACCATTATATCTACTACTGTGGGCAGGAATCCCTCAGAAGAAATGGAGTAGCCATCATGGTCAACAGAAGAGTCTGAAATGCAGTACTTGGATGCAATCTCAAAAACGACAGAATGATCTCTGTTTGTCTCCAAGGCCAACCATTCAATATCACAGTTATCCAAGTCTATGCCCCAACCAGTAACGCTGAAGAAACTGAAGTTGAACTGTTTTATGAAGACCTACAAGATCTTTTAGAAGTAACACCCAAAAAAGATGTCTTTTTCATTCTAGGGGAATGGAATGCAAAAGTAGGAAGTCAAGAAACACCTGGAGTAACAGGCAAATTTGGCCTTGGAATGTGGAATGAAGCAGGGCAAAGACTAACAGAGTTTTGCCAAGAAAATGCACTGGTTATAGCAAACACCCTCTTCCAACAACACAAAAGAAGACTCTACACATGGACATCACCAGATGGTCAACACCAAAATCAGATTGATTATATTCTCTGCAGCCAAAGATGGAGAAGCTCTATACAGTCAACAAAAACAAGACCAGGAGCTGACTGTGGCTCAGATCATGAACTCCTTAATACCAAATTCAGACTTAAATTGAAGAAAGTAGGGAAAACCGCTAGACCATTCAGGTATGACCTAAATCAAATCCCTTATGATTATACAGTGGAAGAGATAGATTTAAGGGCCTAGATCTGATAGATAGAGTGCATTTTTTAGATGATCTAAAATTGAAAATCTCTGAAATAGATGGGAAATAGATGGGGAAACAGTGGGAACAGTGTCAGACTTTATTTTGGGGGGCTCCAAAATCACTGCAGATGGTGATTGCAGCCATGAAATTAAAAGACGCTTAGTCCTTGGAAGAAAAGTTATGACCAACCTAGATAGCATATTCAAAAGCAGAGACATTACTTTGCTGACTAAGGTCTGTCTAGTCAAGGCTATGGTTTTTAGTAGTCATGTATGGATGTGAGAGTTGGACTGTGAAGAAGGCTGAGCGCCGAAGAATTGATGCCTTTGAACTGTGGTGTTGGAGAAGACTCTTGAGAATCCCTTGGACTATGAGGAGATCCAACCAGTCCATTCTGAAGGAGATCAGCCCTGGGATTTCTTTGGAAAGAATGATGCTAAAGCTGAAACTCCAATAGTTTGGCCACCTCATGCGAAGAGTTGACTCATTGGAAAAGACTGTGATGCTGGGATTGGGGGCAGGAGGAGAAGGGACGACAGAGGATGAGATGGCTGGATGGCATCACTGACTCGATGGACATGAGTCTGAGTGAACTCCGGGAGTTGGTGATGGACAGGGAGGCCTGGTGTGCTGCGATTCATGGGGTCGCAAATAGTCGGACACAATTGAGCGACTGAACTGAACTGAACTGATGTATGCTTTTTATTTGGTTTACATACAAACATCTGAAATGATCCCTGTCCCTTCCTAGAGTAGAACTGAAACTCTAGTAATAACCTCTTAATTTTCAATGATAAAGAAGATATGGATACTCTTAATCAACTAAACTTTCAAAGAAAGTTGTACAGAAAATAATTCACATGGCTTGATTCTATTAGAAAAGTTAGCCAAAGTATTCAAGAAAATGCTCTCCAGTGATTTGAAATATTAACTACAGACTTTTCTTTCTTCTCAGATTTTGATAGTCTTCAGGGTGGCAGAGCACACTGGTTCTTATTTTCTCGAATAATGTAAGCATTTTTAAAGGTCATCAATGAGGGTTTGATCAATATTGCGGCTCTTAGTTGGCATTATAATGCTGGGAGGCCAACATGTTATTTGAAATTAGAAAAAAAAAATAGAGCTTTTTGTTATCTATGTGACAGATACACATGCCTTGAGCACTAACAAGGCATAGCTAATTACTGATACCGTTGCTGAAAAAGGATTCTGACTGTTTTGATATACGAGCAAATTTGTCTTGCAAGTGACAAGTCAAAAAGAGGTTATTGGGCATCTTGGGCACTGCCAGCTCAGTGGGCGGGTTGCAGAAAATGTCAGCTTTGTGCGTTTTCCTTTGCTGGGAGAAATAGTCTACCATTATCTCAGACTGTTGGAACTCTCAAGTATGCTCAGGCCATTTTATTAAAAGTCTCAATACATCTTCCCCCCAATATTTCCAAAAGGATTTTAAAAATTCAACTATTAATTTTACTCCAAAGTTCCATCTTAAATTTTTTGCATCTGCAAGATTGTTTTAGTGACGTGCCCTTTGTCTAAATTACCTACATTTATATCCCCCTTTTGATGTTTAATCATGCACTTCTCTTACAGATGAAACTATGTAATTTGACATATACAATGCATAGTAAGTCTCACAGTATTTGATCATTGCCAAGTTTCCTTATAATATCTCAAATCTGGAAAATTATAAGCCTTATGAAGCATATTGAAAATGATTTTGCTATAAGCAAATGACTATATATTATGCTTGTGTGTTCATGCTTCAATAAGAAATGATTGCCTAGAAAGGGAGGTCTATATTCAGAGGCACTCTTTTTAGATTGCTGATTCAGTGTATTCAATGCCAATAAAATAAAATAAAGTATTAGTTGTGCATCAAAAATTTTCTAAATCTCCCCACTTCTCCAGCGCTAATATAATACTCACTACCATTAATCAGTTAATAAGAAGAACTCATTGTTCTTAAAATGAATTATTATGAAAAGATAATATCTGATATAACAGGTTAATATTCCAGTGTTACTGTGAAACCAAGGCCATGCATAAATTATAACACAGAGCAGACACAGTGATAGCAAGCTGTGTACATTTTGTTCCAATCTACATCATTCTAATTGCCAAATGAGTGTTCTATCTCTTTGTGAAGGTCTATTTTTTATGACTAGGAAGAAATTATATGGAAAACCATATTCTGCATGCCCACCGTGAGTTGTGGCTTGGCTGCAATATGATACAAAATGTTCCATGTAGTGTTAAGAAATAAATACAACTACAAAAATATACTTTACATATGGAAGAAAATTGCCCACTTTTATGACAGATTAGAAAGCACACTTTTCCAAACTTGAGGGTGGAGTGTACGGCATTGGTGGTGTTGACAAAGGTATTTTTGTGATGATGTGGGGAGTGGTATGTATGCAGGCTCAGTTGTGTCTAACTCTTTGCAACCCCATGGACTGTAGCCCACCAGGCTCCTCTGTCCATGGGACTACCCTGGCAAGAATACCGAGTGGTTTGCCATTTCCTTCTTCAGAGGATCTTCCCAGCCCAGGGATTGAACCCACATCTCTGCATTGGCACGCAGGTTCTTTACTATCTGAGCCATCAGGGAAGGCCCTGATATACAAACACATGATTTAAAAAGCAGCATTGGAACCAAACAATAAAGCCTATGAAATCTCAACCCAGGATTCTTGGACACTCTGCCAGTTTCCACCGAGCCACTAGGGAAACCCTGGTAATACTTAAGGTGATGGAACAGTGATGGAGGTTCCTGGCAGGAAGACAATTGAGCCAAATCATGAATAAGGAGCAGGGTTAGGCTGGTTCTCCAAAGAAGACATACAGATGGCCAAAACACACATGAAACGATACCCAACATCACCAGTCATTAGAGAA
The DNA here is from genome assembly GCF_023091745.1 of Budorcas taxicolor. Lineage (NCBI taxonomy): Eukaryota > Metazoa > Chordata > Mammalia > Artiodactyla > Bovidae > Budorcas > Budorcas taxicolor. Next base: position 80,230,636 of record NC_068921.1, on the reverse strand, counting down.
ACGCAAATCAGAACTACCAAGAGATAACACCTCACACTGGTCAGAATGGCCATCATCAAAACTCTTCAAACAATAAATGCTGGAGAGGGTTTGGAGAAAAAGGAACCCTCCCGCAGTGTTGGTGGGAACATAAATTGGTGCTGCCACTATGGAGAGCAATATGGAGGTTCCTTAAAAAAACTAAAAACAGAGCTACCAGATGATCCTTGCAATCTCATTCCTGGGCATATATTCAGGTAAAACCATAAGTCAAAATGATACGCATCTTAGTTTTGATTGCAGCACAATTTACAATAGCAAAAACATGGAAGCCACCTAAATGTCCATCGACAGAGGAATGGATAAAGAGGATGTGGGACACATATACAATGGACCATTACTCATCGAAAAATAAATGAAATAATGCCATTTACAGCAACATGGATGGGCCTAGAGATTGTCGTACTGAGTGAAGTAAGTCAGACAGAGAAAGACAAATATTATATGAGATCATGTATGTATGGACTCTAAAAAATGTTACAAATATACTTATTTACAAAATAGAAATAGAGTCGAAGATGGAGAAAACAAACTTATGGTTACCAGCAAGGAAAGCAAGGGGTCAAGGGGGAGGGGCAAATTGGGATTGACACATGAACACTACCGTATATAAAATAGATGATTAACATTGGCCACTGTATGGCACAGGGAACTTTTAGTACTTTGTAATGACCTATACAGGAAAAGAATCTTAAAATGAGTGGCTATATACGTATGTATAAATGATTCATTTTGCTGTACACCTGAAACTAAATGCAACATTGAAAACCAATCATACTTCAAAAAAATTTGTAAAAGAATGAACAAATGGCAGAATGTCCAGACAGAGGAATTAAATATAGCAAGTTTAGGTTCTTCTTTGAAAGAATATCATGAGAGATGGTCTCTCTCCCATCTCCAGCCATACCTCCACTTCTTATGCCTTTCATTTCAGAAGAAATCAAATGGGCTATTTCAGAAGAGCACTTTTAACCTTGTAATTTCTACACCCAGATTCAGTAGGCATTAACATACACTATTCATGTTGACTGTCTATTTCCATCTTCCTTACTCAGTAAGCTGTTTATTCATGCAGAGACATCGCTTAATAGCACATTTATCCTCAATACTTGAATATGCTGTGTTTCATAGTCATTGTTCAATAAATGTTTCTTTAAGATTCAATAAATTTTTGTCACTTTTTGTCTGAGCTCCTGTGATAATTTTATGCATCAATTGGATTAGCAAAGTGATGCCCAGATAACTGGTAAAATATTATTTCTCAGCACGTTTGTTAAGGTGTTTGTGGAAGAGATGAACATTTGAATCAGTAAACTAAGTATAGATGTTCACCTCATTAGTGGCTTGGGGGATCACCCAGCCATCGAGGACCTGAATAGAATAAAATGGCAAAGGAGAAGTAAATTTGCTCTTTATGCTTGAGAGGGGACATCCATCTTCTCTTGCCTTCAGACATTGATGCTCTTGGCTCTTGAGCCTCAGAACTCAGACGGGGATCATCCATCTTCCAGTTCTCAGGTCTTCAGACCCAAAGACAACACTGGCTTTCCTGGTTCTCCAGCTTGCAGAGGGTGGAGTGTGCAATTTCTAAGCCTCCATAATTATGTGAGCCAATTTCTATTATAGGAAGTGGAAGTGAAGTCGCTCAGTCGTGTCCAACTCTTTGCGACCCCATGGACACCAGGCTCCTCCATCCATGGGATTTTCTAGGCAAGAGTACTGGAATGGGCTGCCATTTCCTTCTCCAGGGAACTTCCCAACCCAGGGATCGAACCCAGGTCTCCCACATTGTAGACAGACGCTTTACTATCTGAGCCACCAAATCTCCTCTATATACCCTATTTGTTCTGTTTATCTGGCAAAATCCAACTAATATAATCCCTAAACAATATTTTAGGTATCTCACTTGTAAATACACAGTTCATAAACATACAATTTTTTAAATGCTGTCACAAGAAAACTGGAAATTTAAAAAGTGAAAATTAAGATTATATTGAAGTAGAATGAACGAATAGTATTTCAAGGACCATGTGCTGTGAGGTACTTAGTCACTCAGTCCAACTCTTGTAACCACATGGACTGGAGCCCACCAGGCTCCTCTGTCCCTGGGGATTCTCCAGGCAAGAAAACTGGACTGGGTTGCCATACCCTCCTCCATGGGATCTTCCCAACCCAAGGATCAAACCCAGGTCTCCCACATTGCAGGTGGATTCTTTACCATCTGAGCCACCAGGGAAGCCCGTGAAAACTGGAGTGGGCAGCTTATGCCTTCTCCAGCGGATCTTCCCACCCCAAGAATTGAACCTGGGTCTCCTGCATTGTAGGTGGAGTCTCTCTACCAGCTGAGCTACCAGGGAAGCCCTTCAAAGACCATGCATATGTGCATTTCCTTCAGGTAGACTGTGCTCTAATCTTTAGAAATGTTCATGCCCATCAAAAGTCAAGTAATTGGTGTATATTTAAAGTATACGCATTTTCTAGGTGTTATAAATATGTGTCATGATAATATTTTAGGCAGATTTTGTTTTTAGCCCAGTGAACACAAGGCAGAATTATGGAATGCCCAGTTGGAGGAGCCCAGCAACACTGCTATTTCCACTGAATCTCAGTAAGAGTAGCAGCTTGTGCTCTGACCCTATGGAAGGTGAATTAAGATGAAGGACAAAATGTGTACAGTTGGTGAGGTGCTAGATCTTCTGGGGGAAAATATAATAGAGAAAAAAATGGAAAAAAGGAGAAACATGAATAAATAACAATAAAGAAAACAGAGTAGAATAAAATATTTACATTTTTGGCTCCCTGGAATCATTGTCTACAAATACCATCTCTGAAAAATTGTTATTTTTTGTTTGTTCAATGGCCATAGTTTCTTAGTTTCATAGAAAGTGTTGTTTACCTTGGTGACAAACATAGTTTTTCTTTTTCCAAGTAACTCTCTTCTTTGAATATTTTCTAATTTCCTACAACAATTCTTCAGGGAGATGATGGCACTCAAGTCAAAATTTTTAAAATCTTCCTTGGAGACATATGGCAAATTTATCACAGATATTTATAATTTTCCCTCCTGAAACCAAGTTAAATTTTAAAAATAAAATAAAAATTATATAATCTCATATCAGCAAAAAAAAAGAGCAGATTTTAGTAGAAAAGAAATTTTCAAAATTTTAGTAAGTAGAAAAGCCTCATCAATTAATGAGGCTAAGCTGATTTCCCATGTGTGTGTGTGCTAAGTCATTTCTGTCATATCCAACTCTTTGCGACCCTGTGGACTGTAGCCCATGCAGCTCCTCTGTCCATGGGATTCTCCAGGCAAGAATACTGGACTAGGTTGCCATGTCCTTCTTCAGGGAATCTTCCCAGCCCTGGAATCGAACCCACATCTTTTCTATCTCCTATACTGGCAGGTGGATTCTTTACCACTAGCACCACCTGTGAAGCCCAAGCTAATCTTACTAAGATCCAAATCTCTCAGCAAGGTGCCAGAACCTCAGTCAGTTGTGGCTTCATATGCAAGATGCAAATGAAGGATGGTGTGAAGAACATTTAACATCTCAAACTAGATCACATTTTACTAAGCAAAAGTAATATACCTCGGTGATCATAACCTCCCGAGGAATAAAAGAAAGGTTTGCTTTCCAAAGAAATGAAAGAAAATGTCACAAGGCAATTACAGTACCTAGTTGAACACCCCACAACAAAGCTTTCCTATTCACAGAAGTGATCATTAACAGAGTGCCTAGTTCTCTTCGGTGATGGACCTTGTTCACCTTCACTGAGTTGCTGGTTACAATATTTTATGGCTGCGTTTAAAAATACTGTCCTTTAAGAATGCCACCTGCCATGTCAGTAAACACAGGGTGTCTCTGCCATCAATCACTACAGATCCCCCCAAAGGTGAGCCCTGAGGCTGTTCGGGATGGAAGCAGGATGCCAGTCATCAAGTCCTCAGTCACTACAACAGCCCCCAAGATGGTGCCCCTTTGGGACTCAGGATGAGAAAGTTCTGGATATTGGCCAGGACAGCTGAGATGCGTTTCAAAGGAATGGCATCAGTAAGCCCAGACGTTTGTAGCTTTCCCTACATAGAAAAATGCCAACTGCCTTACACTGAGATGTCTGGTTCTTAATTAACTGTAATCTTCTGATGTTCTGACTGTGGCTTGTTTTTTGTTACAGAACTCCTATATATTCTGGCTCCTCCCTTACCTCTTCAGAGAGATCCTTCAGAGCAATGTAAGCGTCCTGTATCCCAGGTTTCAAGTCCTCAGAAAGTCCACCAAATAAAACAGCACCCTCAACTTTTAGATCCTGCATTTTTTTCAGTCAACAATACCGATAGGTAAACAAAGTTAGTCATACCTTTTGAAATAGGGAAAAATCAGTCTTAGATAAACAAGAAATTCCTAGTGACTGGAAAATTCCGGTCTTTTTATAAATTCCTGATTTATAAAAAAGTACAGAAGTGAAAATAGAAGAGAAAAACAAATGGTAAACAGACCCTCTCGGACAAACAAAATGCGCAAGAAATCAGATATAATCATAATATACTGTTTAGAAATGTGGTGAACATAATTAACATAGAATTATATAAATACACGTATATAGATCTATGTTGATATAGTATGTATATATATATATATATATGTGTATAGTGCATGTATGTGTTTGAATTGCTTCAGTTACAAAGGAGAATAGACCCTGGACAATATAATTTTTTAAGTAGATAATTTCTCATTTGTCAAGTCAAAAGTTCATAAATTAAAATGTAGTAGTAAATCAACCATTTTATGCAGTTAAGACCAGACTAACGAAGAGGGCTTATGTGTGTGGGGTGTGGCAATGGGGCTTATGTGTGTATTTGAAAGGAGATTTCCCAAATTAATTGGAGATACATTGACAATATTTCACTGCTTTTGACATGCAAAAATAATTTCCTAACATTCAACCTTGTAATTTTTTACATGACTTGAATTAATCAGATCTAAATCCAGTCTTCTAATGATAAAGAATCATAACATTGCCTTCAATTTATATAAAATAGCTAATGGTGGGAGAATTTAAAAGATGCATCTTTCAGTTCATGGTAATCTGTGGATCCAAGTTGGACTTCACTCACAGATCTTCTTTCATGGGCTATCAAAGATCTTCCTTATATAATTAATCCAGTTTGGATGTTTTGATAACTCAAGGCATTATTAATGTATCACAGTAAGGAAATTATGTTCAGATAAGAAGGAAAATGAATTCTGCCTCTCCTGGGGCTGTGTGGTCCAATTTGAAATCCCAGTGGGGGAGTTGGAGAATAGAGAGAAATAGAAATAAATAAACATGCAATAGCCAAGAAAGCTTTTCCTGCTTTTGAAAACCAAGTCTCCAGCTGAAGTCCCATATGGAACAATGTCCAATATGATGTAAATTACATAGCAAAGGGGAGACTTAGCTAGATAGGTGATGAGATCATACTGCCACTTGTTCCTGGCATTCAAGATATCAAGAAGCTATTGTGTGCCCTCTTAGGGACAGATGAGACTGATGAAAACCTCACTTAGCTGACGGAGACCTGGGGTAGGTCTGTGCGTGCTCTGCTGTCAGCAGCAGAGGTTTTCATGTCATCTCAAAAGATGAACAAATGCATTCATCTCAGCTGATGCCAGTATAGAGACCACTCAAGCCGACATCTAGTGGCAAAGACCAGCGAAAAAGACAGTACTAGGACTACCTCCGGAGAAGGCACTGGCACCCCACTCCAGTACTCTTGCCTGGAGAATCCCATGGACGGAGGAGCCTGGTGGGCTGCAGTCCATGGGGTCGCTGAGTCGGACACGACTGAGCGACTTCACTTTCACTTTCCACTTTCATGCATTGGATAAGGAAATGGCAACCCACTCCAGTGTTCTTGCCTGGAGAATCCCAGGGACGGGGGAGCCTGGTGGGCTGCCGTCTATGGGGTCGCACAGAGTCGCACACGACTGAAGCGACTTAGCAGCAGCAGCAGCGGGACTACCTACTCTTACCTTGTTACCAGGAAGGATGACCAGATTGTCCGTACTTCTGCTTGATTATGAGAAAATATAGGAATTTAGTTGGACTCAGAAAGAACTGGAATTTCACTGAAGGAAACTTTTGAAAGTAGATAAAATCAAGATAAAATTAAGGAATACATCTAAATTTAGTCTCTATTAAGTAGGCTGAGGACTTATAAGGAAGATTAAATGACCTCTAGAAAATAAGCAAAATAAATAAATTGACTTTGTATATCAGATTTGTGTGATTAAATTTTTGACCTTGGCTACATTATGATTTGTATAAGTTCAAGTTAAAGATTTTAAACAAAGGACTTTTTCTGTAAGCTTATAGTATTTAAAAGATCACAAGGATAAGAGAAAGAAAGGAAGGTCTCAATTTCTCTTTTCTCTCCCCTTTGTTATTAATCTGTAGTTTATGAGTCAAGCACATGAAATGTCTCAAGTTTAAGACATAATCATAAAAAAAATAGAAAGTTCTTCTTTGTATGTGGTCAAAAGTTTAACGGGTCAAACCAGATGAATTGACATTTGGAACATAAACTAAATTTCGCTGTTATCCCAGGACACCACCTTGAATCTTTGAAGAGGCAGAAACTCAGTTTGCATACCAGCCCTTCTTCTTCAGCTCAGCTGCTTCAGTCGTGTCCGACTCTCTGTGACCCCATGAAAGGTGACCGACCAGGCTCCTCTGTCCATGGGATTCTCCAAGCAAGATTACTGGAGTGGGTTGCCATGCCCTTCTCCAGGGGATCATCTCGACCCAGGGATCAAACCCAGGTCTCTTACGTCTCCTTCATATGGAACATATTATTATGCTTGTGTTTAATCCCTGGGTTAGGAAGATCCTCTGGAAAAGGGAATGGCTATGCACTCCAGTATTTTTGCCTGGAAAATCTCATGGACAGAGGAGCCTGGAGAATTACAGTCCATGGGGTCACAAAGAGTTGGACACGAATGAGCAACTAACATAAACGATTATCACTAACCAAACCTAGAAGGATCGTCTACTCATCCCAACCTCATCTTGAATCTAATGGTTATTTCATTTTATTGTAAAAGCCTCCTACACAAAGTTTATCATTTTCCCCCAGTGATGTAAGACCCGTTTTTCTACATAAGCACAAAGGACAGCACTTACTAAAATTGTACCAGTGAATCTTAGAGTCTGCTATGCAATGCAGGAAATAATCCTAGAAACAAAAGCTGAATTTGCATTAAAAAATGTCTACATAGTTCAAGTAAGCACAAAGATTACCTTATGTATTATAGTAACATAACCAAAATAAACTATCAGGACAAAATCATCTACTTAAATATTAGTGACCTGCCTATGAATAACAATGACTGCCCTGCACTTGTTAGGAAAAGGGTCTTGAGGAACTCAAAAGTAAGTGGAAAGGGGGTAAAAATTTAGATAAGAGCTTATCTCTGCAGCCATTTTTCCTCCTTTAGGAACACAACCACCCACCTGACACACTTATAACTCAGCTGCTAAAATACTGTGTAGTGTCATCCAGTGAGATTCTCTCCTGAGACAGTTAAGGAGCTAATCTGCCATAAAATCCATTCCTATATTTTATCATCCATTAGATGATGGAGATAGACTTTAACCTAAGATTACTGTTTGAGTTAAGGCTTGTAAAAACAGAAGGGGAGGTGCAAATGTCTCCACAAGCTATTAGAACCATATTGATATGATTATGGGATTCAAACATTGCCATAGAGGAATTCATTAGATGTTTGCTATTCCTTAACTTGTAATTACTGCAGTACAAAGTATACAATGCAAGAAATAGAGCTCAATATTATATTGTCTTTGGGAAAGAATTCATGAAGGGAATGCCTATACAAATGTTTCAAGTAATAATAAAAAAGAATAAACTGAAAAGAGTTGAAAGTAGTTATTTGCAAAGACACACAAAGAATAGTTCTACCATTTACTAAAAATCCAATTAAGAATCAAGAATCACTGAAACATACAGAATTCCCTGGCAGTCCTGTGGTTAGGACTCAGAGCTTTCTCTGCCAGAGTCCAGGTTCAATCCCTGGCCAGTGAACTAAGCAAGGTCAAAAATAGGGGAAAAAAAATCATTCCAACATATTTTAATATTATTCACATTTTGTTGAAAACTTAGCTAATTAAAAGCTGCACATACACAAAAGCAAAATAAGTTTCTACAAGCTCGTAAGAACTAGTTAAGGCCGTGTTTTCTGTTAATATCAATTATTCCTGAAGTAACAAAATACTAGCAAGCAAAAAGGTAACCAATACATGCATAATTATTTTCCTATATGGATTATTTTCACTTCTGCTTTTACCATGAAATTTAAAAAAAATCTTCAAAATGCTCATATCTGTTTCCGTAGTCCTTCAAATGGCATTCAAAAACTGAAATAAGAAAACCGTAGTTCTGATGCTCAGTTGCATGAAAGAGTATGATAATAACAATGATCAATGTACTTCATTTATCTGGAACTGAACTCAAGGTACAAAATTTTCTTATTCTACCTTAAACCCATTATCACAAAGAATCTGTCTATAAACCAAATTCTGATCACATAGTCAGTAGTGGCTGGAGGCCAATAATTCTTCTATAAATTAAAGCTATATGAATTCTGTTTTGCTACTTCTTTTCTTTACAGCTTTGAAATCTGATTTTAAAACACAGAAACAAAATATCATTCAACATGACCGACTCTAGACTCATATCTTAACTTTTGAAGTGGATTTTATTCACCCATAGACTCACAAGTCTACTACCTTTGATGGCTTCCCAACAAGAAAATAGAAACCCCTTTGTGGCTTAGAAAGTAAACAGTCTGCCTGCAATTCAGGAGACCTCGGTTCGATCCCTGGGTCAGGAAGATCCGCTGGAGTAGGAAATGGCAACCCACTCCAGTACTCTTGCCTGGAAAATCCCGTGGATGGAGGAGCCTAGCAGGTACAGTCCATGGGGTCGCAAAGAGTTGGACACGACTGAGCGACTTCACTTTCGCTTTCAGTAAGAAAATAGGAAGAACGTTCCATTTTGAGTCACTTGAAATGAAGTGTTTAATCCTCCAACTGATTAAATGGTTTTCTCTCTCAACACAAATCTCATCCCTCATAGGACATTAAACATCTTTTTTTTTTTCCCCTGATAGAAATATCTTTCTCTTCCAGGGAATAATTTTGGTAACCTGGTTTTATTCAGCCCATGTTCCTACAAGAATGGGATTATTTGAACTCGTTTTAGATATTTGCAAGATTGAATATAACCATCATACACACACAGGTATCAGATCATATCTTGCTTTTTCTCGCTGTCTGTTTTCAAGTGATCAATCATGTAAGTTACAGAATAAATTTCAATTTGTATCAGCAACAAAAGAGGTTAAATTCTGTCAGCTATATAAAATCAATGAGGTTAACTAGGTCATAAAAAAATAAATGCTGAAGTGTGAATTTCTCCATATGCTTTACTACCAGGGACACTCTTTCTTGCTTTGCCTATTTTACTGCCATTTTTTCAGAAAATAAGTTATAAGTAATTTTAAAAGAAGGAAAAAAAAAAAAAAAGGAAAGAAAACTTGAAGCCAAATCTGGCCTCTGCACACCAATACAGAATTAAATCTCAGAGACAGAGTTTTGAGTAAAGTAGAAAAAGAATAGTTTATTGCTTTGCCAGGCAAAGGGGTACACTGTGGGCTAATGCCCTCAATATCTTGTGCCCTGACCTGGAAGAGTTTTATAGCAACGGTTGAATGAAGGTGTGATCAGCTGGTGGACATTCTTCTGATGGGCCGGTGGAGAGTTAAGTGGGAGTTAGCATCAACAACCTTCAGGTCCAAATGGTCTGGGGTCTAGTTCTTGTGGGCAACATGTCATTAATTTTTCCCACCTAGTGAGGGTTTCCTGTCTTCAAGAAGTTCAAAGATATTGTTATGTGTATCCCTTGAGGGGGAACAGGACCCTGGCCCAAGCCTGTACTATCTTTTCTGGACTGCTCCACAATTGTCTCTGCATCCCTTCCCTTGCCTAGTTAGCAACTGCTTGAAAGTTCCCATCCTGAAGAAAATCAGTCCTGAATATTCATTGGAAGGACTGCTGCTGAAGCTGAAACTCCAATACTTTGGCCACTTGATGCAAAGAACTGACTCATTGGAAAAGACCCTGATGCTGGGAAAGATTGAAGGCGGGAGGAGAAGGGGACAACAGAGGATGAGATGGTTGGATGGCATCACCCACTCAATAGACATGAGTTTGAGTAAGCTCCAGGAGTTGGTGATGGACAGGGAAGCCTGGGTGCTGCAGTCCATGGGGGTTGGAAAGAGTCAGACATGACTGAGTGACTGAACTGAACTGAACCTGCCCATTGGAACACAGGGAAGGTCATGGAGGCTGAATGAAGCCTATTTCCTGTAATGAAGAAATGGGGAACACAGAAAGGCTTTTGTGCCCTGGAGCACCACAGGGTCCAGCTCCTTATTAAGCTCCAGTCACCTGTAGAGTTTGCAGACAGAGCAAAATGAGCTAAGTGGCAATACAATTGTATGTAAGGCAATGGAGATGCCTTTACTGGCATTCCTACACATTTAGTTAAAAAAAAAAAAAAGTCTGACAGTATCCTTACATTTTTCCATAATTAATTTTGTACTCCAATTTCTATTCTCTGCAGAGCTCAAATAGTTCCAAATTAAGTGTAGAGGTAAACAGTTCTTTGAATACTAAATGGTTATTCAGGACATTACAGTATTTGATCTCACTCTCATGCCATAAATGACTTAGAATTATAGAATTTTACAGTTGAATGTTACAGAAGAGTCATCTCCTGTACAGAAGGAGCAAGTGACTAATCTTCGAGGCCAGCAAGAGCTTGACATTTAAATAATCCGTAACTTTGAGCAAGAATTCTCTGTAAAACATTGATTTTTCAATCAAATAGCACTTATATCATATTGCATTTTTTCTCATGTCTAGTGCTTCTCTCTCCTTTGATTATGTTTTTCTCTCAAATGCTAACGTGGCCACAGCTGCCCATGGAATAGGCTCACGGCCTTTCTTTTTCCCAGCTGCTTGCATAGTTAGCTGTGTTGATGTGCAGTTCTGTGTTGTAATTCTAGCCAATGGGTGAGAAACTGGGGTTGAGGGGGGAGGATGGAGGGAAGGGATAGTTAGAGAGTTTGAGATGGACATGTATACTATGTATTTAAAGTGGATAACCCACCAGGATCGACTGTAGAGTGCAGGAAACACGCTCAGTGTCCTGGCAGCCTGGATGAGAGAGGAGTTTGGGGGAGAATGGATACCTGTACAGGTACGGCTGAGTCCCTTCACTGTTCATCGGAAACGATCACAACAATTTTAATCGGCTATCTAGCTCATTTGGTGAAGAATCTGCCTGCAATGCAGGAGACACGGGTTTGATCCCTGAGTCAGGAAGATCTCCTGGAGAAGGAAATGGCAACCCACTCCAGTATTCTTGCCTGGAAAATCCCATGGACAGAGGAGCGTGGCAGGCTACAGTCCATCGGGTCACAGGAATCGGACATGACTTAGGAACTAAACCATCATACTGCAATACACAATAAAAAGTTTAGAAGAGAGCTGCCCTAGGGAGGCACACCCAACTTCCTCCAGAGTTAGCATGAACCAGGAATAATTATGTTATACTTCTGTGGCTTATTGATTAAATGAATACCGCAGCACCGCTTGGACCGTCCTGACCAGTCCATTACACAGTCTCACCTCTGCCTTTCTACTTCCTGAGGCTGGTCTTCTGCACTCTATGTCCCCTTTACCATCAAACTGTCCCCTAGTGTAGATCTCCTTACTGTTTTCAATGTGTAGGCAACATGTTACATACTTTGGATATGTAATAAACATGTGAGTAAACTCAGACAAAAACATGATGTACATAACATTGTGGGCGACCCAATATCGTTCTCTCCTCCCCTTGATGGAACCCTGGTCACAATAAGCATCATCTAAGTTATGACCAACCTAAATAGCATATTCAAAAGCAGAGACATTACTTTGCTGACTAAGGTCCGTCTAGTCAAGGCTACGGTTTTTCCTGTGGTCATGTATGGATGTGAAAGTTGGACTGTGAAGAAGGCTGAGTGCCAAAGAATTGATGCTTTTGAACTGTGGTGTTGGAGAAGACCCTTGAGAGTCCCTTGGACTATAGGGAGATCCAACCAGTCCATTCTGAAGGAGGTCAACCCTGGGATTTCTTTGGAAGGAATGATGCTAACACTGAAACTCCAGTACTTTGGCCACCTCGTGAGAAGAGTTGACTCATTGGAAAACACTTTGATGCTGGGAGGGATTGGGGGCAGGAGATGAAGGGGACGACCGAGGGTGAGATGGCTGGATGGCATCACTGACTCGATGGACGTGAATCTAAGTGAACTCCAGGTGTTGGAGATGGACAGGGAGGCCTGGCGTGCTGCGATTCATGGGGTTGCAAAGAGTCGGACATGACTGAGCGACTGAACTGAACTGAACTGAACTTTACAGAAGATGTACCCCCTAAACATTATCTGATGTTTGTTAGTTCTGTACACTCTCTCAATAACATTCACATGCCCTGTAGACTAGAAGAGTTTCCCAGATAGTGTTAGTTGTAAAGAACACACCTGCCAATGAGGGAGAACCAGGAGACCCAGGTTCGATCCCTAGGTTGGGAAGATACCCTAGAGGAGGGCACAGCAACTCACTCCAGTATTCTTGGCTGCTGCTGCTGCTGCTGCTGCTAAGTCACTTCAGTCATGTCCAACTCTGTGCGATCCCATAGAGGGCAGCCCACCAGGCTCCCCCATCCCTGAGATTCTCCTGGCAAGAACACTGGAGTGGGTTGCCATTTCCTTCTCCAATGCATAAAAGTGAAAAGTGAAAGTGAAGTCGCTCAGTCGGGTCCGACTCTTAGCCTAGAGAATTCCAAAGACAGAGGAGCCTGGCGAGCTACAGTCTCAAAGAGTGTCAGGCACAACTGAAGTGACTTAGCATGCAGGCATGCAGAGTGAGAAAGAGCTTTACGATAAGATCATTGCAAGTCTAAGGTCATTTCATATCTGAGGTCATTTTGATTAAAAAAATTAACCTATCTCTGTTCATATTTGTACTGAAGAAATTTTTTTTTCTAATTTTCAAATCTCTACAGCCTCCCACTTTGCATTCCCACCATCATAAAGCTGCTAACACTCCTCTAATTTTGATTTGTTTAAAGGAAGAAAGGGGTGAAGAGTTCAAGCCGTCATTTTTATATGCCACAAATAAAATAACTCTGCTTCTTTTGCGGCACATGCAGAAGTACGAAAAGCCTCTCGGATTCCTGACAGAGCTGTCATTGTTTACCACGAGTACTGTCATAGCTGTGTGCCTTGTCATTCTATACAGCGGGGCATGGGCTGGCATCCTGCCCGACGCTGATTTGCAGATGGGAAGCCTCTCCTCTCCCTTCCCAGGGTAATTCCTGGGGAAAGTGTGCTCCCTAGTGTTAGCAGAGGATTAATGGCTGGAGGGTTCCAGCTGACCACACAGAAAGGAGGCGGGTGTCCTTTCTCAGCCCTCTTCAGGTACACTTTGTGTGGTTGTCAGGCTGTCCTTCTAACCAGTCGTGCTGCAGAAGTGTCATTCCACTGCAGCAAAAGATACAAGCAGAATTTGTATATACCCGCCAGAAATCATCTGAATGCTAGACGTTCTGGTGATTTTCAAGTAGGTTGACATCTTTGTGGAAGACACTTTTGAGTTATTACATTTATGACCCCCAGATACAAATTCCAATTTCCTTTCCTCCTTCCTTACCTGCTTGAAAATTGCATCCCAGTGTGGAAGTAAGAAACAAAAAAAAAATTGTCTTTTCTGTTTATAGTTTTGTATAAAATCAGTGTTTCTCTTTTGCTGAATTGCAAATTTAGGTAAACAATTTATGTTACCTGAAAATGAAAGGGACAATAATTGATTCAAAGAAATGAGTCACTAAGAGGCAAACTTAAATTATCCTTCTCACTATTTTTCTAATTAAAAGCTATTCAATTTAAAACATTTTCATCAAAAGGTGTGTTATGCTGGAAAAATTGCAGATTATAGCTCCTAGAAACAAATTTTTAATTTATTTTTCTTTAGTGAAAAAAAGTCTACCTTAAAGTTTTGAATTGTATTCAATATTATTTTTAACAAAGATGCTGGAGTTATTTATTTTTCCATCCACCTGTATATATGCATTTTGCTTAGGGAGTTGTTTAATGATGTAGATCCCACTTAACAGCTCAAAATTTACTTCTAGACTTCAACCTTATGTTGTGAACAACACAAATTAGGTATTTGAGAAACCTAACTTAAATTAGATTTTTAAAAAATAAACCCAAAACAAAAATAAAATTTATAACAACCTTGATAAATAGGCTAAAGATTTTTTTTAAGTTATAGACACTAGATTATAATGTATTTTAATGATTTGATAGTCATCTTTTCAAAAGTTGGGGTAATAAGTGTCCCTATTCTTCAAGGTTCTTCAGCATATATGTTTCTCCCAGGACATGCATTATAACTTCATTTTGGATTCATAAAAGAAGTTGTGATGACAAAAACTGATATATGAAAGTTAGAAACATTTTCACTGTTATAAGATGAAGACAAAGATAGTCTGTGCCAGGTTATGTAAATGTTTCCTAGGCATCTGATATAATAATTCCTACTAACCTCCCCCAAAACTCTAAATATTAAAAATCAAGAATATTCTAATATTTTATAGAATCGTGTGCTAAAAATTATAGAAATAGGGAAAACATTTAAACAATAAATTCCACTGGCTCCCTATAACTAATACTATTTTATTCAAGGACCCTGGAAAAAAGACATGGTCAAATAAATATATATGGAATTTCCTACATTTAAGACTGCAAAAATTACTATTATTTACTTGTTAAGTATTAGAAAGGGCTATGACAGGAATGCGTACAATTTCTTTCTTTAGCTTTAGAGTGATTTATGTCTTTATTTATATAGGTTCTCCGGTCTTCAGAGTTTGCAATACCCTCTCCACACGTGTTAAACAACCTGTACGTGATATTGTGTTATACAACCTGTACACAAAACTGTGTTTATCATAATACAACAGTGTGAATATGTATTAGATAAAATAATCTAATATTAAGATCAATAAAATTACCATGATGCTTTAGAATCTATCAAAATGAAGCAATTTTTGCATGTAGAACTTTGTTAGATGTTTACCTGTGTACAAGTTGCTGATTTAAGCTTACTTTCAGCCATAGTTCTCAGTTCTAGGGATCTGTCATTTGTGAGTTGAAACTTAAAATAAGAGAAACTTATAAAAAATACTTTAGTGAATACAATGTCCGACCATTAAAAATAAAGCTAAATATACCATTTTCATCCAATGTCTGGCCTATGCCTCTCCCCATCCTCCACAAAGTTGCATTAGTGAGTTCACAATGGATGGTGAGAATACTTAAAATTCATACTTAATAAAATTAATCCTTTTTTCCTAAATGTGTACTTCTTTTATAATCATATATACCTACCTTGAGTTTTTGTTATCTTTTTCAGGGAGAGGGAAGATGGAGGAGCTAGATGGGGCTAGAGGACAAAGAGGTGTAAACTATTATATATAAAGTAATCTATGAGGATATATCATGTAACATGAGAGAGATAGTATTTTACAATAACTATAAATAGAGTACATAACCTTTAAATACTGTGAATCATTATATTGAACACCTGTAACATAAAATATTGTGCATCAACTGTACTTCAATAAATATGGACATAGATAAAAAATTAATAAAACCAAAAAAGAAAAAAAAAGTCAGTAAAATTTGGTAGGTTGAGGGGCTTGAGGGGATAAATACAGGACAACCTTGTTTCTCAATTAGAGATAATACCAGGAGTTAGACGGATGGAGATTAAACATTCCCCTTGTTACCTGAAAACATCTGTACTGGAGAAGGTGAATTTTCTAATACTCACTCAAACACTGGGTCCTCTCCTCCCATCTGACATGGTAGAAAAGCAGCAAATGAGTGCCCTCTGAATGAATGACCATACCAAAGCAATGAAGAGAGGAGCCGCTCAACCAGGGAGGCAGGCCTTGCCTCTAACTCATCAATGAGATATTTATGTCACGTCTCTCCCAAGACGAGAAGCAAAATGAGGAGCAGCAGAAGGAAGCCAGAGATGCTATTGCTATTATAAAATCTCCCTCCTCGGTACAGGAAAGAAGCCTGGCTTCTCTCCATCCTGAAAAACAAGAACTAACATTCCCAAGCTGAAATCTGAAATAACTTGGATTTCTTGAGCCCCCTGAGTCTTTTAAAGCTGGCCACAAACTTTTTTTCTTGTAAAAAAATTCCATAAATATTCTTGGAAATTATTTTAAATCCATAACAAACAAATCCAGAGATAACTTCTACTTGCCAAACATACTGTTCTGAGGCAAATTAATCACTTGAATATCAGAGTTTTTTGGATCGATGTGTGTTAGCCATGCAGTTGTATCCAACTCTTTGGGACCCCATGGACTGTAGCCTGCCAGGCTCTTCTGTCAATGGAAATCTCTAGGCAGGAATACTGGAGTGGGTTGCCATTTCCTCCTCCAGGGGATCTTCCCGACCCAGAGACTGAACTCAGTTCTCCTATATTGCAGGCAGATTCTTAACTGTCTGAGCCACCAGGGAAGCCCCATTGGATCTGATAATTTCACTCAATCCCAGAAAAATTCAAATGACATATTGTGAGAGGCAAACAATTTTTTTTCTTTCTTTTTTTTTTTTGCTTTTCAACTCTATTTTTTAAAATATGCAGTATTTGATATTTAGGTTAATATTTTCCCAAGAAATGTAATGAAACTATTCTTTTCATTTACATAAAGTATCTAGAATCCCATATGAAAACATTGTATGGTTTCCTTTTTTTCAATCTAATATTTCAAATGCATTACAACTTAGCTGTAGATACTAAATAACATTAAAATCTGCATAGTAACATCAAAATTCTGTCTGCATTTTCATTTCACATTTACGTGATACCATGGAAGACTTTTGTCAAGAGAGGGGTTGCAACTGTTTAAATATTTCCTGTTTGGGAATGAGCACTCTTGAAATTAGAAAATAGTCTATGCTTACTGACATGGATCAATTAGCTGCAGCTGTAAGGAAAAGACAGGGTGTGGATCATGAGCAAGGCTAAATGTGTCACTTTCCAAATATAAAATGATGCAAAACCAGGAGGAAGAAGCAATATAACAGTTGATGACAAGATTGAGATTCAGGTTGTCTCAAAAGACTGGAATGCTGGATGAACACCAAGAATATGAAATCTGATCAGATGGATCTCAAGCCATGCCTTGGGTTTAAAATAAGAGAAAAATAAATGCAAAGTAGCCGAGAGTACGGACAGTAGTGCATGGTTATCAGATCTGACTTGGCCACGACTCAATAATCACCAGCAGAGCCAAGAGGGCAGCGCAAACAAAAGCATATGCTGCGTTAGAAGAAGCTGAGCACACAGAACGGTGGGCAGCACTGACTTCACTTTGGAATGCTCCGTATACGTATCTGAAACACTAGGCTTCATCTGTGAAAAGGAAACTGATGAGTAAACATAAAATTTTTATGGTAAAACAACTGAAAGCATTGGATTGTTAACGTGGGAAAAAGATTAATTTTGAAGACAAAAAGCATGATGACTGATTTAAAGTAGTTAATGGTGTCTCTGCAGAAGCATAAAGAGCTACCTTTGTTCTAATACTTCATAGAACGGGACTAAAAATTAATAACCAAGCTAGAGAATACACTTCAGTACTTTGTTGTTGTGGCTGTTTAGTCACTGAGTCGTGTCGGACTCTTCTGCGACCCAATGGACTGACAGTGGCCCACCAGGCTCCTCTGTCTGTGGGATTTCCCAGGCAAGAATACTTACTGGAGGGTGCTGCCATTTCCTTCTCCAGGAGATCTTCCTGACCTAGGGATCCAATCTGTGTCTCCTACATTGGCAGGTGGATTCCTTACCACTGAGCCACCAGGGAAGCCCCATTTCAGTACTTATTACATACTAAATGCACAATTGAAATGTTGAATGAGTTAATGACCAAAGAGTTTTATCATACTTTTGTCTATGAAACAATGAAACAGGCTACCTAATAAGACAGTTCAAAGAGGGCCCTCAAATATAAGATAATTAATGTTTCAAATTTTGTCAGTTTGGTCAATGAGTTATTGCCATGCCTTTCCATACTTCCTCTAATTCTATGCATTTCTATAATCATTTCATTTTTCACGATAAAATAATTCTATATAAATCCATGTTGGTTTCCATTTCTTGAAGAATCTTAGGAGGCATGCTTAAAATGGAGAAAATAAGTAATTCTCCGATAAAAGTTTCTTAGTGACAATTTTACAATAGCCATGAATGACTAATTGGAAATCTAGTCATCTTGATCATAAATATTCACAGGCAAGAGAACAAGATGTGCCCGATACATTTATGCCTCTGCAATGGGAGAATATATTTCATGTGGAAGGTTTCTGGTTTTGTGTCTATGACTGTCTGTAAGGGGGACATCATTAAAATGTCTGACCAGTGTTACTCTCAGCTCATCAGTACAGTTCACCAAAGTCTCACTGGTTGTGTATCTCAAAAATTTGACTTTTCTTTTCCTGGTCTAATGTTCTTAGACTTGCCTAGTAGCTCAAATGATTAAGAATCCACCTGCAGTTCAGGAGACCCGGGTTCCATCCTTGGGTCAGGAAGATCCCCTAGAGAAAGGAACGGTAATGCACTCCAGTATTCTTGCCTTGAGAATCCTATGGACAGAGGAGCCTGATGGGCTGCAGTCTATGGGGTCACAATGGGTCGGACATGACTGAAGCGACTGAGTATGCAGTGTTCTTGTAGTACAGAAGTTATGAGACCAAATATCCACTTCTCTCTTCATGGAGGGATTAATTCTCTCCACTTTTGCTTGAAAATACACATAGATATCAGCAAGTGAACAAGAGGTTAAAGTTAGAAAGACAAAGAATATGTGTATAAATCTGGGGTAAAATTCTTTACATTTTTTTCACTAACAGTCAACTATGCGTAATGGATTAGACTATCTCTGCCATGGTCCTAATTGGCTGTTAAAATGGCTTAGACCATTGATTTCAGTTTGTGCTAAGTTTGATTTTTTTTTTTTTTTTTTGGACTTCTTGAAATTGCCCAAGGTGAAAAGGGCTCAGGTATACATAATTTATGAATTGATTATCATATTATCCAGATAAACGTATCTGGCCTCCAGGCTATTTGGGTGTTACCATATAAAGTGCACCTCATTTAAATTCATCAGCTTTCTCTCTCTAGGTGCATGGTTTGCCATCCTGCATGAAATACTTTAAAGTAAATAAAAATCATGAAATAAAGGAAGTAAAGTGAAAAAATCAGAATATGCTAAATTTCATGTTGAAATAATTTTGCTTCACTTTTTGTATTATAAAAACAAACATTCTTGATAAGTGATTAAAATATATTGATGCCCTCTCTAAAATAAACTAATTATAAGTGTAATGATTATTTTAATCTGATCAGTGTTTTCCTATGTTAAAATAAGAAATAACACAAAAGAGACAACATATTTATAGTGAGAAATAGACATAAAATTAACATAAAATTTTTTGCTTTGGAGAAAATTCAGTATGAAATGAAATCTAATCCCAATTGGGGGACAGAGAAGAATCACTTTTTATTCTCTTCCCAACTTTTTCCTGAGACAGTGCTTATGCAAATATTTTGTTGGACTCTCCTGATTGTCAAAAGAAAACTCTTGGAAATAGGAAGTCGTTATATTGTTATATGCTCCAGTAGGCTGACATCAGCGGTGCTTTTTAAAGTACAGAAAAGCAGCATTCATCATTGCTACAATGAATGACTGATAAAAGAATTTTGATTTACTAAAGATTTCATGTTCCCCTCATTTTTAATCATTTTTGGTAGATCTCATCATTCTATTCATGAAATTAACATCTAAAGTCTACATAATGCAAACTCCATTAATATCAGGAAAGGAAAATTATGGCTATGAGGTCTAGGTGGAGGATTTTTTAGAAGGAGAGAAGCATATATTTACACGAGGATTTCATAAAAAAAATGTAATCACCTGTGCTGTTCTTTGTATTAAAGTGGTCTCTTTGTGACTGTCATCTATAGGTAGTAATTACCTACCTTTCTCCTTTCTAAATGAACCCTATTTTTGTTCTAAATGACAGTGTGTCTGGTCAACACGACACATCTCCTCCCAGACTTGCTTAAGGCTAAGGCTAATTACGTGACCCAGTTTGGGCCAGAGGGATGTAAGTGCAACTTAAACAAAGTGGGGTTACTGTAACATAATGTTTGTTGAGTAAAACTAATTCAGTGGATATATGCCTTTAGTTTTTGTCTTTTACCTGTTTTTTCCCTCTACCTGTAATGCCAACAGAAAACTGGAGATGGGGTGGGCACGTGGCAAAGATGAAGACAAAATAGCCGTAAATATCTATAGAGGAGATGCCAGAGGTGGAAATGAGAAGACCCCTCAGGCCCCCAGTTACCACCATGTGAATGTTCCTTGCATGTCTTTGTACCCAGTGAGGTGGCGAAAACCACTGTCTCATTAAGCCATCCTCCCTGAAGATTTTAGATTTTATGAACAACAATAATTAGGCTATTTTAATAATTTTTCTTTCAATATAAATACAGTTCTTAGATAAGTTGAGCCTTGGGAAGAATAATGTGTTTCAGGTGGTGAGAATTCTCAGCAAAGAATTGAGAAGTGCTGTAAAATAATACTATTGCTTCGGAAATAATAAAATTTGACTTGGAGATGTCTATTAAATATGGAGAAATTTACAGTTGCTGCCTAGAAGTGTTCAAAGTGTGAAGATTATTGGAGAACATACTAAATATCATGACGAACCCAAGGGAAGAAAAAAAGTTAAGACAAGAAAAAGGAAGTGAAAAGCTATTAGGAAAAAAAAAAACATGAACTTATACAAGAAAGTTTTGTTGTATTTTTTCAGTTTTACCAATAAATTCCAAGTCATATAGTACAAGGGCCATGTGTGTATTAATAGCAAGCATAGGGTAAGCTATATTTAAAGCTTATTTATTTGTGAATGAATTTATTCACTTCATCAAATTTCCATTCACAAACACTGAACATTTATTAACTGTCATGGACTGTTATAGGCCCTACAGATATGAAAGGAAACCATATAAGCAATATTAATGTCCTCGTTGAACACGTATTACAACAAAAATAAATGAAAATAAAAGTTATGGTGACTGGGATAGGCTCACCTTAGATAGATCAATCAGGAAATCTTTCTCTAAGGAGGTAACTTTTTAAAGCAGATATTGGTTGGCCAAAAAGTTCATTTGAGTTTCTATGCAAGATGTGATGGAAAACCCAAATGGACTTATTGACCAACTAAATATATTAGAATAGGTTTATCTAAATTAGATGGCATATTTTATAGATACAGAAAACATATAATTTTGTATATACACCATTTCCATTGTGTGTATGTTTCTCTGTGTGTGTCTGTCATATAGATATATATAGATATATATATATACATAAATATACGAATAAGTGTCATCAGAAACATGTGAAAAACAACAAATTCCTGTTTCAGACCCTTATCCTTGGATAATTAATTGGCCATCTCAACCACAAATGTTGCCTACAGGCTCAGGCAGGAGGTGGATAGCCCCCTCACTCCCCCAGGGTAAAGGAACTAGAGATTCATTCTCTATTGACCAAAATTCCAAGAAAAGAAAATCAGGGCAATTAAGAGAGGAGGTTGGGCCCTGCTCAGACCACATATTTCTCATTCTCGAAGTCAGGGGGCCTCCCTGACCACACATGCCCAGGAAAGGCTCTTCAGAGGCCAAAGGGGGAGCAATGTCAAGGGATACTCTACCCAGAAGACGTTCTGGTAAAATCCATCTTGGCCAACAAATGCAAGCGCACACATGAGAGGATCCTGAGATATATCAGACATGGGTTGTGAGCCAGGCAAATCAAAATGACTCGCCAAATGAAAACCAGAAGAAACACCCCATGTGAGTGATTTAAACCACCATGCAGGCAGGCGCGACCCAGAGACTCTCCCTCTGAGTCTGTCCAGGTGTCTCTCCACATGTATTATACTCTTTTTCCTCAATAAATACTTGTTTCACTACTTTCTGTCTTTGTAGAAGTTCTTGTCTGCAAAGCCAAAGGCCAGAGCCCTTGCCACTGACCACTGGACTAGTTCCTGGGATCTGGTGTTTTCACTGCAGTGACCCAGCCAGACCTCTGGTTGGGAACCCAAGCCTGACTCCAAGTCATTGCAGGCTGAGGCCACTTGAGATCAACTCTATGACAAGCACTGTGAGATATCAATATTTTTTAAAAATGGAAAAAAGCAGCTTCTACCCTCTAGTATCTCACAACTCAGAGGGGGAGAAAGGCAAGTAACAATGGTAAAAATGCATATATTTAAGTGTCAGTCGCTCAGTCATGTCCAACTCTTTGCCACCCCATGGACTGTAGCCCACGAGGGTCTTCCATCCATGGGAATTCCCACGCAAGAACACTGGAATGGTTTGCCATTTCCTTCTCCAAGGGAACTTTCTGACATAGGGATCAAACCCAGGTCTCCTGAATTTCAGGCAAATTCTTTACCATTTGAGCCACAAAAACCACATACAAATTTTCTTAGTAAGAAGACTGTCTTTTATTAAGCTAAATATCTGATCAGTCATTTTGCTTGGCTTTAATTGAAGGGCTATGTGGCAGACTTCATTTGTCATGAGGAATAAAATAAAAATAAATCTGGAGTTTCACTGGGAATCTAGAGGCATGGGATGAAGTAAGTGATACTGACAGAAGAGAAGAACAGGACACAGGAACGTGATGTGGTCCCCAACTTTGGAAATGGATGAGAGAGTCTTTCTGGACAAAGACAGTGATGGTACACCCTTCAACTTGAAGGTTTAACAGATATATATTCAGTTCATGCCATTCTACATTCTATTACACAGCTGCTTAATACATTTCATTGGAATTGCCCTTTAGCCATTTCATCTATATTTATACAGATATGGATATGGATCTTTTTCAATGCATATTCATTTTCTCTCTAGCACAGTGGTCATCTGATTTAAATGGCTAACAGAGTATGAATATATATCATAGGTATATGGAAAGAGAACACTTCCATTACTCTTTGGTTTTTCCTATTGTATTCATACTTAATTTACAATAAAAGGGCATTACATTATTAGTTTAAAAATTGCTAAGCCCATAAACAAAGTAAACAGAAGACGAAATACATCATTGAAATTAAGTGCTCTGAGTGGAGGAAACTTTTCTAAACCATAGTACACTTTACCTACCTTTATGTAAAACCATTTGCCTTGAAATTCTTCCTTAGTTTCATTATCCCCATTTTCGTGTCATTATTAATCCTATAATGAACATGGATGTGTTGTTTGCTCAGTCGTGTCTGACTCTCTATGATCCCATGGACTGTAGCCCACCAGACTTCTCTGTCCATGGAAATCTCCAGGCAAGAATACTGCAGTGGGTTGTCATGCCCTTCTCAGGGGATCTTCCTGACCTAAGGATTGAACCAGGCTCTCCCACATTGCAGGCAAATTCTTCACCATCTGAGCCATCAGCAGTAGTATTAATCCTCTTTAGATCCTCTTTTATTCTTACTTTGTTTTATTTTCTAACCAAAATAAATGCTAAACAGTGATGAGGTCCTTTCTAAGCACCAGAATTTTCTGAGAGCTGAGGGAATGCATTTCCTTTGTCCTTCTTGCCTCTGCAGCATCACGTGACAACAACCTGCCTTGGAAAAATTTTCCTTTGTTCTTCTTGTTGCTAAGCCCTATCAACTAGTTAGCAGCAATAATGATTGTGGTAAATACTATTTAGAGAATGCTTGCTGTTGCACTGTCTAAATGAATTTGAACCACAAAAGATGTAAGAAACATCTTTACTTAGCAGATGAGGAAACTGTCAGAAAAAATCACACTCAAGTTTATACAGCTCTTGCAAATACCATATAATTAGTATTGTAATTTCTGCATAAGTGGCAGCTAAAAACATTTGCTGAAATAAAAAGAAATAAATATATGAATGCACATAATTATGACTTCAGTGCAAAACCTACTGGAGAAGTGGCTTGTAGAAACCAACAAAACTATTTCCAATAACTAAAGGTGATCTAGATGCTCGCTACAAGCTGTAGTATGACCAGGAGACTTCACCATATGGAAACATTTATTGAAAAAGACCCTAAGAAAACTAGGCATTTCCATTGACAGGAGAGAGAGGGAAAGCTACCCTCAGTTCCACTGTCTTTTCAATGTGGTAGAACTTTCCCTTTTCAAAGGATTGCCTTATCAATGTAAACTTTAAAATATTTAATATTACTATTACATATCTTTTTGTGCAATTTATTTCAGAGATAATTATTTTCAAAATGCTAATCTTGGCAAATTGCTGATCCGGTTGGTTGCTCCAGTATTTTAAGTGTTTAGAATTCTTTGTAGGTGTGTATACATTTTGAATTTTGCATAAACCCATCAATAGAAGCCTGAAGGTTGATATCTACATGTTAACTGCAATGAAAAGGTTTAATTTTGAGATTATAAAGATAATACTGCTATATCATTTTCATACTATATAGACAATATTGTAAAAACAAGAGAAAGCTGAATACTCTAGTGTAATGTTCAGCAGTAACTTGTGTGATTTTTAAGTGACTAAAAGTCAGAGGGTTCATTTTTATACTTCCTCTCTCTCATCTTTAAACATATTTTGTTAGGCAGGATCTCCCAAATAACTTTCCCTTTTATTTCACTTGTTTCATCTGCATTCTTAAGAAAACAATAGATAAATAAAGGAAAGAAACCAAAGATACCCCAAAGTGAAACTCTGGCAGTAAAAGCAAGATCTCAAAAGTATTCAATTTGTGAAACTTTACAATTAAAAAAAAGTGATAATAATTATTGCATACTTTACAGCATCTTAGGATTGGGGGATAGTCCAAAGACCCTTTTATCATTTCTAATTCTTCGGTTTAAATCTTCTCAAAGCTATTCTTGAACAATTCCAGATTTGAGGATCCATCATCTATGTTTTTAGAAAGTTAATTATCATTACCTCTGAAATGAATGGCAAAGTGAAATGTGTGCATGAGTGAAACGAATGCCATTTCCTCTTTTTGTGCAATAGCAGGCATTGGTTTGGGGGACCCTACATCCATTCCTCCGTTTGGTCACCAAAGATTTCCTGATTTCAAAATATCTACTCTTTTGGTACATATAGTACTTTTAAAATTGAATGATTCAAGTCATATCTCCTAATTCAGACCAATGAGAGTAAACAGAAATCTTCTGTGGACTTCTGGAAAAGTTAGAGCTTGCTTTTCTATCAACATTTCCATAAGCAGCCCTGCCTCACTCCTACTAAATGGTACCTTTTATAGATATGTGATCTGATAGTACTTTTGACATCAGGCTACTGGTTGGAAAGATCAGGCTTCAGAAAGAAAGTTTAGCCTGGAAAACCAGGCCAATTCCTGCTAGTTTCTGCAGTAGTAAACAGCAGGTCATAGAAATATAAATTCCATTTTCTTCAATCCAGTTTCATTCGGGAGAAGCAAACAGAATCTAATATGTTGCTGAAAAAAAATTTAAGCATGCAAAATAATAAATATATGACGTACTATACGGCTCATTCTAGTTACATAAAGTCAAAGTCAAATTCCCAATGACACATGAAAGAACACAATTCTGACACTTTTTCATGTTCTCAAAACATGCTCCTTTTGTTTACAATTAAGCACAAGATTTATTGGTTTAGTTCATTGAACATTCAATTGAGTTTAAAAATCCCTGGCATTAGTCTGCCTAATAATTTTCAACTCTGACTCATTCATATTATCTGTCTGAGACTCCCAACAGAATCAGTATTCCAGTCTTCTTTCTTTGTTGAGGAAAAAGTAAATACATTGGAAGTATTTTGAAAATGAGCAAACACATTAAACGGGGCTTTCCAGGTAGTTCAGTCATTTAGAATCCACCTGCCAGTGCAGGAGACTGTGGGTTCAATTCCTGGGTCAGGATGATCCTCGGAGAAGGAAATGGCAACCCACTCCAGTATTCTTGCCTGGGAAATCCCATGGACAGAGGAACCTGCAGGGCTATAGTCCATGGGTTCACAAAGAGTTGAACAGTACTGAGCAATCATGCAAACACTTTAAATAGATAAAAAGGGAGTACTGTGAAAACTGGACTTTGGGCTTTTTCATTCAGCAGGTGTCCAGAATTAAAAGAGCATGCGGACATCAGCAGGTAAATTTATAAAACTCACTATAAACTCACTGAGGGCAAAGGGGGCTATATTTGTTTACATCTCAGTATTTTGTAAATGTCTCTGATTTTCCCTAAAATTTAAAAGGCACTTAAGATGCGTTTGTGTAATGAATACATGATTTTCCAAAACCCCAATTAAAAAACTTAATATGCCTCATCAATACTAAGATAGCTTTCATTTTAATAGAGAGCAAGTGAAAACTGTGAAAGCTCAGTAGGGTTGTTCCACTTGGGTTTTTACGATTCTGCAATGACAATATCAGAGATGTTTCTAGAATAAAAGTGCCCTCAGTTCTGCTCAGGACCCAACTATTTAGTTAAGCCTTTCGATTATTTGGACTAAAACCATTTTATTAAATAAGTTGGACTGAGCACGATGTGAGTTAAAACCTTTGTTTTTCCTCCCCTCCTCATACCCTAACACCTCATTCAGGACACCCTTCTTTATACTCCACTCATCCAGCTCTCTGATAGGGTGGGTAAGTCTTACAGTCACTCTGAGAAAGCTAAAACTGCTCACCTTCCTCTCAAACATGAAAGCATCCTCGTCTCACACTTTCATCTTGACATGGTGGGAAGTTATTTATTCTTGAAGCTTATGGCTCTTAATCTGCACGGGCTGCTTGAGATGGCAGCTCCCGCTGGAAACGCAGCAAGTGAGTGGTTTTTTCCTTATGTGTCTCCTCCTCAGCCCATGGCTCCTGTTCCTGACCCCTTCCTGTGAGAGACCAGAGCATAGATGAAAAGCCGAGGAGAACCTGATCAAGACCGCACAGCAGTGCTTCTGCACCGGCCTCCTGGGAGCGGTGGGGGTGTGAGGCTGACTCCTAGTTTCAGGGGGAGTTTGGGCGTGTTACTTGGTCATCTCCCCCTGGAAATGTTGAAGTTGGCACCAGTATGTTGGCTTGGGCTGCATGACTCTCTAGATACCCCACTACAAGGAAAAAACACCCCAAAATCTAAATAACAGCCCTCATAATCAATTGATCCTCAAATTCCTCCTTTTGTCTCATTGCATATTTAATTGGTCACAAAGTCCTGCGATCTCTAAGTCTTATGATCTGTAATATTCCAACTCTTCACTGGCTTACTTTATTCCTAAAGTATACTTTTTTCTAATATTAATATTGTGGAGCCAGATTTTTCTTCTAATATGATGATGGGACTATTAGAATTTTGAAAACATTATATTATTTTGCATTTTCTGCTTGCCATCCTTTACTTGACTATTTTTGGGTGTGTCTACTTTCTATTGAATTGACCCATTTTTAAAAAATTATTTTCTTTTGTTGCCACCACTATGTGAAAATTTTACATTCTATCATTTTAAAACTATATGCATTTTGATTTGGTAAAACCTTTATTCTAGTAACATTTGTATCTAAAGAAGCAGTCCAAATTCCAGTCCCTCTCTAGCCTTTTAATATATGTAATTTCCCTTCACAATGCCATTTGACACTGCATTAAATATTTTTGTTCATCATTTATTTCAGCCTATTACAGTGTAAGTTCCAGAATTCTTGTTTGACATCATCACTGCATAGTCCCTCTGCCTAAGCATTGCTTGGCATATCCTAGACATCAAATAGGTAAATTCTTGGTTTTTTTTTTTTCACTTATTTATTTATTTTTTTTAATCTTTAATTCTTACATGCGTTCCCAAACATGAACCCCCCCTCCCACTTCCCTCCCCATAACATCTCTCTGGGTCATCCCCATGCACCAGCCCCAAGCAGGCTGTATCCTGCGTTGGACATAGACTGGTGATTCAATTCTTACATGATAGTATACATGTTAGAATGCCATTCTCCCAAATCATCCCACCCTCTCCCTCTCCCTCTGAGTCCAAAAGTCCGTTATACACATCTGTGTCTTTTTTGCTGTCTTGCATACAGGGTCGCCATTGCCATCTTTCTAAATTCCATATATATGGGTTAGTATACTGTATTGGTGCTTTTCTTTCTGGCTTACTTCACTCTGTATAACCGGCTCCAGTTTCATCCATCTCATCAGAACTGATTCAAATGAATTCTTTTTAATGGCTGAGTAATACTCCATTGTGTATATATACCACAGCTTTCTTATCCATTCATCTGCTGATGGACATCTAGGTTGTTTCCATGTCCTGGCTATTATAAACAGTGCTGCGATGAACATTGGGGTACATGTGTCTCTTTCAATTCTGGTTTCCTCGGTGTGTATGCCCAGCAGTGGGATTGCTGGGTCATAAGGTAGTTCTATTTGCAATTTTTTAAGGAATCTCCACACTGTTCTCCATAGTGGCTGTACTAGTTTGCATTCCCACCAACAGTGTAGGAGGGTTCCCTTTTCTCCACACCCTCTCCAGCATTTCAAATAGGTAAATTCTTAATGAATACTTAAGAAATATTACTTGGTTTCATTAAAGTAGCATGATCAAATGGATTGAACAATACCAACAAACACGATTTCTAGGTAAACAAAGTTGAACTTTTAACTTGGTGACAGTGTAGACATTGATGAGAAATCAAGAGGAGAAAGAAACTGTATAATTATAATTTAACTGTTTTTCCTTTTTTTAAGAGTGGGCAGATATTCTGTATGTAACAATCAGCTGAAATAGAAACCCTATCATACCTTAGAAAAAGTTAATCTCAAATATTTTTAAATATTCTATTTAATAAATACTGCATGTATGGTAGTCTCTAGGTCTATCCATGTAGCTGCAAATGGCACTAAGGAATACAAAATTTCTAACATTTTTTTAAATAATAACAACGGTTTTATGGTATGTACATAAACTGGATGCTTTGGGAAGCTGTTAGAAAAAATAAGCTCACCAAAGCAAATATTTACTCTTCCTTGCATTTTATTAAACACTCTGGAGTTAAGAAAAGTAGAACATGGAAATGGTGCTGTAGGCCAAGGCTCGTGATATATTTGGCCTGAGGGATCATGGCCAGAGTGTGCTCTTGTCTGTTCATTTCAAGACACTTTCCCCAGACTTGGTTCTCTACTCTCGGGACCCTTTAAAAGTTCAGAAATGTTTTAAACTTTCAGTATGTTTTGAAGGTGGTTTTGAGGTTTCCTTTTTCCTTATATTCCACACACTTTTATATTCGATCTGGAGCCATAACTTCCATTATTTGAATACCACCAGTGTATTGAATAGAAAGAAGTTTGGCTAATTTTGACAGATTGCCATTAAATTGTGCAGACATAAGGAAAATTAGGCACACACTTTTCATCCCCATATCTGCTGGCTCATTAAAGCCTTTCCTCAATATGTCTTGTAGTCCTGCCAAACATAAATCAGTGCATTTTATAATAGTGAAAATTCCCCAGAAGTTCTAAGTCTAATATTTATTTTAAATATTAATTCAAATGTTTGATTCCATTTACACTTCCAAAAGGTTGCAAAAATAAAACAAATCAATAAGAAAAAGTATTGACAATACCAGCGTATTCAAGCATGAACATTTAATCCTCAATAGAAGAAATTCAATAATAACAAGCACAATGTTTAATCTTGGTGGCTAAAGTCATGCAGATTATACTAATAGCTAATATTTATTGAGGGGCTTCCCTGGTGGCTCAGATGGTAACTGCTTGAAATACAAGAGAACCAGTTTCGATCCCTGGGTGTGGAAGATCCCCTAGAGAAGAAAATGGCGAACCACTACAGTATTCTCACCTGGGAATCCCATGGACAGAGGAATCTGGTGGGCTACAGTCTATGAGGTCCAAAAGAGTTAGATATGATTTAGCAACTAAACAGTAACAACCTTGTATGTCAGACATGAGTCTAAGAACTTGGCCTGAATTAGCTAATTCAGTCATCACAATGATCCTATTAGGATAGCACCATTATAATCAAAATTTCCATTTTATTAATAAGGATTTCATGTGTAGTAAGTGGTGAAGCTTGAATATAAAATCAAGCTATGCCAAACTCAGAGAGCACATACTTAGCCAAAACACAATTCTGCCCATTCAGCCCTATCTACTAATAACAGTTTGCATAAATGCCCATATAAAACTGCTTGTTTTCCACAGAACTGAGCAAATGAACTTTTTGCATTTAGCTCAGAGACATGCAAACAAATGTTCATCCAAAATTGCCTGCTTGTCAGCTTTGTTTATAATAGTCAAAAACTGAGAACAACCAAGATTTCTCTAAATAGGTGAATGGCTATAAGTAAACTGTCACATACATACCACAGTAGACAGCAATACAGAAATGAACTAGGGACTTCGCTGGTGGGCCAGTGATTAAGAGTCCACCAAGTGCAATACAGGGGACGCAGGTTTGATCCCTGGTGGGGGAACTAAGATCCCACATGCTGTGAGGCAACTGAACCCGTGTGCTATAATGAAGGTTCCCATCCCACACAACAACAAAAATTGCGCATGCCACAGCTAAGACCCAACACAGCAAATAAACAAATACATAAATTATTTAAAAGGAATGAATTACTGATGCACAGCTTGGATGGCTCTTTTACGGTAACTCCGTTGAGTGTGAAAAACTAATCTCAAAGGCATATTTGAATTATTCTGTAGCACTGATGTATATAATATTCTCAAGCTGACAAAATTATACTCATGGAAAATAGACTAGAGGTTACCTGAAGGTTGGTGATGGTGGTAGAGGGGTAGCATGAGGGAATCTTATTGGGGGGGTGGCAACAGTTTTATATCATGATTGGGGTGGTGTTACAGGAGTCTACACAAGTGATGGATTGCACAGAACCACACACACACACCGTCAGCAGCTTATCAGCTTCTCCTCCACTATTTCTTGGGATTTGCTCAAACTCATGTCCATTGAGTTGGTGATGCCATCCAACCATCTCATCCTCTGTCACCCCCATCGCCTCCTGCCCACATACAAAGTACAAATGAAACTGGTAAAATCCAAATAAGCTCTGCATAGGGCTACAATCATAGGGCTGCAAAGAGCTGGACAGGACTGAAGTGAATTAGCACGCACACACACAGACATGGCACCAAAGCCAGTGTGTTGGTGTTGAGATTGTAGGATAGTGATGCAGGATGTTATCATATTGGAGGCGGTTGTGGAGAGGGTATAAGGGGCCACCGTCTGCATAGTTTTGTAAATTCCTGTGAATCTATATGTTGCTGTTCAGTCAGTCACTATGTCATGTCCGACTCTCTGCAAGCCCACAGACTGTAGTACACCAGGCCTCCCTGTCCTTCACCATCTCCCAGAGTGTGCTCAAACTCATATCCATTGAGTTTGTGATGCCATCCAACCATCTCATCCACTGTCATCCCCTTCTCCTCCCACCTTCAATCTTTCCCAGCATCAGGGTCTTTTCCAATGAGTCAATTCTTCGCATCAGGTGGCCAAAATATTGGAGCTTCAGCTCCAGCATCAGTCCTTCCAATGAATATTCAGGGTTGATTTCCTTTAGAATTGACTGGTTTGATCTCCTCATTGTCCAAGGGACTCTCAAGAGTCTTATCCAACACCACAATTCAAAAGCATCAATTCTTCAGCACTCAGCTTTCTTAATGGTCCAACTCTCACATCTTTATAAAAGTAAAAAGGTAGGGGGAAAAATCCTTTATCTGCTTGACTTTGCCCTCAAATTCTAACTAGTATTTAGTCACTTGATCTCTTTAGGCTTTTCTATCAATAAATTGTGGGAAATAACATTATTGTTCAAAGGAATATTGCTAACTTGCTAAATCATATGACATAATACACTTGAAAGCATTTTATTTCTTTGAAGATGGGGGAGCTATTTATGACAAAATTCACTGGCCTCATCATTACCGTAGCCATTTTTCTGCTACACAGAGACAAGTGATATTCTTATGGAAACTGTAATTCAATATACTTTACAAGGCTGTGAGCTGAATGAATTTATATAAATCCATATAATAAACTCCATGAGCAGAAATGATCTAAAATCTTCTGTACTCTGTCCCTAACAATGATTCCCTTTGTAACTCTGGGACCTTTAATTATCAGCACCCAAGTAGTGATTTCATGAGCAAATAGTATACAATATTTCAAGTCAAATGCATTCACACCCCTTTAAAAATTCCCAGTTAATTGAATTTGCCTCTCACAAACGTACAGGAGTAGTACTTTGTATAGTGAAATCACTACTATATTTGATATATTGGTCATGACAACATATTTGCCACAAACAAGAGAGAGACTTTTAGATGACAGTTTTCATGCAGGAGGTTTTCAAGGGGAGCTTTCTGAATAATGTGCTTAAGGCGATGGCACCCCACTCCAGTACTCTTGCCTGGAAAATCCCATGGATGGAGGAGCCTGGTGGGCTGCAGTCCATGGAGTCGCGAAGAGTCGGATACGACTGAGCGACTTCACTTTCACTTTTCACTTTCATGCACTGGAGAAGGAAATAGCATCCCACTCCAGTGTTCTTGCCTGGAGAATCCCAGGGTCAGGGGAGCCTTGTGGGCTGCCATCTATGGGAGTCACACAGAGTCGGACACGACTGAAGTGACTTAGCAGTAGCCGCTTCCTGGAATAAATATTTGTGGCATTCTAGTGGTTTCCAAAGGAAAAATCAAAAATTTTAATTATAAGCTTAGGATTTTTCTTCTTAAGGGGATTTACCAAGAGGCAAGACAGTAGTCAAAACTTACATTTTCAACAAAAAGTTTGCTACTGTAATATGAATTAAAGCTTGTCTGATACAAAATATATATCTGAGTATTCAAACATAACATTTAACCAGATATTAAGTGTACCAAGTCATGCCCACCATGATTTTCTTAACTGCAAACCATGAAATGGTCTGAGAAATATTAGAATTAGACACAAAAAGATTTTTCTTCTTACATTTTTGTGGGAATGAGCTAATTCTATTTATTCTGACTTCAAAGTAAATATTGTTAAAAATATAAATGAGGTGAAATTTGCATTGATGCTAAAATAAAGCAAGTTTCAGAAAGCTCACAACAAACAAGGTAATGTTTCAATGGAAAATATTACTATGGTATATGATAAAGCTTTCTTTTTCTCCTGTCATTATTTTCCATGCCCCTTAATTTTATGGAAGCACATCCACTTATTAAACCAAAAACTAATCTGAAAACATTCCTGTCAGATGATTTACTTGTGAATAAAATTGTCAGCCTAGTTAATGATTAAGATAGAAAAAAGTCTTAAGAGCTCTTAAGGAAAACTGTTTTTTAACCTTTGACAGTTGAGATAATTGTTCCTGTAAGTAATTAAGAGGAGAAAAGACCTGTGTGTCTCAGAGTCAGTTGACATATACACAGTGATGCTGCACATGGGTGACAGGCACAAACCTTGCTAATTTAGGCGGCACTCAGAGGAAACCCTTTTTAGAAAAATACAATGGCCTATCTCTACTTCACAACTTCCTTTTCTAGTATATGCTTCCCCACATATTTGACATCCTATTTACCTTGGAAAACATTACGAGGTACAAATGCCCTGACCCCTTCCACAGAGATATGGTTGCTGTTGACTGAAATTCAAGTCTGGATGAAAGAATTAATTCAACAGACAAACAGCAACCATAGAACATCCCAGGTGATTTGAAAGCATTGCTCTGTAGTTTGTCCTCATTTAGCTGCAAATATGAGTATTTCCATTGAGCAGGTGTGTTTGGCTTTTCACCTTGTGCATGATGGGCTCTGAAGTCTGAAAACATGAGGAAATTGGCAAGGGAAAAATGCTGGTCTATCCTCACATTGATCAGTCCAATCTATGAATGGAGAGGTGAAGGAGCTAGAAGAGCTAACACCATTTAGAAAGAGAAGAAGAGAGGTAAAGAAATTATGCTAGACAATTTTAAAACTTGTTAAAAAGCTATAGCAATCAAGACAGTGTGCTATTGGAAAGAAGCCAGACAAATATATCAAAGGAATAGATTAAAGAGTCTGGATATCCACACAAAACTAGCAAATTGATATTTTATGTAGATTCAAAAGTCATTCTGTGGAGAAAGAATAGCCCTTTCAACAGATGGTGCTGGAACAATTGGATAGCCACACATTAAAAAAAAATTTTTTTTGAATCTCTATTTGAATCTCGCATCATATACAAAATTAACTTTTAATGGATTATAACTCTACATGTAAAATATAAATATATAAAACATAGAACAAGACATAGAAGAAAATATGTGTCAACTGCAGTTAGGAGACAGTTCTTGGATATGACACAATAAGCATAATGCATAAAGGAGAAAATAAGAAATTTGACGGAATTAAAAAGTGTTTTGTAGTGAGAAAAAATTATGTTATGCTGTGACAAACAGTATGGTATGTTGTGAGAAAACTTACATGCACAGTACATCATACGAAATTCTGGGCTGGATGAAGCACAAGCTGGAATCAAGATTGCCAGGAGAAATATCAATAATCTCAGATATGCAGATGACACCACCCTTGTGACAGAAAGCGAAGAACTAAAGACCCTCAATGAAAGTGAAAGAGGAGAGTAAAAAAGTTAGCTTAAAACTCAACGTTCAGAAAACTAAGATCATGGCATCCGGTCCCATCACTTCATGGCAAATAGATGGGGAAACAATGGAAACAGTGACAGACTTTATTTTTCTGGGCTCCAAAATCACTGCAGATGGTGACTGCAGCCATGAAATTAAAAGACACTTCCTCCTTGGAAGAGAAGCTATGACTAACGTAGACAGCATATTCAAAAGCAGAGACATTACTTTGCCAACAAAGGTCTGTCTAGTCAAAGCT
Source organism: Budorcas taxicolor (assembly GCF_023091745.1). Taxonomy (NCBI): domain Eukaryota; kingdom Metazoa; phylum Chordata; class Mammalia; order Artiodactyla; family Bovidae; genus Budorcas; species Budorcas taxicolor. The sequence continues at coordinate 80,195,446 of NC_068921.1, read as the reverse complement.
ATGGTTTTTCCAATAGTCATGTATGGATGTGATATTTGGCCCATAAAGAAAGCTGAGTGCCAAAGAATTTATGCTTTTGAACTGTGGTGTTGAAGAAGACTCTTGAGAGTCACTTGGTCTGCAAGGAGATCAAACTAGTCCATCCTGAAGGAAATCAGTCCTGAATATTCATTTGAAGGACCGATGCTGAAGCTGAAACACCAATACTTTGGCTACCTGATGTGAAGAGCTGACTCATTGGAAAAGACCCTGATGCTGGGAAAGATTGAGGGCAGGAGGAGAAGGGGAGGACAAAGGATGAGATGGTTGGATGGCATCATCAACTAGATGGACATGAGTTTGAGCAAACTCCAGGAGTTGGTGATGGACAGGAAAGCCTGGCGTGCTGCAGTCCATGGGGTTGCAAAGACTCAGACACAACTGAGTGACTGAACTGAACTGGAAAAAGTGTTTTGTTGTGAGAAAAGCACCATTGAGAGAATGAAGAGGTTAGATGTGGACAGAGAGAGAATATGTGCAAATGGCCTTTCATAGTGATAAAAGTATCAATCCGGAAAACATTCTAAACATTTATGCTTCAAAATGCTTGAATACAGTTCAAAAATGCATAGAGTGAAACGGCAAGAAGAAAAGGGATGAATCTACAATTACGGGTGAATATTTCAATATCCATTTAAAATATTTCATAGGATAACTAAAAAATATAAGGATATAAATGATTTGAATGAAATGGTCAATCAGTTTTACCAAAGTGTTATTTTAATTTATCAAGAAGCAGTAGAAAATATGCATATTTTTATTGCCCATGAGACATTTACCAAGACAGACCAAACATTAAAATAATACAGGTGATACAACACATGGGTTCTAACCACAGTGGAATTAAATTATATGTCAATCAGCAAAAGGTTTCTATAAAAGTCTCAAAATGTTGGTGAGTAAATAAGATACTTCTAAATAGCTCATGAGACAATAAAGAGAAGACAAAGGAGAAATTAAAAAGGATTTGAAACTGAATGAAAATGATAAAACCACATGAGAAATTAGTTGGAAGTCACTGTAGAAAGCTACAAATCTCATCTGATAAATGACTCATATGCCCAAGATTACATAAATGATTTTCAAAACTCAATTACATTTAACAAAACATGGGGGAAAAAAGTTTGAGTAGGCATTTCATGAAAAACACAAAGATGGCAAATAAGCACAAGAAGACATGCTTAACATCTTAGTCAGTCAGTCAGTCAGTTCAGTTCAGTCTCTCAGTCGTGTCCGACTCTCTGCGACCCCATGAATCGCAGCACGCCAGGCCTCCCTGTCCATCACCAACTCCCGGAGTTCACTCAGACTCATGTCCATTGAGTCAATGATGCCATCCAGCCATCTCATCCTCTGTCGTCCCCTTCTCCTCCTGCCCCCAACACCCACCCCCAGCATCAGAGTCTTTTCCAATGAGTCAACTCTTCACATGAGGTGGCCAAAGTGCTGGAGTTTCAGCTTCAGCATCATTCCCTCCAAAGAACACCCAGGGCTGATCTCCTTCAGAATGGACTGGTTGGATCGCCTTGCAGTCCAAGGGACTCTCAAGAGTCTTCTCCAACGCATATTACAATCACAACGAGATACAAGTAGATGTCTGCTACAATGACTACAATTTAAAAAGTGACCATCCCTTTTAGTGATATTTGGGGGGACCAGAAACACTTATCTATAGCTGATTTACAGGTTGTTGTTGTTTAGATGCTAAGTTGTGCCTGATTTTTTGTGATCCCGTGGATTGGAGCACCCCAGGTTTCCCTGTCCTTCACTATCTCCCAGAATTTGCTCACATTCATGTCCATTGAGTCAGTGATGCTATCTAACCATCCTCTGCTGCCACCCTTCTCCTTTTGCCTTCAATCACTTTGCAGTGCAGTTTAGCAGTTTAGTAAAAAGTAACACATACACTTACCATTACATCACTTCACTCCTATATATTTCTGGGAGAGAAAATAAGCATGTGTCCTTACAAAGTTGTAAACTTGAATTTCCAAAAGAATTTGCTTGTAATACCCCAAAACTCTATATCACTCAAAAATCGATCAGTAGGATGAATAAACAAATTGCTATTGATCTATATAATATATTGTTAACTAGAAAATTAAAAAAAAAAAAACTAATTGACTATTGATGCATGCTACAACATGGGTGACTCTCAAAATAATTATCCCAGTGAAAGATGTCGAACAAGAGTCACTGATGTTTACCTTGGGAAGAAGGGCTGGTATACCCAAAATTTTTATCATACTGATGCTTCTACAAATGATTATGCTAAAACTCAAATTTTATACTTTCAATATTTTCAATTTCCTATCAATTATGCCTGAATAAAGCTGTCTGAAAGAGAAAAAAAGTTGAAATTTATGCTGAAAATCAGTATTCTAATTGAGAGTCTATGGCTTCCTTGATAAAATTATGACTCTAGTCAAGTGACTTACTACTCACGTACTTCAGTTTTCTCATCCATAGAATAAGCCAAACAATAGTTATCCTGCATTTGGATATCATATAAGGAAAACATTTAATACAGGGTGTTAAGGTTCAAGATGTACCAGGTTTCACCATCCTAGATGTTTCAAATCCATATCCTCTCCATCTCAAACTTCTGGCTAGAAGAAATGCATCACTTGATTAAGTATGAGACATTTCTAGAGTTGTTTCTATTTTAATGATACCCTCAAATATAATACACATGGCTTTTTTTTTCAAAATGGATCTGGGATTACAATTGTAATTTGTTAAAATCCTTATATCCAGTGGGAAAAAAGGAAATTTTACACAAAAATCTTCTTCATCAAGTCTAAGAGCCAACAGTAGTCATATGTATGCTGATTTCCTATCAATATTTATAAACGAAGCGTGTATTTTACAGATTAAAAACTCACTAATATATATCTGTTTGCATGCATGAATGACTGACAACATCACTTTTTGTGCTTTTTATCATGATTTGATCACTAGAAATCAAAACATCCTTAGTAAACAGGGTTCGGCAGAATGTGGCTAATCTAAACATCTTTGAAACCTTTAGTGAGCGTGCATGTCGTGAATGTGAAATTTCTGGAAACTGAATCTCTAGCCTGCTGGAGCAATGGTGGGACAGATGGCCAGTGGTTACATAAGGCAATAGTTGAAGAATTTGCCTCTCAGCAACCATCTTCAAGCTAAGAGTAAGCATCTGGTGGGTATGCACGAGGTATTAAGTGGACCACAGATCTGGGAGGAGAGCCACTTGGCTGCTCTGAGTTATGCAGGCTTTCTTAAAGACAGCACCATATGGATCTATATTGGGAGAAGGGTAGCTCAAATGGAAACTGAAGAGAGAAACAAGCTAAAGTAAATGAGAAACAGAAGTTCAGTAGATTTGTGAAGAGCTAAAATCAGAGGGCTAAACTTGAGTTCATAGTTTTTTTCCATTTATTACACAACTTACTTCATGACATTTCTCTGCCAAGGCAGTGCCATTTAAGGACTGACATAGTGTGATTCATATATTCCTACACACGGAGCTATTTTCTGATCATGCTGTGTATCAGGGTCCATTTGTACACTTAGTTCTCTACATACGTGAGTCACTCCAAGATCAATCCTGTTGTTAACAGTCTTTCCTTGACAGAAGACGAGGTCCCATTTTTGTTAAGAACAATGCTTGGCAATCAAAATAACATGCTTCAGATGGGCAAGTCGTCAAGAAACACGTGTAACGCTTGGCCTGATTCAAATGCCTGTTTGGAGTTTACTGGAGAGAGCGTTTCCACATTCTTTTAATTTCTTCTCAGTAAAGTTTTACTGAGCACTTACTATATGTGGGCGAGGAGATGAAAACGCGAAACTGAACAAGAAGGTTTTACCTCTAGGAGGCACTTAAGACAGAGAAACATCTAAAGACACTTATCTGACATGGTGGTGGTGAATTCAATAATGATGGTATGTATATAATACTGGAGAAGCAGATTGAGGCCAGTCTTCCTGTTGTAAGCCTCTTTCCTTAAGAGATAAACTTCTAAATCTCCTTCTCAAAAGATGTAAGACATTTTTCCTTGTTCTGACTGCCTAGCCCGCTGCAGGCTAGTTTTCTTTATAAACCCTTCTTGAGGAAGAAGTACCATAAAGATGGAGAGGGCCATTGAGAGGAAAAGATTGACTCCTGTTCCCCTCAATGCACTTGCATCATCCCTGCCCACCCCCAGAGCTCACTTCATAGCACCGCTACACAACGGAAATACAACTCAGCCACACAGGGAACTTTAAATTGTCTAGAAGCCACATTCAACAAGGGAAAAGAAATGAGAAAAATTAATTCTAATAATAAGTTCCATTTAACCTAATATATCTAAAATGGGGCTTGCCTGGTGGCTCAGTGGTAAAGAATCTGCCTGCCAATGCAGGAGACACAGGTTTGATCCCTGGGTTAGGAAGATCCCCTGGAATAGGGGTACCCACTCCAGTATTCTTGCCTGGGAAATCCCATGGAGGGAGGAGCCTGGTGGGCTACAGTCCATGAAAGTGAAAGTGTCAGTCTCTCATTCATGTCCAATTCTTTGTGACCCCATGGGCTCTAAACAGAGTATTCTGAGTATTCACTGGGCAGGGTTGCCATTCCCTTCTCTAAGAGATCTTCCTGACCCAGGGAACAAACTTGTGTCTCCTGCATTGCAGGCAGATTCTTTACTATCTGAGCCATCAGGCATCCCATTGACGGAGGAGCCTGGTGGGCTACAGTCAATTGGGGGTCACAAAAGAGTCACACACAACTTAGAGATTAAAACGACAACAATATCTGATGGTCTCATTTCAATACATCCTAAATACAAAATTATCAGGGAGATATTTTGCCTTCGATTTTTTTATGCTGTGTTTAAAATATGGTGTGGATCTCAAAACTGCAGCCCTTCTCAATTTGGAATCACATCCAAGTGTCCGATATCCACGCTCTCACAGTAAAGAATCCACCTGCAATGCAGGAGAAGCAGGAGACACGAGTTCGATCCCTGGGTCCGGAAGCTCCCCTGCAGGAAGGCATGGCAACCCGCTATAGCATTCTTGCCAGGAAAATCCCATGGACAGGGGAGCCTGGGGCTAAGGTCCAAGTACTCAAAGAGTTGGACACAACTGAAGCAGCTGAGCACATACACATGCACAGAGGAAAAAAGCAGGAAGAACATTTTTGAGGCTCACCCAGCTTTACCTCCCACGCTATTTGTCCTCTCCCAGTGCTCCCTCCAAGCCTCTTTGAGCCTCTGCCTGCAAGTGACATGGGGACATTGTACATCTATACGGAGATACACATGCCAACAAATGCCTACGGCTCCCCGTGCTCTGGTCGTTTGCACTTTCAGGGCTTGTAAAGTTCTTAGAAATTGCATTGACCATGTGTCAGTGAGTCATTCATTTTGAAAATTTTCTGAAATCATACCATCTTTTAACATATTTACTCTAAGTTCAGGTGGGTCTCATTTTGAGAGGGACAGAAGTGGGGAATCTGAACAAACAGAAGGCTCTCTTTGAGTTTGCAGAGTGATCATAAGCTCACCATGGGAAAATGCCACGCTGAAGATATCGGAGCATCTGCAGTGTCCATATTTTCTGGACTCGCCTTTCATCTCGGAGATGAGCTGTGCTTTCTGTTCTTTGATGCTTGTTATTGGTATTCAGCACAGGGCTGCCACGTGGGACTTGCCAATGAGAATTAAACTTGAAGATCCACTAGCTACCTGCTCCCTTGGGGCATTCTGAAATTTTCTCTCAGCACAACAGGGCACAAAGAGGGTGGCATTGTCAGCTGAGAATTTATTAACCAAAATTCAAAGCCCCAGTAAACAGTGCTCAGCAGCCCCCCTCAGTCAGGACATCCAGTGGGGGAGTTCTGGACAAACGCACGTGGGCTTCTGCAGGGAAATGGAAGCTTGAGATCTTACTTCCCACAGTTTGCCCTGCATCTGTTTACGTGCTGTTCTCAGAGATGCTTCAGACTAGAAGGAACCCTGAAGGCTCAGCATGTGAGCCTTTTTAGATGGGAGAAACATGTCTGACTCTTTGAGACCCCATGGACTGTAGCACACCAGGCTTCCCTGTCCTTCACTATCTCCTGGAGTTTGCTCAAACTCATGCCCATTAAGGTGGTGACACCATCCAATCATCTCCTCTGCCACCCCCTTCTCCTCCTGCCCTCAATCTTTTCTAGCATCAAGGTCTTCTCCAATGAGTCAGCTCTTTGCATCAGGTGACCAAAGTACTGGAGCTTCAGCTTCAGCATCAGTCCTTCCAATGAATATTCAGGGTTGATTTTTTTTTTAGGATGGGCCGGTTTGATCTCCTTGCAGTCCAAGGGACTCTCAAGAGTCTTCTCCAGTGCCACAGTTTGAAAGCATCAATTCTTTGGAGCTCAGCTTTCTTTATAGTCCAACTCTCACATCCATACACGACTACTGAAAAAACCATAGCTTTGAATACATGGACATTATAATTTCCATTCAATATTCAAAGGACCTAGGCAGCCCCACATGTCATTTTGATTTTAGGTACTTAAAGATTTTGTTTTCATTTTTTCTTTTATATTGGAAGATAGTTGATGTTTTATTGGAGTATAATTACTTCACACTGTTGTGTTGGTTTCTGCTGGGAAGCGTGAATCAGCTCTGTGTACACATATATCCCTTCCCTCTTGTACCTCCATTCCACTCACCCTTATCCCACTCTTCTGGGTCATCACAGAGGGTGGAGCTGAGCAACCTGTGCTGTACAGAAGCTTCCATCTCTGTCTGTTTTACACACAGTACTGCAGGTGTGTGAGTCCTGCTTTCCAATGTGTCTCACCCTCCTCTTTCTCCCACTCCCACTGTGGCCAAGTGTCCATTCTCATCTGCATCTGCATCCCCGCCCAGCAAATAGGTTCTTCCGTAGGTACTTAAGGTGCTTCTGAAGTGATTCAGAGGTAAAGAATCCGTCTGCCAATGCAGGAGACCAGGGAGATGCTGTTTCAATCCCCAGGCCACTCCAGTATTGGACTTGGCAACCCACTCCAGTATTCTTGCCTGGAAAATGCCAAGGACAGAGGAGCCTGGTGGGCTGCAGTCCATGGGGTCACAGAAAATCTGAGAAGACTGAGCAACTGAGCACGCACGCATGTAGGTACTTGAAGGTTAATGTTCAAGGAGCATAGCATCCAAGAAGGAAAGAACATACTGTCTACGGAATAAGAGCCTTCTAGAATATTCATATTTGTTTTAGAGAGATGTGGTTTAATTATACTATATAGAACAATTGAGGCCAACACCATCTAGAAAGAGACATCAGGCAAAGAGCTCTGGTACTGGTAACAGGCTATATTCCAAATAAGACACGCATGGCTACTAACACTTTACTGTTGAAAAAAAGAAATGTTATAAAGGAAAAGTAGACAAAAAAAATCTAATGGTCTATAAGGATACAGAACTTCCCTCTGTTGCCCTCATACTTGTAACAAAATACGTTTTTAATTTATAATTTTAATAGGAAAGTACAAAGATATCTTTATCATTTACATACATATATACAAACATATGTTTTGATATATTTAACTGAAGGCTTGTTAGATGTGGGTTATGAATAGAATGAGTAGTTTATAAAATATCTGTTTTTCTAAACTGGAGATTAGAAGTGGATTGTCTTAAATTTGCATGAGGAGTCATATAGGTTTACATACATTGTTCATGGTGGCAAAGGACAATATTTACTTTCTTAACTCTAAGAGAAGTGTGACTACCGTGTCTCCTTCTTAACACCAATGACCACACTTTTGTAAAGTGATTTTAGTGTAGGAGGATCCAGAAGTCTTAGATGAGAAGGAATTCATTCCCAGGCTGCATTACCCTACCCTCCACTCTAACCAAAATTTTAATCCCTGAAACACTGAGGCATCATCACCAGAGGACTTCAAGCACCAAAGTGCAATGTGTTGCAGGAATTCAGTAAGACACAACAAAGTATGGGAATGAATGAAGTCAACATTTCAGAAATGATTTCACACAATGAGAGAATTCATCAAGTGATCTTCTTGAAAGAAGGCACATGGAGGGGCTTCCCTGGGGTCCAGCAGTTAAGACTCTGTGTTTCCATTGCAGGGGGCACAGGTTCGATCCTCGGTCAGGGAACTAAAATCCTGCATGCCACAAAGCACAGCCAAATAAATAACAGAGTTGAGAATCATCAGAGCATTTTAAATACAAATAAATAAATAAGGAGAAGGCACACAGAATCCTATCATGACTCTTATCAGAGTATCCTGGCTTTAGCTTAACCAGCCTCTGCCTTGGGTAAGTCACTTCATGATTGAGAAATTCAATATTTCCTCACATGTAAAGTGGTCAGAATAATAGCTTCCACATATTGAATATATTCCATGATTCTTTTCTCATGTTTGATACTTTATGTACCATATCTTTTATTCTTTCATGAACTAGTTGCAGCTGTTAACTCCACTTTATAAATCAGATTCACAAAGGTTAAATGATTGATCCAAGTCCAAAGTACTCTGAAGTGGCAGAGCCAGAATTCAAATCTATGCACTTGCAAATTTTCTATATTATATTTAGCTTATTGAATCCAAAAGAGTATCATTGCAGCATGGCATGTTAACCAAGCTTCAATTCAAGTACAGATGGCAGATTACCACAATACTGAATGTATCATTTTCTTACCATTCTCCAAAACAGATTTAATCTCCATGACTTTGGTTATTCACACTCCATCTGCTTAGGCACCCAGCTTCACCAAATCCAGATTTTTATAGAATCTTACAGATTTTGAAGGACTTTGTGTTTTGTGTGTGTCTGTGTGCCTAGTTTCTCAGTTGGGTCTGACTCCTTGCGACCCTGTGGACTGTAGCCCGCCAGCCTCCTCTGTCCATGGGGATTCTCCAGGCAAGAACACTAGAGGGCTGCCACCCCCTTCTCCAGGGGATCTTCCCAACCAGAGGATCAGACCCAGGTCTCCAGCATTGCATGAGGATTCTTTACTGTCTGAACCACCAGGGAAGCTCCAGAATATTGGAGTGGGTAGTCTATCCTTCTTCCAGGGGGATTTTTGGACCCAGGAATCTAACTGGGGTCTCCTGCATTGAAGGCAGATTCTTTACCATCTTAGCCACCAAGGAAGCCCTTTAGCCTCAATCAAAACTCCAAAGATAACCTCTGGTATGAATTTATGCCTTTCTATGTCATTCTCATTGAATTTTGTAGCTCTTTACCATGCATATTTAACCTAGATTTTTTGCTTGCTCTATAATTGTTTTTGCATTCGTCAGGGTCACCTACTAGACTGTGAGCAATTGGCAGCCACAGAGTGGGCCCCGTTGATCTATGTTTCCTTATACAATCCCCGGTATAACATCATATAGTGGGTAATCTGTTGACTGTCAAAGGAATCAAACCAAATTGCCAGATAAGGAAAAAACAGTAATGCATATTTGAAAAATGACCCAATTTTAGTGTATGTTATTTGTTTGATATTATAATGCTTAGATTTAGATGATACTTTAAGGCTGGTATGCATGGTAATGCCAAATATTTTCTCATATATTAATATTTATCTTCTAAGACACAATGAAAAGAGGCTACAAATAAAGATATTTAAGGATTCTACTGCTAGTGTCCAAATATGCATTTGAAAATCCATTATTTATGTGCTTCATAAGTGCATGTATATTTATTTTGCTAACCTCCTCATAACTTTATCATCTGAAATGACATTTTGTGATGGCTACGTTATGCTAGGTGATAGAAATGACATCTATGGAAGGTAATTTCAAATGGATCAAGCCATCTGCACATTAAGAAATGAATACAGAGATAAGAAGCAACAAATCAGTAAATAGCTTATTCTTCCTCCTCACTCAAAGGAATGTCATAATTTTTATGGGCTTTGACTATAAACATTATGAATAATCGCATACAATCCTTGTTATGGAGCCAAATAAAAAGGTAAAAAAGATTTTCCAATCAATAAGAAACAGTGAATCAAGCAAATGTAATGGCATTTTGATATCAAGTGTACCTTAAATTGTCTTTTTATTTAAAACTCACAGCACTCTTTCCTACAAGCATTCATTGAAGATATACTTTTGCTTTTTCATTAAATCAAGATGGCTCTTTTATACCAGAATTTGGGCTTGTTTAGATTAAGGAAGAGAAGCATAAACTATTTTAGAGTTGACTTGTAATCGTATAATGGGCATCAACACAGTGGAAAAACAGATCTAAGCACATGATAATAAAATCACTTTAATTTTCACATGGTTTTAATACCATAGATAAAAATAAAACAGAGCTGATAAAACGCAAAATATTGTTAATGGACCAAGGAGTATCTATTATCTTTCCAGTTACAGATGGCCATTGTTATAACTATGGACACATTTCCGCTTTCTTGCATTTGTGTGGGTATGTATGATTTCCATGCAGCATTGAAAGAAAAGAGTCCTGTGGTAATCAGAGTACTATTTGGCATAGTACTCCAGATTTGTAATTTTTTTTCATATTTCCAAATTATGTTTACAGTATTTTTATAGTAGATTTGAGGAAGTATTTTTAATATATCTACATCTTTCTGTAACAATATTTCTAAATATCTAAACTGTTTATTTTAATTTTTGGTGTTGTTAGGATTATTTTTATCCTCATGTCCTTCCATTAGTCTTTGCTATGAGGTAAAAGAAACAATATTTTGTATATTTTTATGTACTCAATTATTTTACTAAATTTTCTTTTCATATGCTATTATCTTTCCTTATTTTTTCTTCAATTATTTGTCACCGTTTGTTGTTTTAAGTAGACACACAGGCACAGAGCTTTAAAAGTCAAATCATTTCACATGATTATGGAGAACGTGTTCTCTCTTCTCTCACAGAAGTAATCTCTTTGAAGAATTTTCTCATCTGTGTCAGGCATTTAACTCCATAACTCACTATCATTTGTATACCACTCTTTGATTTTTCAGTTTTGGGCATGACCTAAGGTTTTCAAATTGTAGAAAGTGAGAATTTGGCTCTGTCCCATTTATGACACAATTAACCCGCTTTTTCTTCTCCGCATCCACACCAGTTTGGCTGGACCCTATGCCATGTTTACGTAGTGACTCTCTATGCAGCATGTGAGGCAAGACAGGCCTGTTCTAAGATCACATGTCTCTTCTATCCCTTTGTTTTCCCTGTAGTTAATAATAGTATCATAATTGTATGTATTTAACTTTTATTTGTGTTCCATTAAATTAACTCCTAGCACTCACCACCTTTGAGTAAGTTCAGAAACGTGAGCATTTCCTTTCTCTTCTACATACTCTGCTAAAGGTATCTCATATCTTCCTCATCCTTTCTTTTCTCCTTCTTTTTTTTTTGGCTGGACTCCATCTTGAGAAAACAGGTGGAAATTTGAGGAAAGTCATGTATGAAACTATTTTTTGTAGACTCATGCTTAATTGACTGCTATTGAATCAGTGTTGAGAACTCCTTTTCTTCTGTAAGACTCTTTCTTTTAAAGGCATTATTTCCTATCTGTTTAGTTTCAAATTTTGATCTTAAGACATTGATTCTTAGTTATGTTAATATTTTCTCCTGAAGCCTGTAGGCATTATCTTTGTTCCCACTGAACTGAAGTTGGGAATAATGGCCTTGTTATAAATCTATTTTCATTAATTGTCTGGGAACGAGGTGACCCTAGTTGTCAGACAATTCATGTCCTTCAATTTGGAGAAATTTCCTGGACTTATTGCTTTGATAATTTCTTCACCTCAATTTTCTCTATCCTTTTTGTGAAGCTCCAATTTGAGATTTGAGGGTCTAGTGGAATGATTCTTTAAAATTTAATCATTTCTTTCTCATTTCATCTTTTTGGTCTTTTTATTACACTCTCTGTATTGTTACTTCAACCTTAACTTCCAGTCATTTTCCTTTAAAAAAAAAAATGGACTATAGTTATTTTGCAATGGTCATTCTTTATTTTCAAAATGTTGTTTTTATCCTATTTAAAAACACTGATGACTAACTTATCTAAGAACATTTTCTATTTTCATCTTACTGTTCCCTCTTAGTTATGTGAATGAGTGTCTGTGTGTGTGTGTGTGTGTGTGTGTGTGTGTGTGTGTGTGTGTGTCTATGTATTTAGGAAGCTGTGAGGTTGCTTTTTGAAATTGTACTTGGTAAACAACAGCCACAGTAAAAGAACTGCAATGTTTTTGCATTCATTTTACTTTGCTAAGCAGAAAACTGAGGATAGGCAAAAATGAACTGTCTCCTTACCTTGTTTGTATGTAAAATAAAATATTTCTATGTAAAAACTAAAATATATGAGTAGGTTCATTATTTTCAATTGAGCTTTATAAGCATTGAAATTAGCAGAAATTAATCTAGAAATCAGAAAGTGATTTTTCAAAATCTAGCATTTGAGGAGTGCCAGTGGAACTAAAAAGCCTCTTGATGAAAGTGAAAGTGGAGAGTGAAAAAGTTGGCCTAAAGCTCAACATTCAGAAAACGAAGATCATGGCATCCGGTCCCATCACTTCCCGGGAAATAGATGGGGAAACAGTGGAAACAGTGTCAGACTTTATTTTTGGGGGCTCCAAAATCACTGCAGATGGTGACTGCAGCCATGAAATTAAAAGACGTTTACTCCTTGGAAGAAAAGTTATGGCCAACCTAGATAGCATATTCAAAAGCAGAGACATTACTTTGCCGACTAAGGTCCGTCTAGTCAAGGCTATGGTTTTTCCTGTGGTCATGTATGGATGTGAGAGTTGGACTGTGAAGAAAGCTGAGTGCTGAAGAATTGATGCTTTTGAACTGTGGTGTTGGAGAAGACTCTTGAGAGTCCCTTGGACTGCAAGGAGATCCAACCAGTCCATTCTGAAGGAGATCAGCCCTGGGATTTCTTTGGAAGGAGTGATGCTAAAGCTGAAGCTCCAATACTTTGGCCACCTCATGCGAAGAGTTAACTCATTGGAAAAGACTCTGATGCTGGGAGGGGTTGGGGGCAGGGGGATAAGGGGACGACAGAGGATGAGATGGCTGGATGGCATCACTGACTCGATGGACGTGAGTCTGAGTGAACTCCGGGATATGGTGATGGACAGGGAGGCCTGGCGTGCTGTGATTCATGGGGTCACAAAGAGTTGGACATGACTGAGTGACTGAAATGAACTGAGTGATTTACATTGCAATTTTCAAGCCCATATAGATTTATTTTATTATTTTATTTCATTTCATTTTATTTCCTGGGGAGGGAAAGTTGAAATGTGTCATGCACTATATTGGCTCACAGAATCCCTACTCTGAACTTGTTTGCCGATAATTTGAACATAGCTATTTCTTTGAATGTTTCAACCATATTGTCAGAATAGCATTTAATCTTTAGCTTACATTTACTTGTTCTTAACATAGACTGTATTGGTAGCTTTCATTTTATGCGTATATATGATTAATTATATGTATTTCCCCATGATTTTGAAAAAAAAAAATTTCCACGTCTATAATAGTGGAAAGATAAAAACCTCTTGTAAGGAAACAAGAAGATAGAAAAGGCATTTAATTACAGGCTAACATTGCTGCTTTAAAGCATGTGAAGCTTGCTTCAAGTGAAGATGTTTTTATTTTGAGAGATTTTTCTATGTGTATTTATAGACTTTAATGAAACTATTTTAATATTTCTCATTTAATGATGATTAATGTTTGCTAACAGATATTCTACTTTAAACAGAAAAAGATCAAAGGGCTTAACTGGGTGGCACTAGTAGTAAATAACCCACCTGCCAGTGCAGAAGACATAGAGACACAAGTGTGATCTCCTGAAGAAGGAAATGGCAACCCACTCCAGTATTCTTGCTTGGAACATTCCATGGACAGAGGAATCTAGCAGGCTACAGTCCATGGAGTTGTGAAGGGTGAGACATAACTGAAGTGACTGAGAATGCAAAGCATTAAAATTTCTCGTAAAAGAACAACCATTGCAAAAATGTTTTTAAAGATGTCTTACCCACATTTCGGGAAACAGAAAGACATTACAATACTATCCATGCTCAGAAATGACCAGAGAAGGGAGTCCCAACCTCTTCTCATTATCCTTTAGCATAAAATTTTCTTGATGGCTCAGCATATAATCAGTTTTATCAAATGACCCACGTAATCTTGAAAACTGCACATCTCTGATTGGGACTAAATAATCTATTCATTCAGAAAACTAAGATCATGCCATCTGGTCCAATCACTTCATGGGAAATAGATGGGGAAACAGTGTCAGACTTCATTTTTGGTGGCTCCCAAATCACTGCAGATGGTGATTGCAGCCATGAAGTTAAAAAACACTTACTCCTTGGAAGGAAAACTATGACCAATATAGATAGCATATTAAAAAGCAGAGATGTTGCTTTGCCAACAAATGTCTGTCTAGTCAAGGCTATGGTTTTTCCTGTGGTCATGTATGGATGTGAGAGTTGGACTGTGAAGAAAGCTGAGTGCTGAAGAATTGATGCTTTTGAACTGTGGTGTTGGAGAAGACTTTCAAGAGTCCCTTGGACTGCAAGGAGATCCAACCAGTCTATCCTAATTGAGACCAGTCCTGGGTGTTCATTGGAAGGCCTGATGCTGAAGCTGAAACTCCAATACTTTGGCCACCTCATGCGAAGAGTTGACTCATTGGAAAAGGCTCTGATGCTGGGAGGGATTAGGGGCAGGAGGAGAAGGGGACGACAGAGGATGAGATGGCTGGATGGCATCAGTGACTCAATGGACGCGAGTCTGAGTGAACTCCAGGAGTTGGTGATGAACAGGGAGGCCTGGCGTGCTGTGATTCATGGGGTGGCAAAGAGTCGGACACGACTGAGCGACTGAACTGAACTGAATTGAATCTATTCATGCTCAGCATGTTATTAATGTCATTTCATGGTCTCACAATCTTACCAATCTAATTAGTTTCTGAGGTAGGTGTGATTAAAAACCCCTCACTCCCATATACATTTGCCTAATTCTCTTTGTAGTTATTCTATTTTGTGCTTCATCTATCTTGGGGCTGTATTATTATGTACATACAAATTATCCATGTTGAATTGCCCCTTCAGCTTCATGACATTTCCCCTTTATCTCTAATAATATTTTTGCCTTAAACCACAGTTTTTCTAATTTTCCCAGAAAAATGCCACTTTATTTTTGTGTTTGTATGCTGCATTTTTTTGTCTTTATGATTCCAAAAGTTCCACATTCTAATGCTGAATATCTGTCTTTTGTAAGCAAAATAGTTGTTTCTGTTTTTGTCCTATTTTACCTTGTTTTCCCCTAACCTGACAATGTTTGCCATTCATTGCAATATTTGGCCCCTTTACATATAAACTAAATATTAACATATTTGGTGTCATCTAGCATCTAATTATTTGCTGTCATCTTATTATATTACTGGAATTGCCTGTTCTGTGTCTTTCCTCTTTTGCCTTTTCAGTTTGAGTAAGCACATAATGTTGTACCACAACTTATATGTACATTTCATATCTTCTTGATCTTAATTCTCCCTCTGTCCACTACTGAAGCAAACAACTTGGCTTCATGCATGTATGACTTGATAGAACCTTGATTCAAAGATCTGCTTCATTCTTCTTCCTGCCTGGAGACTCAGATATCCTGCAAAAGCAACCTGGAAACAGGGATTACTTAAACCCCACAGGGCTGTTTGACCACTGACATAAAATGTTTCCCCAAATGTTCTCTCATGGATGCCTATCTTGGTTGTTATACCAAGAAGACAACACAGACTAGTCAGTTTTGGATGTGGGTGAAAAAAAAAAAATCTACACTGAATGGTGGAAGGTGACGATAGATTGATATAAATTCTTCTAAATTTGTAGTAACCAAGACATGGAAACAAGCCAAATGTTCAATGACAGATGAATGGATGAATGTCCATGGTACATATGGACAACGGAATACTACTCGGCCAGAAAAAGAATGAAATAACACTGTTTGCAGCAGAATGAATGGATCCAGAGATTATCATACTAAGTGAAGTAAGCAAGACAGGCAAAGACAAATACGTAATAACACTTGTATGTGGAATCTAAAATAAAAGATACAAACAAACTTATTTACATAACAAATATGGCCTCACAGACATAGAGAACAAACTTATGGTTGCCAAAGCAGAAAGGAGAGGAATAAACCAGGAGTTTGGGATGAGCAAATACACATAGTTCATTTCAGTTCAGTCGCTCAGTCGTGTCCGACTCTTTGAGACCCCATGAATTGCAGCACACCAGGCCTCGCTGTCCATCACCAACTCCTGGAGTTCACCCAAACTCTTGTCCATTGAGTCGGTGATGCCATCCAGCCATCTCATCCTCTGTCGTCCCCTTCACCTCCTGCCCCTAATCCCTCCCAGCATCAGAGTCTTTTCCAATGAGTCAACTCTTCGCATGAAATGGCCAAAGTATTGGAGTTTCAGCTTTAGCATCAGGCCTTCCAAAGAACATCCAGGACTGATCTCCTTTAGAATGGACTGGTTAGATCTCCTTGCAGTCCAAGGGACTCTTGAGAGTCTTCTTCAACACCACAGTTCAAAAGCATCAATTCTTTGACACTCAGCTCTCTTCACAGTCCAACTTTCACATCCATACATGACCACAGGAAAAACCATAGCCTTGGCTAGATGGACCTTCGTTGGCAAAGTAATGTCTCTGCTTTTGAATATGCTATCTAGGTTGGTCATAACTTTCCTTCAAAGGAGTAAGTGTCTTTTAACTTCATGGCTGCAGTCACCATCTGCAGTGATTTTGGAGCCCAAAAATATAAAGTCTGACACTGTTTCCACTGTTTCCCCATCTATTTCCCATGAAGTGATGGGACCAGATGCCATGATCTTCGTTTTCTGAATGTTGAGCTTTAAGCCAACTTTTTCACTCTCCTCTTTCACTTTCATCAATAGGCTTTTTAGTTCCTCTTCACTTTCTGCCATAAGGGTGGTGTCATCTGCATATCTGAGGTTATTGATATTTCTCCCAGCAACCTTGATTCCATCTTGTGCTCCTTCCAGCCCAGCGTTTCTCATGATGTACTCTGCATAAAAGTTAAATAAGCAGGGTGACAATATACAGCCTTGACATACTCCATTTCCTATTTGGAACCAGTCGGTTGTTCCACGTCCAGTTCTAACTGTTGTTTCCTGACCTGCATATATGTTTCTCAAGAGGCAGGTCAGGTGGTCTGGTATTCCCATCTCTTCCAGAATTTTCCACAGTTGATTGTGATCCACACAGTCAAAGGCTTTGTCATAGTCAATAAAGCAGAAATAGATGTTTCTCTGGAACTCTCTTGCTTTTTCCATGATTCAGCAGATGTTGGCAATTTGATCTCTGGTTCCTCTACCTTTTCTAAAACCAGCTTGAACATCTGGAATTTCACGGTTCACGTATTGCTGAAGCCTGGCTTGGAGAATTTTGAGCATTACTTTACTAGTGTGTGAGATGAGTGCAATTGTGCGGTAGTTTGAACATTCTTTGGCAAATACACATATAATTAGATATAAAATACATAAACAAGAATCTATCTATAGCACAAGGAACTATACTCAATATTTTATAGTAATCTACAAAAGAAAAAAAATTCTGAAAAAGAATATGTGTGTATGTATATATACTCTAATTTAATAAAACATTCTTCTGAAAGAAGCTAGTAAATTATAGGTAGTATTGGTAGCAGTCTTACATCCAAAACAGAGAAGAAAAGATTTTTACTGTGTTTTCAACTAGTCAGCAAACCTCTTGACTTTTTCTCTGTAACTTCTGCCTCACATTTTAGAAATTTGAATGAGTATCGGCATATCTTGGCACCTAATATTACATAACTGTAATCTTATCATTGGGAAAACAATTGAGGAAAGACAGGGCATCTAACTGAACAAAACAAGACCACAACAAAAACTTAGTTAAAGCCAGAACTTCAAATGTCTTATTAATTTCTTAAACAAAGTATATAAAGTGAAAGTAAATGAGTTCATGTTACATTGACAAGCCACATCCAACTCTTTGCAACCACAGGAACAGTAGCTACTCTATTCATAGTTTTTCCCAGAGAAGAACACTGAAGTGGGTTGCCATTTCCTTCTCTAGGGGATCTTCCAGACCCAAGGACTGAACCTTTCTCTTGCGTTGGCAAGAAGATTGTTTGCTGCTGAGCTATTCAAATGTCTTATTAATTTCTTAAGCAAAGTATATAAAGTAAAAGAGAATGAGTTATTATATCATAAAAAGTGAAGTCTTTGAAAGGAGGCAGTACTAATGAATTCTTCCTGTATAATTCAATCAAAGAGAATTTGCTCTAACCACTATTTTATATTTACTCTATTATTGCATTTGAAAAGAGATATTAATATTGTTCAGATATTTAATTCTTTAATTAGATGTTGAAATTATCATGGATAGTTCTGTTCCCCATTGTTACTTCTATTCCTAGATTCTAGTGTTATACTTGGAGTTTAGCGCAAATTAAATGAATGCTGATTGAGGGAACAAATGAATTGATATTCTTAATCAATCAAATATTTTACATCAGATTGATTTTGCACTGAGTCTCAAAATTTAACATTACCTATTACTGAGAAGATAAGGCTGTATAATACTATGGCTATTATGCATTGAATAAAATAGAAAGCAAAACAAATCTTAAAATGGTAAAGCAAGTAAAAGTGAGGAAAATGTAAATGGGTCCTAGGAGAATAGCAGGGAAAGAAGAAATACTTGGAGGAAAAAAAATAACATTGTTTTGAGGGTTTCCTTGATGGCTCAGTGATAAAGAATCCACCTGCCAATGCAGGAGACACAGGTTTGATCCCTAGTCCAGGAAAATCCCATATACCATGGAGCAACTAAGCTCCATGCCACAACTACTAAGTACGTGCCACAACCACTGAGCCTGTGCTCTAGAGCCAAGGAGCTGCAGTCACAGAAGCCTGCATGCCTAGAGCCCCTGTTCTGCAATGAGAGAAGCCACCACAGTGAGAAACCCTTGCACCGCAACGGCAGGGATGCAACCGCTCGCCTCAGCTAGACAAAAGCCCATGCAGCACTGAAGACCCCGGGCAGCCACAAATAAACAGATAAAGGAAATGTTCTAAAAGTTACTTGGATAACTTTTCCCCCATATTAGTCATTTTGTGAGTCAGACAAATAAATATTGATAATTAAAAGAGCAAAATGTGTTCTTAAAAGGACTAAATGTTCATGTGCATCTAATTGACAAGTTTCTCACACATAATTAATTCATCAAACCTCTACTTAGATGTCAAAATTAATCAATTACTAATGGTAGCAATAAATCATTAAGTGACATTGATTGCATGAGACTAAAGTAAAAAAGCAAAAAAAAAATAAAGGGACATAGAAGCATGTTTTAAAAAAGCATGAAATAGCCAAGAAATATTGCAAAAATAACACAGGGATTGTCGAAGATAAAACACATCTTTACAAGTACTCTGTGTAATCTTTCTTTATCATCAAGTCTTTCTCACTAAAGGCTGGCATCTCAAGCTGTCTTGATAAAACCTAACTAAATCAAAACTCCATGTGGAAAAGCTTCTGGCATCTTTCTTTGAGCATTGAGAACTTTTCCTGTGCACAGCATCTGTTTCTGCCATTTTCGGAGGAAACAATATGATAAGAAATAGCACAATATTCTCCAAGATGATATTGAAGAGACACCAAACTCTCAAAGGAACTTTAAAAAATTTAATAAAGAATGACTAAGAAATGAAAGTGTTTGATATTTACATTTATTATCCTCACTTAAAAAGTATTCATGTTCAGCACCTGAAAATGATAAAAGTGTTGTTTCTCCTTAGCTAGGGAAAACTAACATATTTTAAGTAAGACTTTTAAAATTAGAATAAAAAGATGACTCTTTAAATCTCAAAATGAGTGGAATCTGCAGTCCCCGGTTCTACACTGTTTCCAGACTCAAAGAAACATCTGTGATTATTTTTGAACTACAAGGAAAGTCATCATGAAGAGAAAATAGTGTCAGCAAAGCCCTGTCCATCAAAAAAGAATAGTCTTCGTTTACAGACCATATTTAATTTTGATTGGAGAAAAATTAGTATTATCATTAACTGCTTTTATGTTAGTCATTTCCCTGTCTTGTCCATCAAACCAAGAAAAATTCCCATGTCTACCTCTGAAACTCACAAATAGGTAAGGCTTCTGACCTTGCCAAGCTCCGACATCATTGTCTCCCATTTGTCATTTGATCTGAGGTTGTCAGCAAACAGATGTCTCCTTTAGCCTAAGGCATCCTCAGGGTTGCTAGGGCAGCTGTTGCTATGACATTTGATGAAGGTATGGAAACTGAGGATAATGTGATTTGTAGGCCCATCCACAGTAAGTGCTTCAGCGTATAAGACCAGAGTGATGTGTTTCTTGCTAATTTGTTAATGCTTATTTTAAAAATTGTTTTTAGTTAAATGCAATTTCCTGTGCCAAACATGTTTTTTCCTTTAAAGTGCCTCCTGAGATAATTTACAAGGAGGTGACCTGTGCCTGGGAAATGCTTCTATTTAATGTCTGAACTCGAAATATAATTTGCTTGAGAGACCATCCAATAGTCTTGTGAATTTAAAGGCAAGTGTGTGCTAATTATCACTGTGTCCTCTCATGATGAATGCATATGTAAACAGGGGATAGTTTGTTGTACTAATATGAGCAAAGGGATTCTAATATGCTTTAGTGAACTTTGAAGTGTCAATAGAAATTTGGGGGTTGGGGGGAACACCTTTACTTAATGTTGAATTTCCTTTTGACATGTATAGCACCACATATACTTAACAAGCATTCCCAATGTGTACTCAATTGTGCTTCAAGAAAAGTAGTAAGTGTCCTGTTCCTTCCTTAAAAATCTTGCTCTTGCTTTGGAGGAAAGATTGAAAGCTAAAGGAGAAGAGGGCAGCAAAAGATGAGATGGTTAGATAGCATCACTAACTCAATGGAAAAAATCTGAGCAAACTGAGAGATGGTGAAGCACAGGGGAGCCTGACTTGCTGCAGTCATAAGGTCTCAAAGAGTCAGACAATACTCAATGACTGACAACAACAGCAGGTTGGGAAATGCAGATTAATTATGAATATAAAGCAGTATTTCAGGGTAATTTTATTTTTTGCTTCTATTAACAATAATTTATTATTTAGTATATTCACATGAGTAATTGAAATGGATGCTAGTTAAGCTCAGAAAGCATGGCCATGATACTAGTTAAAAACTGTAGTCTTATGATTGAATTTAGCATAGTTATTAGAGATCTATGGAAATGGGGGAAATGTGGAATTTGAAAGGAAGACAACATGAACTCAAATACTTTGATAAAGGCAAGTCCCTTGACCTCTTTGTCTTAATGAAAACTATCGTGAAAGATTATCATCACTGAAATTCACATTCATGAATCATCCAATGCCATGCCTCCTCTATAGGATATGCAGCAGTGTTACATATATAATAAATGATCACTACTATGATTATTTTCATACTTAAGTATGAAAATTCTTAAGTGGCAACCCACTCCAGTACTCTTGACAGGAGGATTCCATGGACAGAGGAGCGGGACAGGCTGCATTCCATGGAATAACAAAGAGCTGGACACGACTGTGCGACTTTCACTTTCACTGATTATTTTCACACTAAGGCTACAGAATCCCAAGAAGAAAAGTGTGTGTTTATGCACATGTGTGTATTTTGTGCATGTAATGAATAAGTAGAAACACTTACTGTGTTTAATAAACTTACTTAAGTTCTCATGCAAAAATTTAATAAATAAAATTAATTTTATTTAACAAAATTAATAAAATTAATTATATTTAATAAATACAATTTTTAATTAAAAATAAAATTTTAGTACTCCTAGGTTAAAATAGGCAAACTTCTGGCTCTTTCCTTATAGTAAATTACTGATGCATCTTATATCTATTGCAAATATTCTTCTCTTAATTCTACATGGGTCAAAGTAATGGAAAGATTATTCTTAAGTCTTTGTAATAGACAGATAAGAGAATCACTGAAATATTGCCCTTCTGTGTAGCAGGTCTCATGATGCTTTACAAATATAGTCACAAAAATGTTATTTCATTTAATAGCAAATAGTTGCTGTTTAGTCACCAAGTCATGTCTGACTCTTGCAACCCCATGGACTGTAGCCTGCCATGATCCTCTGTCTATGGGATTTTTTTTAAAACTTTTTTTAAAAGGGCTAATTGAATGACAATTTGAGAACCACTGGCATACTCAGACAGTCCTCTTCCTTAAATGAATAAAGTTTGTTTTACCGCAATCTTTTTTTAATTTCCATCATGTGATCATCAAAACCTGTATTATTCTTTTCTGTAAACTAATTTTCCTCCAAATATCTGTTTAAACAGCTCTATATAAGTACTATGGGCTTAAAATAATTTATTATTTTAAATAATTAAATTAAACACATGCATTAAATAATTTATTTAAATATCCAGTTGCACATGACAGTTCTGACTGGTAATTTTGTTAAAGTTCAATCCAACGTGGGCAAAACAGTCACAAATTATCTAAACTGATCTAGTGAGAATAAAAACATGAATACTTTATAGGTATCAACGACAATTTTGTGAGTGGGGATAGGATGAGTAACCATGTAAACTGTTGTTTGACACCAAAAACTACTAAAGAAAATTACTTTCAATTAAAAACCCTTGTGATTAGTTGTTTGTCAGTTGCTTCATTTGCTATTATTTTCTCCCATTCAGAAGGCGGTCTTTTCACCTTGCTTATATTTTCCTTTGTTGTCCAGAAGCTTTTAATTTTAATTAGATCCCACTTCACACGAGTCAGAATGTCTGCGATCCAAAAATCTGCAAGCAATAAATGCTGGAGAGGGTGTGGAGAAAAGGGAACCCTCCTACACTGTTGGTGGGAATGCAAACTAGTACAGCCACTTTAGAGAACAGTGTGGAGATTCCTTAAAAAATTGCAAATAGAACTACCTTATGACCCAGCAATCCCACTGCTGGGCATACACACCGAGGAAACCAGAATTGAAAGAGACACATGTACCCCAATGTTCATCCCAGCACTGTTTATAATAGCCAGGACATGGAAACAACCTAGATGTCCATCAGCAGATGAATGGATAAGAAAGCTGTGGTACATATACACAATGGAGTATTACTCAGCCATTTAAAAGAATACATTTGAATCAGTTCTGATGAGATGGATGAAACTGGAGCCGATTATACAGAGTGAAGTAAGCCAGAAAGAAAAACACCAATACAGTATACTAACACATATATATGGAATTTAGAAAGATGGCAATGACGACCCTGTATGCAAGACAGCAAAAAAGACACAGATGTGTATAACGGACTTTTGGACTCAGAGGGAGAGGGAGAGGGTGGGATGATTTGGGAGAATGGCATTCTAACATGTATACTATCATGTAAGAATCGAATCACCAGTCTATGTCCGACGCAGGATACAGCATGCTTGGGGCTGGTGCATGGGGATGACCCAGAGAGATGTTATGGGGAGGGAGGTGGGAGGGGGGTTCATGTTTGGGAACGCATGTACACCCGTGGTGGATTCATGTCAATGTATGGCAAAACCAATACAGTATTGTAAAGTAAAATAAAGTAAAAATAAAAATTAAAAAAAATTAAAAAAATAAAAGTTTTTTTTAAAAAAAAAGAGTCTTCTCCAACACCACAGTTCAAAAGCATCAATTCTTTGGAACTCATCTTTCTTTACAGTCCAACTCTCACATCCATACGTGACCACCGGAAAAACCATAGCCTTGACTAGATGGATCTTTGTTGGCAAAGTATTATCTCTGCTTTTCAATATGCTATCTAGGTTGGTCATAGTACCACATCTTTATCTATTACTCTGTTGTGTAATGGTTATGTCCATGCTTGCTTACATGTCCTGGCTATTGTAAATAGTGGTGCTATTAAAAGTGAGATGCATGTTAAAAAAAAAAAAAACCCTTGTGAGCAAAAACAAAATCAGAAGGCACATTTTTAAATGGAAGCATTGGGCACTCTTTAAAAATGTATTCATTTAAATTCATTAGAATGTGTTCACATTTTGGCAGAAATAAAGGGGAAACGTTATAGAATTGGAATATATAAATAAATAAATTTTAGCAATTAAAAATTATAATAAAATTTTCCATACAATTGGCATGAACGAATTTTTTAAAGTTTTAATTAGACTTTATAGTGAGTGCATAAATGCTCAGTTATATCCACAGATTCGATCAAATCTCTAGCCAAGAACGTTAAGAATGCAATCTCATAAAGTTGAATACACATTGCATTAGTAATGTTTTTAGAACCTTACAAAGCAGTAATGAAGGAGTGGAAAGAAGAACGTTAATTCAGAACAAATTTGGCTGTAACAGTATTGTTATCTTGGAGGTAAGACTGCTTGAAAAATTGTGTTAATTTCTACTGAGAACAACAACCCAGGGACCGCATGCTTGGCATAGATTTCATGTCTGTTATGATAGTACACATCCGATTCACAACAACATTGGCAGCATTTAGTAATGTGGGCATTACATGACCCTTGATGTAATGAGGATAGAGAAAATGATGATGAACAACGTGGTGAGAAGTTTAATGGATAAACATCAGGAAAATGATTATAGCATCAATGAAAAAAATGCTTTAAATAATCTCTTATTGTTGAGAAGTGATATAAAACTCACCAAAAATGGCACAACAGAAATCTTAACAGATGGTAAGTCATCTTAATCAAGCAAATTAAGGGATCATACATTTAAAAAATAAAATAGTAGGTTATCTGACATGCACTGTAATTACATTGTATATATTGCTTTCAATAAACGTTAAAGGACAAATTAGCATTAGTTGCTCCAACTGCATTTCCAAATCTGCTTTTCAAGCTTATAATTAAAATCCTAAAGTATTACTGCCACAAATTAACAGTTTTAATGTAATGCAGACATTGTAATCATCAGCATTTCCTTGTTTTTTAAATGGATTGCCTCATGCAAATTTAGACCATATTCACCTCTGTAAACAGTAAATACTAATAGCCTTTTCTGACTGACATCTCTGCTGTAGACCATTCTCAACCAAGAAGAAAAGACTGACTCACAAGAGGAATGATGCAGTCCTTAATAGAATAACCAATGTCTGCCTCACCCCAAGTGTGACAGGCTTGGAATACAGTTGTTGAGAATCTTCTGCCTTACAAAAAGCGAAGGAGACAGCGCTATCTCATCTGGATCGTGCGTGCTATGATGTCACTTCATGGGAGTCCTCTAAGTCAGAAGATGAACCTAGAGGCTGCCAACTCCGAATTCCAACAAGATTCTGATATTCTCATTGAACACATGGACTCTGTTAATTCTCACAGCTTTCCAAGTGCTTTCTCTATTGTAGCAGCTGATGAGCAAATATACTTTAAGACCTTTATTATACATTTGGAGTCTTGTCAAATTCCACTTGAAAGCTATCGGTGTTTAACTGTACTGATGCAAAGTGCTGTTTGGTCCTGTCTGTCCTTACTTGTCTGTGTCACGTTGTAGGTATCATCCTAACTCAGTGGTTTGGTATTGAACAATTAAGGAAATACTGTAGTTAAAAAGTGTTATCACAATGAAGTTTCATTCAGTCAGGCTGACTGTATGAAGTTTGGGGTCATAAAATTTCCTCTTTAATTATTATATATCAATAAAGACTGTGAATAGGCAAATGAAAAATTATGTGTAAAGGCATGGTTTTTTCTTTAGTAGAAACAGCTAAGAAATCTTGTAAATTTTGGATTTATTTTAGCATTTGATAATAATCTAAGGAGTCAATGCTATGAAGGAACTACCACACACACACAGAATTATTCATATCATTATCAATGGTTCTTTGCATAGATTATTTTGCACAGAGGCGACTACAACTACAATGTATTTTTAATATCTGATACAGTTTTAGTTAAAATAATCTCAGTATGGGACACCCGGGTTGATCTGGTTTTAAGACTGCTTAATCATGGTCTAGAGGGAACAGGTTCAATTCCTGGTCAGGGAACTAAGATCCCATATGGTGTCTGGCATGGCCAAAAAAAAAAAAAAGAGGAAAGTAAAAATAATAATCTCAGTATAAATCAGCAGTAGCTTGTTTCCAGGATTTTTTGTTTTTCCATTTTATGATTGAAACCACAGGAAAAACAAATTATGAGCTTAATGAGACACTTAGAATTCTGAAGACAAAAATTGCAATTCTATTGTCAGCTGTATTTACCAATTTAGATATATTAATAATATAATGGTGTATAAAAAATAAACTCATCAGATTCATGCTAAGCCTTCTTATTTATGTACTCTCTTCATTGATAGTACCACTATTCTTATTCAACTCAGAGACATCTTTAATTTGTTAGTAATTACCCTATCCTTTAACACTGGGCTGGAACAAGCACAAGCTGGAATCAAGATTGCCAGGAGAAATATCAATAACCGCAGATATGCAGACAAAACCACCCCTATGGCAGAAAGTGAAGAGAAACTAAAGAGCCTCTTGATGAAAGTGAAAAAGGAGAGTGAAAAAATTGGCTTAAAGCTTAACATTCAGAAAACGAAGATCATGGCATCTGGTCCCATCACTTCATGGCAAATAGTTGGGGAAACAGTGGAAACAGTGTCAGACTTTATTTTTTTGGGCTCCAAAATCACTGCAGATGGTGATTGCAGCCATGAAATTAAAAGACACTTACCCCTTGGAAGAAAAGTTATGACCAACCTAGATAGCATATTCAAAAGCAGAGACATTACTTTGCCAACAAATGTCCATCTAGTCAAGGCTATGGTTTTTCCAGCAGTCATGTATGGATGTGGGAGTTGGACTGTGAAGAAAGCTGAATGCCGACGTATTGATGCTTTTGAACTGTGATGTTGGAGAAGACTCTTGAGAGTCTCTTGGACTGCAAGGAGATCCAACCAGTCCATTCTGAAGGAGATCAACCCTGGGATTTCTTTGGAAGGAATGATGCTAAAGCTGAAACTCCAGCACTTTGGCCACCTCATGCGAAGAGTTGATTCGTTGAAACAGACTGTGATGCTGGGAGGGATTGGGGGCAGGAGGAGAAGGGGACGACAGAGGATGAGATGGCTGGATGGCATCACTGACTCGATGGATGTGAGTCTGAGTGAACTCCGGGAGTTGGTGATGGACAGGGAGGCCTGGCGTGCTGCGATTCATGGGGTCACAAAGACTCGGACACCACTGAGTGACTGAGCTGAACTGACTGACTGACCCTATCCTTTTGAAAATGAAGGGGGATGATGGTGAAGATGATGATGATAAAGATGCTTCATTTATTGTGAAGGATTTTGGTGAGCATAAAGTGAGAAAAATGGAAGTGTCTTTTAATCTACAGAATGCATAGCACATCTAATGTATTAACTATTAGAAGCTGACGTTCTTCTCTTAATATAGTCTTATTTGAGGGTCACCAGATGAACTTAACTCCTATCTCAGCTATAGCATGTACCCATGTCTTTGTTAAAAATATTTCATAAATTTGAAACCCCCCACCAACAGTTGGACACAGCGGAGTGACTAATATTTTCACTTCTGTCCCAATATAAAAGGCTGCTGATCAACTTTTTCTTAGAAATAAACTCATGAAGTTGGAAAAATAACTGCGTGTAGACACTTTTCTACAATTGCTCAAATTCTTATTACAGGAAACATTTCATTCAAATAGCTATGCAGCAAACTTGAACCCCAGAGGGAAATATTGCCCTTGTTTTTATCCTCCCATGGCTTGAGACTCCCAAGGCTACGTAGACCACATTCTAGAACTGTATGTTAGTCTTTCCACATCCATGCAAGTTGACATAGAGGATGCCATTTTTTTTAGGCCACTCCTTAATATACCACCTTTCATCTAGTGGGTCAGTCCTCTGAAGTGAACTTTCCCTGCTAAGGGGCATTACTTTTCATGGATTCTATACATAGTGCATTGAGCTTCTAGCACAATTCCTAGATCTTTGAAATTTTCTGATTTACCCCTATTTCCATATTTTGGAGGCCTCTCTAATTTACTCTGAATCACACATGGAAGGAAATGTTGACTCATCCACTATACAACCTTCAGGAAAATTCTGCGCTCCAGGCCCTCACATACTCACATGATCACTCATTGCTTTTTATTTTTTTTAATTTAATTTCATTATTTTAATGAACACTTTAACAACTATTTAACAACTTTAGATATACTTAGTGAATGTGTGAAAGTTGTTGTCATGTCCGACTCTTTGCAACCCCATGGACTATGGAGTCCATGGAATTCTCCAGGCCAGAATACTGGAGTGGGTAGCCTTTCTGTTCTCCAAGAGATCTTCCCAACGCAGGGATCGAACCCAGGTCTCTCACATTGCAGGCAGATTCTTTACCAGCTGAGCCACAAGGGAAGGCCATACTTAGTGAACATTAAGTAATAATGATTATTAATGGCTATTGCCAACCAAGATAAGGTCTACTATGTCCATGTTCTGAGTCACTGAGTCTCACATAGTATGTTCTTTTTTTTTTTTTTGGCTTGCATTTTTGCTCAGTTTAGTTTAATTTGCTTCTTGCCACTTCATCCCACCTCCTTGATCCCAACATATATAAGGAATACTCATTCTTCTTCCCTATAGCAGCTCTATTCTTACTTCCACCAGTTGGCCAACAATGTAATTCAATTCAGAATGTATATATGTAAACACCACTCCCCTGGGCTTGCATTCATTCAGAGAAGTCATAGTTTGGTCACATGCCTCAGTAGGCATTCTAGAGGCTCAGGCAGGGATGGATGGATCAGCATGGCTATTCCTCACTCCCATCCATGAAGAATACATATACATACATGATCGCTAGCATATACAAATTACACAAAGTACTATGAAATATAGATTCAATGTGCGAACTCATTTACAGTTACAGGAATTAAGAGCATATATTCTACAGTCAGTAGCTGTGTGCTCATATTCTGAGTCTGTCTTTGATGGTATGACAGTGTCTTTCACCTCTTAATTCTTTGCACTATCTGTGCTTCTAACAGTTGTCTACCATTGGGATCCTCACGTGACACCCTCCACCTCACAACCCTTAACATAGTATCGTGGACTTAGCAAAGGACTTGTCAGTCTTCTCCTGAGAGATTTAGAATGACTTCCCAGTGGCTTTTGTTTCCAGACCAGATCCCTCCAGATAAGTCAGAAGTTTTTTTGTTTTGTTTTTTTTTCAACCATTTTTTTTTTTTTTTTTAAGCCTTAAGTAACTGTCACAAGTGTCAGTCAGGAAGGTGTGAGCTGAAAGGAAGCCAGGCATAGTGCTGATGTGGCTGACAATTTGTTGGAAGTGGCAACAGCAATGAACCAAGGATGACAGAAGGATAACAATCAAATTTTACTGACTAATAGACTTTAATGGCCAAGAAAAATTAGCATAGAGACTAAGATGAAAACAAGAAACTCCATCCAAATATATTATTATTTAAAAGGGTTGGTTATGATATTTTAAATATTTACTCATAGCATAAAAGACCTGCCTCACAATACCATTATAAATAGAATGTATTTTTTAAGAGTGGCTTTTTATAATGAACTCTAGCCCTGTGAGCACTTAGTTATGGAGAGTTATCTAAGAATGAATGAGCATAAAAGATTATCAGTAAACACTGATAATCATGTCTCAAATAAACAATCAAACAAAAGCAAAATAAGCAAGCAAGCAACTTTTAAAATATGTTTAAATATCTTATTTACATAAAGAGTTATGTATATGTATGTATCCTCTATTGGTTTTGTTTCTTAGGAAAACATTGGCTAAGATGCAAGAATTTCCTGGTAATAAATAAAAGTTCTGTAACTTGCTTCTCTGGTGGCTCAGAGGTTAAAGCGTCTGCCTACTATGCAGGAGACCCAGGTTCGATTCCTGGGTCGGGAAGATCCCCTGGAGAAGGAAATGGCAACCCACTCCAGTATTTCTGCCTGGAGAATCCCATGGACGGAGGAGCCTGGTGGGCTACAGTCCACGGGGTTGCAAAGAGTCAGACATGACTGCGCGACTTCTCTTAAGAATGCAAATGCTAGGAGAATCCCTTGGACTACAAGGAAATCCAACCATTCTATCCTAAAGGAAATCAGTCCTGAATATTCATTGGAAGGACTGATGCTGAAGCTGAAACTCCAAAACTTTGGCCACCTGATGCAAAGAACTGACTCATTTGAAAAGATCCTGATGCTGGGAAAGACTGAAGGCAGGATGAGAAGGGGATGACAGAGGATGAGATATTTGGATGACATTACTGGCTCAATAGACATGAGTTTGAGTAAACTCCAGGAGTTGTGATAGACAGGGAGGCCTGGCATGCTGCAGTCCACGTGGTAGCAAAGAGTCAGACATGACTGAGCAACTGAACTGACCAACTGAACTGAACTAAACAAACACTAAGAGTACTGGATGCACAGAGTTCAAAAATAAGCTCTATATTCTAAATGTATATGCTTCATTGTTTTGGTCATTAGAAATCTTCATGTAAATCTGTAACTGGGACTACAATTCCATGTCTCCTTTAAATCATATAGTCATTTTTCACTAACAGAAGTCATATTTTATTTGACACATATGCTGGACTTCAAAGAGATTATTTCCTTACAACATGAAGTGATGAACATAAAATCTACTGTTATGTTTCCTAAATGCACAGAGTAACATTATTAATATTTTTCTAAGTTCAGCCTTGATTCTGATACTGTATTTTCTTCACCAAATGTGAATAGCAGTTTTAGAAATTTGATATATCCAAAGGAGACTTGAACTCTCCCGTGCTTCGATTGTTGTAATGTCATTGCAATTATTTCTATCATGATCATCTAAGTGGAACATCACACCCTCTTTTCCTCTGAAGAAATGTCATTGTTTCTGTTTATAATATAATATGCATGAGTTCTTAACTTGAGATCCTACCACTATAAAATTTTAGAATCTGCTTTATCAACTTTTGTTCTATATCTGTGTAATACAATGTAAGAGAAAGCCAACATATTTCTGTTGGGTGGAGGTGACCACAAAACCAATCAGCATGCTATGAAAACTTGGATAATTTTATCTTTAGG
This sequence comes from Budorcas taxicolor, assembly GCF_023091745.1. NCBI lineage: Eukaryota > Metazoa > Chordata > Mammalia > Artiodactyla > Bovidae > Budorcas > Budorcas taxicolor. Next base: position 80,164,266 of record NC_068921.1, on the reverse strand, counting down.
TCAAATTCCTTGTCTTTTAAAAGAAGCATTCATTATCTCAAAACTTTTATTTTGATATCATATTATCCAAGATTTAATTTACTGTTCCAGTTTGTCTTGTGACAAAAGTATACAACAAAAATAGCAAAGTAGACAGAAAGCAAATGTCCTCAAAAATAAAATGACACATAGACAATGGTGATACAATAACAATTTATGTCTGCATGTGACAGTAGCAACTGAAATTAGAGTTCTGTGATATTTTATGACACTGACATTATTAATTTTTCCTAAATACTGTTCCCTGAAAATAAATCACTTTATAATATTATATTTGTAATTGAGGGTTTGAATACAGTTTTAAAATAATAAAATAATTCTTTAATTTTTTGCCAAAATATAAATAAAACAAAAACATGTAGTCAAAATACTTAATTTTTCTCCCCCTTTTAAACCAAGCATTCAGCTAACAGTTTTATAAGGTTCTGTACCTATTATATTTGAAGGACACAATATATCGCAATACTCAAACAATTTCTACATTAAACTGTAATTTCAGATGAGGGAAATGGGAATATTAGAGAAATATACCATGTTCGTGGATCAGAAGAATCAATATAGTGAAAAGGAGTATGCTACCCAAAACAATTTACCAATTCAATGCAATCCCTATCAAGCTACCAGCCATATTTTTCACAAAACTAGAACAAATAATTTCAAGATTTGTATGGAAATACTAAAAACCTCGAATAGCCAAAGCAATCTTGAGAAAGAAGAATGGAACTGGAGGAATCAACTTGCCTGACTTCAGGCTCTACTACAAAGCCACAGTCATCAAGACAGTATGGTACTGGCACAAAGACAGAAATATAGATCAATGGAACAAAATAGAAAGCCCAGAGATAAATCCGCACACATATGGACACCTTATCTTTGACAAAGGAGGCAAGAATATACAATGGAGTAAAGACAATCTCTTTAACAAGTGGTGCTGGGAAAACTGGTCAACCACTTGTAAAAGAATGAAACTAGATCACTTTCTAACACCACACATGAAAATAAACTCAAAATGGATTAAAGATCTAAATGTAAGACCAGAAAGTATAAAACTCCTAGAGGAGAACATAGGCAAAACACTCTCCGACATAAATCACAGCAGGATCCTCTATGATCCACCTCCCAGAATTCTGAAAATAAAAGCAAAAATAAACAAATGGGATCTAATTAAAATTAAAAGCTTCTGCACAACAAAGGAAAATATCAGCAAGGTGAAAAGACAGCCTTCTGAATGGGAGAAAATAATAGCAAATGAAACAACTGACAAACAACTAATCTCAAAAATATACAAGCAACTTATGCAACTCAATTCCAGAAAAATAAATGACCCAATCAAAAAATGGGCCAAAGAACTAAACAGACATTTCTCCAAAGAACACATACGGCTGGCTAACAAACACATGAAAAGATGCTCAACATCACTCATTATCAGAGAAATGCAAATCAAAACCACAATGAGGTACCACTTCACACCAGTCAGAATGTCTGCGATCCAAAAATCTGCAAGCAATAAATGCTGGAGAGGGTGTGAAGAAAAGGGAACCCTCCTACACTGTTGGTGGGAATGCAAACTAGTACAGCCACTATGGGGAACAGTGTGGAGATTCCTTTAAAAATTGTGAATAGAACTGCCATATGACCCAGCAATCCCACTGCTGGGAATATACACCGAGGAAACCAGAATTGAAAGAGACACATGTACCCCAATGTTCATCGCAGCACTGCTTATAATAGCCAGGACATGGAAACAACCTAGATGTCCATCAGCAGATGAATGGATAAGAAAGCTGTGGTACATATACACAATGGAGTATTACTCAGCCATTTAAAAGAATACATTTGAATCAGTTCTGTTGAGATGGATGAAACTGGAGCCGATTATCCAGAGTGAAGTAAGCCAGAAAGAAAAACACCAATACAGTATACTAACACATATATATGGAATTTAGAAAGATGGCAATGATGACCCTGTATGCAAGACAGCCAAAAAGACACAGATGTGTATAGCAGACTTTTGGACTCAGAGGGAAAGGGAGAGGGTGGGATGATTTGGGAGAATGGCATTGTAACATGTATATTATCATGTAAGAATCGAATCATCAGTCTATGTCCGATGCAGGATACAGCATGCTGGGGCTGGTGCACGGGGATGACCCAGAAGGATGTTGTGGGGAGGGAGGTGGGAGGGGGGTTCATGTTTGCAGTCGTATGTACACCCGTGGTGGATTCATGTCAATGTATGGCAAAACCAATACAGTATTGTAAAGTAAAATAAAGTAAAAATAAAAATTTTAAAAAAAGAAAGAAATTAATGTTTTAAGTAAAAAAATAAGAAAGAGTTTGTTATCTCACATAATGTGCAGTTATCAACTTATTGGCTCTCATCTCCAAATTCACCCTTTCAGAACTGATTAAAACTAACACGTGGATTTATTCCAAGGGCACAAGGATGATTTGACATTTGCAAACCAATAGTGTGATATACCATGTTAACAAGAGTAAGGATAAAAATCATATGATCATCTCAATAAACACAGAAAAAGCATTTGACAGAATTCAACATCTATTCATGATAAAAATCCTCATCAAGGTGGATGTAGAAAGAACTTATCTCGACATAATAAAGGTCACTTACAATAAACTCACAACTAACTTCATACTCAGTGGTAAAAAGCTAAAAGCCTTCCTCCAAATTCAGGAACAAGACAAGGATACACTCTCTTGCCAGTTCTATTGAACACAGCGTTGGAAGTCTTGGACACAAAAATCAGACAAGAGGAAGAAATAAACATCAAAACAACATCCAAATTGGAAGGGAAGAATTTATACTGTCATGGTTTTCAGACAACATAGTACTTTACATAGAAAACACTAAGATCTCTACCCCAAAAACTCTTAGAACTAATAAGTGAATTCAGAAAAGTTGCAGGATGGATACAAGGTTAACATACAAAAATCTGTAGCTTTATTATACACTTATAATGAACAATCAGAGAGAGAGAGAGAGAGAGAAAATCTCAGTTAAAATCACATCAAAAAGAATAAAATACCTTGGAATAAACTTAACCAAGGCAGTTATAGACCTATATTCTGTTCTATAAAATATTGATGGAAGAAGCTGAAAATGATCTCATGGTCTTGGAAGAGATCTTGGAAGATCTTGGAAGGTCTTGGAAGAATTAATATTATTTAAATGGACAAAATACTCAAAGAAATCTACAGATTTAATGCAATTCCTATAAAAATACTCAAGACAATCTTCACAAAACTAGAACAAAAAATCGTAAAATTCACATGGAACCACAAAAGAACCAGAATTGCCAAAGTAATGATGAGACAAAAGGACAAAGCTGGAGGAATCATCTGCCACAATTATCCAAACAGCATGGTACATGCACAAAAATAGAGATATAGATCAGTGGGTCAGAATAGAGCACCCAGAAATGAACTCACCCACCTATGATCAATTAATCTGTAACAAAGTAGGCAAGAATATTCAGTGGAGAAAAGGCATGCATGTGTGCTAAGCCACTTCAGTAATGTCTGACTCTCTATCACCCCATGGAATGTAGCCCACCAGGCTCCTCTGTCCATGGGACTCTCCAGCCAAGAATACTGGAGTGGGTTGCCATGCTCTCTTCCAGGGAATTTTCCCAACCCAGGGATCGAACCCAGGCTTCTTACATCTACCTGCATTGGTAGGTGGGTTCTTTACAACTAGTGCCACCTGGCAAGCCCTCGAGAAAAGACAGTCTCTTCAATAAGCGGTGCAGGCAAAACTGGACAGTTACATGTCAGACAGTGAGATTAGAATACTTCCTTGCATCACATACCAGAAGATCTCAAGGTAAGATATGAAACCATAAAACTAGAATAGAGCCTTAGGCAGAATACTCTGACATAAATTGTAACAATACATTTTTTGATATATCTCCTGAGACAAAAAATATGAAAGCAAAATAAGCAAATAGGACCTAATTAAACTGAAAAGCATTTGCACAGCAAAGGAAACCATTGACAAAAGGGAAAGATAACCTGTAGGAAAAGATGCTCAACATTGCTAAGTATTAGAGAAATGCAAAGCCAAACAATGAGATATTACCCTGTAAGAATGACTGCTGTTAAAAAGTCTGCAAATAAACAAATATTGGAGAGAGTGTGGCCAAAGGGAACTTTTATACAATGCTGGTGGGAATGCAAATTAGTGCAGCCACTATAGCACAATGTGAAAGTGAAAGTCACTCAGTAGTGTCCAACTCTTTGTGAATCCCATGGACTGTAGTTCATGGGATTCTCCAGGCCAGAATACTGGAGTCTTTCCCTTCTCCAGCGGATCATCCCAACCCAGGAATCGAACCTAGGTCTCCTGCATTGCAGATGGATTCTTCAGCAGCTGAGCCACAAACGGAATCCCATAGAACATATATTCATAGAACAGTATAGAGGGCCCTAATAAAAGAACTATCATATGACCCAAGCAGTTCCATTCCTGAGCATACATCTGGAAAAAAAAATGGACACAGTAATTCAGAATTGTACATATACCCCAATGCTCATAGTAACATGATTTGCAATTAGGACAGGGAGGCCTGGTGTGATGTGATTCATGGGGTCGCAAAGAGTCGGACACGACTGAGCAACTGAACTGAACTGAAGCTATGAAAGCAACCCAAGTGCCCATCAACAGATGAATGGATATAGAAGACACAGAACAGTACTCACCCTTAAAAAAAGAATGAAATTCTGCCATTTGCAACAATGCGGATGAATCTACAGTATATTACGCCTATGAAATGTCAGAGAGAGACACTTACATGTGGAATCTAAAACATAAAACAAACACAAGTACGTAGTAAAACATAAACAGACTCACAAATATAGGAAACAAAACTAGTGGTTACCAGTAGGGAGAGGGATGGGGAGAGAAGCAGGTTAGGGTTATGGGATTAAGAGATAAAAACTACTACACATGAAATCAATAAACAACAAGACTGCATTCTGTAGCATAGGGGATTTTAGGAGAGAGAAACAGATACATATATGGAGGGAAATAGAGAAATAAATGTGACAGATGTAATGTATATATATACAGACATATGTTTTTATTCTGGAGAGATGCTTAGAAGTTGGATTACTGACTCAAACCTGTGTGCAGTTAAAGCATGAATAGATGCTATCAATTTATCCTGCAAAAATTTAGCAGTACATATTTTCACAGATATTATGAGAGTTTCTTATTGTCCATAATTATATAGGAATTCTGCTTGTCAACTCTTTCTCTAGAAGAGAAACTGTCTTCTTCTTTTAATTTGGATTATCCTGATTAGCCATGAAAAGGAGTATATTTTCACAAGTTTATTGACAATCTATGTTTTTTTTTTTTCTTCTATGGTTTGCTTATTTACATCTTCTGTCAAAATATGTTTCTTTTTATTTGCTTCTTTTAGGAGCTCTTTGCAAATAATGACTATTGATTGTTTTAAGTGCTAAAACTAATTTATCTCAAGCTGTTTTGACATTTCTTAAAAAGCCACTGAAAGATACTGCTATTTTCAGTTGATTGTTTATCACTAGATCTCTCCAACATTCCAGCAGGTGTTTCCACTACCTCTGTGGGTCTTCTCAACCACTCACCTTATCAAAATGATTACCTTACTTCAAATTTAAAATAAAATTCTGTCATCTCTCTGCAGTCTTATTTGTAGCTGTCCTTGATTTTCCATTTCTCTGAATAACTCATTTGGTAGTTAACATTTTTAGCATTTACTTTGTAGTGGTTATGTTTCATTTGGACATCTGAAACATGAAATGTATTTTCAACTTTATTAAGACATTTAACTTATTAGGCATCATTTGATTGCTAAGAAAAGAGGAAAACTCAACCTTCCTAATGTAAAATCAGAACCCATTATATTAAACAATGAATACGCACAGGTTCCCAATACAGTGAAATGAACCAGCCTTCTATCTCTTGCCCCAACAGGAGAGCACATCTTACTACAGAGCTCCCCGTGGGATCAGGTTGACTCCAGACTGCATGAGAGACCACGGTCTTGCTTGGATTCGTTCAATGTGCCGTTCTCCCCTCTTAGACTTTCTGTCACACACATGAGTTTCTGTCTTAGGCTCTCGTGGTATGGAACAAACCCTGAGAGAGAAGGCAGTAAGAATGAAAACTAGGAAGAGGCATTGTTTTTTATCACAAGAAAAAGTGTTTACCACGGGTTCAATCCCTGGGTTAAGAAAATCCCCTAGAGTGGGAAATGGCAACTCATTCTAGTGTTCTTGTCTGGGAAATCCCATGGACAGAGCAACCTGGTGAGCTACAGTCCATGGCGTCGTAAAGAGAAAGACACGACTGAGCAACTACACAGCAATGACATTACAATTTTACTGGGCGAAAGAAGGAAAACAAGTTCCCCTGTCTGTGTTTTTAAACTTGAAGTCAAGACTTTATTTTGAGTTAACTGGATAATTCTCTGATGACACACAGGTAAACATAGCTTGTAAAATTGATATTATCTCAGAATTAATCTTTTCTTTCCATCCCCAAGACAGTGCATATTAGCAAAATCTCAAACCTAAAAGGAAAGGTCATATAATATTACAAATATAGTTAAATAGATAAGGTAGCAATAAAGTTCATTTAAAATACAAGATAACACAGATGTATATATTCATATGCATGTAATGAAAAAGTTGTTTTCATGTAATGAAAAGCCTTTCTTGACACTATACTAAATATTTTACATAATATATCCATTGTGATTGCATTATTTAATCAATTTAAGTGTGTGGATTAGTTGTGCAGTCGTGTCTGACTCTATGCAACCCCATGGACTGTAGCCCACCAAGCTCCTCTGTCTGTGGAATTCTCCTAGTAAGAATACTGGAGTGGTTAGCCATTCCCTTCTCCAGGGGATCTTCCTTGCCCAGGGATCGAACCCAAATCTGCTGTTTTACAAGCAAATTCTTCACTGTCTGAGCCACCAGGGAATTCTCTGAATAATTTCATTCTCACATATTTCTAAATATAACATAGATCTGACTGTTTTGCTAGTAAAATAAATGAGTGTTTAAAGCTCAATTCAGAGAATTCATAGAATATTCTTATTTTCTCATTATTAGACTATTTTTCTCTTCAATAAACACAAGATATTTATAAAACCTTGAAAGTTTATTTGAAAGGTGATAATATGATTAAAATGAATAAAGAAAAGGCTGACTCAAATACTCATTTTTTTAAAAATTTTCCATAAATGTGTTTTTTAACTGAATAGACCACACTGAGAAGCTAATTTTGGCAACAAGCAGACACAAATACTGTGTTAAATACTATACAGAATATTGCAAAGGGTTTGGAAAACCAAGAATAACCTTACTAAGGTCCATGAGGACCAAAGAACAAGGCAATGCCTCAGTATTCATCGTAAAGTTACTTTGATACTGAATAACGTGTGTTTCTTAAAAGCCCTGCCTGGGAGAAATCTCCTGTATTATAACAGCACATGGGCTTTCTTTTTCAAACAAAATATAAGTAGGTAAAGAAAATGCAATGTGTGTTCATTAAAAGAAATACGCTGCCATATATCTGGTTGAGGCTCTCTCTATCTTTATCTGATCTACGTGTTTTGCTAATCTATCCTTAACTACTTTCCTTAATGTGTTTTCCTACGCATTTGTATTCAACTCCCAGAAAAGTTAATTACGTGAACCTCTTATCTGAAAAGCTCCACTCTCTGAATTAGGCCATGTTTCTCTACATGCACCATGTACATTAAGAACTTCCCATTCTTATCTGAAACCTTCATTATCCAAATTAAGTCTCTGACCTTCTTTCCATCTTGCTAATTGAGGTTTAATGATATCAGAATTCATATTCTCTGATTTATGAGAATAAAAGGGGGAAAAGTTTCCTGTCTAACTGGACCAAAATATAATCATTACTCATCTGTATGAAATGGTTTGTTTTGTGGTTGTGTAGCAAATTTCCAATTCAGATCTTTTAAAAGAAAATCATAGAGAATCAAATAAAATCCTATCATCTCTTGATTTTAGGAGGTAATAGCAAGTTCCTTTTTTTTTTTTTAAGTATAGTTGACTTAACAGCATGTGTTAATTTCTTCTCTACAGTAAAATGATTAAGTTCTACATATAAACAGAGCTGTTGTTGCCAAGTGGGAGGAGGAGAAGGGAGGAATGGACTGGGAGTTTGAGATTAGCAGATGCAAACTGTCATATACAGAATGAACAAGCAACAAGGTCCTCCTGTTGGAGGACTATAGTAGCCTGGAGAACTATATTCAATATTCTGTGACAAATCATAATGTGTGTTAGTCACTCAGTCGTGTCCAACTGTTTGAACCCCCATGTAGCCTACCAGGCTTCTCCGTCCATGGAATTTTCCAGGCAAGAATACTGAAGTGGGGTGCCATGCCCTTTTCCAGGGCATCTTCCTGACCCAGGGATAGAACCTAGGTCTCCTTCATTCCAGGCAGATTCTTAACCATCTGAGCCACCAATAGAAAAGAATATAAAAAAATATACATATAATATATGCTCTGATTTTTTGGCCATACCTTTTTTGATGTGGTTCCATTTATCAAGTAGTTACATTTATTAATATTTCTCTTTATGTTGTCTTACATTTGTGTCATGTTTCGAAAAGACTTTCTTGCTTAAAGGCTTTTTAAATCATCCATGATCTCTTCAAGTGTCTCCCAAGTTGGGGAGCTGGATGAAGACTCAGATCCTGGTAGATTTCTGCATGTGTTAGATAAATTACTAGGTGGAATATTTATCCTCTTCCTTATAGACATTTCCCTCAAATTTCAAAAATTTTAAAGGATTTTGTACATTCATCAAGCACTTTAAATGTATTATTTGTCCAGTGACTTCTGTGGATTCAGGGTCCAAAACTATGGAGCTGCAGATTGTGGGTGAGAGCTGGGTTACCCTGGTGACTGTGAGACCGACAAGGAGGAAGCGGGTGTAATGAAGGCTAAAGATAAGGAAGCCTGGAGTAGATCAGAGGTGGTGGGAGGCAGGGGTTGACTCTGTGCATAGCTGTCCGAGTCCCTTCTCTCTGATATGACCGCTGGACCAATGCCTTAGATGACTGCAGGGGTTGGATAGAGCATGAGATGCCCACACTCCCTTGGTGCAATAATTAGTATTGGTGGCCCCTTTCCTGGCAACCAGATCTGACTTTATGTTTATTTAAGTTCTATGAAATTTAGTTTAGCCGCCTGTCCCATTGAATCTATGGTTCTTTATAGTATACCATCATGGAAAGAACCATAGGGTATATGGAGCTTTCTAAAATTCTAGGTTAGAGTGACATTAAGACTACTTGTGGTCGTGTTTGTCCACTGCTGCGGGTGTTGATTTTGTTAATATGTTTAACTTTGTGTATAATCTCTTCTGTAGACCTAGGGTAAAACACTAGAATGGATGATGATAATTAAGCGAACTCTAAACATCATAAGGGATGGGGGAAGAGCGGCCCGAGCTATTATGCTAATTGGATTTGTTAAAACACAATGAAGTTACTGTAAATAAATGCTTGCAAATGTTCTTTTATGTAACATAACTAAGCTAACAGCCAGCGCTTTTACAATGACTCACAAAAGCCAGAGTTAGGAAGCTACATCCATGACTGAAAATCTAATTTCTTAAATTCAAATTGCTAAAATGTATTTAGAGAATATGAAGAGGGGCTTAAGTTTATGTCGTGGCTGCAAAAAAGAAATCAGGTATGGTTGCCTCAGGATCTCAATGACGTGACCTAAGATCTAGTCACTGGTAAGACAATGCTGTGGAATATTTTAGTACCATTGTATTTCAGCGTTCCTATTGCCACAACTAATTGAGTTTATGATATATAAATTCTCTAAGTTGAACATGTGAAAGATCTTATTAGATATAAATATTTCAAATTTTAATTTAAGAGAATGGCATACATATATTTCTTGGAGATAAATCATTTGTTACTTCATAGTAAATCAAGTTATTGGGTTTTTTTGTTTGTTTGTTTGTGTTTTTGCTAAGTATATGGTTAGGTTTGTTTTTTGGTTTTTGTGGGTTTTTTTTGCATTTATTTAAGTGATGCTTTCTCTGCTTAAGCCACTGCTAAAAACGCAAAATTGCTTTGCAACAATCCTTTGCCATCTTTCATAAGGCAAGATTTTTTTCAATCCTCTTTAAAAATCAAAAACTACTCTCAGGACCAGAAGGAAGAACCAGGGTCACACACGGAAATCTGCAAGAAGACGCCAACACACTAAAATCTTAGCCTCATGTGATCCTGGTACATTGTGGGTGTATTTTTTAACAAGTACTATGTTTCTATGACATATATTTGATGTCAACTAATGATGGTAGAAGAATATTTTAAACCTGAAAATATGAAAAACTGATTTTTTAGTATCTAAGTAAAAATCTGTATGCTTGCTCATTTTTCTTAGGATCCCAGTTCTTTGTTTCTTTTTATTTATTTTGTGACTACTCAAACCATTAGGGTACGTTAGAATTAGTACATCTTGGCATTTTCACTAATAACAATGTAAAAGAGTAATCAAGTCAATAAGATGAAAACAGATTTGAATACCTCTTAAAGTTTTCAAAAACAAAAAACTCATTCAGAAGATTAATCTCAACAGTTCCTGTTTTTCTTTGTTTGTTTATTTATTTTTAGTCATTGAGAACTTATATCTCCTTAAAACTCAGAAAGTATTTTCTCCCTTTATTTTCTTGAAAGGCATGTCTACTTAGGTCTTAATAAATGTTAAATCAATTTATTCATGCTTTATAAACTTTAAAGTACATAAACATCTCAAAAATACTGTAAAAGTATATATCATAACATAGTAAAAATGCATTATTATTATTACAGTTAGAACTGATATTCTCAATGACCTAAAAAAAAATACTTGGAAATATATTTGTAAACATTTACATCACCTAAACAATGAAAGGAGAAGGCAATGGCACCCCACTCCAGTACTTTTGCCTGGAAAATCCCATAGACAGAGTAGCCTGGTAGGCTGCAGTCCATGGAATCGCTAAGAGTCGGACACGACTGAGCGACTTCATGTTCACTTTTCACTTCATGCATTAGACAAGGAAATGGCAACCCACTCCAGTGTTCTTGCCTGGAGAATCCCAGGGACGGTGGAGCCTGATGGGCTGCCGTCTATGGGGTCTCACAGAGTCGGACACAACTGAAGCGACTTAGCAGCAAACAATGAAAATAGTAGTAATTTTCCAAAACAGTTGTTCAAAGGTATTTCATTTCTTTGTTGTCTGAGTTCTTCATTAATTATTAAGTGACTTCAACATAATCTGTTTCAAACGGAAATAAAGATAATATTCTAAATAGCCTGTTTTTGTTTTTTTTTGTTTTCCATAAAGAACATGAGCTTTTTAGACTATCTGGGTTCCAGATCCTTCTCAGTCGTTTATTATTAACTCTTTGAATTGAGAAAATTAAAATATCTTAAGCATTCATTTCCTCAGTTTAAAAATTCAGTGTAGAACTATTCATGTCTCAGGACCTTTGAATAAATGATATGAAGTAAACTGTATAAAGTATATATCATTTCTGAAAGTGCTAAGTACATAAAATCTATTACAAAGTTTTTTTTTTTTTAAATATGAAATGACACACATTGACGGTTCCTCAGTTTTTATTTTCACATGTGAAATAGGACATCAATATATTTCTTGGTGGATAGAAATTTAATGGTTACAAAACTTTGGATCGAAATACCAGGTGATGTGATTACTTCAGCTTAGCTGTATGTTTGATTCTCTTTCCTGCACCCAGGTTTTTTTGGGCAAAAATAATTCCATCACTGAGACTTAAGGTATAAAGCAGCGGAGAAAATGACTGAAGAGGTAGTTCTGTGTTCACATTTGATCAACACCCTAAAGTCTTACCATTAAATGCGCTGAGGTCAAGTTTTCCACTATCCCCTTATGACAAAGTGCTGAAAGGTCAGAAGCCGTAGTGGGAGAAAATGTTTTATAATCATAGCAATTAAAAACCACCACTGCAACTGCATATATATAGTGTTTTAAAATGTACCAATAGCACAAGGAAGGGTTTTCTGATAATATGAAAGCTATTTGTATGCAAGCTATTTGTATTCAAGAGCGTATCTTGAAATCATTTAGAATCTGCTTGCTATCAGGTCATCTGGGTTTTGCAAATTAAAGGTATATATACTTTTGTCTCATACAAAAATGAAATATTTGTTCCCACTCTTTAAAATTATTAGAATAGTGTTTTTTCCATGGTCAGGTGCCCTTTAAATATATAAGATTTTTATATCAAATAAAAAGGCAATCACCACTTACTGAGACAGAAATGGGTTTAGATCTCAAATTTAATGAAACTTGCATGGTACTATTAGCTGTACTTTTGCGACAGACTAGCAAATATTTTAACAAGTGAGATAAAGCTCCAGCCCAAGCCTCCAACATGTTAGCAGCACCTTATGGAAATGTGGAGAAAGGGGGTTATGCAGAGTTCAAATGTGGGCCAGCCTCTTCCCCCACGAGATTAAAAACAAAAGTAGAAGAGAAGGTCTTTCATATTTTGAAAAAATAAATAAATAAATGCAGTGCACGTGAAATAGGAACTAAAAATATTATGTGTGTAACAATTATTTGAAAGATTGAGTATAACATTTCAGGGAATATGACGGCTGCAATAAATTCAGTCAAATTGGTTCAAATATAATTATGTCAATTATACTCCACAGAAGCCTGTGCTCCAGTCCCATGGTCAGAGGCTTTATTGTTTATAATATGCCAGCCTGTGCTTTATCTCTATTACACAAATGGAAATTCTCTTCAGATTCTCATAAAGTGAATTCATGCTGAAGCTACGTTCCTTGAACTCTAACCTAACAGGCCTAAGTCACCTTAAATTTAGATTCGGTGTTATGTTTTGGATTTGCATTATATTTGAGGATCTTAGAAAATAATAACTATGATTCAGCATGATATTTTGTGTTTGTCTCATTTCCATGAGTTGAGCCACCAGGCTTAGGTACCATTAAGCCTCTCAAAAGCCGGAAACTGAAGAACACGCTCACAGAAAATTAGTTGTACTGTGGAACTGTTTCCCGTAACATAATTTAATATTTTTGGTCTTAAAGCAAAGTCAGTTAATAAGTACAGCAAATGGAAAGGTTTTTTGCCACTACTAATATTTCATGCTACTGCTGTGCCCCCCCCCTTTTTTTTTTTTTTGAGATCTTTAAACAACTTGTTATATCAATAGCCCAGCAAAAATTGCTAGAGGAGTCAAGTGCTCAAGTTACAGAGTGAAAAGATAAAGGTATATCTTAAAATCACCAGAAGCATCATTTGCCTAACTAGCAATATTTTCCTTCTATTGTTGACATCTTATATTAAGTGAATTTTATAGTGAAAGATGGAAGAATGAATGAAAGACAGTTAGTCATAATACTTTTTCAGGTAGTAGATTTTAAACTTGATACAACCAATTAGGTTAGACTTATGAATATTTATACCGTGCTCAGTGTTGTAGTGAGTAAATACAGAAAAATACATATTCTCTTATCCATGAATTTCAGTCGTATGTCCTTAAACAGTAAATATTTATATCAGTCTTAAATGAAATAGTACACATGCAGGTACTAACCAAAATGCTCACACATAGAAGATATTCTACAAAGTTTAGTTTCTTTTCATTTTCCATAGGAAATAAAAAAGATACTTTTATCTATGGTTTTCTAACCAGCCAGAAAGTGGAAACTAAAGACAAATTAAGATACTTCACATGGCTTCCACTGTGCTTTATTAAAAATGATCCATCCTGTGTTGAGCATGTAAAAATTAGTTTTAACTCAGGAATTGTTTGAGTAAGCTTCAGTACATTTGTTTTTCCTGCTATCATTTATTGTTTGGTCATCTTAAAGTTAACAACAACAACGAAAAAAGATCATTATCTTAAGTTCATCTCCCATCGTCATTCCCACTCCAATCCCACCATAGTTGAGGTCTCAACAAACTTACTCTTCAAGTTGGCTTTTGGATTTGGAAACAAGAGAACGAAATGGTGTGTAGTTCCTTTTAAAAGCATAGACCTTAGTACCAATCTATGCTGCTTTTATACTTTTAGAAACAAACATAAGTTTGTTAGGGAAAATGGCAGTGAAGAAATTGATTTTGCCATTAGCATGCAGCCTTCTTTGCAATGGCCTGACTGCACTTCTCAGTATCAATTCTTTTTGATGCTCTCCCAAATGAGCTGTCTCCAAACATTGGGATAAAAGTAAATGTGTTTCTAGCGAAGCTTCCAAACCAGATAGGGACTGAGAGCTACACATAGACCCATAACATCCCCTCATTTGCAAGCAACAGACTTGGGGAATGGAAGGCTCAGAGCCACGGGCTGAAAGCTTGGCGCTCGGTGCACCTTGACCTCCTGAACCGAAGCTGGCGGGCAGTCAGTGGGAAGCCTTCGGTTGTGCCCCAGTCTGGGAGCTGACATGTGAGCTTGAACAGCAGTGACAGGCTGCTCTGACGTGGCTGTCATCCGGCCCATTTTCTGCACAAACCATCAACATAATTCACTCTAAAGGGCTCTCCGAGAGGACCTCATGCTTTTTCTTTCTTCCCTTGTACAGTGCAGAATTTAGGACAGCTTATTTTAATTCGATGACCTGCACCATGATCTAATAAGGGACAGCTGTGGCAGCTAAATCCCTGGGCTATTTATTGTCAATTAGAATGAATCCTAAATAAACTCCCTTCATTCTAAACTTGACCCATTCTTGAACGGTAGGCGAAAATGACACTTACAAATGGAAACGCTGGGAAACGGAAGAAAGAGCCAATGGAATGTGAAAACCGTGAGAGAGAGGAGTCCTCAGACAAAATTAGAACGACGAGTGGTGATAATGACATTTTGATGTCAAATAATTGCCGTTGAAATGTTGGTATTGGGGAGCATAACCATGGAGGGGAACACAAAGAAACAATATCAAGATGTCAAAGAAAATGTACCATGTTATTAGAGCTACACTAAAAATAAATGCATTCTAGTTGGAGAGAAATGTCTTTATTCAAATACAGGAGTTCAAATGAGCTGTCTCCAAACACTGGGATAAAAGTAAATGTGTTTCTAGCGAAGCTTCCAAACCAGATAGGGACTGAGAGCTACACAAAGACCCCTAACATCCCCTCATTTACAAGCAACAGACTTGGGGAACAGAAGCGAATTACAATATTTTTAGCAGCAGTGAATTATAATATGTTTTGTCTGGTATTCATAATAGATAAACATTTTCCAGCAAGACCTAGGACACCAGTACATAAATCCATATATGTGTGTGTGTGTGTGTGTGTGTGTGTGTGTATGTTGAAAGTCTCCTGAAATAATATTTACTTTGTCCTGTTTGACACACTCTTAGTCTGTATTCCTTTCTGTTTTTCTCACGTTCAAAGAAATGCTACTCACAATTCATCAAGTTCATTTCACCATCTCCTCAATCACCAGGACCCACTGAAAAAACTGTACTCCAGAACCAAGAAACACAATATGGAAATTTCTAAAGAAAATTGGAAGCATTTGGAAATACTGATAGTTAAAGGGAATTTATCAGCCCAACGAAGAGGCAAGTACATTGTGGGCCTATGCAAAAGTAATTTATTGGAACATTGTTTTACTGCTTTCTTGAGTGTGGAGGGCATGATAGAAAATGATAGGAAATTAACATGGGAGCGTGTGACTGTTATCCTTAAGTGTAGCTGTCCATTAACTTCTGAGCTCTTCTCACTTAAGTTTATAATACATGAAACTGATGATTTCTTGCTGTCCCTGGCAACTCCCTTAGGAATAAATATTTGAAGTGATGATGATGTTACATAGCATCAAGATGCAAGAGAACTTCAGGTCTTGAGAAAGTCTGATGATTCTCCCTATTTGGTGGAAATAGAAAATATTTTAAAGGGACTCAGATTGATAGAAATGTATTGAAATTGCAAGACGGTTTTGAGAGTGTAAGGGCAAACTTGATGAGCAGAATCGTTTAAAGGGATCTGCTCTCCCTCCTGGAGGACCAAATCTCTAGAAGGCTTGTCAGTTTGTACCACTTGCTGTGTACCTTTGTCTGTCACACAGGCAGACCTAGGAATCAGTTGAAGCTGGGCAGGCTGTTGTGAGGGGCCTTCTACCTATAAAGAACAGACTTATGGACGCGACTGCAGGGGCAGAGGGAGGAAGGAGAGGGTGGGATGATGGAGAGAGCATCATGGAAACATACATTTTCATGTATAAAATAGACAGCCAATGGGAATTTGCTCTATGACTCAGGGAACTCAACCCAGGGCTTGGTAACTTGGGAACAACCTAGAGGGGTGGGATGGGGAGGGAGGTGGGATGGAGGTGCAAGAAGGAGGGGACATGGAGGTACCTATGGTTGATTCATGCTGATGTTTGGTAGAAACCAACATAACACTGCAAAGGAATTATCCTTCAATTGAGAATAAATAAAATTTTTTAAAAAGACATGATGGATGCTCACGCCTCTGAACTTCCTACAGGGAAACACATTCTCCCTGCTGAGACTGAGTCTCTAGAATTTCTTCATAATTTGCTCAGCCCTAAAGGTCTCCAGTGCCCTTATTAATAGGCTGGGTCTTCATCTGAAATCTCCAAATTTCTCCACAAGCGTGTAAGTTACTCTATCAATTCTTTTGGTTTCTTTCACGTTAAAAAGTTAAAACTGTCAAGAAACAAGAAAATATGTCATATAAGCAGTGAAGTCTAAGTATCATTTTTTAAAATTCTAGCTCTAATCTTACTGTACATGGAACAATGGACTGGTTCAAAATTGGGAAAGGAGTACGTCAAGGCACTGTGGGCAGTTACTGCAGTCGTATAATTAAAAGACACTTGCTACTTGGAAAGAAAACTATGAAAAACCTAGACAGCATATAAAAAAGCAGGGATATCACCTTGCTGACAAAGGTCCATATAGTCAAAGCTGTGGTTTTTCCAGTAGTCATGTATGGACGTGAGAGTTGGACCATAAAGAAGGCTGAGCACCAAAGAATTGCTGCTTTCTAACTATGGTGCTGGAGAAGACCTTTGAGAGTTTCTTGGACAGCAAGGAGATCAAACCAGTCGATCCTAAAGGAAATCAACCCTGAATATTCACTGGAAGGACTGATGCTGAAGCTGAAACTCCAATAGTTTGGCCATCTGATGCAAACAGCTGAATTATCAGAAAAGACCCTGATGCTGGGAAAGACTGAGGCTGGAAGAGCTGCTTGGATGGCATCACCGACTCAATGGACATGAGTGTAAGTTAACTCTGGAAGACAGTGAAAGAAGTCTGGCATGCTGCAATCCATTGGGTCTCAAAGATTAGGACACTTAGTGACTGAACAACAGTAAATGAAAAACGTATATAATAAATTCATATAAAGAAAAGCAGTTAAAATGAGTGGATTTGATCTTCATATCAAAGTGAATAAACTTTGAAAACAATATTGCTTGCAAAACAGGTTTCCAGAAGATATTTCTATCATGATAGCATGTATATGAAACTTTAAAAAGTGGTACACTATTTTATGGATACCAGCAACCAATATGGGCAAAGATAAAATCAACTTAAGAAGGGAGGCTTTTTCTAGGAATGGAAGGAATAGAATGGAAGAGAAAGAACCTAAGGAAAAGTAACTGCATATGAAAGCTGAGATAATTACTCCACAGATTCAAGCTTTAGTTTTGCTGAGCTAAAACTGTGTGGACATCTTGTATACTACCCTCTCTGCCTTTCTGTAGGTTTGCAATAGTTTGTGATACAAACACATTCATATAATAAATCTTTAAAAGTTAACAGGTTAAACTAATCCAATATTCATTTTGAAATATCAGTTTACCATTCTTTAATGTTTACAGGGATAGTTCTAGCCCTTATCTACATGAGCATTATACGGGTAGGGTCACATATGTGAAGAATCTGTTTACAGTAAGTGCAATAAAATAAGACGCTGTTTCTATTCTTACTACAAATTGAACCCAAATGTTTCCTTTTGTTTTCTGAATGCAAAACATAATTGGTGCAAGTGCACCCAGTTACAGCACTTGCAGGCCTGCCAGACTAACAGCCCACAGTACAATGTGGAGCTTACCTCTGGTGTTCTGAAACATGCCTTTTATAAAGGCCTTCCTCCACCAGGCCTCTCTCCAGCTGGCCTGTGACCTTTCAACGACTGGACTGAAGCTAAAGCAGTGTGCTTCCCAGACAGCAAGTCGACCTTGGGTGAGGATGATGGGAGAAGAAAATCATCTGACGATGCCATAGTAGTTTCCTAAATTACTTCAGATTTTAAAACAAAATAATGCCCCAGACCGTCAGTAATTGCATTATTGTGAGTGCTGGAATCATTCAATTGCTCTTTTGACTGAAAGAATTTTATTCTAAATGCAGAGCACCTTATAAAAACTGCTCTGGACAGTGGCCTTTTCCCAAAATAGTATGTTATAAAGATCTGAGTGGTAATCCTTTTCCAACTCCAATATATAATCGATTTCTCAAAGAAAATGCCCTCATTTCACTTCTTGTTACATTAATATTATCAGTATATTTGCTAATGTTTATGTTGACTGGGAATTTTGCTTGTTGCAGGCTGGCACCATCAGCAAAATTTCTTGCAAAAGAGAAAGTATTTCCTAGAAAGGAGACTTGAAACATAGGGAATACCATTTCTAGCCACCCTGTAGACAGGACTAGCCACTTAATTAAATTCTGGCCCCAGATTTTCAAATGGAAGCTTGCTGAGAGGAACATCTTTTGCAGATAGAAAGCTCAATTCAAGGATAGACTTCAGCCCTCTCATATCTACTCTTTCTGGTCCTCAGGCTGACTCATAGAAGTCTGCCAGGAAACACGAGGACTGGCACAGGAAGACAGCAACCGTCTGGCTCGGAGATGACATTCTTCATTAGCTGCACCTTCCTTGGTCTGCCTCTTTCAGGGCTTCCAGTTAGGAGAGAGACCATTATCTCATGTATTTAGACCTCTGATGCTGGGAGGGATTGGGGGCAGGAGGAGAAGGGGACAACAGAGGATGAGATGGCTGGATGGCATCACTGACTCGATGGACTTGAGTTGGAGTGAACTCCGGGAGTTGGTGATGGACAGGGAGGCCTGGCGTGCTGCGATTCGTGGGGTCGCAAAGAGTTGGACACGACTGAGCGACTGGACTGAACTAAACTGAACTTGACAGGTAGGTTCTACTCCTGGTTGCTGTTGTTTAGTTACTAAGTCATGTCCAACTCTTCTGCTATTTCATGGACTATTGCCCACCAGGCTCATCTGTCCATGGTATTTCCCAGGCAAGAATACTGGAGAAGGTTGCCATTTTCTTCCCCAGGGGATCTTCCTGACCCAGGACTTGAACCCGTGTCTCCTGCATTGATAGGCGTATTCTTCACCACCAAGCCACCAAGGAAGCCCTACTCTTGCTGGTAATGGAACACAACGCCAGCTGACACAGAAATAGCCCTCAGCCCATTTGTCGACTAGTTCCCTGTCGACGCCTCTGGCATTTTTCTGCACAATAGATGTGAGCTATAATCATTTAGGCTACATCTGTCTGTATATTTGCTAAGCACACCTGAAACGTGTATTTTTTTCAGGACACAAAACGCTAGCGTGAGCAAATGAAACTCCCTGTTTCAAACAGGTGGGCATGGTATGCTGGATAAAATGACCCAAGATGGTCCTTTGTGGTGTCAGACTCTCCATCTATAACACTAGTGTAATATCGTATTTATAATGGAAAGACCGATGATGCTGCTTTTTAAAATTTATTTTTAATTGGAGGATAATTGCTCTATAATATTATGTTGGTTTCTGCCGTACATCAACATGAATCAGCCGTAGGCGCATATATCCCCTCCACCTTGAACCTCCTTCCCACCTCCCACCCCACCCCACCCCTTGAGGTCATCACAGAGCACCAGCCTGAGCATCCTGGGTCCTACAGCAGGCTCCCACTGGCTACCTGTTTTCCATCCGGCAGTGTATATATGTTTCAACGCTACTCTCTCAGTTTGTCCCACCCTCCCCTTCCCCAGCCGTGTCCACAAGAAGGTTCTCTATGTCTGCATCTCCACTGCTGCCTTGCAAATAGGTTCATCAGCAGATGGTGCTGTTTTAAAGTGGCTTTTCAGAGGATGCCCACTCATCACTGCAGCCACACCAATCATTGGTAAATTTGGCCACTTTTTCTTTCCCCACGCAATACCTCACAATGCCATGACTTCAATACAGGCAAGAGTTACCTGCTTTACTAAGAAAAGTGGGGTTGAAGTGGCTCCCTATCCATTTCGTCCAGACGTGCCTTCTCCCTAGTTTTCTTTCTGCCACTGCCTTTCCTGTACTATAGATATTTCTCTCTCCATGGAGTGAATGATCTTATGCTTTAAAAAATATATTGGTAAAGTTTCATGTAATGATCACTTTAGCTGTGTTGAGAATGAGAAGTCTCGTGCTATAAGATGATACTGCGAGTTATAATTCAAAGCCAGTGACTTCCTCTGGCACATATACTTCTCTTAACATGTTTTTGTTGCTTGTGGGGTCAACAGATGCCTTGGATTAAATCGCAGCCTCTGTCATAATGCTGACTCTGCTTAACGATCCCTCTGTCTCCCAGTTTCTCTTGCCAAAGGTAGGAAGGCAGCCCAGCCTCAGCAAACAGAGCATCATTTCTCATTGACTCAATAAAAAATGTTATTTGTCTTGTTTGGAGCAATATGCCAGGTGTAAGTGAAAAATAAAGTGATTACCAACGGCAGTTTAATCTTTATTTTATTCATTTATTATCAACTTTATTTTTTGGGGGGTGTGGGGGCGGGTGGAGTGAAAAACTGCAGAATAGCACCAGGAGCTAAATTAGTGAAGGCTCGTATGTCTTTTTCAGTTAGAATGTTGATATATGGCAAAACCAATACAATATTGTAAAGTAATTAGCCTCCAATTAAAATAAATAAATTTATATTAAAAAAAAAGAAATAATCAAATTGCAAGTAGAACAAATTGTATAACCACTGACAAGGAGTTACCTAAAAACATTATTCTGGTGCAAAGTCCTGACATCTCTGTGGCTCAGAAATGTTCAGGCTGAACCATTTACGTTACACATTCATGCTTTTGCAGACTAACATACTCCATTTTCCTTGATAAATACTACAAAGTTCATTCATTTTTTGAATATGTTTTTATTTCCTCTTAATGGAAATTCCCATACCTTTCTCTCAGAATTAACTCAGCTTACCTGCTATTAAATTTTGATCTGAGTTAGGTAAAATTTAAGGTGATATATTAAACACTAATCTAAAATCAATATTTTGTAGCATTTAACTTTATTACAAAAATAAGCATATATGTGATAGTGAGGTGCTTCTGAAAACTGACATTAATAACATCAAGAAAAGATATTTTTACAAATATATGAAGTAATTAGTTTAATAAATAACAATTCATGAAAGTTTTAATATACAATGAAACCTAGTTATATTTTCAGAATATCATATTTATATCTTCTTGGAATCTATACTGAGTCACAGATGATGCCGGAAAGAAAATTTTTTCTTGACAGTTAATATTGTTGTCATATTTTACCATAAACACAAATAAAATGTATGATATATTTTCATTGTCCCATCTCATCTTTTATGAAATTGAATTCCTTGATTTCTCCATTCTGAACTGACTCTAAATGCTGAGAACTCTAATCAGCAGTCTAAACACTGTTCACAGATATGTAATCAGGAGCAAAACCATCCCATGTCAGACACCCATGGGCACTTACTCTTTCCTTCAACTTTGTTCAAAATATTCAAAGTCTGAAGATTCTTTCTAGACCCTTCCTGAGCCCATAAATTAGTTTAGAATTTCATAAGTTAGATTTCTACATGAAGATTATTGTTAAGTTTCCCAGGGCAGAAATGTGGGCTGGATGTTATTATTTAGACTGGTGTTACTTTTTCTTACTGATTGCAACACTTCAATAAATCAAACCCCCTGAGTTTATGCTAAATGTAATCTTATCTAAATAGAAGCAAAACTCAAGCTCTAATAGCAAGAAATGGCAGAAGAAACACTCAGATGAAAAAGCAGCGCATCATTAAAATGACAGATATTCCGCAGGTTTTCTAATGGATTGAACAACAAAAAGGAAAATAATAGGGAGATGAATATCTTCAAGAGAAAATAGGATGAGTTTGATATGTCATGCTGCTCACTGCCAGATAAAATACATAGTTCTATTAATTATATTTCTCAGATTAGCAAAGATGAAAAGAAGGATGAGCACACAGCAGGGAAACCAAGAACTGAATGCTGGTCCTCTGAACAGACTTCCAGATTTTGACATTGACACCTGCTGGGTGACATTGGGGGATCATTCAGTCTCTCCTTGTCTATTTTTACTGAAGCACATCATTACTTTGATGAACGTGTTTCCATTTCTTACTGAGATATTGGGAATTAACTGTAATTCACAGAGAAACCACAAAATGCCTATACATTTTTCATCTATTAATACACTGGACTTACCCATAACTTTTATCCAGAATGAAGACTTAGGAGAACTGGTGCTACGGTTTTCTGTTAATGAAAAATAATTTCAACATACTGAAGAAATAAAAACTGAACACAAAATCTGATCCTCAGGCATCCCTATGCTTATCATTGGTTGAGATTTTTCCAGCAACAGAACCAGTGCTGCCTTGGTTTGCTTTTTAGACACTAAGACGTGGAGAAGGGCTTCCCTGGTGGCTCAGCGGTAAAGAATCTGCATGTCATGTAGGAGACATGAGTTTGACCCCTGGGTTGGGGAGATCACCTGGAGAAGGAAACGATAACCCACTCCAGTGTTCTTGCTGGGAAATCCCAGGGCAACGAGAGCCTGGTGAGGTACAATCTGTCGGGTCACAAAGGAGTCAGACATGATTTAGCCACTAAGCAACAAGAAGCAGAGAGGCTTCTTTTTGTGAAGGACCAGCCATCTCCTGCATCATAGCTCCCTGCCACATGGTGTTTTCTCCTCTGCCACTTGTTGGATGCTGAGCTGACACAGTTTCAGTAGCAATGGGTTCAGGAGGAAGAGGAAAAGGCATGCTTTCCAAGGCGTCACTTCCTTCCCTCCCCTCCTTTTACGCTCGTCTTCTCCCTTCATTTCTCCTTAATCTTCTCAATCTTTTCCATTAAACCCTAAGTGGAAATTACCAAAAATGTCACTCTCGATTCTTTCCAACTTGGAAAAAGTGAAGATGTAAGCAGTGAGGAAATAGAGGCCGAGGAAAGGCAACCTTTTTTTTCCTAACACCACAAATATTAAAACATATATTCTATGACACACTTCAACGAAGAAACAAAACTTTCAAAACATCTGCAAAATCAATGCAAAAATTATCCTTGCTTTTAAATCCATTCATGTTTAACTAAAAATGAATTCACTTTCACTTTTTAATTGGAATTTTTTTTTTAAAATTCTGCAAAAAATATTGGGCACCTAAAAATCTCAAAGTTTATACAGAAATAGTGGTACTATGCTTTTATTTAACAATTTTCCCTTTATATTTCTTTCCATTTTTTAATCAATCAAAAGTGCTAAATAGATGGATGGGCTGAGATGCACACCCACACACGGCACTGGAGAGACCCTGTGAATTAGATATCCTCTCTCTTTTCAAAGTCTTTGACTACGTTCCTATCTTTCAGAGTAAAATCTACAGATCTACAAAGCCCATCATTTTCTCTAACCACACCCTCCACTTTTTCCCTCTTCTTAACTCCGTGATTTCATCTGTCCAACAGCATCCTCACTGCTCCAGGTCAGGACATTGATCAAGACCTTTTACTTAAGACTTCCCTTGTGGCTCAGACAGTAAAAAGCATTTTCCTACAATGAGGGAGACCCAGGTTCAGTCCCTGGGTTGGGAAGTTCTCCTGGAGAAGGAAATGGGAACGCACTCCAGTACTCTTGCCTGGAGAATCCCGTGGATGGAGGCGCCTAGCAGGCTGCAGTCCATAGGGTCACAGAGTCGGACACGACTGAGTGACTTCACTTTCACTTTTTACTTAGCACATCTGGGTCGGTCCCCTCGATGCTCTGGTCCTGAGCTGTACTCTTCCTGTCACCCTTCATCCACACTTCCTCATTTCCTTCAAGTCCTGCCTCAAGTGCTCCATGCTTGAATGAAGCCCTGCCAACAATCCTACTCAAAGTTTGAATATCCTTCCACACTCTTTAGGATGTCTAACCTCTTAGGGGCTTTGAGTGTTTCCCTATAGGACTCGCATGCGTTTGTGGATCAGCCCCGCTGTTTTCCACTGAAACAAGATGACTCAGATTCAAAAACATCTCCTCTGGAGAAAAAAAAAAAAAAAAAGTATGGTCATCCTCCTTATAATCAATACAACAATTGACATGGTTGAAATATAAAGTGCTTTCTTTTGACTAAGGTCACAAATGACCACTCCTAAATGATATGAGTATTAAATGAGACTCATGTGTTCATATTAATAGATTTGCATTGAATAAAATCACCCTAAAACGTGGAATCCTAAGCAACATGTCTTTCTTTGTCATTTAGCCTTTTGCCTACAGTGCATTTAGGGATAATTACAGTACAATTATTCACCTGCATCAAATTTGGGGCTCCCACCTAATGTTTATGAAAAGACTTTACAAAGGATATTCAAGTCATGATTGATGGCACAGTAATTATCAAAATCTTCAATCTTGTTCAAAGTAAATAAGTGCCCAAATAAACAAACATCAAAAATAGATCCAGTGCCTGCTAACTTTGGGCAAATGGAAAAGTCTTGGAACAAACAATGCACTTCAATTAACAAAAGATAATTTTAAAAGGGGGCTTCAAATATCCTTGAAACCAATCATAATTCCTATTTTATTCTGTGACTCCAATGTCCATGAAATTATTCAACTGGAAAAAAATCAACCAATTATTTAGCTAACAAAATGTTATACTACTCTGTGTGTGTGTGTGTGTGTGTGTGTGTGTGTGTGTGTATGCATGTGCACATGCTTGCTTACTCATGTCCAACTCTTTACAACCCTGTGGACTGTATTCCGCCAGGCTCCTCTGTGCATGAAATTTTCCAGGCAAGAATATTGCAGTGGGCTGTCATTTCCTACTCCAGGGAATCTTCCAAACCTGAGAACAAATCTTCATCTCTTGTATCTCCTGCATTGCAGGCAGATTCTTTACCACTAGCACCACCTGGAAGGCCCCAGGTGTAATACTATTATCTGTGTAGTACTATATATAAAACTTTCCTAAAATACAAATATAATATATCTCTAATAACCCAAAGATGTCATTTCTCACAAACCAAAGTTGGACTACCATGGAAAAGTTTTAACTACACTTGTTTAATTATCTGCTTTCATCAATTATTTTCTGCATTTTTCTCTAATAGGGTAATTTCATATATTTGCATGGTCTCCCCAGTCATTCTTACATATATTCATATCTTGTGCCTATAAAATTAACATTGACTTACATTTTAACTTGAAAGATAGAATCTATGCTGCCTGTATAATTACTGAATTTTAACTTTATATAGAGGTGTAGTGTTTATAATAGAATATTATACTATTTAGCTTGGTGCATGTGTCTGAATTTTTAACAGAGAAATCACATACCAAGGATGCTGTTTCGAAAACTCAAGTGACGATTTCATATTCTTGGTTACTGCTGAGCCAACTTCTTTTATCACAGTCTCATAAATCTCACTGAAGAAAATTTAGTTACATCAATATATCGTTGATTTTTATATGGCCTTTTGGGCTTAGGATAAAGAGTAACAAAATGATATTGATTTCATTCAAGCTAGGTAAATCTTCTATGACCTTGTTGCTCAACCAAGTGTAATGTACATGACTTTTAGATTAATCAGTTGCAGAACAAATCCACATTTGTCCTTAAAATTTGAAGTACGAATAGATAATAAGATGAACTTTATATTCTGAAGGATTCGTTTATATATCCCATTTTATCTCCTATTTATGAACTCCCGTTTGTTCATATGCATTACTACCCCTCTATACAAATTTATGCATCATATGTGTTAAGTAATTTCAAGGTTTTCAAGAAATATGTTGATACAGACTTATAACAAGCTACCAGTAGTGGATCCAGAACAGAACTGGATCAGTAAATAGCAGATGTAGAGGTACAGAAGCAAATGTAAAATATATTGAAGAATTGACTTGGTAAAACATGGTGCCCAATCTTTGAAGGCATAAAAAATTCAGGCAGGGAGTAGGTGAGGATAACAGAGACATAGTTTTGAGTGTATTGGTGATGATTAAATTAAGTGAGCTAGAGACAGCGGGATAGATTTGAAAAAAAATAAATTTGGTGTTAGGTTGAAAATAAGGTGTATGGCTTGGAGGAGAACTGTGCACATTTGAAACTGCAGTATGGCTGGTGACTTCTGTTTTTTGTGTGCCAAATCCTTAGTTCAGTCCCTATATTTATGATAATTTTCTGTCAACATGGAATATTCGATTGTTCATATCAAAGAGCAAGGGTAACAGAAGCACACGTGTGTATAAAAGGGAAAATCACTCGATAAGACAATATTACTATCTATTCAATGAATGTTTGGCATCTATACCATCTCAGTAAAAGTTGAATGACTTATACAAAATAATTATAATGCATCCAGGGCTTCCCACGTCGAGCTAGCAATAAACGGCCTGCCTGCTAATGCTGGAAATGTGAGACACATTCTCGATCCCTGTGTGGGGAAGATCCCCTGAAGAAGGTAATAGCAACCCACTCCAGTATTCTTGCCTGGAAAATCCCAGGGACAGAGGACCCTGGTGGACTACACTCCACAGGGCCACAAAAAGTTGGACTGGACTTGGCCTGCACATAATACATCCAAATACTTTTAGAGCTAAAATTAAGGTTTTTGTTTTTTTTAACATTGGTCAAATATAGCCTAATGAATATATTACATAAATACTTACAGTGTTATTGAAGAGAACCTCGTATAAGAATAACAACTTGGAAATATGTACCATTTCAGGTTACACTATATGAGTAAGAAAACATGTCTTTCAGTAACTGCCCATCACCTGAAGCCACTGCTTTTATTTCTAAATAGATCGCTCCTCCTTCCAAAGCACAAATGACTGTTACGCTTGGACTTGAGCTTCTGATCCCTCACTGGGATAGCAATCTTGTCCACTTTCTATTCACCAAAGGGGCCACACTCTGAACGACTGACAAGGCTTGACTTGTCCACTACAATTCTGAACTGGATTCCTCTGGCCCCTTCTCTATCCAACGCCTCAAGGAAAGATACTTAGTGCTTCCTATAGCCCAGGCAGTTTGTACTTTCTACTATTCTTCTCCAATTTTTGGCTTATTTTTAAGAGTCTGTCATTAACCAGAAGTACTAATAAATAGAATAATGGTCTTCCCAGGTAGAGCAGTGGTAAAGAATCCACTTGCCAGATGCAAAGAGATGTGGATTTGATCCTTGGTTTGGGAAGATCCCCTGAAGAAGGAAATGGCAGCCCACTCCAGTATTCTTGCCTGAGAAATCCCATAGACAGAGAAGCCTGATGGGCTACAGCCCATAGGGTTGCAAAGAGTCGGACACAGTGAGTGAGTGAGCATGCATGCAAATAGAGGAATATTTTATTTTTCTCCTGAGTTACATATTTAAGTTCAGCTATAAATTCAAACAAACAAAAACAAAAAGTAATGCTTCCAAACACAACACTACTATTTGTAGCTGGTTAATAAGGAAAATTTTTGTAAGTTACTTGAATAACTTTACTAGCATTGGTTCAATAATTATTTCATATTGTACTCCTGGTCTCAGCATACTAAAAATGTGCATTAAAGTGTTTGAAATCCACAGACGGGGGATGCCTGGCATCTTTCACCTGCATTCCTGCCTTCCAGTTAGGTCTTAATTGTCCCCAACTAGGGGCTCAGGTCTACCCAAGTGCTGACCTTGGTCTGGTTCACAAATCAAAGTCATTCCAGAGACTGACTCCAGGATCTGCTTGAATTCTTTCAATCTGTCATTTAGACATTCTCTAAGAATCCATTAGATGCTTTTTTTTTTGTTGTTTTTTTTTTTTTAACTCAGTGACTTAAGACAATGATGAACAAGGCATGGCCAATGTTCTCAAAGATTCATGGTTTGATGGAGTGAAAGATAAGTAAAATAACCCTGACAAAATGAAATATCTTTTGAAATAGCTGAGGGAGAAGAGAAAACAGATTACCCAGTCATTGGTGTGGTAGATGGTAAATGCATAGTTAAGGAGAAGTTCACAGAGGAATCACATCATGAAATGATCCTCGGAGATGTTATGGGTGGCAGGAACAGTGTGTCAGACAGTAACGCACCTTACTTACTCAGACCTCTAGGAGGTCCCTCTCCTTTCACTTGGCGCTGATCTTTTGAACTCTCTACCTGGACATCTGGTCTTAATATAGACTCCTGAATCTTCACTGGCTTCCTGTTGGGGACTTTACACCTAAGCAGACTGTCAGGGTCTATCAGCCCCAGGCAGCCCAGCAAGATCCAGGTGAGACTTCCCTCAGCTTCTGGTTCTGTAGGAAAATGGGGATTCTCATAGGAAACAGAGTCACTTCATCCCTTTGAAAGCGCTAAGTTGCCTTATTCAACACTTGAGGCTTCCTTTCTTACTATAAGCTCCCTATCTTTATGGGGCCACCCAGGTGGCGCTAGTGATTAAGAATCTGTCTACCAATGCAAGAGACAGACATGAGACATAGTTTCGATCCCTGGGTGGGGAAGATCCCCTGGATGAAGGCATGACAACCCACTCCAGTGTTCTTGCCTGGAGAATCCCATGGACAGAGGAGCCTGGCGGGCTACAGTCCTCGGGGTTGCAAAGAGTTCGAAACTTCTGAGCACCATAACTTTACTGAACAAATAGGCAAGTCCTTCTGTAAGACAAGGTTTCCATGTCCTCAACAGCAATGCTCCAAAGCTAAGTTTTTGACTCTTCGTTTGTTTTGTAGTCTTCGTTTAGCAATGTTTTCTACCCCTTTCTCTCTTTTCAGAAACTATTTGTCATCAAAACTGAAAACAAATGTTATCCCCTCTATGAGACATCAATCAAGTGTTGCTCACCCTGCTTAGGACCCTTATAGCAACGATATTTGAATATGGTTTTATCATCATCCAATTGTTCCATAAGTATTTGCCCTTCCTACATAAGGCAGGAGAAGTATGAAACAGCCGTTATTCTCTAATCTTGTGTGCACCCTCATACCTATAATTGTTCCCTAAATCTATTCATTCTTTTGTTCATTGAACAAATATGAATCCACATACATATGAATTCATATATATATATTAAAGCATATACATATATGCTTTCCAGGTGGTGCTAGTTGTAAAGAACATGCCTGCCAATGCAAGAGATATAAGAGATACGGGTTCAATCCCTGGATAGGAAAGATCCCCTAGAGGAGGGCACGGCAACCCACTCCAGTATTCTTGCCTGAAGAATCCCATGGACAGAGGAGCTTGGCAGGCTACAGTCCATAGGTTTGCAAAGAGCTGGACATGACTGGAGTGACTTACCATGCACTCATATATCTTCCTGGTAGTAAACTGAATCAAACTGCAACCTCTAGTACAGAAGGATATAGATTTTGTTTGCTTGTTCAGTTAAGTTAATGGGGAAGAATAGAAACACACACAGCTTTCCCCCCCACCTTTAAGTCCAAAAATAATATACAGTTAGAATTCTGGGCTCAAAGAGGAGAAGCAAGGGCTTTAAAATAAACCTTGTCATTCAACATGCAAAATCACAAAACTCTGTTTTTTCATATCCCAATGCTTCTTTTTCAAATGCCATTGTAATTCTCAAATCAATTCCATGTGTTAATACACAGGAATGAAATGGTCCACTGGCTCAGTCCTTGAGGAGTTATGATCACGTCCTTACTGCTTTAAATTCCAGACAGAGACCTGAAGTGTCTCAGAATGCCTTAAACAAAAAAGGCTGAGGCAGCTGTGTTTTGAGGCTTGAAAAAGATCTTGTCATTCGTCGTTTACGTTCAGGACATTTTAGAAAGCTTTCACATCATCAGGCTTCACGTCCCTGAAGAAAACAAAGGCCAAAGGTCAAAACAGCAGCTGTGTAGAGGCGGAAGTGCTTAGGGCTCCTGTCTGCCTCAGTTGGGCTGAGAATATCTAACACTGAACACGTTTTCCCTGACTACACAGAGAAGAGGTTCGTGCACGCACACTACTTATAAAGGTTTTGGCTTTCCCAAACAAAGTTGAGAGAAAACTTCTCCAAGGCAATCGAAGTAAGAAAAGTAAATTGTGGAATAATTTGAAACTTCCTAATATTGGAGGTTAAGGCATAGAACGACAAAAGCCAAACTACATAGAACAAAAGCAAACCGCAGACATCAATTGAGTCATTAAGAAATGGTTCTCTTAGAGAAACACCAATACAGTATGTTAACGCATATATAAATGGAACATAGAAAGATGGTAACAACGACCCTATATGCAAGACAGCAAAAGAGACACAGATGTAAAGAACAGACTTTTGGACGCTGTGGGAGAAGCTGAGGGTAGGATGATTTGGGAAAATAGCATTGAAACCTGTATACTACCATATGCAAAAATAGGTGACCGGTACAAGCTAGAGCTATGAAGCAGGGCACTCAAAGCTGGTGCTCTGGGGTAACCCAGAGGGATGGGGCGGGAGAGGGCTCAGGATGGGGGGACACATATGCACCCATGACTGATTCATGTTGAAGCAAGGCAAAAACCACCACAACAGTGTGAAGTAATTAGCCTCCAATTAAAATAAATAAATAATTTTTTAAAAAAAGAACAGTAATAGTTCTCTTCAGTAAACACAGGAAAAGTATGCTGCCCATTAAATGCAGAGAAACTACTCCTTTTTCTATCCACCCTGAGGAAAATACAGTGTTTGAATGGCTTTCCCATGATGCTAGGGAAGTGGGACTGAAGAATTAGCACCTTCTCATCTGCTGTCTGTGACTTCCAGCTCATATTTTTGAGGAATCTGACTATGAACTTGGGATTTCAAAATGGAGTTTGCATTTGGAGACCATATTATAGAGTTCGTTCACTGGCTCAATTAAGAGTTTTCTATCTGTGATGGGGAATTTTCCTAAAGCCCACTGTAAGCAGGGCTTAATGCTTAGAACATTCATTGTTCTCCCTGGTAAACTTTCAACCTATTTCTTCATCTTGAGTACTCAGAGATCTGAGTACACGACTTCCTACTCCTCCCATCTCAGACAAGAAATAAAAGACAATAGTGCCGAAGGAACATGAATAATAGCAACAGTGCAAAAGCCCTCGGTCTTTGTCTTTGGCATCTCTGATCAGAGACAAGTATGTGGAGATGACTCATTTCTTCCTAATCCCCAGCTCGAGTCATAGATATGCTCCATTTTCTGCCTTCATCTTCAGGTCTGATCTCTATCATCTGGGGGGCTTACTCTGCTCTTAGCTCCATCATTGAACACCACAGACATCAACAGTGACTTCAGAAATGTCTGATACTTCCCATATTGATGTTGTTTGTCCCAGCTCGCCCCATCATTTTTGCAATGTACAGCCCTCACGGTCGGTAGAGAAGAATCTTCTTCACTAAGTGGCACAACTTTGCTATGTGAAAGGATGCATGAAATCTCCCTGCTTTGGTGTCTGCTTTGTTTCAGTGGCATCTCTGATCTCCAATACATCCCTTTTACGATGCCCACCTTGTGCCTGCTCGGCAACCCCTGATCCTACGTACGTTCTGATGCTCTGTCACCTACAATACGCACAATGATATTTGCATCATTTGTAGGCCCAAACCTCAGCAAGCCTATTTCATGATGTCTTTTAGAGATTGCTAGCTCTGTCCTCACACAGCCTTCCTCCTAACACCTGAGTGCCAGGTAATGATGTTTTCCACCTCCTCTGTTTCTAACAGGCTGATGTTGCCATGTTCTCAACAGTGGAATGTGAGTGACAAGGACTGGACTCATAAGCTACAGGTTAAGAGGCGAGAGCTGCCTGCTAACCCAGTTCCCTCCATATTTCCAAAAGTGGAGCCCCACTCGCCCAGATTGTTACTCTAAAAAGAAATTACCTTTGCATTTGTTTGAAGGGCTGCATTTTGAGGCTTATTTCTTACAGCCGCTCAGCCTCATCCTACTTAACACACTGTAGTTTCTACCAAATAAACCACTACCTTCTATGCAACTGAACTGACTAGAGACGAGCACACAAGACATGTTTGAAATAAGCATCCCAGGAAAACTCTTGGGTAGCTGGTATTGTTTTCTTCATCAGACATGATTGGAAGTATGGAAGACAGATTATTTCATTGCTCAGATATATTTATGTATACATATGGGGCTTCCCAGGTGGCACTAATGGTAAAGAACCTGCCAGCCAATGTGGAAGACAGAGATATAATAGACTTCCCATGCAGGAAGATCCCCTGGAGGAGGGCATGGCAGCCCACTCCAGTATTCTTGCCTGGAAAATTCCATGGACAGAGGAGGCTGGCAGGCTATAGTCTGTGGGGTCCCAAAGAGTCACACACGACTGATGCAACTTAGCATACATAGTGTATACATATTATTGAACTGAGATGCTTAATATTTAAGAGTAAAAGCTGGGACATAGGATACATTATCTGCAAACTGTTTAGGTTATTGATATTGTTTTAATTCATACTGAAAGCAAGAAAGACTTATATGTGAGACCTGATTACATTTTTTAGATAGTGGAGTGTAAAAAGAAAATGAAAATCAGGGAGTTCATCAAATACTAACACTCAGTATTTTAAAACTATGAAGTATTCTATTTTATTGACTGTGTTGGTTTTAAAAAGAATAGTGATAGTAATAGATTTAATTTTAAAATGTATATGTGCTTACCTCAGAAATTCATTTTTTTTTAAATATAGAGTACTGTAGTAAAACAGAGGACTGATTTAACACAAGCCCTCCTATCAGAAAAGGCAAAGCAGCAACCTAGCCATGCAAGAAGCAGTTAAGAAAGGAAGGTCCTTTTCATTAAGAGAAATGATTTCTCCCTCTCTGAAAAAGAACTATAAAAGCTGACAGTCCTTCTGATAAGTTACAGCTTCCTGCTCCAGCTCATCCCCTTCATTAAGATTCACCACATGTGAATTCAGGTTCCTTTTACATCTACTATCATCTTGACCTGCTATCCTTAACTTATATCTAGTTTCACTATGAAATTTAATTGAAGACATTACATATAAACTGTCCTGTGCAATACCTTATTGATAAACCAGACAAAGAAACAAAAAGATAAATGTTCCTGGACTTTGGACCTTAGGAAATTTTGCAACTGAGTTTTGCTTATGTCAATCAGAGAAGGCTCTAAGCATCACTCAGTAACTGGCCTCTAACCATCTTGCTCTTGCAGGAAGCTTATCTCTTTATTCAGTTCAGTTCAGTTCAGTTGCTCAGTTCTGTCCGATTCTTTGCGACCCCCTGAATCGAAGCACACCAGGCTTCCCTGTCCATCACCAACTCCTGGAGTTCACCCAGACTCACATCCATCGAGTCAGTGATGCCATCCAGCCATCTCATCCTCTGTCGTCCCCTTCTCCCACTGCCCCCAATCTCTCCCAGCGTCAGAGTCTTTTCCAATGAGTCAACTCTTCACATGAGGTGGCCAAAGTACTGGAGTTTCAGCTTCAGCATCATTCCTTCCAAAGAAATCCCAGGGCTGATCTCCTTCAGAATGGACTGATTGGATCTCCTTGCAGTCCAAGGGACTCTCAAGAGTCTTCTCCAACACCACAGTTCAAAAGCATCAATTCTTTGGCGCTCAGCCTTCTTCACAGTCCAACTCTCACATCCATACATGACTACTGGAAAAAACATAGCCTTGACTGGATGGACCTTAGTCGGCAAAGTAATGTCTCTGCTTTTGAATAAGCTATCTAGGTTGGTCATAACTTTTCTTCCAAGGAGTAAGCATCTTTTAATTTCATGGCTGTAGTCACCATCTGCAGTGATTTTGGAGCCCCCCAAAATAAAGTCTCACACTGTTTCCACTGTTTCTCCACCTATTTCCCATGAAGTGATGGGACCAGGTGCCATGATCTTCGTTTTCTGAATGTTGAGCTTTAAGCCAACTTTTTCACTCTCCTCATTTACTTTCATCAAGAGGCTTTTTAGCTCCTCTTCACTTTCTGCCATAAGGGTGGTGTCATCTGCATATCTGAGGTTATTGATATTTCTCCCAGCAATCTTGACTCCAGCTTGTGTTTCTTCCAGTCCAGCGTTTCTCATGATGTACTCTGCATAGAAGTTAAATAAGCAGGGTGACAATATACAGCCTTCACGGACTCCTTTTCCTATTTGGAACCAGTCTGTGGTTCCATGTCCAGTTCTAACTGTTGCTTCCTGACCTGCATACAGATTTCTCAAGAGGCAGGTCAGATGGTCTGGTATTACCATCTCTCTCAGAATTTTCCACAGTTTATTGTGATCCACACAGTCAAAGGCTTTGGCATAGTCAATAAAGCAGAAATAGATGTTTCTCTGGAACTCTCTTGCTTTTTCCATGATCCAATGGATGTTGGCAATTTGATCTCTGGTTCCTCTGCCTTTTTGAAAACCAGCTTGAACATCAGGAAATTCATGGTTCACGTATTGCTGAAGCCTGGCTTGGAGAATTTTGAGCATTGCTTTACTAGTGTGTGAGATGAGTACAATTGTGCGGTAGTTTGAGCATTCTTTGACATTGCCTTTCTTTGGGATTGGAATGAAAACTGACCTTTTCCAGTCTTGTGGCCACTGCTGAGTTTTCCAAATTTGTTGGCATATTGAGTGCAGCACTTTCACAGCATCATCTTTCAGGATTGAAATAGCTCCACTGGAATGCCATCACCTCCACTAGCTTTGTTCGTAGTGATGCTTTCTAAGGCCCACTTGACTTCACATTCCAGGATGTCTGGCTCTAGGTGAGTGATCACACCACCGTGATTACCTGGGTCGTGAAGATCCTTTTTGTACAGTTCTTCTGTGTATTCTTGCCGTCTCTTTATTACTTGCCATCTCTTTATTATTCTAATCTAAGTTATTGGAGGACTTGGGTAAATAATCTGAACATTCCTAAAGCTTAAAGGAGTCATGTCTCCCTCTCAAGAACCTATTGAACCTGTACAGTTGTTCCTACCTCCATTTTTAGTAATGAAATTAGGACCAAGTCTCATGGCGATTTTATTGTGCAATAAGTAACAACAGCATATGACCCAACTTTGACTAGTAAAGAGGTGAATAACAAGGGCATGTATCCATGCCTACTAAGTCATTTCAGCTGTGTCCACCTCTTTGCAAACTGTAGGAACTGTAGCCCAATAGGTTCCTCTGTGCATGGAAATCTCCAGGCAAGAATACTGCAGCAAGTTGCCAAGCCTCCTCCAGGGGATCTTCCCAACCCAGGGACTGAAATGGTGTCTCTTACATCTCCTGAATTGGCAGGTGGGTTCTTTACCACTAGCGCCCCCTGCGAAGCCCAGTACCTGTTCTGTTCAGTTCATTTCAGTTCAGTTCAGTCGCTCCATCTTGTCCAACTCTTTGCGACCCCATGAATTTCAGCACACCGGGCCTCCCTGTCCATCACCATCTCCTGGAGTTCACTCAAACTCACGTCCATCAAGTTGGTGATGCCATCCAGCCATCTCATCCTCTGTCGTCCCCTTTTCCTCTTGCCCCCAATCCCTCCCAGCATCAGAGTCTTTTCCAATGAATCAACTCTTCACATGAGGTGGTCAAAGTACTGGAGTTTCAGCTTTAGCATCATTCTTTCCAAAGAAGACCCAGGACTGATCTCCTTTAGAATGGACTGGTTGGATCTCCTTGCAGTCCAAGGGGTTCTCAAGAGTCTTCTGCAACACCACAGTTCAAAAGCACCAATACATGTAATGTAAGGTAAATATCCCTTGCTGCTAAGTCCCTTCAGTCATGTCTGACTCTGTGTGACTCCATATATGGCAGCCCATCAGGTTCCCCCGTCCCTGGGATTCTCCAGGCAAGAAGACTGGAGTGGGTTGCCATTTCCTTCTCCAATGCATGAAAGTGAAAAGTGAAAGTGAAGTCGTTCAGTCATGTCCGACTCTTAGCGACCCCTTGGACTGCAGCCCACCAGGCTCCTTTGTCCATGGGATTTTCCAGGCAAGAGTACTGGATTGAGTTGCCATTGCCTTCTCCAGAAATATTCCTTAAGGTCATCAATCCTAACACTAATGTAGCTACAACTACTATGGGTGATGATAACAAGAAAAATGGTACTAAAAGTTTACACCAGTAGAGTCCTGACTATGCACCGTGCAATGTTCCATGCATCTCATTATAAGACCATTTAATCCTCATCCAAAACAGGACTACGATGTAGGTACTGCCATTATTCCATTTACCATATGAGGAAAATGAGGCAAAAAGATGATAAGTGAGTTTGGCAAGGTAATATCTGCCCCACTTATTACAAATTCCTGGAAGAATCTGGATTAAGGATGAGCAGCCACAGCCCAAATTCCCTGGGAGGGAGAGCTGAAGGAGAGGACAACAGCTAGGGGAAGGAGGAGAGACCAGCAGATGTGGTCTCCAGCAGCACAAAAGTCACACATTTGGAAGAACACACTTGCCATTTTCCATAGCAGGACTTGGCAGCTTAGAAATAGAGAAGGAGGGATTTTGGTTGAATTAATCCTAGAAGCTACTCATTAAACAGTCTCAGATTCAGCTCTCTACATATTAAAAGGTTAAGTTTTGCTGATCACAAAATACAAGAATGTCAGAATTCTCTGAGGCTATTCACAAATGATGCTTTATTTAGAAATTCAATTTATAATTAAAATGTTTTAATGGGTGGAGCTGGAAGAAATTACATTTTTCTGCCTAATTTGCCTGTATATGGTTTCAGACTGCTAGTTTGACAAAGCATGTACAGACTTCAGAATGATATGCTCTGGAAGTGTATACCTCAAGATATCTTAAGGCTCAATTTGTACTAACACCATCTTCTTAAAAAAACTACATTTCACAATGATATGCTATTCATATAATTAGAGCCTATGCTTTTTCTCTAATAATGTAAAATGTTGAATTAGTTTTGCACTTCATTTTGCACATGTAGACACAGTCCTAGTGGCCAACTAATTAGACGTATACCAATTAGACGTATACCAATTAAAGCATTTTCTGTTGTGGTATATCTGTTCTTTGCCTGAATAATACTTAATGAGCAACATGGTTCACTGAGTGAATTCAAAATATGAAAAGGAATTATACAAATTAGAGCACACAGCTAACTGTTATTAAAATAATTTACTTATCTTTTCCCACATATCAATGACTATGCCAAAGGTTATTGGTATTTAATTTATAATAATCACTGCTAATTTATTTATTCAACAGCTGCAGAAAAACTCTCATAACCTACATAGAAGTATGGAATTCAACTGTAGCATATGATACTGGGCTTCCCCGGTGGCTCAGATAATAAAGAATCTGCCTGCAATGCAGTAGGCCCCAGTTCAATCCCTGGGTGAGGAAGATTCCTTGGAGAAGGGAATGGCAGCCTACTCCAGTATTCTTGCCTGAGAAATCCTATGGACAGAGGAGCCTGGCAGACTACAGTCCAGGGGGTTGCAAAAGTGTCAAACATGACTTAACAACTAAACAGCAACAACATATTCTTCAAGATACTTAGAGCGATTGCGTCAGATATATAGTGACAGAGCCATCATAATTGAACTATGAAGGTGGGCCCAGTTACTCTAGGAAAGAATATTAGTCAAGAAGTAAAAGACGAGCCATTGTAAAGTACTGAAAACTCAATATTCAATGGTCAGAAGCTGGCAGAATATTCAAGAAAAAATATACTGAGAAGGAGTAGCCAGAGAGGAAGGTAGAAACTGGCAGAAATGGTAAACACAGGATGAATTCAGTTCACGTTCTGGGGCAGATTGTCTGGAAGGGAGTGGGAGAGGCTTGGCCCCGTGCAGCTTTCCTCTAAAGATTTCTCTGTTGGAAGCCTAAAACATGTGTCCACACACTCACAGATGCCCCCTCACAGCCACAGGAAAACACACAGACATACATGTATATTCATGTGCACTCGGGCCTTTTCCAAAGCCTAAGTCTCTACTAGAAGACCCTGAAAAGTGATTTATGGAAAAAGAGTGAAAGTACCCAGGGAAATTCGGTTGGCAGGCCTCACAAGATAATGACCAAATAGAACCAACATATTTTAGTTACTTCATATGTAGGTATAATCATTTAAAATAAAATGGAAAACAAGATTAGTCTGGTTTGAGGCAAGACAATCCATGTATAAGGCCAATAATAAATGGTGAAATAATTATGGTTAACATTTACTGTGCACTTGTATATGAATGCAACTGTAGTAATAGGTAGTTTTACAGTAAATTTTCAATATAAATGTTTTAACAATACTATGATGTAGGGTTTAATGTGATGCTTTCTGATGCCTTTCTTAAAAAAACAAGGGTTGTTTATGGAACTTGAGTAATTTATTCAAGATAACTAATAAGTGGAAGCAGATCCAGTTGTATGAGGCCTCAAATATCACACTTTTAAACACATGTTTACTATTGTGTGAGCTCAATAGAAATAAAAGGAGACTATGATGACATCTTTCCTTTGCAGAAATGGAGCCATAAAATAACCTTGGCAATGTGTGTATCTGACTCGTCAAGTGAGATGATGGTTTGCTTCAACCCTTCAAAAACTGAGTGTGTAAAGCAATTAATGTCCGACTCTTTGTGACCCCACGGACTGAATCATGCCAGGCTTCCCTGTCCATCACCAACACCTGGAGCCTGTTCAAACTTATGGCCATCGAGTCAGTGTTGCCAGCCAACCATCTCATCCTCTGTCATCCTCTTCTCCTCCCACCTCCAGTCTTTCCCAGCACCAGGGTCTTTTCAAATGAGTCAGCTCTTTGCATCAGGTGGCCAAAATATTGGAGTTTCAGATTCAACATCAGCCCTTCCAATGAATATTCAGGACTGATTTCCTTTAGGATGGACTGGGTGGATCTCCTTGTAGTTCAAGGGACTCTCAAGAGTCTTCTCCAACACCACAGTTCAAAAGCATCAATTCTTCAGCGCTCAACTTTCTTCACAGTCCAACTCTCACATCCATACATGACTACTGGAAAAATCATAACTTTGACTATATGGACCTTTGTTGGCAAAGTAATGTCTCTGATTTTTAATATGCTGTCTAGGTTCATCATAGCTTTTCTTCCAAGGAGTAAGCATCTTTTAATGTCATGGCTGCAGTCTCCATCTGCAATGATTTTTAGAGCCCAAGAAAATAGTCTGTCACTATTTCCATTGTTTCCCCCATCTATTTGCCATGAAGTGATGGGACCAGTTGCCATGATCTTCATTTTTTGAATAAGTTTTAAGCCAGCTTTTTCTTTCTCCTCTTTCACTTTCAAGCCTTCACCTAAGGGGTAAGGGTGGAAGGCAGCTTGAAGACGGCAAGGACATACCTGTATATGTAGAGGGTTCACATTGCTATATAGTAGTTATGCTCCAATGAAGATAAATAAATAAAAATAAAGCAGTGAGTCTCCCTTGGAATCATTTTCTCAGTCATACCCAATGATTTGCAATGGAAAGAATCAAAACAGTTTGAACACAGTTTAATTTATCTATTTCTTTTAACATGGGTTTATATTATCTGACTTATATTGTTTGAAAACATGCTCTATGTATACAATATAACATCAGCTGGAGTTTCCTCTGTAAGATCTTTGCTGTTGCTTTTATTTTATTTTATTTTTTTTTTTTTTTTACTTTATTTTACTTTACAATACTGTATTGGTTTTGCCATACATTGACATGAATCCACCACGGGTGTACATGCGATCCCAAACATGAACCCGCCTCCCACCTCCCTCCCCACAACATCCCTCTGGGTGTTGTTGCTTTTAATGTGTTTAACGTGTTGCATAAATGTGTTTCCTTTTTTTGTGGCATCAGTCTCCAAATAAACCACTAAGCATGTAAAAAATGTTTCTAGTTTGGGTAATAATAATAATAAGGTGACATATTCTAAGATGTAATAATTTATTCAACTCACTGAGAATAGAAAGGACTCTTACATTAAAGGCTATTAGGAAAAGAAGGAGAAGAATGAAGACAGCATTCAAGATGCTCTGGAGAAAATGTTTTGCTCCATTTTAATATATCAAGATTAGAAAATAACCAGCAACTGAAAGGTTATTTCCACAAATGAAAAATACTGTCTGCTAGAAGAAAGGCTGGAAGTTATATAACTTAATAACAAACTGACTCTAACGGGAATTTTTAATGTAAAAAAGAAAAAAAAAAAGGGTTGTTGACTTGTGATTTGTGTCTACATCTTTGGTAATATTTACACAAATTCAGTTTCCTAATCCAGGTAGAAAGAATTTATTTCCTTTCCGTGATCATAATAACAATAAGATTGATCACAGAATTAAACACAGAATTGCACCTAACATTAGTTTCAGAGTCTTGTATTAAATAAATATTTTAAATGTACTTATAATACATGTATGACCAAACTGCAAAAACATTATTTCCTTAAAAATCAAGTCTGATGGGAAGAAATAACATTAAGCTAATCTTTTAAAAATTATTTTGAATGAGTTCTCCAGAGTAAAATTGAATTCTTTTAGCTAAAATAGCAATGCTTCTTTTGAGATTAAGACTTTGAAAAGAATTTATGTCTGTTATTCCACATAAGAGCAATATTTGAACCTGAGTGGAGTCTTAAAAACACTTTTAATCTTAATTTATGCTATTTTGAAAAAATATAAAAACAGGAAGAAGCAGTGGAGGGAGGGATTAGGGAAGAAAGGTGAATGACAACAAATAATGTTACTTAGTAGTTGAATCTAATTCCTGCATGGCTGGATGCAAGATTCATGAAACTATATGGTTTTTATGTTACCTTCTACAATATTTTCAGTTTTTTCCTTTGTAATTGTTAATCCCAATATATTCATCTTGTGTGTCATATTTTATAAAATTCATATTAATTTTGCAAGATGAAGACACTTTGCAACATTGCAGAAAACAGAATTCAGGAAAAAGAAAGAAGAATGAAAATCTGTATATCAGAACAATGCAATTCTATTTTTCATGAAACATAAGCTTTATTGAAACAAACAAACATGAAATGTCACTAGGTGGGAGAAATTGGTCTCTATAAAATGGCACAAACTATCTCGCACATTGTTCCAGCTATGGACTCCCCAAGACTTCATCCTAAGTAGTCCTGTCCACTTAGTATGATTGTACTATGCAAATGAACAATATTGATATATTAAAAGTTAAGATCTCGGTTTGTTAGTAATTACTTTAGTAATGACTTTGTTAATTAGTATATTTAAATCAGGTGCAGTTTAAATAACTTCCTTAAGATAATCCCTCCTGAATTACCTGGCAAAAGAGCATCCTAGAATTTCTAACCTTAGGATCTGTCCCTGAAGCCATGGTGAATGGCTCAGATGTGTAGGTCTCAGTGTATGGTCCCTCTTCTCGTTACGGATGAAGCAAGCATCCGCTTAGAAACACTAGCCTTCGTGTACTCAATTCTAATGCAATTTTCAAAAGGAGACAAGTTATTGTCAAAATATGAGAATGCCTAATAGAACCATAAAGCATCATAAAGAAGCCTGCATGTCGAAGAATCGATGCTTTAGAACTGGTGCTGGGGAAGACTTTCGAGAGTCCCTTGGAATGCAAGGAGATGAAACCAATCAATCATAAAGGAAATTGATCCTGAATATTCATTGAAACGGCTGTTGCTGAAACTCAGGCTCCAATGCTGTGGCCACCTGATGTGAAGAACCAACTAACTGGAAAAGCCCTTGATGCCGGGAAACATTGAGGGCAGGAAGAGAAGAGGGCGACAGAGGATGAGATGGTTGGATGGCATCACCAACTCAATGGTAGTGAGTCTGAACAAATTCTGGGATATGGTGAAGGAGAGGGAAGCCCGAAATCCTGCAGCCCGTGGGGCCACAAAGAGTCAAACACAACTAAAGAACTGAACAACAATTTTCTAAACATGTTTGTATCAGTCAGTTCAGTCACTCAGTCATGTCTGACTCTTTGTGACCCCAAGGACTGCAGCACGCCCGGCCTTCCTACCATCACCAACTCCTGGAATTTACTCAGCCTCACATCCATTGAGTCGGTGATGCCATCCAACCATCTCATCCTCTGTGGTCCCCTTCTCCAGCCTTCAATCTTTCTAAGCATCAAGGTCTTTTCCAAAGAGTCAGTTCTTCACATCAGGTGGCCAAAGTATTGGAGTTTTAGCCTCAGCATCAGTCCTTCCAATGAATATTCAGGACTGATTTCCTTTAGGATGGACTGGTTGGATCTCCTTGCAGGCCAAGGGACTCTCAAGAGTCTTCTCCAACACCACAGTTCAAAAGCATCGATTCTTCAGTGCTCAGCTTTCTTTATAGTTCAGCTCTCACATCCATACATGACTACTGGAAAAACCATAGCTTTGACTAGATGGACCTTTGTCGGCAATGTAATGTCTCTGCTTTTTAATATGCTGTCTAGGTTGCTCATAGCTTTTCTTCCAAGGAGCAAGCATCTTTTAATTTCATGACTGTAGTGACAATCTGCAGTGATTTTGGAGCCCCCCAAAATAAAATCTGACACTGTTTCCGTTGTTTCCCCATCTATTTGCCATGAAGTGATGGGACCAGATGCCATGACCTCAGTTTTCTGAATGTTGAGTTTTAAGCCAACTTTTTCACTCTCTCCTTTCACTTTTATCAAGAAGCTCTTTAGTTCTTCTTTACTTTCCTCCATAAGCGTGGTGTCATCTGCATATCTGAGGTTATTGATATTTCTCCTAGCAATCTTGATTCCAGCTTGTGCTTCATCCAGCCCAGCATTTCTCATGATGTACTCTGCATATAAGTTAAATAAATAGGGTAACAATATACAGCCTTGCCGTACTCCTTTTCTTATTTGGAACCAGTCTATTGTTCCATGCCCAGTTCTAACTGTTGCTTCTTGGCCTGCATATAGATTTCTCAGGAGGCAGGTCAGGTGGGCTGGTATTCCCATCTCTTTTAGAATTTTCCAGAGTTTGTTGTGATCCACACAGTCAAAGAAGTTTTGTTTTGTATTATATATTTCTTACATGTTTGATAGAATTCACCTGTTTCAGCTTGTCCCATGAAGCTACAAAAAAGTACATGTTTATTTAGGACCACTAATTTTTTAGATACAGCTTTGTGAAATACAAACACACACATATATTTCCAGGTATAGGGAACTCTCTAAACTACTTAATCTATTTAAATATTTTGTCAAAGAAAAGTTTATTAAACCTGTGGCACAATTTAAAATTGAGAGCATGTTCTGTCATTGATAGAACATTTTGATATAAT
The DNA here is from genome assembly GCF_023091745.1 of Budorcas taxicolor. Taxonomy (NCBI): domain Eukaryota; kingdom Metazoa; phylum Chordata; class Mammalia; order Artiodactyla; family Bovidae; genus Budorcas; species Budorcas taxicolor. The sequence goes on along the minus strand of NC_068921.1, from coordinate 80,120,662 downwards.
TGTGTATTATTCTCTTCATGAGCTTTTAAGTTGTAATTTTGTTTGACATAGATAAGACTGATAATCTTATAAACACAATTCTATATAAGTTTCCCTACTTTTCAAAAGTTTGCTTTACACTTCTTCACTTTTGTGGAAGACTTTCATTTGCGTTTGTTTTTGCTAACTGAAAGAAATTCAAAAAAGTATTTTCACCTTTAGGAAAACAGCTGAAAATAACATTCAGGTCTTGTTTTACAACTAGCAGAGGTGGCCAGAGATTGAGTACAAAGAGGAACCATGGAGCGTCTCCCTGGGAACTACATTCAGTATTTCAGCATCAAGACCCCAAAGCTTTGAACTGTGTCTACAAGTATCTGGGTTTTACCTTGATACATGGTGTGTGTCTGTTAGCAAGATGTGCTGTGAGTTAATTGCTTCTTCCCTTTCAGCCATTTCAGATTATGGAAGGTTTCATAGAAATGCTCTACTTTTGGACAGAGGTGGACACCTGTGCTCAATATCCACTTCCAAAAGAAGCCCACAAATACATTGTCTTGACTCAAAAGAAAGATAGAATTGCCAACTATAAAATCAGTACAGCAGCAGTTGTACAGCAACAGTTTCTTTCCTTTCACTCTTCATTCCTCTTTCCTCTTTTGCTTGTTAAGATGGTTAACATTTGTTTTATCTGTGTTAATGCTATGCTTTCTTAACTTTCTCTGAATTGCAAAAAATGTATAAAAATAATGTGTTGTGTTGAAAATAGCATCAGTTACACATGGCATTATGCCATAAAAACTCAAAAAACCAAAGCATATTCTCACATTCTATCTCTGCCAAGTTGGTTTCCATTCTGGTAAATGGAGAATGATTGATCTGTCACTGCCTAAAACTCTACACCCATTTCTTGTCCTGAGGGTGACAAGATGTCTCTATAGAAAATTTGTATGAGTAGTGAAATAATGCAGGAACTAGAAGAGAAAAGAACTCTGGTGAGAATGACTTCACCAGACGAGAAATCAAACAAATTGCTGTGGAAGGGAGAATCAAAGTAACAGATGACTCTTAAAATGCAAATGTATCATCCATGCAAAAGACGTCAAGGGAAAGCCAACAGCAGCTGGACCTACGCAGTGTCAGAAAAGACACTTAAATCAGGAGAGTGCGATAAAAGAATACTTTACTTATCAAATAATGACCGAATTGAATCTTCAGACATGCACCCTACATGTAGAGATGATATGTGAAAAGGATCAAAACTTGAGAACACAGGGTCACGGTGCAAAGCCAGAGACAGATTTGAAGAGATCTTCACCTCACAGAAGGGGGATGAAGGGTGATGCCCTGATGATCATAACATCCTCATTGGAGCCACTTCACCCTGACATATGAGAACTGGCTGCCTTGCAAGGAAGGAACCGATTCATAGGGGTATTTTTTCCCTTAAAATAAATGCAGACTTTTTGAGGGCTTCCCAGGTGACACTAATGGTAAAGAAATCTCCTGCCAATGTAGGAGACATGAAAGATGGAGGTTGACCCATGGGTCAGGAAGATCCCCTGGAGGAGGCCATGGGAACCAACTCCACTATTCTTGCCTGGAGAATCCCATGGACAGAGGAGCCTGCAGGGCTACAGTCCATAGGACTGCAAAGAGTTGGACATGACGGAAGCAACTTAGCACTTAGATTTTTTGAGGGAAACCACATACAAGAAGAATTTTTCAAAGGCAATTGAGGAAAATATCACCAGAAGAAAAGAAGTCTGTATTTACTGTTTTTTCTCCCCCGTGTATTTTTATATCTATTTTAGCAAAGTTATCAAATAGGGAAATTGACATGATCATATCAAATGTAGGCAATATTTCCTAGATTATCTTTATTTAGCAATGCTTGGGGTTGCTATAAGAGGTTGGATACTAGAGACTAGATACAGGGAATACCAGGTGGTATAGCAATACAGTTCTATGTACAGGCTACCTTTGTGTCGCTACCCTCATCTTTTCTTCCAACAGAATGTTTAAAACTAATTTTGTTTTCCTAAGACCCTTGACTTTTGAGTATCCTAGTTAGTCTCCTCACTTTTTGTGATCTCACAAATATAAAAGATAAATAAATAAATAAGCATGTGCCTACTGATATTTGTACATTTATTACAGACCTAAACGAAATGCAGGATTAGAAAAGATTTAAACATTGGTGTGTTCTAACCGGCTTACAGAAGCCATCTACTCACCATGAAAAACATCCATTTATATAAAGATCCCTCCCCAGGGCCAGTGTAAGTAGTTTCTTAAACTCAGTATAATGCATGTGGCTGGCATTTTAAAGAGCAAAGATTAGTGTGTATGTAAGTGTCAGAGCACTTTGATAGAGACAGTCTCTGGCACTAGTGGTAAAAAAACCCACTTGCCAATGCAGGAGACCTAAGAGAGGCAGGTTCGATTCCCGGGTTGGGAAGATCCCCTGGGGAAAGGCACAGCAACCCACTCCAGGATTCTTCCCTGGAGAATCCCATGGGCAGAGGAGCCCGGCAGGCTATAGGCCACAGGCCTCAAAGAGTCAGACATGACTGAGGCAACTTAGCACACATGCTCCCACTTAACAGAAACAAAATGTTTCATTCCCTTCAAATGAAAAAAAAAAAAAAGACTAGAAAATAAATCTAGGTAGTAAATCAGAATTTCAAGAGGAATGAAACACATTTTAAGGCAGGATTTCAAGATTTGTTTTGCAGAATGGGAGTAGGAAAACAAAGATGTATTATTAAAGCAAAATAATTTTGGAGAGAGCCTTATAATTCTTTGCCCCCTCCCCCACCCCAAAATGTCTGTGAACTGTGCCGATTTAAATCTTCTGGTGTTTTTTTGTTCATATATCCTGCTTCTTGAGTCTTAAAATGCCACCCTCTAGTTTTAGCTTCCCTGGACAGTTTCTGAATATTTTAGGTCATGATATTAGCTGGGTCTTCTTCCGAATTCTGTCAGGCAGATGCAGTTGTATGGAAGAAGGTCAAGAGAATAATCAATGATGACTCTGAAAAGGGTTCTTTCAAATCGATTACTCATTTCAACTATGACTAGACTGATTTTTTTTTTTTTTAAAAAGGATATCCATTTATTCTCCATTAAAGCTATACCACATTTGTTGTCTCAAAAGAAACATAAAGAAATTGAATGTATTTTCCCCCCAACATGCCAATTTTAAACACTAAAATTTCTGCATATAATTTATAAAGATAGCAATTTTTACCAATCTTTCAGTTATAAGTTGCTATGTGCATGACTGTCAGTTAAACATAAGGTTATTTGTTTTATTGAAGATAATTGAAAGTCGCAAGGTACTATAATTACTGATAATCACTTAAATAATTTTATTCTCTCTGCCTGAAAGCTTTTCCTCTTGCCTGTCAGTTATCCCAGCGACTGTTCCCTCACCTCATTTAGGACTTCTTTGCAAATGTCATTTTATCACTGATGTCTTTCCGGAACTCTCAGCTTAAAATAGCAAACTTACTTATATGATGAAGGGCTTTCACAAGATGTCCCTTTTCCGTGGTTTTCTTAATCAGACATCTTGGTTCCCTAGTACATTCTTCACTCCATTGAGGAAAGGCTTGCCTCAAACACAGGCTTCCTCTTTAAAGTCTTTTTCCAAATGGGCTTTAATTGTGTTCACTACCTCTGTGGACCTCGCCCCTCATCAGGGATAAGCCCTAACTGGGTGGGAGACGCCAGCTGCTACTCATCAGGAAAACCATGATACTCTGTTTTCCATGGATGTGAAGTCACATTTATATGCAGTTTACATGTTTACTGGGCTTCGTTGGTAGCTCAGATAGGAAAGAATCTGCTTGCAAAGCAGGAGGCATGGGTTCAATCCCTGGGCCGGGAGGATCTCCTGGAGAAGAGAATGGCAACCCTCTCCAGTGTTCTTGCCTGAGGAAATCCCTAGACAGAGGAGCCTGGCCGGCTACAGGCCATGGAATCACAAAGAGTCAGACGTGACTAAATGACTGACACTTCATTTTCACTTTTACTTGTTTAAATCAGCATTGATCAAAGTGAAGTTCAAGTGTCCCTTCCACGTGATACAAATGGACCTTCAGCCAATATGATACTACATGGACACATTTTTCCAACCCATCACCACCATTCCAGTACCTAATGGTATGCATGTGACCTGCCTCTTGAGAAACCTGTATGCGGGTCAGGAAGCAACAGTTAGAACTGGACATGGAACAACGGACTGGTTCCAAATCAGGAAAAGAAGTATATCAAGGATGTATATCGTCACCCTGCTTATTTAATTTATATGCAGAGTACATCATGAGAAACGCTGGGCTGGATGAAGCACAAGCTGGAATCAAGATTGCCGGGAGAAATATCGATAACTTCAGATATGCAGATGACACCACCCTTATGGCAGCAAATGAAGAAGAACTAAAGAGCCTCTTGATGAAAGCGAAAGAGGAGAATGAAAAAGTTGGCTTAAGGCTCAACATGCAGAAAACGAAGATCATGGCATCCGGTCCCATCACTTCATGGGAAATAGATGGGGAAACAGTGGAAACAGTGTCAGATTTTATTTGGGGGGGGGGCCTCCAAAATCACTGTAGATGGTCATTGCAGCCATGAAATTGAAAGATTCTTGCTCCTTGGAAGAAAAGCTATGACCAACCTAGACAGCATATTAAAAAGCAGAGACATTACTTTACCAACAAATGTCTGTCTAGTCAAAGCTATGGTTTTTCCACTAGTCATGTATGGATGTGAGAGTTGGAATATAAAGAAAGCTGAGCGCCAAAGAATTGATGCTTTTGAACTGTGGTGTTGGAGAAGACTCTTGAGAGTCCCTTGGATTGCAAGGAGATCCAACCAGTACATCCTAAAGGAAATCAGTCCTGAGAGTTCATTGGAAGGACTGATGTTAAATCTGAAACTCCAATACCTTGGCCACCTGATGCAAAGAGCTGACTCATTGGAAAAGACCCTGATGCTGGGAAAGATTGAAGGAGAGAGGAGAAGGGGACCACAGAGGATGAGATGGTTGGATGGCGTCAGCGACTCAATGAACGTGAGTTTGGGTAAACTACAGGAGTGGGTGATAGATGGGGAGGCCTGGTGTGCTGCAGTCCATGGAGTTTCATAGAGTTGGACATGACTGAGCAACTGAACTGAATAGTGTGAATGGAAGAAGTAAGTCAAGTGTATATATTAATATATATTTTCAGATAGAGAGGGAAAACTATATTCAATATATGTTTGCAATACCTGTACTCAGTTTCTCCTCAACACGAGAAAAAATCTCATGGTGAGGTGTGTTTTTTTTTTTTTTTTTTTTTTTTTTAACCCAGCATTGATTCACTTGGGCTTCCCTGGTAGCTCAGCAGTAAAGAGTCTGCCTGTGATGCAGGAGATGTGGGTTCAAGCCCCAAGTTGGGACAATGCCCTGGAGGAGCACATAGGAGCCCACACCAATATTCTTGCAGGAAAATCTCATGGACAGAGGAGCCTGGCAGGCTACAGTCCATGTGGTCACAAAGAATGGGACACGAATGAAACGACTGAGCACACACACATTGATTCACTTGCTGCTTTTATATCTTTTTTTTTTTAATAAAGATCTCCTTCTCAACAGTGACATTTGAAGAGGCAAAAATGATTCTTGCTGCCAAAACTGACAGGGAAGCATCCTGCATGAGATGAATTTTGAACATCATTTTGAAAGGAGTGTGTATTAGAGAACGTTAATACTAATCTTCAAATGTTGCCATATTCCACCCTGAGTTTGCCAAGGAGACAATTACACGCATTGACCAATGTCTGGAATATTACTCAGATAGGCATAAACTTGCCTTCAGAGTCCAGTGATCAAAACTGTATCAAAATCTCAGTTCAGTTCAGTCATATCCTACTGTTTGTGACCCCAAGGACTGCAGCATGCCAGGCCCCCCTGTTCAGCACTAACTCCCGGAGCTTACTCAGATTCATGACCATTGAGTTGGTGATGCCATCCAACCATCTCATCTTCTGTTGCCCCCTTTTCGTCCCACCTTCAATCTTTCCCAGCATCAGGGTCTTTTCAAATGAATCAGCTCTTTGCATCAGGTGGCCAAAATATTGGAGTTTCAGCTTCAGCATTAGTCTTATCAATGAATATTCAGAACTGATTTCCTTTAGGATTGACTGGTTGGATCTCCTTGCAGTTCAAGGGACTCTCAAGAGTCTTCTCCAACACCACAGTTCAAAAGCATCAATTCTTTGGCGCTTAGCTTTCTTCACAGTCCAACTCTCATATCCATACATGACCACTGGAAAAACCATAGCTTTGACTAAACAGACCTTTGTTGGTAAAGTAATGTCTCTGCTTTTTAATATGCTGTCTAGGTTGGTCATAGCTTTTCTTTCAAGGAGCAAGCATCTTTTAATTTCATGGCTACAGTCACCATCTGCAGTGAGTTCGAAGCCCCCAAAAATAGTCTGTCACTGTTTCCATTGTTTCCCCATCTATTTCCCATGAAGTGATGGGACTGGATGCCATGATCAAAATCTCAAGTGTATGCCTATTTTATTTTGTTTTGTGATTGGTCTCATCATATTTCCAGAAGATCTCACCTTCCATAGATAAACCACAAAGTCTTTAAAAAGAAACAGTTTGATCTCTGCTTTTGCGTGGGTTCTTTACCACTAGTGCCACCTGGGAAAACCATGTCTCCCATATAAAAGAAACACAATTAAAATATAAAGCTATTTTACCTATACTGTATTTAAAACCACCTGTAAGCCTCTATGAAGTTCACATTGCCAGGTACCTGTGTCTCTACACTTTTGTATGTTGACATCTCTGTAAAATATTATTTGAGTTATTGTATTCTCACTTGCATTATTTCTGTATGAAGTTCATAAAATTACAGCAACTCTGAGCTTCTTGAATGTATAAATTTCAAAATACTGTTGAGCCACTGGGAAGCAATTTACCAAAAGAAAGGCACTTGTTAAAATAATATGAAAGATAAAAATAATTGTAAAAGTCTGTTTTTGGTCTACAATTTTAAAATATTCTAAATGTATAGTGGTTCTCAGGCCAAAACAAACAAACAAACAAACAAACATACAAACTTGGAGGGTATGGTGCCAAGTGAAATAAGTCAAACAAAGACAAATACTTTATATCACTTATGTGTGGAATCTGAAAGAATACAACAAACCAGTGAATATAACAAAAAGGAGCAGAGGAGCAGACTCAGAAATTTAGAGAACTAGTGATTACCAGAGAGGTGAGGGAAGGAGGAAGGAGCCATATATGGGTGAGGGCTTAAGAAGTATGAATTACTATATAAACAGTTTAAAAAGCTACAGGGATATACTGTGCAACACAGGAAACATAGCCAATTTTTTCAATAACTATACATAAAATATAAGCTTTAAAAATTGTAAGTCAATATGTTGTACACCTGAAACTTACATAAAAAGTGGAATCGCGGGACTTCCCTGATACTGCAGTGGCTAAGATTCTCTGCTTGCAATGCAGGGGACCCAGGTTTAAAACCTGGTCAAGGAACTAGATCCCACATGCCACAAATAAGACCCAGTGCAGCCAAATAAATAAATAATTTTTTTTCCAAAAGAGCAGAAGCAGAAATATCTCTGTTTTTTAAAAATAAAGATGGGGCATGTGACAATAATATTGAGAGACAATTTAAGAAAAAAAAAAGGTCTAATAAGAAAACAGATTTAAGCAAAAAGACTAATTATGGAAAGTTTAATGAATTTCACAATGTATTTTAGCTTCAGTCCTCCGTGAGATTTCTCCATCCCTCTAAAGAATAACATCCAGTTCTGACTACTGTGATGTAGAATTTTCAATGGGAAAACAAAATTCCTAACACGGCAACACTATAAAGATTAAAGACCTTATTAATGTAGATATTTATGCTTTATATCATATTGTATACAATAACAAAGAATATATTTAGACTAATTACATTTATTTTCCTAGAATTGTTTTCTTTTGTTTTTAATTTGGAATTTTAAATTAATACCTAAAACAAGCGGAAAGACAGACGTTCAGAATCATACAGGCAAAACTGAGGGATTGGCACCCAGACAGATTCTCTTTCCAATCGTCCCTCAAATGTTGCTGCTGCTGAGTCGCTCAGTCATGTCCAACTCCCTGCGACCCACAGACTGTAGTCCACCCGGCTCCTCTGTCGCTGGGGATTCTCCAGGCTGTTGCCATTTCCTTCTCCAAGATATCTTCCTGACCGCCCCCTCAATTGTTGGCTGGTCCCAAATTATTTTGGCTTCCCAGTGGCTCAACAGTAAAGAATCCAACTGCACTGCAGGAGACCCGGCTTCTATCCGTGGGTCGGGAGGATGCCTTGCAGAAGGAAATGGCAACCCATTCCAGTATTCTGGCCTGGAGCATCCCATGGACAGAGGAGCTTGACCTCTGGCGCCTGTAGACTGGCGGGCTACAGTCCATAGGGCCTCAAAGAGTGGGACATAACTGAGCAACTAACACTACACTTCACTGCCCAAATTATTTAACAAATTTCTCAACTTCTTTGCCATAAGGCAATGCCAAAACTGCTGTAGTATCAATTAAACAGCAAAAAATTGGAAAAAGGAGAATGAAATTCTGACCCGACAAGGATGTCCTTCTATGAATAGAGTCGAGTCTTCAGCCTGGATGGGGCCTCTCCAGCACCTGGGAGGTTCGGAATTCTGGAAGGTGATGGTATAGACCGCCTTGTCCACTTAGTGTTGGACGGGCCTCCAAGAGACACACTGAGAGGGCAGGGAGTCCTGTCTACTTACCAGCACATTCTTATCACTGGATTTATATTTGACACTATCATTTGCTCACTTAATAGTAAATTAGCTAAAATTTGGTCCAGTTGACCATTTCCTTCCGTTTCTAAAATTGGATGAGCCTATCTCACCTTCCGATGCCTGTACCAAAGTGGTGGCGATGATTCTTTCCTCGGTGTGTGAAAGTGAAAGTTAAATGAGATACTCTGTGTCAGAGTTGTGTGCAGTGCTTACATATCACCCATGAAAAATGAAAGTGAGTATGTAGCTCCGCTGGTAAAGAATCTGCCTGCAATGCAGGAGACCCTGGTTCAACTTCTGGGTCAGGAAGATCTGCTGGAGAAGGGATAGACTACCCCCTCCTATATTCTTGGGCTTCCCTGGAGGCTCAGCTGGTAAAGAATCCATCTGCAATGCAGGAGACCTGTGTTTGATCCCTGAGTTAGGAAGATCTCCTAGAGAAAATCTCTTTTGGAACTACAACCTACTCCAGTATTCTGGCCTGAAGAATTCCATGGGCTGTATAGTCCATGGGGTTGCAAAGAGTTAGACACTGGAGAAAGCAAGGGCACCCCACTCCAGTACTCTTGCCTGGAAAACCCCATGGACAGAGGAGCCTGGTAGGCTGCAGTCCATGGGGTTGCTAGGAGTCAGACACCACTGAGTGACTTCACTTTCACTTTTCACTTTCATGCACTGGAGAAGGAAATGGCAACCCACTCCAGTGTTCTTGCCTGGAGAATCCCAGGGACGGGGGAGCTTGGTGGGCTGCTGTCTCTCGGGTCTCACAGTCGGGCACGACTGAAGCAACTTAGCAGCAGCAGCAGCAGAGCCATTTTCACTTTCACTTTTCACTGTTACCAGAAACAATTCAACAAACTACTACAATGAGATTGTTTTTATGTATCAAAAATGACTAAGTAAGGGAATGTGGATAACCTTGTTTGTATTTGTTAATGGTAACATTTGTAATAACTTTCCTAGTCTTCCAATAATACTTTTAAGAGAAGCAAACAACTATGCATTTGTTTTCAAAGACATTTAATTTTCTCTTAGAAGTTAAGTAGTGGATATGGAAGTAATTATGCTCCATAGTTCCAAAACACACAATTGAATTGAATTAATTTAATCTGAATGAAAGTGAAATTTAATTCAGTTCTAATTATTGGGAATTATTCCTTGCAAAACACTCTGGTTGGCATGGTGGCAAACTTAAAAATCAAAAAGATTTAGCTTCTACCTTGAAGGGGTGCTCATTTTAGCAATGAAAATGCCCTGTAATAAAGCAAAGTGGACATGTTCTGTTATTTTGAGGTGAGGTTATATAGCTACAACTTAACTTCTATTGAACTCTTGCCTCTTAGTAGTTTTTGAGAACATTTGCCAAAATCTTAGGGTTAAAAATTAATGTAGTAGTAGTAGTGTTAGTCACTGAGTCTTGTTTAACTTTTTGCAACCCCAGGGACTGTAGCCCACCAGGCTCCTCTGTCCATGGGATCCTCCAGTCGAGAATACTGGAGTGGGTAGCTATTCCCTCCTCCAGGGCATCTTCCAGACCAAGGGATCGAACCTGCATCTCTTGCACCTTCTGCATTGGCAGACTGATTCTTTACCACTAGCGCTACCTGGGGAGCCTAGAAATTAATATAAATGAATATCAACTCAATGTCAAGAAGGATGATAGTCTATCTCCTCCCATCCTATTTGGAGAGACATCTAATACCGTATTCTTGATAGCTCTTTCTTTCCTGAGCTCTGCAAGGATTTGGATTTGAAATTACACTCCACGGTTGTGCTTCAGTAGATTTAAAATTGCTACTTTCATATGTTATGATTTCACATGGTCAGTCCTCCATGGGAAATTAGTTTATCCTCCATTACCTTCAAAGTGAACTTTAAAGTATTTCTAATATCAAATCCAATGTAAAGCTACAACTTTCCCCATTATTTTAAAGAATTGTACCCTCTTACCTTTCTTTTTTAGACATTGTCGGTTTAAATGACCTCAGAACTACGGTCATAAAAACACTGCTGTCAAAAGAAAAATAATTTTACTTTCTTTACTTACTAAAATTTGAGTCATTTGAACCACTTTGCAGTAGGATCTATCAATTTTCACTTGATTTTTGAAGTTACTGTACAAAGTGAATTCATCTGATTCAAACTGTTTAAAACTTTTTGGATTGGAGCTAGCATAGACTCAGAAGTTAACAAATACTAAAATGTTTTAATTTTTTTCTACCTTAATGTCATAACTATAAAACATTATCTTTCAGAAACTGAATTTGGGGTTTCTCATTTCCAGAATTAGGCAAAGTTACTATGAATCGCCTTGAAAATCCTTGATTTTGTCAATGTGTCAATATCTGAAAGCAAAATTTCCTCAAACTTGAATAAATACATAAATTTCGTAAGAACTAATCATAAGAATGACTTCTTGTTTATATGTTAATTACTAATAATTACAAACAAGTATAATAATATGTAAACTTGTATAAGATTAACTTTTATCTCTTTTGCATATATCAAGTTATTTTGTTATCACGAGTATAAATGAGGTAAGACATTTCAAGTAGAGTCTTCTTCATTTTATCATTTAGCAAACTGTAGTACAGAAGGTTTAAGTAGTTCACACAAGGTCATGGGTTTTCTCCAGAGGTGTATATAGAGATCAGATTTTCGCCTTGCATATTGCCATCTGTAATTAGGTGCTAAATCAAGATGTACTTTTTGTTGAAAAGTCTGAGACTGGCGCCCTTTCCAGTGGATCATGGCAATTCACAATGGTAGTAAGAGCTCTATCATCTGAAAAATCCTTTACTATAGGATGGATTATATCAGGAAACCAAGCCAGACTATACTGTCTAAATTATTTCCCTAACTGATGGCTTCAATAGAAACTTCCTGAAATATTTACACACAATTAGGATTAACTGGATACCTGTTATAACTTGCAAGATTGAATTAGAACATCATATCCTAAAATTCACCACTGTAACAAAAAGGTAAGCTGAGATCTGTAGGTTGAGATCCAGAGAACAGTTTGCTCTTGGGCCATATAGATGCTTTTATTTCATTGCAACAATTTTCAAAAACATCTCACCCTAACAACAACAACAGCAAACTATAAAATTTAATGACAGGATTCTTTATGAATCTATGGAGACTAATCTGTCAGCTGTGAATTTGCAAGTAGCTATTGAAATCAAGGTGTAAAGCTGCTGATGACTGTCAGTGTTAATGGTGGCAATATTCTTCATTGAAACAAGAGATATAAGACCAGCTTTTGTAGATATGTGCAAATATTACTCCAGTTTCCCATCCCATCCTTTCCTCCCATGTACAATGGCTTCAACAATTAGTGAGGTTACACCATTGCCTGTCCAATTTTATTTTCTCCCATGATGCATATTTAATGTTTTACAGAAAGATGCATAGTAGTAGGCATCTGGTGATACATAGTACACAGTCCTCCTGGTTCCAGAGCCCCCATGAGTACCAAGATCAGATGTTCAAGCTTTATATAAAAGGACTTAGTATCCTCTGCAATTCTGGGTACCACATCCCTCTATTCAACCAATCACAGATGGAACCCACTGGCTGAAACTGTGAATGCAGAACCTGCCTTCATTTGGTCCCTCAGAAAATCAGTTCAGTAAGCTGGGATGAGAAGCCAATGGAAGTAAAGGTGGTTCACAAAAGCAGCATCCCACACTTTTTTTTTGTTTTTTTAACCTCATGTGTTGGTTATATTGGGCTTAGAAGCACTACAGGTCTCAACAGAATAAGCTGCCAACTGGTGCCTTTGGAATCACTGGGCATAAAATACCATTAAGGGTAATTTTAAAGGAATGATTTACTTAGAAGGAAAGGAAAACCCAGGTTATGAGGATCCAGAGTAGCAGGGCAAACAGCTTTATATGATGGGAGAAAACTGATGGAGAGAGAACGAGGTGTGAGAACCCAGGATGCAAGCATCGGGATGGAAATCCCACATCAAAAGAAGTAGGGACTAAATAATCCACAACTTCTGCGGGGTGGGCCAGGGAGTGCTTGGCTAAGTTAGATAATTGTGTATTTACTGAAAACAAAACAAGCAAACAAAAAACCATAGTTTTAAACAAGAATTAGCTGGAGTTCAGGAATATAGATGATTATTGATTCCAGGAGGCTCGGGTGGTAAAGAACCCGCCTGTCAAAGAGAAGACGTAAGAGATGCCAGTTTGAACCCTGGGTCAGAAAGATCTCCTGGAGGAGGGCATGACAATTCACTGCAGCATTCTTGCCTGGAGAATCCCATGGACAGAGGAACCTGGCAGGCTACAGTCCATAGCGTCGCCACAGACTGGACTGAAACGACTTAGCACACGTGCAGTGATTCATTTGGGAAGCTTGAGACAACACAGCAGAATCAAGTAAAGTATTTTAAAAATAATAATTCATCTAAAATTATAAAATAAAAGAATAAAGTGACCAGACAGTGAGGACAGAAAGCTTGAAGAAAACACCCCTTGATGCTTCTAATTTGTGAATGTGTAACCAAGTCATTTGAAATCATCTATGTGTCTTTCATCTAAATGACACATTTCTTCACTTGGACACTGTTTATTAAAACATCTTGTTTAGTAATGGAGTAGGAAATGGCAACCCACTCCAGGATTCTTGCCTGGAAATTTTCATGGACAGAGGAGCCCGGCAGGCTATAGTCCATGGGATCCTTAAGAGTCAGACACAGCTGAGCGACTCAATACAGTAATAGTCCCTTAGCATTGCTATGCAATGGGCAACGCAGTGGGAGACACGAGGTACCACGAAAGGGTTGTTACAAAGTAGACTCACTATCTGAAAAAAGAAAATGACTGCCAATAAATAATGAAAGGAAAAGGAGAAAGGGGAGAAAGGAAGGAGAGGAAGGAGAGTAGGGAACAGAAAGAGAGAAAGAACAGCCTTCCTAGTCATCCACGGCAGCCTCCAGCTGGGCTTACCTCCAACGGCAACCAGGCCACTAAGTACTTTGCCCCAAGCCTCACATCTCTCGCCCTGAACCTGGAGACCAGCCAGAAGTGACACGTAGGGTCTTCTCAGGTCATTTCGGGGCCTGAGTTCTGCTCTGGGCAGGTGTGTGGCCTCCTCCATTGCTCGGTTACAGATGTCTTGAAGACCTTCATTTCTGAAAGAGGCTCCCTCCCAGTTTTCCCTCCCAGTTATTGAGCTATTGCTGCTGTTGTTTAGTAGCTCAGTGGTGTCTCTTTGCGACCCTCTGGACTGTACTTCACAGGCTCCTCTGTCCATGGGATTTCCCAGGCAAGCGCACTGGAGTGGGTTGCCATTTCCTTCTCCAGGGCCTCGTCTGCATTTGTGCAGTTGGGAAAGAATCTGAAGGGGATCTTCTAGATCCAGGGATCGAACTTGCTCAATGCAGGAGACACAAGAGATGTTGGAGTCAATCCCTGGGATGGGAAGAACCCCTGTAGAAAGACATGGCAACTCGCTCCGGTACTCTTGACTGGAGAATCCCATGGACAGAGGAGCCCGCTGATCTATAGCCCTTGGGGTCGCAAAGAGGTGGATACACTGAGCATGCACACCCATATAGGCGATTGCAGATCTGTTGCTGCTGTTGTCTGTTGTTGCTATTGTCGGTTAGCTGCTAAGTCATGTCCAACTCTTCTGCAACTCCCTGGCCTGTAGACCTCCAGGCTCCTCTGTCAGGTGGGCTCTTTACCACTGAGCCAGCATCTACTCAGCCTTAAATGTTTGACACTGCTGTAGGGTATGTAGTTCATGACAATTAAATACTTTGAGATATTGGAGGAGTATTTGTGGAACTACTGTTACCAGGAAATTTTTGGTAGAAAAACTATCTTTTGAAAGTTGCATTTTAATCCATGTCCTCTTGAAAATGTTAGTTATTTATTTCACCTCTAAATCCTTAGCCTCAAAATGTAAAACATGCTGATGTCCCATATTTAATATGTGAATGAATTTCAATTTCTCATTGCAGCTTCCTGTCAGCCATTTTCAATATTACCTTCTCTTCCTTCTTAGCGGTAAATAGCAGAGACTTTTATGATGGCATGATTTGAAATATCCATTAATCCTATTATCAAACATGGTAAAAAAGCTTCTTCCATAGTTTGGCAAAATAACGTAAAGAAGTATCGTGGTTGCCTTTGAGTTGTGTGATGCATGAAAATCTGAGAATTAAGGAATGCATTCTGAACAAGCTCATCTTAGTAGTAATGACTATTCATTTATCAAAAGTGGAGGAAAAAGCCTCTGTAACTCATTCACACCTTAAGGAAACTTTCAATAAAGATCTAGTTCATACAAAACGTTTCAAAATAAGCTTAAAAGCAATTTTCCATATGAATCATCTCAGTGCTTTACTTATCCAGCTTATCATTTTAAATTTTTATTGCTACATCTCTGTTTTACATAAGTACAGCAATACCTGGTTTCAAGCGGCAACATTAAGCATGTATCTGGTCTTTCACATCTTTCGTACATAACTTTTAAAGCCTTCTTTCAATCACATCTCATTCAGAATTATATTCCAAATATCAACACTCTAAGAATAAACATCAAATTGAGTCCTTTTAATAATTCAAGAAATTATGAAAGCCTATTTAAGTTCCTTTATTGGAGCTTTTCCAAAAATGTGCCATAAAAAAATATGACCATTAAAAGTAATGGTAATTTAAATGCTGGTCCATTGGGAAATGCATACAGTATTGATATCAATATCATAATATCAAAACATTTCATTATGCATAGCATATATGTGTAAAAACTGGCCCATCATAAATGTCAACAAATGCTCCTGAAAGAATGAATCAATAAATGAATAAGTAACTCAGTAAGTAAAGGAAATATATATTATAATCTCATCAAATTACTTTACTTTTATAAATCTATTATTTGATGTATCCTTCCTTTTTTCCAAAGGTTGGTTTAATGACATTTTATAGATTGTAAATTCTTTCACATTGATCAACTTATTAGATACTGCAAAACTAAGAGCAATTTTACCATGTATATCATATATGTTTTACATCTCCAATCATCAATTATATATATGTATATAATTGATACTTTGAGAAGTAAAACTAACTCTTCCATGTAAAATATGAAATATATAAGAAAACAGGTTTCTTCTCTGTTTGATTCCAGATAAAAGAAACAAGCTATTTATGGAGCAGCATTGCAGGTGGATTGTTTACCAGCTGAGCCACAAGGGAAACCCAAGAATACCGGAGTGGGTAGCCTATCCCTTCTCCAGCAGATCTTCCTGGCCCAGGAATCGAACTGGGGTCTCTGGCATTGCAGGCGGATTCTTTACCAGCTGAGCTGCCAGGGAAACATGGAGCAGCTATTATGTTCTAATGTTTCAGCTACCTTTAATGTCTCCTTTTAATGTAAAACTTGTAACAATCTAAGACAGGAATGACTACCCTCATTTTTGTCATTTTATGAGCCTGTATATGTTAAGGGGATGTCCCAGGGTCATTGAGTTAGGGACTGAGATCTAAACGTCTTCCACTTGGTTAAGATGGACAACTCAATCTTAGAGAAAAAGCCCGTATTCTTTCCACTTCAACAAGGTATTAATAGATGTCACACATGAGCAGGTAGCACAAATTGAAGCAATCCCTGTGTTAGGGAAGAAAGAAATAAATGAGGATACAAGTCAAAGTTCAATTTAACTTGCATAGACTGAGTTGATAAATGGTTAGCTTACACTGGTCTTCTATTCTGGATTTAATATACATCACAAAATGTGATATCATTGCAGCTTACTAGGACTAAAACTAAAGAAATCAAATAGGGAGATACCATTTAAGTGTACAAATTAACCTCTTAGTATACAATGAAGTATGTAAAACAGAAGAAGAATAGAGTGAAAAAAAAAATTTTCTGCCAAGTTTTTGTCAAGCAAATGGAAGAATCCACCTCTCTATGAACAATCAGTTGTCTAGAATTTTGCCTCTAAAATTGCTTTCTTGAATTGCTTTTAGCTTTAGACTGTATTATGCTCCTGTGTTTAACAAGGAGTTCATTCATTCACTCATAGCATAATATATATGCTTAGTATTTGTTCTGGAAAGAACCACAGACACCACCCAGCACTGGGCTGTGCTTTGACCCTGGAACAAGATGGTCCTCTGTTATCTCTGAAGGGCAGTACCAACTCTGCTTGAACAACTTGAGTCAGCTCCATCACTAAATACCTAATTTTGACTTATACTGAACTGAACTCATTTTTATATCATTTTTACCCTTTGTCTATTGATATTGCATGTTAAAGAAATTCCACAATCTCTAAATCAACACTTGGATTATTTAAAGATGGCTATGTAAACCTTATCTTTTTCATTATATTCTTTATGTACATCTAACCATCTTCCCTTGCTTCAAATATTCACTCATGGTTCCAGGTCTCCTCCTCCAAATTTACTCCAGGAAGTTGTAACATGAACACACATCTCCACTAAAATTTCATGGAGAAAACTAAGGGAAAAAGGAAAGAGTCTCTGAACACAAGATTTTGAGAATCTTCAACATTTGTCCCTCAGATGTACTTTTCCTCACTATCTTATTAAATTAGCAATCCTCAGGCACACCCTACCACCTTCAATTCTTCAAATAACTTGATTTACTGTCCAATTAGCACTGATCACTATAGCAAATAATCTTGTGTTTTCCTTCACTTACTTCTGGGTTTCCTCCCTGCCCCTCTTGGGAATGGTAAGTCTATACAGGAGTGCTCTGACTCCTTTCTTTCTTTTCTTTTTTGGCTTCTGAGTATTGGGAACCAATACGTCTTCTTGAAATATAGTTGGTATTAAACACATTAACTAATGTATCAATCTAGCGGAGTATAAGATATGATCACACACTGCCATAATATAAGAGTTTGCATGTTAGGTGTTGCCAAGCAAACAGAAAGTTGGGGTTAGAACAAGGAAGGACTGGTTTGAGTCACACTGGCATTGCTGAATGCAGGGCCAGTCTCTATGCGGATGCTCTTCGCCTGCACCAAGGGCAGCCTCCTGCAGCACAGGAAATAGGGTGGAGTTTGCTGCTGAAAATGGGGTGAAATAGTGCAGTGTAGCTTTGGGGAAAAAAAATAATAAAATAATCAAGATAAGTCTCACTGAGAGCTGAGCAAGCTTAGTTGAACTTGAATAGCAAGGTCTGAGAGTGAGCGCTCTTTCATTCATTTATACCACATTCATCAAACATTTCCTTTATTAACTGTCTTGACCAATCCTTTATTTCTATTTCAGAGGTTTAAATCTACATATAAAGGGTCCATCTCATTTGCTAGACAGCCACTCAAAGACTAAGGGTATTAGACTTTGTGCATATGTATGTAGCTAGATGCTGTGTCATTTCTTTGAAAAAGGTTCTGAAGCAACGAATGATTCCTAAGTAACTCTATACACTGTATTTTTATAAGCACATAAAATTTTAGTGAGTTTATTCTCTAAAATACTTTAGAGACTCTAAAGAAGAAACCCTTGTTATGATAATTTAGCTTTCCAGTTCTTTCTTTGAACATAAATGTATCTGTTTGAAAGCTCCCATAAAACAAATTTATCAGTATTCCATTATGTAACATACATTTACTATTTTATAACACTTCAGTAAAGGAGGTTCGCTCCCTCCCTCTCTTTTTCTCTCTCTCTCTGTGTCAGAGTTACATGCTTTAGGAAGTGGGAAGAAAAGAAATTCTGTATATATCATTGGATATGTCTGATAACAATGGGAATTTGGAAAAGCATCTTGGTAGAAGAAATTGACAAAATGGTGAATAAAATTTGGAGAGAAGAAATGATGAGGCAGGAAAGTTAAAGAGTACTCAGAAATTGTCAAAGGAAAGAAAGTGAAGGTCACTCCGTGGGCAGAGAGAACGCAAGGGTGGGGATGTTAAGTAAAGGGGTGCGTGTTCTCTCTGAGCCATTATTCCGCTACTGTGTCTTTCCGTGGCACATGATTGACTAGCAATTAAAGGTTGTGTAGGGTTTTCTGCTGCTTCTTACTCAGAGCTTGTTTTTGGAGACCTCGGGCTGCTCAGAAAGGGATGCGTGGGGCTGTGTCTCCTCTTGCGCTGGTCCACACAGCTTCCCAGTGCACTGGCCCCCTGATTCCTGGTTCACGGGAGCAAGGCTTCATTGTACTTGCTTGTCCTTCTGCCTGGAATATTCCCTGCCAGGGAGATACTGGGCTAATGGACCGCCTTCCCCATAAAGACAGACTGAGAAGAGGAAGAAGAGCGAGAGGGTGGAAAGTTTGCATAAGAAAGGGGGAAACACCCACATAACATCACCTCTGTGGGCAATGGCCCCTTCTGCCAGCCCAACCAAGCAGCATTCAGAGAGCCTCCCAGAATGGGCTGGGGGAGTCAGCACCTGGAAGCTCCCATCTCCCATCGGCTAAGCCCCACTGCTGTGATGGAGGATGCACCGAAGCAGAAGGACTCATAACTAGCACTCAACGTGGGATGCTGTTAGCCAAGGTGAATCTGTGCTTGTGGAAAGGTGTCCACTGCAGTTACAGCAAAAGGCAGAAACACATCAAAGGCCACCAGAAGCCTCTCTTGTCCTGTACTAATTTTTTTCTCATACAAGACCAGCCTTGTTAAAATCCCCATGCCCCTGACTCCTTGCTCTGGGAGACTTTCCCCAGGCTGTTTCCCTCCATAGCACTTATCCCTATTTGATGTTTACCAGTACTCTTGCCTGGAAAATTCCATGGACTGAGGAGCCTGGTGGGCTACAGTCCATGGGGTCACAAAAAGTTGGACATGACTGAGCGACTTCACTCTCACTTTTCACTTTCATGCATTGGAGAAGGAAATGGAAACCCACTCCAGTCTTCTTGCCTGGAGAATCCCAGGGACAGGGGAGCCTGGTGGGCTGCAGTCTATGGGGTCGCACAGAATCAGACATGACTGAAGCGACTTAGCAGCAGCAGCAGCAGTGACGTATCAGGTGGGCTTTCCAGATGTCTCAGGGGTGAAGAATCCACCTGCCAATGCAAGGGAGGAGAGTCCTATCGCTGGGTCAGGAAGATCCCCTGGAAAAGAAAATGGCAACCCACTCCAGTAGTCTTGCCTGCAAAGTTCTGTGGACAGAGGATCCCGGCAGGCTATAGTTCATGGGCTCTTAAAGGGTCAGACATGATGGAGTGTCAGAGCACACACACACACACCACACCAATGACATGTCGGGTTTGAGAATTTGGGAGACAGGTGGTCCTGCATGAGACCTACCCATCAAAGGAACACAACTGCAGAGAACGAAAGACATAAAAAACCCACAAAAGCCTCCTGCTCTTCATTTTCAACAAGCATCAGCTATTCCAAACAATGTCACTGATAAACACACTTTTTCTCTAGAGTGTGTTGTTGCTTGGTCTCCCTTGATAGTTTTCCTTATTTAATTAAATTCTGCCTCTCTCACTAAAATGTGATTTCTATGAAGACAGACCTACTTTTCTTCACTGATGTAATCTTGGTGCTTAAACTGTGCCTGACATACATTATGACCAAGGACATTGTCCTCGAAACTTCTAGGTTCATACGGCTGGTCTAAGAGTGAAATTGACATGAGATGGATTAACAGGAAAAAAAATCAAACACATGTTTAATAACATTTGTACTTGGAAGAGAGACAGGAAGACTGAAAAACTCTCTAAAATAGCCAGAACTCCTCACCTTAAATAGCATCTTCAGCTGAAGACCAAAAGGGTGTTGAGGGAGTGATTTGAGACATCAAGGGGAGGAAGGCAATTTTCATGATGATGAAAAGGCAAATATCCTGAATACAAGGTGTTTATAGTGGTTCAGATGGTAAAGCGTCCGTTTACAATGCGGGAGACCTGGGTTTGATCCCTGGGTCAGGAAGATCCCCTAGAGAAGGATGGCACCCTACTCCAGTACTATTGCCTGGAAAATCCCAGGGACAGAGGAGTCTGGTAGGCTACAGTCCATGGGGTCACAAAGGGTCGGACACGACTGAGTGACTCCACTTTCTTTCTAAAATTAAATCAGTTAAATAATTCCTAGGTGCCAAAAGCATAATAAAACAATTTAGTTTCTTTCTTGCATTGGTGGCCAAGTCAAACTAAATTATTTTTCTAAATGGTAATTCAACTCTATATATCTGGTGAGATCAGTCCCAAGAACCATAATGAATGCAAAGAAATCTAAAGCTCTTTTATTATTGATATTCTATCTTGCCATTGTGAGATGGTATACAGAAAGATAAATAGATAATAGAGCAAATAATTCTGTAGTTGAGATTTTCAGTAGGAGAAAATCAAAATCAAACTCACATTAAGTATAAATTCTATGATTTTAACTACATTAGAAATATCAATGGAAAAATATTATACATATTTGTTTAAAATATTTCCTGGTTCTGTCCAGGAAACCTAGAATGACTAGGCTAAACGACTAACCCAAAATCAATAACAATCTTAGTTGGTTTTCAGTAGAAAATATTGACAAATATATGTGATCTTCAGTGAATGGAGCTGTTTAACTTCAGCCAATAGAGCTAATTTAAAATCTCAAAGTTATGTCATCATGTTAAAGCCAGTAAGGATTAGTTAACTTTGCCATTAGGTTGAAATTTAACATAATCTGCATATTCCACTGTGACTTTGAACCATCATCAAAATCTCCCACATCTGTACAATATTTACTAAGCAACTTAGAAGGAGTCAATATGCAAGGTTCTTGGAATAGAAAAATGCAAAAGACATATGTTTTCTGCCTTGGATCTCACTCTTTCACTCACATCTGCCTGTTTTATCAATGAAATTCAGCTGGAGTGCCTTAGTAATCACAACTACCTCCAAAAGCAATATTTCTGCATTCCTAGGATTTACCTTTGGCTTTAATAAATAAATACAGGCTAGTGATAAAAAAAAGAGCATTTAATCTGCACTCTAAATAATGAATCTAATAGTGGGACAAGCTTAATCCCAACCTGCTTTTTTAAACTTTTTCTTTATATTGGAGTACAGACAATTAATAATGTTGTGACAGCTTCAGGTGGAATAGCAAATGGACTGAGCCGTACATATACATGTATCCATTCTCCCCCAAACTCCCCTCCCACCCAGGCTGCCACATGACATTGAGCAGAGTTCCCTGTGCTCTACAATAGGGCCTTGTTTGTTACCCATTTTAAATATTGCAGTATGTACACATCCGTTCCAAACTCTCCCTTTCTTCCACCCATCCTCCCCCCCAAACAACCGTAAGTCTGTTCTCTAAGTCTGTGAGTCTGTTTCTGTTCTATAAGTAAGTCAATTTGTATATCACCTCTCTTTAGATTCCCTTTTGAACATAAGCATCGTTACACTAGGAAACCTCACTTATTCCATCATGGTCTTACTATAGAACATTTTTGCAGTCCCAATTATGGAGTCGATTTTGAAGTTGGTGTGTGAGTCCTGGAAATCAGCATCATTGCACTGAGCACAGTGTTGTTAGCCAGAGGTATCCTGTTCTGATTTGAAACAGAAAATGGAAAAAAGAAAAGCTTCATAAATGTAAAGGGACAAAGGACCTTATTATCATCTCAATTAATAAGCTTACTTACTTCTCAAATTTTCTTCATATCATGAAAGACACGTATTTCTAGCTTTGCATGTTTAATTTAGCAAAATTGCAAATGGATCTTAAAAAACTCTTTATGAGTAGCAAATTGAAGCACTTTGCAAAAACATACTATAGTTTCAGAAAGGCTACCAGTTTAAATGATGCAAGAATTAGGATGTCAATATTATGCAGTGAAAAGGAGTGGCCACGAATCTTCAGACAGGCTGCCTAGATTTACACCTAATCTCCACCTCTTACCCACTGTGAGACCTTGGGGAAGTGAGGTAACCCCTCTGTGCATTCAGTTCAGTTCAATTCAGTCGCTCAGTCGTGTCCGACTCTTTTCTACCCCATGAATCGCAGCATGCCAGGCCTCCCTGTCCATCACCAACTCGTTTCTTCATTTCTAAAGTGATGGAAGGTATTTCAAAAGTTAAGTGAATTTATAACAGTATATAGAGGACACTTCAGAGGATTGCTTCCCACATGACACGTCTGCTGCTGCTGCTGCTGCTGCTAAGTCGCTTCAGTTGTGTCCGACTCTGTGCGACCCCATAGACGGCAGCCTACCAGGCTCCCCCGTCCCTGGGATTCTCCAGGCAAGAACACTGGAGTGGGCTGCCATTGCGTTCTCCATGACACATATGAGCTAGGTTAGACTCTCTCATGTTTAATTTGCTTTGTTGAGTTACCTCTTTTCTCCTATTTTCAGATTATGCTGGAGTTACCATTTTTTCTAATCCCAATGTTTCCAATGAGAGATGAAAAATCACATGCTTGAAAGCTTATGTCTGACTTTTCTAGTTTTATTCCAGAACAGTGCTCCTGGTTAGCAGTTCAGTTGGTTACCTGATCCACCTGACTTTTGCACACTAGAACTACTTTCGTAGAATTGCAGTCTTCTAAGTTTCTACCTTATATGTCTACAGAGAAAGCGTCACTGCAAATGCTGATGGCACCTTCAGTGCTCACATCTCTGGTTCCTGCCGCTGGGCGGGGTTCCTTAGGGGTCATCAAAGAGGGCAGGGAAAGAAATCTGGTGGGAGACACCTTCTCCAAGGTGTGCATAGCACTTACCACCCCAGTCCTCACTGACCTATTTCTGAATATACCCTTGACCTTTAAAAATATTGCAGATAAGTGCTTTTTCTCTTACAGGTATAATAGCATCGAAAAGTTATGCCCTTGTGTTCAATTTTAAGACCTTCTTTTCACTTTTAAGGGCACTTGGTGTTTTAATAGATTGCTTTTGTTTTATTACTTTATTTTAAACATGCTCATCCACCTCCACATGTTCTTGTTTCCACTTGAGATTTTCTCCATTTTTTTTCCAGTTTTTATTAGGAACTGAAGATCCTTTCCTGTAACAAGTCATTGTTAAATAAATCTGGAATTAAGAAGTAATGCTCATATAATGTCAGCATTCTGTATTTGATCCCATAAGCCTCATAACTATTATATTATAGTTAATGGACATACATTAATGATTTCATATACTTGATTCTACACATTTAAAATGCATTGTCCTACACTTAATGCATTACTGCTAATACACAGCTAACAAGCTTTCAAACTGAATCAATACAGGATTGATCTATATGTCTTTAAATTTCAAGTTACTATGTGCCCTTAGAATGCAGACTTTACGTGTTGTTTTGATAAACATTTTCCCTCAAATTTTATAAAATAACAAGATTTTCTTTTTTCTTTAGAATACCATGAGCAACAAATCAGTAATTCAAGGAAGTTACAGTTAAAGGGCTGACAGTTAGGTGGTTCTTTACAAGTGTGTACCATTCTTCCAGGAAATAATTAGTGATGTTCAGCGTGGAAAAACAATTCAAACAGCACCAGCCACCTTGGCACATTTACAGGGTTAACAGTGGACATCTTGCCTCCCCTCTGTGCTTTCAGATACATAACTCTATTGTACCAGGCACTGGGTGCCAAGCCACTTGTTTACCTGGTATTTTCTTCTCTGGATCTAAGCGAGTTTGTTAAATTTTAAAAATCAGATACTTGCTGCCTAGGTTGTGCTAATTCACGCAGTCATGTCTGACTCTTGGCAACTCCATGGACTATAGCCCACCAAGCTCCTATACCCTTGGGGATTCTCCAGGCAAGAATGCTAGAGTAGGTTGCCATGCCCTCCTCCAGTACAAAGGCTGTACCTGTCTCCTTCTCTGCAAGCACAGAATCTGGAAGCTCCTGTCCAAGAGCCCCACACCAACACTGCATTCCTGAAGTTTCCTATTGTCCAGATTTCGAGGAAGCTGCACATGCAACTGATCATTCCAATTGTTTCAGGTTTCTCTGACATATTGATTTCCCAAACTGCTGTGACAAGTGGGCCTACAAAGCATCACTACAAACAAAGCTAGTGGAGGTGGTGGAATGCCAGCTGACTTCTTTCAAATCATAAAAGATGACACTGTGAAAGTGTTGCACTCAATATGCTAGCACATTTGGAAAACTCAGCAGTGGCCACAGGACTGGAAAAGGTCAGTTTTCATTCCAATCCCAAACTAAGGCAATGCCAAAGAATGAACAAACTACCGCATAATTGCTCTCATCTCACACGCTAGTAAAGTAATGCTCAAGATTCTCCAAGCCAGGCTTCAGCAGTACATGAACCATGAACCATGAACTTCCAGATGTTCAAGCTGGTTTTAGAAAAGGCAGAGGAATCAGAGATCAAATCGCCAACATCCATTGGATCATCGAAAAAGCAAGAGAGTTCCAGAAAAACATCTATGTCTGCTTTTTGACTATGCCAAAGCCTCTGACTGCATGGATCAGAATAAACTGTGGGAAATTCTGAAAGAGATTGGAATACCAGACCACCTGACCTGCCTCTTGAGAAATCTGTATGCAGGTCAGGAAGCAACAGTTAGAA
This sequence comes from Budorcas taxicolor, assembly GCF_023091745.1. Classification (NCBI taxonomy): domain Eukaryota; kingdom Metazoa; phylum Chordata; class Mammalia; order Artiodactyla; family Bovidae; genus Budorcas; species Budorcas taxicolor. The sequence continues at coordinate 80,095,352 of NC_068921.1, read as the reverse complement.
CTGGACATGGAACAACAGACTGGTTCCAAGTACAAAAACGAGTATGTCGAGGCTGTATATTGTTACCCTGCTTATTTAACTTCTTTGCAGAGTACATCATGAGAAACACTGGGTCAGATGAACCACAAGCTGGAATCAAGATCGCCAGGAGAAATATCAATAACCTCAGATATGCAGATGACAGCACCCTTATGGCAGAAAGTGAAGAAGAACTAAAGAGCCTCTTGGTGAAAGTGAAAGAGGAAACTGAAAAAGTTGGCTTAAAGCTCAACATGCAGAAAACTAAGATCATGGCATCTGGTCCCATCACTTTATGGCAAATGGTCCCATCACTTTATAGCAAGTATATGGGGAAACAACAGAAAGAGTGACAGACTTTATTTTGGACTCCAAAATCACTGCAGATAGTGACTGCAGCCATGAAATTAACAGATGCTTACTCCTTGGAAGGAAAGTTATGACCAATCTAGACAGCATATTAAAAAGCAGAGACATTACTCTGCCAACAAAGGTCCATCTAGTCATGGAAGTAGTCATGTGTGGATGTGAGACTTGGACCATAAAGAAAGCTGAGCACTGACGAATTGATGGTTTTGAACTGTGGTGTTGGAGAAGACTCTTGAGAGTCCCTTGGACTGCAAGGAGACCCAACCAGTCCATCCTAAAGGAGATCAGTCCTGGGTGCTCATTGGAAGGACTGATGTTGAAGCTGAAACTCCAATATTTTGGCCACCTGATGCAAAGAGCTGACTCTTTTGAGAAGACCCTGATGCTGGGAAAGATTGAGGGCAGGAGGAAAAGGGGATGACAGAGGATGAGATGGTTGGACGGGATCTCTGACTCAATGGACATGAGTTTGGGTAGGCTCTGGAATTGGTGATGGACAGGGAAGCCTGGTGTGCTGCAGTTCATGGGGTCACAAAGAGCTGGATGAGACTGAATGACTGAACTGGCTGACTGTGACAAAGTACCACAAACTGGGTGGCATAAAGCAATGGACATTTATTCTCTCCAAAGGCCAGAAATCCAAAATCAAAATATTGGCCAGGCCACGGTCCCTTGAAACCCTCTGCAAACGATCCTTCCTTCCTATTTATGTTTTAGTCTCTAGGTCATATCTAACTCTTTGCAACCCTATGGACTGTAGCCCACTAGTCTCCTCTATCCATGGTATTTCCCAGGCAAGAATACTGGAGTTGGTTGCCTTTTCCTTCTCCAAGAGTCTTCCTGACCCAGGAATTGAACCCTGGTTCTCCTGCATTGTAGGCAGGTTCTTTACCCTCTGGGCTTCCCTCATAGCTCAGTTGGTAAAGAATCCACCTACAACGTAGGAGACTCCAGTTCAATTCCTGGGTCAGGAAGATCCGCTGGAGAAGGGATAGGCCACCCATTCCAGTATTCTTGGGCTTCCCCTGTGGCTCAGCTGGTAAAGAGTCTGCCTGCAATGTGGGAGACCTGGGTTCAATCCCTGCGTTGGGAAGATCCCCTGGCGAAGGGAAGGGCCACCCACTCCAGTATTGTGTCCTGGAGATTTCCATGGATTGTTTAGTCCATGGTGTCCCAAAGATTTAGATATGACTTTACCCTCTGAACTACCTTTCTTTGCCTTTTACAAAGTGATTTTTGGTTGGTGGCTGCATGATTCCAATCTCTGCCTCTGTCTTATTATGGTCATGTGCCTTCTGTGTGTGTTTTTATTTTCTCTTCCTATGAGAGTACCAGACATGTTACATTAGGACCAACCTTCATGACCTCACCTAACTAATTACATCTGCAGAGACCCTTCTTCCATATAAGGTCACATTCATGGGTATAGGCTATGAGTTCAATGATTCTTTTAGGAGGGCATAATTCATCCCATAATAACCAGAATAGCAACTGATTATTTTATCTCTAGTAGATTTTGAGCCTTTTAAAATTTCAGAATAGACTGGTTGAACTTGATTATCAGTAACATGATTTAGACAATAATTTGTTTTGTATTCCTTTGTTATATTTATGTGGATGGATACATTATTGAGTTGAAATATATTTATTGATCTCCTATCAGCAAGATGCTAGGCTTCAGGGAGCAAATTCATGCAAGTTAGACACAGATCTCTCTCTCCTTTTTTTTAAGAGCTTATATTTTAGAAACTGAAAGACATGAAGCATAAAATAATACAAATTCAAAACAGAAAATATAAGTGCCCTAAGATAGCAGTCCCCAACTTTTTGGCATCAGGGAGTGGTTTTGTGGAAGACAATTTTTCCACAGATGGGGTGGTGGGGGGTGGTTTCAGGGTGATTGAAGCTCATTACATTTATTGTGCACTTTATTTCTACTATTATTAGTCAGCTCCACCTCAGATCATCAGCCATTGGATCCTGGAAGTTGGGCACTACTCTCTTAAAAGATAGGGATTAAATGCAAGAAGGAGGAGAATGTCTGCGTAAGGAGATTTGCCAGCTCATAGTCACAGTTCAACAAAGCAGTGTGTTTCTTCTCCTGAATCAAATTATAAATGTGTAAAGATCTCTTTCTCACTCCTCAGCTCCATCAGCACTTATGGTCTACATATGCTGTGACTTCAAGCACGTTTTTTTTCACGGTGTAGCCCAGATTAGTGATGCACTCTCTGTTAGGTTTGTAATGAGATAAATGCAGAAAGTGGGAGTAAATATTTTGAAAATTTTAGAGTACCTTGGTTAATTCTCTGTTTTCTTAATGTAGTTTTGTGGTTTTAATGTTCTTTTCCTCTTATTCGACTAAGTTTTCTTTGGATTTGATAAAAGTATACAGCAGTGATATATTAAAATTAAAAAAAAATTAAACTAATTCTTCACTTCAGATATTTGAAATGCTCTGAAGTAAGAACTCTCTCCTGGAGAAGAGCCACATTTAAATGCATAGCAAGGTAAGGCCTCAGGCTAAATCTCTTTTTCACCCACTTATCCCACAGAGACTTAACTGCGAAGAGTTCAGGGGACTAGTGAGAGATTTAATTTTTTTGTTCCTATCCAGACTGATCCACACTGTCTAGGAAGGCATCTCAGGTATAAAGATAATTATCTTTTTAAAGAGAGAAAGATTGTGTCCTCATTACACCCAGGTCTGCAGTCACAGCCCTCTATCTGAAGCGGTTGAAGGAGCAGTAACGAATTGGCAGAGGGCTGATTTCTACTCTCAGCACGAACATCTTCCAGAGTGATGACCTTGAATGCTTCAGCGCTTCACTCTTTACAAATCATTCCCATCTACCACAGAGAGATTTTTGCATCACATTGAGCTTTGGCATGTGAACATTTTCTGCCATATTCAAAGGTCTCTATATATGGCAGAAATTAGGATATTATGAGAAATATGGCATTGGTTGGGCTTCCCAGGTAGCCCACCCTATTGGTAAAGAAACTGCCTGAGAAATCAGGAAATGGAAGAGATGTGGGTTCAGTCCCTGAGGTGGGAAGATCCCCTAGAGGTTCCTCTGTTCATTCTTGCCCGAGGAGTTCCATGGACAGAAGAGCCTGGCGGGCTACAGTCCTTGGGGTCACAAAGAGTTGGACACAACTGAAGCAACTTAGCATGCATTCATGGTACTAACTCCTCAGGGAAATATAAACAAGAAAATTGTTCCCTAAGTTAAGTCTTGAGCAAAAATAAAGATGTGGACATTTCTTGAGTCTTTTTGTTTTTTTCTTGAGATTTTAAGGATTTTTTTTAACTAAGGCATAACAGAGGATCTTCACGAGTTAACAATCTGTCCATTGGGTCAGTTCAGTTCAGTAGCTCAGTCGTGTCCCACTCATTGAGAACCCATGGACTACAGCACGCCAGGCCTCCCTATCCATTACCAACTCCTGGAGTTTATTCAAACTCATGTCCATTGAGTCAGTGATGCCATCCAGCCATTTCATCCTCTGTCATCCCCTTCTCCTCTCACCTACAATCTTTCCCAGCATCAGGGTCTTTTCCAATGAGTCAGCTCTTTGCATTGGGTGGCCAAAGTATTGGAGTTTCAGCTTCAACATCAGTCCTTCCAATGAACATTCAGGACTGATTTCCTTTAGGATGGACTGGTTGGATCTCCTTGTAGTCCAAGGCACTCTCGAGAATCTTCTCCAACACCACAATTCAAAGGCACAATTCTTTGCTGCTCAGCTTCCTTTATAGTCCAACTCTCACATCCAAATATGACTACTGGAAAAACCACAGCCTTGACTATATGGACCTTTGCTGGCAAAGTAATGTCTCTGCTTTTTAATATGCTGTCTAGGTTGGTCATAACTTTCCTTCCAAGAAGTAAGCGTTTTGTAATTTCAGAGCTGCAGTCACGATCTGCAGTGATTCTGCAGCCCAAAAAATAAAGTCTGCCACTGTTTTAACTGTTTCCCCATCAGTTTGTCAGGAAGTGATGGGACTGGATGCCATGATCTTCGTTTTCTGAATGTTGAGCTTTAAGCCAACTTTTTCACTCTCCTCTTTCACTTTCATCAAGAGGCTCTTTAGTTCTTCTACACTTTCTGCCATAAGGGTGATGTCTTCTGCATATCTGAGGTTATTGATATTTCTCCTGGCCATCTTGATTCCAGCTTGTGCTTCTTCCAGCCCAGCATTTCTCATGATGTACTCTGCATAGAAGTTAAATAAGCAGGGTGACAATATACAGCCTTGATGTACTCCTTTTCCTATTTAGAACCAGTCTGTTGTTTCATGTCCAGTTCTAACTGTTGCTTCCTGATCTGCATACAGGTTTTTCAAGAGGCAGGTCAGGTGGTCTGGTATTCCCATCTCTTGAAGATATTTCCAGTTTATTGTTATCCACACAGTCAAAGGCTTTGGCATAGTCAATAAAACAGAAATAGATGTTTTTCTGGAACTCTCTTCGTTTTTCAAGGATCCAATGGATGTTGGCAATTTGATCTCTGGTTCCTCTGCGTTTTTTAAAACCAGCTTGAACATCAGGAAGTTCTCGGTTTACGTATTGTTGAAGCCTGGCTTGGAGAATCTTGAGCATTACTTTGCTAGCATGTGAGATGAGAGCAATTGAGCAGTAGTCTGAGCATTCTTTGGCATTGCCTTTCTTTGGGATTGGAATGAAAACTGACCTTTTCCAGTCCTGTGGCCACTGCTGAGTTTTCCAAATGTACTGGCATATCAAGTGCAGCACTTTCACGGCAGCATGTTTTAGGATTAGAAAGAGCTCAGCTGGGATTCTGTCACTTCCACTAGCTTTGTTCATAGTGATGCTTCCTAAGGCCCACTTGACTTCACATTCTAGGATGTCTGGCTCTAGGTGAGTGAACACACCATCATTATTATCTGTGTCTTGAAGATCTTTTTTGGAGAGTTCTTCTGTGTATTCTTGACACCTTTCTTAATATCTTCTCCTTCTGTTAAGTCTCTACCATTTCTATCCTTTATGGAGCCCAACTTTGCATGAAATATTCCCTTGGTGTCTCTAATTTTCTTGAAGAGATCTTTAGTCTTTCCCATTTTATTGTCTTCCTCTATTTCTTTGCACTGATCACTGAGGAAGGCTTTCTAATCTCTTCTTTCTATTCTTTGGACCTCTGCATTCAGATGCTTATAGCTTTCCTGTTCTTTTTCACTTCTCTTCTTTTCACAGCTATTTGTAAGGCCTCCTCAGAGAGCCATTTTGCTTTTCTGCATTTCTTTTTCTTGGGGATGGTCTTGCTCCCTGTCTCCTATACAATGTCATGAACCTCCATCCATAGTTCATCAGGCACTCTATCAGACCTAGTCCCTTAAATCTATTTCTCACTTCCCCTGTATAGTCATAAGGAATTTGATCTAGGTCGTACCTGAATGGTCTAGTGGTTTTCCCTACTTGCTTCAATTTAAGTCTGAATTTGGCCATTAAAATAAGTCTGAATTTGACCTTTGGATAGACGTGGATGTATTGTTCCACCTTTCATCAAAGATGGGCCATAAAATCATTCAAATAATTTGATATTTTTGAATCATTTTATGTAATTCAAACTAAAGAGAAATTAATTTTTTTTAATTTTTTTACCAAGAAAGTCTTTCAAAATAAACCTGGCACCACTGTCAATGGTCAGAAACTACTGAGAAAGCCAGACTCAATGAGATAGCAAGACCCTTTCATGATTCTTCCCAAAACAGGAGTAAATATTGACTACAACATATCTACAAATATCTGTTTGGATATATACTAGTAGATAGCTAAGAAAATTATTTTTTCTTAAAAATATATAGGATTCTATCTTAGGTCAGCTAAAGACCAAGAACTTAAACCAGCATAATTCCTCTCCCTTGCTAAACAATAAGTCATACTTTTCTATACTGAGTTCAAGCATAAAATAGCTTATCTTTTTGCTCCAGGAATTACCTGCTCTTGGCAGATAAGACTAGAAAGTAACTAAACGGCTTACTTATGAAGACTAAATTTGCTCATCCAACCACTTCAAGATTCTCACCTCTTTGATGTGCCTTCAAAACCAAATATTATAAACTTTGCCCAATCCCAACCAGTTCTATACCTTGAAATATCCACCTTAAAATCACCTATCTCACTTTCTCAAACTTCAATAAATACACTTCTCTAATTTCTTTCTGTCTAGTCTCTCCTAAGACTATCAGTATGGTTTTCTTCTTACTTCTGCAAGTTTAATAATCTTAGTTTGCCTAATAAACAGATTTTTCTTCTAGTATTTTGAGAAAAGCCCAGTGAACAAGGTGTACCAAAATAATTTAATTAATATAGAATTCAGAATCAACATACATGATCGTGTTTTTCTACAGCATGTTCTCATTTTTCCCTATTCTTCCTTTAAAATCAATATTATTAGAGCTCTGGTTTAATGTGTTTCCTTTGACTTGATAATTTTCTCTTACATTGCTTGTTGATTAAAAGCCTCTTCTTTCAGTAACTCCAGTATAAATTTATTTAACCCCAGCATTACAACTTGAGTCACCATCTAATTGTTTTGGTACTTTCCTCTTCTTAGGAAAAAAATGAAAAACAAAAGGGACATCTGTTATGTGACTATGTGGGTACTTAAACATAAGGAAGCTGAACACAAACAGGAGCCTCCCATAAGACATGATGTCTGAGCACATTTATTGGGAACTCAGATTAGGAGCAACTGCAGACTGAAATAACTAAGTAGGAAGACTCCAACTCAAGAAGCCTATACCCAGGATACAAGAAGCATACATTGTGTAAGCAATATGACCAATTGATGGATTAAGGGAGGCACTGAATGGCCTATGGAAGTGATGTTTAGGTACACTTGTGGCCTTAGGGTATTTATGAGGATTCAGAGGTCAGAAGCCAGCAGTCCCAAAGAGCCACGGTTTTACAAATGGTTCAAATTCAAGTAATGTTATTCTAAGGAGAATTTGCCTATGAATCAAATCTCCAAGGACAGTTTTACGATTCACAGAAGAAAATTTAAGACCAACATAATTTCCCAACATAACAACAAAAGTTTATAGAGAAGGAGGCAGCCCAGTGTTAAATCTAAGAAAAATCCCCCAATGAAGACAAGGTTGCACACATTTACACCATTTAAGGGATCCCTGTTAATCAGCTTTGCGTTGCTTCTCACTGTTTAAGGGTGAAAAATGTAGATTGTTTGTACATAGACATTACCTTCAAGCTTTTCATTCTCAACATTCATAACATCACTGATCCTAAGTCTCACAGCACAGAAGGAACTGGATGAATGAGGAAACACTGAGCAGGAGACAGACCATCTAATCCCTATAATTCCACAATTATCCTTCTGAGATCCAAGGATTTGCCAACCAGACACTTAAAAAGAGGTATCCTCTTTAACTGCATACCACTTTATCCTATGGAGCCTGTCAGGGAATAAAAATAGAAACAAGAAGACCCGCACAAAATTAATTATGGAAGTTACTAAAAGAGCAGCATATATTAACTAAAATCACTGAAACAACTTTTCATTTTATAAATATGAATATATGTATACATACATATATGTATGTGTGTGTATGGTTTTCATTTCTCAGAGAAATTTTACAGATAAGTCAAGAGACTTTCTCACTTGAGTCACAGTTGAATAACTAATTATTTTAATGATGCAAAGATCAGCTTTAATACGGTAGTCAGCTAAATAGTTTATTCTTTAAAAAAAAGTTCAATTAATTTAAAATATGGACTTAGTATATCTCTAATGAGAAGAATTTATTCAAATTTTAGATTTAAAGGAAATTCAAATTCTTGGCAAAATTTTTGTTATCCTTAATTCAACAAGTATAGGTTTATCAATGGTAGTTGACTGCTTAATTTATTCAGAAATCTGATGTTTATTAAAGATCAGGGCAGTGCTTGCTAATAAAAACATATAGGCCCAAACATTTTGTCTGTCTTTATGGAGGTCTCCATGTTCTAGATGCAAAATATAATAAGTTCACTGATAGGGATTATGATGGTTGCTTTTATGTATGAACTTGACTGGGCCATCGGTGCTCAGGTTTCTTATCAAATATTATTCTAGGTGTTTCTGTGAGGGTGTTTTGGATGAGATTAACATTTAAGCTTACAGAAGTAAGTAAAGCAGACTGCTATCCTTCATATGGGTGAGCCTCACCCAATCAGTCAAAGGCCAAACTAGAATAAAGACTGACTATCTCCCAAATGCCAAAGAATGTTCAAACTACCAAGCAATTGCACTCATTTCACATTCTAGAGAAATAATGCTCAAAATCCTTCAAGCTAGGCTTCAGAAATACATGAACTTAGAACTTCCCCATGTACAAGCTGGATTTAGAAAAGGCAGAGGAACCAGAGAATGAATTTCCAACCTCCACTGAATCATAGAAAGAAAACAAGGGAATTCCAGAAAAACATCTACTTCTGCTTCACTGACTCCACTAAAACCTTTGACTGTGAATCACAACAAACTGGAAAATTCATAAAAAGATGGGAATACCAGACAACCATACCTGGCTCTTGGGAAACCAGTATGCAGGTCAAGAAGCAACAGTTAGAACTGGACATGGAAAAAAGGACTGGTTCAAAATTGGGACAGGAGTACATCAAGGCTGTATATTGTCACCTTGCTTATTTAACTTACGTGCAGAGTACATCATGTGAAATGCTGGGCTGGATGAATCACAAGCTGGAATCAAGACCTCCAAGAGAAATATCAACAACTTCAGATATGCAGATGATACCACTTTAATGGCAGAAAGTGAAGAGGAACCTTCAGCTGCTGTCCATGGGGTCTTAAAGGTTTGGACATGACTTAGCAAATGAACAACAACAGCTCTCCCAAATAAGAGGGAAGTTTTCCTGCCTGACCACCTTCAAACTGGGACATCAGTTTTTTCCTGTCTTTGGACTGGAATGGAAACATTGGCTTTTCCTGTGTCTTGAGCCTGCCAGCCTTCAGACTGGAACTCCATATCTGTTCTCCTGGGCCTCTAACTTGTCAACTCCAAGTCGAAGAAATTCTCAGCCTCCACAATTGCATGAACCAATTCCCTATGATTTTACATCCTATTGATTCTGATTCTCTGAAGAACACAGCCCAATAAAGACGGTTTAGAGAGGATTTTATGAGATTGTGGGGGAAATATCATATAATGAACCATAGAATGATTACAAATGGCTTCTTGATTAAAAGCAAGTCTGAGTTTTCATTTAAATAGTTTAAGGATGTATGCAAATTGTTGTCTTCATCAAATACTTCAGTATCTTTAAAGCTTTTTACCACTGGAAATTTCTTTCAAATAACATCTTAGAAAAACTCCATTGAATAAAACAGTTGCATCCAAAGTCACTCTAATTGATGTGGAAGTGACAACTAGACACTCAGTTCTGTTTGCAAACTCCACAGAATCTTCTCCACAGATCCCTGAGTTTTAAACAGTTATTCATGGGCTAAATATTATGGGTTTGGCTGCATCAGGAAGAGGGCTCACACAGTTATATTTGATTAAACATCATACAATTTAAACCATCTTACTTTACAGCCAATTTTAACACCAGTGATTTACAAGATATCGTTTTTATGAGAAGCACATGTTTTTAAGTACAATTATTCCACTTGTGTCTATGGCTCTATCTACGCCATCTGTGACAGAAGAGTTAGATAAAGCAATTAATCAAACTTGTTTTTCCCTAGGTTGATGAGGAAAGAATGAAAGGTATTTTGTCCAAAACAGGGTAGATAAGCAAAGATTTATGTATAGAGGCCTGAGGTTTTCCTTGTGTTGGAGGAGAGTCAAAAAGTCTAAGATCACGGAAGCAAAAGGTAGCATCGTCCAAAAGCGGGAGGGTTTGAGCATTAATGGTGAGGCAAATATTCAGAATATAATAAATGTGACATTTCAAATCAATGGGAAAGATTCATTTTTCAAAAAGTGGAAAATTAGGTAGTCAGTTGAAGGAAAAACAATAAATAATTTGTAAAGTTACTTCACATATTTCATTAAAATAAGATGTATCAATTGAAACAACTGCCAAAAAAAAGTGCAAAACAAAAGTATAAGCAATAGATTGGTTTAAAAAGTGGAGTGGGCCTGTCAACTCTAATTAAAGAAAAACACAAAAGACACCAAGTAAAATAAATAAATTTTAAAACATATACATTTTAAGATTCATTACACAAAAGTTTACAAAGTAAAGGACTAATATTAGCTTGGGAAAATATTTTCAATTTATATCGCAGACAGAAGGAAATTTTTTCTTAATGTTTAAGTATTTTGGTAAATCAAAAGGATAAAGAAAAACACCACCAAGAAAAAAAAAGGCAGTGTGCAGTTAAAAAAAAAACAGAGTCCTTAAACATGTATCAGTTTAGTTCAGTTTAGTCACTCAGTCGTGTCCAACTCTTTGCGACCCCATGGACTGCAGCACTCCAGGCCTCCCTGTCCATCACCAACTCCCAGAGTTTACCCAAACTCATGTCCATTGAGTCGGTGATGCCATCCAACCATCTTGTCCTCTGTCATCCCCTTTTCATCTCACCTTCAATCTTTCCCAGCATCAGGGTCTTTTCCAATGAGTCAGTTCTTCACATCAGGTGGCCAAAGTACTGGAGTTTCAGCTTCAGTGATGTTATATTTGTCCTTCTAATGAACATTCATGACTGATTTCCTTTAGGATGGACTGGTTGGATCTCCTTGCAGTCCAAGGGACTCTCAAGAGTCTTCTCCAACACCACAGTTCAAAAGCATCAATTCTTTGGCAGTCAGCTTTCTTTATAGTTAAACTCTCATATCCATACTTAACTACTAGAAAAACCATAGCCTCAACTAGATGGACCTTTGTTGGCAAAGTAATGTCTCACCTTCCTAGATTGGTCATAACTTTTCTCCCAAGGAGTAAGCATTCATTATTTCATGGCTGCAGTCACATCTGCAGTGATTTTTGAGCCCAGAAAAATAAAGTCTGACATTGTTTCCACTGTTTCTCCATCTATCTGCCATGAAATGATGGGACCAGATGCCATGATCTTAGTTTTCTGAATGTTGAGCTTTAAGCCAACTTTTTCATTCTGCATACAGATTTCTCAAGAGGCAGGTCAGGTGGGCTTATATTCCCATCTCTTTAAGAATTTTCCACAGTTTATTGTGATTCACACAGTCAAAGGCTTTGGCATAGTCAATGAAGCAGAAATAGATGTTTTTCTGAAACTCTCTTGCTTTTTCAATGATCTAGCGGATGTTGGCAATTTGATCTCTGGTTCCTCTGCCTTTTCTAAAATCAGCTTGAACATCTGGAAGTTCACGGTTCACATACTGTTGAAGCCTGGCTTGGAGAATTTTGAGCATTACTTTGCTAGCATGTGAGATGAGTGCAATTGTGCAGTATGAACATGTATACTGACATGATTATACATTTTTATAATCCCCATGCAATGTAATTTGACAATAAAATCAATGCACCAACCCTGTAACTCTGCAATCCTTTTTCTCGGATGCATTTGTAAAATATCTTGCACATTTGTAAAATATATGAAAAGGATCATCATTGTGTGTCCCAATAAAACTACTAAAGACCTACAAATATGGGACAAATTAAATAGATTATGCTACATTTATAGATTCATGCAATAAAATGTTAGTTTTATACAGGATAAACCATCTCTAGATGTACTGTTAAAATAAAAATTCAATGGTGTATCATGTCTTCATTTGTTTGGAAAGAAATACTTATATAATACTTGGAAGTGCAGAGGAAAATTTGGAAGAACACCCAAGAAGAGTGAACACATCCAGAAAGGGGTTTTGGCTAGTTCGGCAAAAGGAAGAAAGCCACAAGAACGAGTGACAAAGAAGTTTACTTCAGCAGGTGTTACCAGAATGTGATGGTGGCGGAACCCCAAATTCACACTAGGAAGATTCTGAACAAAAAGTCACTGCCCAAGTAGGTCCCCCCAAAATCGTGTGTCATGTGAAAAGCTTCCATTTCGTAAATGCAGCTCTTGTTCTTGGCACCAGGGCTTCCCCATGAGCTAGAAAGGACATGCTATTGATTTGAATACAGACAAGCTAAAAAACTAGCACAGGACAATCTCAATGTGTACGTTCTTAGGCACCCTGTTGGTGGCAAGTCAATAATGCATGCAGCCATCCACTAGTGAGCCTGTAACCTACAAAGACAGTGTTTGTTATCCTTGTCACTTCAAACCACTTTGAAAGTAACTGGATCTATAAAGAAACAGTTGATGTATTACAATAAAAACAGATCCAAATTCTGCCCTTCAAATTCATTATATTCCTGAAAATGTATGACAGAATTCATTCACGGATCATGTTGCTTTAATTATAAAATTGATGGATCTATGTCTATATACCTTGTACTCAGTAGCTAGTCAATGTATCAGGCACTTAAATATAAAAATGTTTTAAGGATTGTTTTTAAACATACACGTATACTACAATAAAATATCCTCAAACTTTATACTATATCAGATCTTTCTAACCTGATCGTTTATCATCAATAGCAAGCAACTCCCAATTACAATTGCTTATATGGTGGCTATATTCTTTGAAACACACAAAAATGTAAGCTGTGTTATTTTGTTCCAGAATCCTCCTGCTGTTCTGTTCTCATAGGCTTAATGTTTAGAAAACTCAAATCTTTAAAAAAAAAAAAAAAAAACTTTCATGAATAGGTAGATTGCATATGAGGTAAGGGATTGCTTACTGATAATGAGTCAGTTCCCCATTAAGGGTTTGACCAGGTACAGTGTAATTTATATTTATCCTCTAACATCCTGACCAGATGATTTCCAAAGGCAGTCATTTATTCCTGCAATCTCCTGTTTCGCTTTATGGAAGAGAATTAAATCAGTCCTATGAATGGAAACATAGAAGCATTATCTTTCTTCTTCACAATGTTATCCTTTTCCACTTTTTTAATAACCAGTCAAAAGACTGAGAACCCAATATTCATTCAGATTCCTCTTCTCCACCCGGCCCGTCCTGCTTGTTCTGGTTATTTGTGTTGACAGATTGAACAGTGAGGCTTGTTCTATAGTAATACTCCACCAGTCATATATTCTCCAGGCTGAGTCATCTTCACTCTTTTTTCGTTCTCTGACTGCATCTGAAATTTGAATTTTGTCATTCTACTTTGAAAAGGCAATGAATGGAGAGAACTTGGGCATTCTAGATAATAGAACACAGCCTGCTATTCTTTGATTAAAAAAAAAACAACTGTTATCCTATATAACACGACGTCAGCCTACCCTTTGTATACCTTCATTTCTGATTTGATGAAGAATGGCTCAGCACACTTAACTAATCACAGCATATAAATGCTTTTTTTGAAATACAGACCTGGAGTGATTAAATACTGTAACTTAACCAATGTTTTTTTTTGACATGCGGCAATGAAGTCCATTTTTCCTCTTTTCCTATAATTTTACTCACTCTGCTCCCTGCCACCTTTTCTTTCTTCCGTTTTGCTGTTTACAGAGAGAGTAGTGATCATTCAGGTGTGTCTCTGATTCAGATGCAATGACATTGAAAACTGAATGTTTATGACAGTGGTTAGTCCTGTACCTCTGTTCAAAATCTCCACATCATAACATAAATACTTAGAAGATGTATTCCAACTTTTATAAAGAGAAACACACACACCTCAGTCATGTGTGCATGCTAAGTCACTTCAGTCGTGTTCTACTCCTTGCGACCCTATGGATTGTAGCCCGCCAGGCTCCTCTGCCCATGGGATTCTCCAGGCAAGAACACTGGAGTGGGCTGTCATGCTTTTCTCCAGGGGATCTTCCTGACCCATGTCTCTAATGTCTCCTGCATTGACAGGTGGATTCTTTACCACTAGCGCCACCAGGGTAGAGAAAAATAAATATAAAATAAAATAAACACCCCTCAGTCATGGCTCCAAGTAAAACCCAGAATCTAAAATCCCTATGCTGAATACCACAGCCATCATTACCTTTCTGAATTCTCACGTGCAGGAATATTTATTTGGAGAATATGCTTCAATCACCAAAAGAATCTGCATTTCCTCACAGCCTATCTGGCCTCATCCTGGTTTATAAACTCTGATTACACCTAACCTTTAATGCTACCCTTTCACATGGAGATAGGAAGAGCAGAGTATGGAAAGCCTCAAGCTGACTGCCATCTTTCCACCAGCCAAGATCTTTCCCTGTTTCTACTCTGCACTTGCAGGAAGTGGCAGTGAGTGTGTGTACTCAGTCATGTCCAGCTCTTATGACCCCATGGACTGTAGCCAGCCCAGGGGATTTTCTAGGCAAGAATATAGGAGTGGGTTGTCATTTCCTCCTCCAAGTGATCTTCCCAGGGATCAAACCTACGTCTCCTGTGTCTCCTGCATTGCAGGCAGATTCTTTACCACTGAGCCACCAGGGAAACCCATGCACTCGCAGAGAGCCTCAAAAATCTGCAAAGAATGTTGGTATCAATTTTCCATGCAGATGACAAGAGTTCAAAGAAAAGTGTTGCATAAAGATTTAATATCACACCTGGTAGGTTCCATATGTAATCATTTTTCTCATCTATAAAAAAAAAAAAGAAAAGAAAAATCAAATGCCATCATCTCTCGTGTTTCTGTGGACCAGAGAGCTCCATTTCACCCTTGATCTCTGACAAAGCATTTCCTACCTCAGCACAGAGCAGATAATCAGAATGGTGTGACATTTTAGCAACTTATGAAACAAAGATTCTCAAGTGTGACCCACGGCCCTCCAGAGAGTAATGGTTCCAGTTCTAGTTTCTTATTCATTTGCTTTCCCACTGTGAAGTGAGACTGCGCAGAATGGGTGAGCCTTGCTGATACTGATGACATGAAACCTTTACGTAGCCACCACCCTGTTGTTAAGGTGTCACCTGGGATTGTTAGCTGTTTTAGTTGCTAAGTCATGTCCAACTCTTTTGCAAACCTACGGACTGTAACCCACCAGGCTCTTCACTGCATGAGGTCCTTGAGGCAAGAATCCTGGAATGGGTTGCCATTTCCTTCTCCAGAGTATCTTCCCTGCCCACAGATTGAGCCCATGTCTCCCGCATGGGCAGACAGGTTCTTTACTGCTGAGCCACCAGAGAAACCCATGACATGGGATGAACACTCAAATAGGCTTTCTCCTTTTTTCTGAGTTTTTTTTTTTTTTAATCTTGCACCTAAATAACTAGGTTCATTGTGCTTTGTATGCTGGAGAAGCATCATTCCAGAAGAATTCCCCTTGTCCCTTTGGGAATTCTGCTCTAATAAGTGATGTTACTCTTATGTGTAAAATAGTACGTAGGTCAGCTATCATAGCCTTTTATTTATTATCCCTTGATAACTCCAGAAACTATGACATCTTAGGTGTTGTGTGGACAACTATCAAGTATGAAGCAGAAGTAAAGAGGCTTTGTTGGGTTTTGATGCAAAAACCTAGATGAGAATCCAACTGCATGGTGATGATTTGGAAGAAGGTTGTAGTGGTAGAAATAGCAAGACATGAATGGATTTCTGCTATATTATGGAGGTGGTATCACTATTAGATTATTATCTGTTAATTATTGACTTGAACACAGTGCTATATTTAAACTGGATAGTCAACAAGGGGGCTTCCCAGGTGGCTCAGTGGTAAACAATCCACCTACCAATGCAGGAGATGGGGGTTTAGTCCCTGAGTCTGGAAGATCCCCTGGAGAAGGAAAGGAAATGGCCGCCCACTCCAGTATTCTTGCCTGGAGAATCCCAAGGACAGAGGAACCTGGTGGGCTGCAGTCGATTGTGTTGCAAAAGAATCAGACACAACTCAGCGACTAAAGAAAAATAACAAACCAACAAGGACCTAACTTAGAGCACAGGGATGTCTACTCACTATACCTAAATGAGAGAAGAATTTGGAAAAAAATAGATGCGTGTATTTGCTGTACACCTGAATCATACCCATTGCTAATAAACTGTACTCCAATTTAAAATAAAAACTTTGTTTAAAAGGGAGAGATGTTCCTTTAAGAAAGGGACACATGAAGGATATGTCCTGTGTTTCTAGCCTAAAAGATTCAGTTGATGGTGACATCATTTGCTGAATGCAGAGACTGGGAAAGGAGATGTCTTTGGGAATGTGGGCATAAATCAATTGCTCTGCTTTGCAGAAGCAAAGTCAGAGATGTTTACAAGGCCTCCACGTGGAGACACAGATCAGGCACTGGATATGTGAACTCAGTGAATAAATGAAGAATGGAGGTAAACCATTAGGAATCATCAGAAAAGAGAATGGAACACGAGCCATTATGCAGGGGTCCATTCACCAAAGGAAAGTGTGTGGACAAGTAAAATGCAACACTGTGACTCCCTGACCTTTCTGCCAAGTCAATCTTTGTTCTCATTGAGAAATCAGGGGAGCTAAAAAGAGCACAAGTCCACATCTGCATTCCCACCTATCAACTTAGAGCCATTTGAATGTTCACTTACATACCAAAAAATATGTGTGCTATGTGGCTTCTTATTTCAGCTCACATTAACTGTGAGGAATGGCAGTCAAGTGATTGAATGAAATTTCAGGCATTTCTTTAATATATGAGGCCTGGGACACCTTCCCATTGAAATCATTTCAGCACCTCCCAAAATAGCTTTTGCTTGCCACATTTTTCTATAGTTTTAGGAAATGCTCAGAACATCCAAGAAAACCACAGCTTCACCCTCACACCCACACAGTCTGGAAACAACCGAAATAACAATTAAATGTGACAAACAGCAGTTTATAATCTAAATTCCAACGACTCCATTACAAAATTTTGCTGTAAAACCTGTGTGTCAGAATCAAATATGCATTTTAAAGTCTAGGCTTGAAATTTCATGACCAGCTGCAGAGAATTACTGTTATTAAGGGACAAGACAGATATAAAAGGAGAGAAAATCAAAAGAAAAATTCAAAATTTCAGAGGCTTTAGGGCATTATTTCCTCAGCACCGATGAGTTTTTCACTGCCAACCTGAAGAGTTAAAACCAGTTATTGAGATGCTGCCACAGGGTTAAGTTAAAAATGTAATAGTTAGAACATGAATTCCAGAGCAAGGATGTCCATTTTCAAATCTCAGCTTTGAAAAACTTCTGAGGTATGTACTTAGATTACCTAGCTTCGTTCTTTCTCAAATCCCTTGCCTTTAAAATAGTTATAATAATATTGGCTAACTCGCATCTCTGCGTAGAACTTGCCCATGGAAGTACAGCTGCTCCATGGGTGTATAATCACTCTTGTCTGCTTAAATATGCCATAAATCCATCTTTTCTCCAAGACATAACTAGAATCTATTTGCCTTTCCCGTTTATATTTCTTTTTCTAACTTGAGATGTAATGAAATGGGCAGTTCTAAAACTCTCAGGAAAAAATTCTGAGTATGCCTCACAAGCACAATGAAAGGGGAAAATGATGTTAAAAACTATTTTATGCAAGCTTTTCTTCATGTAATTTATCTTCAACATGTATGACTATACCTAACATGGGACTTCTCTGGTGGCTCAGTGCTAAAGAATCAACATGCAATGCAGGAGACATAGATTGGATTCCTGGGTCAGGAAGATCCCCTGGAGAAGGAGATGACAACCCCCTCCAGTATTCTCACCTGGGAAATCCCATGGACAGAGGAGACTGGGAGGCCACAGTCCATGGGCTCACAAAGAGTCAGACACGACTGAGCGACTGAACAACAGCAACATAGCTAACAGCATGTATCTGTGCCAGGCTGTATTGTTCTTTATCTGTAAATGTTGTCTCCTTTGGCTTTCATAGCTACCCGTCAGAAAGATCTGGGCCATTAATCCCTCTGCTGTGCTGCCTCTGATCGTAAACAAAGGACACTGGTCAGTACAGTTCAGTTCAGTCGCTTAGTCATGTCCGAATCTTTGCGACCCCAAGGACTACAGCACGTCAGGCTTCCAAGTCCATCACCAACTCCCGGAGCTTGCTCAGGCTCATGTCCATCGAGTTGATGATGCCATCCAACCATCTCATCCTCTGTGGCCCCCTTCTCCTCCTGCCTTCAATCTTTCCCAGCATCAGGGTCTTTTCCAATGAGTCAGTTCTTTGCATCAAGTGGCCAAAGCATTGAAGCTTCAGCTTTAGCACAAGTCCTTCCAATGAATATTCAGGATTGACTTTTTTAGGATTAACTAGTTGGATCTCCCGGCAGTCCAACGGACTCTCAAGAGTCTTCTCCAAAACCATAGTTCAAAAGCATCAATTCTTCAATGCTCAGGGTTTTGTTTTTGTTGTTGTTGTTGTTGTTGTTGTTTTCTTGTGGTCCAACTCTTACATCCATACATGACTGGATGGAATGCAGGGACTACGGAAAAACCATAGCTTTGACTAGATGGACCTTTATTGGCAAAGTAATGTCTCTGTTTAATCTACACAGCATATTGAAAACAGAGATATTACTTTGTCAACAAATGTCCATCTAGTCAAAGCTATGGCTTTTCCAGTGGTCATGTATGGATGTGAGAGTTCAACTATAAAGAAAACTGAGTGTTGAAGAATTGACACTTTGGAACTGTGGTGTTTGGAGAAGACTCTTGAGAGTCCCTTGGACTGCAAGGAGATCAAGCTTTTCTTCCAAGGAGCAAGTGTCTTTTGATTTCATGGCTGCAGTCACCAGCTTTAGTGATTTTGGAGCACAAGAAAATAAAGTCTCTCTCTGTTTTCAGTGTTTCCCCATCTATTTTCCATGAAGTGATGGGACCAGATGCCATGATCTTCATTTTTTGAATGTTGAGTTTTAAGCCAGCTTTTTCACTCTCTTCTTTCACTTTCATCAGGAGACTCTTCAGTTCTTTGCTTTCTTCCATAAGGGTGGTGTCATCTGCATATCTGAGGTTATTGATATTTCTCCCCAGCAATCTTGATTCCAGCTTGTGCTTCATCCAGCCTGGCATTTCACATGATGTAATATGCTTATATGTTAAATAAGCAGGATGATAATATGCAGCCTTGATGTACTCCTTTCCCAATTTGGAACCAGTCTGTTTTTCCAAGTGCAGTTCTAACTGCTACTTCTTGACCTGCATACAGGTTTCCCAGGAGGGAGGTAAGGTGGTCTGGTATTTCCATCTTTTTAAGAATTTGCCACAGTTTGTTGTGATCCATGTTTACTTAAAATACTTGGTGAAAAATAAGATGGTAAGCCTACTGTGGCTGAAATCTCCTCCCATTCAAATAGATTTTATGAAATGACACTGCCTCTATCCCAATGCAAACTAACGTTTTTGAGAGTCTGAGATGTCCCATTTAATTTTAAAACCTAACATTTCCCATATTGCCACAGTTTGATTTTAGTGTGTATATTTATTAAATTCTCAGTGACTAGTGGTCTAAGGAACCAAGTCACAGAAAAGCTGGTTTAGATTCTTTCTAGGACAAGTAGACTCTTCTTTTGTAGAAATATTCTGAGGAAAGAAGATTGACTTTTATTAGCATCAGTGAGTGTGTTCCTGGAGAAATAGAAGGGATAATCTTTTTAGGGGCTCTTTTTCATTTGCAAAAAGAGACTTAGGAATCCCTGAGCAGCAGATAGTATTAAATCAGTGCCTTATGTGTTAATGTAATTTGGTTAGCAGGTTTCTGAAACTTCTGTGCTATTGAGGATTTGGAAAGTATGATATCTTATGGGACAACCAAGAAGATTGCCTTTCAATAACTTGTGCGGTCCATTTTTTTCTTACATATTATAATTTTTCACTCCAAAGGATTTGGAGAATATGGCAATAAAGTTCTGTCTCTCACACACACATATAAACACAATAAACAGTTAACCTGTGCCTCTGACCCTCCTTCCTGCATATGGTGACTTCATGATTGTAAAGTGAAGACCTTTAAATATTATGAGGATATATCTTTTGTACTTTGTAGTGATTGTGCTACAAACATTTACCGAGTGCAGACAAAGTATGAGCACACAGTGTAAGCTCTCACATCATCATCTTCATCCAATCATAGAGTTGCCTCTGTGTAATAGGTATATTATTTTGGTTGGCCATTACAGCAATTCCGTGGGCTAAGAATTATTACCCGCATGCTATACATAAGAAGATAGAAGCCCAGAAAGGACTTTCAGAAGACCTCAAATCAGACTTCCCTGGCCGGAAAGTTAAGAATTGGTTAAGAATCACCTGCCAATGCAGGGCACATGGGTCTGGTAAGATTCCACATGCCACAAAGTAACTAATCCCGTGTGCCCAACACTGAAGGCTGAATCCCACCACAAACTGCAGAGTAGTTCCCAAAAGCCTATGTGTGGCAATGAAGACCCAGAGCAGCCACAAATAAATAAATCAATCTTAATAAAAGAACTCAGAACATAAACAATTGACTGGATTCAATGCTTGGTCTTCTGCACCCAGGGTACCTTCACCCAGAGTCCTGTGTAAAGATCCTTTCCTGTATCATTTGTTTTTCTTACCTTAGCCTTGTCTGTGGCTTTCAAACAGACAGGCTTGAGCATCTGTGTTCTGAACGCTTTTGTCATGGAAATTCCATATGCCCCTTAGACTTTGTTAAAACATTATTGACTCCACCATACAACTCTAATCACATCTTCCATTGAAATGCTGGGTTTAGTGGGACACTATCAACTCTATCTAGCCGGACAGGGTTTCTGGGCAAAAAACGCTATGTCAGTTTTAGCTGATGAGACAACCGGGAGCAGACAGCTGACATAGCTTATCGTTAGTAGCACATTCTAACCACCATGACAAACAATTGCAATAAGAACCTATTGTATAGTACAGGGAACTCCCTCCAATACTCTGTAATGACCTATGTGGGAACAGAATATAAAAAAGAGTAGATTTATGCATAACTGATTCTCTTTGCTGCACAGCAGAAACTAACACGGCGTTGTAAACCAACTAGACTCCAGTGAAAATGGAATTAGATAGAAAAAAGAAAAAGAAGTCTGTGAGTGAGTTTTCTGAGTATATTGGCTTTGCAGAACAAAAGGTAACATTGCTCTTGGGAGGCAGGAAAACATTCTCCTGGGGATCAAAGTTAAAGCTATATTTAATGTTGAGAGGGTTCCATGTCCCCAAATTCCCATCCACATATGGAAGAGAAGCACATGAGTCACTCGCTACCAAACCCACACACCTATTCCGGTCCTGAGCATTAAAGTGAGACACGCATGTCAAATGGGCTGTCCTGGGGGCTCAGTGGTAAAGGATCTGCCTGCCAATGCAGGAGACTTTCAGGAGATGCAAGCTCGCTCCTTGGGTTGGGAAGATCCCTTGGAGTAGGAAGTGGCAGCCCACTCCAGTATTCTTGCCTGGGAAATCCCATGGACAGAGGAGCCTGGTGGGTTATAGTCCATGGTGTTGCAAAGACTCAGTTGTCACTTAGTGACTAAGACAACTCATGTCAAATGCGATGAATATCCTAGCTTCATCTCTCTCACTCTTTCTCTGAACAAATATATTAATGGCTAAAATAGGATGAATAATTTGAAAAAGGGGTCCAATTAGGGGCACATAAAGTCCTTCCTTCCTCTACTTGCTTCAGCCCCATGTGCTAAGGTCAGAAGTCCATTGGAGAAGTTTGGGAACAAGCCCTCTGGTGTTTAAAGAGACTGTGAATTTATTGGAAGGGTCCTTTTCTACATATCTCCCTTTAAACCTGTAGCAGTTTGAACATGTGGAAAAGAATTCAAGAGCTCAGGATTCCAGTTACTATGTTTCTACCACTCAGACAGGAATATCGAGAGCCCTTAAACTGCTTCTGCATGGACAGGGTGGAGTAGTTGACTGTTCTGTGTAACAAGGGCTGAGCTTTTGCTGGCCATCCAGGAAGAAGGTTTGGCCTGTATTAAAGACAGGGAGGGTCACCCAGGAAGTCAGGAAATCAATATAAGAAAAGAACTGGTCTAAGACACAGCCACTTTCTGGCAACCATTTAGGCTTAATTAAGAAAAGCTTCAGGAGCCTCTGGGACAAACCAAGAGAGAATTCATTTTACATCCTTTGGAAATAGTCGATTTTCAGGAGGCCGCAGCATTAATGTCCAACAGTGATTAGACCTGTGCCATTGGAGTTCTCTTTCCAGTGGTGGTGGTCCGGCGGGCAGCAAAAGTGATACCAGGCGCAGTACTATGCATGGAAGAAGTGTCAAGGCCAGAGGCCATGGTGTCAGTGGAGTAGAAAAACAAAATGTACAACAAGTTTAATTAAAGCAATAAAATCTGCTATCCACTTCAAAAGACACAGCGGCAGCTGACTGGTCCTCGGGGGTGGGTACGGGACCTTCAGTGTGGGCCCTCTGGGAGCAATGAGTCAGAGCGCAGGATGAGAGGAGGCCGTTCGCACTCACCCATCATCACGAGAGGGAAGCCAGCTTAGGTTTGAGCAGAGAGGGCACTCAGGGGTGGGTGACAAGGGGATTGTTTGAGCAAAAGAGAGAAACAAAGGGGAAAACTAAGAATTGCTTCAGGCTAACCACTTCATGATTAAAGACAGACACACCGATTCTCACAGTGGCTGGAATCACTTGGGAAAGTGACTTACACACGCAGGCACAAGAAGAACACAGGTTTACAGATAAGGTTGGAAACAGGAGGTCAGGCAGGTGGATTCTGTGCCTAAAAATGATCTGTTTGATGTTTTAAAGCAGTGTATAAATAGCATTTGGGACTATATGTTTTCTTCAATTGAAATTCGTTGAGATTAGGAATGCTGCTGCTCAGTCGCTTCAGTCGTGTCCGACTCTGTGCGACCCCATGGCGGCAGCCCACCAGGCTCCCCTGTCCCTGGGAGTCTCCAGGCAAGAACACTGGAGTGGGTTGCCATTTCCTTCTCCAATGCATGAAAGTGAAAAGGGAAAGTGAAGTTGCTCAGTCATGTCCGACTCCTAGCGACCCCATGGACTGCAGCCTACCAGGCTCCTCCGTCCATGGGATTTGCCAAGCAAGAGTACTGGAGTGGGTTGCCATTGCCTTCTCCTGAGATTAGGAATAGAAGGGGTTTAATATGATATGCTTGACGTAAGTGACTATTTAAAGCACAGTGGCTAAAGTTAATATTTGATATGCAATTAAAAGTGAGAAAGATTATTTGGCCCTGTGATTTTGAGTTTGAGAAGAAGGGTATAAGGTCTCAAGCCCTCAGAATCACAGAGGATGAAGAGATATCCTCAGCTGACTGAGGGGAAACAGCAATGCTAAGACAAAGCAGAGCTGGCAGAAGATTTAGCTCTAGGGGCATCTCTAGTGGAAAGCTCTGTTTGTCTGACCCCCCTCTGTCTGTTTCATGATCCCTGAAGAATTCCTGTTGGGTCTTCTTGAGTTCTGCCTGCTGCGTGCAAGCTTAGTCCTGTCCCACTCTTTTTGTGACCCCATGGACTCTGTCCACGGGATTATCTCAGCAAGAATACTAGAGTGGGCGGCCATTCCCTTCTCCATTGAGTTCTGCATAGCTGAGATACAAAATTCCCTACTACATTCCCTTGAAGATCTGTGTCTTGATTTAGTTTTCTGAGCATCGCAATGATCAGACTCATGCCTTTCTATCTTGATCTCAATTCAATTTCATGCCTACCACGAGCCTCATTCTATGTATTATCATCTTTAGTTTCTAAGCACAAGTTTTGCTTAGAAAAGTTTCAAAAGCTTTTCTCTGTTTGCCACTTTCCAAAATCATCCATCCATTCATTTGTTCAATTACAGAAATGATGCCTGCACATGAAATGATTCACACAATACACAAGGCATTTACAATAACATGTGCTGAAAATGCATACTAACTGCTCTGTGCGAAGGAAACCAGCCACATCAAAGATACAGCAAAGTATTGTGAACTATGCTGGTGAAGGGGGAGTTGACAAGAAATTTGAAAATGATGAATAGTAGTAACTTCTTTCGATTCTTTCAATCAATTCAAACTTTTCACTTTTGAAAGAGAGTAAGAAAGGTGGCTCATTTTAAAACTTGTGATATTTCTTCTGGCTTATTATATGTTGAAGAATATCTTGAGTACGTTTCATGTCTGAGTATTTTATTGACTGTATCAAAATACCTGGCCTATTATTATACAGCACTACCAAAATGTCACCCTTGAAGTTTGCAGCAACATTCATATCATCATGTTACTTTGTGATAACATATGGAATAAACATATGAGGATATTAAAATGATATTCACATAGACTCATTCATCCAGATAGACTGCTTGCACAAAATACTCCATGCAATTAAGTTTAAGGTATGTTGCTAAATCTTGTTCTAAAACACAAAAATGTGATAAGTTACTTGGCAAATTTAATTAAGGAATTAGAAGGAACTGTTTTCGGTTTGAACATGAAGGTTAATATCCAGTTTTCTGCTTCTCATTTTAGAGGTCATTGAAAAACCAGCAAAGAAAATAGAAAAATGCATTTTCAATGAAACAAGGAGGCAGCTGGGAAGCCAGACAACAAAACAGATGGAGTGGCTGCCAGGAAAGACCTGGATGAAGTGAGCATACAGGAAAAAGTTGAGCTGATACACCAGTGGAGAAGACTCCCTTCTGATGGCTCCTGAGCAAAGAGCAAGCACAACTCTCCCAAGTTGAGATGCACACACTTTGCAAAACACTAGGTTTCCACTGAGGTGACTGGTTCTGAGACAAAGGAAGCAGAAGTAAATGAAGATTTGTGGGGGAAAAAGTCAATTTTACAGAACCGGTACTGTCTGAATGACAATAGATAAGAAGAGAGTTTCAAAATTGTGGTTTTCCACAATGAGTTGTTTACCTTATTTAATTAGGAAGAAGAAAAGCACTATCAAATTCAGACAAAACGTATATCTAAGAAAACAAACAAACAATAGCACTCAAAACTCCAATTAGCTTCAAACAAGCCCAGACAACTCCCAAAACAAATCACTTGCAAGTAACCCTCTAGGGGTGAAGGGGGTGGAAATTACCTCTTAAATTTGAGAGATGTGCAATGAAACATAATCAATACAGACCCTATACAAATAAGCTACAAGAAAAACTAAAAGAAATGGAAACAAAAAAAATGCTAACAGATGTCTGCAACACTCAGTCATAACACAGGGAAGATGACAATGATAACTGAAAATATTTACAGTAATCTATGGATTTTTCTAATTGGAGAAAGAGCAATAAAGCAAAACTATAAGACAGCCAGAGGAACAGAAAGTTAGCTAACATAATTTTTCAAAAGTGGATGGATGGACAAAAGTTTGTATAGAATCATGTTTCCTTATATATACATCAGTTGAGTTCAGTTCAGTTGCTCAGTCATGTCCGACCCTTTGTGACCACATGGACTACAGCGAGCCAGGCTTCCCTGTCCATCACCAACTCCCCAGGTCAGTAGGTGACCAATATGCTACAGGATATCAGCAGAGAAATAACTCCAGAAAGAATGAAGGGATGGAACCAAAGCAAAACAACACACATTTGTCGACCTGACTGATGATAGAAGCAAGGTCCAAAGCTGTATAGAGCAATTTTGCATAGGAACCTGGAATGTCAGGTCCATGAATCAAGGCAAATTGGAAGTGGTCAAACAGGAGATGGCAAGAGTGAATGTCAACATTCTAGGAATCAGCAAACTAAAATGGACTGGAATGGGTGAATTTAATTCAGATGACCATTATATCTACTACTGTGGGCAGGAATCCCTTAGGAGAAATGGAGTAGCCATCATGGTCAACAAAAGAGTCTGAAATTCAGTACTTGGATGCAGACTCAAAAACGACAGAATGATCTCTGTTCATTTCAAAGGCAAACCATTCAATATCACAGTAATCCAAGTCCATGCCCCAACCAGTAATGCTGAAGAAGATGAAGTTGAACAGTTCTATGAAGACCTGCAAGACCTTTTAGAAATAACACCCAAAAAAGATGTCCTTTTCATTATAGTGGACTGGAATGCAAAAGTAGGAAGTAAAGAAACACCTGGAGTAACAGGCAAATTTGGCCTTGGAATATGGAATGAAGCAGGGCAAAAACTAATAGTATTTTGCCAAGAAAATGCACTGGTCAGAGCAAACACCCTCTTCCAACAACACAGGAGAAGACTCTACACATGGACATCACCAGATGGTCAACACCAAAATCAGATTGATTATATTCTTCGCAGCCAAAGATGGAGAAGCTCTATACAGTCAACAGAAACAAGACCAGCAGCTGACTGTGGCTCAGATCATGAACTCCTATTGCCAAATTGAGATTTAAATTGAATAAAGTAGGGAAAACCACTAGACAATTCAGGTATGACCTAAATCAAATCCCTTATGATTTTACAGTGGAAGTGAGAAATAGATTTAAGGGACTAGATCTGATAGATAGAGTACCTGATGAACTATGGACGGAGGTTCATGACATTGTACAGGATACAGAGATCAAGACCACCCCCATGGAAAAAAAATGCAAAAAAGCAAAATGGCTGTCTGAGGAGGCCTTACAAATAGCTGTGAAAAGGAGAGAAGCAAAAAGCAAAGGAGAAAAGGAAAGATATAAGCATCTGAATGCAGAATTCCAAAGAATAACAAGAAGAGATAAGAAAGCCTTCCTCATCAATCAATGCAAAGAAATCGAGAAAAACAACAGAATGAGAAAGACTAGAGATCTCTTTAAGAAAATTAGAGATACCAAGGGAACATTTCATGCAAAGATGGGCTCGATAAAGGACAGAAATGGTATGGACCTAACAGAAGGAGAAGATATTAAGAAGAGGTGTCAAGGATACACAGAAGAACTGTACAAAAACGATCTTCATGACCCAGATAATCACGATGGTGTGATCACTCACCTAGAGCCAGACATCCTGGAATGTGAAGTCAAGTGGGCCTTAGAAAGCATCACTATGAACAAAGCTAGTGGAGGTGATGGAATTCCAGTGGAGCTATTTCAAATCCTGAAAGATGATGCTGTGAAAGTGCTGTACTCAATATGCCAGCACATTTGGAAAACTCAGCAGTGGCCACAGGAGTGGAAAAGGTCAATTTTCATTCCAATCCCATAGAATGGAGATGCCAAAGAATGCTCAAACTACCGCACAATTGCACTCATCTCACATGCTAGTACAGTAATGCTCAAAATTCTCCAAGCCAGGCTTCAGCAATACATGAACCATGAACTTCCAGATGTTCAAGCTGGTTTTAGAAAAGGCAGAGGAACCAGAGATCAAATTGCCAACATCCGCTGGATCATCGAAAAAGCAAGAGAGTTCCAGAAAAACATCTACTTCTGCTTTATTGACCATGCCAAAGCCTTT
Source organism: Budorcas taxicolor (assembly GCF_023091745.1). NCBI lineage: Eukaryota > Metazoa > Chordata > Mammalia > Artiodactyla > Bovidae > Budorcas > Budorcas taxicolor. The sequence continues at coordinate 80,067,663 of NC_068921.1, read as the reverse complement.
GACTGTGTGGATCACAATAAACTGTGGAGAATTCTGAAAGAGATGAGATACCAGACCACCTAACCTGCCTCTTGAGAAACCTGTATGCAGGTTAGGAAGCAATAGTTAGAATTGGACATGGAAAAACAGACTGGTTCCAAATAGGAAAAGGAGTATGTCAAGGCTGCATATTGTCACCCTGCTTATTTAACTTCTATGCAGAGAACATCATGAGAAATGCTGGACTGGAAGAAGCACAAGCTGGAATCAAGATTGCTGGGAGAAATATCAATAACCTCAGATATGCAGATGACACCACTCTTATGGCAGAAAGTGAAGAGGAACTAAAAAGCCTCTTGATGAATGTGAAAGTGGAGAGTGAAAAAGTTGGCTTAAAGCTCAACATTCAGAAAACGAAGATCGGGGCATCTGGTCCCATCACTTCATGTTAAATAGATGGGGAAACAGTGGAAACAGTGTCAGACTTTATTTTGGGGGGCTCCAAAATCACTGCAGATGGTGACTGCAGCCATAAAATTAAAAGACGCTTACTTCTTGGAAGAAAAGTTATGACCAACCTAGACAGTATATTCAAAAGCAGAGACATTACTTTGCCGACTATGGTCCGTCTAGTCAAGGCTACGGTTTACCTGTGGTCATGTATGGATGTGAGAGTTGGACTGTGAAGAAGGCTGAGTGCCGCAGAATTGATGCGTTTGAACTGTAGTGTTGGAGAAGACTCTTGAGAGTCCCTTGAACTGCAAGGAGATCCAACCAGTCCATTCTGAAGGAGATGAGCCCTGGGATTTCTTTGGAAGGAATGATGCTAAAGCTGAAGCTCCAGTACTTTGGCCACCTCATGCGAAGAGTTGACTCATTGGAAAAGACTCTGATGCTGGGAGAGATTGGGGGCAGGAGAAGAAGGGGACGACAGAGGATGAGATGGCTGGATGGCATCACTGACTCGATGGATGTGATTCTGAGTGAACTCTGGGAGTTGGTGATGGACAGGGAGGCCTGGCATGCCGTGATTCACGGGGTCGCAAACAGTCGGACTGAACTGAACTGAAGTGAATGGATATTGGCCATTTGATCTCTGGTTCCTCTGTTTTATCTAAATCCAGCTTAAGCATCTGGATGTTCACAGTTCACATACTGTTGAAGTGTGGCTTGGAGAATTTTGAGCATTACTTTGCTAGTGTGTGAGATGAGTGCAATTGTGTGGTAGTTTGAACATTCTTCAGTTCAGTTCAATTCAGTCTCTCAGTCGTGTCCGATTCTTTGCGACCCCATGACAGCACGCCAGGCCTCCCTGTCCATCACCAACTCCCGGAGTTCACTCAGAATCACATCCATCGAGTCAGTGATGCCATCCAGCCATCTCATCCTGGGTTGTCCCCTTCTCCTCCTGCCCCCATCTCTCCCAGCATCAGAGTCTTTTCCAATGAGTCAACTCTTCGCATGAGGTGTCCAAAATACTGGAGCTTCAGCTTTAGCATCATTCCTTCCAAAGTAATCCCAGGGTTAATCTCCTTCAGAATGGACTGGTTGAATCTCCTTGCAGTCCAAGGGACCCGCAAAAGTCTTCTCCAACACCACAGTTCAAAAGCATCAATTCTTCAGTGCTCAGCCTTCTTAGGCATTGCCTTTCTTTGGGATTGGAATGAAAATTGCCCTTTCCAGTCCTGTGGCCACTGCTGACTTTTCCAAACTTGCTGTCATATTGAGTGCAGCACTTTCACAGCATCATCTTTCAGGATTTGAAATAGCTCCACTGGAATTCCATCACCTCCACTAGCTTTGTTCGTAGTGATGCTTCCTAAGGCCCACTTGACTTCGCACTCCAAGATGCCTGGTTCTAGGTGAGTGATCACACCACCCTGGTTATCTGGGCCATGAAGATCTTTTTTGTATAGTTCTTCTGTTTATTCTTCCCTGGGGCTTCCCTGGTGGCTCAGACAGTAAAGCGTCTGCCCGAAATGCAGGAGACTCAAGTTCAATCCCTGGGTTGGGAAGATCCCCTGGAGAAGGAAATGGCAACCCACTCCAGTATTCTTGCCTGGAAAATCCCATGGATGGAGGAGGCTGGTAGGCTACAGTCCATGGGGTCACAAAGAGATGGTCACGACTGAGCGACTCTACTTTCTTTCTTTCTGTTTATTCTTGCCACCTCTTCTTAATATTTTCTGGTTCTGTTAGGTCTCTACCATTTCTGTCCTTTATTGAGCCCATCTTTGCATGAAATGTTCCCTTGGTAATCTAATTTTCTTGAAGAGATTGCTAGTCTTTCCCATTCTATTGTTTTCCTCTATTTCTTTGCATTGATCAATGAGGAAGGCTTTCTTATCTCTTCTTGCTATTTGTTGGAACTCTGCGTTCAACTCCTATATCTTTCCTCTTCTCCTGTGCCTTTTGTGTCTTTTCTTTTCTCAGCTATTTGTAAGGCTTCCTCAGACAGCCATTTTGCCTTTTTGCATTTCTTTTTCTTGGGGATGGTCTTGATCACTGCCTCCTGTACAATGTCACAAACCTCTGTCCATAGTTCTTCAGGCACCCTGTCTATCACACCTAATCCCTTGAATCTGTTTGTCACTCCCACTGTGTAATCATTAGGGATTGGTTTGGGTCATATCTGAATGGTCTTGTGGTTTTACCTACTTTCTTCAATTTCAGTCTGAATTTGACAATGAGGAATTCATGATCTGAGCCACAGTCAGCTCCCTGTCTTGTTTTTGCTGGCTGTATAGAGCTTCTCCATCTTTGGCTGCAGAGAATATGATCAACCTGATTTCAGTGTTGACCATCTGGTGATGTCCATGTGTACAGTCTTCTCTTGTGTTGTTGAAAGAGGGAATTTGCTATGACCAGTGGGTTCTCTTGGCAAAAGTCTGTTAGCCTTTGCCCTGCTTTATTTTGTACACAAGGCCAAATTTTCCTGTTACTTCAAGTATCTCTTGACTTCTTAGTTCTGTATTCCTATCCCCTATAATGAAAAGGACATCTTTTTTTTAGTATCAGTTCTAGAAAGTCTTGTAGGTCTTCATAGAACCTTACACTTTAGCATCTTCAGCATTATTGGGTCATAGACTTGGATCACTGTGATATTGAATGATTTGCCTTGGAAACAATCTGAGATAATTCGTTTTTGAGACTAGGCAAGAATATTGGAGTGGGCTGCCATTCCCTTCCTCACAGGATCTTCCTGATCCCAGAATCAAACTCTCATTTCCTTCATTACAGGCAGATTCTTTGCCATCTGAGCCATCAGGGAAGCCCCAAGATACCTTTATTTTCACCCCAACTGAATAAGAAACGCTGTAGGGATGGTTTTAATATTATTCATTATCATGGAGATCTCAGAAGCATCATACCCAATATTTGCAAAACTTATTTAGTGTCCCTTCTTTAAATCTTGTGACAGTACTGTACAAAAGAAGAGCAAATAATAGAGCCTTTAACAGCCCAGACCTGGAGTCAGAGAGCCTTAGTCCTGACACTGCCTTTCTCCTGACACTATGCTTAGTCCTGACACTACCTTTGGTAGCTTTGTGACAATTTATGTAGCCTCTTCAGCTTCATCTTCAGTAGTCCTTGTGAAGACAAAAGAGATAATGCATGTAAAACAGTCAAGATAGTCGTTGGCACACAGCAAGTACAGAAAACAGTTTAGCTGGTTATTTAGATAATTATCTAATTCCATAAAAATGTGAAACTTGCATGCTCGCATTAATTGTTTGTAAACCTGAGCAGGATTGAGATACAAATGCAGGTCTTTGTTCGTGTGGCCACATTCATGTGAAAAATATGTCTGAAATTGTACTGTTTCACAATATGTAAATTAATGTATTTTAAGCCTCTTCCTTGTCATATTTCAAATTCCACTTCTTAGGGTATTTGGTCAGTGGCCTTAATAACTCACCTGAACCCATATTCTTCTTCTTTTCTTTTTTTTCTTTTTGGAGCATGCATACTCACACCTTTTGTTTTCTACTCTGAAAAGAAAAAAAAAAAGGACTCTGGAGCTAATGTCATTTTCTAACATCCCCCATATTTTTTGAGGCTTTACTTAATTTAGATGAAGTAAATGCAACAGTTAGAACTTCACATGGAACAACAGACTGGTTTTAAATAGGGAAAGGAGTAGGTCAAGGCTGTATATTGTCACCCTGCTTATTTAACTTCTATGCAGAGTACATCATGAGAAACGCTGGGCTGGATGAAGCACAAGCTGGAATCATGATTTCTGGGAGAAATATCAATAACCTCATCACTTCATGGCAAATAGATGGGGAAACAGTGGAAACAGTGACGAACTTTATTTTGGGGGCTCCAAAATCACTGCAGATGGAGACTGCAGCCATAAAATAAAAAGACGCTTGTGCCTTGGAAGAAAAGTTATGACCAACCTAGACAGCATATTAAAAAGCAGAGAGACATTACTTTGCCAACAAAGGTCCGTCTAGTCAAAGCTACGGTTTTTCCAGTAGTCATGTATGGGTGTGAGATTTGGACTATAAAGAAACCTGAGCACAGAAGAATTGATGCTTTTGAACTGTAGTGTTGGAGAAGACTCTTGAGAGTCCCTTGGACTGCAAGGAGATCCAAGCAGTTCATCCTAAAGGAGATCAGTCCTGAATATTTATTGGAAGGACTGATGCTGAAGCTCCAAGACTTTGGCCACCTGATCTAAAGAACAGACTCATTTGAAACGACCCTGATGCTGGGAAAGATTGAAGATGGGAGGAGAAGGGTGTTGGGAGCCAGCGTGAGGAACTCCGCCCATGACAAAGGTCATGAGGAAGGAAGCTTGGCATACGCAAAGGCGTGATCAAGCCTCAGGAAACCCCCTGTCCCCGAGCATCTACCCCCAAAACCGGAGTACTTTACGGGGAGCTCTCCCCCATAACCGTTTCTCTCAGAGAAGGAGTTAACTTGCAGCTCCAGTTAATAAAAATTCCTGGGCATGACAAGAGTGTTTCAACTTATGAACTCTGAAGGTTCTCTGGCCTGCCTGGTCAGGCTCGTCCAGCCACATGTGATTGTTTACAACTGTGAGAGGCCCGGGATGTTTTAAAACTTTCTAAATACAGACTCTTTTGAGAAGTTAGAAGATCATTAGTATAGTATAGTGGGTTGATTAAGAATTATATTGGTGAAGGGTTTTTTCATTTGTCCTGCCAATAATTACTGCTAATTCCCTGCCCTGGGTGTGACAAGGATGTCTCAGGTCAAACCTTTCTGCTGACAGACTAGCTTGTGTGACAGCCTCTCAGCCATAAACAGCACAGAGAGTTTGGAGTATGAGCATAGGGCTTTTTTCATTGATGAGTCAATGATTGCCATCAGGCCTCCATATCCTTAGGCACCTGGGAATATATTAATCAATGTATTTGGAATATAGAAAAGGAAATATAGTAGTTTTTTGATGTTAGCAATACTAGACTTTTGAGTTAATGAATCTTCTCTTTTGTTATAGATCACTGTACTTTGTTATAAATCACTATAAATCACTATGCTATGTAAAAATGTAACTTTATCACTATCTTAAGACAAAATAGATCTTAAGGGGAACATTGGTGAAGGGTTTACATTTGTTGAGCCAATATTTGCTGCTAAATCTCCATATTCCTGCCCTTATAATGAATATAACTAGCATATAGGAGAAATAAGTATTAACCTTTAAGATAAATCATGTTAAACCTTAGGTTAAGTAAATTCCTTTCTTGATTGCAACTCACTACACCCTCACCCTATAGGAATGCAACTTTATTTGGAGGGTGGCGCCTGATTTAAGAAAAAATCACCCCTGGAAAAATAAGTTTTCTGGTTAACTGACCGGTATCAGAAAGGACCATAAAATGTCAGCAGACCTCATGGCTAGAAGATGATGAAACTCATAAGACCTTTGTATAATTTTATATGAAGCACCTGATTGTGACAAGGGTCAGGTCTGCTGACCCCCACGTGACTCTGCATTCATCCCTATGTATAACAAAAAGGTATATAAACAAACCTGAAAAATAATGAAATCGGATCAGTTTCTGGAAAGACTGATTCCCCCGTGTCATTTCTTTCTTGCTCCCCGTTTTCCTAGCTGAATTCAGCCTCTTTTTCTACTACACTATCTGTTTCTAATCTCCCTCTATATCTGTAATTAAATAAGTTTTTTCCAGGATGCTGATTCCGTCCCCACCTTCAAATTACCCTGGATCCACCGGGGCTGGACCCCGGCAGAAGGGGATGACAGAGGATGAGATGGTTGGATGGCATCACCAACTCAGTGGACATGAGTTTGAGTAAACTCCAGGAGTTGGTGATGGACAGGAAGGCATGGCGTGCTGCACTCCATGCATGGGGTTGCAACGAGTCGGACATGACTGAATGACTGAACTGAACTGAAAGGGAACTGTCCCTTGAGGATAATCATTTGTTCAGTCACAGAGCTTTGAGCCAAGGCCTTGGGTGGGCTCTGAATGTCAGTGAAACAACAGAGAACAGTATCCACAGACAGTTGGAAACCCAGGTTCCAGTTAAAGGGCATGGCTGTGGGTAACACCTCTAATGAACTAGTTTTCCCTGTGTTAATATATTTTTGGCCTATAGACTGTGATTACAGATAAGATTCAGGAGATGGTCCATAAATATCTGAAACTTTATTTAATCTGAAGATTTTATTTTAAAAGAAATAAAATAATTCATGAAAAAAGTAAAGCCTGTAACTAAGAATATGTTTATATGTCTATATACAAGCCCCTCTGTTCATGGGACTTCCCAGGCAAGAATAACTGGAGTGGGTTGCCATTTCCTTCTCCACAGGATCTTCCCCACCCAGGGATCGAACCCAGGTCTCCTGCATCTGCAGGCAGATTCTATACTGATTAGTCATCAAGGAAGCCCAGTAACTAATAATAAGTTTATGTGTATATATGTAAGAATATAAAACATGTGAAATAGTATGTATGTATGTATCTTAGTATTATGTGTGTATACATACACATTATATATACATATATTTTTTGCTGTTGTTGTTTTAGTCACTAAGTCATGCCCAACTCTTTCATGACCCCATGGACTATAGCCTGCCAGGCCCCTCTGTCCATGGGATTATCCAGGCAGCAATGATGGAGTGGGTTGCCGTTTCCTTCTCTAAATGCTGTTCCTGATCCAGGGATTGAACCCATGTCTCCTGCATTGCAGGAGGATTCTTTACCACTCCCCAGGAGTCACTAGAGAAACCCTACACACACACACACCCACACACACACACACACACACACACACACACGTGACTTTAACAGTGCACGTGTACACATATATAGCTATCTTTTGTGTATGGCATTAAATACCAACACTACCCACCAGAATATTGGTACCATCTTTAGCCACGTGTGATGAGGGATTTGGGCCTGTGCTAAGCTTCCTCCACTTTCATGTTCTGGTCCTGGGCCACTTCAGTCTGCTTCGGTATCCCTTTCTTTCCTTAACATCCAGACTTTTCTCAGCTCAGAGCTAATATGTGACTTCAAGGGTCCACAGTCTTGATGGCTAAATCACTCCCAAGTGAAATTCTGAATGCACGCAGACTTCATCAACAGCATTTGCAATGTGTAGGGACATTTACTTCCCTTTCCTCCAGTATATTTAAATGTGACCGCTGCTGGGGATGGTTTGTAAATGCCCTCAGGAAAAATGTCTGGCTCAAAATTTCCATGAATTCCTGTCTGCAGCTGAAATGGCAGGATTTTTCAAGCTCCGTGGCTTTAGGCAAGCAGAGAAAAACTTCCTCACTAGTTTTCTCTTTGAATGCTCTATCTGAATAAATACAAGCACTTTTGCCATGATTGCACCCTTTGAATCCTTCCCCTTCTACCCACTCAAAGTACTGAAGCTACTTAGAGGCTTTATGCCCAATTGCTGATGGCCATCCACACAATGGCACTGTTTCTCCCATTCAGAACTGCCAGGGAGGGCTCGGTTCTTTTCTTTTCCCACTTTTCTTTTCTTTTCTTTTCCCACTTTTTTTTTTTTTTTTTTTTTTAACATTATGGCAAGAACACTTAACATGAGTGTCACCTTGTTAACAAATTGTAACAATCCTGTTAATTACAGCCACAGTGCTGTACCGCAGATCCCTAGAATGCATTCATCTTGCATAAGTGACACTCTCTACTCACTGAGCAACCAACCCCAGAACCCTCTTTTCTGTCTCTTGTTACTACTATTCTTCGGTCTGGTCCTAAGAGGCAGACCATTTTAGATACTTCATATTGTTGCCAGTACATCACGGACTCAACAGACACGAATTTGAGCAAACTCGGAGAGATAGTGAAGGACAGGGAAGCTTGGCGTGCTGTAGTCCATGGGGTGGCAAAGAGTCAGGCATGACTTGGCAATTGAGCAACAACAATTGTTGGGAAAATCTTGGCTCCCTGTCCATTGATGCCAAACAGAAGTATAGCAACAGAGTTTGCGGAAAACAGAAAAGAGCAACTTAATCCTTTTTGCCAGGCAAAAGGGAAACACAGCAGGCTAGTGCCTCAAGAACTGTGCCCCTCTTCTCAGGAATAGGTAGAGATTTTATATCCTCTTGAGGGTCTTGTAACTTTTTTTTTCTTTTGCAAAGTTGCAAAATGGCCACAACTGACATCAGGCAACTCAGCAAGTGGGTCTAATGTCCCTAAAGTTATTGGACCACGGCCTTCTTTCTGAAATGCAGAATGTTGCAAGAGAGTGTAGGAAGGGGAAGCACAGCAGGTGCAGATTTTAATCTATATAGAGTCAGAGAGTAATTAGCTCTGTGAAACATAAGTCCAGCTACAAATGTTTGTCAATAGTAACCACTAAAGAACAACTGAGATTTTTTTTATCTCTTGTAGTGTTAGTTGCTCAGTCGTGTCCAACTCTTTGCAACCCCATGGGCTGAAGCCCGCGAGGCTCCTCTGTCCATGGGATTCTCCAGGCAAGAATACAGGAGTGGGTTGCCATTTTCCTTCTTCAGGGGTTCTTCCCAACTCAGGGACTGAACCCAAGTCTCCTGCATTGGATTATTTATGAAACCAGGAGAAACAAGGGAGATTCTTTATGGTCTGAGCTACCAGAAGGCTGGTATGTGTCATAGGTTGTTCACTGATTTCCATTTTTGTTGCAACAAATTCCCCCTGTTAGTTATTCCCTCCATATCAGTAGAGGAAGGGAAAAAGTCATTGTTCTTCTCTGGCTGAAGACAAAAACTTCAGTTTTGCTCCAGTTGACAAACATCAGCTGCCTGGCCCAGGGACCTATTTATCTCCTAACTTCAATATGAGTGGAATCACAGAGTATTTGTCCTTCTGTGGCTGGCTTATTTCACTTAGCAGAACATCCTCCAGGTTCATAGTGTTTGTTTACTTGTGTTTGTTTTTGAAAGTCTGGAAGGAAAATAAAGATCTTTCACCATCTGCCCTAACAGTCTGCCAACCTATGACTTTGCTAACGATTTTTATCAGCCCATACTTATGCAGGTCTCCTCCTGGCACCTTGCTGGGTTTAATGCTCACCTATTCCTTCCTAATTATTTGGAAAGGTCAAATTAATACCCTGGGAGACGTGCCAAGATGGAAAATGTTCAGTTCAAACAAACAAATAAACCTAGATTTGGCCTACTGTAAATGCCAGCCTAAGATGAATCACAAACCAAGGATGGTTAGACTTTAAATATTTTCTCCTTCTCTTCCTGCAGCTTATTTTTCCAACATAGAAGATGACAAATGTTAAAATAAAAGGCATTCAACAAAATGTCATTGAATTTTTAATCAGTAAAACAAGAGCATTTTTACCCCTTGCATTTAAAAATCTATGGTCAGCTTTGAAAATAAATAGTTGAAAATCCTGATAAAGCAGAAACCTCAACCAGGACAACTTCTCATGGCTGGTGTTTACTCTGTTGGTTCAGCCCACATTGTAACATCTACCAAGAATAACAGGACCATTGATTTAATCCCTTTCTGGCAGGCCTTTAACTGAAATTTAATTATGTAGCTTTTTGTCTGCAACCTTCCCCCAAGGTTTCTATGATATTAGAATACCTCCTTTAAATGTTATGAAAAGCGCATTAGAGGGTTTTTCCTTTGATTATTTCATAACATAACATAGCAGTTCCTTCTGCCAGCAAGCCCACACAACTGTCTTCAATAAATGAAACAGTTTTCTTTTTTCTTTTTTTTTTTTTTTACATTTTATAAAGTGTAGATTAAACAGTAATTAGTCGTAGGTGAGTTTCAACAGTTTTCTTTTACAACGATCTTTTTACGACTAGCTCTCAAACAACACAAATAAGTCCCTATAAATGTGTGAACCATGGACAGCCTCAGACTTCAGAAAGGGCTGGGATGCTTGGTGAAGTCAATCTTAAACTGTTTTGCAGTGATTTCACGCTCAGCAATTATTTCAATACTCCTTAAATGGTGGGAGTTTCAAAGGCATGGTTGAGTGTGTATTTTTAGAGCCAGCAAAACCTTATTAAATGGGTATGGCTTTCTGGATTCCTTTCCTTCTTCTTCTCTAAACTCATAAAATTGAAAGGGGCCAACCCCAGTGGGTAGTAACCACAGTGGCGTCCACATGTTACGGTCACCAGTGTCAATTCTTGTCATTTTTGTTTACTATTATTGGCTTGCCACAAGCTCCATATCTCCAAAAATAATTGAAAATGAAAACAAACTTTTGTGTGTGTCCTTTTTCTCCCCAGCAATGTGTCAGCCTGGGAAAATGCTCTCTTTGAAAAGAAAGCAGAGCTGACATATAATTGTTGCCTTTATCCCAGCTGTTCCTGACATTACACGCCTAACCTTCCTTGGAGACAGAAAACCAATTTTGATGTGACGCTCTGAAAAGTCACCACTGGTACTTTACAAATAGTTCAAGGTCACAGGAATCTTGCCCGAGACACTCTCAGGTAAACCTCCGGAGGACTTTTCTTTCTTGGGGAAAGCTGTGTTTTTATTGATTTTGCAAATTGTAGACTTAAAGTCTAACAAAGGAAAAGCTATCAAGGGGGGGGGGGGGGGGGGGGAAAGCCCACCTAAACACAAAAATCAATGCTTTTGCACTGAAATTTTAAAAAGCAATTTCATGCAAGTAATATGGTGAAAGAGAAGTTAAAAATTTCAAGTCTGACATTTGAAACTTGTATTTGGGAATAGAAAAACTCAACATGATGTTCTGTTAATGAAACATTTGGTAAAGAATGTAACTTTTATTACTAAAATATAATTTGAGTTCTTTATTTTAAAAATTCTTGCAATTTGCAGTGGCCTATCTATTACATAAACATTTGAATTTGTTAGCCTTTCCACCTGCAATGCAGAAGACACAGGTTGGATCCCTGGGTCTGGAAGATCCCCTGAAGAAGCAACCCACTCCAATCTTGCTGTCTGGTAAATTTCATGGGCAGAAGAGTGTGGCAGAGTACAGTTCATTGGGTCACAAGAGTCAGACATGACTTAGCGACTAGACCACCACCACCACTGTTTCTTTATTGAAATGTTCATTATTCAGTCAGCAAAGCATTACCTTCCAGTAGTTTAATAAAAGCCTTTTTAACCCTTTGCTCTCATCAGCTAAGTCATGCTGTATGCATTTCATTTCTGGTTAGAATTTCTGGGATAAACTAGTCTGCTCATTTCTTTTTTGTCTTTTGAATCCTCTTATCAAATACTTTTTAGTTGCTAAGGCATTAAGGCAGCCAATCGTCTAAGGAAGCTCAACACAAAGAACATAATAAAAAAGAGTGATCATATTTTCTTTCCGAGTGTGCTAATCACCTAAACCACACTGGCCAATAACTGAAATAGCTAATCTGAACTCAAAAAATGAGCTGAATTAGCCTCATCCTCATGCTGGTGTTAGCGCTATCTTCTTTTTCCTCTTATTTCTGTGTCCTAGGAAATTTATATGCACTCACATGGGTTGAGTTGATAAAGATCAGTTTCTGAACCAAATGTCTTTAAGAAAAAACATCCATTTGGGAAATAATGGACTCTTATCTATGTTCTCTTTTATAGTCATCTTTGAATAATATTCTCATTATTTGAGGGCTTTAGGGCAAGAAGCAACACATTAAATTTATAAAGTTTATGACTCATATTCACATTACCACTATTTATAGTCATTTTTTTTTAATGTCAACCCATTTTCCTTTGCCCTAAATTAAGATGATAGAGAGACAGATAGATAGGTAGGGAAATAGATAGACAGATAAGCTCTCTCACAACCACTCCAAGGAGAAGTTTCATTATAAGTTCATGATGTGACTGAATCCAAAAGGAACAATGACAAACACCACTCAAAAGAGTGAAGTCATTCAGTCATGTCCGACCCTTTGCGACCCCATGGACTGTTGCCTACCAGGCTCCTCCATACATGGAATTTCCAGGCAAGAGTACTGGAGTGGGTTGTCACTTCCTTCTCCAGGGGATCTTCCTGACTCAGGGATTGAACCTGGGTATCCTGCATTGCAGGCAGATGCTTTACCATCTGAGCCACCAGGGAAGCCCAAAGAGAAAGTGAGAAAGTGAAGCTACAAATATTTATTGAATGCGGAATATAACAAGATACCATATTTTCATTGCAATAATAACTAAATGATTCTGAGTTGTTTCCTTAATGACAAACTTGGAAGTCCAGATAAAGAGTAAATGAATCAGTGGAAGAAATTAAGTCCATTCATTGTTTGCCCAGTTGCTTACTATTCCGCTAGTTTAGAATATACAATGTCATGTTATACAGGTTAAATAGGATTAAAAAAAGAGAGAGAAATATATTTCCAATGAATTAAATTGGCATTATCATAAAGAGTTTTGCATTCAAAGATTGAACTATCATTTTTTTTTTAATAAAGGAGCCCTAATGTTACCATTTCAGAGGAAAAGGGATAAATGATAAGGTTAATCCTACCTTATCAAGTAAAGAGGCTTCAGGCAGAAAAGTCAAGGGGACACATGTAATCTCTCAGACAGTATGTGAAGCAAATGTGTTTGGTTGTAGTAAGTAAGAAAAATGGGTAGGTATAAATAGCTGTGAAAAGAAGAGAGGCGAAAAGCAAAGGAGAAAAGGAAAGATACAAGCATCGGAATGCAGAGTTCCAAAGAATAGCAAGAAGAGATAAGAAAGCCTTCTTCAGTGATCAATGCAAAGAACTAGAGGAAAACAACAGAATGGGAAAGACTAGAGATCTCTTTAAGAAAATTAGAGATACCAAGGGAATATTTCATGCAAAGATGGTTTTGATAAAGGACAGAAATGGTATGGACCTAACAGAAGCAAAATATATTTAGAAGAGGTGGCAAGAATACACAGAAGAACTGTACAAAAAAGATCTTCACGACCCAGATAATCATGATGATGTGATCACTAATCTAGAGCCGGACATCTTGGAAAGTGAAGTCAAGTGGGCCTTAGAAAGCATCACTACAAACAAAGTTAGTGGAGGTGATGGAATTCCAGTTGAGCTGCTTCAAATCCTGAAAGACGGCTTATGCAGAGGAAGGTGGGAGGGGGGTTCATGTTTGGGAACGCATGTACACCCGTGGTGGATTCATGTCAATGTATGGCAAAACCAATAGAGTATTGTAAAGTAAAATAAAGTAAAAATTAAAATTTAAAAACAAAAACTAGTACAGGGCTTATCACAGATAAAAATGTTCAACAGATTTAATTAAACTTTTAATGTACAGAACTGGAAAAAACAAAAACAAAAACAAATCCTGAAAGATGATGCTGTGAAAGTGCTGCACTCAATATGCCAGCAAATTTGGAAAACTCAGCAGTGGCCACAGGACTGGAAAAGGTCAGTTTTCATTCCATTCCCAAAGAAAGGCAATGCCAAAGAATGCTCAAACTACCACACAATTGCACTCACCTCACATGCTAGTAAAGTCATGCTCAAAATTCTCCAAGCCAGGCTTCAGCAATACGTGAACCGTGAACTTCCAGATGTTCAAGCTGGTTTTAGAAAAGGCAGAGGAACCAGAGATCAAATTGCCAACATCCGCTGGATCATGGAAAAAGCAAGAGAGTTCCAGAAAAACATCTATTTCTGCTTTATTGACTATGCCGAAGCCTTGGACTGTGTGGATCACAATAAACTGTGGAAAATTCTGAAAGAGATGGGAATACCAGACCACCTGACCTACCTCTTTAGAAATCTGTATGCAGGTCAGGAAGCAACAGTTAGAACTGGACATGGAACAACAGACTGGTTCCAAATCAGAAAAGGCGTATGTCAAAGCTGTATATTGTCACCCTGCTTATTTAACTTCTATGCAGAGTACATCATGAGAAACGCTGGACTGGAAGAAACACAAGCTGGAATCAAGATTGCCAGGAGAAATATCAGTAACCTCAGATATGAGATGACACCACCCTTATGGCAGAAAGTGAAGAGGAACTAAAAAGCCTCTTGATGAAAGTGAAAGAGGAGAGTGAAAAGGTTGGCTTAAAGCTCAACATTCAGAAAACAAAGATCATGGCATCCGGTCCCATCACGTCATGGGAAATAGATAGGGAAACAGTGGAAACAGTGTCAGACTTTATTTTTTGGGCTCCAAAATCACTGAGATGGTGACTTCAGCCATGAAATTAAAAGACGGTTACTCCTTGGAAGAAAAGTTATAACCAACCTAGATAGCATATTCAAAAGCAGAGACATTATTTTGGCGACTAAGGTCCGTCTAGTCAAGGCTATGCTTTTTCCTGTGGTCATGTATGGATGTGAGAGTTGGACTGTGAAGAAGGCTGAGTGCCGAAGAATTGATGCGTTTGAACTGTGGTGTTGGAAAAGACTCTTGAGAGTCCCTTGGACTCCAAGGAGATCCAACCAGTCCATTCTGAAGGAGATCAACCCTGGGATTTCTTTGGAAGGAATGATGCTAAAGCTGAAATTCCAGTACTTTGGCCACCTCATGAGAAGAGTTGACTCATTGGAAAAGACTCTGATGCTGGGAGGGATTGGGGGCAGGAGGAGAAGGGAATGACCGAGGATGAGATGGCTGGATGGCATCATGGACTCAATGGACGTGAGTCTGAGTGAACTCCGGGAGATGGTGATGGACAGGGAGGCCTGGTGCGCTGCGATTCATGGGGTCGCAAAGAGTCGGACATGACTGAGCAACTGAACTGAAATGATAGGCCAAAGGTACTTAATAGGTATGATGCTGAGTATTAGGGAAACTGATGTACAGATGATAATGAAATGGAAAATTCTGATATGAGGATGATTTTTGCATTGGAGATTTCAGAATACATCAGATATTCTCTACATATGTAATGATACTAATAATAGTGCTTATCCTCCACATACATTTCAAAATCAAATTGATTCAATTATATAATTACTATGAATAGACTCTCCCAGGCAAGAACCCCCAAAATAAAACCCAAGAAATCTTGTTAGTTAAAGTTTTCAATTTCAAGTCCAGCTTAAGTTTTTGGAGAAACTTACCCTAGCTCAGTCATAATTTTTTCCTATATAATAAAGTAAACAATGTACCAATATATGTCTATTTTGAGCTAAGGAATTTGACAAAAATAAAGAAGATGGCATGGTTCTCAATAGAAAACTTAGTTGAACAAATATTGAACTTCCTGGGACTTCCCTGCTGGTCCAGTGGTTAAGAATCCACCTTCAAATGCAGGGGCTGAGGGTTCAACCCTTGGTTGGGGAGTGAAGATCCTACATGCCTTGTGGCCAAAAAAACAAAACCTAAATCAGAAGCAATATTGTGACAAATTCAATAAAGACTTTAGAAATGGTCCACATAAAAAATTTATTTAAAAAATATTGAACTTCTTCCCTCCTTCAGGTACTGGAAATGTCATGTTTTATATAGAAATGTCATATTTTTCTTTATTTAGATTAATAAACCCTATTTGTTTAGGATCCACTGGGCTTCCATGGTGGCTCAGCAGTAAGGAACTCTCCTGAAATACAGGAGATGTGGGTTCCATTCCTGGTTCAGGAAGATCCCCTGGAGAAGGAATTGGCAACCCACCCCAGTATTCTTACCTGGAAAATCCTGTGGACAGCCCACACGGTCAAAAAAAAATAGTCAGACATGACTTAGCAACAACAACCAAGGCTTCACCACCTTGCTATAAAGAGCATTGTCTCCAAGGGTTGTCTCTGCCTGCTGTAATAAAATACCAGGCTGGGTGACTCCTAATCAACAGAAACGGATTTCTCAC
Organism: Budorcas taxicolor; assembly: GCF_023091745.1. Taxonomy (NCBI): domain Eukaryota; kingdom Metazoa; phylum Chordata; class Mammalia; order Artiodactyla; family Bovidae; genus Budorcas; species Budorcas taxicolor. The sequence continues at coordinate 80,051,463 of NC_068921.1, read as the reverse complement.
AGTTCTGGAGGCTGGAAGTTTGAGATGAAGGTGCTAGCACGGTCGGGTTCTGGGGAGGACCTTCTCTGGGTTGCAGACTGCCAGTTTTGTTGTATCCTCACATGGTAGAAAGAGGGTAGGAAAGTTCTCTGGGGTCCCTTTTACAAGGGCACTGATCTCATTCATGAGGGCTCTATTCTCAGTACTTAATTACTGTCTGAGGCCCCACCTCCTAATACCATCATCTGGGATGCTATGATTTTAATACATAAACTTGAGGGGGAAGAAACATTCAGCCCATTGCATTCATATAGAATCTATTTTAGACTTTTTTAGCTGAAAAAAATAGTCTCTGTTGCAACTACTCAACTCTTCTGCTATAGCACAAAGGCAGCCATTGATAATGCATATTAGATATATAAACATCTGTGTTGCAAGAAGACTTTATCTTAAACAAAAAACATTCAGATTTAGCCTATGGGTAGGATTTCGCCAGCTTCTGACATGTCATGGGTAAGTGGAGCTATGTGTAATTTGTTTATAAGTAATGGAAAGATGATGAATGTGTCAAGTAAAAAGCATGCTAGAAATTAGGAAATCTATTTCATTATCATTTTTTCTACACTACATATTAATAATTAAATTGATGTCATATGATTTAAACTTTAGATGAAAAAACTTAAAATAACTAAATATTTTCAGACAATGGGGGTTCCTCAAAAAAGCAACTGAATTGATCTAACAGAAAACTGAAAAGGTTCTCAGAAAAGTTGGAACTTGACAACTTTCTTCAAGAGTGACTCTTAGACCAAGAAGGAGATGAAGGAAAAGAGAAAACCCCAGACATTTTCAAATAGTATATGAAAAGTTATGAAAGCATTTAATGTGAGGGGAATTCTGACATGGAAGTACAGAGAATGCAGGGTCATGATGAAGATGAGGCTGGAAATGTAGGATGAAGATAGATAAAGTTTTTGGATCTTAGGATTTTGAATACACGTGATGACAAAGGTCCATATAGTCAAAGCTGTGGTTTTTCCAGTAGCCATGTACAGATGTGAGAGTTGGACCATAAAGAAGGCTGAGTGTCGAAGAACTGATGCTTTTGAACTGTGGTGCTGGGGAAGACATTTGAGAGTCCCTTGGACAGTAAGGAGATCAAACCAATCAATCCTAAAGGAAATTGACCCTGAATTTTCATTGGCAGGACTGATGCTGGAGCTGAAACTCCAATACTTTGTCCACCTGATGCGAAGAACTGAATCATTGGAGAAGACCCTGATGCTGGGAAAGATTGAAGTGGGAGGAGAAGGGGAAAACAGAGGATGAGATGGTTGGATGGCACCACCGACCAGATGAAAATGAGTTTGAGCAAGCTCTGGGAGATGGGAAGGACAGGGAATCCTGGTGAGCTTCAGTTCATGGGGTCGCAAAGAGTTGGACATGACTGACTGAACTTCAACTCAGAGAAAGCAGAAATTGTAGTCAGCAACATTTCTCACCAAATATTCCTGGACAGAAGGTAAGTGGACGATTTCCCATCTTTGTGAAGTGAGCTGTGGCCACATGACTCATTTTGCTCAAAAAATAAGAGGCAGAAATGGCATCTCTACTGGGTCCATTTGGAGAGACGTGAATGGACCTAGGGAGTGTCACAGAGGGTGAAGTCAGAAAAAGAAAAACAAAAATCGCATATTAATGTATGTATGTGGAATCTAGAAAAATAGTACAGATGACCTTATCTGCAAAGCAGAAACAGAGACACAGACGTAGAGAACGTATGGCTCGCAGTTGTTCAGTCGCTGAGTCATGTACGATCTTTGCGACCCCGTGGACTGCAGCATGCCAGGCTTCCCTGTCCTTCACCATCTCCCTGAGCTAAAATATACATTACTTTATATTAAAAGGGAAGTCTGTTTGCTGTGATCAGCATGTTGGGTACAAATGCTATATTCAGTCTCTTATTTGTTGCGTCACGGAAATCCTCAAGGGAGACAAACGTTTGGCTACATGTGCAATAGCTTAAAGAAAGGTGCTAAGGAATGCCAGACATATGAAAGGTGGCTGTTTTATTTTATCCTCTTATTATGAAAAGCAATAGTGCACCAGAAATTTTATACACTGTAAATCTAACTTCCCAGCATTTATGTTTGTAAAGGTTCAGCAACCGAGGATAAAAAGTCCAGATCAACAAATTAAGTTATACTCATCCTGACTGGCATGAGCAGATGCAATTCCATTTTTTCTTTCTACCAATGGTACCAGAGGTCACATCTCAGAGGAAAATGAGAATCTCTGTGTCCCAACCTGACACATTTCATTTAGTTCCCGAACATGATTTACCTAAGTAGTAATGAGCATGACACAGTTAATTTAGCAAACACAATGGTTTGTTCAATACCATTAGCCTCCTATGAAAATATCCCCACCTGTTTTCTAAAGTAAATATTGCAAGATGTATGTATAATTAAAATTTTAGACAGTTTGTATGTAATACAAAGATTTCAATAAAATAAAGTTGTATATACACATATGTGTGTGTATCTATCTATCTATCTATCTATCTCTATACATATATATTTCGCATAAGATATAATAAGTAAGAATAAGAACAAGATGTCTGCAATTTCCAGGATACATTTGTTTTATATTTTGTGGAAAGAGACTTTGGTAGTCAAAGGTCAATTAGACATTACTCTTAGTTTAAGGAAGAGAATGTCTAAATAAACTGCTGGAACAAACCTGAAGCACCCTAGCATGGTCTACAAGATTTTACATGCATTCACCCCTTTCTTGTTTAGTTTTGTGCCTTTCTCGCCTCATTTATTTTTATTAAACTGCACTAGTTTCTATTTCCTTTTAAAAGCAACTTGTGTCCCCACCTGCAGGTTTTTGTACTTGCTGTTGCCTAGACTCTCCTCACAAATGACGAGCTCTTGGCATTTTCCTCTCAGCTCGTCTCACGTTGGAAAGACTGTCTCTGACCATCAGTTAGAAGTTGCTCCTTCTTTGAGCCTTTTGCTCTCATACTGCTAAGTTGCTTCAGTCGTGTCCGACTCTGTGTGACCCCATAGACGGCAGCCCACCAGGCTCCCCCGTCCCTGGGATTCTCCAGGCAAGAACACTGGAGTGGGTTGCCACTGCCTTCTCTGTTTACTCTCATACTAAGCTATTGTATTTTCTTCCTATCAGCTATCACCATCTAAACTACCCTGTTTATCTAATAGCTTATTTGCCTTCTCCTAGTTAAACAATAAGTGTTGTGACAGCAAGAATCACCTCTGTCCTGGTAACTATTCTATCTTTGTGTTCCACTTATATTTGTTGAATGACAGAAAGAAAATTTCTTTTTTCCTTATATTTCCATGAATCTATTTTTTCTTTATTTCTCTTTCTATTTTCATAGATACACTGTATTAGTGATTCTTAAATGTATTTTATAGACTTACATTTTACTTTTAAATATCAAATTCATATCACTTTTTTAATATTCAAGTGCTTATGTATATTTTCAGAGAGCTTATATGGCACATAAGTTAGGCAGGTACCTAACTGATTTGTGGTTCAAAGTTCTTCCCCATGCCTTAGTGATGATTTCAGTTGTAATTTAAAATAAGAGTGTTACCTTTTTCTCTTTATCAGTAAAAGCATGAAATGATTTCTGAGTTATTTGTCCTTGTATTATTGATAAATCAAGATAATTAGCTACATAGGCCTTTGACTTTTTTTATAATGACCATATTTACATGTATTTATTATCTTCATGCTGAATATTTCCATTTTAGCACAATGGAAAAGAGGACCAGAGGGGAGGATATTCCATATCTAAATGTATGCTCTTAATGAATCATAAAAAATTGCTCATGTTTAACCAGTATCAAGTGATGTTTTTATTGCCATAATAATCACTTAGAATATGCTGAAGGATGTTAAGCACAATTAAATTCTATTGTGTGCTCATTATATCAAACGACAAAAGCTGACATCCACTCAGAATTAATATAGCAATATTCTTTAATAATTTACCATTTGTGAGGTATAACAAATAGCAACTTCCTATTAATTATTTTACCACATTCTAAGGTAACAACACTGCAGAATTGGAAGGCAGGGAAATCTTTAGAAAATGAGTGACTTCCCTTGTTCTCATAGTCAGATACCTGGTAAAGTTTCCTCTTGGGTTTATTTGAACTGGAAAGAAACAGTTTTTCATACATATGAGGGCAGGGAGCTAACTCCAGAGGAAGAAATATCATAAAGAGATGTGTAGGGATTATTTTAGAAAGATTAGAAATCTAGTTTATCTAAAATGTGGTTGTCTATAATGATAGTAATATAGTCAAGACAGTTTGAAACGGGTTTTGAATTTAATTTTTCAGGTAAATAGGAAGCTGCTGATGGTCTTTGAGAAAGAGAATAGAAGATCGGGTTTGTGCCTTTTAAATTAATAAATATGTGTTGAATTGGTGAACTAATATAGGAAATAATAATTCATATACTTGAACACTCCCCAATCATAGAAAAACCAATCCAATAGTGATTTACAAGGAGACTTAGAAGAGTGCTTGCAAGTAATAAGTGTTGTTAAACAACTATTGCTTTGTAGAGGGAGTAAGCAGGTATTGAACACTTGAATCAGGACAGTGATCATCATTTATGTTTGAACTTGGGATCACAGCAGTTGAAACAAGAGGTGAGAAGGGTGTCTTAAGTCTATCATGGATTATACATCACTAAAGTAAAGTGGGAACAAAGGGAGATAAACCACCTATAAAGGCTAATCTCAGAGACAAGTAGTATGAAAAGTATTGAAAAATATAGTGATCTCATGCACTGGTACAGGGTGGTACAATTAATGTGGTCCTAGGGCACCATTGGGGAACTCACGGAGCAGATTAAAACCAGAAGTCGACTTCCAGTTCAAGATCGTGGAGAAGGACGTGCCCTCATCTCCTCCTGCAAGAGCACCAAAATCGCAACTAGCTGTAGAACAACCATCAGCAAGAGGACTCTGGAACCCACCAAGAAAAGATACCCCACGTCCAAAGACAAAGCAGAAGCTGCAGCAAGATGGTAGGAGGGGCCCCATCACGATAACTCAAACCCTATACTGGCCAAGTGGGTGACCCACAAACTGGAGAACAATAATACTACCAGAGAAGTTCTCCCACTGTTACGAAGGTTCTAAACCCTAAGTCAGGCTTCCCAGCCTGGGGAGCCAACAAAGGGCCTGGGGATCCCCAGGGAATCTGACCTTGAAGGCCAACGGGATTTCATTATAGGACTTCCACAGGACTGGGGGCAACAGAGACTCCAGTCTTGGAGGGCACAAACAAAATATTGTATGCATCAAGACCCAGAGGAAAGGAGCAGTGACCCCACAGGATACAGAACCAAAACCACCTGCTAGTGTTGGAGGGTCTTCTGTGGAGGCGTGGGTCGCCAGGGCTCAGCATGGGGTGGGGGCACTGGCAGCAGCAGTCTTTGAAGGTCCATCCCCCTTGGCATAAGCTCTCTGGGAGATTGCCATTAACCCTATCATAGACCCCAGGGCTGGGTGGCCTAAGGCCAAACAGCTAACAGAGAGAGAGTGCAACCCTACCCATCAGCGGTTAACTGGTTGAAAGCTTTACTGAGCAAGACCCTGCCTACCAGACCAAGACCCAGCTTTTCCCACTGCCAGTCCCTTCCATCAGGAAGCTTACACCAGCCTCTTTGCCTCCTCCATCAGATGGCAGATAGAAGAAGCAAGAAGAACCACAATCCCACAGCTGCTAGAACAAAAACTGCATTACAGAAAGCCAATCAGGATGAAAAAGCAGAGTTATGTCCCAGATGAAGGGACAAGATAAAACCCATGAAAAACACCTAAATGAAGTGGAGATAGGCAACCTTCCAGAGAAGTCTGTTGAGTGGCACTCCTTTCACACATGGTTCAACTACTTTCACAGGAGGACAGGAATAGGGGAAAAGTAGATCACACACCTACAGAAGCTGAATAGAGCAGTTCCCCCGACAATCAATACGGATCCCAACTGTGGTAGAAGAATGCTGTCCTTGATCAGCACTTGGGAAGATGGTAGACGAATCTTGAAACCAGATCCCGAGAACCGAGCCAGGTCCAGGGCATGAAGAGTGCTGAGTTTTGTAGCCTTTTGGGTGTTTGGGACTTATCTCCTAATAAGAAAAGGAGAAAAATATGTTAGTGCAAAACAGCCCGAAAATAACAGGCTGGTTTCCAGCTCTAGCATCTGTCTTCAATCATCAGCTTCATGCTTTCTACTCAAGCCCTGTTAGACTGTGAGGCTGATGGCACTGAGATATATCTTCAGTTGGTCTGGATTGCTTTAAGGACTAGGATTGAGTGATGAGTATGTGTGGAAAACTGGGATAAAAGATAATATCTGAGGGTTTTCAATGGAGGCAGTGTGAATAAAAAAATGGAGGATAAATGCCCAAGGAGCTGTGAGGACAAGAAAGATGGGATTAATCAAATGGCTGCATGTTTGCAGTGAGGAGGACCAAGAAGTCAAGACGGACTCCATGAGGTCTTCAGCTTAGTTAATGGGAAGAGTGGCCAGAGATAAACAGTCAGCAGGAGAAACTGGCTTGGTGGTGAAATGTAATACGATACGTAATATGCAATAGATGGACAAAATGTAGTCAATAAAATAATAGATAAGATACAGTCTGTTTTTAGTTTCAAATGCAGCACTGTAACTACAAAGGCATTAGTTAAGATGCAGCTTTGAGGAATGTATGAAGTTACACACACAAAAGGAGAATGTAGATACAGGAAAGATATGTCCGCAGAAGAAACTTACACACTAACATCACATAGAGTTTAAGAAGAGTGAAGAAAGACAAACCATGACATGAGTGGCAGCCATGCTCATAAAGGCACAAGGACAAATTGATGAAAAAGGATAAAAAGGGGAATTTCACTCACAACTGGAAGTTATGACCAGCCTAGACAGCATATTAAAAAGCAGAGATATTACTTTGCCATAAAAGGTCCGTCTAGTCAAAGCTATGGTTTTTCCAGTGGTCATGTATGGATGTGAGAATTGGACTATAAAGAAAGCTGAGAGCCGAAGAATCGATGCTTTTGAACTGTGGTGTTGGAGAAGACTCTTGAGAGTCCCTTGGACTGCAAGGAGATCCAACCAGTCCATCCTAAAGGAGATCAGTCCTGGGTGTTCATTGGAAGGACTGATGTTGAAGCTGAAACTCCAAACTTTGGCCACCTCACGTGAAGAGCTGACTCATCTGAGAAGACCTTGATGCTGGGAAAGACTGAGGGCAGGAGGAGAAGGGGACGATAGGGGATGAGATGGTTGGATGGCATCACCGACTCAATGAACGTGGGTTTGGGTAAACTCTGGGAGTTGGTGATGGACAGGGAGTCAAGCGTGCTGCAGTTCAGTTCAGTCGCTCAGTCGTGTCTGACTGTTTGCGACCCCATGAACTGCAGCACGCCAGGCCTCCCTGTCCATTCTGTTTTTTAATATGCTTTCTATGTTGTTCATAACTTTCCTTTCAAGGAGTAAGCGTCTTTTAATTTCATGGCTGCAATTGCCATCCGCAATGATTTTGGAGCCCAGAAAAATAAAGTCAGCCACTATTTCCACTGTTTCCCCATCTATTTGCCATAAAGTGATGGGACCGGATGCCACGATCTTAGTTTTCTGAATGTTGAGTGCTAAGGTTCATGGGGTTGCAAAAAGTTGGACAGGACTGAGTGACTGAACTGAACTGAACTGAAGTGAACAAAACTGATAAGTTGAAGGAGTGAAAGTGAAAGTGAAGTCGCTCAGTCAGTCGTGTCCGACTCTTTGTGACCCGTGGACTGTAGCCTACCAGGCTCCTCCATCCATGGGATTCTCCAGACAAGAATACTGGAGTGGGTTGCTATTTCCTTCTCCAGGGGATCATCCCGACCCAGGGATCGAACCCAGGTCTCCCGCATTGCAGTCAGACGTTTTAACCTCTGAGCACCAGGGAAGCCCCAAGTCGAAGGAGAATATGAGGATAAAAGCTGAAAAAAAGGTATTTTCATGTGGTATTTGTGGGGCCATTATTATAAGGAGGTAGTTTCTTTTTACCAATAGAAATAAATGTGAAATTTTAAAAGATTATCGAGTGAGTTCAATAGGTAAGAAAATATACACAGTAAACGCACACTATCATTATTATAAGATTGAGTATGACAGGAAGAGAGCAAGATGATAGGCCATCTGAAAAATGTGAATCTGATAATACTGGAGCATAGTACTGGGCAAGCAGGGAGACCCCGAAAACCAAGACTGAAGACAGATAAGAAAATTAAGCTTAGAAGGAGATTGGATGGTTGAGATTGAACTAGGCGTGATTATATAAGACTCAGGGAAGAGCAGACACATAATTATCAGAGCAGAAGAGAAAGAAGAAAATAAGATAAACAGCATTTCAAGGTGGAAAAAAGGAATTTAAGCAGCTTTTTTTTCTAGATAGCATCTACTTTCTTATTTAAATATCAAACAAAGAGGAACTTGGTATCAAAGTCTGGGAAACTGAAGAACTAAATAATTGTTATATAGAAGCCACTTTGGGGGAATTTGTTAAAGACCACAGAACAGCACTGGTGAATTTATTATACTTTTCATTATGCATTTTGCCACTCTGTATATCTCCCTTTACACGAAAGTTTTGTTTTCAAATTGTTTTATAATTTGACTAAAATAATATAAGCACACGTGGTTTGTAAAAATCTCATCTAACAGCACAGAGAACTTTAATAAAGAATATGAGCCTTAATTTTGTTCTTCTCGAAGGCAAATATTTTCAAGTAATTTTGAAGTGCTCAAACAACTTTTTCACTTCCATTTTCTGTTAATATATGTAGATTTATAACATCACACTTTCTTTTATCTGTTCTCTTTCTCAAAGGATTTTATTATAGCAAAATTTTTAGTTCACCTGCTAAGCAACCATAGAAATTTTTAAAATCTACTTTATCTTCTATTACTTGTCTCTATATGAGGAAATGAACTTTCCTAATGTCCACTTTAGAAGAAGTCTCTGATTCTCTTTTTTATCTGTCTTATTCCCCTTCTTCTCTCTAGTCTCTGTAGAATGCAAGTGTATGTTTATATTGGCAAGACTTCCAACTTCACTTTATGTTCTCTAAACTTAATTAAGTGTTCTATGATATGTCCATTGTTGATTCCAAAAAATTAAAACTCAGTAGGCACTATTTTCAGGAAATTAAATAAGTATCAGTCACTGTAAACCCAGTGTCACTCTTGGATTTATGATACTTGATTTTGCACCCTGGTATAATAAGATCATAATTCTTTCAATGTCCCTTCTAATATGGTAATCAAAATGTCATGTGACATGGTCAAAGTAAATTGAGCCTCATAATGACATCCAATCAGTTGTTCAAACTGAAGCTGTGTTTCAGCTTGCTTTAAATTTCTCCCATAACATTTGTGTGTGTGTTTTTAATTGTATTTATTTAATTTTAATTGGAGGCTAATTATTTTAAAATATTGTGGTGGTTTTTGCCATACATTGACATGAATCAGCCATGGGTGTACATCTGTTCCCCATCCTGAAACCCACCACCCAGCTCCCTCCCTATCCAATCCCTCAGGGTCATCCCAGTGCACCAGCCCTGAGCACCCTGCTTCATGCATCGAACCTGGCCTGGCGATCGATTTCACATAATAATATACATGTTTCAATGCTATTCTCTCAAATCATCCCACTCTCGCCTTCTCCCACAGGGCCCAACAGTCTGCTCTTTACATCTGTGTCTCTGTTGCTGTCTCGCATATAGGGTCATTGTTACCATCTTTCTAAATTCCATATATATGTGTGTTAATATACTGTATTGGTGTTTTTCTTTCTGACTCACTTCACTCTGTATAATAAGCTTCAGTTTCATCCACCTCATTAGAACTGATTCAAATGCATTCTTTTTAATAGCTGAGCAATATTCCATTGTGTATATGTACCACAGCTTGCTCATCCATTCGTGGACATCCAGGTTGCTTCCATGTCCTGGCTATTGTAAACAGTGCTGTGATGAACACTGGGGTGCACGTGTCTCTTTCAATTCTGGTTTCCTCAGTGTGTATGCCCAGCAGTGGGATTGTTGGGTCGTATGGCAGTTCTATTTCCAGTTTTTTAAGGAATCTCTGCACTGTTCTCCAAAGTGGCTGTACTAGTCAGGGAGGAAGTTAGATACTACTACCATAACATTTTTAAAGTATTTTGTTCATTTTCCTCTGGAGTTTGTAGTTGCTTATTTATTTCATATTATGCTTGATTAAATAATTACTATTTTATTTTTATGGGATGCCTCATGAATTTGAGATTAATTCTGTAGAGTTTTCCTGTTCTGCAGAGTACTATTCTGATCTAAGCTGGATGGTATGTGAGGTTTTGTTGAGACTCTACCCTCAAAAATCTCCCAAGTCATCTGACTTTCTCTTTTATCTTCTCATTGTGCTAGAATGTTGTCTCGAGCAACTTTCCAAGAAAAGATTAATAGGACCTAAACTGTATACATTTTTGAATATCTGAAAATACCTCTATTCTTCTGTAATTCTAGACTAATAACTTTTATAACATAAAATTTTGATAGAAAAATGTTTTCTTCATAACCTGGAAGGTATGACCACTGCAAATGTTTCTTTCTTGCTGTTGTTTAGTTGCTAAGTTTTGTCTGACTCTTTGTGACCCCCTGGACTGTAGCCTGCCAGGCTCTTCTGTCTATGGGATTTCCCAGGCAAGTATACTGAGAATACTTTATTGGGTTGCCATTTCCTTCTCCAAGGGATCTTCCCAACCCAAGGATCATACCCAAAGTCCCCTGCATTGCAGGTGGATTCTTTATCACTGAGCCATCAGGGGAGTCCTTCTTTCTTGTTACCTCTAATCAAATTCCATTTATAGCAGAGACTATGGAGATTATGGAAAACAGATGCAGTAAGAGATAGCCCCATATAACTCAAATGAAAAGCTGGGTTTTGGGTGTGTGTCTGCAATATTTCAGTTGACGCATGCTTTTTGTTCTTTCCTCAATGCAGCTCTCTTTCATCTTGATGGTTAAGGCATGGTTTTTGTTGTGTATCCTTTTGTGTTGGCAATTCATATAGTCTCAACAGGCTTGGATGACTTTTTTCATATCTAATAAGAGTCACAAATTGCCCATTTCTTTGCCTAATGAGATTTTTGGTCACTAAAGGGTGTGTATACAAAAAAGATTCTGTGTGAATTTAAAATCTGTTTTGTGACAAACTAGTATTTCTAGTGTATTTTATTTGTCTAGGGGCAGATATTGATATTACAGAGCAAAACGTAATGATCAGATACTAATTACACTCAAATTAATGAGTTTTAAAAGGATTTACCTAAGTATACTCTGGAATATCTGGTACATATAAGCATTTTATTGAGTATATAATCTGCGTTATACAGTTTATGTATTTGTTCCATGTGCTAGAAGAAACAATAGAAACATTTAATAGATTATTCAGTTTCCTTTTATTTGCCTTTAATAACACATTTCTAGGCAAAAATAAATATGTACTGTAAAAGTTTTTACTAGTTTCTAGCCTATGTATTGCTAATGTTATCACTGTTGTAACTTAGGAAAATTTCTGAATGGGATGTAAGAGAAAGAATTTTTGCTGTCAGGCCTCCAATAAATTATATATGCACCAATCTCAATATGAAGTGGGCTATCAGACTGGAGAGATTTGATGAGATACCAAAGGGAAGCGACTGAGAGCAAAGGTTCAGCGATTTGTTTAAAAAGTAATTTATTATTGGCGCCATGCCATCTTTGAAAATCTTTCCCCAGGCAATAAACATTAGAAATTTTATTATCATTGCCCCAGACTTCAGCTTCTCTGGGAATCAGATAGCTTGTCTCGTTGTAGCCTAGGGCAGCCTTCCTAGTTTCCTCGAGGAAAAGTGACCCTGGTTAGAAATAAAAGTCATGAGGTTAATCTGGTGCTTGGCATTGCTTTCCCCAAGAGAGCCTAAGTCTTAAATCAAATTGTATTTTTTTTCATTATTCATCTTCCTTATTAAAATTCTTCGCATTAATACCTTTCAAATTATAGCATATTCTGATCCATGTTTTCTGAGTGAGATTCTGGGCATTTATGTTGTGACATCCTTTCTTATAGATCCTTTGGGAGTTTAATCAGAGTAAGATACATTTTCCATCTCATTAGCACCTCTTAGTGATGAGATCCACCACAGGTTCGTCAGATAGTCAGAGATGTCTTATATGTACTTAACACTATCTTATTAATATTAATATGGATAAGAAGGCTCCATTCTTTTAGTTGACATTTTCTTGACAAGTACTATCATTGCAGTAACATCCTTACTTTGAAAATACTCTTTTCAACAGAGCATTGAGTAGTGGCTCATATGATAAAGAAATCTGCTTGCAACACAAGAGACCCAGGTTTGATTCCGGGTTGGGAGAATCCCCTGGAAAAAGGAATGGCAACCCACTCCAGTAATCTTGCCTGGAGAATTTCATGGACAGAGGAGCCTGGCAGGCTACAGTCCATGGGGTCGCAAAGCGTTGGGCATGACTGAGCAACTAATTTACACACACACACAACAGAGCATTGCAAGGAAATAAACAATGTCTACAAATATTTCATTTATTTGAAGAAAATAATTTCTTTTCTTAGATGAAGTTTGTAATTGTAGAAGACTGATACAACTACACAATAGAAACTGTACAACCTTGTACTCAAAATTTATTTTTATGTGTTAGATTATCCATTCTACTTCATTATGCTTCAGTAAGATAGTACAAAAGAAAAACGCATAGTAATTTGGATGAGAAATGAGATTTTTTCCCAGAAGAAAAGAAAGTATGAGGAGAGAAAAAGTACCTAATAGTTGTATAATGTTTGCTCTTGTCTGATAGAACTTTCACCTGTGTTAAGTCTTTTGAGTGTGCATCAGAGTATGTGTGGCAAACCCAAAATTGCTCTGGTTGATTTTGTGAGGGATAGATTTAAGATAGGTAATCAAAAAAACTATACAACAATCAGAAGAGCTGAGGAAGTGAAGGCCAGCTCCTCCTTTCAGGAAATCAGGAATTACAGGGAGCACATCTGATGATCCCATTCTGCAGCACTCAAGTTGTGGAGAAACTGGGAAACTGGAACAAATGATCACCGAGGAACCCAGCTACCTGAGAGACCAGTTACATGAACTTCCAGGGTTAGCTAAGATGCGGCAGCATCAGTCACTCAGTTGTGCCCCACTCGTTGCGGCTGGACTGTAGCCCACCAGGCTCCTCTGTCCTTGGGATTCTCCAGGCAAGAATACTGGAGTAAGTTGTCATTTCCTCCTCCAGGGGATCTTCCCAACCTAGAGACTGAACGTGGGTCTCTTGAATTGATGGAATAAGCCTACTATATACCAAAATGTTGGGTAAATAGAAAAAGCAACTGTTCACACCAGAGGAGTTTGACCAGGAAGCAAAATCAAGTTGATTGGGAAGTGAAGTCAAAATATGAAGAAGTAACCTGCATGGGGTGAGCACCTTGGAGAAGTTAAGATTGGTTTTTCTGTTCTAATTTCTCTTCTGACATGGATCTGAAGATGAGACCCCAGCAGGGTTGTATAGGCAGCAAAGTCCTGAGTAGTCTTGTGTTTTTGGACACAGAGTCAAGAACAAGAGCCACTGTGAGCAAGAAAGTGTGAGGGATCTTTCCCATCATGCCCCGCCCCCCACCTTTCAGTTCTCCTAGTCCTGGCCCAAGGATGGCCTGACTCACTGAGTTGAGCAAATAAAGAATTTTGTCTCTATGGCCTGATGTTCAAGATGATATTTAAACTGAGGCCTACGGGAGGAAGATGGGGAGGAAATTGACTCATGAGGATGTGCTGTGCTCAGCCGTGTCCAACTCTTTTGCAACCCCATGGACTGTAGCCAGCCAGGCTCCTCTGTCCATCGAATTTTCTAGGCAAGAATATGGGAATGGGTTGCCATCTCCTACTCCAGGGCTATCTTCCTGACCCAGCGATTGAGACCATGTCTCCTGCCTTGCAGGCGAATTCTTTATCACCATGCTACCTGGGAAGACCATCATGAGGATAATTGAAAAAATAAAGTTATAAATAAAAGCCGATATGGCCGGATCTCAGTGGAGTAGTATAAGCTGAGATTGAAAATAAAATCAGAGGTCAAAGGATGTCAGGATTCGAAGATCAAGTCAAAAACAATAGCAATCTTTTATAGGGTACTGATTATGTTCAAGACGATATTATAATTGCTTACATGGTTAACCCTAATTTCTCAAGAACTCTATGAAAAACGTATTTTCACCATTAGCATTCTCATTTCAAAGATAAGCAAACTAAGAGCAAAGAGATTACATCCTGAAATTCATATAAATTATAGCTAGCAAGAGCCAGGAATACAATCCATGCAGGATTCTGGGGAAAAAAATAATAATAACTCAGTTTTTGTTCTCAGTATAATAAAAGGTGATGACAGAGTTCTAGGCAGTGAAGTAATAAGTGTGCTTTAGCTTTTTAAAAGATATTTCTGGTTATTATGCAGTAAGTGCATTAAAACCAGGCAAGAATGCAATGGGAAACCAATAAACCAGATAAGAGATAGTGGTTGATCAAAATAGAGGGTCAGCATTGAAAACACTGAGAAACAGATGATTCAAGTAACATGTTTTAAGTAGAATCAACCTAACTTGCTAGTGAATCAGATAGGTGTGCAAGCATCCAGGACAATTCCCAGGGGTCTAACGAGCAATTAGTTGAAAAGATATGGCTTTTACTGTCAATGGGAAACACTAGAATAAAGACCAGAGAAGGCAATGGCACCCCACTCCAGTACCCTTGCCTGGAGAATCCCAGGGATGGAGGAGCCTCCATGGGGTCGCTGAGTCGGAGACAACTGAGTGACTTCACTTTCACTTTTCAGTTTCATGCACTGGAGAAGGAAATGGCACCCCACTCCAGTGTTCTTGCCTGGAGAATCCCAGGGATGGGGGAGCCTGGTGGGCTGCAGTCCATGGGGTCGCTAAGAGTCGGACATGACTGAGCGACTTCACTTTCACTGTTCACTTTCATGCATTGGAGAAGGAAATGGCAATCCACTCCAGTGTTCTTGCCTGGAGAATCCCAGGGACGGGGGAGCCTGGTGGGCTGCAGTCCATGGGGTCGCTAAGAGTCGGACATGACTGAGCGACTTCACTTTCACTGTTCACTTTCATGCATTGGAGAAGGAAATGGCAACCCACTCCAGTGTTCTTGCCTGGAGAATCCCAAGGACAGGGGAGCCTGGTGGGCTGCCGTCTACGGGGTCGCACAGAGTCAGACACAACTGAAGCAACTTAGCAGCAGCAGCAGCAGCAGACTAAAGACAAGCTAGTTTATGATGATAAATGCAAGAGACAACTATGACATTTCCATGTAATATTCAAATAAGTCATTATATAAGTATGTATCTGAGAAAATAAAGAGCTGGAGATGTAAGTATAGGCATAAGGAAGTACTGATGACATATAAACCAACAAGAATGAATTGGACCTGAGGAAAGAGGCAGAATGTCAATTTTTTAAAAGTCAAGCTCTACTAACTCCTACATTTAGAAGATGGTAAAGGAGGCATTCCTGGCCACAGAGTATTCTGGTTTTTCTTCTCTCTCTTAATATTTACCCCACACATTTCCTGATATTTAATCTAGTAATGCGATGCTCTCAGGCTATTCCTGTACTTATAAATCAGTCCCAGAGAACAATGGTCATGGTTGATCAATGTTCCTTAGAAGTTAAATGAAACATTTAAGCAACCAGTGAATAATATCCCCCTGGAATACCACTAGAGTCCATTGCTCCATGACCTTGGTTTTGCACTTCTTCCACAGAAGAGTCTGTTCCCATCTAAAAAGGAGTCAGAACCAAAAGACTGTTAAATCAAGGGAAGACCTCTAGCTGGCTGTT
This sequence comes from Budorcas taxicolor, assembly GCF_023091745.1. Taxonomy (NCBI): domain Eukaryota; kingdom Metazoa; phylum Chordata; class Mammalia; order Artiodactyla; family Bovidae; genus Budorcas; species Budorcas taxicolor. The sequence continues at coordinate 80,035,489 of NC_068921.1, read as the reverse complement.
GTGTTTGTATGTACTTTGTTGTGGAAATGCTGGGCCTTTTAGTCTTTAATCTTATTCTGCCAGGCTGACAGCTTTGAAATTACTGCAGAAAAGTTCACAGAAAGAGATAAATCAGGATATCATCTGCATAAAAAAAGACAATGCATCATCAAGGTAAATAAGATAACCAAATGAAGCAGGCCTGGGTAGGCCTAACAATAAGACTAGGGAATTCAGGAAAGTTAAAGAAAAAAGAGCCATTATAAAATAATATGCAGTTTCATCATGGAAATAAGAGGCACACACACACACATGTGCTTCAGAATTCTTTAAAATTGTCAAGATGCTCCAAGTCTGAAATTACAGTTAAGGAATAAACAAAAATAAAAACAACAGACATATAGCGAAAAGGTCAGCATAATAAACATAATGAGCTGCTCTTTCATATAAGAAATCTTCTTAGGACCAAATTAAATTTGGCATTTAAATCATAATTTCATCTGTCTGATCCCAAAGTCTAAATGAATCCAATTTAAGGAATATAATATGACACATAAATTGGAACTATCATACTATAATATGTAGTAACGTCCTTGTTTAAAAATTAGGGTAGTTTTGAAAAAAGGCAGAAACATGACTAAACGTGACTCCATGTCTAAAGACAAGGAGGCTCCTGCATTATTGAAAGGATAAGAAACCACTATAGTCTTTCCCAACTGAAAAAGTGGAGAGGCGAAGCTTCTCAAAGATTGCAGGCTCTCTTATGAGCTATGCATATTGAAAACAGGTCTTGACAGTATTAATAGTTTATTGCTTCTTCTCTTGCCAGTTCAGTTCAGTCGCTCAGTCGTGTCCGACTCTTTGCAACGCCACGAATCGCAGCACACCAGGCCTTCCTGTCCATCACCAACTTCCGGAGTTCACTCAGACTCACGTCCACAGAGTAGGTGATGCCATCCAGCCATCTCATCCTCGGTCGTCCCCTTCTCCTCCTGCCCCCAATCCCTCCCAGCATCAGTCTCTTCCAATGAGCCAACTCTTCGCATGAGGTGGTCAAAATGCAGTATACGTGAGAGATAAATTAAGACTGAAAATACTGTTCTCAGTGTCTTACACTTTACTTTTTTAAAGAAAAATTATACACCTGTTACAAAAACAAAATACCTGTTTGGGGAATGTCACAGAGCAGTAACAGTTGGTGAGAAGAGCTATAAAACGAGAACAAAACAAGACTGCCACTGGGCGAAAGGTGTCAGCAGGAAGTAAGATAGGCTCTAAGACCATGTTTTTCAACCATCTCTTGAACTTGAATGAATCTTAAAACTGCCAAGCAATGCTGCTGTGAGGCAATGCTAATATTCAGACAACTCATTAATACTATAGTGAAGACAAATTGAATCTGAAGAAAACAGCCAGTGTGCTTTTTGGGAAAGTGAAGGAGGTAACATTTGGGCCCCAAATTTCAGGAAAACATGAAATTCTGCAAAATGTAGTCAGAAGTCTGCTAAAAATTAGGAGTTAATTCTCAGGTGGCTCAGTGGTAAAGAATCTGCCTCCCACTGCAAGAGACACGAGCTTGATCCCTGGGTCAGGAAGATCCCCTGGAGAAGGAAATGGCAACCCACTCCAGTATTCTTGCCTGGGAAATACCACGGACAGAGTAGCCTGGTGGGCCACATTCCATGAGGTTGTAAAAGAGTAGGACATGACTTGGCGACTAAGCAATAACAGCGTTAATTTATTTTCTATCCTTTCCCATGCTCATGCTTATGTTCTTCCGCAGACTTGCACTATGATATAGATAATTCAAGTTTCCTGATACTCCGTCATGATCCAGAGCATCCATCTTTCATTTCCTTCTGCTACTTATCTAGCTCCGTCCTCTCACCCATCTACACAAATGTTAAAGCTTTGTCCCCTTCTATCTCATCCCCTCTGAGCCTATTCTCTTTCTAGCATCAATATACAATTGAAATGCAGCCTATTGAGCACAAATTTTAGAACCCCCAAATTGAATTCAATTCTCAAATCTGTAGAAATAAACTCTCATACAAGTCACAAAGCCTGTGATAATTTATTTCCTATTTTGTTAAGTGAAAGCAATAATAACATGAACATCAAAGAGTTACAGTAAAGATGAAATGAAAAAATGGATATCTCCAATTAAAATAAATAAATTTATATATTTTTTAAAAATGGATATAAAAAGTAGTGTTTTGCATATGAATGTCGTCATTGGTAAGCTTCTACCACATTCAGGCAAGGATGACCATGAGGAATGATCCTAATCCAAACATTTCAGATGTGGTTTTGTAACACGGAAGAGTCAGTTTTGACTATTCCATGGTAGATTTGTTTCTTGACTGGTTTTGTTACCACCATCACACATAATGGCCTGCCTCAGAGCCTCTGCCCCTTTGTTTGACTGTCAAGCTACAGTGCCTTTGTTCAGAACCTTGTCCACCTGTAGATGGCAGGAGGGATGAAATTAACACATACTCTGCCTGGTGCTTGCCTATCTAGGAGATACTTGCAAGATTAAATAGCCTTTTTACTTTGTTTCCTCACCTCCTCCCATTTCTGATCCATAAAAGAACCTGGCATTGAGACTCTGATGAGATAATTACCTTGAGACATTAGTCTGCCACCTTCTCAGTCAGCAGCAGGCTTTCTGAATAAAGTCCTATTCCTTTCCTCAATACCTTATCTCTCAGATTCATTGGTCTATTGTGCGGTGAGCAGAGAGAGCTTGCACTTGGTAACAGTACCTAGTTAACAAAGGGAATTCTTGTGAATTTCCAGAATGTACATGCAGGATTTGGGAGAAATCTTCAGTGTTAGGTGAGATCCACTAAACCTCCAGATTAATGGCTGGAAACAAGATGAGATCATGCATGTCTTTTATTTCTCATACCCAGCTTCCTTTCAATATTTGATAAATAAAACATGTGATTAGTTAAACGATAAATCAATGCAGATAAACTTACAAAAACTCTGGTTTTGAAAAGGTGCAAAATGAAGGAAAAACTGGCAGATACCATGTCATTTTTAGAGAAATATAATCTTAAAAATATTCCTTCAGAGAAGGTCTTAGAAACTAGGGTCAGGAGCTTTAAAGAAGCTAGAATTTCCTGTACAACAGTGGTTCTTAACCCAAGTGATTCTAACACCTCCCACATCCCTCATCCAAAAGGTCTGGCAATGTCTGGAAACATTTTTGCTTGTCACAACTGAGTAGAGACCAAGGATGCTGTTAAACATCTTAAAATGCCCAGAATAGCTTCTCAAAATCAAGAATTTTCTAACACAAAATGTCAAGAGTCCAAGATTGAGCAAGTCTGTGATGGACAATTGTAGAATTGTACATATTCATCATGTTCCCAAATCAAGAAGAAAAAAATCAAAAACAATATACCAGATTTTGAGTATGTTCAGAAAACAAATTTTAAATACAAAATAAAGATCATTTTATTCTTAGGAACATTCATATAGCATTTCATCACACTGGGCTTAGTCACTCTGTCATGTCCAACTCTTTGCAACCGTGTGGATTGTAGCCTACCAGGCCCCTCAGTCAATGGAATTTTCCAGGCAAGAATACTGGAGTGGGTTGCCATTTGCTCCTCCAAGGGACCATCCTGATCCAGGGATCAAACCTATATCCAATGTCTTCTGCACTGCAGGAAGATTCTTTACACACTGAACCACCGGGGAAGCCCTTAAAACACCTCTAATGAGTATCAGTGCTTTGGTTTTAACTAGACCTCAGTTTAAAAATTCATTTTGCTAATTATAAGCTTTCTACTTTGGACACATGCACAAAACTCTCTAACCCTACTTTTCTCATCTCTGAAAATGGATATTGCAATGCTTCCATTTCATCAATGAAACACAGAATAACTTGGATAAAATACATAGTCAATGTATTTTAAATGGATAAATTTCTGCCATGTAATGGGAGGAGTGTCCTGTCTTGTACAAACTCTAAGGGGAACTTCAACCAATCACATCTTCTATATTCATGCACCCCTGGGAGGAGGTGGAAAGCATGTTGGGTTTTTAAGCAACAGAATAGGTCTCTACCATGGTTATGTCTCATTATAAAGCACCTTCCTAGTAGCCTGGAAACAGGGATGCTCTTGCTGTCCTTGAAGAAGTTAATAGCCATGTTTAACCCACTACGGACAGGGCTACATGGTAGCATGAGGATCTCTCGCCAACAACCAGTAAGAAATGAAGACCTTCAGTCATGCAGCCCAAAGGAAATACATTCTGCCAATGACCTGACTGATTCTGGAAGTGGACTCTTCCCTGGCACACCCCTGAATGAGAACACAGCCTGATTTCCATGTAGGTAGACCCTGAATAGAGAACTGAGGTAAGCTTTGTCTGGATCCTGACCTGCAGATTGTGAAATAATAAATGCGTGCCATGCAAACCCACTAAGTCTGGGGTAATTTGATATGCAACAGTAGAAATCTAATATAGAGGACTGGCCAAAAATACAAAGAGAAATCTTAAAGTGAAAGTAAAAGCTTGCATTGCTGTTTAGTCGCTAAGTTGTGTCCAACTCTTTTGCAACTCCATGGACTGTAGCCTGGGAGGCTCCTCTGTCCATGGGATTTCTCAGACAAGAATACTGGAGTGGATTGCTGTTTCCTTCTCCAGGGCTTCTTCCCCAAATAGAGATCCAACCCATGTCTCCTGCATTGACAGGCAGATTCTTTACGACTGCAACACCAGGGAAGCCCCAAAGCTTGGATATTTAAAGCATTATAGAAGTACAAATAAAGCTAGAACTTGAAGGGGTTCCATGGGTCATGAATCCAAGCTAGTTGGACATGATAGTTGTATCTCACATCCCTACTGTCTGATTTAACACACACACACACACACACACCAGCTATTGAAAATATTTGATAATTATTTTACTAAAAAATTTGCAACTACAGTTACTACATCTATGTTTTCATAAAAGACTTCTATATCCTATGGCAATAAATGAGAGCTAATTAAGCCAATTTACTAAGCAGGAACTATTTTAATTGGGACTACTCCTACAACATATTATAATGCCAGTAATTTGGATGCTTTATATGAATATTTCAAAGTTATTAATGTCTTAATAAACATTATAAGCACATGAACTTCACCATGAAAGATTAGGATGCATTCATTCATTGACAAAGCCTAATATTGAATTCAATGGAATTAGAAAACACCATCTTACAGTTGAATAATGTTGAAGTCAAGATCAAGTTTTATAGGAGGGCTTGTCTACATTAGACCCTACATTTTTCATCAAGAAATAGAAGGGGTATTTTAATTAATTCAAGAAATATATCATTTAAGGAACTGTATGTAAGTATAACATGAAGTCATTTAATCTGATAATGGGAGAAAAAAATGTGAAGAAGCATTAGATTTCTGAAGGTAGTAAAAATAAGCAATATGTAAAAGAAAATTGCGAACAAAATGAAAAAAGAGGATTTTTGAGGAACAGCAGAGGACTCTTCCCTCTGAATCTACTCATATTCTCTGCCTGTTTCTTTCATCATAGGTAAGTCCAAAGAGGATTTCAAATGGTTACTGGTGACATTAGTCACCTAAGAAACACACATCTCTCAGGACTTTGCATCCTGATTACAACTAGTGATGAAACAACTGGTGGAAACGCTTATACGAAGTGGCCTGTTTTGCACAAATGCATCAGGCTGATATTTTTGATGTCATGGTGAATACTTTTTTTGATATTGCAATTAAAACACACATATAAATAAATAAAGAGAAATACCTCCCTAACAATTTTTGACCAGATAAGGTAATGACAGCCATAAGGACTGGATCGGAAATGAACTTGGGGCAATGAGTAAATCTGGATCAATGGTAGTTTCCTCGTCTATAAAAGACAATCATGTGTATAGATTTATTGTGAGATTTAATGTAGATCATGATTACAAAAGCATAATATCTTACAAACGGAATGTAACTTGCAGAATCATTGTTGCTGGGTGTAAGACATCCAGTCTCTAAAATATCAGTCATTATTTACTTCAACACAAATGGTAGCCACCAGGGCATTTTTGCCATGGACTTCATCTTGGTTGGCTCTCAACAAAATCTGGTTTTAAAGAGACTTCCCTAGTGGTCAGTGATTAACACTCTGTGCTTCCACAGCAGGGGACACAGGTTTGATCCCTGGTGGAGGAATCAAGATGTTGCATGGCTCAACTGAAAAAAAAAATTGTTTTAAAGAAATATTTCTATTCCATTAAAGATGCCAAAATTGTGGATGAGCAGAAAATGTTGCATGTCTTCTTCTAACTCATTGATATGATGTGAAACTTGTTCCTTCAACAAATTCTCACACACAGCACAGACTTAAAAGGAAAAAAGACCCAAGATGGTATTAATACTACTTTGAAGGCCTCCGTGGACTAGAAAATCCACGATAAAGCAAGTGATTAAAGAGTGAAGCCTCAGTTCAGTTCAGTTCCGTCACTCAGTCATGTCCGACTCTTTGCGACCCCATGAATCACAGCATGCCGGGCCTCTCTGTCCATCACCAACTCCCAGAGTTCACTCAGACTCACGTCCATCGAGTCCGTGATGCCATCCAGCCATCTCATCCTCTGTCGTCCCCTTCTCCTCCTGCCCGCAATCCCTCCCAGCATCAGAGTCTTTTCCAATGAGTCAACTCGTCACATGAGGTGGCCAAAGTATTGGAGTTTCAGCTTTAACATCTGTCCTTCCAATGAACACTCAGGACTGATCTCCTGAGTGGACTGGTTGGATCTGCAGTCCAAGGGATTCTCAAGAGTCTTCTCCAACACCACAGTTCAGAAGCATCAATTCTTCGGTGCTCAGCTTACTTCACAGTCCAACTCTCACATCCATACATGACTACTGGAAAAACCATAGCCTTGACTGGATGGACCTTTGTTGGCAAAGTAATATCTCTGCTTTTTAATATGCTGTCTAGGTTGGTCATAACTTTGCTTCCAATGAGGAAGTGTCTTTTAACTTCATGGCTGCAATCACCATCTGCAGTGACTTTGGAGCCCCCCAAAATAAAGTCTGACACTGTTTCCACTGTTTCCCCATCTATTTAACATGAAGTGATGGGACCAGTGCCATGATCTTCGTTTTCTGAATGTTGAGCTTTAAGCCAACTTTTTCACTCTCCACTTTCACTTGCATCAAGAGGCTCTTTAATTCTTCTTCACTTTCTGCCATAAGGGTGGTGTCATCTGCATATCTGAGGTTATTGTTATTTCTCCCTGCAATCTTGATTCCAGCTTGTGCTTCTTCCAGCCCAGCATTTCTCATGATGTCCTCTGCATATAAGTTAAATGAGAAGGGTGACAATATACAGCCTTGACGTACTCCTTTTCTGATTTGGAACCAGTCTGTTGTTCCATGTCCAGTTCTAACTGTTGTTTCCTGACCTGCATACAGATTTCTCAAGAGGCAGGTTAGGTGCTCTGGTATTCCCATCACTTTCAGAATTTTTCACAGTTTATTGTGATCCACACAGTCAAAGGCTTTGGCATAGTCAACAAAGCAGAAATAGATGTTTTTCTGGAGCTCTCTTGCTTTTCCCATGATCCAGCGAATGTTGGCAATTTGATCTCTGGTTCCTCTGCCTTTTCTAAAACCAGCTTGAACATCTGGAAGTTCACAGTTTACATACTGCTGAATCCTACTATCAATAATAGTCACAAACCTCTGAACTGTCCCAATTACATTGACCCATCCTCCCAGGCGAGTGCCGGGTTAAGAAAGAGCCATTTTCTCCCTTCTTTGTAAACTTGTGGAAAGCAGAGGGTGAGATGACTCAGAGACTTTCTTTTATTATCGCCCCATAATTCTAGAAATGAAAAAGTGTAACACCAACACATTTTAGGGACAAGTGAGTTTCCTATTATGGAGGGTGTTTCAAATGGTCATAGTATTAGCGGTATTAGCCATCTACCGATACATTAACTTCCACGACTCAAGTGAGATAGATAAATTCAGATAATCCCTGCAAGGCAAAGGCCTCCTGTGGTTCTCTCTGCTTCCTGAAACTGCAGAAGTGAAATGGGCATGATCCACGGAGTCTCCAGAGTGTCATACTTTAATGGCATTTCACAGCCATGGCACATCACATTACATTATGTTCACAGTGTCACCACAAAAGCAAGGCACCATAAAGTGCTAACATTGCATAATGAGACACACAAACCCAATGCGATGTGACATACAAGAAAATCAACGCAGCGTATCGCACAAAGTACCCCAGTTTGGAAAGGGGTGCCTATGAGCCTTTCAAATGAATTTACAGATCATTCATTGCCTATATAATTCTACCGTACTTAATTTCTCTGCATCTGCAGGATTCCACAGAGAAATCCAACGCTGAATTTGCAAGCTGTGCAGTGGCATGACCATATTTCTTTTCCAGAGGAAGCCACGGAGTAAAACGTAAATACGCAAGCATAAACTATCTGCAGGAATTCAAAGAAGCACAAGTATGTTTTTAAGGGGTGGTTACTCTGTAAAGACTGTGCACAAGGCTACATATTCCTTTAATGACCTGGTACAATTCTGACCTGTAAATATTAAAAAAAAAAAAAAATCCCTTTTAAAAGAAAGAAGCAGCAACTATAAAAAGATTCAAAGGTAGGATTATCAGGAAAGGCTACAGAGAACACAGAGTGTTGGGTAGAATTAGACGCTAAAGCAATAAGAAATTCCTCAACAATAATCTTTTATTACAGGAAGAAACACCATCAACTAACACTACCACAAAAGCCGGCAACAAGTTATTGTGGGAACCCTCAAGGGCCAAATTTCTAATAGCAAACCACCAACAACACTACTTCCGCATTTCACACAAGGATATTGTGCAGGCTGAAAAAGTTAATTTGGGTTTTCCATAACATCTTCAGGAAAAAAACAGAATAAACTTTTTAGCCAACCCAATAAGAGCGCTCCATCAGATATGCTGATGAGCATAATTCCACATCAGCTGTAGCAAGCACATGGAACACGGAGTTCATGCCAGTTAGAAAGAGTTTAGATATCTGATGGTGTAACTGGGCAGGGGTGTTTGTAAGTGACTGGAGACACAGGTTCACTCCCTGACTCGGAAATATCCCTTGGAGGAGGAAATGGCAACCACCTCCAGCATTCTTGCCTGAAAAATCCCATGGGCAGAGGAGCATCAGTTCAGTTCAGTTCAGTCGCTCAGTCGTGTCAAACTCTGCAGCCCCATGAATCGCAGCACTCCAGGCCTCCCTGTCCATCACCAACTCCCGGAGTTCACTCAGAGTTGCGTCCATCGAGTCAGTGATGCCATTCAGCCATCTCATCCTTGGTCATCCCCTTCTCCTCCTGCCCCCAATCCCTCCCAGCATCAAAGTCTTCTCCAATGAGTCAACTCTTCACATGAGGTGGCCAAAGTATCAGAGTTTCAGCTTTAGCATCATTCCTTCCAAAGAAATCCCAGGGTTGATCTCCTTCAGAATGGACTGGTTGGATCTCCTTGCAGTCCAAGGGACTCTCAAGAGTCTTCTCCAACACCACAGTTTAAAAGCATCAATCCTTTGGCGCTCAGGCTTCTTCACAGTCCAACTCTCACATCCATACATGATCACAGGAAAAACCATAGCCTTGACTAGACGGGCCTTAGTTGGCAAAGTAATGTCTCTGCTTTTGAATATGCTATCTAGGTTGGTCATAACTTTTCTTCCAAGGAGTAAGCGTCTTTTAATTTCATGGCTGCAGTTACCATGTGCAGTGATTTTGGAGCCCCCCAAAATAAAGTCTGACATTGTTTCCACTGTTTCCCCATCTATTTCCCATGGAGTGATGGGACCGGATGCCATGATCTTCATTTTCTGAATGTTGAGCTTTAAGCCAACTTTTTCGCTCTCCTCTTTCAGTTTCATCAAGAGGCTTTTTAGTTCCTCTTCACTTTCTGCCATAAGGGTGGTGTCATCTGCATATCTGAGGCTATTGATATTTCTCCTGGCAATCTGGATTCCAGCTTGTGTTTCTTCCAGTCCAGCGTTTCTCATGATGTACTCTGCATAGAAGTTAAATAAGCAGGGTGACAATATACAGCCTTCACGGACTCCTTTTCCTATTTGGAACCAGTCTGTGGTTCCATGTCCAGTTCTAACTGTTGCTTCCTGACTTGCATACAGATTTCTCAAGAGGCAGGTTAGGTGCTCTGGTATTCCCATCTCTTTCAGAATTTTCCACAGCTTATTGTGATCCACACAGTCAAAGGCTTTGGCATAGTCAACAAAGCAGAAATAGATGTTTTTCTGGAGCTCTCTTGCTTTTCCCATGATCCAGCGAATGTTGGCAATTTGATCTCTGGTTCCTCTGCCTTTTCTAAAACCAGCTTAAACATCAGGAAGTTCACGGTTCACATATTGCTGAAGCCTGGCTTAGAGAATTTTGAGTATTACTTCACTAGCGTGTGAGATGAGTGCAATTGTGTGGTAGTTTGAGCATTCTTTGGCATTGCCTTTCTTTGGGATTGGAATGAACACTGACTTTTTCCAGTCCTGTGGCCACTGCTGAGTTTTCCAAATTTGCTGGCATATTGAGTGCAGCACTTTGAGAGCATCATCTTTCAGGATTTGAAATAGCTCTACTGGAAGTCCATTACCTCCGCTAGCTTTATTTGCAGAGGAGCATAGCAGGCTACAATTCAAAGGGTCACAAAGAGTCAGACATGAGTGACGAAGCAAGCACGCATCAGCAGGAGACTTTTTAGTTTGATGTAGTTCCATTTGCCTTTATTTGCTTTTGCATTTTATGCTTTTGGTGTTATATTCAAGAAGTCATTGTTAAAACCAATGTCATGAAGATCTTCCCTTTTCCTAACAGTTTTCTTCTAGGAGTTTTACAGATTCAGCTCTAGTATAATCTCTAATCATTTAAGTCTCTAATTCCAGTTAAGATGGTATTTATGTGTGGTGTAAGATAGCAGTGCAATTTCATTCTTTTGTATAATTGATATGGCACTATGCTGGTGCACTATGGCAAAAAGGTACCATGGTTTTCCTAGTGATTTTGATACAGCTGGTTTTATGGTTTACTTGAGGTCAGTCAGTCAGTTCAGTCGCTCAGTCGTGTTCGACTCTTTGCAACCCCATTGACGGCAGCACACCAGGCCTCCCTGTCCATCACCAACTCCCAGAGTTTACTCAAACTCATGTTCACTGAGCCATTACTTTGTTGGCAAAGTAATGTCTCTGCTTTTTAATATGCTGTCTAGGTTGGTCACAACTTTTCTTCCAAGGAGCGTCTTTTAAATTCATGGCTGCAGTCACCATCCACAGTGATTTTGGAGCCCCCCAAAATAAAGGCTCTCACTGTTTCCACTGTTTCCCCATCTAATTCCCATGAAGTGATGAGATCAGATGCCATGATCTTAGTCTTCTGAATGTTGAGTTTTAAGCCAATTTTTTCACTCTCCTCTTTCACTTTTATCAAGAGGCTCTTTAGTCCTTCTTCATTTTCTGCCATAAGGTTGGTGTCATCTGCATACCTGAGGTTATTGATATTTCTCCTTGGCAATCTTGATTCCAGCTTGTGCTTCATCCAGCCCAGCGTTTCTCATGATGTACTCTGCATATAAGTTAAATAAGCAGGGTGACAATATACAGCCTTGATGTACTCCTTTCCCAATTTGCAACCAGTCTGTTGTTCAATGTCCAGTTCTAACTGTTGCTTCTTGACCTGCATACAGATTTCTCAAGGGGCAGGTCAGGTGGGCTGGTATTCCCATTTCTTTCAGAATTTTCCACAGTTTATTGTGATCCACACAGTCAAAGGCTCTGGCATAGTCAGTAAAGCAGATATAGATGTTTTTCTGGAACTCTCTTGCTTTTTTGATGATCCAACAGTTGTTGGCAATTTGATCTCTGGTTCCTCTGCCTTTCCTAAATCCAGCTTGAACATCTGGAAGTTCACCATTCACTTACTGTTGAAGCCTGGTTTGGAGAATTTTGAGCATTATTTTACAAGCACGTGAGATGAGTGCCACTGTGCAGTAGTTTGAGCATTCTTTGGCATTGCCTTTTTTTGGTGTTGGAATTATTTGCGGTACAGAAGGCTTTAACTGGTTTTCCTCATTTATCATAAAGGGAATCGGTATATGTGCTGTTACTGAATCCATGTTTCTGTGGGAGGAATGAAGCCTTAGAGCTTCCTGTTCTGGCCTCTTACTGATATCACTCATCGTCACTATCTTTTATGCCTGACCTATTTTCAAGTAGGACATTTGGAGGATATGTATCACAATTTGTATATCTGTAAACATCCTTGTTTATCTGGAGTACATCTGATCCTCAGCCTTACAGAGCATATAAAACAAACTAGATACCATATATAAGGCTAAAAAAATGAGAGCATTTTGGATTATTCATGGCATGAGTCCTCTGATAAGAAAATCTTAGATATCATTTTAGACCATTTGGTAGCAAATTCCCTGATCCACTTATTCATTATTTAAAAAAAAGAGATACTGAAGATGAAAAAAAAAGTATTATATTGAAATCTGTTTGCTCCAACTTAAATTTAGCATCCTTAACTAGTCCTCTAATCTTTCAGCTTTGCTTTACATGCACTCTATTTTCCCCTGCTGCTCAAATCCTGTGTTAATGTATGTTCAAATATATAACTTCTGTACTTGAGACATGCCCTCTATTTATGGCAAGCACCTTTAGAATGAAAGTAGCATTGGATTGCAAAATGAATTATTCAAATGTGTATACAAAGTTAAAATATGCACAAATTCACCTTTGGCAAACACAGGTTTATACATGTAAAAAACATTCATTTAACAACACTCATTTAAAACGACAGACTCAAGGACTGTTGACCACAAGTAATGATTCATTAACAATAAATCTGTTTGGGGCTCAAGCTCTCCAAAAACAATAGCAAGAAGCTCCAATTCCTCCAAGATCTACAGCACATGACAGACCCAGAGCATCTGACAAGATGTTCATATAACACATGTCAGTGTAAATAAGTAATCACTCCTCTCTGAGCAAGACATGGTCTGTTTTCTACTTTAATCAAGGTGACAGTACTATTACTGCATCTGAATTCCCTCCCTTACTTCCTTTTCCTCTGTTCTCCATGCCCAGAGAACACGACATGGCCGTGATTTATTTAGACCACCTCTTCAGTTTTTAGAGGCCTCGGGCAAGGGGACACACTTGGTAAAGAGACACAGTAATTGTGAAGTTCCTGTTCCACCCCCTTTTATTTATTTATTTTTTACTAAATTCACTCTGTAATTTGATTGGATTTTTCTTCTCCTCTGTCATGATATGGCAAACCACCCAGGACAATCAGAAACAAAGTTCTTCCCCAGGATTTCCGCTATCTCTTTATATCCCCTCTCCATCACTCCAAGAATTAGAGGAGTCTGGAAAACAATTCTGCCAATTTATCCCTCTTTCTTACAGAAGGACTGGTCAAACTGGTTTCCCTTTAGAGAACTTATCAAGGCTTCTTCTCCCCAGGTGTTCTCCTAAAGTTGTTGTTTTTTTTTTTTTTTTCCTGGTCAAAAGAATTATGGCATTAATTCTGGGAAACTTCACAGCAGTATGAGATATAATTTTTTCACTGAAAATATGGCAGAGTTATTTTGCTTGTGACCCGTAATGACAATAAAAGTGTTGTCTTGTTGTTTGTTTTCTTCTTGTTTTGACTTTCAGTTCAGCTCAGTCATGTCTGACTCTTTGCGACCCCATGAATCGCAGCACGCCAGGCCTCCCTGTCCGTCACCAACTCCCGGAGTTTACCCAAATTCATGTCCATTGAGTCGGTGATGCCATCTAACCATCTCATCCTCTGTCGTCCCCTTTTCCTCCTGCCTTCAATCTTTCCCAACATCAAGGTCTTTTCAAATGAGTCAGCTCTTCGCATCAGGTGGTCAAAATATTGGAGTTTCAGCTTCAACGTCAGTCCTTCCAATGAACACCCAGGACTGATCTCCTTTAGGATGGACTGGTTGGATCTCCTTGCAGTCCAAGGGACTCTCAAGAGTCTTCTCCAACACCACAGTTCAAAAGCATCAATTCTTCGGCACTCAGCTTTCTTCACAGTCCCACTCTCACATCCATACATGACCACTGGAAAAACCATAGCCTTGACTAGACGGACCTTTGTTGGCAAAGTAACATCTCTGCTTTTTAATATGCTGTCTAGGTTGGTCATAACTTTCCCTCCAAGGAGTAAGCATCTTTTAATTTCATGGCTGCAATCACCATCTGCAGCGATTTTGGAGCCCCCCAAAATAAAGGCAGCCACTGTTGCTACTGTTTTCCCATCCATTTGCCATCAAGTGATGGGACCAGATGCCATGATCTTAGTTTTCTGAATGTTGAGTCTTTAAGCCAACTTTTTCACTCTCCTCTTTCACTTTCTTCAAGAGGCTCTTTAGTTCTTCTTTGCTTTCTGCCAAGAAGAAAGGGTGGTGTCATCTGCATATCTAACGTTATTGATATTTCTCCCAGTAATCTTGATTCCAGCTTGTGCTTCATCCAGCCCAGAGTTTCTCATGATGTACTCTGCATATAAGTTAAATAAGCAGAGTGACAATATACAGCCTTGACATACTCCTTTTCATATTTGGAACCAGTCTGTTGTTCCATGTCCAGTTCTAATTATTGCTTCCTAACCTGCACACAGGTTTCTCAAGAGGCAGGTCAGGTAGTCTGGTATTCCCATCTCTTTAGACAAAAATACTTAATGGGGACAACACTCACTTAAAATTTTTTGTGAAAAATAGATATAGAGAACAAATTTGGGGGTACCAAAAGGCATAAACTTCCAATTATAAAATCAGTCAGTTCAGTTCAGCTCAGTTGCTCAGTCGTGTCTGACTCTTTGAGACCCCATGAATTGCAGCACACCAGGCCTCCCTGTCCATCACCAACTCCCAGAGTTCACTCAAACTCATGTCCATAGAGTCGGTGATGCCATCCAGCCATCTCATCCTCTGTCGTCCCCTTCTCCTCCTGCCCCCAGTCCCTCCCAGCATCAGAGTCTTTTCCAATGAGTCAACTCTTCGCATGAGGTGGCCAAAGTACTGGAGTTTCAGCTTTAGCATCATTCCTTCCAAAGAACATCCAGGACTGATCTCCTTCAGGATGGACTGGTTGGATCTCCTTGCAGTCCAAGGGACTCTCAAGAGTCTTCTCCAACACCACAGTTCAAAAGCATCAATTCTTCGGTGCTCAGCCTTCTTCACAGTCCAACTCTCACATCCATACATGACTACTGGAAAAACCATAGCCTTAAACCATGTGAATGGAATGTACAGCGTGGTGACTATAGATACTAGTTGTTTCTGTTAAGTGAGCAGTTGTGTCCGACTCTTTGTAACCCCATGGTCTGCAGCACACCAGGCCTCCCTGTCTCTCACCATCTCCTGGAGTTTGCCCAACCTCATGTTCATTGCATTGGCTATATTTTATTACAAATCTGAAAGTTTCTAAAAGAGTAGATGCTAAAAATTCTTGTCACAAGAAAAATAATTTTGAAATTATATATGGTTACAGTTGTTATCATGACCTTTGTGCAATATATATATAAATATCAGATCCTTAGGCTGTACCTCTAAAATTAATATAATGTTACATGTCAATTATTTCCCAGTTAAAAAAAAAAAAAAAAATCGCCAGACATTGCCATATGGCCCCTAGCAGCAAAATCACTCCCACTGAGAATCACTGATCTAGGAATTAACCAGCAACGTCATTTCCAGTCTTTATTCCTGCATAAACACCAAAATATTGTTTTTTTTTAATGAAAAATTTTATAAGCTTTCCACAAGGTTCAAATTCCAAGTATCTATCATAAGTAATGTTTTCACAATATCTCTATGACTATAACCAGTCATCTTTCACTGTATGCAATTTCTTTGACTTCATTTTTCTGATTTTATTTAGATAGTTTTTTTTTTCATTTTAAATTCAAAGAAATAAAATGAAAACAAAAGTTTTATAATCTGCTGACATAAAAGTGTAGATACTGGATTTACAAGGGACAAATGTACATCATATACATTTTTCAAAGAATTGCATTTTCCACTTTTATTCAGTGATGGTTCAAACAACTGAGTATAACCCTCAGATCCCCTATGGATTCTACAGCAGGACAAGGGAGAAACATTCTGTGGAAGGACTCTCTCCTGCCTGTTAGAAGCATGGCGTGTCACTGTATATTTTCTATGTGCTATGAGTAATGAGAAGGACAATCAGATTGGAGGACAGAAAGATATCCTGAGCTGACATCTTTGCAGCAGATGTGGAAGACATTTTATTACTAATTTAAAAAAATTATGAACACATCGATCTCAAGAGCAAAACCAAATGCTATATTTTATACTATACTGGACTGTGTAATAAACCTTCCTCTCTTGTGCTTGAAACTCTGTTTTTATATGATGACAGTGACATTTTATGTATTTAGCCCACAGTTTTAACAGCTCCTAAATATTCATAATGCTAATTTTAAGTCACAGCATGATTTGTTAATTCTTATAACTCTGCCAAACCTTGATAAATTGGGCTAAATTTGAACCAGATTTTCTAAGCCTTGCAGGGACATATTAATTCAATATTATTACTGTCGAGCATAAAATATGTTCAGAAGCTTCCAGCATCACATCACACCACTTCACAGCTGAACAGGCATTTCATTCCTTTAAACTGACTAACTTATCTGCCATTGAAATAACCAATAATGTTGTCTATTGTTCTTGTACTTAATGGAGTTCATTCTCTTGACCAAAACTGCAGAATAGGAAAAGGAAAGAGGGAACGTTCTTTGGAGAAAAGTAATAGCTTAGGTAGTTAGTGAGTGCGAACTCCCATGTTTCAGAAAATTTTAAAATGTCAAGTAAGAAAAAGAAGCTAACAGTTGTTGGTCTACCAAAAGCTAAATATGGTGAATGGCTCTAAATGAGTAAGATAGAGAAAGTCCATTCTTTTCTTGGGAACGTTTCAAAGAAAGTAAACATGGTTTATTGAATTTCTGTCATTTATAGTGCATTTTAAGTCAATATCTATTTATATTGTCTAATAAAATCTTATTTCCTGGATATTAACCTGTGTTATATTGATGTTATTTCATTTTCATGGTAAATCTAAACCTGATTTAGATTTAGATTTTGGAAAAGGAGCAGCTTTCCTAGTTTATTTTATCTGACCCTGCAGGGCAAGTTAATAGCACCTGTGGTTATAAAAATATAACACCAAAATGATACGGAGTATTCATGACTTGAAATATGAGAGATAATTCTTCATAAGGCTCTCTTCTTGCATTGTTATGACTCTCCATCCAACTAACTACCTTCATCTCTTCATCTCAAATTCTTTCTCCAGTTTTAGCCTTCTCTCTTGTACATCTGGATATTATCCCCTTTCACTTCCACAAGGCTTTCTGCTTTGAAAATTGTGCTCTTTTGTACACTTTCCATTTGTCCTTTTCTGCTACATACTGCTTTGGTGTGTTCAGTTGTCAGTCGTGTCTGACTCTGCGACCCCATGGACCGTAGCCCACCTGGCTCCTCTGTCCATGGGATTTCTCAGGCAAGAATACTGGAGTGGGTTGCCATTCCCTTCTCCAGGGGATCTTCCTGACCCAGGGATCGAACTCAGATCTCCTGAGTCTCCTGCATTGGTAGAAGGATTCTTTACCACTAGTGGCCCCTGGGAAGCCCCATATACCCTGCTTTCATAGATGCCATCTTAACAGTAAAAACTTTCTTTTACCTCACTTCTTCTTCAGGCTACCATTCATTTTCTGCTCATGTTCAGAGCAAAATTCCTTGAAAAATATCCATTGGTCTCTTTTTCAAATTCCTCAACAACATACATATTTTCTTAAAATGCCATGTTGTTTTTGCTTCCTGTTTTTAAAAAAATAAACTATTTTAAGAGCAGTTTTAAATTCACAGAAAAGTTGAACAGAAAGTATAGAGATTTCCCTCAAGACCCCTCTCCCCCGCAATCAGCACCCAGCATCACGGTGGTCCATTTGTTACAACTGATGAACCTACATTGACGCGTTACTATCCAAAGTCTACAGTTTACATTAGAATTCACTCTTGGCACTGTTGTGTCCACTACATGTTTTGACAAATGTATGATGACACATATCCACCATTATAGTACTGCGCAGCATAGCTTCCCAGTCTTTAAATCTCTGTATGCTTGTTCTATTCATCCCTCTCCCGACTTGTCCTTGGAAACACGGAGCTTTTTAGTGTCTCCATAGTGTTGCCTTCAATATATTCATTTTGAACCAATTTAAGTAATTCTATCAACTACTCTACAAATACTCCTGCTGTAATCACTAGTCAAGATGGAGAAGGAAAAGAAAAGCAAGCCTTCTAAGAACCTAGACACTAAATGAATGAGTCTCTGGTTTATGTTTTGCTTCATCTATTTCAAAGTGGGTGCTGAAGAAGACATCAACCTAGAAGCACCCACTAAGGAAAGACCAAAAAAGCCAAGGGAAGCTGCTATCTCTAAGCAAAGGGCTAGGGAAGTAGAGTCATGCCAACACTGAAAATAAACACCTTGAATGAAACCATAGTCCCAGTATCACCACTGTCAGCAAAGGCACAAGTGGAAGCGTAGATTCCCAACTTTGCCTGCCTACAATGATGCTCAGTCATCCCTCACCACAGTGGTTTCAGAGAAGGCCACTTGGCGATCTGGGATTTCATCCTCACCTAGAACTAAGTGGTCTTCTCCCTCACATACAACCAAAGTGTCAATGGAGACCACATGAAGAATTATAATGAGGTACCCCTCCAGTCCCAGCTGAGACCTGCTAAGGGGCCTGTATCATCATCCCACTCAACAAATCATGTTAGTTTCCTCCTTGCTAGGGTGTCAGACAATGGTCACTAAAATAGAAGGTTAAATAAGACCCAGATTTTTGTGACATAATATCTAAAATGTCCAAGATACATCAAAAATCACTGAGGCCAAAACCAAACAAACAAAAAAAGAAAATTTCAAATTAAACTAGAAGAAAATCAACAGACATCAACACTGTGATGACAAGATGTTGGAATCATTTCATAAGGATTTTAAAGCACCTGTAAGCACCTGTCATAAACATACTTTAATGATCAATCACTAAGATGCTTGACGGAATACTTTAATGAGCAATCACTACTACTCTTATAAGGAAGTCTTATCGAAGGAATAAAAAAGATTACCCCCAAAATGGAAACTTTAGGGATTAAAAATGCAAAAACTGAAGTTAAAAAATTGCTAAGAGAAGCTCCCTTGGTGGCTCAGTGGTAAAGAATCCACTTGACAACGCAGGAGACACCGGTTTGATCCCTGATCTGGGAAAATCCCACGTGCCTTAAAATAACTCAGCAGGTACAACCCAACTACTGAGGCTGTGCTCCAAAACCCGGAGTGGCAACTGCTGAAGCCAGTGCACCCCGAATCCCATGCTCTGCAGCAAGAGAGGCCCCTCAAAGGAGGAGCCCACGCTCCATAGCCAGAGGGCAGCCCCCACTCACCACAACCAGAGCAACAAAGACCCAGCACAGCCAAATAGACAAATAAATAAAACAAATTAAAAATTCCATGAATGGGTACAACAGGAGAAAGGAGCTGACACAGAAAAGAACCAGTTAACTTAAAGAGAGCAGAGAAAAATTACCCGATCTGAACAACAGAGAGAAAACGGACAGAAGAAAAATGGACAGAGCCTCAGAAACCTGTAGGGCTTTTCCAAAGGATCTACATTTTCTGTCATCAGAGTCGCCAGAGAAATGGAGAAAGAGATGAGTGCTGAAATGTATTCTGAGAGCTAATGACTAAAAACTTCCTAACCCTGGAGAAAGACAGAAACAGACGTATTTAAGAAGTGAGCAAACCCTCAATAGGATAAATATAAACACATCCATGAAGGATCCAATATAATCAAAGTTCTAAAAAAAAATCAAAGGCAAAGAAAAGCAGAGAGCAGAGAGAAAGAAATGTTGTCTTACCTATAAGGGTTAAATGATTCAAAAGATAATGGATGCAAGTCTTTTTCAGTTTTGGTTTCCTCAGGGTATATGTCTAGGAGCGGGATTGTTGGGTCATATAGTGGTTTTATTCCTTGGTTTTTAAGGAATCTCTATACTGTCTTTCACAGTGGCTGTATCAATTTACATTCCCACCAACAGTGCAAGAGGGTTCCCTTTTCTCCACACCCTCTCCAGCATATACTGTTTGTACACTTTTTGATGATGGTTGTTCTGATGGTGTGAGGTAATATCACATTGTAGTTTTGATTTGCATTTCTCTAATAAGGAACGATGTTGAACATCTTTTCATGATTTTGTTAGCCATCTGTATATTTTCTTTTGGAAAATGCCTGCTTAGGTCTTTTTCCCACTTTTTTGATTGGCTGTTTGTTTTTCTGATATTGACTTGCATGAGCTCCTTGTATATTTTGGAAATTGTAGCACTATTCACAATAGGGCATGGAAGCAACTTAGCTGCCTATCAACAGATGAATGGATAAAGAAGCTATGGTACACGTGCACAATGGAATCTTACTCAACCACAAAAAGGAATGCATTTGAGTCAGTTCTAACAAGGTGGATGAACCTACAGGTTATACAGAGTGAAGCAAGTCAGAAAGAGAAGATAAATACTGTATCAGTTTAGTTCAGTTCAGGCGTTCAGTCGTGTCCGACTCTTTGCGACCCCATGAACCACAGCACGTCAGCCCTCCCTGTCCATCACCAACTCCCGGAGTTCACTCAAACTCACATCCATTGAGTCAGTGATGCCATCCACCCATCTCGTCCTCTGTCATCCCCTTCTCTTGCCCCCAATCCCTCCCAGCTTCAGAGTCTTTTCCAATGAGTCAACTCTTCTCATGAGGTGGCCAAAGTACTGGAGTTTCAGCTTTAGCATCATTCCTTCCCAAGAAATCTCAGGGTTGATCTCCTTCAGAATGGACTGGTTGGATCTCCTTGCAGTCCAAGGGACTCTCAAGAGTCTTCTCCAACATCACAGTTCAAAAGCATCAATTCTTCGGCGTTCAGCTTTCTTCACAGTCCAACTCCCCCATCCACACATGACCACAGGAAAAACCATAGCCTTGACTAGACGGACCTTTGTTGGCAAAGTAATGTCTCTGCTTTTCAAATATTGTATACTAACACATATATAAGGGAATATACAAAGATGGAACCGATAACTTTATTTGCAAGGCAGCAGTGGAGAAACAGACATAGAGAACAGACACATGCACACAGGGCAGAGGGGAGGAGAGGGTGTGCTGCGTGGAGCGAGTAACGTGCATCTTACATTACCATATGTAAAATGCATAGCCAATGCGAATTTGCTATATGACTCAGGGAACTCAAACAGGGGCTGTGGATCAACCTAGAGGGGTGGGACGGGGTGGGAGACGGGAGGGAGGTTCAAGAGGGAGCGGACCTATGCATGCCTATGGCTGGTTCATGTTGATGTTTGACAGAAAACAACAAAATTCTGTAAAGCAATTATATTTCAGTTAAAAAATAAACAAACTAAAAAAAGACAATTGATTTCTCATCAGGAACTTTGGAAGCCAGAAGGAAGTAGCGCAACATTCTCAAGTACTAAAGGAGAAGAACTATCTCCCTAAACAAATAATAAGTGAAAAAATAACCTCTGAGGCTATAATTTTTTTTAAATCAGTGGCCTCGATTGTATAACATTGTGATTGTGGACCCAAGAGCACAACTATTCTCTCCCAATCTTGTGTGCTCAGTAGCTCAGCCATTCCTGGCTCTTTGCAACCCCATGGACTGTACCCCCTACCCCTCGAGGCTCCTCTGTCCATGTGATTCTCCAGGCAAGAATACTGGAGTGAGCTGCCGTTTCCTTCACTTCCAACCTTAAACGTTGCTAAATATCAGGAGAGATAAAATTTTTATTCTGATATCTAGATTGTTTCAAATGTGTATAACCTTCATATTTTAATTAAAGAAATTGCAGGGTTAATCACAGAGCATTATATTTAGGAAACACAATATCTGTCTTCAAATACTTGCTCATGGCCTTAGTAACTATCAGTGAATATCTCTGATAAGAACCTTGTATCTTCAAACCTTGATTTCTTCATCCATTAAATGAGATAACATCTGTTGTGTATCTTACAATGAGAATCAAAGAGCGTAATATATAAATTTGTAGCTTTTTCAGATCTCATATATTTTTTAAATTATAGGACTATATGGAGAATTTATTTAAAATATATTGAGCACAATTTTTCTAGGTGTGGAGCAACAAAGAGGTCAGTTTCTAGCTTTAAGGTAATAATTAATTGCAGAGACAGATTCAAACACATTCTACAAAGGGCAAGGTGATGAGGCAAAATACGTTTGTGGATACAAAAATAAATATCTGTAGGAGCCATAAGGACCTTCTTACTGTAAACATCTAGATTCAAGTCCAGGTACTGAAACTTACATCGTTGCATAGATTATTAATCTCTCCAAAGGTCAGTTTCGTCTTCAACAACATGGGGAAAATATATCCTCTCAGAAAAAAATATATCCTCTCAGAAGGGGTGTGAAGCTCAAATAAAGGTAATTAGTATGACTCATTCAGTCAAGAGTGTGATACATTGCATTCTACAAAATGAGAGATGATCATTATAGTTATTAATCATAAGATCATACCTCGGGGGTGGCATTCACACAACATAAGTTCTGGGGAGGGCAGTTTCTCTAGAGGCAAGTACATGATGAATTACAAGTGGATCCTTACCTGATAAAGCAGAACACTGAAAGCCAAAGAGAAAGCTTCAGAATGAGCTCAGTATTCTGATAGGATTGGGATACAATATAAAGGGCAAAAGGAATCCATTGCATGTTAACTTGAGATCGTTATTGACAATAAGGAGCTATTAAGTGTGCTGGAGTATAGATGGGGCAGGATAACCACTGCATTTCTCAAAGGCCATTCTGATGGCTGAGAGAATGTCAGATATAAGAGCTCAGAGGCTGGAATCAGGAACATCAATTACAGTGTTGTGCCAATAATCCAGGTAGCAGATGATAAAGGCCTGAACTAAAGAGAGAAATGAGTATAAGTGAAGATCTCAGATCATCAAGTGAACTGATTCACTGGGAAGAGTCACACACAACAGTGACAGGAAGCACAAAAGGAGAAGGTTCTCTGAACTTGACAATTTTACCACCGCGAAACCTTTACCTGAAAGAGCCCGAGAATGGTGCTAAAGACCCGGATCCTCTCTTAGATACTCTTTAACGTCACTTTTGTGCCAAACAACTTTCTCTCTCTCGAGGGCAACCATGATGCCTTATTGCCACTGGCTGGGAATGGAAATATCCTGAATGCCTAGTTGTTGCCACTCAAGAGTTATGTATTTTCTGATGACTCAGTGGGTTTGAGGTTTGATAATGGGAGTTCTTGGTGTGTGATTTTGATACAGCATGAACTTTCTCACAGATGAATTTTGTCCGCTGATGTCATTGCCTGCAGAGATCCCATCCACGTACGCTGTGTGCAGTTTCCTGTTCTCTACTCTCCGTAATTGAATGATGCCCTCACCACTAGCCTTCCAATAAATATCACTCAGAATGACCTTGAAAATACCCTTTCTCCTCCAAATATTCCTCTTCCAGCTCTGATCATTAATCAAATGAAATAACATAAAAATATTTATGCTAATCTGAAAAATTGCCAAAACCATGTAAATAAGATTTTCAAGTAGAATTGTTTCCTATGGCTCTGCTAAATATATCAAGTAGTAGTTTATTAGCATAAATAAAAAGTAACATGTGCATGTCTACATGAATAAACATGTTTATACACAATTCTGTTATCTAATATTTAAGGACTGTTGCAATGGGCACTGCAACAGTTTTAAGGGCTCTATATGTATTATATTGCTTTAAATCATAAAAAAGTGGGTAGTATTACTAGCCCCATTTGACAGAAGAGTAAAGTGAGGCTAAGGAAATTTAATGGCAAGGCTAAATATCAGGGGACTTCCCTGGTGGCTCAGATGGTAAAGAATCTACCTGCCATGCGGGAGATCTGAGTTTGATCCCTGGGTTGGGAAGACACCCTGGGAGAGGGCATGGTAACCCACTCCAGTTTTCTTGCCTGGAGAATCTTCATGGACAGAGGAGCCTGGCGGGCTACAGTCTATAGGGCCGCAAAGAGTCAGACACAACTGAGTGAGTAAGCACATAAATATCAGAACTGGAGAGGTCATGAATTTAATGACTCTGACTCAGAGTCTTTATTCCTGGTCATTATAGCAGTGTGTATTCTATCACATGTATATATATCACCTGTATATATATATATATATATATACATGTGTACACACATATGTATGCTTGATTGCATAAATGCTGTTGGCAATGTGCCAAAGCCCTGTTATGAAGCTTTGAGATGAAGTAAAACATCCAGCTATAAGCTGACTTTATTTCTTTTCCTCTTGACCCATCTATTCATAAATCTGAATTCAACTGCATAACAAATTCTGCCATTCTAATTTCATCAACAGTTGTTAACAATACCAATCACATTAAATTTCTACAAATCTCTTCATAATTTCTAAAAATAGCAAGATTTCAAATTTCAGTTTTCTACAGCAGCAACTTTACAAAATACCTGTAAGTAGGACATTTTAAATTAACTTAAGGGAGTATAAAGTGTAATTTTCAGGTCGTTCAGTTAGTTTGAAAAAAAGTCTGAGTTACTCTGAACACCAGCCCAAGGTATGACTACACATTAATGAGTTATTTAATAAGCAATTTTAAAAAATCAATCCTATTATTGTAAAGCAGAGGTCGAAACCTGGCATGCTACAGGCCAGATTTTGCCCTCAGATGTGTTTTGTTTGGCCCGTATAACTTTGGCCTGTCCACAGTTATAAATCTTTTAAAACAGTTGCCAACATTTGGAAATTGGGAGCTATATAAAAACCCTGAGTTTCTGGCTTCTTTTAAAAAGTCTGAAGATCTGGCAAACTGGGCATTTTTTCTCTCATAGCAACTCTAATTTGTAGGAGGGCTATCTCCTAGAACTGATTGGCTGAGATTTTGTCCTTTATTGCTAGAATTCCGTTTTATTTTTCTAACACTCCATCACCTTTATTCATCTACATTACCTGTACAGTCTTGTAGTAATCATCTGAGTCTTGGTATCCTGTTTGAAGATTCTAACTACTATTTGAGTATGACTGTTCACCTCTCTGAATTTCATATTTCCTTAACGGGAGAGTAATAGGCAAAATTCTGAGATGCCATCTACCCTCAAATTCAAGATTCTCAGCCCCTGGTGTACACACAACTTCTCCTACTTGTTCAGATAAACCAAACAGTCTATTCACTACTCTAGATGCTTCTGGGGAGGGATTTTGCAGAAGTAATTAAAGTCTCAAATCTGTTGACTTTAAAATAGGAACATTATTGAGGTGGGTCTGATCTAATCTTGGGGACCTCGTTCAAAGCAGAGTATTTTCTCTGGCAGGCCACAAAAGAGGATGTCGGGGATTACTGCACCCAAGTAAGGCTAAGCCAGGATCCTTGCAGTGAATGGCCTTCAGGACCCATTGCAAGAAAACTACAGGAGCTCAGAGTGGCCCCAGGACAACAGCTAGAAGAAAACGAGGGGCCTTACGCCTGCAGCCATCAGGAATTGAGCCAAGATGAGGACCAGAGTTGCAACTGATACCTGGATTTCGGCCCAGGGAGACCCTAAACAGAAGACTCAGCAGTGCCCTTTCCAGACTTCTCACCCACCGAATCAGTGAGATAATATAGTTATTGCTTTAGGTCTCTAGATTTATGGTAATTTTAAAAGCAGCAATAGAGAACCAATACAGTATTCATTCTCCCAGTAATCCCATCGCAAAATCTTAATATTGACATTAACCTCTATTTCCAAGCTGTCGCCTAAGTGTGTTGATTCTGTGTACCTCACTATATCACTGACCTAGTATGAGCACTTTATCCCCACCTCTCACACCTGGAATTCAGTTTTGCTTTGTTTGAATTCAGTTTTGTTTGCTTGGTCTCCATACCTCCAGTTTTTTCCCCCACACAAATACACGATGTGAAGTTTTTCTATTTCAAACTTTTAGAAGCAGTTTTCAAAATCTGTAGTGAATTCTCAGCGCACATCTATAAATCATCACGGTAAGTTCTAGAACAATATTTCTACATTGGAAGGTGTGGCCATTCATTTCTGGAGTTCAGATTTCTCCATAAACCTTAAAATTGAATGCTTTCACACTTTTAGTAACTATGTTAAAAAAACAACAGAAGTGTGTACCATTTGGAAGACAGATTTATGACCTAGTACAGCCACCCAGCCACCCAGTCTTTGGTGGCTCAGATGGGAAAGAATCAGCCTGCTATGCAGGAGACTCAGGTTCAATCCCTGGGTCCAGAAGATCCCCTGGAGAAGGAAATGGCAACCCACTCTGGTATTCTTGCCTGGAGAATCCCACAGGACAGAGGATCCTGGCGGGCTACAGTCCATGGGGTCGCAAAGAGTCCAACACAACTGAGCGACTAAGCATGCAGCATGAGCAACCACGCAATATGGGTCTCACTCTGCGTACTTCTTTGCATTGAGGGTCACAGCAGTAGGAGTTATATTACATTGATTTTCTTAAAAGCAAATTTAGGAATAAAGGAAAACTTGGTATGGAAGTGATGCTTGACACAAAAGTGAAGATTGAATAACGTCATAGAAAAATATGAGTGAAAAATTCATTGTGCTTTAAATGGAAAACAAAGTAGTAATTTTTAAAAAAGAAGAAAGGACAGTGAGTGACCTATCATAGTATAAATTCACTCTGTATTTGGTGATTAACAATTTAGTTTAAGCCAAAGAATTTAAAACAATACACAATAACCTTAATCTTTTTGATTGAATTTTAGTAGTTTTGTCCTTTTGTCATTTGTATCTAATTCACAAAGTAATTTTGGATTTATAGTAATTTTTTACCTGGAAGTTTTTATCTAATTTTATTTTTATATTGTATTTTAGTAATAAAGGACAAACAAAACACGTAGCGAACCCAATAAAACCAACATCTCAATTTTTCAGACTTTCCTTGTTGCAATGTTCTTGGCAGTCTTAAAGAAGACTGGTCAGAGATTTCACAGAAAGTGTCTCAATCGGGATTTTGCTAAAAGTTTTCTCATGATTAGACTGTGGTTATGTTGTTTTAGGAGGAAGATCACAGACGTGAAGTGTCATTCTTGTCACATCTTATTAAGGGTATAAATAATCAATATGACTTAGCACCATCAATGGTTAACTTAGGTCATCTGACTAAAATTGTGAATTAATTATGTAGCTCACCTCCTTGATAGTAAAATACTTATATAAATTCTTTGGATTTCTCTGCATAATTTTTTAATAAAAATCATGTTAATATAAAGAATCCCATATTTCAGAACAACTGAAATTGACTACCTAAGGCTTGATCTTCTCAGGAATTCATTTTTCATTTATATCTCTTTTGTGATTCAATTGAACTACCAGGTTTGATAACTTAGCATCCAACACAGTATTTTAGTATCTTATAAAAGGTAGATGTTCAATGAAATTCTATTAAAATTAATAATGTATGACCACCTCAAATTTATTTATATAATGTATGTATGTGTTATAAATAAACTTCAATCATTTTCCTAATGAAAAGGAGTTGGATAAAAAATAGCATACACAGTGTGACTCCATTAGCATAGCATGATAGAAAGTAGAGCAGGGGTCAGCTAAACTGGGGCTAACCGGAGAACTTTGGGGTGATGGAAATGTTTTATAATTTGATTGTGGCCAGAATAGCATGGATATTTCCATTAATCCAAGCTCATCAATGTGTGTTTTAAAATGTAATCACTTAATAAGTTAAATTATACTTCAATAAAGCTGACTTTTAGAAAGTAAAATATAGACCTATTTTCTAAGTCAGATGACAGAGAAATATTTGAAACTGTGAAAAGAAATGAGATTAGGAAATGTTAAAGATGAGTCTGAATTTAATCAATAAAAAAGAGTATATCAGTGACTGGTAACTGGCCAGCAAAATTCATCTTCTCATTTGCCATAATAATGGCGTTTAAAGAAGAAATATGGCTTTCTATCCAGAGTATACATTTTCAGTCCTCCTCTGTGAGTCATTTTACAGTCATGTAATTAAGTCTTCACCAAATGGATCTGAAAAGAACTGACATGTATAGCGTTTGCCTTGCTTAATAGAAAATTGGTTGGATGGCCTTCACTAATTTCCTCTTCACCATCACTACAACACAGATGTGTCTGTATCTAGCTTTAATAACAGAGGTAAAGATATGAATCTAGATAATGGTGAAGTCAGACCATTAAAGAAATCAGAATCACTGAATGCTCGTGTGGAACAGTCTACTGGCACATGATCCAGGGGAGGTACAACCCAGTGAATTGACATTTTTCCTTTTTTTTTAAACAAAGATAAATATTTTGAATTTTATTTCATTGTTCTACGTATACATAGTTACATTAAAATGTTCTAAAAATCTTTTACAGGGGTATAGTTGATTTACAATCTATTAGTATCAGGTGTACAGCAAAGTGAAATATATATATATATATATATATATACACACACACATATATTTCAAGTTTCAATTTTTTTAGATTCTTTTCCCATAAAGCCATTACACAGTATTTAGTAGACTTTCCTGTACTATACAGTAAGTCCTTAATTAGTTGTGTATATGTATATGTCAATTATAATCTACCAAGAATCAAGATTGCCAAGAGAACTATCAAGAACATCAGATATGAAGATGATGCCAACATTAGGCAGAAAGCAAAGAAAATCTAAAGAGCTTCTTGATGAAATTGAATGAGAAGAGTGAAAAAGTTGGCTTAAAACTCAGCATTCAGGAACCTAAGATCATGGCATCTGGTCCCAGCACTTCATGGCAAATAGGTGGGGAAACAATGGAAACAGTGACCGGCTTTATTTTCTTGGGCTCCAAAATCACTGCAGATGGTGACTGCAGTCATGAAATTAAAAGACACTTGCTCCTTGGAAGAAAAACTATGACCAACCTAGACAGCATATATTACTTTGAGACAGCATACATTTCTTTGAGACAGCAGAGACATTACTTTGCTGACAAAGGTTTATCTAGTCAAAGCTATGGTTTTTCCAGTAGTCATGTATGGATGTGAGAGTTGGACTATAAAAAAAGCTGAGCACCAGAGAATTGATGCTTTTGAACTGTGGTGTTGAAGACTCTTGAGAGTCCCTTAGACTGCAAGGAGATCCAACCAGTCCATCCTAAAGGAAATCAGTCCTGAATATTCATTGGAAGGATTGATGCTGAAGCTGAAACTCCAATACTTTCGCCACCTGATGCAAAGAACTGACTCACTGGAAAAGACCCTGATGCTGGGAAAGATTGAAGGCGGGAGGAGAAAGGGACGATAGAGGATGCAATGGTGGGATGGTGTCACAGATTCGAAGGACATGAGTTTGAGCAAGCTTTGGGAGTTGGTGATGGACAGGGAAGCCTGGCATGCTGTAGTTCACAGGATCCCAAATGTTAGACACAACTGAGCAACTGAACTGAACTGAATTTACCCCTCAGCCCCTTTAATGCCTGGTAGCCATAATTTGCTTTCTACAGCTGTGACTCTACTTCTATTATGTAGGTAAGTTCGCTGATACCACTTTTTAGATTCCACATATAAGTAATATCATCTGATATTTGTCTTTCTCTGACTTTACTTCATTCAGTATGATAATCTCAACATACGTCCATGTTACTGCAAATGGCACAAGAAAAGATGCTCCACATAACTAATTATCAGAGAAATGCAAAATAAAATGAGGTATCACCTCAGTTCAGTTCAGTTCAGTCCCTCAGTTGTGTCTGACTCTTTGTGACCCCATGGACTGCAGCATGCCAGGCCTCCCTGTCCTTCACCAACTCCTGGAGTTTACTCAAACCCATGTCCATTGAGTCGGTGATGCCATCCAACTATCTCATCCTCTGTCATCCCCTTTTCCTTCTCACTCTTTCCCAGAATCAGGATATTTTCCAATCAGTCAGCTCTTCGCATCAGGTGGCCAAAGTATTGGAGTTTCAGCTTCAGCATCAGTCCTTCCAATGAATATTCAGAACTGACTTCCTTTAGGATGGACTGGTTGGATCTCCTTGCAGTCCAAGGGACTCTCAAGAGTCTTCTCCAATACCACAGTTCAAAATCATTGATTATCGCTCAGCTTTCTTTATAGTCCAACTCTCACATCCATACATGACCACTGGAAAAACCGTAGTTTGTCTAGATGGACCTATGTTGGCAAAGTAATGTCTCTGCTTTTTAATATGCTGTCTTGGTTGGTCATAGTTGTTCTTGCAAGGAGCAAGTGTCTTTTAATTTCATGGCTGCAGTCACCATCTGCAGTGATTTTGGAACCAAAGAAAATAAAGCCGGTCACTGTTGCCATTGTTTCCCCACCTATTTGCCATGAAGTGATGGGGCCAGATGCCATGACCTTAGTTTTCTGAATGTTGAGTTTTAAGCCAACTTTTTACTCTTCTCTTTCACTTTCATCATGAGGCTCTTCAGTTCTTCTTCACTTTCTGCCATAAGAGAGGCATCACCTGCATATCTGAGGTTATTGATATTTACCCAGCCATCTTGATTCCAGCCTGTGTGTCATCCGCCCAGCGATTCTCATGGTGTACTCTGCACATACGTTAAATAAGCAGGGTGACAATATACAGCCTTGACATACTCCTTTCCCAATATGGAACCAGTCTGTTCCATGTCCAGTTCTAACTGTTGCTTCCTGACCTGCTTACAGATTTCTCAAAAGGCAGGTCAGGTGGTCTGATATTCCCATCTCTCTCAGAATTTTCCACAGTTTGTTTGTGAGGTATCACCTCACATCAGCCAAAATGGCCATCATCAATAAGTTAGAAACAATAAATGCTGGAGAGGCTGCGGAGGAAAGGGAACCCTCCTACAATGCTGAGTTACCAAATAGAGCTGCCATATGACCTAGCAATCCCACTTCTGGTTATTTATCCAGAGAAAACCATAATCTGAAAAGACAAATGCATCCCAATGTTCACAGAAGCATTATTCATAATAGCCAGGACTTGGAAGCAACCTAAACATTATTAGCATTCTTCTGTAAACCACCATGGCTTTGTGTCATACAAGAGTTTTGACTTTGCTCTAAATGCAACCAGTACACCCAAAGCACTCCCTGTGTGGGTGTAAAGTATGAATAAAGAAGAGAGGTGTATATGGAGGAGGTAGGCGGACAGGACTCATCTCATTAGGAAAAGGGCTTGGGACAAAGGAAAGAAATAGTAGGTTAATGGGATGACCAGATTGTTGACAAACTTAAAAATTATATAGCTCCTTTGGGACCCCACTTCAGTACTCTTGCCTGGAAAATCCCATGGACAGAGGAGCCTAGTGGGCTGCAGTCCATGGGGTGGCGAAGAGTCAGACACGACTGAGCGACTTCACTTTCACTTTTCACTTTCATGCACTGGAGAAGGAAATGGCAACCCACTCCAGTGCTCTTGCCTGGAGAATCCCAGGGACGGGGGTGGGGGCCTGGTGGGCTGCCGTCTATGGGGTCGCACAGAGTCGGACACGACTGAAGCAACTTAGCAGCAGCAGCAGCATTGGGATTTAGAAATATTACAGAAGAAATGAATGATCTTGAACATTGTAGGAATATGTTGAAAGCATTTCTTAAGGAAGATCACTGTGATGTATACAACTAGTTGGAGAAAGAAAAAGATTCTAAAAAATTAAACTGTAGAAATCTTTAGAAATTAAGTGATAGGTACCAGGGCCAAGGAAGAGGCCAAAAGAAAAGAAGTAATGAAAAAGCCCAGTTTCCTTATAAAAGAAAGTTTCCATGTTAAGGAATGAGATGATAGATTCTATAAAGGCATAAGGTGGTGCTTCTATCCATGGAATTCTCCAAGCAACAATACTGGAGTGGGTTGCCATTCCCTTCTTTAGGGGATCTTCCTGACTCAGGGTTCGAACTCAAGTCCCCTTTATTGAAGGCGGATTCTTTACCATTTTAGCTACCAGGAAAGCCCCCGAGAATAACTAAGGTACAAAAACTCATACAATGTTGGTAATTGTTTGGAGAAATAAACACAATGCCTTTGTATAATGAATATTTCAATGCTGTTTTCACAGGAGCTAAATTCCGCTTAACTTTCTAATTAATTTTAGTAACCTAACCTAATCTTTTTAAATGGTTTGCCTGCATGAATTACAGTGCAATTCTGTATCTGAATTGTATTTGTTTTCTTTGGAGTTTAAATTAAATTATATTTGTTTGCTCATTGCTCTCCTTTTCAAGGAAGCATGGAAGTATACCATGCAGTGTACGGTGGGGAGATGACTTCAAGGGAGACATCTGTGCTGAGTCAAATAATAAACATATGGCCCCCATGTATATGGAAGCAAAGGGCTTTCCTGTTGCTCTGAAGAGCTTGTAAAGAAGTGAGGTTTTACAAAAAAAAAAAAAGACATTAGAAAAAAAGTTAAGGGATTGCAAATATCCTGAATGGTCCATACATGAATTGAGTATCTTAGGGAAATGAAACTGGAAAATATTCCTTCTCTTCCAATCTTAGTTCTAACACTCTATGTCAAGTTCATATCGAACACCAGTTTGATAGGAGTCTTCTCTATTCTCTTTCTCCAATCCACCCCTCACATTTGCAGTCCTGTGATGTTCTACAGTGTATGTTGGAATGAGGCCTCCAGTGCTTTGAGAGACCCCTACTGCCTGCAGAATACAGTTCAACCTCCTCATAAGACTGTCAGGCTTTCTAGGATCTGACTCTAAGTTGTCTCTCATCACCTGCTGACTCACACCGAAGTTACACTCTCTTTCAGAATAGACTGCTGTTCCCTTTCTTTGTTCTGTCTTAGGCTGCTCATCCTTTATCCTCACCTCTCGAACAATCTTTCCATCTCTAAAGGTTCAGGTAAAATAACATTTCTTTCTAGATCTTCTTATGCTATATTTAATTTTGTTATGTGATACCTTTTCAGTTATTATATTTAGTTGTCCATGGCATTTTTCTGTGAAAAACTAAGTTATAGTACTCAAATCTGAAACTGCAGAATTTTTATTTTTGTTTATCCATATGCTCCCTCCAAACCTCTTAAATGAAGCACAAGAAAATCTTAGCACTAAGAGGATAAAACACATGCACTTATACAAATAAGTTGACATAAGTGTTTCACTTTCCTAACCATTTGACCAGAAATTTAAAAGAAAAAACGTATAAGTATTTTTTCAACTGACAGTTCTTTTTAATTTACTCAGTAGGGGCTTCCCAGGTGACTCAGTGGTAAAGAATCCACTTGTAATGCAGGAGACTCGGGAGAAGCAGTTTTGATCCCTGGGTTGGGAAGATCCCCTGGAGGAGGGCATGGCAACCCACCCCAGTAATCTTGCCTGGAGAACCTGAGGGACAGAGGAGCCTGGTGGGCTATAGTCCATAGGGTCACAAAGAGTCAGACACGACTGAAGCAACTGAATAAGCATGCATGCACTCAGTAGACACAGAAATTTTCTGACCATTCCAAATATCAACTTGTAGGTGATGATGATTTTAAACAGATGAAAGTGAAATGAAAGTCACTCAGTCGTGTCTGCCTCTTTGTGACCCCATGGACTACACAATCCATGGAATTCTCCAAGCCAGGAT
The DNA here is from genome assembly GCF_023091745.1 of Budorcas taxicolor. Lineage (NCBI taxonomy): Eukaryota > Metazoa > Chordata > Mammalia > Artiodactyla > Bovidae > Budorcas > Budorcas taxicolor. The sequence continues at coordinate 80,001,711 of NC_068921.1, read as the reverse complement.
AACTGGAGTGGGTAGCCTATCCCTTCTCCAGCAGATCTTCCCAACCCAGTAGTTGAACTAGGGTCTCCTGTCTTGTTGCCGGCAGATTCTTCACCAGCTGAGCTAACAGGGAAGCCCTTAAATAGACGATCCATAGTCTTGCCTGGCATACTCATGGGCTTCCCAGGTGGCGCTAGTGTTAAAGAACCCATCTGCCAATGCAGGAGACAGAAGAGAAGAGGCATATTCATAATTTAGAGAACGCTGGTTGTCGTTCTAAGGACAGAATAAAATCTGAAAGTAATATTGACTGCAATAACAATGAAATTTTTTGTTTAGAATTTATCTGAGAAGTGACAGAAAACCCAAACTAATTTCATTTAAGCAAAACGAACAAAAAAAATTTAAAAGGCATTTATGTGGTGGATACATGTTGATGTATGGCAAAACCAATACAATATTGTAATTAACCTCCAATTAAAATAAATAAATATATTTAAAATATATTTATTGTGGGACTTCCCTGGTGGTTCAGTGGTTGAGAATTTGCCTTGCAATGCATGGGACTCAGGGTCATGCATTGTCCCTGGTTGGACAACTAAGATCCCACATGTTACAGACGATATAAGCCTCAACTACTGAGCCTGCATGATGAAGGCAACAGGGAGTCCCTCTACCACATTTGAAGATCCTCTGTGCTCCAACTAAGACCTGATGCAGCCAAATAAATGCATAAATACCTTTTTTTAAAGGCAACAAAAATTAAATAAGCAAACTACACATTAATATAAAATAAATTATATCCATAATACAAAAGAAATCTTACAACTGAAGAAGAAGGCATACAACACATTAAAAAAGGAACAAAGTATTTCAATGGATATTTAACAAAAGAAGATATGAATACACACACTGAAAATGCTAAACATTATTAGTCATAGGAAAATGCTAATTAAGACTCTTCACCTGTATTAAAATGTCCAACATTAAAAACAAAGATAATTTAAAGCATTGGTCAGGATCTGGAACACTGGGAAAGTGCATACATTGCTGATAAGGTATAAAATGGTATTACTGATTTAGAAAAGATTTTGAAAGTTCCCTCTACAGCTAAACATGCAATAACCCTATTACCCAACAATTAAACTTCAGGCACTTATCCAAGGGACAGGAAAACATACATGCACAAAAACTCAAAACCATTTTGTTATTGTTGAGTCCTTCAGTCATGTCCAATTCTTTGTGACCGATGGACTGCAGCACCCAAGTCTTTCCTGTCCTTCACCATTTCCTGGAGGTTTCGGAAACTCATGTCCATCAACTTGGTGATACCATACAACTATCTCATCCTCTGTCATCCCCTTTTCCTCCTGCCTTCAATCTTTCCCAGCATCAGGGTCTTTTCTAATGAGTCAGTTCTTCTCATCAGGTGGACAAAGTATTAGAGCTTCAGCTTCAGCATCAGTTCTTCCAATGAGTATTGATTCCCTTTAGAATTGCCTGGTTTGATCTCCATGCAGCCCAAGGGACTCTCAAGAGTCTTCTCCAACACTACAGTTCAAAAACAGCAATTCCTCAGCACTCAGCTTTCTCTATGATCCAACTCTCACATCCATACATGGCTGTTGAGGTCCTTTAATGGACCGGAACCTGGTGGTATGGAGTCAACGATAAGAAAGTAAAAGAGAGAGAGAGAGAGGCTGATATTCCTTGGTTTACGCAGAAAACCAATAAAGCCTTTGACACAAGGCTTGCACTGCTACACGTAGGCACCAGGTGCCCTCTCAAGGGGTACACTGTACCTTCACGAGAGGGTCTTAGAAGCCCGGGCAAGAGGGCAAGAAAGTGAGCTCAGTGAGCTTCTGCACTCCAAAGAATTAGCTGGAGAGAGAGAGAGAGAAAGAAAGAAAGACACAGGGACCCAAGCTCTGATGGAGCAAAGGTGTTTATTACAACATAGTGTGGGTATTTATACTGTCTTACAAGGTAACTATCTTCAGCAAAGATAAAAATCAAAAGTCCAGACTTATAAATTATCATAAGGCAATCCATATCAAAGAGAGAGGGTTGTAAATAATCACTTTTACCATATGGTTCATAAAAAGGAAGAGGGTTGTAAATAGTTCCATATGGGAAAAACTAAGGAAGGAAATGCGTGCATTCTTTAGCCCTGGGAGTAGTTTGCTACTCCACTTAATTTCTGAATATTCAGGAATTAATAAGGGACAGAGGATTCATGACAGATCCCAAACAGCACACAGGAAGCCTCCTGTTAAATGCTTCCTGACACATGACTACTGGAAAAACCATAGCCTTGATTAGACGGACCTTTGTTGGCAAAGTAATGTCTCTGCTTTTGAATATGCTGTCTAGGTTGGTCATAGCTTTTCTTCCAAGAAGCAAGCATCTTTTAATCTCATGGCTGCAGACACCATCTGCAATGATTTTGGAGCCCGAGAAGATAAAGTCTCTCACTGTTTCCATTGTTTCCCCATCTATTTGCAATGAAGTGATGTGATGCTGGGAGGGATTGGGGGCAGGAGGAAAAAGGGACGATAGAGGATGAGATGGCTGGATGGCATCACCAACTCGATGGACGTGGGTTTGAGTGAACTCCAGGAGTTGATGATGGACAGGGAGGCCTGGCGTGCTGCAATTCATGGGGTCACAAAGAGTCGGACACGACTGAGCAACTGAACTGACTGACTTACTGACTGAACTGATGGGACCAGATGCCATGATCTTAGTGTTTTGAATGTTTGAGTTTTAAGCCAGCTTTTTGACTCTCCACTTTCACTTTCATCAAGAGGCTTTTAGTTCTTCTTCACTTTCTGCCATAAGGGTGGTGTCATCTGCATATCTGAGGTTATTGATATTTCTCCCTGCAATCTAGATTCCAGCTTGTGTTTCATCCAGCCCAGTGTTTCTCATGATGTACTCTGCATATAAGTTAAATAAGCAAAGTGACAATATACTGCCTTGCCGTACTCCTTTCCTGGTTTGGAGCCAGTCCATTGTTTCATGTCCAGTTCTAACTGTTGCTTCTTGACCTGCATACAGGTTTCTCAGGAGGCAGGTCAGGTGGTTTGGTATGCCCATCACTTTAAGAATTTTCCACAGTTTGTTGTGATCCACACAAAGGTTTTAGCATGGTCAGTGGAGCAGAGTAGATGTCCTGCAATTTTCTTGCTTCTTCTATGATCCAACAGGTACTGGCAATTTGATCTCTGGTTCTTTTGCCTTTTCTAAATCCAGCTGAAACATCTGAAAGTTCTTGGTTCATGTACTGTTGAAGCCTAGCTTAGAGAATTTTGAGCATTACTTTGCTAGTGAGTAAAATAAGTGCAATTGTGTGACAGTTTGAGAATTCTTTGGCATTACCTTTCTTTGGGATTGAAATGAAAACTGACCTTTTCCAGTCCTGTGGCCACTGCTGAGTTTTCCAAATTTGCTGGCATATTGAGTGCAGCACTTTAACAGGAACATCTTTTAGGATTTGAAATAGTTCAGCTGAAATTCCATCACCTCCACTAGCTTTGCTCGTAGTGATGCTTCCTAAGGCCCACTTGACTTCACACTCCAAGATGTCTGGCTCTAGGTGAGTAATCACAATGTTTATCTGGGTCATTATGATCTCTTTTGTATGGTTCTGTATATTCTTGCCACCTCTTCTTAATATCTTCTCCTTCTGTTAGATCCATACCATTTCTGTCCTTTATTGTGCCCATCTTTGTATGAAATTTTCACTTGGTGTGTCTAATTTTCTTGAAGAGATCTCTAGTCTTTCCCATTCTATTGTTTGTTTGTTTGTTTGTTTGTTTCTATTGATCACTGAGGAAGGCTTTCTTATCTCTCCTTGCTATTCTTTGGAACTCTGTATTCAAATGGGTATTATCTTTCCTTTTCGGTTTTGCCTTTTGCTTCTCTTCTTTTCTCAGCTATTTGTAGGTCTTCCTCAGGCAACCATATTACCTTTCTGCATTTCGTTTTCTTGGGGATGGTTTTGACCACCGCCTCCCTAACTATGTCATGAACCTCCATCTACAGTTCTTCAGGCACTCTTGTCTATCAGATCTAACCCCCTGAATCTATTTGTCACTCCCACTGTGTAATTGTAACGGATTAGATTTAGGTCATGCCTGAATGGCATAGCTGTTTTTCCTACTTTCTTCAATTTAAGTCTGAATTTGGCAATAAGGAGTTCATGATCTGAGCCACAGTCAGCCCAAGGTCTTGTTTTTGCCGACTATATAGAATGTCTCCATCTTTGGCTGCATATAATCAGTCTGATTTCAGCATTGACCATCTGGTAATGTCCATGTGTAGAGGCTTCTCTTGTGTTGTTGGAAGAGCATGTTTGCTATGACAGTGCATTCTCTTGGCAAACCTCTGTTAGCCTTTGCCTATTTCTTGTTTTTAATTAACTAGTTTATGTTAATTGGGGGATAATTACTTTATAATATTGTGATGGTTCTGCCATATACTGACACGAATCAGTCAAGGGGGAACATGTGTCCCCCATTCTGAAATCCCCTGATACTTCCTTCCCAACCCTGCTTCATTCTGTACACTGAGGCCAAACTTGCCCGTTACTCCAGGTATCTCTTGACTTCCTACTTTTGCATTCCAATCCCCTATGATGAAAAGGATATATTTTTTTGGTGTTACTTCTAGAAGGTCTTGTAGGTCTTCATAGAGCCATCCAACTTTAGCTTCCTCGGTATTAGTGGTTGGGGCCTAGACTTGGATTACTGTGATATTGAATGGTTTGTCTTGGAGACAACCAAAGATCATTCTGTCATTTTTGTGATTGCCCCCAAGTACTGCACTTCAGACTCTTTTGTTGACTATGAGAGCTACTGCATTTCTTCCAGGGGTAGAAGATATAATGGTCATCTGAATTTAAATCCACCCATTCGGGTCCATTTTAGTTCACTGATTCCTAAAATGTCAGTGTTCACTCTTGCCATCTCCTGTGTGACCACTTCCAATTTACCTTGATTCATGAACCTAACATTCCCGGTACCCACGCAATATAGTTCTTTACAGCATCAGACTTTATTTCACCACCAGACACACTCACAACTCGGCATCATTTCCACTTTGGCTCTGCCTCTTCATTCCTTCTGAAGCTATTTCTGTGCTTTTCTCCAATAGTATATTGGGCATCTACCAACCTGGGAGTTCATCTTTCAGTGTCATCTCTTTTTGCCTTTTCATACTGTTCAAAATTACTGTTTCAAAACTACCCTCAATAGCAGTAATACTAAAAAAACTGGCATCAACACGTGTTGACTAACAGGAAAGTAGATCAATAAATGTTGGTGTATTCTTTCAAAGCATTTATACTTGGTAAGAAAAGTGGAATAAATGTTATGAATAAATCTCAAAAATGTAATTCTGTACAAAAGAAGCCAAACTAAAGAGTACATACTTTATAATTTCACTTATGTGAAGCACATAGTTTATGATTTCATTTACATGACAGAAAAGGCAAAATCAGATATTACAACAGTAGTTACCTATGAGATATGGAAATTGAATGAAAGAGATATAAGGGAACACTGGAAAGATCATACATCTTTATCAGGATGATTCTTAAATGGTTGTTTGAACGTGACATGAAAGTTGCTAAGTCATGTCCAACTCTTTGCGACCCCCTGGACTATAGCCCGCCAGGCTCCTCTGTCCATGGAATTCTCCAGGCCAGAATCTTGGAGTGGGTAGCCATTCCCTTCTCCAGGGGATCTTCCCAACCTAGGAATCGAACCCAGGTTTCCAGCATTGCAGGAGGATTCTTTACCTTCTGAGCCACCAGGGAAGACCAAATGGTGTTTATATTTGTCCAAATTCTCAAGACTTAAATTTTTATCTTTATAAAAAAAATGCCATCATCCTTTTTTCCCAATTCACCATTGATGAGTGCAGAAAGATGTCATTATGTTTGAAAGAGGTAAGGAGCTGTTAAGCTAGAGTGTTAGATTGTTTATCCAGATGACTATTGCAATCACTTAAGGGAAAGATAGAATATAGGATGGAGAGGAAAAATAGACTAGTTATGTGAAAAGAATTAACTCATCTCTGTTTAGATTCTGAGCGTGATGAGGTCTGGGGACTCCACCACCCTCCATATCTGACATAAGTAATAACATCAGCCAAACTCATAACAGCGAACACTTACATGATATTACTATGCGCCAGATGTGCCTCTCAGAACTTTAAATATATTAACTCATTTATAGGAAGTACTCAGCTATGTCTGGCAAAATAAAAATCCACGCTATTTAAAAGTATCCAAATGCATTATAGAAGCTAGTTGTGCAATTTACAATAGATGTTGATCTCATTGTGAGACATGCATACTTAATGCTTTGCGGTACTAATAAATCATAATGGGTGAGGCAATATATTGTTTGTTTATATTCAAAATTGAGAATACAACTGTATTAAAAGAATGACTGAAAACACTAAGTGGCAACTGACCGTCATTTCTTTAGTCATTAATCTATAGAATGCTTTTTGTTCATCACTGATGTTCCTACGGTGCCTGTCATTTTATGAAAACTTTAATCCACTACTAGGGCTTGGCCTTTCCTTTCAAGGATTCTTAGTTATGTCACAGACTCCTGGAAATGCATCCACGCACATTCTCTTATGAATGTGATTTCAATAGAGAGTGTGACATAAATGTTGCTATGGTAAATTTCAAAAGTTAGCCTTGCCATCAAGGCCTTTTTCTTAAGAGGCTTTCATCCAGGAAATAACCTGGGCACACCTAGGATCTGGCTTGACGCAGATGTGCCTCTTAGTACATTGTGAAAGAACTTCTAAACATAACAGCCTTGTTCAATTTTGAATTTTTAGAATGCCATATGTGTGTATGTCTGTGCTCAGTCATGTCTGACTCTTTCCTCTGTCCATGGAATTTTCCAGACAAGAATACTGGAATGGATTGTCATTTCCTCTGCCAAGGGATCTTCCCAACCCATAAGTAAACTAAATGTCAAAAGTTTTATTTCTCATAAATTATCAAGTACATAGTTTATTATTTCATTTAATACCCAGTAACACCCATTTCATATGATATCCATCCCTGACTAATTCTGGAAAAACTGATCAATTATATATATATATATATATATATATATATATATATATGCCACATTGTTTTGACTGAGCCAGTATAGGATTCTGTACACTTATCAAAGGGATGATTAAAATATTTGACAAATTGCTCCAGTGTATCTCAAAGACATCTGGCCATGGTTCTGAAATTTGGCTATGGCTTTCACTTCTGTATGGACTGTTCTCATCATTCTCAGTGTTTAAAAGACCATAGCTCTATGTGTTGATATCCCTTTATTAGTCTCATATTATACTTTTTCTCATGAGCATGTGCTGAAAATCTTGCATAGAGGTTAAGTATAAATTCCAATATCCCTTGGTTTACTTCCAATATTTAGGTAATATCAAGATGACCTTCATAAACTGTAGGAACTTTAAGCAATATGAAGGATGGTAGTTTTAAAACATGTAACTCATCTTTGGGTTCCTGTCAAACCAAAAAAAAAAAAAAAAAACCAAATAAGCAAAACATCAAACACTTGTCTATTAGAGAAGGAAAATCACATGTCTGAAAGTAGCCTGAAGAGATCATAATGAAGAATTCAGAAAGAGGAGTGGCTTTGGGTAGTTTTTACAACAGATCTGTGAGCAAACAGAGTCGAAAACTCAAGCACTTCAGTGAACAGTTCAACAGAGGATTCCTTACTGGCTGCTCTCCGAGGCTGTGGTCAGACACCTCTGCCACAGAGTCAGCTGGGCGAGAGAATGACTTAGCACTGCATACAAATTGATGGCACTGCCTGTGTGCGTGCCCAGTGGGCGGCTGGCAGCCAGGGACAGAATGCCAATCACCAATGCCACTTCTTCATTTACATCGCATTGGGATGCAGATGGTGGCTGAAGACCTGAAAAGTGAATTTACTGTTGCAAGAAAGTCAATATTTCACAATAACTCTAGGCAGGGATTTAAAAGGCTATTTTGCGCACCCCATTTACTTCTTCACACACGTGTATATTGCTATTCATCCCGGCCAATACCTAGGAGCAGAGTGGTTCCAGGAGGCTACCTCATTTGAAACTGAGTCTTTACAAAGTAACAGTCTATGTTTCATCAGAAAAACTAAGTGATTAGAAGAAAGTTCTCTGAATTTCAAGACAGCCTATTTACTTCTCTTGCCCCCTCCTCCCCGCAAGCCATTTTGCTCTTTTTCTGAAAGGATGTTTCATTTTTAATAAAATCTGTCACCTAGTCAAAAGTGTCACATTTATCCTTCCTACGGATGACTTGCCAACACGATGCTGTGAGAACAGACACAGATAACAGAATGTAAACTTGACTTTTTTAAAATGATATGTTTTGATGGAAGGAAAAATATATTTATAAATCTCAAATAAAGCTAGGGTCCTTTTCTGTACTAACGTCTTCTTGCTTGTTTATAAATAGAAGTATAACTTTATTTATGGCTTTTGAACCTTTATGCCTTTTAGATGAATTTACCTTAAATAGAGAGACTAAGATTTATCCCAGGTGGTGCAGTGGTAAAGAATCTGCCTGCCAGTGCAGGAGACCCAGGTTTGATCCCTCGGTCAGGAAGATCTTCTGGAGAAAGAAATGTCAACCCACTCCAGTATTCTTGCTTGGAAAGTTCCATGGACAGAGGAGCCTGGCAGGCTACAGTCCATAGGGGTTGCAAAGAGTCATACATGATGGAGTACACACACATGCTGAAGATATTTTATATAAATTTGTCCTTTATGGCACACACACCGAATTAATTTTAAAATAGCTATTGAATTACTAGGACAGATAAAGAAATGAATCCATCTGAGGCAGCTGATGGTCTTGTAAACTCCTTCATCCCTTTTCCCCCATTTTCCTTTGCAGAGTATAAAAAGGATCAGGATATACCTGTTTGTTAACTTAAGTTTCACACACATGCTGGTGTCAAAAAGTAGCTTCTCTCTCCGTTTATTTTTTCATTATTAAAAAAGCCAACTTTGTGGAAACATACTGTCAGCTCTGAGGTTAAAACTCTAAAGAAGATGTTATCAGAGAGAAAAAACACTGGGTCCTTCTCGACCATTTTCTAGCCTCTTCAGTCAGTAAAAGCACATGACCAGGCACCCCGCCTGCCCACATGTGTGTGGCACTTCACGTTGACCTGAATGGTGAAGTTTGCAAATGGGAAAAGTGAAGTTACAGCCTGCGAGCCACGACTACAGAGGGTGCGTGCTGCAACATGCAGAGTATGGGCTGGAAGAAGCACAAGCTGGAATCAAGATGGCCAGGAGAAATATCAATAACCTCAGATATGCAGATGACACCACCCTTATGGCAGAAAGTGAAGAGGAACTAAAAAGCCTCTTGATGAAAGTGAAAGAGGAGAGTGAAAAAGTTGGCCTAAAGCTCAACATTCAAAACACTAAGATCATGGCATCTGGTCCCATCACTTCATGGGAAATAGATGGGGAAACAGTGGAAACAGTGTCAGACTTTATTTTGGGGGGCTCTAATATCACTGTAGATGGTGACTGTAGCCATGAAATTAAAAGACGCTTACTCCTTGGAAGGAAAGTTATGCCCAACCTAGATAGCATATTAAAAAGCAGAGACATTACTTTGCCAACAAAGACGCGTCTAGTCAAGGCTATGGTTTTTCTAGTGGTCATGTATGGATGTGAGAGTTGGACTGTGAAGAAAACTGAGTGCTGAAGAATTGATGCTTTTGAACTGTGGTGTTGGAGAAGACTCTTGAGAGTCCCTTGGACTGCAAGGAGATCCAACCAGTCCATCCTAAAGGAGATCAGTCCTGGGTGTTCACTGGAAGGACTGATGTTGAAGCTGAAACTCCAATACTTTGGGCACCTGATGCGAAGAATTGACTCATTGGAAAAGCCCCTGATGCTGGGAGGGATTAGGGGCAGGAGGAGAAGGGGACGAACGAGGATGAGATGGCTGGATGGCATCACTGACTCGATGGACGTGAGTCTGAGTGAACTCCGGGAGATGGTGATGGACAGGGAGGCCTGGCGTGCTGCGATTCATGGGGTCGCAAAGAGTCGGACATGACTGAGCGACTGTACTGAACTGAACTGAGCATGCTTATTTGAATCACTGCCTTTGCTACTCATGACTTGGTGTTCTAATTACAAATAAGATCTGTTTGAGTGGATTCAATGTGAAAAAGGGTTTCTTTGAAGGTAGAGAAGGAACGGTCTATGAAATTTGCTCTCTTGCCACTATCGAATGATCTGGTCGCATTTGGAAGCTCTTCCCCTATTGTCTGTTCCATTGGTATCTGGCTGCAATTAAGTGGACCAGAGGTGAGGCCATCACTGAGGTCATCATTGAGTGCAGCTTTGGGATACAAATCAGTTCAGCCTAAAATCGCTTAAGCACAAATGGCAAAAGTTACATGGAAAATTAATTTTAAGCATCACTTTAAATCTTGTTACTGAAACTATATGGGCTCCTTTAGGATGAAATTGCCAGAGCTTCAGGAAATATTGAGTGTCAGTCGTGATATTTGTTGAACAAAATGAAGAATAGCAGGAGACTTAGAAAGGGAGGAAGCGGAAGAGAAGATGCTCCGAGAGCAAATCGCACCAGGAGCTTTTAAGACAATCAAAGGCTATAAAATACTGGGGCATATTAGATAAATCCAAATGCATTTTCATCCATCATCCCTCCGAGAAGTGGAGCACGTATAAACAAGAGGACAAATTGGCACTTGTAGAAGCGAACTTTCCAGTCTCTCTGCGGCACTCGTCTCAAATAGTGTTTGGATGCCTCTCAATCAGCGTGGTGCTTGTACCAAAAATGCTAAATGGCAAACATCTACAGGGCCAGGAGTAGAAAGATAAATGCATCCTTTTGAAACATCTAAAAGAGAGAATTCTAATTTACAAGCTACCATTTGTACGACAGAATGAAAATAAGATAAGTACAGATTTCACCAAGAACAAACTATTAACACACTCCCCAACACTATTAAGACCCAAAGGCATTAGACTGAGTGAAAGGAAATGAAAAAGTACTTACTGTATGGTTTTACTGTGTGATGATATTAAGTTCTAGATTATGATAAGCTAATTAATAGTACTAGAAATCAAATCAATATTTTTACTATTTTATAAGTTGGGAGAGTGATGGGTTACACGGAATTTGTCAAAACTCCTTGGGACATTTAATTAGATCTGTGCATTTCACTCTATATAAAGTACGCCTTCATTAAATTATGCATAGAGAAAAGTTACAACACAGTTGAAAAAAATATATTAGGCCCCAGGGACAAAATCACTTTCAGAAAATATAAAAAATGACAATTTATTCAATAAATATTTACTGGATGCTTTTTAAGTGATAGAAATTATTTGCAGCACTTATGATACATCAGTAAACCAACTAGAAAATGATTGATGCCTACATTTCAGCAATCAAGAGAAAAATAACAAAAAGAGAGAAAAAAATAATAGAAGTAGAAGAGAATAGTAGAAGTAACTTTATAGCATAGTAGTAGTGGTTGTTATTTAGTCATTAAGTCTTGTCTACCTGTTTTGTGACCCCATGGACTGTAGTCTGCCAGGCTCCTCTGCCCATGGGGTTTCCCAGGCAAGAGTACTGGAGTGGGTTGCCATTCTCTTCTCCAGTGGATCTCCCTGACCCAAGGGTTGAACCTGCGTCTCCTGCACTGGCAGGCAGATTCTCCTACCACTGAGCCACGAGGGAAGCCTGTATCGTACAGTACAAAAGATAAATGCCATGGTAAAGTAAGAAGGTACAGGAAGGTGGAAAGGATCAGGAGTGCTGGGAAGGGAAGCAGAAACTGGGTTTAAATTCTAAATAAAAGGCCGGGACAGGTATCACTGAGAAGACGACTGCTCATGAACTAAGACTTGCAGCAGGGGAGGTGGCTTCCCGTGTGGATGCTACAGGGAGCAAATACGGCCAGCATACAGGCGCAAGGTGGGAATGTGCACCAGCTGTCTGAGGAACGCCTGGGAGATGAGGGTAAGCAGTGGGGACCAATACAGGTGGAGACAACCAGGAGGAGAAGTCAGAGAGGCTATGCAGGGTCAAGCGTCCAGGTGCCTTGGAGGCTCAACATAAGAACTTTGGCTGGAAGGAGATGGGGAAACAGTGAAGTTAAAATATATATATAATGCACTGGCAATCTGGCGGTGAATCTTGATTAACGGGACATAGAAGGAAAAGAAACCTGTTGTTAGCAGGAGATGGTGACAAGTGTATGTATTAGCTGATCAGAAGAATATAAAAATTACAACTTAGGAATAAATTTTAAATTAAGAATAAAATTGAATCAAATTACACAAAGTATTATTCCTTACTATGAAGTTCATGATGTATCAAAATATTGCTTGTTCTCAACCAACACTTCATATTTTGTTAACTGAATAACTTTATAGTAGGTGGCATTACTAAATATACAGTTAATAGTGTTATATATATTTATATATGGTTATATATATGTAAATATACAGTTAATAGATAACTTTAATTAATATCATTTCTTAAGTAAAGAGTTCAAGAAAGTAAAGAAGTGATGCATATTATGAATTTTTGCCATGCTTTATCACTGGATAAAACTAACTTTTTTTTTGTTCTTAAGTTGTGATAGCTAACATCAATTTTACTTTTGATTTATTGTGACTTGCTAATGTTCCTAATCTATCTTATAAATACTTATGATATTTTTGTATATTTATTTACACCCTGGGGCTATGTAGAGAAGAATCTGTGGATTTATTTATTAAACAAGAAACATTCTTGTTTAATAAACATTGTTTTAAGACAAAAGTCTAGTTAGTGGATGATTTTTTTCTAACAACATTAAGAAAAAGGAATACTGATCTGAAAAAGCTGAAATTTCTATATTATATAGAGGACAAGAACTGTACAATGAAAAATAGCATACTTCTTGCTTTGGCAGATTAGAATCAAATAAAAGTTTAATGAGTGCATGTGTGCGTGCATGCTAAGTCTCTTCAGTCGTGTCCAACTCCTTGTGACCCTATGGACTATAACCCACCAGGCTCCTCTGTCCATGGGATTCTCCAGGCAGGAATATTGGAATGGGTTGCCAAACCCTTCTCCAGGGGATCTTCCTGACCCACGGATTGAACCTGTGTCTCTTACGTCTCCTGCATTGGCAGGCGGGTTCCTGACCACTAGCGCCACGTGGGAAGCCCTAATATATGTATAAACCATCTCAAAGCAGAAAAACAAACTTGTTTAGTGCTTCTTAGCACAGACATCTGTACTGCTCCTGGCAAAACACTCTATCTCTGCTATTAAACTCATAGGAGACCATTACAATCACAGGATACTATTAAAATGTATCATATTTTAGGAATAAAATATAAAGTATGAATAAGTTCATTTGAATGCAAGTGATGATCTAGGAGACAACAAGAAATGTAATGAAAGTGCATCCAAAACCCCAGCCTGATAAAAGAAAATAAATATTTACTTTAGTGATAATGCTCAGGCTAAAGTACCTTTTATTCCTAGTTTGACTGTATAAAATGGTACTGTGCAAATAAAATTTTAACTTGTCAAGTACTCTTATCTGGTGTAGCTAATGGTCTACTGAGAGTTTCAAACAGGTTCACTTGCCTTGTGACCCATGATACTTATGAGGGCAAGAATCTTTTACTCCTTTGCCTTCATGGTTAAATTTCCATTAGGTCAACATGAATAATAATGTAAACATGCTAGGTTCTTTTCTGACTTTTAACTGGAGAATCTTTTAATAAGCTTCATAACTGAAAGATCCAGCGTTTCTGGAATGTCCATTGTTTACTAGAAAATTTGTTCTGTGTAAAATAATTTTGGGGTGAAAATATGTTCATTACTCCCAAATAAAGCCAATAGTGTACAGGAAATGTACACAGTCAATGGAAGCATCTGTAACTAAAATTATATTTTTTATATATTCCTAGTGAAAAAAATAAAAATTACAAGGTTTCATCAATTGCATTAAAGAGATAATCTTACCTGTCAGAAGGTAGCTTTGAGGTAACCAACCTAGACAGCATATTCAAAAGCAGAGAAATTAGTTTGCCAACAAAGGTCCGTCTAGTCAAGGCTATGGTTTTTCCAGTGGTCATGTATGGATGTGAGAGTTGGACTATAGAGAAAGCTGAGTGCAGAAGAATGGATGCTTTTGAACTGTGGTGTTGGAGAACTCTTGAGAGTCCCTTGACTGCAAGGAGATCCAACCCCAGTCCTAAAGGAGATCAGTCCTGGGTGTTCACTGGAAGGACTGATGTTGAATCTGAAACTCCAGTACTTTGGCCACCTGATGTGAAGAGCTGACTCATTTGAAAAGACCCTGATGCTGGGAAAGATTGAGGGCAGGAGGAGACGGGGACGACAGAGGATGAGATGGTTGGATGGCATCACCGACTCAATGGACATGGGTTTCGGTAAACTCCGGGAGTTGGTGATGGACAGGGAGGCCTGGTGTGCTGCAGTTTATGGGTCGCAAAGAGCTGGACACGACTGAGCAACTGCACTGAACTGAACCACTGCTGGAACCAATACTGTTCTTTCATCCTTTCTGTATCAGTACACACCAAACTATGTCTCATCATTTTCTCACTTAACTACTAACAAGTCCTCAAAAGCCACCTCTAGCCAATACTCTCTTTCATTGTTCTCAGGGAGTTGTAGGGAGGCAGACTTGAGCGTCGGAAGCTTTATAGGATATTCTAAGTAGAAGGAAGAGTTTTCCTTCTCCATCGGCAAGTGAAGAAAAGCATGAAGTGAACTTTACTAGGAGCTGGGGTAAGCTAACCATTCACAAACACTGGGCGAAAGGGTCTACGCTTTGGGTCAAGATACCCCAAGGCACGTGCCTGGTGTTGATATACAAAAGGGTCCAAGACATGGGCCCCCCACGTTATTCTGCATTAACATTTGCTTTCTGAAGTTAGAATTTAGCATCTTGAAGACTCCCAAAGTCAGAACCTAAGGAACACTTTGCCTCAGGGACACCTTTGTCCGTGGGAACCATGGGAAGCCTTGTTGGGCCGTGAACGAGAGAGTAAGTATGAAATCCTAACAAAGAATATGAACTTTCACCCTGGGCTTGTGTGTACAGAGGAAGCTTTTTCTGGGTCCACTTTCTGTCTGGATTCTAAGTGTTATCTTACTAATCAGAATGTGCTGATTGGGTGGGGGATGGAGGAAAATAAAACGTGACTCATTAACCACACTCTTCAAATAAGAAACCCATTAGATGGTCTGTGATACGTCATGCAGTAAATTACAGAACATAGTGGAAACACAGCATGTCTGGTTTTATGGCCCATCCTGTCACAAGCCATGATTAAATCAATGAACCACATTTAGAATCAAAGGGTAGGGAGGGACATGGAGCAACCGTCAAGTAAAATGGCAAGGCGTCACCACGGTGGCACTGTCCTCTGTGTAAAACAGAGACAAGCACCAATCTGGGAGAGAAGGCAACCCCAGCAGGACAGATGGCTCGTGGATGCCAGACATTCTCATTCGTTAGGTGCTGCGCAGAACACTGACTCTGAAACCTACTTCACTAAAGCTTCCCTGGTAACTGCGATGGTAAAGAATCTGCCTGCAATGTGGGGGACCCGAGTTTGATCCCTGGGTCAGGAAAATCTCCTGGAGGAGGGCATGGCAACCCATTCCAGTATTCATGTCCGGAGATTCCCCAAGGACAGATAAGCTTGGTGGGCTATAGTCTACGGCGTCATAAAGAGTCAGACATGACTGAGCGACTTTCCCTCGCTCACTCACACAGGTTCTTCTAAGAAAAAGATTTAATAATCCATCAACTCTCTTCTAACATTCATGGTTCTATTAAAAGACCACAGATAATGAGAAAAAGTAGATGGCAGGGAAAGAAATATAAACATAATGTTTGAAGGTCAAGGAACTAGAAAAGGTTGCATATGATTGTTGAGACTGGAAAGGGCATGGACGACGCATGGCAAGCGTGGGGTGGGGGGCGAACTGCTTTCCCCGAGAAGCAAGGACCCATGGGGAAGGGCAGAGGTAGAGACACGGGAGCAGGGACTCAAAGTGTAAACACTGCAGTCTTATTAAAGGGATGCCTATCAGATAATGCAGGAGACCAGAGGGAGATGAGTCTAGGTCACAGGGGACATTTCATTTCAGACTAAGCTATTGGTTTATTCTTTATTCCACTGACGACAGGGGATTTTTAGAAGTTTTAAGGAAAGAAGTGACACAAAGATAATTGTGTCTTAAATGATGCATCTTGGGTCAGGAGAGGAGATAACCTAAGACTATTTTGCAATCCTCCAGGGGGGAATGTATTGAAGATCAAGCCTGGAGGGGTAGCAGGAGGAAGTGAGGGCAGGTGTCAAGTGCAGGACCTTGTGAATGATGAAATGCAGGGCGTGGAGGACAAGAAGGACTCAGAGATGACTGAGAAGCCAGCTTACAGGAAAAGTATCATTATGTTATTATCTAGTAATGGAAAGAGGGAAATGGGGATTAGGAAAGCTTTGAGAAATGATGGGACTGATCTTATGGTTACTCTCCATGATAGTCTAAAGAATAGAAAAGGATTTTTCTAAGTAGCTTAGAGGTTAAGAGTACAGGCTCTGGAGGCTGCCTGCCTGCATTCAAACCTGGGTTCCATGACACACAGTCAATATAACCCTGGGCAAACAATTTACCCTGTGTGTGCCTCCCCTCAACCCTGAGATTGGAGAAAATGCTAGCAACTGCTTCATGTTTATTTTGCTGTGCTTTGTGAGTCTCAAGTAAATGAATACTGCTTTAAATAATACCTAAGTCATAGTGAGCTTTCAATAAATGCTGGCCATTATTATTTCCATTATTTATGAGTTGGTCTTTAACCGTCTTTTCCTTTAACATGGGGCTTCCCTGGTGGCTCAGACAGTAAAGAATCTCCCTACAATGCAAGAGACCCAGGTTCAATCCCTGGGTGGGGAAAATAGATCCCTTGGGGAAGAAGATGGCATCCCACTCCAGTATTCTTGCCTAGGAAATCCCATCGATAGAGGTGCTTGTGGGCTACAGTCCATGGGGTTGCAACTATCTTAGATCTAACTTACTCCTCTTTTACCAAACACCGCAATATATCCTCTGTAAATGTGGAATATGGTTGCTCACATTGCTTTCTGATACAGCCCCCAAAATAAATTCATTTACTTTCCATGCCTATTTCAACTTTTTAACAAACTCTGTGACTTCCTTCCTCTTAGACAAAACTAAACTAACAGAATGCTTTTCCCCAAAAGTATCCACATAGCTACTAATGTTTACTACTCAACAATATTGTCTCAAGGCTTTGTAATATACCATATTATTCTACCTGAATAAATAATGCCTTTGCCTCAAAAGCCAAGTCCTGTAGAAATCATGTTTAGTATAAAATCTATTAAAATAGACACATTTTTCTAGAAAATGAGAAAAGTGGAGTATATCACGTATATACACACCCTGATTGCATTAGAGAGCAGGAGAAATTATGCATGTTCCATAGTCCTGTAAAACGACGTGTTTGTCTCACATGTCATTTGTGCTTGACCAAACTGGTTTCCACGTGCACACAGATCCCTTTCACAATGAGACAGCACATCTCCAAATCACAAAGCCAATCCAGCGCTTCTCTTGCATTGTTTCAGTAAAGTCTGGGCCCTTCATCACTCTCAGTCCCTACACAGAATTTCTATTGATGCTGCTCAGAGATGTGCATATGAATCAAGCCTCCTAAATGACACGTAATAATAAGGAGACTGAATTGCTCCAAGGATTAGTAATGGACTCCTGACCTACAGGTCAACCATTTGAATCCAGACTCAGTTAACAGTAGCCAAAAAATCCGACAATCTGGTTTCCAATTGACAGTCAGTGAAAGGAGATCTACAGCCTCTGTGGAATTCCAAGATAACAGGTGCCCCAGCACAGAAGCCCCAAAAGAATGGCGTTCGGAGGTCAAAGATTAAACCCGCGTGGAAGCCTGGCGGCTCTGAGCAGCAGAGGACGTCCCCGGCATCCCTCCCTGTGTACCGATGGCGAACCACGTCCTTCCTCTGCACACAAACGGGACCCTTCTTCATTCCCTGACAGAGCACCTGGGAAAATTAAACTGTGCACGTGCTCGGTGGGTTTGTCTGCCTCTGGGTTTCCATAAATTTCACTTTAAATGCAATTGCTGCAATGGAAGGAATGCAGTGTTTTCACAGAACTGACATCATAAGCAAAAATAAAAGCCTTTTCTTTACATGCACATGCACACACAACACTGAAACAATGAAAAAAAAGATCCTTCACAGGTGAAAATTAAATAAATATAAGCTCTGTTCTTTAATTAAAGTACCTTCACTGTTACTATATTTTCCTATTGATGTTATCATAAAGGTTTACTTCACAGGTGATTTGTCTCCTAAGAAACATTTCAGGAGTGCTATATTTACAGTGTCGCACTCCTAAGTAATAACAATTATTGAACATTTATTATATAGATTGTTATACATAACATTTGCTGATAGAATGACTACTTTAAGCATTCATTGAAAGCCCTGCATATCCATGTGCTGACTGGATATCACCAGATCAAATTTCTGATAATAACCAAGAAAGATAAGTCTGCATCATTTCTCTTTAAAAGTAAAGACATTTATAGGTGTTTGTAAATTTCTAATATAAACTTAACCTTGAATAAATATGGATATATTCACAGTAAGAAGAAGACTGGAAAATGCATTCTTATTCTTCAATATAACATGATTTTGAAGAAATTTAGGCCAAGATTTATACATATATACATATGTGGGGGGTAAATATGTATATGTATATACGTATATAAATATGTATATGTATGTATTGGAGAAGTAAATGGCTTCCCACTCCAGTATTCTTGCCTGAAAAATTCCATGAACAGAGGAGCCTGGAAGGTTACACTCCACGAGGTCACAAAGAGCTGGCCATGACTGAGTGAATTAACACGTATGCATGTATATATGTATACGTACATATACTTAACCACATCTGGAGAGTATTTTCAAATTGTTAAAATATAAATGACAGAACACTATATATAAGAAATATAGAACCATTTACCTTTTAATTTTTTGTCCTGTGCATACCTAAAATTATTTCATAGTACAGATTTTTTTAACAACTCTACACCACTTTCTAATCATACTTGGGACTCGAAAGTTATAAGCAAGCTATTTTTACATGGACTCTAGCTTTTCTCATAACATTCAGGGTTTTTTGTTTTTTGTTTTTTGTAAAATATAAAAGAATCCAAATTATAAGCAGTCTCATTTTAAAAATCATCCATATTTATATCTACTATGAAAATAAAGATACATATTTATCTAAAATTATTCACGCAATCTGAAAAAAACCCAAATATTCTGAGTATGATGACTTGATGAAACGTTTTCTGTATCATAGTGGTGAAAGAAATGAAAAAAAATCAAATATGATATATTTGAAAATTTAAGTTCAGTAATATTTCTGTTTCTACTACATTTGGATTACTTCTCAACTCACATTAGAAATGACCCACTTTACTTTTTTATAAGTGTTCTAAATCATCTTTGCTTTGCTGACTCAAAAACACGGCTTTCTGTGCCTGCTAATAAGATGATTTATTTATAGAAAGACCAGGAAGATAAGCCCACAGATGCTATGCCCCCATGCCTTACATGTGGTTTGCAAAAGGTCGGATATCATTGACCTTTCAGATGACTGGAGCAGTTGATCTCATAAAGAGACCACTTTTCTACCCCTGATTGAATCTGAGATTGCCTTTCTCAACCAAACCATTATGAATGGATGCCTGCTAATATGTTCAGTAGCCTTGCTATTTTTAACATCTAGAAATTTTAAAAATCTCCAACCCTAATATTAACATTTCTGCTTCTGATAATAGGTACTGTTTTCCACTGGAGACGAGTCGGTTTGCAAATGCAAATCAATTCTTTATTTTATAAGCACACAAATTGAATAGAAGCATCTGATGCTCATGTACTTTCAGACTTATTAATTCTCTTTTTATCTACTTGTTCTTTTAACCTCTACTATGCCTCATTTCAAAAAGACTTTAAGGTGAATCAGAAATATATGCAATATAGGAAGACAGTGGCACAAATCCAAAAATGACAAATAGTGAAATTAAGCAGCAGAGGTTGCGAACTTACATGCACATCAGTTATAAAAGGCTCAGTGCACATATAATGATACATATGCACCTGCGTTTGCACACACGCACATGCATGAATACAACTGACTCAGGGGAACTGAGCCTTCCCAGCTCTCAGCTCTGGGATACACTAATCTTCTGGTCCTTTCATTGAAACATTAGTGAATTCAGTGACAGCATCAACCCTCTCCCAGTGGTAAAGCCAATGACACTATCAAAGAGTGACTCTTTTGTTGAAAGCCAGGTAAAGGAGACATACTCAGCTCAGACTGCAGGGAACAGAAAGAATTAAGTCCCAGATACTATTCACTGATGATCAGTTGGATGACAGTATAAAATTCAGACTGGTGATTCTTATACTTCACTGTGCAAATGCCCTGAGTGGTTGTTAAAATACACATTTAGGGGCACTGCTAGCAGAAACTTTAAACTGAAGGGAGAAAGGGGTTGGCCCCTCCTGTTTTACAAGCACCATCCAGATACTGTGCTGGTACCACTGAAGGAACAACTGAGCAGAAATGGATATGATGCTTGCAAACCTGCCCATCCAGTCTCCCAGAATACTGTTTGCAACAACTCACATTAAAAAAAAAAGGGGGGGGGGATAGTCAAGTTTTTAATCTGTAGTCTGGGAAACAGGGACTTAAAATTAATGAAGGGCAGATAGTGCATTAAAATATCCCTTAGGTCTGTTTAATAGGAGAATAGCAATCCAAATCAGAGAAGGTGATGGTCCCTCTTTATTTATTCCTCTCAGCTGTATCTGCAATGCTAGGTTCACATTTTTGGTGACACGTGTATGAAGGAGACTGATAATTTATTCAACAGAGTCTACAAATTGTTTTTGTCCAACACAGCTTGATTATGGCCTGATGGTGCTTATTTCTGGAATTGAGAGCATGCCCACAGTGGCAAACAAAAGAGAGCCAGTGTGGACTGTGCCACTTGAGGCCATGCAAAGGGGACCAGCTTTCTCATCAGAACTGTGAGCCTGGAGCCAGACTCACTGAATTTCAATCATGGTTCTGTCACTTACAAATTATAGAGCCATGTGTGTAACCTCCTTGCACCCTTTTTTCCCCATTGCTAAGATGGACATAATATCAGTACTGACCTTACAATCAATAAGTTTCTTATAGGAAAAAAGTGTTTCATATAAGTATAATGCTTAGAACATTTGATTGTCATATAGTAAACACTTAATTAAATGTATCTATTATAACAAACTTCATTCATCCCTTCGTTCTTTCTGTAGTTATTTCTCCTCTGATATCCAGTAGCATATGGGGCACCTAATGACCTGGGGAGTTCCTCTTTTGGTGTCCTATCATATTGTCATTTCATACCGTTCATGGGGTTCTCAAGGCAAGAATACTGAAGTGGCTTGCCATTCCCTTCTCCAGTGGACCACGTTCTGTCAGACCTCTCCACCATGGCCCGCCCGTCTTGGGTTGCCCCACGGGCATGGCTTGGTTTCATTGAGTTAGACAAGGGTGTGGTCCTAGTGTGATTAGATTGACTAGTTTTCTGTGAGTATGGTTTCAGTGTGTCTGCCCTCTGATGCCCTCTTGCAACACCTACCATCTTACTTGGTTTCCTCTTACCTTGGACGTGGGGGTATCTCTTCAAGGCTGCTCCAGCAAAGCACAGCCGCTGCTCCTTACCTTGGATGAGGGGTATCTCCTTACCACCACAGTTCCTGACCTTCAACGTGGGATAGCTCCTCTAGGCCCTCCTGTGCCTGCGCAGCCACCGCTCCTCGGGTTGCTCCTCCCAGCTGCAGGCCCTGGCCTCGGGCTCGGGGTGGCTCCTCAGGGTCACTGCCTCTGGCCTCAGGTGCGAGGTGGCTTGCCCGGCCACCCCTGACCTCGGACGTGGGGTGTCTCCTCCCGGCCACCCCTGACCTTGGATGCGGGGTGTCTCCTCCCTGCCGCCCGGACCTCGGACGTAGGGTAGCTCCTCTCGGCCATGCTTAGTGAGCCAGCTCTCGCAGCCGCCTGGGCTTAAGAGTTCAAAAGAAGAGCAAGAAGAGATAAGAAAGCCTTCTTCAGCGATCAATGCAAAGAAATAGAGGAAAACAACAGATTGGGAAAGACTAGAGATCTCTTCAAGAAAATTAGAGATACCAAGGGAACATTTCATGCAAAGATGGGCTCGCTAAAGGACAGAAATGGTATGGACCTAACAGAAGGAGAAGATATTAAGAAGAGGTGGCAAGAATACACAGAAGAACTGTGCAAAAATGATCTTCACGACCTAGATAGTCATGATGATGTGATCACTAATCTAGAACCAGATATCTTGACTGTGAAGTCAAGTGGGCCTTAGAAAGCATCACTACGAGCAAAGCTAGTGGAGGTGATGGAATTCCAGTTGAGCTACTTCAAATCCTGAAAGATAATGCTGTGAAAGGGCTGCACTCAATATGCCAGCAAATTTGGAAAACTCAGCAGTGGCCACAGGACTGGCAAAGGTCAGTATTCATTCCAATTCCAAAGAAAGGCAATGCCAAAGAATGCTCAAACTACCATACAATTGCACTCATCTCACATGCTAGTAAAACAATGCTCAAAATTCTCCAAGCCAGACTTCAGGAATACGTGAACTGTGAACTTCCTGATGTTCAAGCTGGTTTTAGAAAAGGCAGAGGAACCAGAGATCAAATTGCCAACATCTGCTGGATCAAGGAAAAAGCAAGAGAGTTCCAGAGAAACATCTATTTCTGCTTTATTGACTATGCCAAAGCCTTTGACTGTGTGGATCACAATAAGCTCTGGAAAATTCTGAAAGAGATGGGAATACCAGACCACCTGACCTGCCTCTTGAGAAATCTGTATGCAGGTCAGGAAGCAACAGTTAGAACTGGACATGGAACAACAGACTGGTTCCAAATAGGAAAAGGAGTACGTCAAGGCTGTATATTGTCACCCTGCTTATTTAACTTCTATGCAGAATACATCATGAGAAATGCTGGACTGGAAGAAGCACAAGCTGGAATCAAGATTGCCGGGAGAAATCTCAATAACCTCAGATATGCAGATGACACCACCCTTATGGCAGAAAGTGAAGAGGAACTAAAAAGCCTCTTGATGAAAGTGAAAGAGGAGAGCAAAAAAGTTGGCCTAAAGCTCAACATTCAGAAAACACAGATCATGGCACTGGTCCCATCACTTCATGGGAAATAGATGGGGAAACAGTGGAAACAGTGTCAGACTTTATTTTGGGGGGCTCCAAAATCACTGCAGATGGTGACTGCAGCCATGAAATTAAAAGACGCTTACTCCTTGGAAGAAAAGTTATGACCAACCTAGATAGT
This sequence comes from Budorcas taxicolor, assembly GCF_023091745.1. Lineage (NCBI taxonomy): Eukaryota > Metazoa > Chordata > Mammalia > Artiodactyla > Bovidae > Budorcas > Budorcas taxicolor. The sequence continues at coordinate 79,978,137 of NC_068921.1, read as the reverse complement.
ATATTCAAAAGCAGAGACATTACTTTGCCGACTAAGGTCCATCTAGTCAAGGCTATGGTTTTTCCAGTAGTCATGTATGGATGTGAGAGTTGGACTGTGAAGAAGGCTGAGCACTGAAGAATTGATGCGTTTGAACTGTGATGTTGGAGAAGACTCTTGAGAGTCCCTTGGACTGCAAGGAGATCCAACCAGTCCATTCTGAAGGAGATCAACCCTGGGATTTCTTTGGAAGGAATGATGCTAAAGCTGAAACTCCAGTACGTTGGCCACCTCATGAGAAGAGTTGACTCATTGGAAAAAACTCTGATGCTGGGAGGGATTGGGGGCAGGAGGAGAAGGGGACGACGGAGGATGAGATGGCTGGATGGCATCACAGACTCGATGGACGTGAGTCTGAGTAAACTCTGGGAGATGGTGATGAACAGGGAGGCCTGGCATGCTGTGATTCATGGGGTCGCAAAGAGTCGGACACGACTGAGTGACTGAACTGAATTGAACTGAACTGATTATAACACCAAGAGATAGTAGAAGACAGAGAAGCCTCGCTCGTGTGCTATAGTCCGTGAGGTTGCAAAGAGTCAGACATGACTTAGTGACTGAACAACAGCAATTATCTGTCAAAAGCTTGATAAAAAGCATCATTAGCCCATCATCTTAGTACGTCTGATAAGGTATGATTTTCAGAGTTCACTTGAGGATCTCTCCTGAAATGTTTAGTATATATTTGACTTCTCATTTTAAAATAAGATTTAAAGAATATTATTGACCAAATATATACAACCTGGCTGCTTTTCAGCTTGATATGCTTGAATAGGTGTCCATTCATTCTCACTTTGCTACTTATCTGACACTCTGTACTATTCTGGAAAAAAAAAAAAAAGTGTAGTTGTTCAGTCATGTCTGACTCTTCACAACACCATGGACTGTAACTCACCAGGCTCCTCTGTCCATGGAATTCTCTAGGCAAGAATACTGGATTGGATTGCCATTCCCTTCTCCAGGGGATCATTTCAAACCAGGGATTGAACCTGGGTCTCCCACACTGCAGGCAGATTCTTTACCATCTGAGCCACAGGAGAAGCCCCTGGTACCTGTTAAGTGTTCTTGCCATTAATTAGCTGCAGCCTGCAGTTCAGAAGATTAAATTGACAAGTAAATGTAAAGCTACTTAGCAATGTGATTTTCACTACAATAGTTGTAAGCATGGGGGATTAAAGGAACATATGAAGATAAGGTATAGAGGCTGGACTAATGAACTTCAGAAGAAGCTCCTTGAGGAAATTATCCTCACACGAGAACTGGAAGGTGCTCAGAAGTGAGCCTGTTGTCTTGTGGGACAAGCATCCTAAACCATGTCACAGAGTGAGGAAGAGACCGATACTTTGGACTGTGACTAGAGCAGGGTATGGACAACACGGCTAATAGAAAATGGTGATGAAGTTCAGGTCATGAAGAATCTTCCAAAGTCCTGCAGTTAAGCGTACAGTCTAAAAAATTAAGTCATGGAATTTCAGCCTGGAGATGTTCCATAATCTGCAAAATCCACAGTATATCTGAAAGTAGTATTGCTATAAAGACACTACTAATTTCCTACTCTGATATAAGAACATAGACTGTATTTGGGGCTAGGTAGACAGCCGTCAGTCTAAATGGTTACTTGTCACCATCTAATATGATTATAGAAAGCTTAAATAGTGTAATGATAAAATACCCAACATATTTTTGTGGGTTGAATCATGTGCTCTAAAAGGATGATGTTCTAAGCCTCAGTACCTGTAATTGTGACTTCAAATGGAAATAGTTCTTTTTCCTTATGCAATGATCAACAGACATGAGTTTGAGCCAACTCCAGGAGATAGTGAAGGACAGGGAAGCCTGGTGTGTGGCAGTCCAGGGGGTCGCAAAGAGTCAGCCACGACTAAGCAACTGAACAACAGCAACAAAGATAAAGTCAGACTGGGTTAGAGGGGACCCCTGAATTCTATGACTGCGGTCTTTCTGAAACAGCATGGAGAAATATAGAGACACAGACACACAGAGAACCATGTGATGAAGGAGGCAGAGACATGGTGCGTCTCCAAGTCAAGAGAAGCCAGGGACTGCCAAGGCAGCCAGCAGAAGCTACGAAAAGGCAAGAAGGGCGCCTCCTCCAGAGCCTTCAGGGAATGCTGGCCCTGCAGACAACTGGACTCAGATTTCCAGCGCCCAGAACTGGGAGAGAACAAACTTCAACTCTTTTAAGCCATCATGTTTGCAGCGATTTGTTATCTAGGAAATGCATACACTTGCAATGCGATCTCTTTTCCTTCTACTCCAGTTTTAAATGGCACTACTAGAAAATCCCGTGGACAGAGGTGCCTGGTAAGCTGCAGTCCATGGGGTCTCGAAGAGTCAGACATGACTGAGCGGCTTCACTTTCACTTTCCAGTGTTCTTACCTGGAGAATCCCAGGGATGGAGGAGCCTGGTGGGCTGCCATCTCTGGGATCACACAGAATCAGACACGACTGAAGCAACTTAGCAGCAGCAGCAGCAGTGGTAAAGAACCTGCCTGCCAATGCAGGAGATGTAAGAGAGGCAGGTTCGACCCCTGGGTCAGGAAGATCCCCTGGAGGAGGGCATGGCAACCCATTCCAGTATTCTTGCCTGAAGAATCCCATGGACAGAGGAGCCTGGCGGGCTACAGTCTGTAGGGTCGAGAAGTCAGACTGAATCGACTGAAGTGACTGAATTGACTTAGCACACATGCATATTGATGATATGAATCAACACATATGCACGTAAATTTGTGTAACTGATGTCTATCTTCATTTAAGTGTTCCCCAAAGATGATACTGAAAAAAAAAAAAAAAGGTTTTTCGGTGCTGCTACTGCTGCTGCTAAGTCACATCAGTCGTGTCCAACTCTGTGTGACCCCATAGACAGCAGCCCACCAGGCTCCTCCGTCCCTGGGATTCTCCAGGCAAGAACACTGGAGTGGGTTGCCATTTCCTTCTTCAATGAAGGGTGAAAAGTGAAAGTGAAGTCGCTTAGTCATGTCCAACTCTTAGCGATCCCATGGACTGCAGCCTACCAGGCTCCTCTGTCCATGAGAGTTTCCAGGAAAGAGTACTGGAGTGGGTTGCCAGTGCCTTCTCCGAAATGAACTGAACTGGAGGCATTGGTACTTCAGCTCTAGACTGATGCCCTTAGGGGAGAGGCAACCTGCTTGAGGAAGGAAGCCAGGGCATTTAAGGAAACTGCATAACAAAGCTGCAAGTTGCCTCCAGATGGGAGCTGAGAGGACATGGCCGGGCATTAAAAATAACTACACTGTCCATTAAAACAGAACATTAATTAATATTACTTACAGTCTGGCAAGGGCTTCCCTTGTGGCTTAACTGGTAAAGAATCCCCCTGCAATGCAGGAGACCTGGGTTCGATCCCTGGGTTGGGAAGATCCCCTGGAAAAGGGAAAGGCTATCCACTCCAGTATTCTGGCCTGGAGAATTCCATGGACTGTATAGTCCATGGGGTTGCAAAGAGTTGGACACAACTGAGAGACTTTCACTTTCACAGCCTGGCAAAGGCCTCTCTAAAGTTAACCTTGCCCATTGTTGGTAAGAATAAATTATACTGATAAATGAACTTATCTACAAAAGAGAAATAGAATCCCAGATCTAGAAAACAAACTAATGGTTACCAGGGGGGTTGGTTGTTGCTGTTGAGTTGCAAAGTCGTGTCCATCTCTTTTGTGAACCCATGGACTGTAGTATGCCAAGCTCCTCTGTCCATGGGTTTCCCACACAAGAATATTGGAGTGGGTTGCCATTTCCTCCTCCAGGAGAGCTTCTGACATGGGGGGAAAGTGGAGAGGGATAAATTGAGAGATTGAGTTTGACATATGTACACGATTATGTATAACATATATAACTAATAAGACCTACTGAGTAGTACAGGGAACCCTGCTCAGTACTTTATGATGGCCTACTTGGGAAAAGAATCTAAAACAGAGAGGATGTAACATATCACTGAGTCTTGGTGCTGTGCATCTGAAACTAACCCAACACGTAGATCAACTGTACCCTAGTAAAATTTGTTTTTAATTAAGATTATACAATGATAAAAGCAATAAAGGAAGGTGGAAATTAACCAGCCACACACAAAGAATGTACCAAAACTTGCTAATATAGTGACAAATTTTCAAATATTTGATGAAACTATTACCATCAAGATCTACCACCGTTACTCAAAACCAAGATCATGTCATATTGGAGAATGATTATAGGTCTTTGCAATTAAAACTATTTAGAAGAAACATGTTATTAAATAATCATGTGAACACTCTAAGTGTTGTTATGTTACGGTTTATCGTTTCTAAGTTGAAGTACAGAGGACAAAATCAAGTTCATTTTTGGTGATTCATAAGGAAATGTCACCCTTCTTAGTACTTAAATGATAACCATATATGCATGGAAACGGCATCCCTTTCCTTCTGGGAGACCTTCTAGTGTAGGGAGTTGTGTTAATCCTTTTAGGAGCTTAGTTGTGTTTGTGATTTATTGTTGCTATGGTTACTAACAGTGCAGCAAAGGCTTCAAATTCCAGGACATTCCAGGAGAATGGTTTGACAGAACCACCTCTGTTTGATTCTGAGCTTTAAGGCGTCTTCTTTGTGTTGGACCATGAGTGGGTCTCATTTCAAGCACCTGTTCCTCTACCGGCCTCCTCTCAGCGGTGTTCTACTGTTACTTGCTACTTGAAACTTCTCAGCTTATGAAGGGTTGTAGAAGGTCCCAGGCTCTGCTCTGATCAAGGCTCTGCTAAAGGCGTGCATCGTGCCCTGACCACGGGGCGGTGACTTCCTCCACTCTCTTCCTCCTCCCCAGGCTGTCTGTGGGCTTGGGACTCACTGCTGCTGCTCTTCCAGGAGCAGAGTGCCTTCTTTCTCATCCCCATCTGCAGTGATTATTTACTGCAGCCCAAGGGTTAGCCTCTTTGCCCTTTCGCCCTACTCTCCACAAATGAAGGCTTTTGTCCAGTATGGACATACAAGAAGAGGAGACAGGAAGGTCCTGGAGATGGAGTTTCCCGTTTCTCACGCATGGGTGTACTTTCCCTGCCCAGAACTACAGCATCAGTGCTCTTTGATCTCATCTGGGATCGCCTGGTGAGAAAGAGTGTGTGCGGGCTCCTCAAATGTCTCTTACCCTGGGGGATTTTGTGGTGTTCCTCCAGCCACACTCAGCCTTGCCCAGTGTGTCAACTCTTGCAGCTGAGTTCCCTGGTCACTGGCACCCTCTTGCACTGATAATCGGTAAACAGCTGTTCAAGTCTCCCTGCTCCCTACAAGCACCATGACTCTCAGATTTTCTTCCTGTTTTTTCCTTTGCAATTTCAGCTATCATATAGGTTTGAAAAAGTCATCAACTCAATGTTAGTCTGGGTCTTTTTTACTGTAAGGATTGTCCCCACTTTAAAAAAAAAATGCACGTGAGAGTTGTGAATCAAGTTTTATTTGGATCAAAATAAGGACTATAGACAGAAAGACAACATTTCAGATAGCTCTGGGAAACCACTCTGAAAGGTCAGTATATGTGTGATTTTGGTGAAGGGGGAATATATGCATTCAAGCATGGTTTTTTTTTTTTTTTTTTTTTTTTGCAGAAGGTTTCTGCTAGTCACTGTGAATGATATTAGTGCTTTTCTAGATATGAGAAGATACAAGAATTATAAAACTGGTTCCAGAAAACATCTAACAATGTGAAGACCTGTCTGCCTGTTTTTCTCAGAGCACAGAGTGCTTCATTCCTGATCTCGACTCTGAACTCCTTTCAGAGGGTATTGAACATCAGCAGCTGCAGCAGCACATGACTTAATCTTTGTAGATAGATGAAAAGTGCCAATTTATAGTTGACAGGATGGAACTCAGCTGTTTTCAGCTTTCTACATCCCAGGAAGCCAGAAATCCTAAACTCAACTTTAATATAGTCTACAATTGTCCTTTAATTCCTATTACTTTGTCAGTTACAACATATCCCCAGTTCCACTCCCCCATCACAAACATACATTTTGAAAGTTAGTTAATGTGAAACAAACATGGAATATGTGGATTGCATTTATGGATAACAATTGCTTTGTACTGACTAATGTTTTGCAAATTAATCTTGCAAATCTTATTTCAAAGCTATTTGGCCATATAATGTCTTCAAGATTATAAAATTTCCATAGTTATTTTATAACCCATGATTAATGACTTCTAGTTAAATCCATCACATCCCTCTATCCTTTGTCTAAAAGTTAAGTAGATAATAGTCATCCATCTACAGACACTGATGCCAATCTTTCCTACAAATAGATTCTTCCCAATCTAGAAATAGAAAGACAAAATAAAATATGTAACTTCACATTCACATGAGTCTTTCAAGAGCAAATTAATTGTACATTAATATTGACATGAAATTTATTTTTAACTTTTCCACTAACACATTTTACTGGCAGGCCCTGAGCCTGGGACACAACAGTGCCACCACTATTCATATTATAAATGCATGAATTAATTAATGCACCACCTTTTGAAGCTCATGGCATCCAGTCCCATCACTTCATGGGAAATAGATAGGGAAACAGTGGAAACAGTGTCAGACTTTATTTTGGGGGGCTCCAAAATCACTGAGATGGTGACTGCAGCCATGAAATTAAAAGACGCTTACTCCTTGGAAGAAAAGTTATGACCAACCTAGATAGCATATTCAAAAGCAGAGACATTACTTTGCCAACAAAGGTCTGTCTAGTCAAGGCTATGGTTTTTCCTGTGGTCATGTATGGATGTGAGAGTTGGACTGTGAAGAAAGCTGAGCACCAAAGAATTGATGCTTTTGAACTGTGATGTTGGAGAAGACTCTTGAGAGTCCCTTGGACTGCAAGGAGATCCAACCATTCCATTCTGAAGGAGATCAGCCCTGGGATTTCTTTGGAAGGAATGATGCTGAAGCTGAAACTGCAGTACTTTGGCCACCTCATGCGGAGAGTTGACTCATTGGAAAAGACTCTGATGCTGGGAGGGATTGAGGGCAGAATGAGAAGGTGACGACAGAGGATGAGATGGCTGGATGGCATCACTGACTCGATGGATGTGAACCTCAATGAACTCTGGGAGTTGGTGAGGGACAGGGAGGCCTGGCGTGCTGCGATTCATGGGGTCGCAAAGAGTCGGACACGACTGAGCGACTCAACTGAACTGATCTTCATTACCTCCACCATAGTTTGGTTTCAGGTCAAACAACAGGGAGGGAACACACCCCCACTAACAGAAAATTGGATTAAAGATTTACTGAGCATGTTCCCACTCATCAGAACAAGACCCAGTTTACCCCTCCATCAGTCTTTCCCATCAGGAAGCTTCCATAAGCTTTTTATCCTTATCCTTCAGAGGCTGTAAGCCATGCCCTGAGGGGCCACCCAAGACGGGTGGGTCATGGTGCAGAGGTCTGGCAGAATGTGGTCCACTGGAGAAGGGAATGGCAAGCCACTTCAGTATTCTTGCCTTGAGAACCCCATGAACAGTATGAAAAGGCAAAATGATAGGATACCAAAAGAGGAACTCCCCAGTTCAGTAGGTGCCCAATATGCTACTGGAGGTCAGTGGAGAAATAACTCCAGAAAGAATGAAGGGATGGAGCAAAAGTAAAAACAATATCCAGTTGTGGATGTGACTGGTGATAGAGCCAAGGTCCGATGCTGTAAAGAGCAATATTGCATAGGAACCTGGAATGTCAGGTCCATGAATCAAGGCAAATTGGAAGTGGTCAAACAGGAGATGGCAAGAGTGAACGTCGACATTCTAGGAATCAGCTAACTAAAGTGGACTGGAATAGGTGAATTTAACTCAGATGGCCATTATATCTACCACTGTGGGCAGGAATCCCTTAGAAGAAATGGAGTAGCCATCATAGTCAACAAAAGAGTCCAAAATGCAGTACTTGGATGCAATCTCAAAAACGACAGAATGATCTCTGTTCGTCTCCAAGGCAAACCATTCAATATCACAGTTATCCAAGTCTATGCCCCAACCAGTAACACTGAAGAAGCTGAAGTTGAATGATTCTATGAAGACCTACAAGACCTTTTAAAACCAACACTCAAAAAAGATGTCCTTTTCATTATAGGGGACTGGGATGCAAAAGTAGGAAGTCAAGAAACACCTGGAGTAACAGGCAAATTTGGCCTTGGAATATGGAATGAAGCAGGGCAAAGGCTAATAGAGTTTTGCCAAGAGAAAGCACTGGTCATAGCAAACACCCTCTTCCAACAACACAGGAGAAGACTCTACACATGGACATCACCAGATGGTCAACACTGAAATCAGATTGATTATATTCTTTGCACCAAAGATGGAGAAGCTCTATACAGTCAGCAAAAACAAGACCAGGAGCTGACTGTGGCTCAGATCATGAACGCCTTATTGCCAAATTGAGACTTAAACTGAAGAAAGTAGGGAAAACCACTAGATCATTCAGGTATGACCTAAATCAAATCCCTTATGATTTTACAGTGGAAGTGAGAAATAGACTTAAGGGACTGGATCTGATAGATAGAGTGCCTGATGATCTATGGAATGAGGTTTGTGACATTGTACAGGACACAGGGATCAAGACCATCCCCATGGAAAAGCAATGCAAAAAAGCAAAATGGCTGTCTGAGGAGGCCTTACAAATAGCTGAGAAAAAAGAGAAGCTAATGGCAAAGGAGAAAAGGGAAGATATACCCATTTGAATGCAGAGTTCCAAAGAATAGAAAGGAGAGAAAAGAAAGCCTTCCTCAGTGATCAATGCAAAGAAATTTAAAAAAAAAATGAAAAAATTGGAAAGATTAGAGATCTCTTCCAGAAAATGAGATACCAAGGGAACATTTCATGCAAAGATGGGCACAATAAAGGACAGAAATAGTATGGACCTAACAGAAGCAGAAGATATTAAGAAAAGGTGGCAAGAACACACAGAAGAACTATACAAAAAAGATCTTCACGACCCAGATAATCATGATGGTGCCATCACTCACCTAGAGCAAGACATCCTGGAGTGTGAAGTCAAGTGGGCCTTAGGCAGCATCACTATGAACAAAGCTAGCGGAGGTGAAAGAATTCCAGTTGAGCTCTTTCAAATCCTAAAAAATGATGTTGTTAAAGTGCTGCACCAAATATGCCAGCAAATTTGGAAAACTCAGCAGTGGCCACAGGACTGGAAAAGTTCAGCTTTCATTCCAATCCCAAAGAAGTGCAATGCCAAAGAATGTTCAAACTACTGCACAATTGCACTCATCTCACACGCTAGCATAGCAACGCTCAGAATTCTCCAAGGCAGCCTTCGCCAATATACGAGCCATGAACTTCCAGATGTTCAAGCTGGATTTAGAAAAGGCAGAGGAACCAAACATTAAATTATCAATTGATGGATCATTTACCATCAGTGATCCATTGGATCATTGGAAAAGCAAAAGAATTCCAGAAAAACATCTACTCCTGCTTTACTGATTATGCCAAAGCCTTTGACTGTGTAGATCACAACAGACTGTGGAAAATTCTTCAAGAGATGGGAATACCAGACCACCTTACTTGCTTCCTGAGAAATTTCTATGCAAGTCTAGAAGCAACAGTTAGAACTGGACATGGAACAACAGACTGGTTCCAAATCGGGAAAGGAGTATGTGAAGGCTGTATATTGTCACCCTGCTCATTTAACTTATATGCAGAGGACATCATGAGAAATGCTGGACTGGAGGAAGCACAAGCTGGAATCAAGATTGCCGGGAGAAATATCAATAACCCCAGACATGCAGATGACACCACCCTTATGATAGAAAGCAAAAAGGAACTAAAGAGCCTCTTGATGAAAGTGAAAGAGGAGAGTGAAAAAGTAGGCTTAAAACTCAACATTCAGAAAACTAAGATCATGGCATCTGGTCCCATCGCTTCATGGATCCCAAATAACTAGTAACAACAGTAACAACTTATTAAAAATAAAATAACCAACAGTTATTACTCTTTGCTCTTCAAATCAAGGTTATACATTGTCCTTGCTTAGAATTGAAAATCTCTGTATAATCGGCTCCAGTTTCATCCACCTCGTTAGAACCGATTCAAATGTATTCGTTTTAATGGATGAGCCAGAGGGATGGTATGGGGAGGGAGGTGGGAGGAGGGTTCATGATTGGGAACATGTGTACACCCATGGCGGATTCATGTTGATGTATGGCAAAACCAATACAATATTATAAAGTAAAAAAATAAATAAAAAACAAAGTAAAAGAAGAAAAAAAAAAAAGAATTGAAAAGCTCACAGGAAGAGCTCGATTTTAAAATTCAACAACACATTACTAAATAGATGGTCATGGTCACAGTGACCGACTTTGCTTTCCTGGGCTCCCAAATCACTGCAGATGGTGACTGCAGCCATCAAATTTAGAGACACTTGCTCCTTGGAAGGAAAGCTGTGACCAACCTAGACAGCATGTTTAAAAGCTGAGACATTACTTTGCCAACAAAGGTCCATCTACTCAGAGCTATGGTTTTATTCAGCCCACCACAATAATTTTCTGCTTTATGCAATGTTCTGGTTTCTTTATACATAGTGGGTTTCACTGGCTTCCCTGGGCTTCCCAGGTTGCGCTAGTGGTAAAGAATCCACCTACCAATGCAGGAGATGCAAGAGATGTGGGTTGGGATCCCTGGGTTAGAAAGATCCCGTGGAGGAGGAAATGGCTACCCACTCTAGTTTTCTTGCCTGGGGAATCTGATGGACAGAGGAGTCTGGCAGGCTACAGCCTATGGGATCGCAAAGAGTTGGACATAACTGGTTAAGCAACTGAGCATTCACACACACAATGGCTTTCTTAGGCCAGTTAAAGGACTTCTCAAATTCATGGAAGACTTAAATATTTCTCTATTCTAATGTATACATGTGGTTTACAAAATAGTAATGTGGCTATTCAATATTATATTCCTGGGAATATAATGCATGTCCTACATGCATTTTCTTATTTAGCTATCAGAATACCCCAGTCAGGTAAGTGCTATATCCTCATTTTATTTTTATATGGCTATTCACCATCAGCTGACTACAACTACTATATCTTTTTGAATAGCAGTCCTCCTGATACTTTTTGAAAGTACTGTCTTCTTCTGAAATAATCCCAGCTGAAAAAGGTGTTTGAAAAATCAGTGAAGAATGAATTTCATTGTTTCTTCCCAAATCAAGTGCAGGAAATCAAGCATATGAAAATCATATTCCTCTCTCATCTTCTGAATGTAGATTAAGAAATGTTTATAGAAATAATTATGTAGAGAATGAACAAAGTTTTAAATTAATTAAATATAATCAGGTAAGCTCTCAGCTACTGTAGGTAGACAGGAAGGGAATAATTTGAGTAGATTAATGCATGATATTTGGAAAACTCTAAAGAGATTTTTCTTTCATGATTGATTAGCACTTACCTTTAAAATAGAGAAGTATATTCAAATTTGCATTGTAAATTCCACCCATGTTTTATACTGCTGCATAGGAAAAGTATTTATTCTATGGATAAGAATCATGAGGCTTTAATTAAAACAGGAATTCTAGAACTATGGACTTTAAAAAGTTAGTGTATTGCACAGTTGAGATGATTTCATATGCATGAAATCTAGACTGAACCAAACAGTCACCTTTGAGTGACAAACTATTTAATAAATCCTGTATTATGTAAAAAAAAAAAAAAAAAAAAGGAGTTTTTCAAAAATATGGAAATAAAAGACTGTGGCTTAAAATATAATCAGTGGCTTGGTGCAGAAGCAGGTGATCATTTGAACAACTCTCATCAGCACTTCATTAATTTTCAGATGAATTGTTTAATTTAGTAAATCTGTCTTATTTTTTGCATATCAAACTGGTATATGTGAAAATTTTGACAGAAACGTGTTTTCATTCCAGACAGAAGAAATACTTGGAGCACTTGGTTCTTAAAAGAGAATAAGCCATTTCTCAAAGCGTTAGAAATGTCATCTTATTATTAAAAGAAACCTGGGTCAGATTTTCCTTCTGTTCACTTTGTTGCCTAATAAAGTGGAAACGAGGGAGTTTTTGAGCACAGTCGCCAATGGAGGATAAGGAGTGGTTAATGTAGTGTTCTGAAGTGTAAAACAGAACTGTGAAAAGTACACCAGCCTTCAGGAAAACCACACCATGAAACTTCTGAGAATGAATTGTGTAAAGCGTGATATATTATACAAGTAAATGAGAGTGACATTTAACATCCATGATCCAAATGGGGAAATGTCTGAGAGATTAGAATGGCCAAAGTTCTCAAAAGGCTTCATTTGAAACATACATTAAGGAAGGAAAATTACAAACATTCTAAGTAAACTTGACATTGATAATTCAAGTGCATGTGAAAAACTTACGTACAAGAAAATGTTTAGATAATTGCTAAAATACATAAGGTGATTATTGATAGAAAAAATGCATTAAGGCACTAAAAAGAAAAGGATAAATTGACTATAAAGTATTCATAACATGTCTCTCAGTTAATGGCCTCAAGGGAAAATGTAATCTATATTGCAAATATCATAGCAAATTATTCAATGAAACTAGGAAAAACGTTCATACATATTACAGGAAAAGAGGAAAGGAAGCATACATTTTTAAGCACCAGTTTTTATTCCAAAATGCATCTATACCTTAAGTGTCCTGTTGGGTTTTTTTAATTATTATTGGAGGATAATTGCCTAACAGTGTGGCGGTGGTCTCTGCCACACGCACCTGAACCCTAACCTGTGTGAGTTAGTTTGCCATTTATTCTAGTGTCCCCAAATGACACAGACTGAATGCATGTCAGGAGCCGGACACTGGCCCGAGTGGTTTCACATCCATTGTCTCATTTTGCTCTAAGAAGAATTGCAACAGAGGAATATCATGGTGGTCATTAAATAGACAACCAAACTGAGTCCTAAAGATATCTGCTGCTTTGTTTAAAATCACATATTTGGTAAACATGGAATCTGGGATGCAACCTGTAATTATCTCATTCTAAACACCAGGCTTTTTTGGATACTCAGGTCTGTCTAGTAATGACAGAGGCGGCAAATCAAGTGCCCTCTCATACGTTAGTGCAGAGTTCGGCGTGAAGCTGAAGACAGGCACTCACTCAGAACACTGAATACTCTTCGACCTAAGAGTTGCTAGCAAGCGTATTCCCCGCAGTTGTGTGTTTGCTTATGTGGCCGAATATCTCAGTGAAATTACGTTCATGGAAAATGTTTTATTCTTACATCAGTGTGAGTGCCACTGGGATTTATTCTGCCTTCTGCCACAACCAAAATAAAATTTAGAGTGTTCTTCAATAGAATTTATTTTATTAAGTACCCCACCTGTACGTAATGGGCATAGAATAAGGCATCGGTCGGCTTAAGAGAAGAAATATTTACTTAGGATCTACTATATGTAAGGTGACTGAGGGCTTCAGGTGGCTCAGCGGTAAATAATCTGCCGACCAAGCAGGAAATGTGGATTCGACCCCTGCATCAGGAAGATCCCTAGAGGAGGAAACGGCAACCCACTCCAGTATTCTTGCCTGGGAAATCTCATGGACAGACGAGCCTGGCTGGCTACAGTTCTTGGGGCCACGAAAGAGTCAGACAGGACCTAACGATTAAACAACTTATGTAAGATTCTGTATTAAGTGTTACTAAAACAAAATATAGATAAGACTCATCCTTAATCCTTCAGATCTTAATAGTAACAAGGACAAAACAGGCATACAAATAAATTACATATATGCTAGAAGTTTCATCTCCACACTAAAACTTGAATCAACATAATTTCCATCCAGTGGTTCTGAATCCCACCTTTGGAACTACAGAGAAGAGACCTAATTAAGTGTATGCGTTGTCAATTCAAAATCTAAAAGTAGAAAGTCATTATTTCCACACATTTTCTCTTTTCTGTACTCCTAGTATCCCCGGGAGAAGGGACTGGCAACCCACTCCAGTATTCTTGCCTGGAGAATCCCATGGACAGAGGAGACAGGCGGGCTACTGTCCAGGGGGTCACAAAGAGTCAGACACAACTGGGCAAGCAACACTTTCACTTTTTACCCCCAAAGTCATAAGACACTGTCATCCAGCAATCCTCTCATTTTTTTTTTCCAGTTAAATTTCCATTTATCCTCAGTGACTAGATCTATTTTGCTGATGGCTCTTATCTACAGGGAGCGCCTCTCTTCCTCCTTTATAGAGAGAATCGGAAGCTCAGGCATGAACTGTGTCCACTTCCCACTTCCACCCATCAGAAACCAGCAACCCCCCTGTTTCATTTCCAGTTGATAAAGCGGCTCTCTTTCCAGTCAATATTAGCGCCCCCAGGTGGGCATTTCTTTATCTTCTGTGGCATTTGTTTCCTATTTTCTTAAATGACTTTTCTTAATGATTATTTCATTAGAAATAATCTCCTTTGAAAAGACCCTGATGCTGGGAAAGATTGAAGGCAGGAGGAGAAGGGGATGACAGAGGTTGAGATGGTTGGATGGCATCACTGACTCAATGGACATGAGATTGAGCAAGCTCCGAGAGACGGTGAAGGACAGGGAGGCCTGACATACCGCAGTCCATGAGGTCACAAAGAGTTGGACACGACTGAGTGACTGAACTGAACTGAACTGAATAATTATTTCACATTACTATTTAAGTCTGCCCCATGCCAGAAGAATTCCCTTGTGGCTCTGAAAGTAAAGAGTCTGCCTGCAATGCAGAAGAACCAGTTTCGATCCCTGGGTTGGTAAGATCCTCTGGAGAAGGAAATGGCAACCCACTCCAGGATTCTTGCCTGGGAAATCCTTCATGGACAGAGGAGCCAGGCGGGCTACAGTGCATGGGGTCGCAAAGAGTTGGACACGACTGAAGCAACTTCACTTCTTCACTTCATGATAGAAGAAATATGGGGGGAAAAAATCCTTTAGCATTGACATGTATACACTCCCATGTGTGTAACAGACAGCTAGTGTGAAACTGCTGTATAGCACAGGGACCTCAGCTTGTAGCTCTGTGATGACTGATGGGTGAGGTGATGGTGGGGAGGTCCAACAGGAAAGAGATATATGTGTATACAGCTGACTCACACTGTTGTATAGAAGATGTGAACATAACATCGTAAAGCAATTATACTCCGATTAAAAAAAAAAAATTCTTGGCCATGCTTCTCACCATCAATCCCACTGCATTTCTTTCTTTCCTTTCTTAGCCATGATTTTTGACAGAATTGATGACCCTCACTGTAAGAATGCCTTCAATTCTGAGCCACTGTCCAGACCTTTGCCTCATGTCTTCTACTTACACTTGAACCATTTGAAAAAAACAAACATCAGAAGTGAAACTGTCCGTGTCCTTGGCTTCTATAAAGTTTTTATCTAACTGAAAATATTTGATGCTTTTGACTACTCTTCGCATAATGAAAGTTCCAAAACCTTTGATTTTCATTATAGGTCTCTTTCCTGAAATTTTCTACCTCACTGGTTTCCTTTATTTTCTTCACAATGAGTTTTAGAATTCTTTGGCTGCATTTCACTTTCCCCCTGCTCTCCTTATGTAAACATATTTGGATCTAGGCAGTTTTATCCACTCTCTTATCTTTATTACATCAAAATCTCCAGCCATGATCTCTGTGCTATGACCTCAAAGATTCAGGTGCATGTATAAATCTTCTCACCAAGCATCTCCACTTGGATTATCCAGTGGACATCTAAAACGCATTATGTCAAAACCTGAATTCATCATATTTTGCTCAGAATATAAATTCATCATATTACTCCTCTTCTAGGTTGTTCCCAAATTCATTTACGGCCTGTTCACCAGTTACCAAAGCCAGAAAACTGAGAATTTTCCTATCATATCATTCGTTCATCCACATCCAGTTAATCACAGGTTTCCATGCTTTCATGCAATCAGTCTCAAAGCTGTCCCTTTCTCTTGTTATCACTGCCACTCCTTGAAGGTAGGGCTTCAGCATTCCCGACCTGCGTGTTCTAAACTTCAAATTGGCTTCCTCAACTCCAAGCATTCTCTACTTTGAGGATCCTGTCCTTAATGTATAAGCCAGGCTTTTGATCCTTGTCTCTTAAAAAAGCCTTGGGTCACTTCTACACCCGTAACATTGAACTTGGGCAACATGCAAGTGCCTCTGTCATCTTCCTCAATGTCATTTCTGGCCACTGCTCACAAAGTAATTTATACTAAAGTGTGACAGACTACTCATTCTCCTTACAAACTCAGAGATGCTTCTTGTCTTGGTACCTTTTTCCACACTATTCCCTCAGCCTGAAAAAACATCTCCAGTATATTGTTACTTATGTATTTTCCACAACCTACTATCTCTTACAAAGCTGATCACTTCCTAGGTCAAATATGGAAGTCTATAATTTAACTAAAATGTTTTCAGTACTGTAAATGTGTGTGTGTGTTAAGTTGCTCAGTCGTGTCTCACTCCCCATGACCCCATGCACTGAAGCTCACCTGGAATCCCCTGTGCATGGGATTCTCCAGACAAGAATACTGGAGTGGGTTGTCATTTCCTTTTCCAAAGTATTGTAAATGTATTACATTATCCTTTGCATGATCCAAATTAAGAAGCAGCAGTAACAAAATAAATGTATATGTATGCATTATTTGCACATATATGAAAATATATTTAATATGTTAGTAATCAGAAACAAACTAGGTTATAAATATATATAATATAGTTATAAATATTACATAAAATATCATAGGCTTACATATGATATAGCATATCAAGCATCTACAAATGTCAATAGTGTTGGACATTTGTGTATATTTGGTACTACTCTACTGAATCTATAAAAAATTAAATTTTTCTTTAAATATTTTTAAGGAGAATTTCATCACAAGATCATTAAAACTGGAATCTTTGATATCATGTCAATATAAGGGAATATGCATATTCTAATGGCTTTGTGAACTGTTTTTAAAATAATATTTAAATGTGCAGAATAAATCTACTCTAACTTTGGGATTATGTGTAGCCTTCAGTTTTATTTATAAATTATATCCCAGATTTCTCCATAGAGATGATATAAACTGTTTTTACCCTACATATAAAGAATGATTATTTTAGAATTCCATTTAGTGAAATAACATATTAGCCAACTTATATTTCCAAAAATATATGATCTTTACTGTAAAAATATTTGGGTTTTCTCTCTCCTTTAGGTCTCGGTGCTAATGAAGTGTAAGTGATGCCACCGAAGCAGCTGTGAAACACGCTCTGTGGGTCCTGAACACTGAACACTAGCCCCAGCACAGGGAAGGCTTTGAGGTCATCTTGACAACGTTCTTTTCTTTCCATTTTCAAGGCTAAACGTAATGAAACGGAAGTTTGGGATTCCAAACAGGTTTTCTTAGGGCTTTTGAAACAACTTCAAGTCATGTTTAGTGGATACATATTCTAATCTTCTCATAAGCCTCTCTCAAGATGGTGTATGACAATGATTAGTGTGAAATTCAATGTAGAATCTCCTCTAGAAGAAGTTTAAAGTAAAACATATTCACAAAAGAATATCACTGGCAATTCCTAATGCCTGCTGCTCTATACTTGCAGGTGATATGAAATTCTTCTTTATGTTGAAGGACTTAAAAAGTTCTTACATCCATTGCCAAAATATGTTGTCATCAATTAACTGAGCTCATGAACAGGATGTGGAGAACTGACTCATTGGAAAAGACCCTGATGCTGGGAAAGATTGAGGGCAGGAGGAGAAGGGGACGACAGAGGATGAGATGGCTGGATGGCATCACTGACTCGATGGACATGGGTTTGGGTGGACTCCAGGATTTGGTAATGGACAGGGAGGCCTGGCATGCTGCAGTCCATGGGGTCACAGAGATTTGGACATGACTGAGCAACTGAACTGAACTGAGCTGAAGGAAATATTGCTTATAATTGCACAAAACAGAAAGCATAAGTAGAAACAAACATGTTCTTGGTTGCACTTTTTTAAAAAAATTTGGGTATTTACTGTGGCATGTATTGAAGGTTACTTAATACGATTACTAATATTGTATAAGGAAACAGAGTGACCTCTTAGACATTGTGTATAATGCCTTAAAGGTCACATGAGTATGTCCTGAATTATATAATATTTCCTGTAATAACAGCTGTTAATCTCTTCAAAAAACTGGTCCTTAGGGTAAAGTGTTGAAAGCTGTCAACAGAGAGTAAGACTCCACCACCTGCTTCAGTTTATTTTCTGTATGTTCAACTAAGCTTTTCTCTTAAAAATATGCTTTAATGTGACTGCAAGTGGTTGCCTCAGAACTCATCAAATTATAAGTAGGTGATATGGATTTGTTAAATGCATTCTCATTTTTAAATATATATATATTTATAAGGCAATACTTAATCACAGAAGTAAAATGATAGGAATAAAATAAGATGGCATAAACCACTTGATTAAAACCATACACAATTGTAAATGTTTATGTATGTCGAGGGTTGAGTTTAGTGGAAATAACTTTGGTTGTTTTATCATAAATTCTCATTAATAAATGTGCTAAAATGGCCAATTCATTCTTAATACAATTTAATAGCATTTAATTTGCACCTTAGTAAAACTGAGGTGCAAATTCTGGCCTAATTCGTTGATTAACTGAAACTAATAATCCTTGCCAACATCATACTGATATTGTAAGGGTAATTCATTTTAGGGTTATGAAAGATGATGCTAGTATTATTTAAGCTTGCCTGTGTGACCACTACAGACTCCCTTTAAACAGAAATCTTGGTTATCTTCAATGACTGATTTCAACAAGCAAATCAATCAAATATATATCAAAAGCTTGTTAAATCTGAAACTCAACATGAAGTATTTTGAGCAATATTAAGATGAATAGTGGGTATTACTAGTATTTAAGGGGTGTTTAATTTAGTTGAATCACTTTGGCTGCAATGAGCAATTCACAAGTCACTTACTTCTCAAGATTTCATTCCAAAATAATCAGGATTCTTTACTGAGAGAAACAGCAACCAAGATTTATTCACCTGGAATGAAGCTACTTGAGCCATGAACTGTTAGGAACACTTTATTATAATTTTTACAAATTGCTGGAGTCTGAGTGTGGACCACAGCGGAACAGTGAGAAATATAGGGCTGCAGTCTCTGGGGGACTTTGGACTGTCTACCTAAAGAGTTCCACCAGCTTCTCCTAATAAATATCCAAGGAAAGTCCCCTCCTGACTCTGCCCAGGGAAGGGAAGAGTCAACACAGCAAATCCAGAGACTTCACATCACAGAGGCCTTCCGAGCACAATACTGAAGCACTATCTCAGCTCTAGGAAGGGAATTCTCCCCACCCTGACCCCCTCTAGTCACCCTCAATTATGCAAGAGGGAAAATGTGAAGAAATAAAAACATACTCAAATGGCAATAAGACATCACAGAAATAAATTGTGACTGCTACAGCCAGGAAAGCGTTTCTCAGGTGGCTCAGTGGTAAAGAACCCACCTGCAATGCAGGAGATGCAGGTTTGATCCCTGGGTTGGGGAGATCCCCTGGAGAAGGAAATGGCAACCCACTCCAGTGTTCTTCCCTGGGAAATGCCATGGACAGAGGAGCCTGGTGGGCCGTAGTCCATGGGGTGATAAGAGAGTGGAACACGACTTAGTGACTAAACAACAACCATGTATCAAATACACACATTGGTTTTGCCTATTACTGCCAACTTCTGTATTTCTGTGTAGCCAAGGGTAATATAACTGATAAAATCTGCACTAAGTATCGTGTAAAGGTTTTTCATTTCAAATGTTGTATCTTGTTAGCCCATACTCTTTCAAACTTGAGTCTTAAATAAATATTTTTTAAAAATCCCTGTGTGCAAAAGAAGTGTGATTTTCTGTCCATCACCAATATCATTCTATGCTTTCACTTACTAAGAAAATTTAAACAACAAATACACAATTGTAGACTGAAGAAGATTAAACTGACTTTCAAACTGTATTTTGTGTATTTTTCTTTCTCATGCTGAATGCTGGGCTGGATTAAGCACAAACTGGAACCAAGATTGCTGGGAGAAATATCAATAAACTCAGATATGCAGATGACACCACCCTTATGCCAGAAAGCCCCTTGATGAAAGTGAAAAAGGAGAGTGAAAAAGTTGGCTTAGAACTCAACATTCAGAAAACTAAGATGATGGCCTCTGGTCCCATCACTTCATGGCAAATAGATGGGGAAACAATGGAAACAGTGAGAGACTTTATTTTCTTGGGCTTCAAAATCACTGCAGATGGTGACTGCAGCCATGAAATTAAAAGATACTTGCTCCTGAAAGGAAAGCTATGACCAACCTAGAAAGCATATTTAAAAGCATAGACATTACTTTGCCAACATAGGTCCGTCTAGTCAAAGCTTTTGTTTTTTCAGTAGTCATGTATGGATGTGAGAGTTGGACTCTAAAGAAAGCTAAGAGCAGAAGAATCACTGCTTTTGAATTGTGTTCAAGAAGACTCTTGGATCCAAGCAGTCCATTCTAAAGGAAATCCGTCCTGAATATTCATTGGAAGGATTGATTCTGAAGCTGAAACTCCAATCCTACGGCCACCTGATGTGAAGAACTGACTCATTTCAAAAGATCCTGATGCTGGGAAAGATTGAAGGTAGGAGGAGAAGGGGATGACAGAGGATGAGATGGTTGGATGGCATCACCGACTGGGTGGGCATGAGTGTGAGCAAGCTCCAGGAGTTGCTGATGGGCAGGGAAACCTGGAATGCTGCAGTCCGTGGGGTCACAAAGAGTCGGACATGACTGAGAGACTGAACTGAACTGATGCAATACTAGGCGCAAACCATGCAATGAAATTCAGTTTTGTGGGTTTTTTCCCTTTTTTTTTGCAATTTCATGTATAGATCTGCCTTTCTTATCATACAATATTTCCTTGCATATGTATATTCAGTACCAGTTTTGCATTAGGCTTGGCAACATGAAAACTATGGAGAAGGAAATGGCAACCCACTCCAGTATTCTTGCCTGGAAAATCCCATGGACGTGGGGGCCTGGCAGGCTAGTTCATGGCGTCTCAGAGAACTGGACACAACTGAGCACACAGGAAAATCTGAAGTGA
Source organism: Budorcas taxicolor (assembly GCF_023091745.1). NCBI lineage: Eukaryota > Metazoa > Chordata > Mammalia > Artiodactyla > Bovidae > Budorcas > Budorcas taxicolor. The sequence continues at coordinate 79,957,000 of NC_068921.1, read as the reverse complement.
GGGAAAATATAAAAATTTCTCTGTCACTGAAATTTCACTGAGTACAAATTCCACGGCCTTTTGTTGTAAACGTGGATTTGTGCAGAATAATTCTAGCTCTCTTTCTGATGTTTAGGGGTACCTCCAACTATCGGATAATACGAATGAATAAAGCAAAGAAAATGGATTACTTATAAGTAACTTACAAACACATTCTTCTGTTTAACTATTATACTAGATAGCCTAACAATGAATTATGCTGTGATTTAGCCTGTACTTAGAAATCTTAAAATCTAAAATATCTCTTCCAAATACACATGTTCTTGGTTTTAAAATCCATGCATCTCCTGAATCTGGGATATTAATGCCCTACACCTTTAATCTTTGTTTAAATTTAATGTATAGTTAATAAGTTCCCACATGTATACTGTCATTCTAAATTATTTTTACTTTATAAGCACTCCTTGTTCAAAGTGATTCCAAAACCCACAGTCATTTCTTATTCTGCCCACCACTCTATTACTATATTGAATCCTCTAAGAATTGTTGATAGGAATAAATATGATTTTGTATACAAATTGCCTGAAAATCTTTTAAATGTCACAACATTTTGTATGTTTCCCCTTAAATGATATTTTAATTATGTGAGTGCTACCTGACAGGCACAGAAATATACCAACCTGCAACAACCAGGGGTGAACTGGCAGACAGATATACCTATGTCCAAGAAAAGGTTTGACGTCAAATTTACAATTTGGTGTTTATTTAATAAACATAAAATAAACATTGTGTGTGTGATGGGCAGCATCCTTAACAAAAAGTCATCATCCATTTGCCCATGTCTTACATGTAATAAAGTTAACCCCAAAGCATTCCTGTACTGAATTGACTTCCAAAAAGTAAAGTGACTTTCATTAGTTTAAGAGCTCTTAATGTTATTTGCTTTTATTTCAATGTATTAAGTTGTATCATTGATACCTGTTTCCGGTTAACTTCTAAGGACTTTTGAACCAAGCCTGGGTCATTCCTCTCCATTATCAACTCGTGTAATCTGTTTAGGTTAAAATCTTGCTATAGTCACACTAGGCATTTTTGTGGTTGGTCAGTCGCTAGGTTGTGTCTGACTCTTTGTGACCCCGTAGACTGCAACACCCCAGAGTTTGCTCAAACTCTAGTCCATTGAGTTGGTGATGCCATCCAACCATCTCATCCTCTGTTGCCCCCTCATTGCCCTCAATATTTCCCCCATGAACAGGGCTCTTTAGTATTTCCTAGATAGATCACTTTAAAAAAAAATTACTTTATTTTACTTTACAGTACTGTATTGGTTTTGCCATACATCAACATGAATCTGCCACGGGTGTACACGTGTTCCCCATCCTGAACCCCCCTCCCACCTCCCTCCCCATACCATCTCTCTGGGTCCTCCCAGTGCACCAGCCCCGAGCATCCTGTATCCTGCATCGAACCTAGACTGGCGATTTGTTTCTTACATGATATTATACATGTTTCAATGCCATTCTCCCAAATCATCCCACCTTCTCCATCTTCCACAGAGTCCAAAGACTGTTCGATACATCTGTGTCTCTTTTGCTATCTCGCATACAAGGTTATCATTACCTTCTTTCTAAATTCCATATATATGTGTTAGTATACTGTATTGGTGTTTTTCTTTCTGGCTTACTTCACTCTGTATAATTGGCTCCAGTTTCATCCACCTCATTAGAACTGATTCAAATATATTCTTTTTAATGGCTGAGTAATACTCCATTTTGTATATGCACCACAGCTTTCTTATCCATTCATCTGCTGATCTCAAAAATATACAAGCAACTCTTGCATCTCAATTCCAGAAAAATAAACGACCCAATCAAAAAATGGGCCAAAGAATGAAATAGACATTTCTCCAAAGAAGACATACAGATGGCTAACAAACACATGAAAAGATGCTCAACATCACTCATTATCAGATAAATGCAAATCAAAACCACAATGAGGTACCATTTCACGCCAGTCAGAATGGCTGTGACCCAAAAGTCTACAAGCAATAAATGTTGGAGAGGGTGTGGAGAAAAGGGAACCCTCTTACTCTGTTGATGGGAATGCAAACTAGTATAGCCACTATGGAGAACAGTGTGGAGATTCCTTAAAAAACTGGAAATAGAAGTGCCTTATGGCCCAGCAATCCCACTGCTGGGCATACACACTGAGAAAACCAGAATTGATAGATCGCTTTTTATCTCCATTGTTATACTAACGGCTATGGATAGTTCATACTGTGAGTTAAGCATTCTCTTAACACATGGTTGTCAGCTCCATGAATTCTTTCCCAGTTCATGTATGTATAATGTATGCTTCTAGATGCTTCCATCTTTCTCCACTCTGGTTCCAAGTCTGCTCTCCATGGAGGAGGAAAAAGAGCATTGATGAGATTTAGGAACTGAATTTCTCCTGTTAGCACATTCATCATGTGATTCTGAACACATACTTTGATATCTCCCGAATCCAGTTGTCTCATCTATAAGGTAAATATGTTGAAAACGATCACCTGGGAGACTCTGACCCATGCCCCAAATTCCATTATGCCAAGCAGTTGTGGGCTGCTCAGAAGCAGGTCTCCTTGCTCTGACTTTTGGTTTGTGTATTTTTGTCATTCCTGCTGTGCTTGGCGCATATACTAAACCGTCTTAATTAAATAAACGCTCGTGGAATAATCTTATTGCACCAAGAATCTTCCTGGGAATGACTCCATCTAGCAAAATGAGCGCTGAGTGCATTTGTGTGCTGAAATCCCCGGGTTGCAGAAACACGGTGGTCCCTTTGAGTCAAAAGCATTTAAAAAATCAGAAACCCAAGTCACTCAAGCAACTCGAAACTGTAGTATTGAAAAGTGAGTTCAGATCTCTGTTTCTACCATGAGTAGATGCTGATGCAGAAACTAACTTTATGCTATTTCCAAAAACAAAGGCAAAAACAAAAACCTTGAGCATCTTCAAAAAGAGACGAAAACCCGAGCATCAAACATGAACAAAAAGGCCTATCCTTCATCACAACCTAGACTCACCAGCAAGGAAAACAACAAATAAATCCAAAAGAAGGACGAAAAAGATGTAATTCATTTAAAAAATAAATTTCACTCTAAATCTAGGTTTTTTTCCTTTTTAAGACATTCCAAAGGGTGCAGTGGCAAAAGTCAACATGATTCCAGTAAACATTACATAATGTCCAAACAGAAACACCAAGGAAAGCTCACAAGATCAAATACAGTTTGTAATTTTCATGCCTTCCACTCTATCATCCACCAGTTTATTTAATTTTTTTCCCCATCTCGTATCCAAGAGAGCCCTGGGGCTTCGGCCAAATGCTGCCTGGATAAGAAGTTCTTTGTGGCTTGAGTGAGTTGCATCATTTTTGAGCTATCTTCCATTCAGCATGCCTCACGCTCTCGGGACAGCTGAAGATAGATGGGGGTGTCAGGCTGCAGTAAGTTCGACATTAATCCACGCTCCCACTGCAGTGACAGTTAACTTTCCTTGATGGGCGATGGGAAGGAACCATGATGCAAGCGTGTAGGCTGCCCGGCTTTTTCCATTTTTCACATGGCTTGCTAGCTCCTCTTGAAATGATGAGAGGGTGCTTACTAAAAATCCATCCAGCGGGAAACAGGCTCTATTTCACCGGCGGTTACTGTTCTTTCTTTCAGTGACATTTCCTGAGGCTTCAGGTACATTTTAATTTTACTAAATATTCAGATAGACGATTTTTCATCTACCTAGATGGAGGTATGTTTTATCCTCCATGAATCCAATGTGTTTCCATCCATAAGTCACATGAAAACCTTAAAGGCAAACGGTCTTATTTTATTTTACTGCTTATCGTGTAATCGACTGCTCTGCTCTCTCTTTATGTGTATTTATGTGAATACTGATGCAAAGTTTAATGCCATGGTTTTAGCTGAATCACGTACAACATCACTTTACAATAGTGATATCACCTTAGTTTAATTTTCCCCTTTGTTCAATCAAACTCTATTTATCTATTGTGTCTATATTTAAATAACTGAATGCTTTTAACATTAAATACCAAAGATTATTGCCTAAGGCAGAGAACAATTTATAAAATTTCAAACATAACACTAACTCCTATACAAAGTCTAGCTGTGAATATTTAATATACTAATCATAATAATAATTAAAGACTGAGCATATCCATGTTATAAAATCTGAAAATAAATCGAAAGAAAAAAGCAAAGTTGTTTAGACCAACAGTGAGTTTTCAAGCTAGGCCTCTAAACTGAGAATACTTGACTGATTCTTTTAAACATTTTTTAAACCCTTTAAGGCATTAGATTGTGGCTTCCCAGGTGGCTCAGTGGTAAAGAATCCACCTGACAGTGCAGGAGACACAGGAGAGGTGGGTTCAATCCCCGGTTTGGGAAAATCCCCTGGAGGACGATATGGCAATCCACTCCAGTATTTTTCCTGGGAAAATCCCATGGACAGAGGAGCCTGGCCGGCTACAGTCCATAGAGTTGCAAAAGGGTTGGTCATGACCAAGAGACAGCACACACACAGGCATTAGCTCTTGCTATTTATGACATAGAAATACAGCCCTTTTGAAGCTATATTTGAGCTTCCCTGATGGTTCAATGGTAAAGAATCTGCCTGCAATGCAGGGGAGGCAGGTTCAAGATGCCAGTTCAACTCCTGGTTTGTGAAGATTCCCTGGAGAAGGAAATGGTAACCCACTCCAGTACACTTACCTAGGAAGTCTCGTGGGCAGAGGAGCCTGGCAGGCTATAGTCCATGGGGTTGCTAGAGTTGGTCACAACTTAGCCACTAAACCACCACCAGCACCAATACAGCCCTAAGCACAGACTGGTTTAAACCAAGGAACCAATCACTCTGGCCAGAAGAGTAGAATCATGTAATTGACCTATCATGGGGTATTTAATGCCTGTTAGTGCTGGAAAGTCAGGTCCGATGCCCTAAATAAACAAATCAGGCCTGGTTACCGTAAGAAGGAGGAGGAGTTGATATCAGTAATGGGTTGAATGATTGCCCCTCAAAAGCTATGTCCAGTCTCAGAATCTGAGAATGTGATCTTATTTGGAAGAAGGATCTTGGCAGATATGATTATGTTAAGAATTACAAAATGAGATCACCCTGGGTGGATGATCTGGGTGGATCCCAGGTCCAAAGTGAAGGAAGAGAGGGAGACACAGAAACAGGACAGGGCATGAGAAAACTTGAGACAGAAACGAGTTGTGCAGCAGCAAGCCAAGGAATGCCCGGAGCCCCAGGAGTCAGAAAGGCCCACGAAGGGTCTCCCCTAGAGCCTTCGGAGGGGGCACAGCTGATGGCACCCTCATTCTGGACCTCTGACCCCCCCAAAACACTGAGGCAATATGTTTCTGTTGTTATAAATCACCAAGTCCGTGGTCATTTGTGACTGAAGCACTGAATCAAATACAACATCCAGACAAAGACTGAGCGGATAGGAACTTCGAGATTATATTACCTAACTCTTCCTTGAAACTCTTTTGGGATTCTGAATAAAATTGCATTTACTTGAAAATAAATTTTGGAAGTAGTTAGGGAGTTTGTGGTGGTCATACACATACTTCTATATTTAAAATGGATAACCAACAAGGACCTACTGTATAGCACAGGGCCCTCTGCTCATTATTTTATGGCAGCCTGGATGGGAGGGGAATTTGGCGGAGAGTGGATACATGTATATGTATGCCTGAGTCCCTTCACCGTTCACCGGAAACTGTCACAACACTGTTAACTGGCTATATCCCAGTGCAAAATTAAAATTCAAAAGAAAAAACCTCTCAAAAAATAAATAAATTTGTGGAGGATTGACAATTTCAAGTGTTAATTTAGAAAAGTGGAATTTCTCTTCATTCATGTAATTTTTTATTTTGTGTTCCTAAATAAATTTTATAATTTCCATTATGAGCATCCTGCCTTTTTATTGGTAAATATTATCAAATATCTTTTTTCTATTTCCACTTACAATCTGTCTCAGAAGTTATAATTGCATTATTTGGCAAAATTATTCTGTCTTCAGATCCCACATTAGTTTTAATATTTATCACATCTAAGTCTCTTTATATATCATACCTTTCCAAACAATAATATAAATAGGAGTGAAACAAGAAAATAATCAACATTATATTACCAGCACTCAGAAGTCACAATCACTTAAAATTATTTACTGTCAAAATCTACCATGTGTCTGGTTCTCTTTCACTCCTGAACATGGAGGATAAAACATCCTGTGCTTTTTACCTTATCTAGGTCTCAGTTTTCTTATCAATTCAATTTTCTACTTCCCTGACTTGATTGTCCTACATTAGGTTAGGATTAAAAAAAAAATTAAGACTTAAATTCTGCTAAATATAAGGCTATATGGTCCTCTAGATTTGTGGTTTGCTAGTCATAGGCAGAAATGTTCTGTATCTCTCAATTCAGTTCAGTTCAGTCATCAGTCGTGTCTGACTCTTTGCACTCCAAGGACTGCAGTATGTCAGGCTTCCCTGTCCATCAGTAACTCCCAGAGCTTACTAGACTCATGTCTATTGAGTCGGTGATGCCATCCAACCATCTCATCCTCTGTCATCCCCTTCTCCTCCTGCCTTCAATCTTTCCCAGCATCGGGGTCTTTTCCAGTGAGTCAGTTCTTCACATCAGGTGGCCAAAGTATTGGAGTTTCAGCTTCAACATCAGTCCTCCCAATGAAAACTCACGACTGATCTCATTTAGGATGGACTAGTTGGATCTCCTTGCAGTCCAATGGACTCTCAAGAGTCTTCTCCAACACCACAGTTCAAAAGCGTCAATTCTTCAGCACTCAGCTTTCTTTATAGTCCAACTGTCACATCCATACATGACTACTGGAAAAACCACAGCTTTGGCTAGATGGACCTTTGTCAGCAACATAATGTCTCTGCTTTTGAATATGCTGTCTAGGTTGTTCATAATTTTTCTTCCAAGGAACAAGAGTCTTTTAATTTTATGACTGCAGTCACCATCTGCAGTGATTTTGGAGCCCCAAACTATAAAGTCTTATTGGGAGCCGTGTTAGGCATTACTGACAAAATGGAGGCATGGCCCCAGGCCCCCTCTCCTCATTCCACAGGCACGGATCTGGGGATGAAGGCATTAGGCCTTGCAATTCTGACTTGTCTTTTCCTCTCCTTGGCTGAATTGACTGAAAAGGAATATTAAGGTGCTTATTGTTTTTGAGAGGTGCATGAGAAGGCACAAAGTCTCCTGCAGCTGTGCTACATTTGTTTAAGGACTTATACAAAAGAGTGTTGCAGGCTGAACACATAGGCTGCAGCTTGAGGCCATGGGAGGGATTGCTATCTGAAGCTTATTTGTGGGGAAAATGTTTATGGCAAAAGAGTTTACTGAATTTAGGGCTTAGAAATAATCAAAATAGTTAGAAGATAAAGATTTAAGGAATGTTGTAAAGTTAGCATATTTTACTATAGCTTATAGAAGTTAGGAATTTTTAGAGGCATTATAGCTAGAAGCCTTTTTAAGAGATAGTGAGCTCAGGAGGTTAGGGGCAAACAGGATTTAGGAAGATAAGTGGAAAACTGAGGAATGGAGCATGAGTTACAACGTAATCACAAGTTAACTATCAGTACAGTCGCTCAGCCATGTCCGACTCTTTGCGACCCCATGAATCGCACCACGCCAGGCTTCTCTGTCCATCACCAACTCCCAGAGTTCACTCAGACTCACGTCCATCAAGTCAGTGATGCCATCCAGCCATCTCATCCTCCGTCGTCCCCTTCTCCTCCTGCCCCCAATCCCTCCCAGCATCAGCATCTTTTCCAATGAGTCAACTCTTCGCATGAGGTGGCCAAAGTACTGGAGTTTCAGCTTCAGCATCATTCCTTCCAAAGAAATCCCAGGGTTGATCTCCTTCAGAATGGACTGGTTGGATCTCCTTGCAGTCCAAGGGACTCTCAGGCGTCTTCTCCAACACCACAGTTCAAATGCATCAATTCTTCGGTGCTCAGCCTTCTTCACAGTCCAACTCTCACATCCATAAATGACCACAGGAAAAACCATAGCCTTGACTAGATGGAACTTAGCCGTCAAAGTAATGTCTCTGCTTTTGAATATACTGTCTAGGTTGCTCATAACTTTTCTTCCAAGGAGTAAGCATCTTTTAATTTCATGGCTGCAGTCACCATCTGCAGTGATTCTGGAGCCCCCCAAAATAAAGTCTGACACTGTTTCCACTGTTTCCCCATCTATTTCCCATGAAGTGATGGGACTGGATGCCATGATCTTCGTTTTCTGAATGTTGAGCTTTAAGCCAACTTTTTCACTCTCCACTTTCACTTTCATCAAGAGGCTTTTTAGTTCCTCTTCACTTTCTGCCATAAGGGTGGTGTCATCTGCATATCTGAGGTTATTGATATTTCTCTAGGCAATCTTGATTCCAGCTTCTGCTTCTTCCAGTCCAGCGTTTCTCATGATGTATTCTGCATATAAGTTAAATAAGCAGGGTGACAATATACAGCCTTGACGGACTTTTTCCTATTTGGAACCAGTCTGTTGTTCCATGTCCAGTTCTAACTGTTGCTTCCTGACCTGCATACAGATTTCTCAAGAGGCAGGTCAGGTGGTCTGGTATTCCCATCTCTTTCAGAATTTTCCACAGTTTTTTGTGATCCACACAGTCAAAGGCTTTGGCATAGTCAACAAAGCAGAAATAGATGTTTTTTTGGAACTCTCTTGCTTTTTCCATGATCCAGTGGATGTTGGCAATTTGATCTCTGGTTCCTCTGCCTTTTCTAAAACCAGCTTGAACATCTGGAAGTTCACGGTTCACGTATTGCTGAAGCCTGGCTTGGAGAATTTTGAGCATTACTTTACTAGTATGTGAGATGAGTGCAATTGTGCAGTAGTTTGAGCATTCTTTGGCATTGCCTTTCTCTGGGATTGGAATGAACACTGACCTTTTCCAGTCCTGTGGCCACTGCTGAGTTTTCCAAATTTGCTGGCATATTGAATGCAGTACTTTCACAGCATCATCTTTCAGGATTTGAAGTAGCTCAACTGGAATTCCATCACCTCCACTAGCTTTGTTCGTAGTGATGCTTTCTAAGGCCCACTTGACTTCACATTCCAGGATGTCTGGCTTTAGATGAGTGATCACACCATCGTGATTATCTGGGTCGTGAAGATCTTTTTTGTACAGTTCTTCTGTGTATACTTGCCACCTCTTCTTAATATCTTCTGCTTCTGTCAGGTCCATACCATTTCTGTCCTTTATGGAGCCTATCTTTGCATGAAATGTTCCCTTGATATCTCTAATTTTCTTGAAGAGATCTCTAGTCTTTCCCATTCTGTTGTTTTCCTCTATTTCTTTGCATTGATCGCTGAAGAAGGCTTTCTTATCTCTTCTTGCTATTCTTTGGAACTCTGCATTCAGATGCTTATATCTTTCCTTTTCTTCTTTCCTTTTCACCTCTCTTCTTTTCACAGCTATTTGTAAGGCTTCCCCAGACAGCCATTTTGCTTTTTTGCATTTCTTTTCCATGGGGATGGTCTTGATCCCTCTCTCCTGTACAATGTCACAAACCTCATTCCATAGCTCATCAGGCACTCTATCTATCAGATCTAGTCCCTTAAATCTATTTCTCACTTCCACTGTATACTCATAAGGGATTTGATTGAGGTCATACCTGAATGGTCTAGCAGTTTTTCCTACTTTCTTCAATTTGAATCTGAATTTGGTAACAAGGAGTTCATGATCTGAGCCACAGTCAGCTCCTGATCATGTTTTTGCTGACTGTATAGAGCTTCTCCATCTTTGGCTGCAGAGAATATAATCAATCTGATTTCGGTGTTGACCATCTGGTGATGTCCATGTGTAGAGTCTTCTCTTGTGTTGTTGGAAGAGGGTGTTTGCTATGACCAGTGCATTTTCTTGGCAAAACTCTATTAGTCTTTGCCCTGCTTCATTCCGCATTCCAAGGCCGAATTTGCCTGCTACTCCAGGTGTTTCTTGACTTCCTACTTTTGCATTCCAGTCCCCTATAATGAAAAGGACATCTTTTTTGAGTGTTAGTTCTAAAAGGTCTTGTAGGTCTTCATAAAACTGTTCAACTTCAGCTTCTTCAGCATTACTGGTTGTGGCATAGATTTGGATTACTGTGATATTGAATGGTTTGCCTTGGAGACGAACAGAGATCATTCTGTCATTTCTGAGATTGCATCCAAGTACTGCATTTTGGACTTTTTTGTTGACCATGATGGCTACTCCATTTCTTCCGAGGGATTCCTGCCTGCAGTAGTAGATATAATGGTCATCTGAGTTAAATTCACCTATTCCAGTCCATTTTAGTTAGCTGATTCCTAGAATGTCGACGTTCACTCTTGCCATCTCCTATTTGACCACTTCCAATTTGCCTTGATTCATGGACCTGACATTCCAGGTTCCTATGCAATATTGCTCTTTACAGCATCGGACCTTGGCTCTATCACCAGTCACATCCACAACTGGGTATTGTTTTTGCTTTGGCTCCATCCCTTCATTCTTTCTGGAGTTATTTCTCCACTGACCTCCAGTAGCATATTGGGCACCTACTGACCTGGGGAGTTCCTCTTTCAGTATCCTACCATTTTGCCTTTTCCTACTGTTCATGAGAACCCCATGAACAGTATGAAAAGTTAAGTATAGGACACATTAGAGGAGGTAGATAACAGATGATAAGGCTGATTCCGAGAGAATCACTTAAGCAGGAACTGTGTTTGAAGAGCAATAGTGATTTATGGAGATAATAAATCTGGGAGAGGGGGAACTGAAAATGTCAAACATCTGGCTATCTCTTGGACTGCAAGGAGATCCAACCAGTGCATTCTGAAGGAGATCAGCCTTGGGATTTCTTTGGAGGGAATGATGCTGAAGCTGAAACTCCAGTACTTTGGCCACCTCATGCGAAGAGTTGACTCATTGGAAAAGATGCTGATGCTGGGAGGGATTGGGGGCAGGAGGAAAAGGGGACGACGGAGGATGAGATGGCTGGATGGCATCACTGACTCGATGGACGTGAGTCTGAGTGAACTCTGGGAGTTGGTGATGTACAGGGAAGCCTGGCGTGCTGCGATTCATGGGGTCGCAAACAGTCGGACATGACTGAGCGACTGAACTGAACTGAACTGAATGTTTTTGTAATAGTATAAAAGAGAATCTTAAACTTGGAATAAAGAGGCAGTCCATAGAAAACTGAGAGGCTGTCTCATTCACTGACACCATTCACCTCTTCAGGTTGAATCCCTGGCTGCTGGAGCTGGACTCCGGCAAAGTCTATCACTGTTTCCATTGTTTTCCAATCTATTTGCCATGAAGGGATGGTACCGGATGCCATGATCTTAGTTTTCTGAATGTTGACTTTTAAGCCAGCTTTTTCACTCTCCTCTTTCACTTTCATCAAGAGGCTCTTTAGTTCTTTAGTTCTTCTTCACTTTCTGCCATAATGGTGGTGTTATCTGAGATTATTGATATTTCTCCCGGCAATATTGATTCCAGCTTGTGTTTCATCCAGCCCAGCATTTCTCATGATGTATTCTGCATATTAGTTAAGTAAGTAGGGGGACAATACACAGCCTTGATGTACTCTTCCCGATTTGGAACCATTCTGTTCCACGTCTTGTTCTAAACATTTCTTCTTGACCTGCATACAGATTTCTCAGGAGACAGGTCAGGGAGTCTGGTAGTCCCATCTCTTGAGGGACTTTCCCCAGTTTGTGGTGATCCACACGGTCAAAGTCTTTGACATAGTCAATAAAGCAGAAATAGATGTTTTTCTGGAACTTTCTTGCTTTTTCAATGATCCAACGGATGTTGACAATTTGATCTCTGGTTTCTTTGCCTTTTCTAAATCCAGCTTGAGCATCTGGAAGTTCACGGTTCACATACTGCTGAAGCCTGGCTTGAAGAATTTTGACTGTTACTTTGCTAGTGTGTGAGATGACTGCAATTGTACAGGAGTTTGAGCATTCGTTGGCATAGCCTTTCTTTGGGATTGGACTGAAAACTGACCTTTTCCAGTCCTATGGCCTATGTCTATATCCCTATCCCCTCACTATTCACATTTTCTTTTTTGAGAGTTCATCTTCAATTCATATGTAAAAGGTACATTATTTTAGTTACATTTACCAGAGCTTTTATTACTTACAGCAGGGTTTCTAAGCAGGAGTATTACAGCCATTGGGGATAAGACAACAATATGTTGTTTGAGGAGCTAGTACCTAAATCAGTAAAAAAGAAAAGAAATAGTTAAGAAAACCAAGTATTCTTAGTGTACATATCTAGTTCCAAAACTCTTGGTTGGTTTACATAAACAACTCTTCTTCACTCTAATCATTGCTTTTTCCCTTGGGGTCCATTCTCTTCTTTATTATTTGTCTCCAATCAGGTTGATCATCCTCACGACTCATGATTTCCCCCTATTATCTTGGAAACCCACAGCAATCATTTAGTTGCTTCAGTTTCAAAATTACTGGGCCTGTCTATAGAAAGGACTCTTTCTTAGCCCAAATGTATATGTATATAGAGAGAAAGTATCATGTGTTTTATTCATCTCAATGTACTTTCTAATATTTCTTATTTTTCCTTTTTTAACCCGTTGTTTTCTTTCTGCTGTTTTGGCTGTGCTGGGTCTTCATTGAAATGTTGGCTTTTCTCTAGTTCTGCGGCATGGAGGCTACTCTCTAGCTGTGGTGCCCAGGCTTATTATTGCAGTGGTTTCTGTTGCAGAACACGGGCTCTAGGGTGCACGGGCTTCAGTGGTTGTGGTACACCAGCCCAGGTGCTGTGTGGCATGTGGGATCTTCCCAAACCAGGAATCAAACTCCCATCTCTTGCATTCAGATTCTTTACCACTGAACCATCAGGGAAGCCTGACCCACTGATATCTTAAGAGTGTATTATTTAAGTTCCACATACCTGTGAATTTCTCAAATTTCCTCCAGTTAATTGACTTCTAATTTTATTCCCTTGTAGTTGGAGAACAACTTTGCATGATCTCAATGCTTTTAAATTTATTAAGGTCAAAAATATTATGTCTAAAGGAAAAAAAAAAATCTGTACTTGTTTTTGTGGTCCTGCTTAAAAAATGATTAAACAAACTTCCATGGAGGCCATGTCTCTTATTTGGACCCAGACTTGTGTCTACATTGATCAAGAAGACAATGACAGTGTACATATATTATAGAAAGCCAAGTGGACTGCCGAATTTGTGTTTGATTATACTGTTCATTGCTTTCAGTATCAAACCACAACCTATTTATGAGAATTATATTTCATGAGTCATAAAACTTAAAATAGCTGATGTTACTTAAATTTGAGTGATTTTAATTAGTTTAATAACTTTTGAGTATCAGGTAATATTTATCCATTAGGGTCACACTTTATAATAAAAGAAATCATGCCCTTCTTTTTTCTGTCTGCCCCAATTTGTTTTAGTGTTAAGAGTTTTCTCAAATGATGTAACATGAAGAAGACTATGTTGAAAATATTGGCGATAATGTTTTCCAACACTTCATTCCAATGAGTTTAAATAAGAAAATAGCCTCAATAATTTTTTAACAAATGCACAATGTGAGATGTGAGGTTAATAACAGAGCAGTGTGATTTATTCAAAAACAGAAACAAACTGTCTCTCGGTTCTATAATTTCTAGAGGAAATCACTTACTTCACATTTCTGTACTGTCTACTCATGGCAAGAAGAGTATCTGTGTTCACCACTATACCTAGACTTACACAGGCAAAAATGTAATAGGAGGAATATAGCTTTATGCACTCTCTATTGGTAGAGTCTTAAAACTGATGATTTGCTATTTACTCTTTTTAAAGTAGAGGTGAAGTTCACATATTTCTAAACACCTAATTCATCAGGCGCCTCCAATTCATCACTTGGCTGAGTCGCTAAATCGTGTCCGACTCTTTGTGACCCTACAGACTACACAGCCTGCCAGGTTCCTCTGCTCATGAGATTTCCCAGGCAAGAATACTAGAGTGAATATAAAGACCTTTCCTATATCTCCCAATCCCTTAATGTAAAGTACAATGTAAGGGATCTTAGAAGGTCTTTATCTCCACTTGCCCTTCCCATCAGAGTTATTAGTGTTGCCACTTTAATTTTTCTTTAAAAAGACAATTAGATTTTAGCCTCCTCAATTTATTCAATCATCTGGAAGAATCAGCATATTCACATTTTATTTGTTTTCAATTCCATCTTGGATGTGTTTGTATCATTTTTCTTCTACTGGAAATTGGTTTCTTAGAATTCGCATTGCCAGTGATGATCTTCCCAAAGTGTGACAGACAAATTCATCAGGAGAAGAGCAGCTATAGACCTCTGTTTACCTCTCTGGAGTCTTGTGTTGCTTAAATTTCACCAGACAATTTCTATCAATATTATCCCTTCTTCACACTTTACTTATTTACATAACTAGCATTTTTAGTTATGTTGTGAAGAATGGTTACACTAAAATCACCTAACCTAATATATTCAAGAAAACCATTGACTTTTCTGGGATTTTCTCTCAACTTGCTTCCACTTTTTTTATATTATAAACATACTTCAATTTTATCAGATATTTGTTTAGGTTTTATTTCTTTTATTAAACTATGAGCTCCAAGTGGGCAGAGGTATGTCTCTCTCTCTCTCTCTCTTTTCTTTTTTTCTTATCTTTTGTCTCTTGTTTCAGGAGAATCTCCCTAGCTCGAAAACAGAAACTCAAGCTTATGTTTAATAGACATGTATATATCTGAATGTGTGTTAAGACCTTTGAAAGCTCATCACACAAATATTACTATCATGATACAAAATACTGTTTCAGATTTCCACTTTTCAAATAGTATTGAAGAACAATGCCACTTTCTTTTCAATATCTTCAAAAATTTTGCATTTTTTTCTTTGAGTGTGAATGTTTTTAGAAACACTTGAAAATAATTCAAAACCCATTTTAGTGATTACAGGAGTAAGCTAACAGATCATAAATAAACCTTTAAGATAGACTTTTTTAAGGCATCAGTGCTAAACTGATTTTGCCTGAAATTCCAAATCCCATAATTTCATGATAAGATTCATTTAGTAAAATAAATGTGGGTAGATTTATTTAAATGTCTCTTTAACATAAAGTTGGATTTTTGCAGATTGATGTATTCAAGTAAACGTTTCTATATTTTCATTTCATTATACTCAGTGACTAGATAAATGAGTGTTCAGAAACATCTGCTTCTGAGTTATGGAAACTTAACTTCTTCTGCTTCCATACTCATACATGGCAGACATGATTATATCACTTCGAGATTTTTTTTTTTTCTTATATAGCAGTTCAGGTGATCATGAGATACACTGATAATGCCAGCTACTGGTCTTAACTGACAGCTTATAGTTTCCATTGCTGTATTCCAAATTTAATATATCCACAATATTTAAATACGTTAAGATTATTGAAGCATTCAATATTTAATTTTAAAAGGGTGATTTAGGTTTACATTTGAGAGTATGTGCTGCATTGGAAATGATGTGCTCATGTGTGTAGGGGTCAACTTATAAATTATTTGGGGAATGGACTGCTAACTGCATCACAAATTTTAGGCTCTATTTTTTGGAACTGAGTACACCTCTGAAGATACTGTATCCATGAAATTCAGGAGCAACCTGTGATGTGCAGAAATAACATTAACTCACTGAAGAGTTACTTACATAGGAGGTTACACTGTTAATGAAGATACCAAGTTCACCTATCTACAGCCACAGAGCATTTAATTTTTTTAAATTAAATAGATATATTAGTAAGTAGAGGAAAAGGCAATGGCACCCCACTCCAGTACTTTTGCCTGGAGAATCCCATGGGCGGAGGAGCCTGGTAGGTTGCAGTCCATGGGGTCACTAAGAGTCGGACACGACTGAGCGACTTCACTTTCACTTTTCACTTTCATGCATTGGAGAAGGAAATGGCAACCCACTCCAGTGTTCTTGCCTGGAGAATCCCAGGGACGGAGGAGCCTGGTGGGCTGCCGTCTCTGGGGTCGCACAGAGTCGGACACCACTGACGTGACTTAGCAGCAGCAGTAAGTAGAGGTTTATTGTTATTGATGTGTAATTTCCAATTTTATGAATTTATATAGAAGCATGGGAAAAATGGAAAAGCCTCTGATGCAGGGAAAGATTGAGGGCAGGAGAAGGGAAACACAGAGGATGGGATGGCTGGACGGCATTCCCGACACAATGGACATGAGTCTGAGCAAGCTCCTGGAGAAAGCAAAGGACAGAGAAGCACTCCATGGTTCACAAAGAGTCCAACAGGATCAAGTGACTAAACGACAACAAACAAGAGGCAAAAATGCCAACGGCAAAATTAAAGAGAAAAAAACCCGGCTACTTGTGGCAAGTGTAGAAGAGCAATCAGTGAGTTCTGCACTGGAGATGCCAGGTGACTTCTAAATTTCCTTCAAATTCTATGGTGTCTTGAAAAAAATATGTATATCTTCTATTAAATAGTTTAACTATCGGCATTTCTTCTACCACGGTATGCATTGGGGCGATTGCCTTCGTTAGAACCTTGGGTTTTCTGATCCTGTGATTCTGTCTCTTTCTTCCTAATCCCACTGTTTAAAAGAAAACAACAACAACAACAACAAATCATGCATGAGTGTTTATTTGTCTCTGCAAACACCGCGAATGATAGAAGCAGCAGAGAAGCCGGAAGTGCTCAGAGCACCGCGGCTCCTCCCATTACATCTGAGCGGCTGAGACTGCTAATTGCCTGTCATGGCCGAGGAGCCATGGAGCCGGCAAGCTGCCACCTCCTGTTTGGTCAAGTTGTCATCTCCTATTAATCGGAACCCTGTTGTTTTTTTCCATTGCCTCAACTTTCTCACTCCAGACAGAATGTAAATTTATGACCTCACTGTGATATGAGTGTATCGAAATTTTACTTTTGAAGAAAAGGCTGTATAAAAAGGACTTCTAAAAAAAAAAAATGAATCTCTCACCAGGACAGCATGGCATTTTCTCTACCATGCTGATTTAGAGGCTTCATGCCATTTTCTTTTCCACCAGCTGTGTTCTGACTCAGCTATTTTCATAGAGCTAGAGGTTATCTGGTGAAATTTTGCAAACTGCGAGCAAGAACAAAACAAAACAAAAAAAATATATGCAAATGCAGGGAAAGTTGTAAGGCCAATTTGGTAATGGTCAGAAAATGGTAATTTGTGTCGCTAATGGGTTGCTACAAAATATTACAGAAAACGGGACCAGAGCAGGCCTGGAATCTCATTTGAAGACTGTCGAAGCAGATCCAGCAAAAGGCCAGGCAAGGAGAACACTCTGTATCACAATAAACCCATCAAAACCACCAAGTGGGGGCGGGGAGGAAGCAAACAATTCACTAGCAAGCAATCTTAAGAGTCTTGCAGGTGGAAAAACTCTAGAACTACAGCCTCTGTATAATCAGGTGAGAACGGTCTACTAACACTTGTGTTACTGTTGCTTGCTGTCATTTTAGAGGGCTAGTCTGGAATTCTTTTGTTTTGCTTTTCTGAGCGTGTGGTGTCTCAGCCTTCCTAAATTTATTGCAATCTCCAGTTCAGTAAAGAGCTTCTCAGGTGGCTCAGATGGTAAAGAATCTGCCTGACAATGCAGGAGTCAAAGAAGACACAGGTTTGATCCCTGGGTCTGCAAGATCCCATGGAGGAGGAGATGGCAACCCACTCCTATATTCTTGCCCTGGGAAATCCCATGGACATAGGAGCCCCATGGGCTATGGTCCATGGGATCACACAGAGTTGGACACAACTAAAGCAACTGAGCACAGCACACACACACCAGCTCAACAAACATGAGGCTCTGAAGTGAAAGTGGTCACACGAATCAAGCTAATTTGACTGGTTTCCTAAAGCTGAGGCAAAATTCAGCTGCAGTGTCTGCACAGATAAATCTCTTCCCTGAAGACCACATGGACTCAGTTCAGTTCAGTTCAGTCACTCAGTCGTGTCCAACTCTTTGCGACCCTATGAACTACAGCAGGCCAGGCCTCCCTGTCCATCACCAACTCCTGGAGTTCACTCCAACTCACATCCATCGAGTCAGTGATGCCATCCAGCCATCTCATCCTCTGTCGTCCCCTTCTCCTCCTGCCCCCAATCCCTCCCAGCATCAGAGTCTTTTCCAATGAGTCAACTCTTCACATGAGGTGACCAAAGTACTGGAGTTTCAGCTTTAGCATCATTCCTTCATGGACTCAGGTTGTGGCCAAAGTGATCACCTTGCCTGGATGACCAGTTAAAAAAGTCATGCAATAACCTTCCAAGTACCTGAGTGTGTGCACAACCAACTAGGTGGCCAAGCCTGATAAAGTGGTTGAAATTAACATGCCTGACACTTTCCCTTAAATGTTAAAGATTTTGCATAGGGAAACAGACCCATTCCCTCATTTCTACCATGCTTCCCTGCAGATTCTCTTCTGGGACTAGCAGGAGACTGTTATCGTTTGCTCACATAGCCCTAAAATTGGTCAGATCAGGACATTAATGAACTCCAGGGTCCTGGGTGAAAGTGTGAAAATATTAGTCACTCAGTTGTGTCCGACTCTTTGTGACTCCATGGACTGTAGCTCACCAGGCTCCTCTCCAGGGAATTCTCCAGGTAAGAATACTGGAATGGATAGCCATTCCCTTCTTCAGGGGATCTTCCTGACCCAGGGGTTGAACCCGGTTCTCCTGCGTTGCAGGCAGATTCTTTACTGTCTGAGCCACCAGGGAAGCCTGTTATAATTTTCTCATACAATCCTAAAATTGACCAGTATAAGACATTAATGAACTCCAGGGCTCTACATTACCCAAAGGTTGAAGATTTACTCTCAATGGTAATTTATGTTCCAAATGACACCCAATCTGTCTGTCCCATATAGTCTACTAGGTTAGGCAAACAGGTAATATAAAGTTCAACATATTTGACATACAGATGTCTCAAAGCAAAGCTCTACTTTTAGAAAATTCTGAAAGAGAAATTTTAGATCCCCAAACTACTCCCTTTATAAGTTAAACTTCAAAGAAAGTTTCATATGCCAGCTTCAAAGTCCAAAAATAAAATGACCACACAGAGGACATCAAGTATTAATTTTATGCTATTATCTAACATACATCACACCTAATGTTCTCCAAGTATCCCAATATTGTCCTCTAGAGGTGTCAGTTTTTATTTGTTTTGTTAATCCAAGATCCAATTAAGGTTCATGGTTTGCATTTAATTGTCATATCTTTTTGGTCTTTTTTAATCCAGCAGGTTTTTCAAGGTTTTTTTGTCTTTTATAAAATCGATTTTAGTTGCTTATTTTTGTCTCTTGGTTTACTCATGCTTAGCTACAAACTAAAGCCTTCTGGCAGAAATACTATATGGATGACAACTTTGTTGTTAATGTACCTTATCTTCCTGTATCTTCCTGGAATCCTGATTCCATAAATCTCTCCAGCATGTTCTCCAAGGAAACAAGTGATATTTCTATCCTCATCCAGGTGAACCGGGTCATCTGAAAGCTCATCCAATTGTTCTTTGAGTATTGTACTTAATCTTCTTGATATTTCCCTCTGAAATTGGCTCACATTTTTACCAGTTCCTTAGAACAATGGCCCAAGTGTTCAAGAAGATTCTCTAACTGCACTGTGCAGCTTTAAAAATGTGCTTCTTGGTAGAATCTAGGCAGCTTCCTGGGAACTCATTCCTGACTCCTTTCTGAGTCCTACTAAATTATCTGGGGCCCAACCATCCTTGCTGATGTAATAACAAGCTGAAACAGCTCCTTGTGCTTTAAATAAGCTGCTTGAGGGCTTTTAGACTGTAGGGGGATGCTTTGAGGTCTATTCCTTTTCTTCTGTGTAGATCTAGATTTAATTCGAAAATCCCAGGTCTCTTGACACACATCCATCTGTTCAGTCGTGTCTCATTACAGATTTCCTAGTTGGCCCTGTACTTTCTTTCTCTCTTTCTTTCTTTTTTTTGATTGAAATTGTTTCCAAAGGAGAAATACGAGAAGTTGGGAATAGGTGTGCCCTTAATACACCATACAGTAAATATTAATGCCTTCCCTGTCCTTCAACACATAAACTGGGAGGTAAATGTGCCTTGGGTCCCCCAGAAACAAAGCCTGAGATGGATCAGAGAGCACAAGATTTACTGAGGCTGTGAGAGATGGACCTGATGTACTGGGGAACTCAAAGGACAACTCACATCACAGCACTGTCCTTTCTGAAAGAAAAAGGGTTTTGAAACCTGTACCAGCCTGTTAGAGGAAGCACGCTGATTGAAACCACCCACCCTGGCCAGGCACCATAGTAACCATTTGCATGAGTTGTTTTATGACAGGAGGTCCTGCTCAAGAACACAGAACTAATAAGCCACCACCAACCGGAAGAGTTCAGGAAAGGTCAAAAGGAGACACTACTTGTCTGACCACTTCCCAGAATCCTTCTCTCTGGCATCCATTTTGGCTGAACAAGGCATGTACCACAAGGAAGGACTCTCAGTCAGAATGATTGGCTAAAGAGAACCCGGAAACTAATCCCATCACCATAAAACCCAACACTGCAAGCCATGTGACAGAGCAGTTCTCCTGGGGTCCCTTACCCTACTGCTCTCACCCAGGTGCCCTTTCCCAATAAAATCTCTTGCTTTGTCAGCACATGTGTCTCCTCGGACAATTCATTTCTGAGTGTTAGATAAGAGACCAGTTTCGGGCCCTGGAGGGGGTCTTCCTTTCTGCAACAAGCCCATCCATCTCATCTGCATGTCATTCCACAGACCGGGGCAAATAGAGGTGCATCAGAGCTGGTCTTAATCTTGCAGGAATTTGGCCCCAACCATCTGAGAGGAAATCCCTGGAGAAGAAGGGGCAGCTAGGAGCCAATAGCAGCTAACCTCCCTACTGAGGGCTATTGTGTTGACTTGGTCAGTGGATCTGGGCAGAGAACCAACAGCATTCACTCCCGGTGGTCAGGCTTGATCTCCCAGTAAATTCTAGAGATGGGGCCTTCTTAGAATGGGAACAACTATCCCTGATCACATTTCAGCTGATGAGCCTATGTTCCAATTCTGGAGCAACTAAAGATATACCATTCTAAGTACACATGCAAAGCCCATGGAATCCTCTTAAACAACCCTTTGGACTTCTGATTGAGTGTTTTGACTCTGTGACCCCATGGACTGTAGCCTGTCAGGTTTCTCTGTCCACGGGGTATTCCGGGCAAGAATATTACAGTGGGCTGTCAATTCCTCCTCAAAGGGATCTTCATGACCCAGAGATCGAACCTGTGTTTCCTGTGTCTCCTATATTGCCAGGTAGTTTCTTCACTGCTGAGTCATGGGGAAGTCCTTGATGTACCTAATGTTATGCAATGGCTTACCCCCGACCCCACCCCAGCTTCTGTTCTCTCTGCCTAACCCCAGGCCTGGGAGGAGGCTTAATTCAGAAGTCTGCTATTACACTACAGAAGGAGAATGGTTCTTACAGATCCTCCTCTGAGATCCTTCTTGTCATCCTCCCAAAACACCCAAGACATGGTCTTTGGCCTAACATAGACTGAGATCTCTCTTCAAGGTCAGGGGTGGGGAGTCATTCATTCCAGAGACAGTGCCCGCATGTCCTTCCAAGAAGGTTGCAGTGTCCTCTAGAAACTTCTGAAGCCGCTTGGGTCATGCTGGCTACAAGTACTGCTCATCAGCCTGTTGTTCATTCCAGAGGAATTGTTTGCAGCCAGGTAATAAATTCTCATTTTTTATAAGTTAACTGTAGCTGATTTCCATTACATATAACACTAGAAATTTTCTATTACAAAAAAGGGTTTAAAAGTTTACATAATCTAAAGTTCACCAAGTGGCACAGCTATCAAGCAGCATAGCTGGAATTAAAACTCAGGCAAGTAGGACATTCAAGGGTGACCCCTTAGTCAATAAGTTATTTCTATTTTTATTAATATATTTAGTTTTCATAGATAACAATGCAGAAACTGTACAGTTTCCAAATATGAAGAATTCTATACCAATTCTTCAATGATAAATATTTCAGTAGGGAGAAGCAAAAGGCATACATGGCTGCATATGGATAAGAACTTCAATGAACATCAATACAATCCAGTTTTAAAATATTGGCCCTTAGAAGAAATGGAGCAGCCATCATGGTCAACAAAAGAGTCCAAAATGCAGTACTTGGATGCAATCTCAAAAATGACAGAATGATCTCTGTTCGTCTCCAAGGCAAACCATTCAATATCACAGTAATCCAACTCTATGCCCCAACCAGTAACGCTGAAGAAACTGAAGTTGAACGATTTTATGAAGACCTACAAGACCTTTTAGAACTAACACCCAAAAAGATGTCCTTTTCATTATAGGGAACTGGAATGCAAAAGTAGGAAGTCAAGAAACACCTGGAGTAACAGGCAAATTTGGCCTTGGAATGCGGAATGAAGCAGGGCAAAGACTAATGGAGTTATGCGAAGAAAATGCACTGGTCATAGCAAACACCCTCTTCCAACAAAACAAGAGAAGACTCTACACATGGACATGGACATCACCAGATGGTCAACACCGAAATCAGATTGATTATATTCTCTGCAGCCAAAGATGGAGAAGCTCTATACAGTCAACAAAAACAAGACCAGGAGCTGACTGTGGCTCAGATCATGAACTCCTTATTACCAAATTCAGACTCAAATTGAAGAAAATAGGGAAAACCTCTAGACCATTCAAGTATGACCTCAATCAAATCCCTTATGAGTATACAGTGGAAGTGAGAAATAGATTTAAGGGCCTAGATCTGATAGATAGAGTGCCTGATGAATTATGGACGGAGGTTCATGACATTGTACAGGAGACAGGGATCAAGACCATCCCCATGGAAAAGAAATGCAAAAAAGCAAAATGGCTGTCTGGGGAGGCCTTACAAATACCTGTGAAAAGAAGAGAGGCAAAAAGCAAAGGAGAAAAGGAAAAATATAAGCATCTGAATGCAGAGTTGCAAAGAATAGCAAGAAGAGATAAGAAAGCCTTCTTCAGTGATCAATGCAAAGAAATAGAGGAAAACAACAGAATGGGAAAGACTAGAGATCTCTTTAAGAAAATTAGAGATACCAAGGGAGCATTTCATGCAAAGATGGGCTCGATAAAGGTCAGAAATGGTATGGACCTAACAGAAGCAGAAGATATTAAGAAGAGGTGGCAAGAATACACAGAAGAACTGTACAAAAAAGATCTTCACGACCCAGATAATCATGATGATGTGATCACTAATCCAGAGCCAGACATCTTGGAATGTGAAGTCAAGTGGGCCTTAGAAAGCATCACTACGGACAAAGCTAGTGGAGGTGATGGAATTCCAGTTGAGCTACTTCAAATCCTGAAAGATGATGCTGTGAAAGTGCTGCACTCAATATGCCAACAAATTTGGAAAACTCAGCAGTGGCCACAGGACTGGAAATGGTCAGTTTTCATTCCAATCCCAAAGAAAGGCAATGCCAAAGAATGCTCAAACTACTGCACAATTGCACTCATCTCACATGCTAGTAAAGTAATGCTCAAAATTCTCCAAGCCAGGCTTCAGCAATACGTGAACCGTGAACTCCCTGATGTTCAAGCTGGTTTTAGAAAAGGCGGAGGAACCAGAGATCAAGTTGCCAACATCCACTGGATCATGGAAAAAGCAAGAGAGTTCCAGAGAAACATCTATTTCTGCTTTATTGACTATGCCAAAGCCTTTGACTGTGTGGATCACAATAAACTGTGGAAAATTCTGAAAGAGATGGGAATACCAGACCACCTAACCTGCCTCTTGAGAAACCTGTATGCAGGTCAGGAAACAACAGTTAGAACTGGACATGGAACAACAGACTGGTTCCAAATAGGAAAAGGAGTACGTCAAGGCTGTGTATTGTCACCCTGCTTATTTACCTTCTATGCAGAGTACATCATGAGAAACGCTGGACTGGAAGAAGCACAAGCTGGAATCAAGATTGCCAGGAGAAATCTCAATAACCTCAGATATGAGATGACACCACCCTTATGGCAGAAAGTGAAGAGGAGCTAAAAAGCCTCTTGATGAAAGTGAAAGAGGAGAGTGAAAAAGTTGGCGTAAAGCTCAACATTCAGAAAACGAAGATCATGGCACCGGTCCCATCGCTTCATGGGAAATAGATGGGGAAACAGTGTCAGACTGTATTTTTGGGGGCTCCAAAATCACTGCACATGGTGACTGCAGCCATGGAATTAAAAGACGCTTACTCCTTGGAAGAAAAGTTATGACCAACCTAGATAGTATATTCAAAAGCAGAGACATTACTTTGCCGACTAAGGTCCATCTAGTCAAGGCTATGGTTTTTCCTGTGGTCATGTATGGATGTGAGAGTTGGACTGTGAAGAAATCTAAGCGCTGAAGAATTGATGCTTTTGAACTGTAGTGTTGGAGAAGACTCTTGAGGGTCCCTTGGACTGCAAGGAGATCCAACCAGTCCATTCTGAAGGAGATCAGCCCTGGGATTTCTTTGGAAGGAATGATGGTAAAGCTGAAACTCCAGTCCTTTGGCCACCTCATACGAAGAGATGACTCATTGGAAAAGACTGATGCTGGGAGAGATTGGGTTCAGGAGGAGAAGGGGACGACAGAGGATGAGATGGCTGGATGGCATCACGGACTCGATGGACATGAGTCTGAGTGAACTCCGGGAGATGGTGATGGACAAGGAAGCCTGGCATGCTGCGATTCATGGGATTGCAAAAAGTCGGACATGACTGAGCGACTGAACTGAACTGAACTGAAGGGCGTAACAGCATTTTTTGCCTACCAG
Organism: Budorcas taxicolor; assembly: GCF_023091745.1. Taxonomy (NCBI): domain Eukaryota; kingdom Metazoa; phylum Chordata; class Mammalia; order Artiodactyla; family Bovidae; genus Budorcas; species Budorcas taxicolor. The sequence continues at coordinate 79,932,132 of NC_068921.1, read as the reverse complement.
AGGACAAAAATGCACCTTTCATATCTTCCAGAAGATACTCAGTACTGCTAGGTGTTACCCCAGGCTGTCAGCTCCCTTAAACACTGACATCTTTGATGAAATTACAGTTTAGAAGATGCTTGAATAGCGTAGGGTATGAGAGATTTGTGGGGAACTTTTGGAGGTTAATCAAAGTTCCTGGTTGTTATAAACCAAAATATGCTTCTTCAAGCCCTTTCTCTGCCATCTCCAATCTGGGCCCTACTGACACTCTGCTGTATGAGGTTGCTTAGTGGTAAAAAATCTGCCTGCCAATGCAGGAGACGCAAGAGACGTGGGTCTGATCCCTGGGTCAGGAAGATCCCCTGGAGTAAGAAATGGCAACCCACTCCAGTACTCTTGCCTGGGAAATCTCATGGAAAGAGGAGCTTAGCAGGCCACAGTCCATGGGGTCACAAAGAGTCGGACATGACTGAACGACTTCACTTTTTCACTTTCTTATCTGTAAATGCTCAGCCCCTAGGCCCGCCCTGAAGGAAGGGCTCAGGCCAGGAAGCAGCAGCAGCATCCGTGGAAGCAGAGTCCTTTCTGCGATACGGCCAGGAACACGAGGTTCCTCCGTGGAAAATGCTTAGCAAAATCCCTGTGAAATGTAACAGCATCCTGTTTCTTCTCCCTCAATTCCCACAGGAGTATACTGTGACTCAGTCTCATCTGTCAAAGCCAACACAAGACATGGCGATCCCCTTTGCCTACCACTCCCAATGGCCTCCTATCATCACCGCAAAGCCTGTGAACAATTCCCATGGAATAAAAATGGAATCTGGGTCATGAAGTCTTTCTCTTTTCCTCTGTGCTCTGTCTAGTTTCATTGCTCACGCAGTACCGCAGTGCCAAGCCCTCACGCTGGGGACTTCAGGCCAGAGTTCCTGGTACAAAATGGCTACACAGACACCCCAGCTCCTCAGTCCAAGGATGCAAGCCCAGGAAGTGCGACTGCACCTGCGCCTACCCAGGGGAACCCCGGCCCCTTCTGCTGCAGAAAACAGCCTCGCCCTGTGCCTGCTCTCCAGAGACCTCAGTTCAGTTCAGTTCAGTACAGTAGCTCAGTCGTGTCTGACTCTTTGCAACCCCATGAACGGCAACACACCAGGCCTCTCTGTCCGTCACCAACTCCCAGAGTCCACCCAAACTCATGTCCATTGAGTCGGTGATGCCATCCAACCATCTCATCCTTTGTTGTCTCCTTCTCCTGCCCTCAATCTTTCCCAGCATCAGCGTCTTTTCAAATGAGTCAGACCTCACATCCCTCCATTTTCTGCTTAGAGGGCAAAACTTTCCTTTGCTTCCAAACCAACAACAACAAAAAAGATTGCCCTTTAACACCACTCCAAAGAGACTGATGACCTTCCCAGGTGGCTCAGCGGTAAAAGAATCTACCTGCCAAGCAAGAAACATGGGTTCCATCTCTGGGTCTGGAAGATCCCTTGGCAGAGGGCATGGCAACCCACTCCAGTATTCTTGCTTGGGAATCCCCATGGACAAAGAAGCCTGGTGGACTACAGTCCACGGGGTCAGACAGGACTGAGGGGCTACACCACCACCACTAAAATAACTGATGGCAATCATGAAGCTTCTTTTCGGGAAGGTCCTCAGAGGACCTGGCTCTGGCTGAGCTGCCCTGAATCCTGTACTCTTCGAGGGGCAGCCCTGGGAGAGCTAGACGTGAGGAGGACATTGCAGAGAGTAGCAGGCTAGGCAGTCCTCCTACCCCAAGGACGCTTAGGAAAAGGGAGTAAGACAGGACTCTCTGCGGTCCCCACCCAGTGTGGGGGGCCTCGGAGACAACCTTGTTTTCTCTTTGATCTGAACAGGGACAAGCCTGGCTTTCAGGGTTCCCCACTTCTTACAGCCACAGATGTGGTTCAGGGACTCTTGAAGGTGTATTCTTTTCTGAGACTAAATTGTGTCTTCACAGGAAATTGAGAGTCACAGTCAGTGAAATTAATCATGAAATTTTGCCCATCCAAGTAACTTGACTGAAAAGCCAGCCTGCATTCTTGACTGAAGAGCCAGCCTGCATCCAGGCATCTGAATTTAGGGAGAGCCATTTAAATGTATCTGTTCCTAAGCTGCTTTCTTTATACATAACATAATATATACTTTATACTCTATATAATATATTACCCATATTAACTCAGGGTTCAATTTGAAGGTTATTATTTGCATAACAATCTGTCACTGATCATCTCTCTTCCTGCTGCTTCAACAAACACCTCTGTTTCCTCAGAGATTACTAATTAACTTGATATACTTTTATAAATATTGGGTTTATTCACTGCAGTTTTTTTTTTTTTAATTTCACCAAAATTCACATTCCTTTTATCTGGCTGAGGTACAGGGAATTTAGAAGCTGGGAGACATTCTCTTCTACGTCTGACATGGGCCATATTTCAACAAAGAATTTACTTTTAACTGGCAAAGAAAAAATGAGTTTTCTGTGGAATCTGATCAAAACATTCAATGACTTTCTTCATTAAAAAGGAGACATTTGAAAAGCATTTTTTTCCCCAGAGTTTGGAACCATTTTTCCAAGAGTTTTTCTGGCAAAACAAAACAAAACAAAAAAACCACAAACAGACAATTAACAACAATAACAAAAAGCAAAACAAATATTCTTTCTCACTGTGTGCATGCTCAGTCGCTAAGGTGTGTCTGACTCTTTGAGACGCCATGGGTCTGCAGTTCACCAGGCTTCTCTGCTCATGGGGTTTCCCAGGCAAGAATACTGGAGCAAGTTGCCATTTCCTACTCCAGGGGATCTTCTCAACCCAGGGAAGGAACCCTGGTCTCCTGCCTTTCCTGCATTGGCAGGCAGATTCTTCACCCCTGAACTCTGGGAAGCCCATTCCTTCTGCTGCTGCTGCTGCTGCTGCTGCTGCTGCTGCTGCTGCTGCTGCTGCGGCTAAGTCACTTGAGCCGTGTCCGACTCTGTGTGACCCCAGAGACGGCAGCCCACCAGGCTCCGCCATCCCTGGGATTCTCCAGACAAGAACACTGGAGTGGGTTGCCATTTCCTTCTCCAATGTAGGAAAGTGAAAAGTGAAAAGTGAAAGTGAAGCCGCTCAGTTGTGTCCAACTCCTAGCGACCCCACGGACTGCATGCAGCCTACCAAGCTCCTCCGTCCATGGGATTTTCCAGGCAAGAGTACTGGAGTGGCGTGCCATTGCCTTCTCCACATTCCTTCTACTAGAGGGTGTTAAATAGAAAAATTCCTTTCCTGTCCTACTCTAAACTCCTGCCTTTAGAAGGAAGTATGCTTTCTGACTCTTGGCATGGCAAGTGATGGGAAAACCATAAAACAAAGTCTAAGAGATGAAAAGACTTACAGGTTTTTAAGAGCAGAGGATATTCATGGAACTTCGAGATATTATAGGACTAGAGTTTGTTGGGAAAGTTTAGAAAGGTAGATATGGAACAGATGATAAAATATTCCATATGTTATACAGTGGAATTTAGATTTATTGTGCAGTAAGTCACTGAAATATCTTTAGCGTTGAAATAACAACATAGCTATATTTAACTTTCAGAAAGACAGCTCTCATACCAGAATGAGGATGAATTAGAGCTACTGAGATAAAGCAGAAGTTATTGGAAGTAACAGAAGAAAGATGGTAACAGTCTTTACTAAGAAAGCACCTATAGAAATAAGGATGAAGGGCAGTAATTAAGAACATTTTAACCACAGAAACAAACTGATGGCCAGTTAGAGATACAGAAGAAAAGCAAATAATTAACTGAGACTGTTTCATTCTTCTTATAAAGATACGGACATAAAAATGTTGTTTGCTCCCTGTTTATTGGGTCTTTTCACAAAACTTTTCATTGCTTTGGTTTAATGTTATTACTGGAGTGTAATTGCTTTACAGTGTTGTGTTTCTGCTGGGCAACAAAGTGAGTCAGCTATACGCATACACCTAGATGAAGTAGTTATGTGAGCCTCTCTCCCACCCCCAACCCCTCCCACCCATCTAGGTCACCATGGAGCACAGAGCTGAGCTCCCCTTGCTCTAATTATTTTGCTTCCTAAGAAATGGGCAATTCTCAGCTTAGGGTGTTTCCTATTGACCTGAAGCCCCTTCCACTTACATTTTATAGAAAGGAACAAAGAACAATGTAATTTAAAACTCAAGTATACGGTTTTTTTTTCCCCTGGGACTTTAGGTAATAATGATTTAGGTGACACTTAGAGCTAAAGGAACAGATAATAATGAGGACTACCCCAAGGGAAATAGAAAACATAATGTCCTTGAAGCTAACCCTCAGCTTTCCTTTCATTTCCACCACTGGGCCTATATAATATCTATCTATAAACTAAGCTGCTTAAAACCTAAGACCAACCCTGTTTATAAACAGCCCAGGGCAATAGCTCCATAGTTCAGCATTAAATTGGACTTTAACATTGGTCTCTTAAATGAATACGTGAGCTGCTCTAGTCACGAGGTAATGCCTTGGTTATTTTTTTCCAAGTCTAATTCTTCTGTTGACTCCTTCATGACTGGATCTTTGCATCACCTGACTTGGTCAAGTTTGGGCCAATTTGCACATACTTATGCTTATTCAAGATTAAAATGTGCCTTATCTTTTTATTCCCTTTGGGAATGAGAATTGTTTCCTTGTATTAGATTATCAGGTTCCTGGGTTTCTAGTATTTTCTTCCAGCCCATGCTGAAATCAGCAGTTTTACTTTATTGTAGAGTCTTCATTACAGATCTCAGGCATCTACCTTTAGCTAAAGGTATCTACCTTTAGCTCTACTGGACCCCCTGGTTCCATACTCCTGCCTTTCTAAGAACATCCTCTTTCTGTTCACCAGTGGGCACCACTAGACTCCCTGCCTTCTTGCCAGATCTCCAGTACTTATCTAACCTGCCATAGCACATGTTCACTTATAAACTCTAAAGCTCTCAATCCTAGGTAGCCTCAGCATCTTGGTTTTCACTGGTCTGGCCCATGACACCAGCAAATGCTTTGAAGACTGCACTTTTGGAGAGTACAAGTTTCTGCCTTTTCACTCTGTCCGAATCAGCATTCCAATACATTTTGGTATTCTCATATGTTTACATGGTTTTGCTACAAAATTATATAGACATACCCCAATATGAAAAGAAAATTGTTTAGGGTCAAAACTACAATATTTGTCTGGCAGAAATGAGTATATTTTCTAAAGGTCTCAATTTTCTCTTTTTTCACTGTCTGATTTTACTAGAAGGGAGGCCAGAGAAGAATCTATTTTGCACTTCGTTGTATTCTATTATCTCTGTTACCAAGAGAGGTAACATAACACAAAAAAACGCTGTTAAAAATAGAAAAAAGAGTTTTTGGTTTTTTTTTTAAGGCATATACCTATAAGACTAAAGAGAATAGAAAAGAAAACAACTACAAAACTTTTCCAGCAAGCTGGCTTGAAAGTGAAAGTGTGAGTTGCTCAGTATTATCTGACTCTGAAAACGGGGACTGTAGCCCGCCAGGCTCCTCTGTCCATGGGATTCTCCAGGCAAGAATACTGGAGTGGGTTGCCATTTCCTTCTTCAGGGGATCTTCTTAACCCAGGTATCGAACCTGCATCTCCTGTGACTCCTGCATTTTAAGCACATTCCTTATCCCTCTATTCCCTGAGCCATCAAGGGAAGCCCAAATACTCTAACAGTTCTCTAAACCTCCCTGTAAATTGTTTCCCCATTCAGTTATCAAGGTTGAGATCACCACTGCTTCCTTAGGCTGTTCAGTTCAGTTCAGTTCAATCGCTCAGTCGTGTCCGACTCTTTCCGACCCCATGAATCACAGCATGCCAGGCCTCCCTGTCCATCACCATCTCCCGGACTTCACTCAGACTCACGTCCATCAAGTCAGTGATGCCACCCAGCCATCTCATCCTCGGTCGTCCCCTTCTCCTCCTGCCCTCAATCCCTCCCAGCATCAGAGTCTTTTCCAATGAGTCAACTCTTCACATGAGGTGGCCAAAGTACTGGAGCTTCAGCTTTACCATCATTCCTTCCAACGAAATCCCAGGGCTGATCTCCTTCAGAAGGACTAGTTGGATCTCCTTGGATTCCAAGGGACTCTCAAGAGTCTTCTCCAACGCCACAGTTCAAAAGCATCAATTCTTCGGTGCTCAGCCTTCTTCACAGGCCAACTCTCACATCCATAAATGACCACAGGAAAAACCATAGCCTTGACTAGACGGACCTTAGTCGGCAAAGTAATGTCTCCGCTTTTGAATATGCTATCTAGGTTGGTCATAACTTTTCTTCCAAGGAGCAAGTGTCTTTTAATTTCATGGCTGCAGTCACCATCTGCAGTGATTTTGGAGCCCAAAAAAATAAAGTCTGACACTGTTTCCACTGTTTCCCCATCTATTTCCCATGAAGTGATGGGACCAGATGCCATGATCTTCGTTTTCTGAATGTTGAGCTTTCAGCCAACTTTTTCACTCTCCACTTTCACTTTCATCAAGAGGCTTTTTAGCTCCTCTTCACTTTCTGCCATAAGGGTGTTGTCATCTGCATATCTGAGGTTATTGATATTTCTCCTGGCAATCTTGATTCCAGCTTGTGTTTCTTCCAGTCCAGCATTTCTCATGATGTACTCTGCATAGAAGTTAAATAAGCAGGGTGACAATATACAGCCTTGACGTACTCCTTTTCCTATTTAGAACCAGTCTGTTGTCCATGTCCAGTTCTAACTGTTGCTTCCTGACCTGCATACAGATTTCTAAAGAGGCAGGTCAGGTGTTCTGGTATTCCCATCTCTTTCAGAATTTTCCACAGTTTATTGTGATCCACACAGTCAAAGGCTTTGGCATAGTCAATAAAGCAGAAATAGATGTTTCTCTGGAACTCTCTTGCTTTTTCCATGATCCAGCAGATGTTGGCAATTTGATCCCTGGTTCCTCTGCCTTTTCTAAAACCAGCTTGTACATCAGGGAGTTCACGGTTCACATATTGCTGAAGCCTGGCTTGGAGAATTTTGAGCATTACTTTGCTAGTGTGTGAGATGAGTGCAATTGTGTGGTAGTTGGAGCATTCTTTGGCATTCCCTTTCTTTGGGATTGGAATGAAAACTGACCATTTCCAGTCCTGTGGCCACTGCTGAGTTTTCCAAATTTGTTGGCATATTGAGCACAGCACTTTCACAGCATCATCTTTCAGGATTTGAAACAGCTCAACTGGAATTCCATCACCTCCACTAGCTTTGTTCATAGTGATGCTTTCTAAGGCCCACTTGACTTCACATTCCAAGATGTCTGGCTCTGGATTAGTGATCACATCATCATGATTATCTGGGTCGTGAAGATCTTTTTTGTACAGTTCTTCTGTGTATTCTTGCCACCTCTTCTTAATATCTTCTGCTTCTGTTAGGTCCATACCATTTCTGTCCTTTATTGAGCCCATCTTTGCATGAAATGTTCCCTTGGTATCTCTAATTTTCTTAAAGAGATCTCTGGTCTTTCCCATTCTGTTGTTTTCCTCTATTTCTTTGCATTGATCGCTGAAGAAGTCTTTCTTATCTCCTTAGGCTGTTACTATAAACCAAAAATTTACATGACATTTTCCAAAGAAATCAGGCCGTTCAACTCAAAATCTTCTATTTATAAAACTAATTACATATTATTCCTCCAAAGGTACTTTTCATATGTATAAGGAGTTTCAAAAATCTTCTAACCTGCTTCTATATTTTTTAAAAGATCATTTTGTTATAGGTAAATCTTTGGTTAAATTATTGCTAAATATATACATACATATATTCATACATATATGCATACATATTGCTAAACTGCCCTAATTCACAAGCAATGCTTGAAACATATTAAATGGTGGTCAATAAATACTTATTATTTGAAAGCACGGTTCTGTATACAAGTAGAAATTCTATTCCATGAAATCTAAGATGTGGATTACTTAAAATAGTGTGTGCTTTCTCAGGTACCAATACACTGTCATTATATTTTTATTTAACCTTTAAATATGTATCCATGAAGTGCTATAGTTCTGTTGATAAGATGATACATAACATACACAACACTAAATTTATTTTAGAGAAGTCAATTACTTACATGACTTGATAGAGCTTTCCTTTAAACTTCCATGTTTCTGACAGTGGTTGGAAATGTCATATTTTACAAGGTGGGTGCCATGTTGTGTGACTGTCTTTTAATCGACTTTATTCTAAAAAAAAGACATACAACACAGACATGTAAATTATATATATATATATATGATACATATAAGCAGGAGAAGAAGAAGTAGAAGAGGTCTTTATCCCTGCTTTTCTCTTATGTTACAAGATCTCTTCTGTTGGTTACAGGCAGTAATAGCTTGGAGGAAAGCTCGTTTCCTTGAATATCAACACTTCTTTAAAATTCCCAGGTTTGTTTGTTTCTTAATATCCTTTTCTGTTTGTTTGCCTGATTTGCTTTCCTCCTGTCTGGAGGTTGCTGCCAGGTATGCTCAGTTTTGTGTTAAGTAACTTTCTGAACCATATAAATAGATTGTTTCACTTGGGGATATTTCCACATTTGTCTTCCTCAATGATAACTGCCTAATGAAAGCAGTTAGAAAATACTACTCCTGTTGAATGACTTTTATCTGTAGTATCACCCAAACACAAACGAAAATCCTCCTTCTTCAAGTAGGGATCTCTGCAAAGTCAGGTGCTAATCCAGACTGACCCTTCCAGGGTGTTCTTTAATTGTTGATGACAGCGAGTGAAATGGGACTGGACGCAGAGCAAATTGCTTCATTAGCAACACAGCCTAGCATACCTGTGGACTCGCAACCTGCATTTCCAAATACATGGGCCATGAAATGTGATCATTTAACTCCCACAATTTAGACACACATTGTCTGCTCAAACTGGATTTTTTTTAATTTTAGTAACTTGTTACAATGAAAAATGATTCCATTTTCCTATTTTTTTTAATATTCTAAAATAGTACACAGTGCTGGTATAAACAACAAAGTGGTTCACAAAAATAATGCAAAACTGCAAATAATTGATGATAGTGTTTATTTAATAGCGTATACCCAAAGGGGGCATGCATTAAGTGACAAATTTGAACTCTTTCATTTCTGTGAGTGATTTATGAAATGTACTAATTCAACCGGGACCAAATGGATGTAATCATTTTAAACCATGATTTGGTTGGCTTTAGCAATATTTCCTAACTGCAGAAATGAGTGACAAATTAGTACCATAGCTAAAGTGTTTTTCACTATATATATGTTCTTAATCCCCAATAACTAAAAGCTCGGATGCAAACTCTGGAAGCAAGGTGAGAGAAAAGGTAGTGCACAACTGAGAGAAATGGCACAGAACAGCCTCTCAAAAATGAAGAAGTGGGACATTTTTTAAAATGAGAGTTTTCTTCCAAAGAAAGATCCTATTCAACAAAAGACAAAAGTATTAATAACACTGCCCTTTTCAGAAGTTAAGAAGTTATAAATTATACAAATGGATGACAACATAATCAAATTCATTTCAAATATTCCTCTAGACTTAGGAGAGAGAGAGGGACAAAGCAGAAAGTATCTTTTGTCAAATACTACAATAATAAATCGTCTTAATTTTAATCACAGAGTACCAGTAGGCAAACTCTTTTTTTTTAAGCACTGGGTGGTCAACATATTAAGTCTGGTGATGCAAAGACACAGCTCAGTCAGTTTAGCCCAAAAGCAGTCACAGAAATATATAAAGAAGGAGTGTGATTGTGTTTCTACACAATTTTATGTTCAAAATCAGGCAACAATATTTGGTTGTAGGCCATATTTACTAGATCTATTCCAGAATAACTTTAAGAGATTATTATTTTTAATTAATTTATTTTTTAATTGAAGGATAATTGCTATAAAGAATTTTGTTGTTTTCTGTCAAACCTCAACATGAATCAGTCATAGGTGTACATATATCCCCTCCCTCTTGAATCTCCCTCTCCATCCCACCCCTTTAGGTTGACGCAGAGCCCTTGTTTGAGTTCCCTGAGAAATACAGCAAATTCCCATTGGCTTTCCATTTTACATAAGGTAATGTAAGTTTCCATGTTACTCTCTTGATACATCTCACTTTCTCCTCCCCTCACCCCTTGTCCATCATTCTATTTTCTTTTAAGAGGCTCCACTACCCAAGTTAAGTTCTTAAACCAAATAAAATGAAGTTAGGATTGATGAGAAAGATAAAGGATACTCTAGGACATTCTATCCTAACAGCTCAGTTCAGTTCAGTCATTCAGCCATGTCCAACTCTTTGTGATATCATGGACTGAAGCACACCAGGCTTCCCTGTCCATCACCAACTCCTAGAGCTTACTCAAACACATGTCCATCATGTTGGTGATGCCATCCAGCCATCTCATCCTCTGTCGTCCCCTTCTCCTCCTGCCCTCAATCCCTCCCAGCATCAGTCTTTTCCAATGAGTCAGTTCTTCACATCAGGTGACCAAAGGATTGGAGTTTCAGCTTCAGCATCAGTCCTTCCAATGAATATTCAGGACTGATTTTCTTTAGGTTGGACTGGTTACATCTCCTTGGAGTCCAAGGGACTCTCAAAAGTCTTCTCCAACACCACGGTTCAAAAGCATCAATTTTTCAGCACTTAACTTTCTTAGTAGTCCAACTCTCATATCCATACATGACTACTGGAAAAACTAAACCTTTGACTAGACAGACCTTTGTTGGCAAAGTAATGTCTCTGCTTTTTAATATGTTGTCTAGGGTGGTCTGCCATCTATAGGGTCACACAGAGTCGGACACGACTGAAGTGACTTAGCAGTAGGAGCAGCAGCAGGGTGGTCATAGCTTTTCTTCCCAGGAGCTAGGGTCTTTTCATTTTATGGCTCCAGACACCATCTGCAGTAATTCTGGAGCCCAAGAAAATAAAGTCGGTCACTGTTTCCATTGTTTCCCCATCTATTTTCCATAAAGTGATGGGACCAAATGCCATGATCTTAGTTTTCTGAATGTTGAGCTTTAAGCCAAATTTTTCACTCTCCTCTTACACTTCATCAAGAGGCTCTTTAGTTCCTCTTCCCTTTCTGCCATAAAGGTCATGTCATCAGCGTATCTGAGGCTATTGACATTTCTCCCAGCAATCCTGATTCCAGTCTGTGCTTCATCCAGGTTGGCATTTCACATGATGTACTCTGCATATAAATTAAATAAGCAGGGTGACAATATACAGCCTTGATGTACTCCTTTCCCGATATAGAACTAAGTCTGTTGTTTCATGTCTGGTTCTAACTGTTGCTTCTTGACCTGCATACAGATTTCTTAGGAGGCAATAAGGTGGTCTGCTATTCCCATCTCTTAAAGAGTATTCCACAGTCTGTGGTGATCCACACAATCAAAGGCTTTGGCATAGTCAATAAAGCAGAATTAAGATGTTTTTCTGGAACTCTCTTGCTTTGTCGATGATCCAACAGATGTTGGCAATTTGACCTCTGGTTCCTCTGCCTTTTCTAAATCCAGCTTGAACATCTGGAAGTTCATGGTTCTTGTAATGTTGAGGCCTGGCTTGGATAATTTTGAGCATTACTTTGCTAGTGTGTGAGATGAGTGCAATTGTATGGTAGTTTGAACATTCCTTGGCATTGCCTTTCTTTGGGATTGGAATGAAAACTGACCTTTTCCAGTCCTGTGCCCACTGCTGAATTTTCTAAATTTGCTGGCATATTGAGTGCAGCACTTTCACAGCATCATCTCTCAGGATTTGAAATAACCCAACTGGAATTCCATCACCTCCACTAGCTTTGTTTGTAGTGATGCTTCCTAAGGCCCACTTGACTTTGCATTCCAGGATGTTTGGCTCTAGGTGAGTGATCACACCATCATGGTTATCTGGGTCATGAAGATTTTTTTGTATAGTTCTTCTGTGTATTCTTGCCACCTCTTCTTAATAGCTTTTGCTTCTGTTTAGGTCCATACCATTTCTGTCCTTTATTGTGTCTGACTTTGCATGAAATATTCCCTTGGTAGCTCTAATTTTCTTGAAGAGATCTCTGGTCTTTCCCATTCTATTGTTTTCCTCTCCTTCTTTGCATTGATTGCTGAGGAAGGCTTTCTTACCTCTCCTTGCTATTCTTTGGAACTCTGCATTCAGATGGGAATATGTTTCCTTTTCTCCTTTGCCTTTAGCTTCTCTTCTTTTCTCAGCTATTCGTAAGCCCTCCTCAGACAACCATTTTGCCTTTTTGCATTTCTTTTCTTTGGGGATGGTCTTGATCACTGCCTTCTATACAATGTCACGAACTTCTGTCCATAGTTCTTCAGGCATTCTGAAAGACCTAATTCCTTTAATCTATTTGTCATTTCCAATGTATAATCATAAAGTATTTGATTTAGGTTATACCTGGATGGTCTAGTGGTTTTCCCTACTTTATTCTATTTAAATCTGAATTTTGCAATAAGGTGTTCTGTTCTATTAAATGAGTTGAATTCCTATGTTCAAAGCAATTGATTTAGGCAGTTTAAAAGCATTGACAGTGATACAATTAAAAAGTGTTACTGGTACAATATTTCATGTTTGCAAATTATCAGTCCATCCTGAATGAAAATACAGAGAAAGGGTGATGAACAACACTTCAGGTTACACATTCAAGTTCATTAAAAAACACAGATGCTTTTCTGCCTTTAAAGAAACTGGATGAATCCACACAAAATAAGCTGATTTTACAAACACTGTTTTCCTGAATAAAGAGAAATATATTTTCTTTGTAGATCATTTCAAATCCAAAAATTCTGTCATTAGAAGCTTTCATCAGTTTGGTTGTCAAGTCTTTCATTCACTAGCAAATAAAAATAACACAAAGCAAATCACTAACAATACGAGCTACAATTTATCTGCACAGTATCTCATTTATCTTTGTAATATTTTAGAAATAAAGAACATTTAGATTTAGGAATTCAGGTAATTGTCAAATATGTGACATATCCAATCAGGAATGGCATCAAGATTTAAGACAGGGTCCCTTTGAAATTTTAAACTTTTCTCACTACAACATATTAAGAGGGTTGTATTTTGAATGTGGTGCATTCCGTACAGAATTTTAATCTCCAGTAATCTTGCCAAGTTAGTGCTGGTATAGTCTAACTGGAACACTATATGCAAATAACTCACGACGATCAGAGAGCTACCAGACCCTGAACTGGAGCTTTTTCTTCTGTCTCCAGACCCATGCTCTCCCTGCTAAGCCAAGCTGTTGGTATGTAAATTGGGATGTGGCCATATATTTCAACCAGACTAATTTAACGGTTAAATTTGCAAAAGCTAAGGCTAGTTGAGATTAATAAAGAATAATACAGGATGAGATTTTGAGTCTATGAGGATAGAATTAAAGAGAAAAGAGATGTTTCAAGTAGAAAACAAAATCAGGAAAACCAAGAGATTTACCAATATTGGCCATTGTACTGAAGAATTGATGTTTTGAACTGTGGTGTTGGAGAAGACTCTTGAGAGTCCCAATATTCATTGGAAGGATTGATGCTGAAGCTGAAGCTCCAATACTTTGGCCACCTGATGCAAAGAGCTGACTTATTTGAAAAGACCCTGATGCTAATAAAGATTGAAGGCAGGAGGATAAGGGGACAATAGAGGATGAGAGGGTTGGATGGCATCACCAACTCAATGGACATGAGTTTGAGCAAGCTCTGGGAGTTGGTGAAGGACAGGGAGGCCTGGCCTGCTTCAGTCCATGGGGTCTCAAAGAGTCGGACCTGACTGAGCGACTGAACAACAGCCATTGTATCAACTTAAGTGAATGACTTAACAGTGAGGAGTCTGTTGATTCATCTTCAAAAGAAAAGTAATGAGATAGATACAAAATGTATTGATTTGAACATTAGATGATAATCTACATAATATGAATTGCAATAAAAACATGCCTACATCTTAACATAAATATATACAAATAAATAATGACATATTCTATATACTTACTTTAATCTCTTTTAATAATTTTTGTTAAGTTTTGTCTTATATCTAATGTCCAGGAGTTGGTGATGGACAGGGAAACCTGGCATGCTGCAGTCCATGGGGTCGCAAAGAGTCGGACATGACTGAGCGACTGAACTGAACTGAACTGAGACCGTGCTACTTCAGTAAGCAACACAGCTTGAATTGATTCCCCCTCTCACTACTGAGTCGGTTCTCTGTTTCCACATCTACTCTTAAGCACCACTTAGCTGATCTCCATTTCTAAAATGAAACTTCACTTGTGTCCACTTTAATGTCAGGGAAGTTTGAAAGCATCAAATCAATCTATTTAACTTGTCCTTTCAGAAAAGTCTGTTTAGACGTACATGGTAGGGCTTCTCAGTGGCCTCCAGACATCCTAAAATGATCCTTTCCATTTTAACAAGAAGCATTAAGTTCCAATTATGTCAAATCATTACTGTGGCTGACTCAGAACTTTCCCATAGGAAGCCAAATGTACACAGTGCTTTGTATAAATTGCTTTCTTTTCCCTCTCAACTGAGCATCAGAATGATGTTGAAAATATATTTCCTTTGTATTTGTTTGTTTAAGTTTCCAAATGAGCTTAAACAACAAAAAGAATGGTTATGTCAATACACATAGTTAAAGCCAATTGTGTTGTTTTTGTAAACATCACTAAATTTGGAATGAAAATATAAAAGAAACTACCAAGAGTTGAATACAACATCAAAACACATCTTTTGTCTCTCATTTTCACATGTCCATGCTGAAATGGATACGATTATAAAATCTGTCCAGGGAAGAGTACTGGCGTTGGTTGCCACTTCCTTCATATCCTTCTCCAAGGGATCTTCCCTACTCAGGGATCAACCCTATGTTTCCTGTGTCATCTGCATTGACAGGTGGATTCTTTATCACTGAGCCACCTGAGAAGCAGCTGTTACAGTACTCACAGGTAAAACTAACCCCAACTAAAACAGATTTTGGTACCTGGAAATTAGGGACCAAAAATAAGGAAATAAGAGGCTACATGTAATAGGACCTAAACTTGAAGCCTTTGCTTAGTGGAATTGGTCAGGTGGGACATCTCATTAATTGAGTTATTGTCTCTCGATGGCTTATTATACCCAGACTGAACACTGATAAACCTATCTCCAGCTGTTTCTTAGGCAGACCACATGTCAGTTATCTAACATTAGGGAAAACACTAAGAGATCTTACGAAAACTCAGATGATTAATTTTTGCTGGCTGTTCCTTGTCACTTTTGGCAAAGCCTTGAGAAGAGATGAAAGTTGCCTCTTCTGTCCTGTCTGCACACCACTATGGGGGAGTGTAAGTGAAGCATCTCTGTCTGTCCAGGTTGCCCTGTAAACAAAACAAAAATCCAGTACATACATGCTCAGTCACTTCAGTCACGTCCAGCTCTTTGTGACCTCACGAACCATAGCCCACCAGGCTCCTCTGTTCATGGGATTCTCCAAGCAAGAATACTGGAGTGGGTTGCCATGCTCTCTTCCAGGGGATATTCCCGACCCAGGGATGGAACCCCAGTCTCTAACTTCTCTTTCACTGGCAGGAGGATTCTTTACCACTAGCGCCACCTGGAAAGCCCTAGAATCTAGCAAACCACAATTCTGCAGATGCGAAAGTAGCATGCTTCCCTTTTCCAACTAGAGTAGCTACCATCCACAGCTCTTAAACAGCAACCTGGGTAGGAGATTAAGATCCACAGCTTTCATTTCAAGTACCTTCCATTAAACGTTTTATGCCCTCTGTACCATTTTTCTAGACTCCACATATTTCCAGGGCAGGTACAGAAATGCAGACAGAGAGAATGGGTATGTGGATATTGGGGAGAGTGGAACAAATTGGGAAATTAGGATTAACATGTATATACTGCCATGTGTAAAGCAGACAGCTAATGCAAAGCTGCTGTATAACACTGGGAGCTAAGCTCTAAGCTCAGAGCTCTGTGATGACCTAGACGGGCAGGATGTAGGGTGGGGGGTGGGAGGGAGGTCCAAGAGGGAGGGGATATGTGCATACTTATAGCTGACTCAATTCATTGTACAGCAGAAATCAACACAACGTTGTAAAGCAACTATACTTCAATTAAAAAAAAAAAAAAACTTCTAAGCCAGACAATGGGGGTCAAACCAATAGCAAACTCAGATTAAATGTGTTGGCTTTCCATTCAAGCCCCTTGTTTAAGAAATCCTTAAAAGAGTGTTAAGCAGAGAAGCAACATATTTGTGTGTGTGTGTGTGTGTGTATATATATATACACATATGTAGGTGTATATATCTTATTTGCAGATATATAAAAATGCATCACTATAGATACACAGATATGTAGGTATAGACTATCACAGATATGTAGGTATAGACTATTTACTTATCACAAGAAAGTATACGATCACAGGTCTGGCTGAACTAGCCCCAAGTCTCCTGGATAAGTATTCAGGAAGGCAAGATCACCACTAGGCTGGAAGCTGCAAGCTTGGGGTAAAATGTGAAGTCCACAGCACAGGCAAAAGCACAATTACAGGTGTGGCTGCTGCTTCACATCACGGAGGTGAATCCGCAGGTCAGCAGCAGTGCGGTGGGCCCACAGGTCAGAATGAAGGGACCTTGTGGGTCCCAGAAGGTAGAGAACCCTATGGTTTTCCTGACATTTTGTCAAGGAAGTGGGAGGAGGGGAAAGGAACCAGTCAGTAAGATCCGTGACTTGAAAGCTACTAGCTCTGAGTACATGCTCAGGAAAGGGCCAGGAGCAAACAGCAGAGAAGTCTATTAAATGTGTGAAACAATTATATTTTCAAGGAACCGGCAAGCCTGACAAGAACCGCAGTTTGTTCACATCTGAAACACCCTGGGGTCTCCAAACTCACACCCTCAGTAAGCTGGATAGCTCCCATGAGCAGGTTCCCTGGTTGGCAGTAGGTGTGGCTGGGCGTGGAGAATAATGGAGGGGAGGGGGTCTCCCAGAGGCAGAGCCAGCTACTCACAGAGGACATATGTGGGAGAGATCTGCCCAGAAGTCAGAAATAGAAGCAGCCAGAAGGTCAACAGTAGCTGACTCCACTGCCCACAATAAAGAAGTCACTAAGGTCAACAGTGGCTGACCCCACTGCCCACAATGAAGGAGTCATTAACCCATGCCTCGTGGATCTGATAACTGCTAAGGAGTAGTGACTGCTTTTCCAAGTGAGAGTTTTTCATTTCAGTTATCCTGTTTTTGCATATTAAAAAGCAGAGACATTACTTTTCCAACAAAGGTCCATCTAGTCAAAGCTATGCTTTTTCTAGTAGTCATGTATGCATATGAGAGTTGGACTATAAAGAAAGCTGAGCACTGAAGAATTGATGCTTTTGAACTGTGGTGTTGGAGAAGACTCTTGAAAGTTCCTTGGACTGCAAGGAGATCAAACCAGTCAATCCTAAAGGAAATCTGTTGTGAATATTCATTGGAAGAACTGATGCTGAAGGTGAAACCCCAATATTCTGGCCACCTGATGAAAAGAACTGACTCATTAGAAAAGACCCTGATGCTGGGGAAGATTGAAGGCAGGAGGAGAAGGGGACGACAGAGGATGAGATGGTTGGATGGCATGACCGACTCAATGGATATGAGTTTGAGTAAACTCCGAGAGTTGGTGATGGACAGGGAAGTCTGGCGTGCTGCAGTCCATGGGGTCACAGAGTCAGACACAACTGAGCGACTGAACTGAACTGAACTGATCCTGTTTCTATGGATGATTGTGCTTCTGTGCTCAGTCACGTCTGGCTGTTTGCAACCCTGTGGACTATAGTCCACCAGGTTCCCCTGACCATGGGCTTTTCCAGGCAAGAATACTGGAGGGGGTTGCCATTTCCTCCTCCAGGGGATCTTCTCAACCCAGGGTTTGAGTCCATGTCTCCTGAGTCTCCTGCATTGCAGGCAGATTCTTTATTGATGAGCCACTAGGTGTATATTAGAAGTGGTGATAGCAGATGACTTGTCTTTGCATTTCATATAAATGAGGTTTCCAAATAAGACAAGTTTCCATATACCATCCACCAAGAAATGCGCCTTATCCAGGTATTCTGGAATCTGAGTTGGATGTGATAATTGGACAGGGGAGGTGAGGGGCCAACTGGACAGTTAAGTAGCTGAAACAGCTTCCCATCTTCCAAGTGGTAACATTTTACCTGGATCATATCTGGAAGCAAAAGCATTGCATGTCAGCTCCTAGAAAACTTCCTCTAAAGATAAGGGGCATATGGATATGTTCCAGTGTCTCCTAGTTTGTAGTCTATGGGAACTTGAATAGAATTTGTATCCTATTCTTGTGTGAAAACTGCATAAATCTTAATTATGTTAAATTGGCTCATAGTGCTTTTCAGGTCAACTATATCTTTCTATTTCTTTGTATATCCATTCTATTAATTTTTGAGAGTTTGATATTGAAATGCCAACTAAAAATCTTAATTTATCTACTTAAAAACTAATTGGATTATACAGTGGAACAATATGTAACCTTGCTCTGTGTTTTCCAGGTCTTCGTAAATGTGCTATCATACTTTCCTAATTTAAAAAATAAAAAGAGAAGAAAAAAAGATAAGTGGCAAGCACCTTCTATTTTTACCTTCAGTATCTATGCCTCCATTTCACTACTGGAAATAGAATCTGAGAGTGGCTGCCTCTGTCCACGAGTTGGCGGGCACAGCAAAGTGCTGGTGGGGTGGTAACCTGAGAGGAACCTGGATCCCTGAGACTTCACTGAACAACACTCTTTAATAGCACTGACCTTCCTGATCCAGACATTTATACTTGCCAAAAAAACATAATTCCAAACCCTACTGAGGAACAATTTTACTACCGTGCCTCTAACAATGCAATACTTGCCTTTTATCCGTGTATCACTCCTCACCAACCTGCACCCTGCTTCATTTCTTGAAGTGCTGCCCACGGTTTTACTGAATGGTGCTTCAAGCCATCTTTCTCTTGTCCATCCTGTGGGGAGTCACTTATAGCCCCTTCTTGGGGATTTCTAAAATGAACGTTTCTACCCATTTGTTACAGAACCGTGTGGAGGCAAACACTGATTCAGCTCTCTCACTTGGGTTACAGAGTCTCACATCTCATTTTTCTGGACACTCTCTTGCCATTATGTTTAAGCATGGCTCATGAGTTACATTAATTACATTGTTCATGAAGCAAAATGTAGCCCAGGTGTCTTGTAAAGGCTCCTGGTTGAAAGAGTGTTAAAACCAAACAGGGCTCTACAGACTTTGTTCTATCTTGAGCTGGATGGCACGCTATCATTATATGGAAGTCTTGCAGGCTTCCATAACCTACCTAGCTATCTTCATTCAGTTTTCCATCTTGATTATTACTGAAGAGAGCTTTGTGGGATCACCGACTACAAGATGGCATCTTCATCCACAAAGATGATCTTTAAGATAATAAAACAACTGTAGAAAACAATATTGGCAACTGCATATCAGATATATCCAATTTTAAAGTGGCTTTAATACCAACATTCCCAAAATTCTGTCCTCATGATAAAGGTTCAGCCACATATGTACAAGTTATATGTTAAAAAAAAAAAAAAAAAAGGAATTCTGTAACAGTAAGTTTGAACAAGAGAGTGTTAAATAAAAGTTAACAGGTTTTAAATGTGTTAGATGTCCTTACAGTAATGGTAGTGGTCGAGTTGCTAAGTCATGTCTGATTCTTTCAACCCCATGGACTATGGCCTGCCAGGCTCCTCTGTCCATGGAATTTTCCAGGCAAGAATACTGGAATGTGCAGCCATTTCCTTCAACAGGGGATCTTACTTACCCAAGGATCTAACCCAAATTTCCTGCATTTCAGACAGGTTCTTTACCACTGAGCCACCAGGAGGTCTCCATGGTCAAGGCCATCTCTGAGCAGTGGAGGCTCAAGCTGTTGCGTATAAGTGAGATGGCGTTTCTCAAACTCACTGGACTAAGAATCCTGCTTCCTTCAGTGGCCCAGGTGCTGTGACACATAATTGGATACATGCTATGTTGCACTGTCAGGACCATTTGACCTTGGGCGATCACGAATCAAGTGTAGCTCCCTGGGACTTTGGAAGCCACAGTGGTCATGGAACAGTGAGCAGCAACTTACCAGTTTTTTTCTGTACACCCAAGTCATGGAGTCAGGTTGAATAAATAGGTCTTGTATGTAAATTTATTGGAAAATGCTTAAATCATAAAAAAAGTCTGGAGGCTAGTATTAAACTCCAAATCTGACCATCCAGAAACTGCTAATGTTCGGAATAGCATCCACAGCTTTCTGGAGCCAATGACTGCACTCAGCAAGATCAGCCCAGGGTTGTCATAAATCATGGGCTGTTTGGCCAAGATGCCCAATGAGGCATACAATCTCAATAAAACTGAAGAAGTCTGAGTTCAGAAATCTCACGCACCAGGGAAGGGTGACAAAGACCTTCACTGGGAGAATATATCTCATATGTGGTATTCTGTGTACAAGACTGATCAGATTTTTTACAATAAAAGACTGATATAACAGATGACCTCTAAAAGGAATTGTTGTAGCTGTTTATTCTCATGTAAGGCAGATTTGCCAATTTGACATTTTAATGAAAATCAAAGTCATTCCAAAGTTTGTATAATAGAATAAAACCACCAGTATGAAAAATGATCTAACCTCACAGTAAATTGGACCCTGAAACACCTAATCACCTTATCACCATCCAGTTAAAAGCCATTATTGATGTCAGGAGCAGTTTCTCATTAATGGAGACCCAGAGAAATCAAAACCCACATCTGTATAACTGTGTGTGTGTGAAGTGGGAGAATGGGGTCAACTATTTTGGTTGAAAATCAAATTTGATATTTTTCTATATTTATAATACATAACCTCCAGAGTTGTGGCGATTTCAAGATCAGCAAACCACAATTTTTCTGCCCACAATTTTCAGCTGTTCATTTCTCCTCAGCATAAAAAATTGCTCGCTTTCCATACCACTTTTCAGCAATAAGAAACTGTAGTTTAAAAATATATATCATGGTTAAGACTGTGTCTGATTGCCATTAGCAAAAAAAAGAGATAGTAGTTCTACACCGGCAAGTTTTGTTACTTACTGTCTTACTCACAGAAGAAAGGATTATAGAGCTTCTCAGCTGTGAAGTACATTATATACATTAAAGTAGTTTTTTTTTTTTTTTTTTCCTCCAGGCTGAATAAACAGGTCTAATATAGTTACTTTTATTTAGAAAGGCTTAAAAATCTCTGGACAAGACCTATGGTGTATTTTTCTTTCTTCCTTATTCAGTTCTTCCTGGCTACAAACTTATATTACCATTCTAATCTTTTTCTCTCTCCCTCACATAGTCACAAATCCAAACTCTCAAGAAAGAAATAAAAGACAAGAGACAGACCCTAGAACAAATTACTTACAGACAAAATACAGAACAACTCTCCTTACCTCCGCATAGCTCCACGGCTAAAACTAAGTCAGTTAAAATTACTAATATAGTGAAAACCAAAGAATATTCACAAAACTTTTGATAAAGAAGCTTCACATTTATCAACTATCTGGGACCGACATCCTACGTCTCATTTCTGAATCATCATGTCTCAAAGTTTTGTCACTAAGGCAAGATTTATCTGTCTTGGGTGGGGGCATGGCAATGGTGGGCAAGAGGTTACCAAAAATGCCAATCCCTGATCCCAGACCTGCTGAGTCAGAAGCTCAAGGTATGTCCCTTTGGGACTGGTCCACCTACTGCTTGTAACCTGTTTCTTTAACAAAGTGGTGCTCAAATTTTGGTGGTTTGGAATTACCTGGTGTTCATGTGCAAACCACTGGTGTCCTGCCCCACCATGGAAACAGGTCATTAATCAACTGGGTTCTGAGCATTAATAATATGAACAAACTTTCCAAATGACCCTGACACTCCCCCTGAGTTTCAGGATTGTGGCTTTACATCTATGTCGTATAAGCTGAATGGCCGTAAGCAGGCAGGGAATAAAGATTCAGTTAGGAAAGCAGGTACTCAGGTTTTCCTCCAAGTGAATAAGCAAGACCTGAGATATATCTCATTTCAGTCTGTATCAATACAAAAGTAATTTTTAAAAAGTACACATTTTATTAATAATCAATATCTTCCAAAAAATATGTACAGCAACACTGTACATATTTATTACAACAAAATTAAAAGAAATGGTTATTCTAACACTAAGGTGGTTTGTTGACTACTAAATGATTTACTTAGCTCTCTTTCCTAGAGTTTAGAGACAGACCTAGAGGACGCAGCATGGCTTGTATGCAGTGTACAAGGTCTCTCAGTTCACTTCAGTTCAGTTGCTCAGTTGTGTCCAACTCTTTATGACCCCGTGAACCACAGCATGCCAGGCCTCCCTGTCCTTCACCAACTCCCAGAGCTTGCTCAAACTCATGTCCATTGAGTCAGTGATGCCATCCAACCATCCATCCTCTGTCATCCCCTTCTCCTCCTGCCTTCAATCTTTCCCAGAATCAGGGTCTTTTCCAGTGAGTCAGTTCTTCTCATCAGGTAGCCAAAGTACTGGGAATTTCAGCTTCAGCATCAGTTCTTCCAATGAATATTCAGGACTGATTTCCTTTAGGATGGACTGGTTTGATCTCTATGTAGTCTAAAGGACTCTCAAGAGTCTTCTCGAACACAACAGTTCAAAAGCATCAATTCTTCAGCACTCAGATTTCTTTAAGGTCTAACTTTCTCTAAATAGAGAAAGCCCTTAACTGTTACTATTAACAGGTATGTAACAGCGTAACAGCAGGCGTGCTGGGGTGCTTGCTATCTGTCTGTCTGTCTATCTTTCTACATCCTCCCTCCCCACCCCTACCCAGCAAGCAGCTCACTGCCCATCTCTAGTAAACAGGATTTCTCTCCCCTGCCTATACTCTGCAATAGAGAGATGTTAAAACTCCAAACGTCTCCCTCTTCTTTTCAGACCATGCACCAGGGACTTACTAAACACTCCGCCAACAAGCTCCAAGTGCTTGAGTCTCTTTATGCTTAAAGTCATAAAATCGTTCCCTCCATTTGGCCCTGGGTTTTGAGCCCTCCCTCTGACCCCTGCAGCCTACTGTCCACGGACTGGCCAAGCCCAAGCAGCTGAGCAGCTTCCCAGCCTGGTAACCACCTGTCACACGCTGTATCCATCCCCTTCCCTCACCAGGTCACCGGCTACGAGGGACTGGCTTCCTTCTGGCTGGCGTCTTACCTTCAGTTCAGTTGATAAAACAAACAGGCCATTGGACTAATGAGGTTCCAGTGGTCCGGGACCCTACAAACAACCAAATCTAAGTTCCTAAATGCCTCAAGGTAATGAAATCTAAGCGCTGTGCTGTGTGCTATGCTCAGTCACTCAGTCGTGTCTGACTCTGCAACCCCACGGACTGCGGCCCGCCAGGCTCCTCTGTCCATGGGATTCTCCAGGCAAGAACACTGGAGGGGGCTGCCATGCCCTCCTCCAGGGGATCTTCCCAACCCAGCGATCAAACCTGGGTCTCCCACACTGCAGGTGGATTCCTTACCATCTGAGCCACCAGGGGAGCCCCGGAATACTGGAGTGGGTAGCCTGTACCTTCCCCAGCGGATCTTCCAGACCCAGGAATCGAACCGGGGTCTACTGCATTGCAGGCAGCTTCTTCACCAGCTGGGCTGCCCGGGAATATGTCAATGCTACTCTTCCAATCTGTCCCACCTTCTCCACCCCACTCCCCCACTGCATCCACATGTCCACTCTCGGCTTTCAGCTACAGCTAATTAACAGTGTCCTTACTTCCTCCTGCCTGATTCTATACTCTGTCTGCCATTCTCTCCACTGGCAAGGTGCTCCTAACCACTTCCACTGTGACACTGACTGGTTCCAGTCAATTTTGCTCAATTACAATTTTTGATATTCCTCATTTTCTCTTTTAACAATAGTTATAGAGGATTCATAGCCTAATGGTTAAGATTCAGGCTTTCGTTTCTGGGGCCTGGGTTTGACCCTTACTCGGGGAACTAACATCCTGCAAGTTTGTGTGGTGTGACCAAAACAAGACTTGGGCTTCCCAGCTGGCACTAGCGGTCAAGAACCTGCCTGCCCATGCAAGAGACGTAAGAGACATGGGTTCAATCCCTGGGCTGGGAAGATCCATTGGAGGAGGGCTTGGCAACTCACTCCATATTCTTGCTTGGAGAATCGCATGGACAGAGGAGCCCATAGTCCATGGGGTCACACAGAGTCAGACACGACTGAAGTGACTTAGTATGCGTGCATACAGGACTCACTAGATATTAAGCACTTGAAAATATTCACTTTAATAGTACAAAAAAATACATGAGTGCACATCTGTGAATCTGTGATATAAAATTAGGCTGATTTCCATGCCTTAAGTTCTCCACACTATCCAGGTAGAAAAATTCAATGGTTGTGCAGATCAATATAAGTACCGCCATATTTTGTCGATTTCGCTCTCTTTGCTGAAGGATGGAACACACAGCATCACCTCCATTCCAGTCTTCACTCACCTGGCATGTTTCAAGGCCTTTAGTTTTCCCCATCTCGCCAACCCAAATGAAGTGGCCTGCTAAGGAGTATGTGGGGACTTCCCCAGTGGTCCAGTGGCTAAGACTGTGCTCCCAATGCCTGGGGCCCGGGTTCTATCCCTGGCTGGGGAACTAGATTTCATACATCGCAACTAAAAGTTCATACAATGCAACTAAAGATTCTGCACGACACAACTAAGACCCAGCACAACCTAAATAAACATACATATATGTATATATATATTTAAGGGATGTGTAATGCTCTCCTTCCAGAAGCCTACATAATTCACTGATGGAGGTGGCAGAATGGACATCATAATTTACTATTCACTGTGAGTTGTCCTATGAGCACCTAAATTCAGTATGCTGAGAGAGGTCAAAGTAATCAAAAAAGGTGAAAGCCCAAAGAGCTTAAACCTTCGCACAACCCAAAAGGATGTCTAATGGGCAAGATCTCATTAAAAGATAAGGTCTGCATGTAAAGGCAGACAAAGGCAAGAGAGGCGGGCTGCCTGTGATTGACGGCGCACCTGCAGCCTTTGCCCACCGGAGACCTGCACGAAGGGGTCAGAAGCCAAGGACACTAGGCACTTCAGTTCAATTTTGAACAAAGAGCTTTATCCTCCTTCCTTCCCTGGGCTCCAGGTGCCCGAGTTCTTCTACACAGGTCACTTCATCTCATTATCTAAAGAAGTTTAAAAATCCACTTATGTCTTCAAAAAGATTTCAGTCCTTGACACTCAGTGTGAATGCTTTTAAAGCAATTAAGGTCCCTGTAGACAAGTACTGTTAAACTCAAGATTTAGGAACAACAAGTGCAATAAACAAGAAACACACACACAATGTCCCAATATGGTCGGACTGTATTTCTACATCCCGTGCCTTACTTCTAATTTACTCTGCCCTCTTATTTCAATAAAGAACAAAAGGATGTTAGAAAATATGCTTGCTTGCCAACGTGATTTTCCAAATCATGACTTTACTTTGTTGCTGCCATTGTCAAATTCACACCCCAAACCTCTTTCCTCGGTGTCTCATGTCTGCACTTGCTGGGTCTCATAAGAGTGTGGCTCTAGCCCCAGGTCTGCTAAATGACCAACTCTAAGGCACTGGGGTAGAGACTTCACTTCCTTAGGATTCAGTGGGATGAACGGAGTTGCAGTAAAAGCTTTCATATTATTTTGGGAGCATGTATTTAAGCATCTCCTATGTCAGAAGCTCTGCAAAATATGTGGAAAATATGACAAGTGTGATCAGTCCCTGCCCAGAAGAAGCTTAATTTAATAAGAGAATCAGAGAGAGCTGACCATTACAGTTCATCATGATCACTGCTGTGGCATCATCTTGCCTGACCCTCTATTATGTTAAATCCAATTCAACTCACTTCAATTTGATTTGATTTGATTCATCACACATACTCATGTGGCCACACCAGATACTTTGTCATCTCCACAACTTCCCCATATTTATAATAAAATTCTAACTCCAACACTCTAACCTTCCCATTTTATTACTTAATTCATTCTAACATAGTAATTATTTGCCTTGTGGTTGTTGTTCAGTCGCTAAATGGTCTCCAACTCTTTGCGACCTCATGGACTGCAGCATGCCAGGCTCCCTTGTCCTTCACTGTCCCTGGAGTTTGCTCAGGTTCATGTCCATTGAGTCAGTAATGCTGTCTAACCATCTCATCCTCTGCTGCCCCTTTTGCCTTCAATCTTTCCCAGCATCAAGGTCTTTTCCAATGAGTTGTCTCTTCTTATCAAGTGGCCAAAGTATTAGAGCTTCAGCTTCAGCATCAGTCCTCCCAATGACTATTAACGGTTGACTGCCTAAAGGATTGACTGGCTTGGTTTTTGCCTATCAAAATCATATTGATCCACTGGCCCCTTTAAATTTCCGTATACTAAAGTATAGTATTACTGGATATATAAAATACTCAATAAAATTAAGACCAGAAATCAATGAAATAGGAAACAAGGTTTAAATAGAAAAATGTTAAAAACTCAAATTATGGTTTGCTAAAGCAATAATAAAGTTAATAAAATCACAACAAGATTTAAAGAAAAATAAATTCAGGGAATATAAATGAAAAAGTCAGTATAGACATTAATACATAAAATATTCAATATATAAAAAAGAA
Source organism: Budorcas taxicolor (assembly GCF_023091745.1). Taxonomy (NCBI): domain Eukaryota; kingdom Metazoa; phylum Chordata; class Mammalia; order Artiodactyla; family Bovidae; genus Budorcas; species Budorcas taxicolor. Next base: position 79,905,463 of record NC_068921.1, on the reverse strand, counting down.
TAAATGAAATTTATGTCAATACATTTGCTAATTTAGACAAAATAAAATTTCTTTACAAACAAAATTTACAAAAACTAAAACAATAATAGAATTCTAATACTACATTCATTTAAAATTAATACCTTTCATTAAAAACTTCACATAAAAACATTTCAGACCCAGCTGGTTTTCCTGAGAAATTCATCATGGCATTCAAGGAAGTAATAATTCAATCTTACATGAAACCCTTCTAGAAAATAATACATAAAATGAAAGACTTACCACCTCATTTCATGAGGCCAATATAAACTTGATAACCCAAATTCACCAAGATCATTACAAAGAGAGAAAAGTACAGGGCAATTTTTCTCAGTAGTTAAAGATATAAACTCTAAATATAGTACTGGCAAAGAAAAATCTAATGACATATTAAAAGGGAAATCCATGACAACCAAGTAATTTTGCTCCTATTAACAGAATAAAGAAAGAAAACACGATCATCTCAAATTCAGTAAAAATCATTGATGAAAATAAATGCATATTTATATTTTAAAACTTATCAGCAAACTCAGAACTACAGGAAATTAAATCCCTTCCTATTAACCTATTTTCCTCTTACCTCCCACATGAAAATATTTCTGACCATTTAATCCACATTATCTCTGCTTTTCTTCAGCTTCTATTTTCTACAATAAAGAGCCTATTTTTCTTACTATTTTCCCCGTACTTGCTTATATAATACATGTAATGAAATCTGAGTTTTCTGCAGTATGTGGATGGTCTCTCAACTAAATTATCACCTCCTAGAGGTGAGGGCCTATGCATAAGACACCCATTTAAGAGATTAAAAATAAATCATTTTATTCTTTCAATAAATATGAAGTTGGACAAGGTCTCAGGCACTAACTTTTGTCTTCTAAATAGCCAAAAGACACAAAGCTTGCCCACAAGAAAGTCAACCTAGAAAAGGAAACAAAGATATTAATGAAAATAAACAATAAACCTAATAGGCAAAGCCAAAGAACAGTGTAAGAACAGAAAAATATAATTGTATTTGCATGTATGCTTAGCTGTGTCCAGCTCTTTGCCACCCCATGGACTGTAGCCCACCAGGCTACTCTGCCCATGGGATTTTCCAGGCAAGAATACTGGAGTGGGGTGCCATTTCCTCCTTCAGGGAAATCTTTCTGACCCTGGGATCAAGCTCACTTCTCCTGCACCTTCTGCATTGGCAGGTGGATTCTCTATCTGACTTTTTGGGCTTCCCAGGGGGCTCTAATGGAAAAGTACCTGCCTGCCAATGCAGGAAATGTAACAGACTCGGGTTTGATCCCTGGGTCAGGAAGATCCCCTGAGGAGGGTGTGCCAACCCACTTCAATATTCTTGCCTGGAAAATCCCATGGACGGTGGAACTCTTTGAGGCACAGAGTCTCAAAGAGTCGGACACAACTGAAGCAATTTAGCATGCATATACTCATGATAAGATTTTAGACCTTAGCTTCTATCTTAATATTTACTGAATGGAGGAATTATAATTTTCTCTATATAGTCTCTAAATTAGGTACATGCGAATAATACTACTTACATGTCCCTGTTATTCCCTTCATAGGTTGACCTAATGCAGTTCTTCTATCAATAAATAATTTATGCCTTAAACAAGACCACATGCGTATTGGTAGGAATTCTAAATTTTAAAAAAATTAAAAGCACTTGAATTTCACTGCAACTGTAGGATTAACTCGGGATAACATTGACCAAGTCACTTGATCTTTCTGTATCTCATTTTCTTCAACTACAAAAGGAGGGAAATAATTACCCCTGAGTTTTCAGGTTGCTAGAGAGCTGGAATAAGGGAAAACAGATAAAAACTTTTGGTCAACTGTACAAGGATATATAAATTAAAGATATTGTCAAGCCAATGTTATCACGATGACCAAGTTTCATGGGATGAGTATGATTCAAGAAAGTCCTATAGTTAGACTAGTATTTGGATATTCAGTAGCTTTGATACAAGCAGTTGGAGTGGTGGAATCAAAGACAGAAATGACAGGGGAAATGAAACAGGTTCTCTAAAACAATAGCTCCAAGAAAGTTAGCTCTTGACTGCTAAGAAAACAGCACCATTACATACAGGGGTTTGGCAAACAGCAGAAGGGTGTGAGCTGGGGACCCAGAACAGTGGTCCAAGCTTTAGGGTGAGCTGTAACTCCAGAGGTTGTACCAGGCTAAGCAAACAGAGATCTACAAGGTGGCGCAGCGGTCGAGAATCCACCTGCCAATGCTGGAGAAGCAGGAGGCACGGGGTCTACTCCTGGGTGGGGAAGATCCTCTGGAGGAGGACACCACAATCTGCTCCAGTGTTTTTGCCTGGGAAATCTCATAGACAGAGAAGCCTGGCAGACTACAGTCCATAGAGTCACAAAGAGTGAGACATAACTGAGTGCGCGCATGTGAGTGCACACACACACACACACACACACACACACACAGAGTCAATCAGCAATTCCTAGACAGATAACATAGCAAGAAATTATTTTCACGCTCTGAGATCCTCAGTATTTCCAACTATTCTCCCTTCCTTACTCAACATACAGAGAATCTTAAAAAAAAAAAAAAAAAAAAAAGCTATTTAGCAACAGAAAAGTTGCACACTGGAGAAAAGTGAGTGGAGGTCAGGGCCAAGGGCATTGTCCCTCTGCTTGAGAACACACCAGACATGTGTGATGTTTGTGTACAGGGGCTCAGAAGCAGCTGGCACGAAAGAGCAAATAAGGTCAAGTTGATGTCCGTGCAATCAGAGCAGAGGGGGATTAAAGAAGAAGAAATGATAATGAAAACGCTATAACACTGCATTATCTCTGGTGAGTTATTGCACAGACCAACGGACCAAATTCACCCTGCTTCTGCCTTTGTAAATAGTTTTACTAGACTCCAGCTGATTCATTTATGCATGGTTATAGACACATAAGGCTTCCCTGGTGACTCAGATGGTAAAGAATCTGCCTGCAAGACAAGGGAACTGGGTTCAGTCCCTGGGTCAGGAAGATCCCCTGGATAAGGAAATGACTTACCCACTCCAGTATTCTGGCCTGGAGAATCCGCATGGACAGAGGAGCCTGGCGGGCTATAGTCTATGGCATCACAAAGAGCTGGACATGACAATGACTAACATAGCCACTTGGCTCCACATAGCAGAGCTGGGGACCAAAATGACACAGGATGCAAAGCAAATATATCTACTATCTTCCCTTTACAGAAACATTTCCTAATCTCTGTATTAAGAGGAATGGAAGAAGAGAGGTACTACAGGGAATAGAAACTCTCAACCGAAGCCCAGAGCAAGAAGTGGGATTTGATGTCTGAGAAAACCCTGATTGCAGGAAGTGGCGATACTTGGACCAAATAAACAGAACAATTACAACATATATGCATCATGTTATTTAAAATGAATTGAGAACAGATGAATAAAATCCAGCTCTTTGATGTCCTAGTTCCTGGATTTTCTCACAGATGTCATCATCTCTAAAATAAATATTTGAGCTAGATAATCTCTACAGCCCATTCAGGCCTCAAGGTCCATGACCATAAACATTTCCTGTGTCTCCAAGAGTAAGCGCCTTGCTATTCTGCAGGAAAGAGGCCTTATTTCATCCATTTTCTTTTAAACCAAAAGGGAAGACGCACTGATGTGGATTATTACATTTTTCCTCCTTAACACTTGTTGATGAAAACAGTTGATTCTTGTGGAAAAGACCTTTTGAAAGATCTCAAATCATAAGGAAAACTGAACTGGGAACTCCATTCACATTTTATATGAATAGGGAGATGATGGGTATCAAGTGGGCACATGTCTTACAAGAAGAAAATAAACATTTTTTCTGCTGTGAATTCAAGACTCTAAACTCACACCACCGTCACCTGATTCCTAAATCTCCCCATTTCCTATGCTGCCTGTCTCAGTGAATGGCAGTGTTATCTGCTTAGTGAGCCCAGTGGGGAGAAGTAGCTGCTAATGACCTGATTTTCAGCCTCTGCAGAGATTTCTAGAGCATATGATGGGATTCCAGCCCACATGACAGGGTTCCCAGCCCTCTTTTGTTGTTATTGTCTAGTTGTTAAGTTGTGTCCAACTCTTTTGCGACCCCATAGACTGTAGCCCGCCAGGCTCCTCTGTCCACGGAATTTCCCAAGCAAGACTATAGGAGTGGGTTGCCATTTCTTTCTCCAGGGGATCTTCCCGACCCAGGGATGGGACCCACATCTCCTGAATTGCAGGCAGATTCTTTACCATTGAGCCTGCATGGAAGCCTTCCAGCCTTCTGTAAAGCCTCCAATATCCTCATCTCTCTCCCTCGCCGCTGCTACGCCACCAACTAGGCTTAACCCTCCATCTTCTTCCTCTGGAATCACAGGTCCCTTCCTGGTTGCACCCCCCTGTACACATGTGGTATTTTGTTTGTGTGCACCACTGAGTCAGTCTGGAGAGTGCTGAGATAATAAGTAAAGACAGTAACTGTCTGAAACGTCTTGCTGGCACGTCTCCATGCCCCACTGATCTACAGGCCTGCCTTTATCCAACTGAATCCAAGCCTCACCCTGCTAACCAAACTCACCTCTCAATGCCCACGGGCAACCTGTTTATACTTACAGAGATGACACAGGTCCAAGGAATAGCAAAGACACTCATCCTAAGAGATTATAAAGAAAACAATGGCACTCCATTTCCAGTTATAAACAGCCATACAAAGTTCCTGACTGCAGGGCTTATATTTTCTATGATGTGTTAGTGGAACACATAAGTATAGCAATGCAGCTTACACGAATTGAGGATGAGTCTGCTTGCTCCCCTCTACATGTACTAAATGCTATTTTGCCTATTTAGAATTTATTTTTTATATTGGTATCATGCAATTTGGATAAATTATAAATAGGCTTGCCCAGTTGCTCAAATTAGACACACATGAATGTAACTCAATGCATTAAAATCTATGGGGAGAGTTGATTAACCACACAGAAAAAAACAAAATTAGATCTTTATCCTACACTATATGTCAAGAAACGAATTTCAGTGAATGATAGCAGTAAGTATAAAAATAAAATTAAAGATATATAAAAATGCAAAATAAAAGTAATGCATATCTACTTATCTGATGGAAAATATCAAAGTCACATTCTGAGCAAAGGTTTTCACACAGAGAAAGTTAATAGAGTTAACATAAAAATAAATATTTGATTAAAATGTACAAAATAATATCAAATAGGGTATATCATTTTTAAAGATATTACATATATTATGTTTAAAATAAAAAGAGATTTGACAAACTATCCAGAAAAGGATGATTTAGCTAAGAAAAAAACAAGCAAGGAAAAAATAGACAATTCACAATGAACTACAAAAAAACATATTGTTGTTCATTTCTGTCTCAGGACTGTTTTATAAAGATTCAGATTTAAAATGAAGTTAATTCTTTTCTCAGAAAATATTTTTTAAACCCAAATTTTAACAGTCAGCCTGAAAAAGAAAAAAACAAATATTTGTCATGTAGTTAATTTGACCACATGTACCAGTTACATTAAAATATTAACTTAATAGTCATAATTCATCTTGAGAAAAATCAGAGATGTATAAAAAGGACTATATGCAAAGATATTCATCATCAACACATAGAATAATATGACATGTTTTTGAAAGAGAAGAAAATTTGCTCACTATATATACGTAAAGAACAAGCTGAAAAATATATATATATATAACTATAAAAATGTAGGGGTAGCGTGGGGTAGCTCCTCTTGGCAGCGTTTCCAGATGTTCAAGCTGGTTTTAGAAAAATCAGAGGAATCAGAGATCAAATTGCCAACATCCGCTGGATCATGGAAAAAGCAAGAGAGTTCCAGAAAAACATCTATTTGTGCATTATTGACTATGCCACAGCCTTTGACTGTGTGGATCACAAGAAACTGTGGAAAACTCTGAAAGAGATGGGAATACCGGACCACCTGACCTGCCTCTTGAGAAATCTGTATGCAGGTCAGGAAGCAACAGTTAGAACTGGACATGGAACAACAGACTGGTTCCAAATAGGAAAAGGAGTACGTCAAGGCTGTACATTGTCACCCTGCTTATTTAACTTTTGTGCAGAGTACATCATGAGAAATGCTGGACTGGAAGAAACACAAGCTGGAATCAAGATTGCCAGAAATCTCAATAACTTCAGATATGCAGATGACACCACCCTTATGGCAGAAAGTGAAGAGGAGCTAAAAAGCTTCTTGATGAAAGTGAAAGAGGAGAGTGAAAAGGTTGGCTTAAAGCTCAACATTCAGAAAACGAAGATCATGGCATCTGGTCCCATCACTTCATGTTAAATAGATGGGGAAACAGTGGAAACTGTCAAACTTTATTTTTGGAGACTCCAAAATCACTGCAGATGGTGACTGCAGCCGTGAAATTAAAAGACGCTTACTCCTTGGAAGGAAAGTTATGACCAACCTAGATAGCATATTCAAAAACAGAGACATTACTTTGCCAACAAAGGTCCGTCTAGTCAAGGCTATGGTTTTTCCTGCAGTCATGTATGGATGTGAGAGTTGGAGTGTGAAGAAAGCTGAGCGCTAAAGAATTGATGCCTTTGAACTGTGCTGTTGGATAAGACTCTTGAGAGTCCCTTGGACTGCAAGGAGATCCAACCAGTCCATTCTAAAGGAGATCAGCCCTGGGTGTTCTTTGGAAGGAATGATGCTAAAGCTGAAACTCCGGTACTTTGGCCACCTCATGCGAAGAGTTGACTCATTGGAAAAGACTCTGATGCTGGGAAGGATTGCGGGCAGGAGGAGAAGGGGACGACCGAGGATGAGATGGGTAGATGGCATCACAGACTCGATGGATATGAGTCTGAGTTAACTCCGGAGATGGTGATGGACAGGGAGGCCTGGCGTGCTGCGATTCATGGGCTTGCAAAGAGTTGGACATGACTAAGCGACTGAACTGAACTGACTGAAAAATGTAGGGGGCTTCATAAGCGGCACTGTGGTAAAGAATCTGCCTGCCAACGCAGGAGACGCAAAAGACACAAGTTTGATCTCTGAATCGGGAAGATCCCCTGAAGGAGGGCATGGCAATCCACTCCAGTATTCTTGCCTGGAGAATCTCATGGACAGAGGAGCCTGGCAGGCTACAGTCTATGGGGTCACACAGAATCAGACATGTCTGAGCGACTAAGCACACACACAGAGCACGTAAACACATAGGAAAAAGACTAAGGAAATGCAGGCCAGAATTTCAAGTGAGACTTCTGCTCCCCATCAAAATGGGATAACAGAACAGATTTATCCTCCCACTTGAAACAACTAAATATTACAGCAAAATATATGAAAAAAAAAAAAAAACATCCCTCAGAACACTGGGTGCTGAGCAAGGCTGTGACTTTTAAGAAATGGGAAGTCGGGAGTGAACAAGATGAGCAGCAAGAAGCACTGTCAAGTGCTACTCCCACTTACCACTTGAAGAAAGTTTCCAGGTCACAGTACAGGGAAGAGAGATGCAGTCAGAGCCAGGAACTGAGGGGTCAAAACTGGAGGTCCAACAACGTCAGGTCGGATGTAGTTCTCAGCATCTCAGAGACGGAGAGAGATGCCTGGGGAAGAAACCCCAGAGAAATGCAGGGGGCGCTCTCAAGAATTCTGCTGACTGCTATGGATAAGTGCATGCCTGTGAGAAATCTACCAGAGACCTGGGGGGAAAATACCTGAAGGACTAAAGGGAACTGCCTCTGGAGTTCCCAGGGGGCAAGAAACCGTGCCTGTCCCCAACAGACACGTAATAAACGTAAGTCAGAGGGCATCAGTGCAAAAGGATCTTGGCTCAGGAAGACCTGTTCCCTCTAGCAAAGCCTCGAAGAAAGATCTCCAAGTACTTGACCCTTGCCTGGTAGCAAGCTCTAGAGTCCTGAAGATATAAACATACATACAGGACCACGGTACATCCACTGTGTCCATCAGCCAGCCAAAAATTACAAGGCAAATAAAAATGGAGGAAAGTATTACCCATAATGAGGATAAAACTCCATCCATTGAAACAGATACAGAAACAACAGCAATAATAGAGTTAGTAGACAAGAATATGAAAACAGTTTCTACTACTGTATCCCATATGTTTAAGCAGATAGAGGAAAGAACAAACATTTAAGAGTCAAGGAGATATAAAAAGATCCAAATTGAATTTCCGAGCTAAGAATTACAATGTCAAGGAGGAAAAACACACTGATGAGATTGATACCAGATAAAACATGGTGGAAGAAAAGATTAGCAAACCGATGAGTGATAATTCTCATTAGCTTTCTATTGCTTTAGTAACAAATTATTGCAAGCTCAGTGGCTTGCTAAACACATTTGCTATCTTCAGTACTGTAGGCCTGAGGTCCAACACAGGGTTAATATCAAGGTGTTGGAAGGACTGCTTTCCTTCTGGAAGTTTTCGAGGAAAATCTGTTTCTTTGCCTTTTCCAGCTGCTAGAAACTGCCCTCATTTCTTGATTCAAGTCCCTTCCTCTATCTTCAAATCCAGAGGTGATTCATTGAGTTTATCTCGTGTTTCATGTCTGTGATCTTCCTCCTTCTTCCACTTTTAAGAGCTCATATGATTAACACAAGCCTCCAAGATAACCCAGGATAATCACCATATTTTAAACTCATCTCAATAGAAATATTAGTTCTATCAAGACTAAAGAACAATATTAGGAATGAAGAAATATCTCAGATAAGTGACCTCAGCTTCCCGCTTCAGAAATCAAGACAGAATTAAGTTAAACCCAAAGAAATGGAGAAGGAAATGGCAACCCACTCCAGTACTCTTCCTGGAAAATCCCATGGACAAAGGATCCTGGAGGACTGCAGTCCATACAGTTGCAAAGAGTCAGACAAGATTGAGCAACTGAGCACATGTGCACACAAGCAAAAGGAAAAAAAAAAAAAGATCACAGTAGACATCAGTTTTTAAAAAGGAAATATAGGTAAGCATTCTATTTACAGTTTTTCTCTACTCAGAATAGGCTTCCCTGGTGCAGAATTTTGATAGAAATAGCACATTGACATTTTCAGAAGTTAATAAATCCATTTAAAAATCTTCAGGCTAGTAGACTTAAAACAAAGATCACTTTTAATAAAGAGTAAGGCATATTCAAAAGCAGAGACATTACTTTGCCAACAAAGGTCCGTCTAGTCAAGGCTATGGTTTTTCCTGTGGCCATGTATGGATGTGAGAGTTGGACTGTGAAGAAGGCTGAGCGCCGAAGAACTGATGCTTTTGAACTGTAGTGTTGGAGAAGACTCCTGAGAGTCCCTTGGACTGCAAGGAGATCCAAGCAGTCCATTCTGAAGGAGATCAGCCCTGGGATTTCTTTGGAAGGAATGATGCTAAAGCTGAAACTCCAGTACTTTGGCCACCTCATGCGAAGAGTTGACTCATTGGAAAAGACTCTGATGCTGGGAGGGATTGGGGGCAGGAGGAGAAGGGGACAACCGAGGATGAGATGGCTGGATGGCATCACTGACTCGATGGACGTGAGTCTGAGTGAACTCCAGGAGTTGGTGATGGACAGGGAGGCATGGCATGCTGCGATTCATGGGGTCGCAAAGAGTCGGACATGACTGAGCAACTGAACTGAACTGAACTGAAAGCATATTCAATACTGAGATGCAACTATAGTCGAAGTCTTCAAGAAATTAAAGCCAATTCTTAGGAGGGGAGGATATTCTTTATCAAGGCCATGTTTCAGAAGGCACACAAAGTAACAACTCTATGCATCCATTCATTAATTCCACAAACATGTTTTAAGCATCTACTTACTGTAACCTAAGCAGCATTCTGGGGCCTGGGGATACATCAGTGAAGAGCCCATAAAATTGTGCTTCTGGGTTGCAGCCTATGGACACCATGACTAGGGACTGCCAATAGCATCTGGACCACATCCCTCTTCCCATCTCCACGTGAGATGCTCATTTGCTCCTTTTCACAGAGTTTTTCAGAGATGTTTCACTGCACATGAGGGTGCTCCCTGACCACGCACCTCTCTCCTCTTTCCACACCCTTTCCCCTTTCCAGGGCTTGGAGGCACGTTGAATGCGTGAGTACGTGCATGCGCATGCATGCTGAGGGGAGCGCAGGCTAGGCCCCTGCCAGATGCATCACGTCTTCCCATATAATATTTCAGACTTGTTTGGGATTTAGCCAACAATGCAAACCTATGCACAAGCAGTGACCTTCTTTGTACCTCACAAACCCTATAGTTTCTCCCTTCAGTTGGCTCCCTTTTAGATCCTAGAAAAACAGTAGCTTCCATTATCTCCTCCATTTCAACTCTGGTCTGAGTTTTAGTCTTTTGTAGCAGTACTCTTGCTTGGAAAATCCCATGGACGGAGGAGCCTGGTAGGCTGCAGTCCATGGGGTCGCTAGGAGTCAGACACAACTGAGCAAACTCACTTTCACTTTTCACTTTCATGCATTGGAGAAGGAAATGGCAACCCACTCCAGTGTTCTTGCCTGGAGAATCCCAGGGACAGGGGAGCCTGGTGGGCTGCTGTCTATGGGGTCACACAGAGTCGGACACGACTGAAGCAGCTTAGCAGCAGCAACAGCAGCAGCAGCAGCAGCAGGGATTCTGGGCTGTATTTTTTTTAAAGGACAATGTGGATATGTCTTGTCTCTGACCCTAACTCGGGTGTTTCCTGGCTCCATGGCAGTAAAGAGGTTGAAATGGAGATTTTAGAAAACACCTAGAGAATGGTGTGGCCTAAAACCACAGGTTGGCATAACTAGCGTCAATGGCATAGCCCTCAAATCAGTATTAACTATAACTTTTGTCAGGTCTTTACTAAATTGTGCATTCTTTTAGGGGCTATGTCTCCTTCATTTTATATCGTCATCGTCTTACAAAATATTGCATGGAAGAAGCAGCCAATAATTATTTGTTAATAATAATGGCTATCAATTTCATCTAAAAACTTTTAATTTTATTCAGATTTTGCTAAGCACACCCCAAAGTAACATACTCTCACTTTCTCGCTTCAGAACTTGTTGAGACCATGACAACCCACCATGGATCTCATTTTCAGAGATCGAGCTAGAAAAAACTACCCTTCTTTTCCTCTCTGGGTCCTACATATATTTGTGATATACCTACTATGAGTTCACTCTGGGCACTTCAGAGCGCTTCTAAAAATTTAATAAGTTAGATTATATCATTTTGGTAGTAAACTTTAGAAATCACTACTTCAAATGTGAATCCTTTTAAACAAGTTTTTTGTTGTTTTGGGTTTTTTTTTTTTCAATATGTAAAGATAAAAATAGCTCAAAGTAGGTACTATCTTGAGAGTAACCTAAATTTCCTGTCTTCTACAGCAGGGAATATTCTGTTTTCCTCTTTTTCTGTTAAGCCATCTTATTTATTTATGGCATCCTGCAAGGAGATCCAACCAGTCCATTCTGAAGGAGATCAGCCCTGGGATTTCTTTAGAAGGAATGATGCTGAAGCTGAAACTCCAGTAATTTGGCCACCTCATGCAAAGAGTTGACTCATTGGAAAAGACTGTGATGCTAGGAGGGATGGGGGCAGGAGGAGAAGGGGACGACCGAGGATGAGATGGCTGGATGGCATCACTGACTCGATAGATGTGAGTCTGAGCGAACTCTGGGAGTTAGTGATGGACAGGGAGGCCTGGCGTGCTGCGATTCATGGGGTCGCAAAGAGTCAGACACGACTGAGCGACTGAACTGATACACTAATACATGTTTCTGTTGTGTATTCAGTTTTTGCACTGGCTTCTCTGAAACAGAAACTGAAGAGACACTCGTAGTTCCCAAGGATGTTTTTTGATTGTTCATTGTTATTGCTATCGTTTTGTTTTTACTGTTTTTTGTAAGTGCCACCTACACTTGTAAACAGCGAAACATTATTTTTCCTCAGAACTGCCTGATTAGAGTAAGTTCACAATTAAGGTCGCTCACAGCACCCGTGTCCTTCAAAAGCTCCCCAGCAAAACTTTCTCAAGGACACGGAATGGTGGGACATCCCTGAAGCTTTGTGAATTGCCTTTAATGAGAATTATTTTGACCAAAGGCCCCTAGAGTCCTCCTGACAATGTGTCGCTCAGTGCTTTTTGAAGGAGCTTGTGCTTGAAAACACACAGGAATTATTTACATGTAGCCCCGGGGCTAATTAACAGGAGCCTCCACACCGTCAAATAGATATGGACAGTAATCTAACAAGTTGACAGTGCCACTTTCCATTCATAAGCTTTTCCCACTATCACTGTTTGGATTCTTTGCCTATTGGTACTTCCTAGGAAGGTCGCAATGGGACAAGCTGGAAACAAGATCACACTGCTGGCAGAGGGAAGCTGGTGTAATGAATGGCTCCACATAGTTAGTGAATTTCCAACTTAGTACAGGACGCATACGTGCCCTTCTCCTATCACCTACTAAGGGTTTTTCCTTCTTTCAAGTGCTAAGTTGCTTCAGTCGTGTCCAACTCTTTGCAACACTATGGACTGTAGCCCGCCTGGCTCTTCTGTCCAGGGGATTCTCCAGCCAAGAACTGGAATGGGTTGCCATGCCCTCCTCCAGGGGATATTTCCGACCCAGGGGTCAAACCTGGATCTCTTCTCCTGCATTGCCAGGCAGGTTCTTTACCACTAGTGCCTCCTAGGAAGCTCTCCCTCTTTCAAAGAACAGATGGGAATTATGATTTGATCTTAGTAATTTGCATCATGATATTCACGCCTTCACTTTGTATCTCCATGGTATTGTGGCATTAATTTCAATATGAATAGGAGGTTTTGATGCTTTGATTTGGGAAAGTTTAATAAAGAGAAGTGCCATTTCTAGGATTAAAATCTTGACAATTAAAAAATAAGATGTTAAAGTTATCTTCAATTACATTTGAGGCATAAAACAGTATAGAAATGTTAAGAATAAATAAGATAAATTTAAATTTTGATTCATATAGAATCATAGTCAGAAATACCAGGAATAACATGGAATAGATTTATTCAGGGTCCAGGGATCAGAAACTTGTTATGATCATTATTCATTATCATTACTTTCAGCCTTTTTGATCAGATCATATGAGAAATTTTAAGATTTAGTAAGATGTTTAACCCATCCGGAGTGTAAGTACTTTGTGGCACCGAGCTGTAATCATAAAATAGTATATGTGCCATTATTTTGAGAACCTACACATTTTGAAAAGAAATGGAAATAAGTTTTTAAATGTTTAGATTTAGGAAATGAGAGATATTTATGACTTGCTAGTTTTCAAAAACTTTTAATTTTATTTGTTAATGTGAAGAGCAAACAAAAGCCCTATTGTTTGCTGTTTTTTTTTTTAAGAAAATAAACTATGATAATGCAAATGCCTCAAAATAGTTTCAAAGACAAATATTTCTCCATAATTCTAATGTGGAGACCTAAATATTTACATGGACATATATCACTGTCCTATAAACAGACTATTCTAAATCATAACAGTGTTAAACAGCAATTCTAAAATATCCCGTGAATAAGAAAATATCCACAATAGAAGAAAGACCATAAATATCTGACATAATAAAATACTATTTTTCCCCCTTACAGGATTAAAAAACATCCCTCTGTATCTTTATTTTGCATGAAAGCTGTGAGGCTATAAATTGTAAAGCACAAAAACCAGTATAAAGCCTAACTATACTGTACAGAAATCAAACTAGTGTGCATTGAAGATGGATTGTGAATTCTACATATGTGATAAAACTATACACTCTGTGAATGATTGTGGCATGCGTGCACATCACACCCACAAACACGTATTTAATGATGTCTTAAAGCCCAGTAGAGATACTGAAGCAAATAGAGGTGGTCGGAGCTCAGAGTAACCCAGGGGAGCCAAGAGAGGAATTCGTGAAGATATCACTGTTCCCAAGACCTCCAACTTTGAAGAGAGGAAGTAATAGCTCTGAAGGATGTGTGACAGCGAAGTTTCTCAAACATTTGGCACGTTATTTGTCCCAAACCACAAAATGATGTGTAAGCACTTCAGGAAAATCTCAGGAGTAAAAGCAAATGGTTCTTACTTGCTAAAAAAAAGGATCTCACAATTTGTCACCTTGGAAAGATTCCATTTCAGTTTTTTTGTGAAATTTGCTTTTAAATGTGAGGTGCAGAAATTTCTTTCACACTCCTCAGTGCCTTACTCTTCACCTCGTATTCACAGGGTAACTCACAGGAGGATATGTGCCGTATATTAAACAGCCAGTGTGTAAGGTGAAAGGGTTTAAAGCATTTTCTTGTTATAGTCCTATTTATCTTATTTTTGTTGAAAATCGGAGCCTCTTTTAAACTATAATAGAAGGATGAGAGCTCTGCTGATGGTTATGACACTTTTGCTTGTCACCAAACAAAAGCCACCTCTTACCTGGTTGTCCCAGCTACACCTCAAATTCAATCATTATTCAGAACATACAGCACATATTTTCTTGTATGTTAGGGTTTTTTTTGGGGGGGGGTGTCACACCAGACTCTGCTATGCTATTTACTTTAATCTCACATAAAAATCCATTATTTATCTTTTACCTTTGTTGTTGTTCAGTTGCTTGGTCGTGTCTAACTCTTTGTGACCCCATGGACTGCAGCATGCCAGGCTTCCCTGTCCTTCACCATCTCCCAGGGCTTGCTCAAACTCATGTCCATCGAGTCAGTGATGCCATCCAACTGTCTCATCCTCTGTCGTCCCTTTCTCCTCCTGCCCTCAATCTTTCCCAGCATCGGGGTCTTTTCCAATGAGTCAGCTCTTCGCATCAGGTGGCCAAAGTATTGGAGCTTCAGCTTCAGCATCAGTCATTCTTTGACCTTGTTGTGACAAATTTATTCATGTAAGACAATTCTGGATTTTCCCAATCTAGGGATCAAACCCACATCTCTTGTGTCTCCTGCAGTGGCAGGTGGATTCTTTACCACTGCACTACTTTATAATTACATATAATGGAATGTTTAAAACATTAAGCAAGAAGGAAACAGGGTGATCAAAGCTAGTCCAAGGGCCAAACCTTAGCATGAATATACTCCACCCCCTCAGTCTAGCTGGTCCACAGAATGGGAAAGGAAGTTGAAGATTAAGCTATAAATGTGTACAGGTAAAGACCATGGTACTTTTGAATGCTAGGCTGAAATTTTCTGATTTTGCTAGTTAATATGTTTTTGTTGTTCTCTTGCTAAATTGTGTCTGACTCTTTGTGACCCTATGGACTGTAGTACACCAGGCCTTCCTGTCCTTCACTGTCCCCTCATGTCTATTGAGTCAGTGATGCTATCTAACCATCCCACTTTCTGTCACCCCTTCTTCTGCCTCACTCTATCCCAGCATCTGGGTTTTTTTCCAGTGAGTCAGCTTTTCACATCAGGTGGCCAAAGGATTGGAGTTTCAGCTTCAGCATCAGTCCTTCCAATGAATTCAGGGTTGATTTCCTTTAGGATTGATTGGCTTGATGTCCTTGCAGTCCAAGGGACTCTAAAGAGTCTCCTCCAGGACCACACTTTGAAAGCATCAATTGTCAGTGTTCAGCCTTCTTTATGGTCCAGCTCTCATATCTGTACATGACTACTGAAAAAACCATGGCTTTGACTATATGGACTGTTGTCAGCAAAGTGATGTCTCTGCTTTTTAATATACTGCCAAGGTTTGTCACAGCTTTCATTCCAAGGAGCAATATGTGGGTAAGTATTTTATACACTATTAAAAGTAGTTAAGCCTTACAAAATTTAATTCTCTTCACTAGGGATTCCACAAGTTAGAGAAATCTATGTGATCTAATTTTAGCAGTCAAAGGGCACAACAATTCGTCTGTATTACCTATTTTACTCTTGTATAAGAGCATCTCAACTGTGAGTGCCAAAACTGTAACATTCTTTCTGTTATCACATCTCTTCTATTCCCATTTAGCAGCAATAGACATGCATTAAAAGAATAAAGAACAGAAAGGATAAAATGAAAATCTGGTCTTTGGGAATAATTTTTCTCCATATACTATGAGAGAATGAGAGTTAATTCTTCATAAGGTTGTTAAACTAACCCTGAAGACAATTTCAAAAGAATAGAAGCGGTAGGCATAAAACTGGTAACCAAATCCATCCCTAAATTCTTATGTTGTACTTCTCACTAAACTAGGGGCTTAACAGCAGATGCTTACTGTCTTAGCCTCCTTTTTGCCTAAGAATACATGAGACTGATTCTAACCCAGAAAATGTAGAAGAAAATTTTCTAGGGGTGCTTCTGAAAAAAACAAATAGAAAAGAATAGACAAATAACTATAAGAACCATGCACAAGAAAACAAGAGAAACAAAAGATAGACATAGATGAATGTAAGTGTAAGAACCATACACACATGACTTATGTTGTGGTACTTGGAGTGGTAGCAGCCCATGAGGTAACTGTCAACTAAATGCAGGACCATTGATTCTAAGAGTGTTTAGACACTGCATCAATACCAGCAAAAGCCTGGAGAACTGCTTACATGGGGAAAATGAATCTCAATTATTTGCACCACAGTAGTTAGGTGTTGTTTGCTGTTTTGTTTTTGCTGTTGCAGCTGTTTCTGTGTTTGTTACTTGGACCTAAACTGATTCCTGATCAATTTAAAATTATCACTGAATAAAAGCAGGGTGTAGCATGAAGGATAACTGTAAAGCATAAACATGCTTTTGGACCTATGTGTTATACAGGTTCATGAGTATCTTATTTTTTTTAATTTCTGTATTAACCATCCTTATCACCAAATAAATAAAGTAGACAGTTACCCAATGAAGGTTTTGGTCCACTATAATAACACAAAATTCAAAAGCTACTAATGACATGAATAGCCATTGGTTTTTAAGGCTGATGATCCAATTTATTGAGATGAGTTTGAGATTATCACACATTTGAGACAAGTCTGTCTATTTTGTTGCAAAATAAAAATATACAAGTATATTAAAATATTTTTTCAGATTAGAGATATTTCATATATTCTAAGAGCTAGAACCACTAGTATTAATGACATCTCCTAGCTACATAAAGAATTTTGGTCCAAAGGAAACAGAATGTCTAATGAAATATTTCTCTTATAACTACAAGAGGACTTTTCAATAAGAAGAAGATGGCAAAATGTTTCTAGAGTTTTTCAAAAGTACATTTAACAAATGCTATTTTAAAATTTTTAAAGGTCAAAAATCATTACAAAGTAAGACATTTTAGCATACACTCTCCTATTTGCTCATGTTTTATTTTAGCAATTAATTACCATACCATCCTCTTTCATTTTAAATGAACTGAAATTAATGTTTATAAGCTACATCTTGTCTATCTTTGTAATGAAATTAAAAATACTGAATGCCTCTATATGCACCTTTAGGCATTAAAGAGAATGGAGAAAGCTCTTTGGTGTTTAGTAATTAATTACTATAACTAGGCTAAACTTCCTGAAAAATGGGGAGAAGTGTAGCTTAATGTGGATGCAACTTTTCAGGTGTAATAGAAAAAAAAATCATTTGTGACTTGCACCAAAAAGCATGATAGTTACTAAAAAATAAAAAACTCAGAAGCTAAAGAAGTTTGTTCTGCAAGACAACATTTCTTATTGGTGTTTTCAGGGAAAGAAACCATCATTCAGTAGTACTACACTGATTAAACAAACTTTAAGAAGCCAGATGCGTTAAAAGGAATCTGTCGTTGCCACACAATTTTTACAAGCAATTCAAGCACTTAAAACGGTTTTCCAAAGTGAGGAATGCAATGAGTAGACTTTTGTGTGTCTGTACTTTAAGTCTATTCCCTTTTAACCTTTCTCTGAAAAGACATGCCAGACATTATTTTCAGACAATTGTTCTGTTCAGAGAAACATCAAGAACAAATAAGCATTTACACTTGAAGTGTGAAGAACGTTTTAATGGTGTTAAGAAATAATTTTTGCTTTGCTGGCTGCCGGGCAAAGCACCCCCACCCCCGACCCCCACCCCCACAACCCCCTCCACCGCCCCCCCCACCCCGCCCCGCCAAAAAAAAAAAAAAAAACCCTAAAGAAAAACAGTCCAAAAATTTGGTGAAAAGATATTCAGATTTATCACTGATCTTTGTCTGCTGTTTTTCAGACCTTTTCTTTCACCAACTGATAATAAAATGTCATGTATCCATCATAGCCAGGCCACCAAAGAGAAAACATCTCTTCACCAAGGTGTAAGGCTCTTTATCTTTTCAAAAATGACAGATTTCCAAATAAAAGATTAAAGATCTAAGATATTAATCCCTCTAAGTTGAAAAAAAAATGTTTATAAAATGTGGATGTTTTGTCACAATGACAAATGATGGTAATGTAACCAAGAGATTAAAAGCTTATTCAGCGATAAGTTGTTATAAATAATCTATATTCTTTGTATATTATCCTGTAGGAAACTTTCAGGAGATGTGGGTGTGATCCCTGGGTTGGGAAGATCCCCTGGAGAAAGGAAATGGCAACCCACGTCTGTATTCTTACCTGGGAAATCCAATGGACAGAGGGGCTTGGAGGGCTACAGTCCATAGGGTCGCACAAAGAGTTGAACATGACTGAGCAACAACAACTATGAACCTCAGTTTTCTTATTTGTAAAATCCATTTTCTTGTCATTTGTGCCCTATCAACCATCCTCCCAGATGTTCAAGACAAATCTGAAAACCACCCTTCATTCTGTATAGACCTTCTTCAAACCCTACGGTGCCCTGTACCTCTGAAATGTCCCTTGTCCCCTTACATACAAGCCAGATCTATCCTCACTCTCATGAGTCAGGTCTGCATAACTCCACGAGCTGCTCAGTTTAATGTCCTCTCAACCAATCTCATTGCCTGTGTTCACTCTTCTAATTCATCCCACAAATTACCATTTGAATCATTTTCCCCCACCCCACCCCTAACTGTGACCTGTTTATGCCCCAACTTTCTCATTGCCAAAAAGTCCAAAATAAGTAAGAAGGTCCTTTGTTATCAGATTACACGTTGCAGTTTCTTCCACTGCCAATCCCTTCATTCCACACCCAATGGCTACCCCACACAACATAAACTCTAGTCAAGTGACACTACTCCTCAGCTTTGTCTGTAAACATCTAGGCATCTTTGCTCATGCTTGAAACACACCCTGAATGGGCTATATTCCTAAGGTGCTTGATGATTGCACAAAGTTATTTGCTACATCATTGTGCAGTTCCACAGGACATCAATACTTCTTAAATGCATACATATGTTTAAGCATTTTACATGACAGTTGCCTCATTAAGCTATATGCTTCATAAGAGCAAGGGTGTGTCTTTCCACCTTAATATTAAGATATCCACCTTAATATCTAGCACAGGACATAGATTTGAGTTTCATTTGAGACATCTCTCCTATTGTCCCAAGAAAAGGACTCCCATCTATCTTGAAACAACATTTTGCATGTCTGTCTCTGTCCTTCTGAAATAGGTTTTATTTCTATTCAGTTTTCTCTTCCAGTATTTCTAGCAGGATGTCTCCTTTTCCTCTTTCTCCTCATCCATCTTGATAATAAAGTCCACCAGCAAAGTTCATTTAAATTATTTCATGTTAAAGTGATGATAATGATGATGGTGATGACATTAATATTATGTTAACTATTCAGTTCAGTTCAGTTGCTCAGTCATGTCTGACTCTTTGCAACCCCATGAACTGCTGCACACCAGGCCTCCCTGTCCATCATCAAATTCCAGAGTCCACCCAAACCTATGTCCATTGAGTCGGTGATGACATCCAACCATCTCATCCTTTGTTGTCCCCTTCTCCTCCCACCTTCAATCTTTCCCAGCATCAGGGTCTTTTCCAATGAGTCAGCTCTTCGTGTCAGGTGGCCAAAGTATTGGAGTTTCAGCTTCAACATCATCCTTCCAATGAACACCTAGGATTGATCTCCATTAGGATGGACTGGTAGGATCTCCTTGAGTTCAAAGGACTCTAAAGAGTCTTCTCCAACACCACAGTTAGAAAGCATCAATTCTTCTGTTCTCAGCTTTCTTTATAGTCCAGCTCTCACATCTATGCAAGACCACTGGAAAAAACCATAGCCTTGACTAGATGGACATTTGTTGACAAATTAATGTCTCTGCTTTTTAATATGCTGTTTATATTGGTTATTCATTATTAGCTGAATTTAAGTACTAGATGGGTTTCCCAGGTGGTGCTGGTGGTAAAGAACCCACCTGCCAAGGCAGGAGACCTAATAGATGCAGGTTCAATCCCTGGGTCAGAGAGATCCCATAGAGGAGGGCATGGCAACCCACTTTGGTATTCTTGCCTGGAGAATATTGTGGACAGAGGGGTCTGGTTGGCTACAGTCCATAAGGTCGCACAGAGTCAGACATGATCAAAGTGACTTCACACACACGCATACA
The DNA here is from genome assembly GCF_023091745.1 of Budorcas taxicolor. Taxonomy (NCBI): domain Eukaryota; kingdom Metazoa; phylum Chordata; class Mammalia; order Artiodactyla; family Bovidae; genus Budorcas; species Budorcas taxicolor. The sequence goes on along the minus strand of NC_068921.1, from coordinate 79,885,048 downwards.
CAAGCAGTAGATATATAAACAAACCCTGGGGTTGCAGGGGGAGTTTTCTTTTCCATATTGAAATCTGCTGGAGCTCTCTACCCCACCTCCCATCACTGCCCTGCCCCCAGAGCCCTTTCCACTTACTCTGAGCCAGGAATCTGATCCTCCTGCCTGAGAGAAAATGGTTCAGAAACAATCTCTGTCTTTGTGCCGGTACCATACTGTCTTGATGACTGTGGCTTCGTAGTAGAACCTGAAGTCAGGCAGGTTGATTCCTCTAGTAACATTCTTCTTTCTCAAGATTGTTTTGGTTATTTGAGGTTTTTTGAATTTCCATACAAATTGTGAAATTATTTGTTCTAGCTCTGTGAAAAATACCGCTGGTAGCTTGATAGGGATTGCATTGAATCTATAGATTGCTTTTTGTAGTATACTCATTTTCACTATATTGATTCTTCTGATCCATGAACATGGTATATTTCTCCAAATATAGATCAATGGAACAAAATAGAAAGCCCAGGGATAAATCCACACACCTATGGATACCTTATCTTTGACAAAGGAGGCAAGAATATACAATGGATTAAAGACAATCTCTTTAACAAGTGGTGCTGGGAAAACTGGTCAACCACTTGTAAAAGAATGAAACTAGATCACTTTCTAACACCCCACACAAAAATGAACTCAAAATGGATTAAAGATCTAAACATAAGACCAGAAACTATAAAATTCCTAGAGGAGAACATAGGCAAAACACTCTCTGACATAAATCACAGCAGGATCCTCTATGATCCACCTCCCAGAACACTGGAAATAAAAGCAAAAATAAACAAATGGGATCTAATTAAAATTAGAAGCTTATGCACAACAAAGGAAGCTATAAGCAAGGTGAAAAGACAGCCTTTGGAATGGGAGAAAATAATAGCAAATGAAGCAACTGACAAACAACTAATCTCAAAAATATACAAGCAACTTATGCAGCTCAATTCCAGAAAAATAAATGACCCAATCAAAAAATGGGCCAAAGAACTAAATAGACATTTCTCCAAAGAAGACATACAGATGGCTAACAAACACATGAAAAGATGCTCAACATCACTCATTATCAGAGAAATGCAAATCAAAACCACAATGAGGTACCATTTCACACCAGTCAGAATGGCTGTGATCCAAAAGTCTACAAGCAATAAATGCTGGAGAGGGTGTGGAGAAAAGGGAACCCTCTTACCCTGTTGGTGGGAATGCAAACTAGTACAGCCACTATGGAGAACAGTGTGGAGATTCCTTTAAAAACTGGAAATAGAAGTGCCTTATGACCCAGCAATCCCTCTGCTGGGCATACACACCAAGGAAACCAGAATTGAAAGAGACATGTGTACCCCAATGTTCATCACAGCACTCTTTATAAGAGCCAGGACATGGAAGCAACCTAGATGTCCATCAGCAGATGAATGGATAAGAAAGCTGTGGTACATATACAAAATGGAGTATTACTCAGCCATTAAAAAGAATACATTTGAATCAGTTCTAATGAGGTGGATGAAACTGGAGCTGATTATACAGAGTGAAGTAAGCCAGAAAGAAAAACACCAATACAGTATACTAACGCATATATATGAAATTTAGAAAGATGGTAATGATAACCCTGTATGTGAGACAGCAAAAAAGACACAGATGTATCGAATAGTCTTTTGGACTCTGTGGGAGAGGGGGAGGGTGGGATGATTTGGGAGAATGGCATTGAAACATGTATAATATCATATAAGAAATGAATTGCCAGTCTAGGTTCGATGCAGGATACAGGATGCTTGGGGCTGGTGCACTGGGATGACCCAGAGGGATGGTACGGGGAGGGAGGTGGGAGGGAGGATCAGGATTGGGAACACGTGTACACCCGTGGTGGATTCATGTTGATGTATGGCAAAACCAATACAATATTGTAAAGTAAAAATAATAAAATAAAATAAAATAAAATTTATCTTGACCCCTAAAAAAAGGAAAAGAAACAATCTCCATCCTCTTCCTGCTTTGCTCCTCTGTGTCTCCCCTTTGTTTGTGAGGGTAATTTTCTTTCTGTGCATGCTGCGTGCTAAGTCCCCTCAGTTCTGTCTGACTCCTTGTGACCCTATGGACTGTAGCCTGCCAGGCTCCTCTGTCCATGGGATTCTCCAGGCAAGAATACTGGTATGGGTGCCATTCCCTTCTCTAGGGAATCTTCCTGACCCATGGATTGAACCCACCTCTCTTGCATCTCCTGCATTGGTAGGAGGTTTTTTACCACTAGTGGAACCTGGGAAGGCCTTAGCATATGCTCCTTTTTACTTCATTACAAAAGGGATTAAGGCACCTGAAGATACCAAAAGTCAGCACTCTGCGTGGGAAATACAACAACCCCAGACTGCATGAAATCCCTTCCTTGGCCTGACCCCACTCCCTCCCCCAGCATGAGTTTCTAGCCTAACTCTGGTGACTATTACTCCCAGGCATTTCCCAGGCATTAAGCTTTTACAATTGTGTTTGTACTTTTAATTATACATAAACACTATCAAATAACAGGTCTTCTGCCAACCCTTCCTTGCTGAGTATTGAGCCACCAGGGAATCCTTGTTGTTACTAAGATTCATTCATAGCCATGTGTGGAACTCAAGTTAGTTTCTGTCATCGTCATAGGCAATTTTAACGTATTAATATGTCATACTTCAGTCTCATTTTGATGAACCTATTTGCAGTTTCCTTAATTATTATTGTTTGTACAATGATTCTGCTAAGAAGACTCTTATATATCTCTTTGAGTACATTTGTAAGAGTTTGTCTAGGCTATAATATGTACATATAAATAGTATTTTAGGAGGTGCATATTCCTACAAGTTTTCTCCACCATACATAATTTTTTTGCCAGGATTTTTGTTTGAATTGTATTGGTTACTTACTACCTTCAGGAAGATTGTCATCTTTATAATATTAAATCTTTTTAATATGTTCCAATAAAATGCCATATTATCTTCATGCTGACTGTATACTTTGCTTTAATCAAGTGGGTCCCAAGTACCAGATTTTTGTTTTTAAAATTAACATTTTATATAAAATTATATTTTATAAAATTTTATGAGCTATAGTGATAAACATGTTTTATATTAATCATATATCTAGTAAAGCTGGTCAAGTTTTTGCATATATTAACTTTATTGTTCATGGCTTCCCTGGTGGCTCAGACAGTAAATAACTTGCCTGTAATGCCGGAGACCTGAGTTTGATCCCTGAGTCGGAAAGCTTCCTGGAGAAAGGAATGGCTTCCCACTCCAGGATTCTTGCCTGGAGAATCCCATGGACAGAGGAACCTGGTGGGCTACAGTCCATAGGGCCACAAAGAGTCAGACACAGCTGAGAAACTAGCACTCGATTAGTCAGTTAGGTTTTGTAAGTCAAATTATGTCATCTGCAAGGAGAGACAGTGTTTTCTCTTTCTTGCCAAGTTTTCTATGTTTTACTGTATTTTTTCTTTTGTTCCAGTTAAGATATACAGGACCATATTGAAGATAAATGATGGTGTCAGTCATCCATGTTTTTATCCCAGTTTTAATCAGAATATTTTTCTACTTTTAACTCTGTTTTAACTTTAAATATCATCTAGCTAGAATTTCTGAGTAGGCACTGGCCAGCAGTTTAAGAACTATTTCCTTAATTTCTAGTTAATTTAGACTTGTTTTGATTTTTTGAAACCACAAATATATGACAGATTTTTATAGAATGTTGACTTGATGTTTTTCATCCTTTAATTTAAAAATGTGGTAGAATACATTAATGACTTCCTGATGTTAACCCATTCTTGAATCTGTGGCACAAATAAGTTATTCATGAAATGTTATGTGTTTCATATACTGCCAGATTTTAATTGTTAAAATTTATTTCCACTTTTTAATTTTTATCAGTGAATAACAGTGTCTTGTGATTATTTTTTAAAAGACCTCATCTGATTTGGTTCATGAAGTACATTTCCCTCCTTTTACTAATTTATCAAAGCCTTAGCTAATAGATCACCAGGGAAATCTTAAGTCTAATTCACTTTTAAAATAAAGCTAATTTTAAAACAACAGTCTAAATATTTGAATAAAGAAGCTTCCACTATATATTTCTTATAGTATATGCTTATAATGAATAATATTTTGCTATTGACAAGCATGTACTTTATGTATATTTTCAATAAAATTGTATTAACAAGTAAAAAAAGCATATTTAATAAGAACAATATGTATTATAAATATATCTAATAATTTACTGTGAAAGTAATTAATCCTTCATTTTGAAGGTGACAATTTTTTAAATTTCAGTACAATAAATATAACATAAAATTTACCATTTTACAATATACAGTTCCAGGGTGTTCAGCTTGCACTGTTGTGCAACCATCACAACATCCACTTCTGAAAGCTTTTCATCTTCTCCATCTGAGACTCTGTACCCGTGGAACACTAATCGTAGGTTATATTTTAAAAATATCTGTATGTGTGCTCAGTTTCTCAGCTGTGTCCAGCTCTTTGCAACCCCATGGACTGTAGCCCACCAGGCTCCTCTGTCCATGGGATTTTGCAGGCAAGAATACTGGACTGGGTTGCCACTTCCTTCTCCAGAAGATCTTCCCACCCTAGGAATCGAACCCATATCTCTTGCATTTCCTATATTGGCAGGCAGATTCTTTACCACTGTGCCACCTAAAAATACTCTATAATGGTTTTAAGCAAGATAAACCTGTTGGACCTGCAAAAACCATGGGGGAAAAGAGTAGAGGACATATTATTTCTAATCATTTTGTTTCACAGTGTCAGGAAGGCCACCAGAATCCAGAAGGTTTCCTCCACAAGTAACCATTTTCCTTACCTAAGATACAGAAGTCATTGTCAAATCTTGGGGAAAAAAGAGAGGATTTCCTCAAAAGCAACAGCTCCCCAGAAAGCCTCCAATAAGATATCTAACCTGAGTCGTTAGTGGAATAGCATCTATGAATTGGAAATTTAAGTTAAAGAAAATAATTATTTCATGTTTACTTAATGTAGGTTGTTAAGAGTCATAACCACATCATATAAATTCTAAATGTGGATTTCTTCTGATAAGATTTCTCCCAGTGTCTGGTGCAGAACTCTCTCCCTATATGGAAATTGTTACAAGAAATCATAACAGGACTCTTAGGCCAGGAAAGTGTCTATTTATCCTGCATCACCCTATAATGGCAATATTTTTCTAAAGCCAGTTCACAGCCTAGTGACTTTGGTGCCCAAAACACAACCCCTTCGTGCTGGGAACTTTAATATTATCAGTACTCACATCAATCACACCAAGTCTCCAAAAGTATTATTCTTATCCACTTACTGATGTCTTCTCAAACTACCTTAATCTTTTCTGGGGTAAAATCTTGCCTCTACAAATCTACTCTACTTGAAATTCCAGACAGTTCTTAAGATGGCAATTAGGGAAGGGAACCAGAAACTTTCTCTGTTTATACTGATACTGAAGTTGAAATGTAATCCAGTCTATTTCCAGCTTCAAGGGGAGCGATGTAGCTCAGAGATGTGGGGTGGAAGTAAGGATTTACTGTAGAATTTTAGGTCTTTTCATCTTTCCTATTATATCTTCACCATGAGGCTTTAATATCTTTTTTGAAGCGAATTTGCAGAGACTTGGCTATATCTGTATCTGTATATTAGTCCAGGGTACATTCTAAACACAAAATCGTGTAGGCTATCACTCACTGGTACTGTCATTAATGCAGATGCCTTGAAGATCAGACACTTCAATGCTTGGTTGGGAAACTATTTTTATAAAGTTCCAGACAGTATAAATTTGGGGCTTTGCAATCTATGTGGTTCTCTTGCAATCACTCAGTTCTGCTGTTGTAGCCTCAAAAGGGCCAGAGATGATATGTAGTGAATGAGCAAGGCTGAGTTCCAATAAAACTTTATTAACAAAGTGAACAGAGGATCAGATTCAGCTCAAGAGCTACAGTTGGCCAACCTTTGTTTCAGTATGAACTTTACTGTCCTATCTTTATCCACCTGGATGGAGAAGCAAATTGGGGACTCCATATGTCTATAAACTTCCAAATATTCCAGCTTCCTTTCTAGGTTTGAAATTTGAGTTTGACTTTATCATTGAGCAAAATAATTTATTTTTTTTTATCATTGTTCAAAATAATTTTGAAAGCTATCTCTACTAAGTGACTTATTTAAAAGGGAGATTTTTATATCTAAGCGGTTAGGCTTTGGGGGATTGATTGTTTAATCTTTATTCTTAGGCTATTTGTTTACTTATTTATTTGAGATTCGCCTCAAATACATCTGCAAGAAGACACGTATTGTTGTTGAAGGCTCTTGACATCCTGGCATGTTTATTACCTTGAATATATCATAACATTCCTTATGTGAAGACTGGGCATCATTGCACAGTTTCAATGTGCCTGCACTGGGTGTCATCTAATACTTATTATATAACTTTTCACAACTGGTAAAATGGCAGTGGCAGTGTTTTTTTGTTTTTAACACAGACACACACACACGCACACACACACACACTCACACACTCAACCTGGATATTAAATTCGGGTGACTTGGCCTGCAACCTTGTAAGGTCATGGTTCTTGAACAGTGTTCCCAGTGGCCCTGGCATGCTACAATAAACTCACAGGGGTGCCAAGGAGTATTTAAATTTTCAGAGAAAAAGAAAAGAGTGATACTGAATAACTATTTATTTGTATCTCTATAAATCTATAATTCTGACATATTCTTTTGAATTCTTTCACACCAGTCTTTATTAAATTCAGTAAAACTTTTTTTTTAATCAAAAGATGTGTTTTTGATTATATATTCTTTTTTGTCATTCTAGAATTTTTATTATTCAGGCATTAAATTTTCTAAAGCCATACATACTATCTCTTAATTTTTTTCTCTCATCATTTCCATCTGTTGATCTTTTCAATCTCTCAGAAGTAAGTCATTGGATATACTTCTCAAAATATTTTAAATTATTTTTAACACAGACTAGTTGTTATTAGGTTTATTTCAATGAGCATCTTTGACTTTGGGAACTTAAGAACAGCCTTCGCCAGAACCACACCTTCAGTTTCTTTCTAGGGCCAGACCTTCTGTATGAAGGCTGAATTCCTTGGCAAATCAGGGAATACTCCTTGGGAAGAAAGAACTGGAAATTCTGATTGCACACCATACCATCTATCCTATACTCAACTGCTAGAACTGTCTTCATAAACCACCATTAATTCCACCAATACCCTGTCCAGAAGGTAGTTTGCAACTTATGGTGAAAACAATCAAATTAACTCTTTTACATGTTTCTAACTGTGATTCTTTTAAAGACACCACCTGATTAAACTTCATTTTGTCTTTCAAATCCATTTCCAAATATATTTGGTGGCAGCTGAGTCACGAAGTTGTCTGACTCTTGCGACCCTATGGACTATAACCCATCAGCTCCTCTGTCCATGGGATTCTCCAGGCAAGAATACTGGAGTGGGTTGCCATTTCCTTCTCCAGGAGATGTTCCTGACTCAGGGACCAAATCCGGGTCTCTTGCATTTCAGGCAGTCTCCTGCGTTGCAGGCAGATTCTTTACCAACTGAGCCACCAAGGAAGCAAAACTCAACCATATTGTGTCAATGAGAAAGGCTCTACAAACAAAAAATGTGAATACAAACCAAATAAATAAAAAATGTATCCTTTCTCATCAGAATCTATTTTGTAGAAAATCACGTAACTTGCAACTTTGGTTTTCAACCTATGAATAATCATATCTTGTTGCTGTTTTTCAGTCGCTCGGTCATGTCTAACTTTTTGTGACCCCATGGGCTGCAGCATGCCAGGCTTCCCTGTCCCTCACCATCTCCCGGGGCTTGCTTAAGCTCAAGTCCATTGAGTTTGTGATGTCATCCAACCATCTCATCGTCTGTCATCTCCTTCTCCTCCCGCCTTCAATCTTTCCCAGCATCAGGGCCTTTTCAAATGAGTCAGCTCTTCATATCAGGTGGCCAAAATACTGGAGTTTCAGCTTCAGCATCAGTCCTTCCAATGAATATTCAGGATTGATTTCCTTTAGAATTGACTGCTTTGGTTTCCTTGCAGTCCAAAGGACTTGCAAGAGTCTTCTGCAACACCACAGTTCAAAAACATCAATTTTTCAACACTCAGACTTCTTTATGGTCCACCTCTCAAATCCATACATGACTACTGGAAAAACTATAGATCCTTCTTCAGGGGGATCTTCCTGACACAGGGATCAAACCCAGGTCTCCTACATTTCAGGCTAGTTTTTACTGACTGAGCTATCAGAGAACCCAAGGACTTGGGTTGGACACTCTAGGATCTGCCTAATTGATAAATCTTTTTACTCTTGTAGTTGGTAAACTTTAGGGATTTTCACTAACAAAATGGTTCATCTTTGAAGAAAGTATCCCTTACAAACAACAGTGAGAAAAATGGGATGTTCTAAATTCCCAGAAGAATAAACCAGCTCAGATCCTGTCCAGTTTTGTTTCAGGACTAAAGTATGTAGAAGTGAAATAATTTTGTTAAACTTTTCAGTCTCATATCAAATGAACTGCTGTCTTGAATGCCTTCACTGTGTAACATGGTATAGATCTACTTCAGTATTCAAGAAGCATAAATTCTCCATCTGGATTATATTGTAGGTGTGAAAGCTTGTAGTTGAAAGACATGTACTTGGCAAAAACTTAAAATTACAGGAAGCTATCTGAGTAAGTGAAAGGTGAGAAATTACTACAGTCAGAAGATCTGAATATCTGATTTCTTCATTTTGAATTTTACAGTTTTCTTTACAGCACTTGGAAACTCAAATGAGTCTAAAATCACTATCATTTTATATTTATTTTCAAAAAAAAACCTTCAGAAACAGTTTGCTCACTGATGTAGATGATTATTTCTTTATAAACATGCTATAAAATATACAGAAAAGCTTGTATTTTATAACCTGTAGCATATTGAAGGTCAAAACATAAAAAGAGAAGAAAAAAAGTAAGCGTAAGAAAAAGCTGTCTTTAAGTGAAATGGAAGTCCTAAAAGCTACTTTGTTTAAACTTCAAAACTTTAAAGCAGAATAGCTAAGGCAACAACATTTTTAAAGCCAGATCTGAAGTGTCCACCTGAAAACAGGCTTCTTTGAGGTCCTTGTACTCCTCCATTACCACATACAATTGCATTTTTTTAATCCTGCGATGAAAACTTTTGAGAACTACTCTCTTAGCAACTTCCAAATGTACATTACAGGCTTCCCAGGTAGCTCGGTGGTAAAGAATCTTCTTGCCAACACAGGTGATGTGGGATTCCTGGGTTGGGAAGATCTCCTGGAGAAGGGGAAGGCTACCCACTCCAGTATTCTTGCCTGGAGAATCTCATGGACAGAGGAGCCTGGTGGGCTATAGTCCACGGGGTCACAAAGAGTCAGACACGACTGAGCAGCTGAGGACGACTGAGCGCATTATCAACCACAGCCACCATCCTGTGCATTATATCCCAGGACTTATTTATCTTATAATTAGAAGTTTGGTTTCCTTTATTTTACCCTTAGCTACCTCTGTGCTTTATAACAATAAAAACAAAATCTAATTATGTCAACTCTTTTTAAAATCCCTGTGGTGGGTCCCCAATGGCCACAAGATATAAAGACAAATTTATGACAAATAACCAGAAGACCTTATGTGGATGTCATTGGTAAACATGTAAATCTTGTAAATAAAGCCTGGTTGTATATGACAGTAATAACTTATCTGATTTGTGCATAGAACATGAAGTGTGAAAATGATGGTAGCTCAGTCATGCCTGACTTCTCTTTGATTCCATGGACTGTAGCCCGCCAAGCTCCTTTGTCCCTGGGATTCTCCAAGCAAGAATACTGGAGTGGGTTGGCATTCTCTTCTCCAGGGGATCTTCCTGACCGAGAAATCAAACCCAGGTTTCCCGGGTAGCAGGAGGATTCTTTACCATCTGAGCCTCCAGGGAAGCCCAACATAAAGCACAGTATAAAGCAAATATGCTAGAAAAAGAGTTTGTAATCAGAGAAAAAGCGAGGAGGTGTGTGGTGGGGAAACTGCTTCTGGAGAAGGGGTTCCTGGCTACCACATACTGCAGGCATCTGCTGGGAGGCACTCCCCAGAACCAGGAAGAGGAGCTCTTCTTCTTCAGGGTGCCTCCCAGCCTCCACCAGTGCCACTCACCACCCTGCCGTATGCTAAGAGAAGGATGTCACAGGACCACAAGCAGGTATGGATCGAGAACAAACAGTCAACAGTTTACAACTGTCGCAACCATCTACAAACCTGAACTAGTGACCGCATGTACAAAACTACACCCAATGAAGTGACTCTCACTTGGAACAGTTCTGAAAATATAGTTACAGACGTTTTACAGACTTGGAAACCAAAGGAAAATATTGCTAAGACATTCATGAGTCAAGAGGAAATTATGATGGACATTTCAAAATATTTAGAATGGACAGGAAATGGAAATGTCACACATTGACAGTTTAGAGTGCAGTTACAATAGTTCTTAAAAAGAGATTAATGGCATGGTTTTGGAAAGAAGAAAGCCTCAAAATTAATGTTATAAGCGAAATGGAGAATGAAATAGAAAACAGCATAAGGTTCAACAAAGCCAAATGTTGGATCTTTAACACACAGGCCTTTGGTAAGTTATTAAAATATATATTTCAAAGAGTAAGAGAGATTAAGTTAGGGATGTCACTGGAGTAGGAGGAAGGGGAAAATAAAGATTTGAAACAGAAAAGGAAGCAAAAGATGAGGAAGAGAAGGAGAAGAAGAAAAGGATATGGAGGAGGAAGGAAAATATAGAGAAAAACAACTCTAATGGCGGAAAGTGAAGAGGAATAAAAAGCTTCCTGATGAGGGCGAAAGAGGAGAGTGAAAACGCTGGCTTGAAACTCAACATTCAAAGAACTAAGACCGTGACATCTGGTCCCATCATTTCCTGGAAAATAGAAGAGGAAAAAGTGAAAGTAGTTTCAGATTTTATTTTCTTGGGCTCCAAAATCACTGTGGACCGTGACTGCACCCACGAAGTTAAAAGACACTTGCTCTTTAGAAGGAAAGCTATGAAAGACCTAGACAGCGTATTAAAAAGCAGAAGCATCACTTTGCCGACAGAGGTCGGTACACCGTCCAAACTATGGTTTTCCCTTTACTCATATACGGATATGAGAGTTGAACCATAAGAAAGGCTGAGCACCGAAGAGTCGATGCTTTTGAATTGTGGTGCTGGAGAATACTTGTGAGAGTCCCTTGAACTGCAAAGAGATCAAACTAGACAATCCTAAAGGAAATCAACCCTGAATATTCATTGGAAGGACTGATGTTGAAGCTGAAACTCCAATATTGTGTTCACCTGGTGCAAAGAGACCACTCATTGGGAAAGACTCTGATGCTGGGAAAGACTGAAGGCAAACGAAAAGAGGGCGGCAGAGGATGAGATGTTTAGACAGCATCACTGACTCAATGGACATGAATTTGAACAAACTCTGACAGACAGTGAAGGACAGCGCAGCCTGGCTTGCCGCACTCCATGAATTCACAGAGTTGGACATGACTCACCCACTGAACAACAACAACAAATAATACAAATTTGAAACCCAAGTGGATTCAATGCATAAATATGAAAGGCATACTTATGAAGTTGGGATAGGGAATGGTTTTTTTCGTGCTATCTGCAGAGCACATGAAGACTAACTTTTAATAAAAGGGATCATAAAATGATCTAAAAAGTATTTAGGAAAATTTCCAACTCAAGCAACAACTACAAAAGCAAACAAAAAAGCTCCAACAAACAAGTAACAATAATTTAAAAATAAATCTGCTGGGGGGACAATTTCTGAAATTTCAAAATTTAGAGCTCTTTGAAAAGGTTTCCCTAATGAAACAATCATAACTGGTTATAATTATTCTTAAAAATTAATTAACATTTCTGAAAATTGTCTTAAGGCCATAAAGCAAAATTTAAAACAATTAATCCAGAAAAATCTATTAAAACTTGATAAGAACTATGAGGGTCTGGGGCACTCAAGCCAGGATCAGCTTCTCATCATGACCCCAAGCTGAACATGATGACTGATTTCCATTCTAATCAGTTTGGTCCAAAAATATTTGGCTTCCCCTTATTCCAGCTTCCAGCTGAAAGTTGCATTGTCTCCCCAGGAGAGAATCTCAGCATTTCTCATCCCCCTAAATGCCATGTGGTAAAATTATATTCCCAGAGGAGTGTGGCAGGCAACTTAGGAATTACCTCCCTCCATCCACCCTGACCCGAGGGAGGCGGGCCAAGAACACTGCAGTCTGAGCCCCCGCCTCTCCTCTCCTTTGCAGAGCTGGGGCTCCACCTCACAAGAGGAGAGGGGCTACCCACCCCATCCCTAAGAAGAAATCAAATCAAATAAATCAAATAAACCTAAGCCTTTCTCTCATAGCATATAGAAAATAATTTGAAATAGATCAGAAACTTAAACGTAATTGCCATTGCTGATTATTTGAAACAAACAGAAGAAAATCACTGTGACCTTGAGGAAGATAAAGATTTAATATGCACCTATTACTGATTTTTCAAATTAATGTTGATAGTCTACTGTATAATAACTCTAGCCATATGCGAATATGTGCCGATTCTTGGAGATCTATCAGTTGACAATGTGCCTCTGTGTGAATGTGTGTGTAAGAGACAGAGGGGGAAAAAAGTAGCAAAAGTTTAACATGATGTGATGTTTAAGAATTAAATGTTTGTTTTACTACTCATTCTATATTCTTGTCAGCTTGAATTTTTTCCAAATTAAAAACACTTAAAATAAATAGATAAACTATGTAGGTAAAGACTATAAAATGTTATCAGAATGTTCACACTATATTTACCAGTATAAATCAAGACATGAACTATTTTAACTAACGTGAAATAATATTAACATAGTTCCATTTTTACGATGTTAATTTATAGTTGTACTAGTCAGTATACTTCATTAATGTATGCTTGTACTGGTTGCAAAATATCTCTTGAAAATTCCCTTCAGTATTTATGAAGATTTAGCCTGTTTACATAAGATTTTTAAACACAAAATGGAAGAGTTTTGAGGATATTTTAAGATATCTTTGTTATTTGTTAATCTAAGGTAACTAGAAAAATGTCTGAAAAGACATGTGACAATTTATTAGTAGTATTTGAGGAAAATTACCTTAATGAGAAATACTAATATTATAGTTTGTTGGATTTTTGTGAAAATGTATTATTATTAAAGAGAAAGTCTCAAATTTAATTTAAAAAATTTTAAATCTCATTTTACTTGGAAATATCTTAATTGCTATATGCGGATCTCTCCTATGAAGGTGATAAAAAATAATTGATAAAAACATCTTCCAAAATCTTCTTGATAACCCTATATTTTCAATTAATATTATATATCAAATAATCAATTACAGAGAATTAAAATCTCTGACAAGCTGGTACCTGATGTAACACAATTTGGGGGAACTTTTGCACTCTGATGTGTAGCCTGTAGAATCACAGTCTAGGAAGATATACCAGCAGCCCTTGGATACATTGTAGGTATGATTCCAGGTTACCCCAATAAAGCAAAGTCACTCAAAATTTTGATTTCCCAGTGAATACAGAAGTTATGCTTCCACCATACTATAGTCTATTAAGTGTACAATAGCATTATGTCTAAAAAAAAATGTAAGAACCTTATTTTAAAATACTAAAAACTAAATTTAAAATTACTAAAAACTGCTAACCATCATCTGAGACCTCAGCCCCCATAATCTTTTGTAACATCAAAGATCACAGTCACAGATCACCACGGCAAATATTATAATAATGAAAATGACTGAAATATTGTGACAATTACCAAAATGTGACAGAGGCAGGAAGTGAGCAAATGCTATTAGAAAATCATGCCAACAGGGTTGATTCATCACAGGGTTACCACAGACTTTCAATTTGTAAGAAAGACATTTATAAAGCACAATAAAACAAAGTGCCATAAAACAAGGCATGCCTGTATACTCCTAGCCACTGTGGAATGATAATAAACACTTGGGGACTTCCCTGGTGGCTCAGTGGTAAAGAATCTGCCTGCCAGTGCAGGAGATGGAGGTTTGGTCCCTGGGTCAGGAAGATCCCCTGGAGAAGGAAATGGCAACCCACTCCAGTACTCTTGCCTGAAGAATCTCATGGACAGAGGAACCTGGTATGCTGCTATCCATGAGGCTGCAAAGAGTTAGACAGGGCTTATTGACTGAACAACAATGAATGTTTAGAAAAATTATAGTTCAGCTTCAATAATGATACCTGAAAGTGAAAGAGTGAAAGTGAAAGTCGCTCAGTCATGTCTGACTCTTTGCAACCCCGTGGACTATACAGTCCATGGAATTCTCCAGGCTAGAATACTGCAGGGGGTAGCCTTTCCCTTCTCCAGGGTAATCTTCCCAACCCAGGGATTGAAGCCAGGTCTCCCTCTGAGCTTCCCTGATCGCTCAGAGGTTAAAGCGTCTGCCTGCAATGCAGGAGACCTGGGTTCGATCCCTGGGTCGGGAAGATCCCCTGGAGAAGGAAATGGCAACCCACTCCAGTATTCTTGCCTGGAGAATCCCATGGACAGAGGAGCCTGGTGGGCTACACAGTCCACGGGGTTGCAAAGAGTTGGACACGACTGAGCGACTTCACTTTCACTTTCACTCCCTCATTGCAGGTGGATTCTTTACCAACTGAGCCTCAAGGGAAGCCCCACAATGATTTCTAATAGAGGTTTTACTGTTTGGGCTTTACAAGAAAGACCTAGTTCCACTCTTAAAGTTGATAGATAATTCAACTGCTAAGAGTGTTGAATATATAAAATTAATACATACTGCAAAACAAGTAATGACTGTGCTAGAAAGCAAAGAAGTGAAGTCATAATTTAATTGAGCTCTGGTCATCTAGGGCTTCCCTGATAGCTCAGTTGGTAAAGAATCCACCTGCAATGCAGGAGACCTCAGTTCGATTCCTGGGTCAGGAAGATCCGCTGGAGAAGAGATAGGCTACCCACTCCAATGTCCCTGGGCTTCTCTTGTGGCCCAGCTGGAAAAGAATCTGCCTGCAATGTGGGAGACCTGGGTTCAATCTCTGGGTTGGGAAGATCCCCGGGAGAAGGGAAAGGCTACCCACTGCAGTATTCTGGCCTGGAGAATTCCACGGACTGTACCGTCCATGGGGTCGCAAATAGTCAGACACGACTGAGGGACTTTCACATGATCATCTATGTGGCCCTTTTTTATTTAATTGTATAATGTTATACCTTGATCCTCTAAATTTAAGATATATTAATTCATCCAAAGTTAGTGGACTTCATTTCAAATAAGTGAAAATAATGCACATCTGATTTCACTTTAAACTTAACCTAAAGCAACCCAGGTTTATAGGTAAAAGAGATCAAATTGGTATGCAAAAAGGTCTTTGAGATGAATGTAATATATCAAGCTCTGGGAACCGTGGGTATTAAGCATGAAAAAAAAGTTTTTTAAAATCTCATTAAATATTTCTCACTGTGGATCTGAATTTGTTTCTTTCTTATTCTACCTTGAGGTCCTGAAAGAGTGAGCAAGCTAATATATGAATGACAGGATAATAATAACATTTTGATATCTCCTATCTCCAAGGAACTCAAATTCTTTATGGGAATGATCTCATTAATCCTCTCAGCATCCCTCCAAGGTAGGTAGGTGAAAACTGTAATAACTACTTTATAAAGGAAAACAGAAATTTTGCAGTTTTATATAAATGAAAAATAAAAGTGGTCCCTTTTAAATTGAGCACAGTAGTTATATATATTGGATTGATACTTTATTAACTTTGAAAATTTAGTTGCATTTCAAATTTTTTTAACTCATTAAAGACATAAAAGTTTCAACTACCTGTCACAAAGTTTATAGTCTTCAATTATCATTATATTTAACAAAAATACTTGAATTATCATTTTAAGATTTCTCTCCAGGCAAAATTATGAAAATTAACAATACCTAAAAGGGTACAATTTTACACGATATACACAATAGATTATCAGCAATGAATGTAAGTAAAAGGATAATCCAAAAATCAGGACACTAACTCATGAGAAACCAAGGTATAATCACTACATACATAATCTTTCATCTCAAAGTAAATTAGATAAGCATTTACAAGATATGACAAGATATTAAAACGTCAGATATTTTTGGATATGCTTTTTAGTGTCATTTATTAAAATAAAACTCACAAAGAAAAGCTTATAAAAATGTTATATTAAAAAAATTATAATTAGGTAAAACACAAAAGTCACTGTTTATTATTCACTCTTTTTGTTTTCATAGAAGGAAAGCACACAAATTTTATTTAATATTTTTTTGTGTAATGGGTATTTTTAAAAGGAAAATGAAGACCCAAAGAAGCTGTTAGGTCTAAAAGCTTATATATATACTTCTAAAAATAAAGAACAATGGATTGTGGGGATGTGATAAAACAAAGGGATTTGAGTTACAGGCAGTAAATTGTGAGATAGTGGCAACGAAATATATAGGGAAACTAATGGAAGATAGTTGTTATTTTCTTTGTGTGTGTGTGTGCTCTGTATTTATTTATTTTTTTTAACTTTACAATACTGTATTGGTTTTGCCATACATTGACATGAATCCGCCATGGGTGTACAGGAGTTCCCAATCCTGAACCCCCCTCCCACCACCCTCCCCATATCATCTCTCTGGGTCATCCCAGTGCTCTTAAAAGTCTCCTTGGACTGCAAGGAGATCAAACCAATCCATCCTAAAGGAAATCAACGCTGGATATTCATCGTAAGGACTGATGCGAAGCTGAAACTCCAATACTTTGGCCGACTGATATGAAGAGCCGACTCAGTGGAAAAGACCCTGATGCTAGACTGAAAGCAAGAAGAGAAGAGGGTGGCAGAGGATGAAGTGAGACAGCATCAGTGTCTAAAAGTGGTTAGAGGTTAGACAGCATCACTGACTCAATAGACATGAACTTGAGCAAATTCCTGGGAGAATAGTGAAGGACAGGGGAGCCTGGCATGCTGCACTCCATGGGTTCGCAGAGCTGTACAGGACTGAGGGACTGAACGACAACAACATTTTCCACTAATGTAGAATAAACCGCTGTAAAATATTTGCATATTAAATTCCATGTCCACACTCACACACACATTTTAGCACATATATAGCATATATTTTGCCATCACACTGAACCTTTAATTTTGAAAACACATTTAACCTAACATTGCAAGTATTTTTCAACTCCTTAAAAAAAACGCTTGAAAACATCTTTTCTAACTCTCTACGGCAGTATATCACACACGCATAATATTTATCCATTAATATTAAAAGTTTCCTTTGGCAGATAATAGGTTGCATCTATTGTTCGTATTATCAGCAACGTGAGGACGAGTCTCTACAAGCACCAGTTCCTTATTTGCATTTCATGTGATTTCTGTAGATTGTTTCCTAAAGCGAACTGCATAGATAAAAGATGTAAACTCACCGGACATTTTGGAATTCAAATCTCCAGGCTGTCATTGGAAATTTGGATAGTTTACATTCCTGGTATGCATTTGACATTGTTTTCATGGACATTTATTACTATAGTTTTTCCTTTGAAAATATTCTGAAATGAGAAAATATAGTCTCTCTCTAACCTTAAAAATTTTATTTAGTTGGTTAGTTAGTCAGTCGTCACTGAGGTTAAACCTAACACACCCCCGCTTATTTTTCAACTCAGGTGGATTGAAAAAATCGGGTGGATTATTAAGATTTGTGATTCCACATTTCTCTGTGGTCTCTTTATTTCATTTCTTCATCCTTCCACTAAGGTGTGTTTTTAATACAATTTTAAGAGTGTGTTGATTTATAAAAATAATATGCTATGTTAAAATATCAGGCTATAAAAAGGGAGACAAAGAAGAAAGCAGTAAGACCCTGCCAGCTAGAAATCGCCTGCTATGGGTCTGGCGTCCATGCCTCCATAAACAAGGACACATGTCGGTAGAGACACATAGTAACAATGAGCAAGGATGCTGAGAGTCAGGGAATGAAATAATTTCATAATTATAAGGTTACATTAAACATACTTTAGAACGCATCACATACATTTTAATTGAATTTAACTCAAGGAATGTCAGAGGATGAGATGGTTGGCTCACATCATCAACTCAATGGACGTGAGTTTGAGTAAACTCTGGGAGTTGGTGATGGACAGAGAAGCCTGACGTGCTGCAGTTCATGAGGTTGCAAAGAGTCAGACAAGATCAACTGAAGTGAACTGAACTCAAGGAATACAAATTCAAGTGATACTGAAGGGATTCTGGTATTTCACATAAATGTGTCTTTACTACAGGAGATATTATTTCTTTAAAAATCTCTTTGCCAATGAAAGAAGAGATTTTGATATCTATATTGAGTTTGAAGTCATTGTGGTTTTATGTAAACCACATGATTATATTTTAAATACCATAAGGTTGATTCCATGCTCTATAAATGAGACCTTTAGTAGTCATATATGCATTTCCTTCTACCTCCCTAGTCCCACTGGCCAATTTTTATTGGTTGGATTATTTTTTCCTAGTCATGTTTTATTGCCTTTATATCCTGTTCAGATGTATCATTTTTTTTAGTTAGATGGGTTTAATTCTCAACATCAGTCATCTTACCACATCTCCTCTTTGCATATGTCTTTCTTTTGATTCCTTTATGGACAGGCTATATTTCATGATGAAGTGACTTATTCATGATAATTGGTAGATAAATAATCCTATGTTTGAAATGTCTTTATACTTGATACGAGAACACCAGACTGCCTGCGTGTAAGGGTGTGGACTTATTTCAGAGTTGGTTGAAATCAAGCATAAATTACATTTGTTTTAATCTTCTAGGTTGCATATACCTGAGGATTTTTGGATTTGTGAGACTCTCCGTGTTTTGACTTTGTATTTAAAGACTGAGTACAAAATTGGGGGTTTGTCGTTTTCTCTAGAACTTTTTAGGCAAACTGTCCTGCAACAGTGCTATAGAGAATTCTAAGGGTGACTTCATTTTTTCTTCTATGTGATGAGTTTTCCTCCCTAAAAACTGGTAGATTTTTTTTCTTCAGCCGTTGAATTTACTTTCTTTCTCTGAAGAAATTTTGAAATTGACTTTGTCAGTTCTTCCTGGGATTTGGAGGGGCATTTCAAACTGCAATTTCAAGTCTTCCCACACTTCAGGGTTTTTGTTTTTGCCTTTTTTTTCTGTTTTTTCTTTAAATGTTACTTCTTCATTTCTTTCTGTCACATTTGTAAGACACATATGCTATTGACCTGCTGACTTTCTCAAGTCTGCATCCACTATTCTGAATAACATGCCTGTGATTTTCCAGTCTCCTTCCCTCCAGGCTGTCCATCATGTGGACAACGGCTTTAGCTTCTGCTTACTGTTTGCAGTTACTTCGGTGAGTTTTATGTGTCTCTCTCTCTTTTTTTTTTTTCATTTCTTTCTTGAGATCTGCCAGCTTACCTGTCATGTCATTCAGTTGTTTCATAATTCCACAGTTAAGCCCTTTGTATTTATTACAATTTGATTTTTTTCTCTTTCTCTTCTCAGTTACAGAGTAATTGTTAGAAACTTCTCAGAACGGAGAATCATTTTTGGAAATCTTCTGTTTCTTTGAAAATGCATTTTCTTATATAGATTCTTTAGATTGTGCCTGCTAAAGTTTCTCTTCTTCTTTGGCGTTTTCCCCACTATTTAGACACAGGTCCATATTGCTGCTTCTTCCACCCTCTTAGTTGTTTTTAGTATGATTGTGAAGGACCATAAACTAAATATACCTCACTTCACTATTTTAAAATAGAAATATTTTAGTGTTTTCTTTTCTTTGGTTGAATATTATCTGGATTTTATTTTCTCATTGTACTACATTTTGTATTTTATTGAATTGGAATCATTTTTACATGAAAAGTAAGTTTTAGGTTGTCAACTCTTCAGGAACATGAAATATTTCATAAATTTTCCAAAAGATTTGAGAAATTTGACAGGTAAAAGAAATTCATTTTTATTATAGTCCTTCTGAAAATGACTTTATAGTCCAGTTCCCTCCAGCCTTTATTTTGTTTCCTGTAGTAAGGTATCTACTAAAATTTATCTAAAATTTTTAATCTACAAATCCTTTTGATACTTTATTGTAAGTACTACAAACCAAAAAAGAACTGATTACCAATATACAAAGATCTTTATTGCATAAAAATAATATGTGATATATTACTATTTAAATTCAACAATGAAAATAAAATAGTGTGAATGAACTAACTCATATGGAAGGACTGTACTAATGATATTGGAGTACTTTTTCAATTATATACTTTACATTTATCATCAGAAGAAAATGCCAGCAAAGATAAGCTTTTTGCATTATTACATTCCTTAGCTACGATGTTATGTTATAGCATTATTAAAAAATATATTTACCATAAAGATTAAGTAACTATCAAATATATTTTATAATCAAAACAGTGCTGTTTTTCTTTAAAAAATCAACTTTAATAAATTCTTTATATTTGTTAAAGATTTTTGTTGCATTGGACATATCTTAGATTTCTCCCTAAAATCTGCCCTATTTTTCCTGTCTGACTGAAGTTTTTCATAGAAATTGGAACTTACGTTCAACAAAATTTTCTTAAAATTGTAAAATATCCTCAGAATTTTAATTTGTAAATAAAATAACTCCAGGAGATATTGAAGGACAGAGGAGCCTGGCATGCTGCTGTCCATGAGGTTGCAAAGAGTTGGACATGGCTTAGCAAGTGAACAATAACAACAAAAATAATGCAAAAATGATGTCTAAACGTAAATTTTTAGAATTTCTGCATATCCAGAGGGAAGACAAAAATTACAACCGTTCTCCTTTAACTCAGCATTATTTGGGGGATCCAAGAGCCAAGTTTCAGAAGAGAATAGTGATGTGTTCTACCCTGGGGACTCTGGTACTCCACAATGCAGTGGAAGAATATGCGTCTGTGTTAATTACGGCTTTGACATTGTTCCAGATGTACATAATACATGATGTGTAAGCCAGACGCCCCGTGTGCTCGGGTCTCCACCTGGACACTGCTGCTGGAGGAAGTCAGACCCCTACGGCTGCAGGTGGGATGTGGCAGACATCCAAGATCTATCTCAGGACACTTTTGCTGCCCTCTGGGGAGACGTGCAAGATCACTCTACAGAAACATTTATGATTTCATTAAAGACTGAATCAGCAAGAGTCAATGGGGGCCTGCTAATTGGCATTTAGAGATATAAATTTATTTTAACTGTAAATGAAGGTTTTTCTATCTCCTTCTTCACTAACCATTTCTGAAAAGTTATCCTAACAAAATTTTTTCATTATTCTTGCCATTTTTAAAGCTTTCCCAGTGGTTTTTCAACTTCAGAAGAATATATATTTCTACTAAGGAATTTCTGAAAACATTTTTTTGAAAAATGTACATGTCCCTTCCGATCTTTCATTTTATATACTTCAACTCAGACTTCACCGAATGGCTCAATATATTTTTCATGGTCATCCCATCCTTCAAGAATTCTAGAATTCTGACATTTTGCAGTTTGCCTTCTACTATGCTGATTACAGCAACACATACGCCTTTAGTCCAAATATACTTTCCTAGCTTTTATGTAAGGGAGAAATAAGCATTTTGGCTCAAAGTTTATCACTTATGATAATTATTTCTATAGCTATTCCCCAAATAGCTATAACCATTTTATAAATAATTATTTATGTACAAACTATTTGAAATTACCTGCATAAATACAATTTTAGTTTGGGAAGAATGAATATTTACCTGTCAGCCTCTATAAATTAATTCTTTGTCTAGTGAAAACCCAAGAAAATATACCACTTCAACTAATCTCTCCCATGTCACTTTATAAAATTCTTAGCTTAAAACCTAAAACCTTTTTTGGCTAGTTAAGATCCTATAATTCTGGTGATTCTTTTTTGCTCCAACAGAAAATATGTTCAGTAAACCAGTCTATAAGTCCCACAATGAAATGTCTTCTTGAAAAACAAAGCTATGCTGGAAAAGATTAATTTTTTTTTTCATAAAAGATATGTGCTGGAATTTTTTCCCAATTTCTCTTTATTAACAAATCTATTTGAATTGGGATTTTAAAAATCTAGAAAAATCTTACTGATATATTTTGATATAGTACTATTGTTGTACTTATTTAAATGTAGTAAGCAAACATTAAGAAAGCCACCATTTTATGCTATCAATGGCTGCAATTATTCTATGCCTTAAAGAATGCATAATGAGCCTTTTTGTTCTATAAAATTGATGCAAGCCACCCTTATTTTTAGCTTGTGAAGAATTTTTAGTTTCTTGTTATTAAAATTAGTCACATACTTCTAGTCACATACCATCATGCATGCATATGCTTGAAAAAATTAACCAAAAACTGTTTTAAGCCAAAATAAGCATAGATACTACTTTTCAAAGAAAAGAGTTATTGTTTATCAGATATACTTTGGGAAATAAGCTTCTAGTTTGCTATCACTGCTAAAATATAAACACTAGCACAGTTATGAAGTTATAAAATGAACCTCAGCTAGACTCCTACTAATGATTTAATTGCTTTGAAAATTTGCTTCTAACATGTACATTCTTTATTGTTAGAGTACAGTTCACTATTCTTACTATCTTTCTGAAATGTTTGACTCCATTTCACTATGAGCAGTAATTTTTTTTATCCTCTCTCTCTTATAATTCTTTTGAAAGAAACCCTAAATTACAGGTATATAAATTCCAATGTTTAGACTTGTATTTTTTACTTCCCATGTGTACATTACACTCCATGGATTTATTTATAAGTTAAGTTTGCATGTTTTGACTGCCTACACCCATTTTGCCCGCTTCATTATTTTCATTTATTTTGAAAATTGAATATATTGATTAATGAAAATTAACAGATAAGCCAAGCACAGAATATCAGAGAATTTGAAAAATGTTAAAGTATAGAATTACAATACATTTAACACCAAAACTCATGTGATTCAAAAGTCATTTTGGGATTCTGAAGTCTTACAAAGACACCAGTATGAGTACCACTTACAGCTCTATAATTATAGATATCATAATGCATTGCCCTAAATTTATACTGGCTGCATATATTATTTTGAACAATTTTTAAGATAAAATTTTTACATATATATATTATTGATTTTAATTTTGAAAAAATTATAGGTCAGGAAAAAAAATCTATTTTGTTGTATTTCAATTACTATGCATGAGTTAACCAAAAAAAACTTCCATTCTACTTTCATCTTTTCATAAATTGGCTATAATTTTTTGAGAAAAAGAGCTTTTTGCTTTTCTTTGTAAACAGCAGGTGACAAATCAGTATGCCCCCTTCTGCTCTCCAAGGCTGGGAACAAGAAAGTAAAAGGCCAAAGTCACTTAAAAGGAAAGGTCCATCCCAAGACCTGTTTCTTCACCTTATCCACTGGGTTGAATAGAAGCAGTGGAGAAACGGAGGTTATCAATATGTCCTTTTATTGAAGAGTTTATATAATGAAATCACCTTTATTTAAGAGAGTCTAATTTTCATGAACTGTACCTGTTAAGATACCTTGGTAAAGGAATTGGCAACCCACTCCAGTATTCTTGCATGGGAAATCCCATGGACAGAGGAGCTTGACAGGTTACAGTCCATGAGGTCACAAAGAGTCGGACACAACTGAGCGACTAAGCATACTCACACACACACACACACACACACACACGCACAAATAAATTACATCGACTTTTATCACATCATATAATAATTCATGCTGATACTCCTGAATTCAAATTCTTCTTCATCTATGGAAAAATCTATCCTTGTAGATCAAAGTTCAGTTTATTCCTTTCAAAAGCACGATTGTTGTAATTAGCCTCCAATTAAAATAAATTAATTAATTGAATTAAAAAAGTAAACTCAATTAAGCTTTTTTTCAGATCTTAAAAAGAAAAGTATGATTGTTACAACTTAAGACTATTCCCATATATTTAAAGTTCACCTCTGGAAATTCATAATCAAATTGAAATGCTGTTGCTTCACTAAAACCTCATTTCCATATATTATTTTAGAGAACTGAGTTTTGTAAAAATAGGGCAGCTTTCTATAAACTTGAACATAACCTAGGTCAGTTCTACGGCTATTTCTATGTTTATGCCTCTAAGTTCCTTTCCTAAAATTTCTTTTCAACAATAAGCCTAAAGTCATCATTTTCTCTTTGAATCTGTTACCTTTTCAAGTCAGGCTCCAGCAAGAGTGCCCAGTGTAGTTTGAGCCAACCAAATGGGCCCCAGTTAGGCTCAGAAGCAAAGGGAAATTTCCTTCTCTGGTCAGAGAATGGAGAGGTGTCAGCTCTCGCTCTGGAGCACATGCTGTCTAGCAGCCATGATCGGGGTTGCTTTACAGAGATCAAGGCAGCAGGAGGCAGGTAGAGTTCTCCAACAGGCACGTTGCTCACAGCTCGGGGTCGGTCTCTGCACACGGCGCACTGTCGCCATCTTGGATTGAGTGTTGGGTGCAGCTTCTGCACACAGTGCCAAGCTCGGGTGCTTGTGAAGTCATTTCGCACCAGGAACTCTGGTCTGAAGTGCCCAGTGCAAGACCTCTGCACAAGACTGCCCATGAGCTATGAAACTAGACTAAGCACAAAGCAAGTGAAAAAGGTTAGGCTTCCTTACCCAGATTCTATTTTTATTTCCTGTGAAAAATTAATGAGCTTTGTTGGTGATAAACCCGTAATTATTAGAGTCTCAGACTATTTTAACTTTTACAAATACTTTTTCTCCAAAGGAAGTTTTATTGTACATTTGAAAGTGTTTGAATTTCTTTCAACACTCATATCAGCTCTAAACAGTTCAAATAAGGACATTTTAAATTATCAGTGACACTGAATATGTCAGGACTTAAGTAATGTACAAAATTAGCTTTTACTAGAAGAATTCCATGTGCATGTATACTTATTTCTTTGTAAATATATCTGATTTTTAAACCCTGCACTTCATTGACTTGTGTGTGTATGTAATGTTCCTTGACCATCTGGTATGTGCTTTACACGATGCTATATTCTTGTAAAAGTCACAATAGCTGTAAGAACTTGACCTTGAGAATTTCACCCAATCTGCTAAGGAATTCAGAAATAAATATATAAATATAATGGAATAGACAAAAAAAGAGAGCGAGAGAGATTTGACTCATTGCAGTGAACTTGTAGATGGCTTTAATGCAAGAGTATCCTTTGATTTAGATTTTTAAAGACTGAACTGGAGTTTGGCTTGTAAAGAAGATGCTAGAGAAAGTCCTAGTAGAGAAAAAAACAAGTGTAAGCAGGCAGAAATGCAAAGGCCTTGGCCCGTTATATGAACAGCAAGAGATATTAATTGTCTGGCTTGCAAGAAGATAGGTGGTCAAACATTGTGATGGGAAGTCATGCAGTTTTATGTCAGATGTAACACTAAAGAGTTCACACTGGATTATATAGGAAATGTGGTAAAACTGAACAGATTTGATGTCAAGAAGAGAAATTTCCAGGTTTTTGTTCTGGGAAAATCAGTCTGACTATGAAAGCAAGATGGTTTGGACGGAAGGAAAGAAACTAAAAGTGAATGACACAGATAATTATTGGAGTCTGCTCTTGCTGATTTAAGATCTTCAATATCCATTCATATTAGATACCTTTTCATGTCATGCCAAACTGTAAACATCTGAATTTATGTTTTAGAGATTTTTTTTTTTCCACAAAGAGCACTGAATCAGATACTGACCCAACAGATACATTATATCAACTAACTTGGAAGGTTAGAAATAGTAGTTAGCCATTCAAAGTTATGTGTCATAACTCACCTGTGATTCAGTTGCCTAAGTGTCATCAAATGAAAGAGGGCAGAATTTTCTCCAATCTTCCACCTTCTGATAGCACCGTTATGACACAAGAGAAGCACCAAAATGGTTTGCCTGTTGTCTTTGTACTGTCTGGAGGTGGTGGGAAGCTGTTTATAGCTGATATTTTCTTTGTTGAGCAGCTTGATATTAAATAGAAGATCATTGTTCTGAGAGTAAGCCAGTCCATTATGGAGGTTTATTATGAAGAGAAGCATAAAACACATGTTCTTAAGTTCTTTTGTAGGTAATTCTGTAGATAGCTGGACAGATTTACACATACAGATGTATATTTTGAGATGGTTTTATATGTGTGTCTATGACTAGTCTGCTGCTGCTGCTAAGTCACTTCAGTCATGTCCAACTCTGTGCGACCCCATAGACGGCAGCCCACCAGACTCCCCCGTCCCTGGGATTCTCCAGGCAAGAACACTGGGGTGGGTTGCCATTTACTTCTCCAATGCATGAAAGTGAAAAGTGAAAGTGAAGTTGCTTAGTCATGTCCGACCCTCAGCAACCCCATGGACTACAACCCACCAGGCTCCTCCATCCATGGGATTTTCTGGGCAAAGTACTGGAGTGGGGTGCCGTTGCCATGAGTAGTCTACATAGAGGTGATGGACGCTCTTGTGTGGGGCCAAGAGAGATATGCAGAATCAAGAAACAAAAATATTGAGGGTGAAACCACACATACACAAAGACACATCTAGAAAGTAGTCTATTGTAAAGTCAGTTAAAAGAATTGAGAAACTAGTCAGAGATGAAAGTAGTAGAGAAAACAAAATGCCTTAAAATGAAGAAAAGAAATTATTGTAGTAAATGTCGATTGACCTGAGTCATGTTGAAAATGAAAGATTCAGCATTACTCTTCTGAGGCAAACGCTGATGTTCCTGTTGTTAAAAAGTGGGCTTTTATATTCCTTGCTCTCATAATGAACACATATTCATTTAATGAGATTTAGATGCAAAATTCTTGAATGGTAATCAATTGAAGGCTATATGCATCTATAATACTTTTAATTAATGAAATAACATTTTAACCAGCTGGTAGCTAACAGCCTGTTTAGGATGAAAAGGTGTGTGACTGAAAATGAGTTTGTTAACTTCACCAGTAATCAAATCTGAAAGATTGTTATGGTAATAATTTTTCATAAATCAAAAAATAAATGGAATAAGCAGGATAACTGGAACCAAGATGAGAATCTCTGTGGCATTTGATTAACTGCCAGGAAATGACTGATTTTTCAGTAATCAAAATGAAAAAGGCAATCAGATGGATTTATAATATATACCACTACAGGTTCTGTGATATGCGTTATTCATAATTTAGCCTTCTTGTGGATAATTGCATTGTGAATACTCAGCATATATTAACAGTTTACAAGTAAGAATTTACAAACATGCTACAGGTTCAAAGGATCTCAAAACAGCTCAAGGGACTTGCATAAAACTTGGTGATCCTTTAAAATAGCACACCTGTTATAATCAGATGCTGTCAAAAGCAGTGATTAAAACAGAAAGTCTTCAGACCTGTTTATGTTTGGGTTTGGAGGACATCACCATTAGAGGAAGTTATGGAGAGAGTTCCTGAACACTTCTGAGTTCTTCCTCCAGACAGAAATAAAGAGAAATAAGTAAATGCATGCTTGGAACAAGTAAAAATCCTGAACAAAGCTGTCCCCAACCCTACAGAAAGTAAAAGTGACTTTGGAGAATGACTATTAGTAGCAACAATGAGCAGACACAAGAGGGCCACTTCAGGCAGTTATCTTTTGAAAATGGGGTGATATCCCCAAATTCATGATTTAGAACCTAAACAGAGTCCATATCCTGGGTTGGGAAGATCCCCTGGAGGAGGAAATGGAAACCCATTCCTGTCTTCTTGCCTAGGAAACCCCATGGACAGAGGAGCCTGGCAGGCTCCAGTCGGTGGGGCTGCAGAGAGTAAGACTTGACTGAATACTAACGCAAGCATGCACACAAGGTCTGTTGACAGCAGTCACTACCGTCCACTTAAACTCTTTTAATGAGAAAAGTACCTTGTTCACATTAAAAGTCCAAGTTCCCACAATTTGTGATATCTTCCACATGCATACCTTGAATGTGGGCATATAATTTAGTTATTTCTTAAGAGATAGTTTTCCCCTTGTGTTTTAATTAACTACACAAAATAGAATGTTTTGGTATTTTAATACCATTAGAGTTATTTCTATTTAAAACATTAATAGAACCATGACATTTAAAAATATACATTTTATTACACATACCTATATTTTGCTAGTTGTGATGCCAAAGATGAGAGAAATACAGTTTATATTTAGTTCAAGCTATTGTCCTTAGAGACAACCATCCAGTTTGCTGCCTGAACAAAATGATTTCCAGAATGACTGGCAAATAATTCATTTGTAATTCATCATAGATAATTTTCCAGCTTTCTTGTCAGTATATTATAGTTCCTTATCTTCCTCATCAAGGGTAATAATTAGAAACAACTAATCCTGAAAAAGCTCACCCACACATAGCTTTTTTTCCCCCTCCAGCTCAATGGTTAGATTGCCAGGTGACCACTGGCTTCGGCATAGTCTTCGGGACATTAACATTGAGGTTTTCATATTGGCGTGTGAATAAGCAGAATACGCTCTCTGATCCACAACTCGAGAGTATGCTTTGGAACCAACATAAGTGGCTCTCAGAAGGTCTTAGGGAGACAGAAGCTATACCAGCAGGAGTACCAGTACAAAGGGCTTAAAAACTGCTCTTTATGCTGTGGAGCCAGCTAGTCATCCCTTTTCTATTGGAGATGGACCTTCTGTAAGATTAGGCTGTTCCCACAGGAAGTCTTCAAAAGCTAGAATGGAACTAAAACATCATTTGTGCACAAAACAGTGCCTAGATCAATATTTGTATTGGTATTTTTCATGTTTCTTAGAAGATGAATGTTGTTGTTTAGCCACTAAGTCATGTTCAACTCTTTGCAACCCCATGGACTGCAGCACACCAGGCTTCTCTGTCCATCACCATCTCCCAGAGCTTGCTCAAACTCATGTCCACTGAGTCAGTGATGCCATCCAACCATCTCATCCTCTGCCACTCCCTTCTCCTCCTGCCCTCAATCTTTCCCACCATCAGGGTCTTTTCCAATGAGTCAGCTCTTCACATTAAGCAGCCACTGTACTGGAGCTTCAGCTTCAGCCTCAGTCCTTCCAATGAATAGTCAGGATTGATTGCCTTTAGGATGGACTGGTTGGATCTCCTTGCAGTCTAAAGAACTCCCAGAAGTCTTCTCCAACATCACAGTTCAAAAGCATAAATTCTTAGGAGCTCAGCCTTCTTTATGGTCCAACTCTCACATCCATATGTGACTATTGGAAAAACCATAGCTTTGACTATATGGATGTTTATAGTCCTTTGTTTGGCAAAGTGATGTCTTAGCTTTTTAATATGCTGTCTAGGTTTTTCATAGCTTTTGTCTCTTTCTAACATGTGTGTATATAGATGTGTGTGTTATATGTGTGCAAATGTACATGTGTATATATGTGGTACATGCATATATGATTTTATACATGCTTATAAACACACACACACATTCCAAACAAACCCTAACCACCTGTTATCTAATATTTTGTATTTTAGTAATAAAAACCCTAAACACCTAATATCCCATATTTTGTTTTTTCAATGTGCTAGCCCATATTTGTAATCTTTTTATGGCAAATAGTTTATCCATTTGGCCATCAGAATAACTTCCATAAACTTGAGCATTTGACTGTACTATCACACACACTGTATTTGTGTTTAAACACTGTCCCCCAAACCCTTTTTTCTTAATACCTCATTTTTAAAGATATTCTATAATTATCTTCTTCATGCCCAAAACACCCATGACTAAAGTTTCCAGCATAAATTTTTGAAAGAATTTTTAAATCTTAAGTAAGGAGAATCTTTTAACTTCAATATGAAATTTAGAGTTTTAACTTTCCATATAAAACAACTATCATCAAATCTTCGAAAATAGCATGCAATCCTAGGTCACCCTCCATCGCTTTTGTGGCTTGATTAAGTGAACTGCGATCACAAAACTCCAAAGACATGGGAAAATGTTGGAAACAGTTCAACATATAGTGATAGAATCAGAGTTTTAGGGCTGGAAAAGATGTTTGGCTGCAATGCAATCCTCTAACTGCACAGAGGAGAAATAGATGAAAGATGGGAAAAGATAATGTTTTTAAGGAAGAATTATTTCAGATGGGAATACAAGACCATCTGACCTGCCTCTTAAGAAACCTGTATGTAACTCAGGAAGCAACAGTTAGAACTGGACATGGAACAACAGACTGGTTCCAAATAGGAAAAGGAGCATGTCAAGGCTGTCTATTGTCACCCTGCTTATTTAACTCATATGCAGAGTACATCAGGAGAAACGCTGGGCTGGAAGCAGCACAAGGTGGAATCAGGATGGCCAGGAGAAATATCAATAACCTCAGATATGCAGATGACACCACCCTTATGGCAGAAAGTGAAGAGGAACTAAAAAGTCTCTTGATGAAAGTGAAAGTGGAGAGTGAAAAAGTTGGTTTAAAGCTCAACATTCAGAAAATGAAGATCATGGCATCTGGTCCCATCACTTCATGAGAAATAGATGGGGAAACAGGGGAAACAGTGTCAGACTTTATTTTGGGGGGCTCCAAAATCACTGCAGATGGTGACTGCAGCCATTAAATTAAAAGACGCTTACTCCTTGGAAGAAAAGTTATGACCAATCTAGATAGCATATGCAAAAGCAGAGACAGTATTTTGCCAACAAAGGTCCATCTAGTCAAGGCTATGGTTTTTCCAGTGGTCATGTATGGATGTGAGAGTTGGACTGTGAAGAAGGCTGAGCGCTGAAGAATTGATGCTTTTGAACTGTGTGTTGGAGGAGACTCTTGAGAGTCCCTTGGACTGCAAGGAGATCCAACCAGTCCATTCTGAAGGAGATCAACCCTGGGATTTCTTTGGAGGGAATGATGCTGAAGCTGAAACTCCAGTACTTTGGCCACCTCATGTGAAGAGCTGACTCATTGGAAAAGACTCTAATGCTGGGAGGGCTTGGGGGCAGGAGGAGAAGGGGATGACAGAGGATGAGATGGCTGGATGGCATCACTGACTCAATGGACGTGAGTCTGAGTGAACTACGGGAGCTGGTGATGGACAGGGAGGCATGGCGTGCTGTGATTCATGGGGTCTCAAAGAGTCAGACACTACTGAGCGACTGAACTGAACTGAACTGAACTGATTTCAGTTGAAAAAGAAGGAAAGAAAGAGTTCTCTGCAGTGACAAATATATAAATAAAAATAGAACATAGACAGGCCTTTGCCACACACCACACACACATGAACACACATACAGTCACACCAAAGGGCTGCGTGTACCCCTTCCTGTCCAATCAAAGCAAATAGTGAAAATATACTGTCATATCCACTGAGCCACATGCAAACAGGTAAATAAATACCCAACAATATGGTCTGTCGCTCAATCTATCTGCAGAAATTTTTAATGATGAAATCTTTATATTTTGGTGGCAAAAGATTATTAGCTAATATTTATTTTTTATTTTAAAGCATTTTTATGCCTTTCATTAAATTGACACAATAATTCTGTGAGATAGGTATTAATGTCCATGTCTACAATATGTAGAAAATAAATATCACAGAAAATTCACTTTAACAAAAAAAACCCCACAGTTAGGAGAAATCTTTATTGATGGGAAGGCAAATGTAAGAGCTTAAAAGGTGTGCATAGCAATAACCCCCTTTAAGATAAGTTGGATATTAGAAGGATTTTCTTACAAATTAATCATTAAAAGTTTAGGTTTTCAAACAGTAAGCTTCAGTTGTTTGGGGAATACACTGAAGCATGCACAGATAATCCACAGTAAATTAGTGCCGTCTGATGGAGGGAACAAGAGTTTGGGCACAAGCAGGCTTGTAATCAAATCCAGGCTTAACATTTTATTCTTGGGTCTCATTGCCTGTATTTATTTACCATCACTGAACTCCAGTTTTGCCATCCATAAATAGTGGGAAAATGCCTATTTCAAAGGGCTAGTGTGAGGCTCAAATGAGATTATGTGTGTAAAATGCTTTCTGCTGGCTCTTCCACGATTCCCATTCTGCTGCTTTGTGTAATTATAAGCAAATCTTCCCTTCCAGACAGACAGGGCTAAGATTTAATTTAGAGTTAGTATTAGTAACAGATTTAGCATTACAATCAAGGGTTAGGAATTCTTTATTTTCTCTTCATAATTAGGATGTGCAAATACCATATGTCCTTTAGGAGTGACATATAAAACTTACATGTCTCAAACAGTGACACATGAAGTTGTTCAGAGAACATAGTTTTAAATATTGCCAACTTTGCTACTGTGCAGATATTGCCTAGTGCCAAAAATTATAGTGTCATGGCTTTTCCCCAGAACTCGGTCACTAAAAGGTCAGCTACAAAATACTGCTTCTGGACTATTGTTGTAGGAGGAACCATACGTGTTGGATGAGGGTTTCTTATAAGTCATACATAGATGAGTGAGTAGTGATCGCCCACATCCAGAAAACATTCTGGCTCTAGGGTTTCTGTGCTGCTGTTATTATATAAGCAACCATGTTCTAGAAATAAAAGATTAATAAGAATTTGATTAAGATATGTATATACCTTAAAATCTAGGCTTCCCTGATGACTCAGATGGTAAAGAATCTGCCTGCAATGCAGGAGATATGGATTCGACCCCTGGATTGGGAAGACCCCCTGAAGAAGGGAATGGCTACCCACTCTACTATTCTTGCCTGGAGAATTCCATGGACAGAGGAGCCTGGAGGGCTACAGTCCATGGGGTTGCAAAGAGTTGGACATGACTGAGCAACTAACACACACATAGCCTAGATTTAGATTATTTACATTTTACTTCTATTATTTTAAAACTTTATATTTTCAAGTACCTTATGGTCATGCCATAGAGGACAGGAAATAATACTTATTGAGCATCTACTATGAATCATTGAGAAAAAAATGTTCAATAAATGGTCAGAATAACTAGGTAGACATTTGGGGAAAAAATCAAGTTGGATCCACACACTTCAGTATACACCACGATAAATATCCAGTGATCAGATATTTATGTGAAACAAGTGAGCGATGAACTGATAGAGGAAAAACATGGCTGTGTATGTGTGTTCAGTTGCTCAGTTGCTTCAGCTCTTTGCGACCTCATGGCCTCTAGCCCGCAAGTCTCCTCTGTCCGTGAAATTTCCTAGGCAAGAATACTGGACTGTGCTGCCATACCCTCCTTGAGGTGATTTTCCCAAACTAAAGACTGAACCCGCCTCTCCTGCATTGCAGGTGGATTATTTACCCATGAACCACTGAGGAAGCACCCATAATATTGAAATGTGAAATGTTTTTTTTAAGACTCAGAACCCAAAAATCCTAAATAAAGAGTCTGATCAATTTAAGTATGTAAAAATCAAAACTATCTTAATGTACAAGGTTCATCAAAAACAAAGTCAAGAGGCGGCAGGAAGAAGCAGGGTCAAACTTACCACAAGGATCAAGCCTAGATATTTTATTTAATAAGAAACCAACCCAAGAAAGAATATGAATAGAGTTCACACACAAAAAAAGAAAATACAAACAATTAACCATGTGAAAAGATGTTTAGCTTCACATACAATATGTGAATTACTTGCTGAAGTTTTACTGAAATAAGATTTTTCTCCAAGTATTTAAGGAAATATATATATTCTGATAACTTACTCATAAGTGATGAAGCTATAGATACTCTCCTACATTGCTGGAATAAATTAGCACCATCCTTCCAGAGAACAATTTCACAGTGTCATTACTATCAAGTTGGACCTAGAACCCAGCGATTATGTTCAGGGAACTTACCTACACAGACGTGAGATGCAAAGATTTTGCTGAAGCATCCTCTATGAGCACAGGATTGGAAATTATTCAAAGGCTCATCAGTGTGAAACAACCCAAATGATTAACTCTTAATAATAGAATCTGATACATATTAAATTTGAAAAGAGGAAATATTTCCAAGATATTTCAAGTAAAGAGCAAGATAGAGAGAGTAGTGTGTATGGTGTGTGAAACACACACAGAAAAGAATGTACACCAAAAACAAGAATATGCAGGTGTACATGTTGGTATGCACAAAGTGAAACCCTGGAAGGAGCATGAGAAACTAATGCTTTCCTCTGATTATGAAAGTGAAAGAGGAGAGTGAAAAAACTGGCTTAAAATTCAACATTCAATAAATGAAGATCATGGCATCGGGTCCCATCACTTCATGAAAAATAGATGGGGAAACAATGGAAACAGTGACAGACTTGATTTTCTTGGGTTCCAAAATCACAGCAAATGGTGATTGCAGCCATGAAATTAAAAGATGCTTGCTCCTTGGAAGAAAAGCTACGATCAACTTAGACAGCATATTAAAAAGCAGAGGCATGACTTTGTCAACAAAGATCCATCTAGTCAAAGCAATGGTTTTTCCAGTAGTCATGTATGAATGTGAGAGCTGGACCATAAAGAAAGCTGAGCACTAAAGAACTGATGATTTTGAATTGTGGTGTTGGAGAAGACTCTTGAGAGTCCCTTGGACTGCAAGGAAATCCAACCAGTCAATCCTAAGCAAGCTCCAGGAGTTGGTGATGGACAGGGAAGCCTGATGTGCTGCAGTCCATGGGGTTGCAAAGAGTCAGATATGACTGAACAACTGAACTGAGCTGAACCTCTGATTATGGATATTTGGTGAGGGGACAGCTGTGCAGTGGAGGATGAGAGTGAAAGCGACTTTTCCTTTTATACATTTTATAATTTTTGATTTTGCATTTAAATTCTTTGATTATCTATTCAATTTCTTTACTCATAAGAAGAGTATCAGAGCAAGGAAAGGTTAAAAAATATATATATTCATTTATTCCAAAAATGTTTATTCAACAACTGCAGTGTGGCAAGAACAGCAGCAGGCACTGGAGAAAAAAGGATGACAATTCTGGTACTTAGGGAGCATACAGCCAAGTGAAAGAGGCTGACAAGCAATCATGACCTAGATTTAAACTTGAGTGACTGAGGAAAGGAAACTGCACTAGTAGAAACAAAAGTCAAAAGGGAAAACCACTTTCCAAAATAATGTAGTTGATGGGAGATGCTCTGCAATTTGATGAAGCGAAGGATTTATGCAAATTGAAAGTTCCATTGGGGAGCAGATGAAAGATTGGCGATTAGAATAGATTCTAAAACCAGATTCTGAGTATTCTTTGGAGGTGGAAAGTCCAAGAGAGGAAGTAAAAAAGCGAAGGGAGCCCAGAAGAAGTCCTGGACAAGGTCCACATTTATTGAGTTTCGGACATCTCCTTTTATCAGAGGTTTCCATTTGAAATTCTGTCTTTTTAAAAGTAGTCTCGATAAAGGTAAGATCGAAGTCTTTTGCAAATGTACTGATAGCTTCAAAAGGGCTTAAAACACTGTGACAGTCTGGCAAAACTTCTAGGTTTTTATGATAAGAATAATGAAGAAGAAAGCTCCTTAGTCAGACCAGTACCGCCCACAACCTGATATTCCTGAAGTTGTCTCTCTGACATGTCTGACATCTGGTGAGATGTCTAGGGCCACACAGTATGATTTATGAGGCAGGAAATTTGAAGGTCCTTTGAATACAATAGTACTCAGGTTTAAAAAAAAAAGATACTTTATTTTTTTTTATTTTCTTTTATTTTTGATCATTCAGAGAAATCATTTCAGGTTGCATATTAATTCTTCCTAGAGCCAGCTGGTAGAACATGAGGCTAATGAGACCAAAGGCAGTGGTTCAGTTCCTTTTCTGAAAACAGGCCTCACCCAGGGAAAGCTTTTTTGTATGCACCTCTAATCAAGTCCATCTGTCTTCCCGGTTTGGCATTGGGTACAAAGGGGCCCAGGTAACAGACGGTGAATCTCTGATGGGGAAGCCTCATCCACAAAAATTAGTAAAAGTTTCTAACCTAATCTTATATCTCCCAACATGACAGACTATGGGCTTCACTCACCTCCATTTGTCCTTGAGATTTTTTTTTTACGTGTAAGACAAGATTGTTCAAATAAGTATATCACAAATGATTCACTCAACTAGGATAAAGAGAAAATTCAAGGTGATGTCTGTAAGCACAATTCAAATTCTTCCCATGTCTCCTAGGCTGTTCTTGTCAACCAGGCCCTTCATACTGCTCCTGTTTTAAATCTGAACACAATTTTGCCATGCAGGGAAAGAAACCTACAAACAAAAACTGCATTTTCAGACTCCATCACAAGTTCTGCCAAGCATAGAGTTTACAAGTGTAACAATGGCAGCTGTTCCCACTGGTATGAACAGCTGGGAAAAACAGCACTGAAGTCATTATCTCTCAGATTATGATCTGTTGGAACAATGCCCAAAATCTCAATGCTGACACTGCATGACAGCATTTAGCCTCTGACCACCCCGTTAAAATTTGTGTTTCATTTCGCCAAAAGAAATTAACAGTATCACATATTCAAAAACAAACAAAATATCTCAGAATTATTTTAATAATTGGGGTGTAAACCTGCTTCCTTTCAGATATTCTGAGCTGCTGATATTCAAGATCAAAATAAACATTAGTCACTCTGTTCTCCTGAAAAAAATAAAATCAAAAACAGATACACATTTTAGGTGAGAAGCAGTCGAATTGATATTCTGTTCAAGTTATCCATGAAATATAGCCCAGTTGTGAAAAGTTTTTCACTTCTATTGTGAAAAATAGGTACCTCCAATGTCCAGATGACTAAGGATGGAGAAACATCTTGTCAAGCATATTATGCTCAGTGGACATAAATTAGGATAGATATTCATAAAGTCAGTTAGAAGGGAAATCTTAAGGAACACAGAAAAGAGAACAATAAATTGGATAAAGGGAAGATGTAACTCAAAGAGAGTCAAGAAGAAAAGAGTCATAAATTCAATTACAGTAATTGAATATATATTGCCATCATGATCTAGGCTGCCAAAATTCAATGAATAAAAGTTTACTTTTTTCTTGCTCTTCTGAACTTCACAGAATAAAAAATAATCAACCCAGACATCAGGTAGCTACAGAGTTTATTTTAATGCCTGGACAACTGGTATAAAACACTCTAAGTTCTGCAAGAATCTGTTATTGAGAAAAATAAAGTCTATCTGGAAAACAGAGTCAGGAGAAAAACAAATGCCATTTGTAATCCCTATGTACCCTTTATGCCTTTAGAATTTGATGTTTAACAAAAACACTTTCAACCAAATCTCAAAATGACTGAAGAGATTACAGTAATATAGATGACATCATGACAGTGAAAAAGCAAGCGTGAGTTTTAGAATCAAGCAGAACCCAAAGTTAGCCAGTAAATCATAATTCCTAAAGTTTATCAAGTGCTTCCTGGTGCTCAGTAATCTTCAGCATGCTATATGTGGATTATTTTTGCATCAACTTCTCCTAACTACCCTATTCAGTTCAGTTCAGTTCAGTTTAGTCGCTCAGTCGTGTCTGACTCTTTGCAACTCCATGGACTGCAACACACCAAGCCTCCCTGTCCATCACCAACTCCCAGAGTTTATTCAAGTTCATTGAGTCGGTGATGCCATCCAACCATCTCATCCTCTGTCATCCCCTTCTCCGCCTGCCTTCAATCTTTCCCAGCACCAGGGTCTTTTCAAATGAGTCAGTTCTTTGGCATCAGGTGGCCAAAGTATTGAAGTTTCAGCTTCTTTCGTATTATTATTTGTTCACTTTTTATAGATGAGGAAAATCAGCCACAAAGAAGTTGAATAATTTGGCAAAGGTCATGGAGACAGTAAATGGTAGAACTAAGCTATAAAAGATTTAACTTCCCCAAGGTATCACTATTTGGGTGACTCTAAGAAAATCAATATACTTCTCATCATTTCACTTTGCTTTTTATACAGTATGACTGATACCTACTTATAAGTGTCAGTATATGCTAGCATCAAAACCACAGGGGCTTCCCTGCTGACTCAGATGGTAAAGAATCTTCCTGCAATGCAGAAGACCCAGATCAATTCCTGGATCTGGAAGATCCCCTGGAAAAGGGAATGGCTACCCACTCCAGTATTCTGGCCTGGAGAATTCCATGGACAGAGGAACCTGGAAGGCCACAGGCTATAGGGTCACAAAC
This sequence comes from Budorcas taxicolor, assembly GCF_023091745.1. NCBI lineage: Eukaryota > Metazoa > Chordata > Mammalia > Artiodactyla > Bovidae > Budorcas > Budorcas taxicolor. Next base: position 79,846,868 of record NC_068921.1, on the reverse strand, counting down.
TCGGACACAATTGAGCTTCTTTCACTTTTCCTGCAATGTAGTGGCTCAAGGCTGGTTGAAATCATTATGACCACCAGTAGAGGACTTAAAAAAGAAGGGACCAATACCCTTCTCAAATATCTAAAATGTGGAAACTTCCTTGAAAGCTCTTAATTGGTAGGTGAGGACTCCTATTTACCATAGTTTTGAAGAGTAGATGCTTCTTTTAAACTTCTGGATGTAAAACTCAAGCTCTGACTTCTTTTCTCTCCACATTAGTAAAATAATCTGAGGAGTTCCACACATCAGAGGTGCTGATAAAAGGAAGTAAAAGTCATAGATAGGGAAGAGGTTGGGTGGCTGCTTTAATATTGCTCTGTGCATGGACCTGAGGGTCTTTATTTTCCTTGCTAAACTGTAGAAAGGTTTCTACCTGACTATGGGCCCCCTTTTTCTCCCAGCCTCTTGTCAATTTTATAGCCCAATTATGTGTTTCTCAAGGACCTGGAAGACTTTGAAGGACTATAAAGAAAGCTGAGAGCCAAAGAATTGATGCTTTTGAACTGTGGTGCTGGAGAAGACTCTTGAGAGCCCCTTGGACTGTACAGAAATCAAACTAGTAAGTCCTAAATGAAATCAACCCTGAATATTCACTGGAAAGACTGATGCTGAAGCTCCAATACTTTGGCCACCTTATATGAAGAGCCGACTCATTGGAAAAGACCCTGATGCTGGGAAAGATTGAAGGCAGGAGGAGAAGGGGGTGACAGAGGATGAGATGGTTGGATGGCATTATCAACTCAATGGATATGAGTGTGAGCAAACTCCAGGGGATAGTGAAGGACAGGGAAGCCTGGTAGGCTGCACCAACTAGCAAACACAGATGCCTAATCACATTGACGAAATCCCTCCCTTCTGCACTCAGCACATTCACACTAGCTCTTGCCACCACTTAAAAACTCTCCCATTTTTCAGTTCCATAGAATTGCGTTCAATCTCTCTCTCCTACTGCGGTAGTCTTCAGCCCATCACGGTGGTTTTGAATAAATTCTTCCTTTCCTGATGCAATTTTCATCAAACAGCAGTGGGCTTAACCATCACTGAGGAGGGCAGACACTAAACAGGAAGAGGGAAGAAGAGTGCGTACGTGGATTTTTCTGATAAAGAAAAAGAACCAAGGATGGTGCCAACATGCCTCCTCCTGAGCTCTTTCTGTAAAAGCTTCGTGACTGGGTCACAAAAGGAATTATTTGAAAGAATGCAGAAATCTTGGGAAGGACTGAAAAGGAAAGGAAGAAAGTATTAAAAAAATAAATGACAGCTTTAAAAAAGAACAATTATAAAAATGTATATTCAAAAGGCATAATAATAGACTTTTATGCAAATTAAAATGCATTTAAATGCAAATTCAAGTGTGGTCCTCCTGCTTATTTCACACATTTGGCTGTGACCTTGCAAAGACCTTAGCAACTATTCCTATGGAATGTTTTAGAGCAGTTAGGTACAGGAAAGGTCTATTGCAAGCTCATCTCCAAGTGGGTGAGGTTTCAGGAGGAAGAAAGATAACTTTCTAATAGTCTGAAATTCATGGCAGAGGGCAGAGTAAGAGAACTCTCCAAGGACAGACAGCTCCCAGGTCTGAGCAGCTTCTGTGGATCTCAGCACTCTTGGTAGCCGTGAAAACCCAGTGTGTCCCCAGCAGCATTAGTGAGTCCTGGGGCGCATCCCTGGCCTCCCTTGGGACTGGGGAATTTTTGGAACTCCGTGCTTCCTAGCACCTTAGAAGAATGGCAATTGTCACTTCTGTCCCTTCAGACGTAAGCACTTTAAGTTAGGGCTCAGAATTATGTCCAATTTTTAGCTGTGAGATCTTAGGTGAATAAAAGATTTAATTTCTCTGAGCCCCAGATCCTCCAATATGACAGAAATAAAAATCTTTAATAAAAAGGGTATGGCGATACTTCATTCTATATCTAGCACAGAGAAGTCACGAAATACACAGTCATTATTGTCACTGTTATCATTATCATTATTCTCAACTACCAGTCTTACACTTCCCTTGTGGCTCAGCTGGTAAAGAATTCATCTGCAGTGCAGGAGCTGCTGCCACTGCTAAGTCACTTCAGTCGTGTCTGACTCTGTGCGACCCCATAGATGGCAGCCCACTAGGCTCCTCTGTCCCTGGGATTCTCCAGGCAAGAATACTGGAGTGGGTTGCCATCTTGGGTTCAATCCCTGGGTTGGGAAGATCCTCTGGAGGAGGGCATAGCAACCCACTCCCATATTCTGGCCTGAAGAATTCCACGGAGCATATAGTCCATGAGGTCACAAAGAGTCGGCCATGACTGACTTTCACTCACAACAGTCTTAAAAGCCATTCCCCACTTGACTGTAGGTTTCTGTGTGTGTGTGTGTGTGCGCGTGTGTGTGTGTGTTTCAGGTACCTACCATGTATGAGATGGTTAAATGACATCACCGACTCAACGGACATGAGTCTGAGCAGACTCCAGGAGATAATGAAGGACAGGGAAGCCTGGCATATTGCACTCCATGGGGTCACAAAGAGCTGGACATGACTTAGCAATTATGCTTGTAACTGTACTTAAGACCCTGTAATTGTTCTTGCCAGCTATTAATTTCATGTAGCAAAGTCCTGGATAAATTACTGTCCACTGCACAACATTTACTAAAATGAAGTATACACAATATTTGATCACTAATTACTTTGAACTCACTTTTCAAGTCTTGGGTGGTATTAGTTTCTTAGGGCTGCTGTGACATAGTATCACAGACCACATGGCTTACATCACCAAATTTACTTTCTTACAGTTCTGGAGGCTGGAAGTTCAAGTGGTTGGCAGGCTTGGGGTCTCCTGAGGCTTCTCTCTGTGGCTTGCACATGACTGTCTTCTCCTGGGTCTCACTAACATCTTCTTGTGTGTCCATGTCCTTTCTTCTTCCAGTAAGTCGTATTAGATTGGGGCTCACCCTAATGACCTCATTTTAATTTAATTACTTCTGTAAAAGATCTGGTCTCCATACACAGCCACATCCTATATATGTACTGGGCATTAGGACTTCAATATATGAATTTAACAGGCTTCCCAGGTGGTGCTAGTGATAAAGAACCCATCTGCCAAAGGAGGAAACTTAAGAGAAGTGGGTTTGATCCCTAGGTTGGGAAGATCCCTTGGAGGAATGCATGGCAACCCACTCCAATATTCTTGCCTGGAGAATCCCAAGGACAGAGGAGTCGGGTGTGCTGCAGTCCATTGTGTTGCAAAGAGTTTAAAACGACTGAAGTGACTTAGCTTGCACACACATATGAATTTTATGAAAGACACAGTCCAGCCCATAATGGCTTTTTCTTCATAAACATTTATTTTACATAATTTTCTCACCTCATCAATTACATTTTCTATTATTTATAATTTTTAATCAGTATTTTGGAGAAGGAAGTGGCAACCCACTCCAGTATTCTTACCTGGGAAATCCCATGGACAAAGGACCCTGGTGGGCTACAGTCCATGGGGTTGCAAAAGAGTCAGGCACAGCTTAGTAACAAAACAACAATCTATTTAATTATTCAGATACTTCTAAAACATAATGTGACATAGAAAGAATATAGTCCAGTTACTTAAGTAATGCTTAATCAGCTTTTTGGAGAAGATGGTAACTCATTCTGTTCCAGAATCCTTGTCTGAGAAATCCCATGAACAGAGGAGCCTGGTGGGCTACAGTCCATAGTGTCACAAAGAGTCGTATATGACTGAAGCGATTTAGCATGCACCTAATTAGGAGTCTCTCAGTGTCTTTGGATAGTAGGGGTTGGGATTTTGTATAAAAATACATGTTAGAAAAAATAAGTTTGTAGACTCCTGGAGAGTGTGGTCCAGGTATTGTACTGATAATTCTCTGCAAATCCCACAGTGCTCCTGCAGTACAACTAACTGAGAGCAAACACCTGTCAGAAGAATGAATGAATCAATGAGTGAATAAGTAGGAATCGGGTAGCCATAGCTAATATAATCCTGCTTCTTCTCAAGGCACACAAAGGAACCGTGTTGTCTTAATGAAGACTCTTTAGGGCGTCCTACCTGGAAAACTGTCAATATGAGAAACGGCCTGGGGGCCTCTTTTCATCTACAGAGTAGCCTGAACTACATCTTGAGATTTCCCAATGTTTCCAAAATTCTCTGAACTTTCCTCCAGGGTGGGAAGATTATTTCAGAAAAGTAATTTGCCAAGGTCTTGAGCAGACTCAGAGGAGAAAAAAGACAAGAATACCACACAGTTGTAATGATTGGAAGCAAGAAATTCAATAATAAAAATTGGCAAGTCACTGTATTTCTGCTTTACAAAGACCAATTTTGTTCACTTTGACCGAATAACAGGTTAGCCCACAGTCAAGTGATCCATTTAACCCCCAAACAGTTGCAGCTTCAATTAATGAAATAAATTAGCCTCTCTGATACAGATAATTACCAACATACTAACCACTGGGCTACGTCTACAGAGAATTCAGTGTAAATGTGTAATTGCCCATTTCAAAGAGAAAGCTGCCATCTATTTTTTTTTAACCTGTAGCTTTCTTAACTCCACCATTTATGCCACTTGTAATTTTCAAATCCCTGTTTATTCATTTTCCACTTTCTTCCAGTTTTCATGTGTGTGAAGTCGTTTCAGTCATGTTTGACTCTTTATGACCCTATAGGCCATAGCCCGCCAGGCTCCTCTGTTTATGCGATTCTCCAGGCAAGAATATTGGAATGGGTTGCCATGCCCTCCTCCAGGGGATCTTCTCAATCCAGGGATCGAACCCACGTCTCTTATGTCCCCTGCATTGGCAGGTTCTTTACCACTAGCGCCACCCGGGAAGCACACTTCTTCCACTTTAAAACTGAGTAATTTAAAAAAATTTTGATAAAATAATGATTGATAAATAAAAGTAGGTATAGATACAGATAATATCACTGAAACCCTAATGTCTCTCTTGAAAACATTACTGTTGCCAACACACGTTTTAGTTCCTTACTTGTTCGTTTCTTTTTTTCTTCTAACAAAGACAAAAGGGAAAGAAGAGAGAACAAAGAGGAGACAACTGCACATTTCTAAGTGTTTTATCAGAGCACAGGTCTGGAGGTTGAGTTACAGTCCTTAGTGGAAATCTGTTGTCATCACAAACCACCTCACAGTGTGATACAATTTATCACGATTGTCACTCTAGGCTCAAGAGAGAGCAGAAATAGAATCCTAGAGGCTCCATGCAGGGAATTTGTGTACCCAAGTGCCTGGTTAAACATCCAAAAATCGTCACCATCATCGGGTGCTAGCAGCTGGCTACTTATTCTCACAAATCATTAAATGGCCCTAATTTCCCAACCTTTACTCTGAAATTGATTGGCATATGTTTCAGTCAATAAATATTTAGGAAAAAAATTATGCAAATACCTAAGTGTGTTTCCCCACAATGAACAACCACATACTATGTGCAGTTTTAATTCTTTATAGAGACAAGGCAACTTACAGTTGTTTTTTCCTTTTTCTTTACTTTTTTTTAACCTTCATTTTATGGCTCCATGAGCATTTAAACTTCTCTCAGAAATGTTGACTTGAACCAAGATTTTATCTTTAATCTGAAGAAGGGGAAGGATGTAATGTCTTAAAAAGAAGAAGGAAATACAGTGAGTTTCTGCAATTAGCAATATTTAAGTCAGTGAGGATGCCTTCTGGAAATTTCTGATAGATAGGGGATAAGTTAGAATGACAGTAGGCAGAAGATGAAAGAAGTGCTTGACAATTTGAGAACCCTTTATATATGCCGCACTATCCAACAGGCAACGATTGTGCCTTTCTTTAAACTCAGATCACTTGTTTTTGTTTTGTCTGATTTTCCTCATTAGCACAACAGCACATACAATTGTCAGTTAAATTAACTTCAGACTGAGTGCATGCCTACATTCTCATTTCATTCTACTTAAGGACTTTCAGAAAGCCCATCTCTTCATGGAGAAACACTAAAACAAAAAGATTTAGAAAGATTCCCAAACTTCTAAACTTCTCTCATCTCTGCTATTACACACCAGACAGTGCAAGTTAAGTCCTTTGGTCTCACCACGCAACTACTTATGTTTGGACCCCAAGTCTATCTCTCCAGCCCATCTCCTCCTGGAGATCAGACTCTGATATTCAAGTTTCTACTGGACAGTCCATCTGGTAAAACACAGATACATATTCACATCTCTGGGAATAGGAAAACAAAGGTCTTTCCTCAAAATATGCCTTTTTTTTTTTAAGTATTATCTATCCATTTGTTCAGCTCATGTCCCTGGGCACTATTTCTTCCTTCTTTTTTTTCACCTGCAACACTTAATCAGCCACCAAGTCTTCTGAATTCTTCCACCATGACATCTCTCGAATCTATTTTCTCCTTACCACCTCTCGAAGCAGACCCAGTCATCTCCCACCTGCGTTATTGCACCAGCTGCCAAACCTCATCCTCTGGACCTCTTGTACATATTAATCCCAGGACGCAGTCAGTTACATTTCCAAAGTGCAAATCTCTTTATTTTGCTTCTTTGGTTAAAACCCTACGCTGACACCACATCATCCAAGAGTAAGATTCAAATGACATGAGACGGTGACCAAGACTTCCATGACTTGTCCCTAGTGAACTTCTCCAGCCTCATTTCCTCTTAGAAAGCACTTATTGTGATCAGAGCTTACTTTTAAATCGCATCGTCCTCTATCTGAATAGCTCCTGAAGAGCAGGCATTCTGTCTTCTTAATCATTGTTTATCACTGCATCCTGCGCACATAACACAACACCAGGACCCTTGAAAGTTAGTGCTTGCTTTGCGGAGCACTGAGAATGCTGAGCATGAATGAAGAAATGGTGGAGGAAGATGACCTCAGGGTTAATGTCACAGATCAGCTATTCAAACCTGGGTCTGCTATTGCTTCAGGGGCCCCTGGGAATATCATTTACCAGGACTGGATAGCTTTAGTGCCTTCACCTTTTGTAGTGAATATTTCGTAAGGAAAACCCTACTGTCTAACTGAATGAAGTTGAGGTGGCAACAAGAATTCTATCCAGAAATTTTATTTGCCATTATTTAAATGTTAGGTGCATTCAGTCATTTTTCAACCATAAACAGAAATGCAACTGTTACAGGGAAAAAAATATTATTGTAGGAAAGGACTAAATTGTAGTAGTCCTTGGAGTGCTTGCTTCTCATTTCTAAGCTCTTGAGATGAAAAATGAATTAATGAGTAGATATGAGAAATTTGGAGAAGAAAATGACACCCCACTCCAGTACTCTTGCCTGGGAAATCCCATGGGCAGAGGAGCCTGGTAGGCTGCAGTCCATGGGGTCGCTAAGAGTCAGACATGACTGAGCGACTTCACTTTCTCTTTTCACCTTCATGCATTGGAGAAGGAAATGGCAACCCACTCCATTGTTCTTGCCTGGAGAATCCCAGGGACGGGGGAGCCTGGTGGGCTGCTGTCTATGGGGTCGCACAGAGTCGGACATGACTGAAGCGACTTAGCAGCAGCAGCACGAGAAATTTGGAGAAGAAAATGGCAACCCACTCCAGTACTCTTGCCTGGAGAATCCCATGGACAGGTGAGCCTGGCGGGCTGCAGTCCATGGAGTCAGAAGAGTCAGACACAACTGAACTACTTCACATTAGAAATTTAGAAATCATCCTATTTGGGTCTTAGAAACCACTGGTTTCCATGTCTGTTTAAAAAAAAAAAAAAAGAACTTCTATGCATTTCTCACTTAGTCAAATATGTTTTAAAAAATACACAAACATGTATGTATATAGGTAAATTAGATCATTGTTAGTTATAACTCATGGTATCATAGTTATTTTTCTATAATTCAATTGATGAAAAGCTTTTTTCTTTTTTGTAGAAATAGCCATTGGCTGTGAAAGTCTAGTGGGACCAAGATCTGATTTATTTTATTTTCCCAGCCAAAAAAAAAAATCTCCTAGCAACCAAAATTAATTTATTAGTCAATTGTTTGGGGAATCTCATCTGTCTTGTTTATTATACTGAAAATGTTGTATTAAGAGATTGAAAAAATGCAATTTTCTAGATTCAGATTCCTCTGCCATTGTTCAGTCGCTAAGCCATGTCTGACTTATTGGGACCCCATGGACAGCAGCATGCCAGGCTTCCCTGTCCTAGACTGTCTCCCAGATTTTGCTCAAACTCACGTCTATTGAGTTGATGATGCCATCCAACCATCTCATCCTCTGTTACCCCCTGCTCCGCCTGCTCTCAATCTTTCACAGCATCACAGTCTTTGCCAGTGAGTCAGTTCTTCCCATCAGGTGGCCAAAGTATTGGAGCTTCAGCTTCAGCATCAGTCTTTCCAAAGAATATTCAGGGTTGGTTGCCTTTAGGATTGACTAGTTTGATCTTGCTGTCTGAGGGACTCTCAAGATTTCTCTATGCCACCATTATTGACATTTGGGGCCAGATAATTCTTTGTGATGGAGGCTGTCCTGTGCAGTGTGGGATGTGTAGCAGCATCCCTACCCTCCACCCATGAGAGGCCAGGAGAACCCCGTTCTTTCCCAGTTATAAGAGTCAAAACTGTTTCCAGTCATTGCTAAATGCTCCCTGGTGAAGGCGTTTGTTCCTGCTTGAAGGAAGAGTTGAAATTTGGACATCTCTGGTGGTCCAATGGTTAAGAATCTGTCTGCCAGTTCGGGGGACATGGGTACAATCCATGGTCTGAGAAGACTACACAAGCTAAAAGCTCCCAGATTCCAGAACCATGAGAAACAGATTTCTTTTGATCCCCTTGTGGCTCAGATGGTAAAGAAACTGCCTGCAATGCAGGAGACCCAGGTTCCATCCCTGCATCAGGAAGACACCCTGGAGGAGGGCATGGCTACCGATTCCAGTATTCTTGCCTGGAGAATTCCATGTACAGAGGAGCCTGGCAGGCTACAGTCCATGGGGTCACAAAGAGTCAGACATGACTGAGAGACTAACATTGCTAAGTAGTAAATAAGCCAATTAGTAATGTTTCAAGGCACTTGACATTACAGACTTTAAGAAAAGAAAGGGAAAGGAATTTTTATAATGTTTTGCATGATGGTCCAACAAAAATATTATATTCCTAGAAGTGGATTTTTAATCAATCAAGAAAATGAGCCCAAACTAAACCTAGGTTAATCCTAGAAGTTCCGCTGCCTGTAAGCTCTCTGACTAGATCTTTAACTTTTTTATCCCTCATTTCCTTCCATAAAGTATGAATAATAATAATTCTCTCCTAAGGTTGATACGCAGATCAAAGGAGCTGAAACATGAAAAAGGCCAGGGAAGAAACTAGCACTTAGTGAACATTCAATAAATGGTAGTTTGTGTTATTCATCAAGCAAAGCATTTTTCCAAAAATAGTTCAAACTAATGATTTATTTTGCTATGTGGTTTTCAGACAAAATCTATCTATCATGAATCAAATGCCATTAAACAGAGTGGAACTCTCCTATGTCCAGGGTGCAAAACAGCCCTTACAATTTCAGGTATTTAGAATTAGCACAGTGATCTTCTTAGCCTCAGGTTTTAAGAGGTGGTGCAAACTAGTCATTGAGACCAGGAACTTAAGAATCAGACAAATCTCCAAAAATAAACTTTTCATCCTGTGTGATTTCCTATGCCTCAGGTATGAACTAAATGAAGCAAATTGTAAATTGTAAACTCACTTTCGAATTTACTTTCTACTAATAGGATTTGGGGGCAGCTCCATGACCAGATAAAAAGAAACGGGTGCTTAGGAAACTATTAATGAGGTTTCCTGGGACTTTGGAACAGTAGAAAAGGAAAATAAGAGGTTGTGGTAGTTAATTGCAGGTCACCTTCACTGGCTGTGGAGTGCCTAGATTCAATATTGTCTCTGGATGTGTCCATGAGGGTGCTTGGGCTTCCCAGGGGGGGCGAATGATAAAGAACCCACCTGCCAATGCAGGAGACATAAGAGACTCAGGTTCGATCCCTGGGTCTGGAAGATCCCCTGGAGGAGGGCATGGCAACCCACTCCAGTGTTCTTGCCTGGAGAACCCCATGGACAGAGAGGCCTGGCGGGCTACAGTCCACCAGGCTGCAAAAGAGCCGGACACAACTGAGACCACTCAGAGAAGATTGAGAAGGATGAGCATCACAGTCAAGAACTTCTTGAAAAGAAAAACTTCTAATACAAAAATCAGAGGAAGAGCTGTTTCTACAGAGAGTCATGGTGTGAAAGTAACAAAGTGATGAATTTGTTATGTGTGTGTATGTGCGGGTGGGTGGGGAGCTGACTTCTTAATATTAATAGGTTTTATTATACTGTGAACAAAAGTATGACCCCATAGAGTATAGAAGATCTACCCATTCTGTAAGATACTCCATTAAACAAAAAGTTACCTGAATTCACAACCCAGGCGAAATGTGCTAATATAGTTGGAAAATAGTTGAAAATGCCATTTATAATCTCTGTTTCTGTCCTCTGAGCATTGTATTTCACAGGTGCTCAGCATACTTTTTGAAATGAGCCATGCTTTCCCCAAAAATGACATTTGCTTTGTTATAGTACAACAATTCCAGAAGCACATAGCAGCTCCTGGGACAAGTTTCTTGGGAGAGAATTGAGTGAGTTTTAATATTCGTGCCCAAATATATATGCACTTAATGATATTTATTACCTGGACTTAACTAATAAAAAAGTTGGAAAATTTAGAACCAACAGAGGCTTTGTAATTTGACTAAAAGCATGTCATTGGACGTGGTTGGTAGAATGAACTGCTTTCAGACTGATGCCCTTTAATGCTCACATTTGTTTGAAAAATTTGCCAGCAGAATTTCTCAGTGAATCTCCTGAAAGTACATTAAATAAATAAAAGTGATTCAAGGTACAAGTTACTGATAAAATATCCTGTTCATCAGTTTAAGAGGATGTCCCTAACTGACCAGGAATATATCAGTTCATCAGCTCTGAAATCTTTAACAGACTAGTACTACATATCATAACCAAGTCCACCCAGAGGGGGTATGACTTTTTAAAAACCCATCCAATGAGTTTTATTTTTATTTCTTCAAGTGTGCTTTAGCACTCAGTAGGAGTAAAAGATTGTTTTTTTTGAGGTATAAATAAATTTCAATAACAGTATCTATAATATGCCTGCTTCCCAGGTGGCTCAGTGGTAAAGAATCCAGCTGCCAGTATAAGAGACGCGGGCTTGATCCCTGAGTTGGAAAGATCCCTTGGAGCAGTGAAGAAGAACTAAAGAGCCTCTTGATGAAGGTAAAAGAGGAGAGTGAAAAAGTTGGCTTAAAGCTCAACATTCAGAAAACTCAGATCGTGGCATCTGGTCCCATCACTTCATGGGAAATAGATGGGGAAACAATGGAAACAGTGGCTGACTTTATTTTCTGGGGCTCCAAAATCACTGCAGATGGTGACTGTAGCCATGAAATTAAAAGACGTTTACTCCTTGGAAGGAAAGTTACGACCAACCTAGACAGCATATTAAAAAGCAGAGATATTACTTTGTCAACAAAGGTCTGTCTAGTCAAGGCTATGGTTTTTCTAGTAGTCATGTATGGATGTGAGAGTTGGCCTATAAAGAAAGCTGAGCACAGAAGAACTGATGCTTTTGAACTGTGGTGTTGTAGAAGACTCTTAAAAGTCCCTTGGACTGCAAGATCCAACCAGTCCATCCTAAAGGAGGTCAGTCCTGAGTGTTCATTGGAAGGACTGATGTTGAAGCTGAAATGATTGAAAGGATTGATGTCCAATCCTTTGGTCACCTGATGTGAAGAGCTGACTCATTTGAAAAGACCCTGATGCTGGGAAAGATTGAGGGCAGGAGGAGAAGGGGACGAAAGAGGATGAAATGGTTGCATGGCATCACCGACTCAATGGACATTGGTTTGGGTAGACTCAGAGTTGGTCATGGACAGGCAGGCCTGGTGTGCTGCGGTTCATGGGGTTGCAGAGAGGTGGACACTGAGCAACTGAACTGAACTTGGAGTAGAAAATGGAAAACCACTCCAGTAGTCTTGCCTGGAAAAGTCCATGGACAGAAGACCCTGGGCCGGCTCCTACAGCCCATAGGGTTGCAAAGAGTCGGACACAACTGAGTGACGGATCATGCATGCAGGCACCTTGTCCTGAATCTGGCTTTATTTGTGCATGCTAAAAATTCATGTATGAGGTGAAAAGTTTTCTAAAACACACTCAGATTTGTCTCATGTGAATGCATTGGGAAATTTTATAAACAAGGATTCTTTTTGATATGGCATTTTAAAATATGGTCCCGAATTTCTTTGAAGCTTTCCCACCTAAAAGCAGGTGTTTGTTCCCTCCTCTTGCACCTGGGTTTGGGGATGGCTTGAGCCACAGGAGACTGCAGAAGGGATGCTGTGCTGACTTCTGTGGCCAGGTCCCAAGACATTGGCTTGAACACAACAACCACTGTGTGTGAGAAGCAGCTTCGGGGGAAACCTCTCCTGGAGGGGACCCAAGAGCAGCCTTAACCCACCAACCATGTGAAGGAGCCCATAACGGGTGTGGGACACGAGTGAGCTATCCCCATCAAGGCCTCACCAACAGGCAGATTCAGGAGCAAACTAAATTAATGATGCTGCTTTAAAGAGGAGTTTTGAGATAATTTGTTACCCAGCAATAGATCAGCGGAACACTCATAAAAACCAACAGGAGACCAACAGGTGCTCTGAGCAATTATTTTTGACAGAGAGGGGCAATAAACTTAGAATGTCATGGCCAAAGCCGAGGGAATTTCTTAATCTTGTCTCACAAATTCTGCCTCCATAAGTATCCACAGTCCTGGGGGGGAACCAAAAACCCTTGACCCTGAAACACATCTCTTGATGATGCCTTTGGGATGTGTACACTAATGGACATGAATATGGATGACTTGGGAGGGACAGATATTAAGCTCCAGAAAAATTACAACACTTCCTTTTCTGCTTAAAAAAAAAGTAAATGCAGGCAATCTGTGACGTAGATTAGGTAATCTAGCCAGGTGAGGGGATCTGAATGACACCAGGAAAACAGCAGCAAGTCACCTACCTAGAAGAGAATGTGGTATGTCTCCACCAACCCACCCCCCATCGCCATGACCTGAGAAACTGTCTGAGTCCTTAGGCAGAAACGGGGGGAAAAAATGGACTTCACAAAATAGAATCCTCAACACCAGCTGCACAGGAGAAATAAGGGGGAAAAAATTATGGCTTTAAACCCAGAACAATTAAATTGTTTAGCATATGTGGGTGTGGTCAGATATCAGTACCAAAACATAGTTAAACAAACCCCAAAAGCCTAGCAATTCTACTAGTAACATCCCAGGTGGCACTAGTAGTAAAGAATCAGCCTGCAGTGCAGGAGACCAGGGTTTGATCCCTGAGTCGGGAAGATCCCCTGCAGAAGAGGATGGCTATTCACTCCAGTACTAATGCCTAGGGAAGCCCACGGACAGAGGAGCTTGGCAGGCTACAGTCCATGGGGTTGCAAAGAGTTGGACACGACGGAGGTGACTTAGCACACAGGCACACACACAGCCAAAGCTAGTGATCCAGTGTCTCTGCTTACAAGTTCTTCCTGCAGTTTCCTCTGCCTTGAAGTGAAGGCGAGTAGAATTAGCTGGAGGATGCACCGAGTCTCTTCTCTCTCCCACACTTCTCCCTAAGGCTGAAGGACCCTTTGTCTTAGAGAAAACAGAAGGACAAATAAAAAAAATAATAAATTTAAAAAAAAAAAAACAAGGAAAAATGTAAAATGGAAAAAAAAATAGTTAAATGGTAAAGAAAAAACAGTGCACGTACTAATAGGCATACAGAAAAGAAGCCCCATAAACTCATCAAAGATTTGAAAAATAAACAAGCCAAAAGTAACCAGAAGTTGTCTCTTTCTACATATCAGACTGGGACATTTTAAAAGAACGGATTATATTTAGTATCAGTGAGAGAATGCGGAAGAGAAACACAGACACTATCGGTGGGAACATAAATTGGTAAAAGTTTTGTAGAAATAGAAGTCAGCCACCCTGCTTCTGAAGAGTCTGTTCTACAGAAACGCTGGCACCCATGCGTGAAGTGTTTAAGTTTTATATCAGTATTAACAGCTGAGAGTAACTCAAGTGTATATCAAGAGAGTAATGTGTGCGTGCTCAGTCACGTCCAGCTCTTCGCAACCCCATGGACTATAACCCGCCAGGCTCCTCTGTCCACGGGGTTCTCCAGGCAAGAATACTGAAGTGGGCTGCCATTTCTATCTCCAGGGAGTCTTCCCAACCCAGGGATCGAACCTGCATCTCATGTCTCCTGCGTTAGCAGGTTGATTATCACTGTGCCACCTGGGAAGCCCCATATACCAAGATAGGAATAATCACATAAACTGCTATTCTATACTTGTTAGGAGTATTATATAACCATTAGAAAGAATGAGATGGGTTTATAAGTAATGACAAATAAAGATCTCCAAAACACAGAATTAGATAAAGTAATAAATTACAAGTTTATATGTATATTATGGTGTACTTACCTACATTGAAGACCAGTGTGTTTGTATGTATTTATGTATACTTTACATGTAACTATATAGAAAATCAATTGGAAGGTAATTTATATAACAAAACTGGCTCTCTCTGGATACGGAGAAGGATCGGAATTGAAGGTAAGAAAAGATTATTCGTGTACTGCCTGAGTAATAGTTTAAATTTTTTTTTTTCAGTGAAAGAAATAAAGCCTTCAAAACTGAATTCCAACAGCATCTGTTTCTACTCATCTTCACTGGGGTTAAGAAATTGTGTGTCTGCCCTGTTCAGCTTCCACATCTAACAACGTCTCCCTCAGCCCACCTCCCAGGAGGTGCCATCAGTTAGTCAGCAAGGCTTGTGTGCAGGCTCCATGCCCCAGCGGCCTCTCTCATTGCTAGGGTTTTGCAAATTTGACAGAACCGTGACCCTTTTCTACGATTTTCTAAGAAGTATCGCCTTTTGTGTCATCAGTGTCCTCATTTTCACCACTTGCTTATGAAAGTAATTTGGTTACTGCTGCCTACCCTGAGAAAGTTGTCAAATAACTCTCTGGAAGATGTTTACAATGTCAAGCTTTTTGCACCATTGTTTCTGTCTACCAGTTGTACATATGGTCACGGTGACATTTCCATTGTTATAATTGCTAGTCAGTGAAAGAAACAGGGACGTTACATTATCCAAGACCATTGTGCCATGTGTAAGTCTATTTCATTAGTATTCAATGTTCTCAAAAGGTGTCTTTATAGACTAACTCCACACTGAAATGAGCTTTGAAAAGATTATATTTGTAAATACTCATCATCTGGGAAGCCTTTCTTCAGCCCCCTCTGTATGTATAAATATGCTCTAATTATTCCGCAAGGATTATGAGCAAAATACAATCCCTGACCTCAGGCAAGTTTAAATTCACAGAAAGACATAAGATTACTGATACCTAAGAGGTAACTCTGTATTGAAATTTAACTGTTGTTATTTTTAAAAGTATTTACTGAACTCTTATTATGGGCTGGAAGAAGTCTAGGCTCTTGGAATACATCAGGGAATAAAACAGAAAAAGAATTAAAGACTCTCATTCTTCCTGGAGTTCATATTGTCCTGGGGGAATCAGACAAGGAGAAATAAAAAAGTATAACACCACTTAGATTATATAATGTATTAGCAGATTGTTAGTGCTACAGAAATGGGTGGGAAGCAGAGCTAGGCATGGGCAGCTGGGGCCTGAGGTGTAGTTTTAAACGGGGGAGTGGGGCAAATAAGGGGCTTACCTGATGGCTCAGCGGTAAAGAATCGACCTGCCATGCAGGAGACACAGGTTCTGTCCCTGGGTCAGGAAGATCCCCTGGAGTAGGGAATGGCAACTCACTGCAGGATTCTTGCCTGGAGAATCCCATAGACAGGGGAGCCTGCAGGCTATAGTCCATGGGGTCACAGAGTCAGACACGACGGAGCTATTGAGCACATACTCCCACATTCAGAGCGACTCTTAGTTGAACAATATTCAGCTCCACATGTCTCTAAGTCTGTGAATCTTATGAAGCCTCTCCTGTGCAGTTGTTTTTGGAGTCTGCAACACAATCTTCTGTGTCTGCAAAATTGACAAATCTTCCACTTTTGAAAACTGATTTTGTTTCGGAAACAGCGAACGTCTTTAGGAGCCAAATCTAGTGAATGAAGTGAGGGATCAGGCTATGTAATTCTGTTTAGGTCTCAAATGAGGTGTGATTACAAAGTAATGAGACTTATTTCCTTGAATGACTCATAAACTGGCTCTGAAGAAAATGCCAAAGAAGGAGTTACGCAACTTGGAATTAAGGTCAGCTTAATCAGGAAGGGCTTCTGGAGAGAGTTTTACATTGAGCTACAGAGGGGATGGAAAAGCAATGTACTTCATATTTTGACGATATTTTAGCTTTAAAATTTTGATATTATTTGCATGCACTTCCATTCATCCTTGAAATAAATGGGTAAAGTACGTAGGTAGAACGAAACAGGATTCTTTATTCCCTTACTACTCCTTTCATAAATGAGGAAATGAGAGTCTTCAGCATGTAAGAAATTTGTCCAAAATTAAAGAATGGTGAGAAAGAAAAAGAAAAAAAATCACTAAAACCAGCTCAGAGCACTGTCTCCCAAATTGTCATAGTTCACAAACTCTGGCCACCTGATGGGAAGAACTGACTCACTGGAAAAGACTCTGATGCTGGGAAAGATTGAAGGCAGGAGGAGAAGGGGACAACAGAGGATGAGATGGTTGGATGGCTTTACCGACTCGATGGGCATGAGTTTGAACAGGCTCCAGGAGTTGGTGATGGACAGGGAAGTCTGGTGTGCTGCAGTCTGTGGGGTCACATGACTGAGCGACTGCTCAAACTTTGAGAAGGAGGATCAGAATTCTTGCTCCATGCTTTTCTGCTCCCACTGGTGGAATATATGTACAGAGAGAGGAAAGTAAGATCATTTCCTCAATAAAGGCTCTAGGTCAGTGGTTCTTAACTAGGATGATCTTGAACCCCAGGGGAAAATTTAGAGACAAGAATCCTGGTGGCTGGCAGAGAGCAGGATTGCTCCTAGTATCTGGTTTGCAGAAGAAAGTGATAAAATCCTAGAATGATAAAGACCCTACAATGCACACGCATGCTCAGTGGTTCAGTCCAGTCTGACTCTTTGTGACACCATGGACTGTAGCCTGCCAGGCTCCTCTATCCATTGAATTTTTCAAGCAAGAGTGCTGGAGTAGGTTGCCATTTCCTTCTCCAGGCGACCTCCCCAACCCAGGGATCAAACCTACATCTCCTGAATTGTCAGGTGGATTCTTTACCACGGAGTCCCCTGGGAAATGCCTACAAAGCACAGGACAACCCCATAACAACACCCCAAATCTCAATAGTGCTAAGGTTAAGAAGTCCTGCTCTAGATTTAGACCTAGAGCTAGAAGTCATGGTTATAATATTTGCTAACATGAAGATGTCTTAATAATTTCTGTGAATTATAGTCCTTATATGAAATATATTGAAACTAAGAAGCACTACTAGAAACTGGTTCCCAGGGTTCTAGGTTATCAAGAGGTATCTGAACATTAATGCATTTGTAAATTTATCACTGAATAAATAATCCATCACTTGTAGTTATTTTTCAAACGTTGAACTTTGCAATCAGACCCCTGCTTATTTAGACTCCAAGACAGCTGAGCCACAGTGTAAAAAATGTTGATGGAAAACGGCATTGGTAGAATGATCTTCAGCAGCCGAAGCAAGAAAAGATAAAGGCAGACAGGTCAATAAGGAGGAAAACACAGGTCTTCACTTAAAGTCTAAAGATGTTTATAAAGAAGAAACTCTCACTTGAAAAGTCAAGGGCCCATGACTGTATCAAGTATCTATTTGAGAATTTGAAAATATATATATAAATCCCAAAGTTGGAAGATTAAGATTATAAACATTATTGGATGGTTTTCTGACCAAATTGTTCTTCTATATATGTTAAGAAGTATTTTCTACAAAATTTAAACATGATAAAACCATAAACGATTTCCATAAGGATTTTGAGATATTATTTTCTATTCCTTAAGAAAAAGGGTTTTGCCCCTTTCTAGATATGTTGGGATTAGTTTTCAGTTTATGTACCCTATTACTATGGATGTTTCTGGCCCAATATTATATAAGTGAAATATATTTATTTATAAATGCTACAGCAAGAGAATTTGTTTCCCAAAGCTGTATTCAGCCACCAGATCGTGTGGCTGTTGAGAATCGATTTTCCCTCACTTTGTGGTCTGTGCCTGCAGTTTTCATTTTCCAAGGGGAAACACCTGCAATCAATTGATGAACTGCTGTTTGTGGATCCAACTGTCACCAGGGCCACGTGGTGGCGAAAGCCTCATTACCAGGACGGGAATGTGTCTGCAAATGTATCGTTAAGATGCAAACTGTGAGCATACATATTACTGTCTTTGCAGATTCTCTTTTCAAAACCAAGCCCAACATTTAGAACTAGCAACCCTGAGCCCTGCGGAATGAATATCACCATTTGGTAGTAAGTTAATGCGGGGTGGCTCGGTGGTTAAAGAACCCGCCTTTCATTGCAGGAGTCACGAGCTTGATCCCTGGGTGGGAAGATCCACTGGAGGAGATGGACCCACTCCAGTATTCTTGCCTGGAAAACCCCACGGACAGAGGAGACTGGCAGGATACAGTCCAAGGGGTCGCAAAAGAATAAGACGTGATGTAGTGACTAAGCGTCAAGAAGTACGTTAATGTCTAAGACACGCTGGTATTCCTCCTCTGTCAGATCACAGCTATTTCCCAATTTCTTCTCCCCCAAATAACAGCAAAAAACTTCCCCTGATCTCCCAAATGGAGTTGGGTCTGAGCATCTGTTCAATTTAGATATTGCTTTCAATAATATTCTGCCATGTCACAGTTGATATGTGCTCCTTACAGCAATTTCTTTTAAAAAAAAATTAAGAGAAAGAGAGAAAGGGGATCATCTTTCAGCGTTATGGCAACTCTGCAGTGCTTTACGTTTATTGTTTGCACAAACTTGGTTGCAGTAATTTTATATTAAAATATTCGCACTGCTTATCTTGTCTCATAGTATTGTTGCACATGAGAGAGTGTAATCTTGGTAATTTAAGTGAATTAAGACATTATGCTGTGCACTTCACTCATCTTCAGAAAAGAATACAAGGCCCATACCTTACCCAGATTACCAAAGCTCACTTAGCCAATTAGTGACAATCCCAACTTGAATCTGGGACTTTATTATATTCCTTCAGTTTAGTTCCAACTCTTTGAGACCCCATGAATCGCAGCACGCCAGGCCTCCCTGTCCATCACCAACTCCTGGAGTTCACTCAGACTCACGTCCCTCGAGTCAGTGATGCCATCCAGCCATCTCATCCTCGGGCGTCCCCTTCTCCTCCTGCCCCCAATCCCTCCCAGCATCAGAGTCTTTTCCAATGAGTCAACTCTTCCCATGAGGTGGCCAAAGTACTGGAGTTTCAGCTTTAGCATCATTCCTTCCAAAGAAATCCCAGGGTTGATCTCCTTCAGAATGGACTGGTTGGATCTCCTTGCAGTCCAAGGGACTCTCAAGAGTCTTCTCCAACACCACAGTTCAAAAGCATCAGTTCTTCGGCACTCAGCCTTCTTCACAGTCCAACTCTCACATCCATACATGACCACAGGAAAAACCATAGCCTTGACTAGACGGACCTTAGTTGGCAAAGTAATGTCTCTGCTTTTGAATATGCTATCTAGGTTGCTCATAACTTTCCTTCCAAGGAGTAAGCATCTTTTAATTTCATGGCTGCAGTCACCATCTGCAGTGATTTTGGAGGCCAGAAAAATAAAGTCTGACCCTGTTTCCACTGTTTCCCCATCTATTTCCCATGAAGTGATGGAACCAGATGCCATGATCTTCGTTTTCTGAATGTTGAGCTTTAAGCCAACTTTTTCACTCTCCTCTTTCACTTTCATCAAGAGGCTTTTTAGCTCCTCTTCACTTTCTGCCATAAGGGTGGTGTCATCTGCATATCTGAGGTTATTGATATTTCTCCCGGCAATCTTGATTCCAGCTTGTGTTATATTCCTTAGGCCCCAGGATAGTTTGTCTTATTCAATGGCAAAACTGAAGAGTTGATTGGATGTCAAGAATTTCCTAATCTGGTCAGTTTTGGAAATGATATAACTTCGCATATACCAACTCCATGTGTATTAAATACACAATAATCTCCAAATGAACTTAAGTGTTTTCATGATCTTCAAAGAACTTTCTTCAGTGGATAAACTTTTATTAAGCACCGCCATATCTGGTGTTTCACTCAACACTGAGTATACCATGGGGAATAAAGGAGAGCCCCTACCCTCAAGGAATTTGAAGGTTAGAGTGGGAAACATAAGAAAATATTTGTAGACATCTCGTTTTATTGTCCTTTGCTTTATAGTCCTTCCCAGAAATTGTGATTTTTTTGTTTTTTTTTTGCTTTTTTTTTTCACAAATTGGAGGTTTGTGGCAACCCTGCACAGAGCAAGCCTATTGGCTCCAGTTACTCAACAGCGTTTGTTCATTTCCTATCTCTGGGTCATATTTTGATGATTCTCACATTTCAAGCTTTTCCATTATTATTGCAGTTGCTTTGGTGATCTGTGGCCAGTGATCGTTGATGTTGCTACTGAAACTTGCTGAAGATGCTCATGGTGGTTCATAGTTTTCAGCCATTATTTTCTATTTAAAGCATATACATTGCTTTTTTAGACATATACTATTGCACACTTAATAGACTATAGTATAGTATTAACATACCTTTTACATGCTCTGGGGAAACAAAACCTTTTATGTTACTCACTCTATTGTCATATTTGCTTTGCTGGCATGGTCTGGATCTGAACCCATAGCATCTCCTAACTATGCACGTGATTGAAAGATAATGCGATAAGATGTTAAAACACAATAGATGTGTTGGGTACAGTGGCCACAGACAGGAAAGGATATTCAGTCTCATCTATGGGGTCAGAGATGTTCTCACATCAGTGATGTCCTGCGTTAGAATGACCTTTCTAAGAAATGTGTTTTGTTTGTTTTTTCTAATTTACCATTCTGTCTCTAGGGCTATTACATATTTTAATGCTAGGTTATCTCTAAAAAATGATGTGAATAATACTTTAACAGAGCAATGTGGTACTTTTATTATTTATATTTATCATGCAAATAAACAAAATAAGAATTAAAGAAATACGAATATAAATGCTTCCTCCCACTTGCCATTCTCCGAATTCCTGGTAGCACTTGCGGAAACCACTTGCCTATTATTCACGAAAAACTAACACTTACTGACTTTGTTGAAGTTGTGGATCACAAAGAAGAACATACAGAGAAGAAGAAGGTGAAGGGAGGAAGTGCCTCTGGGGAGGGGGTGGGGGAGATGAGGGACTGTAAGGATTTGAAGGAATGTGGACCAGGAACTGGGAAATTAATTGGAGGACTTTACTTTAAATGCAAGAGAGTCACTGTGAAACCCAGGAAGACCACTGAATGCCCACAGGCCCTGTGGGAACTGCTCCCCTTCTTCATCCTATGAGCCTCCCTGCTGTAGCTCTGAGGGTCCAGGGGACTGTTATTATCCCTTCTCCTATAATTAGGGAAGATTTTCCTTTGTCAGTTTCTAGCATCTTGCTTGTAAGTATCCACTGGGAGGGATGCTAGTCCACACCACATGACTTTGCTCCAAGACAGTATAAATTACTGGTGTGGGTGTTTCTCATTCTCCAGTTTGAGCATCGCACTTTACATATGCCCAGGACACTATATTTCTCAGGGTGTTGCTGTTGTTCAGTTGCTAAGTCATGCTCAACTCTTTGCAATCCAGACTATAGCTCGTCAGACTCCTCTGTCCTTCATTATCTCCCAGAGTTTGCTCAGATTCATGTCCATTGAGTCGTGATGCCAACGTCTCATTCTCTGTTGCTCCCTTCTCCTCCTGCCCTCAGTCTTTCCCATCATCAGGGTCTTTTCCAATGAGTCGGCTCTTCGCATCAGGTGGCCAAAGTATTGCAACTTCGGCTTCCACATTAGTCCTTCCAAGAATCAGGGCTAATTTCCTTTAGGACTGGCTGAGGATGGTGTACTAAACTGTGTCCCCTCCAAGTCTGTTATGTTGAAGCCATAACCCCTAATATGATGGCATTAGAGAACGATGCCTTTGGGAGGTGGCGTTAGATGAAATGATGAGGGTGGGGCCCTCATGATGGTGTGAGTTGGCTTAATAAGAAGAGAAAGGGATCACTGTCTCCTTATGAGCACACAGTGAGAAGCCATCCGCCTGGTAGCCAACAAGGGAGCCCTCTCCAGGGACACTGAGTCAGCACCTTGACCTTGGACTTCTCGGCCTGCAGAACATGAGGAAAAAAAAAAAAATCCCTGTTGTATAAACCACCAAGTCTGGGATGTTTAGCTATAGCAGCCCTGAGTTGACTGAGACCCTAAGTAAGTGGGGTGACTGGGAGCTCGGTGACTCCTCACCCACATTTGCACTTTGACCAAAGCAGTGAGAATCAGAAGCTGGGATGACACAGACTGAGGCACCCTGAGAGGAGCTGGTGGGCTACAGGATACAGAAGAACCTGTGTTCTCTGGAAGTTGGGAAAATGGAAAGATTTTTGATGCACTACCCCACCCTCCCCTTCCTTCTCCCTCAAGTGAGCGGTTTCTCAAATCTCAGACCCAAGAGTACACAACTTTAATATGTAAAACCCAGAATAATCTTGAAGAGTTAGGCTGAAGCTCCCCTTGGTTTCTATTCTTATCCATGAAAATATTTTTTCAAGGTGTCAGATTCACAGCTACTGAGAAATTCATGGCAGAATACAAGATCCGCTGCCTTGAAACTCTAAAATGTGATTTCAGAATTGTTGAAAGTTGATGGTCTAAGACCCAAATGCTCTGAAAGGGAATTATTAACGTGGAAACATTTGTTACCTAGGCAGTTGCTCTGTGGCACAGAGGAGTTCTTCACTTAGAGATTAGCTCTTGGAAAGGAATTAAGGCTTCACTGTGTTACTGTAGTGACCTAGGATGCATGAAAGAATCTGAGTGCAGAAAGCGAAAAGCAAGTAGCTCCCTTAACCCAAGAAAGTTTGAAAGAACAACAGCCATGCTTCTTTTCTACACAGTCAATTAAAGCAGGGCTTCTCAGGTGGCTCAAGCGGTAAAGAATCTGCCTGCCCACACAAGAGACACTGGCAGGAGATACGAGTTTGATCTCTGGGTCAGAAAGATTCCCTGGAGAAGGCAATGGCAACCCACTCCAGTATTCTTGCCTGGGAAAGCCTAAGGACAGAGGAGCCTGGTGGTCTATGGTCCATAAGGTTGCAAAGAGTTGGACATGACTTAGTGACTGAGCGTGCACGCGTGCACACACACACACACACACACACACACACACACGGTATATTGCCGAAAACTAGCCACTCTGTCTCCTTTCTAAGGCCATGTTTACAGAAACAGTGTTCACTTTGGAGTCTAAACTGTGTGGATTCAGAGTAACTTTGGCTGACATTTAGAATTTCTAAATTTTAATCTAATTTGCTGTACACTGGCAATATTAATATCTTACGATACTAGTGAGGGAAAATGAGAAAATGCATTTATATATGCATATATTTGTTATATGTGTATATATAGTATATGTGAATTATATATACACAAATGTGTGTATATCTATGTGTATATTAGTATGTACATGTATATAAGTGAAGGTCGCTCAGTTGTATCCTACTCTTTGCGACCCCATGGACTATACAGTTCATGGACTTCTCCAGGCCAGAATACTGGAGTGGGTGGCCTTTCCCTTCTCCAGGGGCTTTTCCAACCAAGAAATCAAACCCAGGTCTCCCGCACTGCAAGTGGATTCTCTCCCAGCTGAGCCACAAGGGAAGCCCGTATACGTATATATGTGTGTATATACGTATATTCGTGGGTGCATATCAATGTGTATATGTGCATTGTTGTCATTGTTTAGCCACTAAACTGTGTCTGACTCTTTGCAATCCCATGGACTGCAGCCCACCGGGCTCCTCTGTCCATGGGGATTTCCCAGGCAAGAATCCTAAAGTGAGTTGTCACTGCCTTCTCCAGGGGATCTTCCCGACCCAGGGATCAAACCTGTGGCTCCTGTCACATCTTGTGCATTGGAGGCAGATTCTTTACTGCTGAGCCATCAAGGAAGCCTTTATATATGTGTATATATTTTCAAAAGTATGATAGATAAATAGATATGCTTGCCCATTATTCAGGAAGTGTCACTTTTCTCCCCTGTTACGGAATTTGCTGGTGTCTCCAGAGATCGCCAAGGCCTGCAAAGGACTGCTAACAAATGCAGGGTCTGGAACTAGACTTCCCTTCTCCATCACTGGGTCTGTTCCCTGCCAGCATGCATCCCATCAGCCTGTGTTCATCTGTTGATCCACCCTCCAGTGGGTGAGGGGCTCTTGGTAGGTGAGGATGGTACATGTTCTCCCACGACTCCTACAGGGACCAGCACTTGGGAGGTGCTACTTAAGGCTTGCTTGCTAAAGTCAGTAACTGAATAACTGAGTGAGAAAAGGAGTGAACAAGTCAACTAATCCACAGCCATACATCCCATAGATTTGGTTCGTAATCATAGTGGTGAGAAGTTCAAGACCAAGTCAAAGTGCAATTTGGCCAGGAGCCTGTGAGTCTCTAGTCTGAAAGCCAGGTCAGCACTTGGAAGGGCCGAGTCCTCAGTAATCCAAACCTCCTATGCCTGCAGGGCTTAAAGCGCTCACAAAAATAGCAGAGGAGGGCATGCTGGAGGCTGGAGCAAAGGACAGAACACACACACACATTCTAGCACTTTCTAGACTCTCTTTAATTGTTTTCTAATGGTGCGTGTACTTTTGACTTTCCGTGCATTGGGCAGGAAAGCCCATTCCCTCCTCAGGTCCTGTCTCCAGGGCCTCCTTCACCAGCCCTTGGAGGAAAGTGATTTGCCAAAGACTTTCCACAGTGTCAAAAGGCAATTGATTCATATCCAGATCCCTAACAAAGCAATTTCTTCCATGGGTAAAGTTCCACTCCTCCCTCCACTCCTCCCCAGTTTATGGCTACATTCTTCTAAGAAAAAACCATTAATGGCCACATTCAAAGTTCAGACTGACATCATCAGATGGGACAGCCATGTCACCGTCCCTACAGGCTCACAGGCCGCTCAGCTGGGTCCTCTGGCCTCACGATAGCTGACTTTGTCCACGTCCTCTATTGTATTTCTACACGACAGCTCTGTGAACAATTCTAATTGATCTTGAGCTAGCCACAACAGAGATACGGAACAGCTTGTATCTGCTCTGTCACCAGGGGTTCCTAGGGGAAGGGAAGGGGTGAGGTGATTAACGACACCAGCAAGAAAGGTTGTATCTCAGATGAGATGCTTATGTAAGACAATCTGGCTTTTGCAATTTTCCTTTTCTGCCCGTGTTTTATTAGAGGTCAGAAGAAACGTGCATTCATAGGTGAGCCTTCCCCCGGTCCTCTGACTTATTTTATGGCTCTGTTCTCTGGCTAAGTGCTAGGAAAGAGCACTAGACGTGGAGTCAAAAGGTCTTCATTTGGGCCTCAGCTTTGTGAGCCTGGGAAAAATCACGAGACATTTCAGAGCCTCAGTGTCTCTGTCTGAAAAATGAGACAACAGTCTATGCCTTGCCTTTTCCTGTGCACTGTTAGTCCTGTCTAATCCTATCTTTTTGCCCTTTTAACACGCCCCTCTATTAGAAAAAAATTAAGCATCTTCTCAAACAAATATGTCTATATACATGAGTATGTCTTATACATATGTAACTTTTAAAATGTCATACATGTTAAATAAAAATAGATTGATAGGAAAATCTAAGAAGCTAACAGTCCCTTCTCATTCTCAGCTTGTGTGTCCCTAGGGCACATGACCACCACTCTGGAGGTAATGCTCTGGATATAGTTCATTAACCTAAACGTGGCCTTCTCCCCTCCATGTCTAACTACTCAAAATACAGCCCATGGACCATTAGCATCAGCTTCACTCAGCATAGGTTAGAAATGAAAAATTTTGGGTCCCACCCCAAACTTGCTGAATCAGAATCTAGATTTTGGTAAAATCACCAGGTTGACCGGATATATACACTAATGTGAAGTTTGCTTGGAACAGGCTCCCTCCATTTGGGTGGCTACAGAATGATTGCTCACCTTCCAGGAGTACACAGGTGTTAACCCATCCCTCTCTGGCCACCCTCAGGGCCCCGCAGAGCAAGATGCATTCACACCCTTGGTCCTTCGTACCTTTACGTGCTCTGGCCCAACGCCAGCTCTTAGATGTTAGAGACGTTAACCTGCGTTCGTCAGTCTTCTTGTTGCTCAATATTCATTGAAATGAAAATTCAAAGGAGTCTGTTGCCAGATCCAATGAGAGAGTGCATGGGGAGAGACAACCCTTTATTTATTCATGCCTTCAAGACCCATATTTTGAGCAGCCACCAGCTGCTAGGAAAATCCCCAGGGGTGCAATAGAGAGAAGGCAGGAGCCTCGCCTCACTTCAGGGACCTCATGGTCTGAAACATAAAAACAGCATGATTTTCATCCTCTCTCCTTGGTCGTTCCTGTTGCTGCTTTGGCCCCAGTCATTGCAGAAGGCAATCACATTCTAAGAGAACTCAGGTGTTCACTCTTGGGACGGCTGTTGGGCCAGAACGTCCAGGTATCTTGTCCAGGAAAACCCACCTCTGACCCCAGCAGACCTTGCCATGCCCCAAGGGCTCATCCTTCCCTTGGGGTTGGAGGTTTTGTTCTTGGCTGAACTATTTCCAGCTGTGAAACAAATAGAAATATATGTACATTTTCAGTGACAAACCCAATAAATAAACCCAAAGTGTGCGTTGCTTGCTCAGTTGTGTCCGACTCTGTGTGATCCCACGGACTGTAGCCCGCCAGCTCCTGTGTCCGTGGAATTTTCCAGTCAAGAACACTGGAGTGGGTTGCCATGTCCTCCTCCAGGGGATCTTCCTAACCCAGGAATGAAACCAGGGGCCCCTGAGTTGCAGGCAGATTCTTTACTGTCTGAGTCACCGAGGAAGCCCTAATAAACTGGAAAGGATGGCTAAGAATTTGAAACAACGCAGTACAGAGCCAGGGGCAATGTGACACGTTACCGTTCTTTCAAATGACCTTTTCACCATAGGTCAGGGAAACTGCCTCCACCTACAGAAACATACAAACCGAACCAAACCAAACAAAAAAACACTTGCAATGTATCCTATATACTACTACTACACTGAAAATTGCAGAGTACCTGATATCGTGGCCTAAATAAAAACTGGAAGCCCAGAAAGTATGCTCTGAAAAAACAAGCTTCACCATATTTGGTGGACCATCTGTCACGATAAAAGAATTAATCTCTAAACAAACATATTGAGCTCATTCCAACAGCTCAGAGCAATGGACGCACCTTACCAGCTGCCTAGCCCCAAAACACAGGGGGAGCAACTTCTCCTGTAAACTCATAGGATGAAGTATGAACTTGCCTTTATCACCTTCAGGAGCTCTATTCCGACCGTATCTCTCACACTTTGGAAGTAGCATCTTAGATACAATTCCTTTAAGAATTTGCCAACTAACTGTAATTTTAATGCAATATTTCTCAAGGACTTATTAGAGATGAACTTTTAGCTTAATACAACTGTCATTTTTTCCCTCCACTACTTAAGGTGCTCATAATTTGGAACTCAGAAGGGCTGATGCACAGCTCTATGTGAATGGCACTCCGTGGAATCGTTCAGTGCACAACCTGTACCTCATTGCACGGCAGCCTGCTTTTTTTTTTCTCCATTTTGCCCTCAAAATTACAATTTCAGAGTTATCGGTTTAATAGATAATTTTTGCCTAATTTAAATGAGTAGGCTGTTTGCACAGGGAAAGTATTAATCTCAGAGGAAAGACTGGTTTTCTAATAGAAATGCTTAACCAAAGCAGCATGAATGGTGTCACTATAATTACCCTCTAAAGAGGGGAGCAGAGGATGGAGCAGAGTGGTACACTCATTAATTTCCCTGTCTCTAACCAGCAAGCTTCAGATGCAGCTTGGAGAGTGAGGGCAAAAGCCATATCAATCTGTGCTCTGACTGTTTAGCACACTGAAAAGAAACGTCACGCCGAAAAGGAAGCAACAGGCTTCTCCCGAACTCTGTTGACCTTGAAGCAACAAAATAGAAATGTTAATTACCATTTGGATTATCATTCTGTAATGATGTCTTTATTATGGTAATCATTAAATTTTAAGTAGAATTAAACACATTAAATCATATTCTTAGCAGATTCTACTCTTTGAGTTTATAAAGATACCTGATTTAAATGTGTCACTAAGGGTAAATGCACATAATAATTTAGTTTGAATTTGCTTATGAGTAACATTGTACATAAAGAAGCCTAAAATATAATATACAGAAGCTATAGCCAATGCTTTTGTAATAAACATATTTTAAGTCCCATGCCACATAATACAGCTTTAATGAATGTAATTTACAGCAAGCTTTACTGAGAACAAAAAGAAATAGATATGGAATGTATGGGGAATTACTACATTTTAAATAGGGAAAATTCAATGTATTTGTTATTTCCACTAAGTGGCATGTACAAGTTCTTAGGACATGGAAACTATAAGTGACTGAGTAAAATATTTCAACCATTTTTATCAAATACTTGAATAAGGTTGTAATAAAATACATGCCAATATTTTAACAACATTTGATGACAGAAATGGGGTCCAGTTAGCTATTATTCCTGGAACTTTATTGTGTTAATTTTATAGAAAAATGAAATAAACAACAAAATTTTATTATTTGGCCACTCTGTCTAGGTACTTACACATTGTGTATTTTTCCTTGAATACTTACATGTAGCAAAATTTATACACGTGCAAGCACCCACAAACATAGAACATGCAGTTTAAGATTATGAGATTTGTAATAAAAATATGATTTGAATATGTATTCTGCAGATTCTCAGATGTATGCTCTTGGACGAAATGTTTAATTTCACTTTCCTTATTTGTAAAACGTAAATACGAACTCTACCTCTTGAGAGAGGGGTTGCTGTTATTTTTCAGTTGTTCAGTTGTGTTCTTTTTGTGACCCCATGGACTGTAGCCCTCCAGGCTCCTCTGTCCATGGGATTTCCCAGGCAAGAATCCTGGAGCGGGTTACCAGTTCCTTCTCCAGGGGATCTTCCTGGCCCAAGGATTGAACCCAGGTCTCCTGCATCTCCTGCACTGCAGCCAGATTCTTTATCACAGAGACACTGGGGGAGCCCTTTTTTAAGTGTACAGTTTAGTACAATTAATGGTAAGTATGTTAATTATTACTGTGCAGTCAACCTTCAGAACTCTATATCTTGCAACTTTGAAACCCTATACCCATTAAAGAACAATACTGACTGCCTTTTAATTATTCCTGAGTATATAATGGTATAAAACTGATCTGATTTGACTTACATTAGGTGACAAGAAAACTCAAAGTACATGTAGCACATTCCACATTAACACTGAATGCCAACCACACACGTATAAATTGCATTTAGTGCTCAGAAATAACTGATACTACTATCCATTAGTAACATTAACAAATTTCAATACTTGACTATCATTACCCTAGTTTTTATAAAATATTACCAAAGAAGTAAATCGTATTTCGCTAGCCACAAAGTTGGTAACTTATAGCCCGGATTTTCTCCCAGCCCTAGATACTGTGCTGGTCGCTGTCTTTCCATCCCACTGCTTTCTGCATAGTTCCCACCTCATCATTTCTTGTTATGAGTCAACACTCAAATTCCCTAGTGGCTAGTATATTTCAATTCTTCTCCTCTCTGTGTCCAAGCAGAGCTACATCAGATGCAAATCTGACTAAGCAACTTTCTGCCTATAATCCTACAACAGCTCCTGTGACCTTAAACACCAAAGTAGAATTTCTTCCCATTATTTTTCCATTCTTAACGAGATACAACGGACACACAATAAACAGCACAAATACAGAGCGTGCATGTGTACACACCTTTAACACTATCCACAGAACCAAGATGCTAAACATGTCCATCACCCTCAAAAGTTCTCACCCCCATTCCCAGGAAGTTATTAATAAAGTTACAGTATGGTTGGGTTGTATTTCCTAGAATTTTATATAAATAAAAGTCATAAAGTATATATAGTTTTTATGGATTCTTCCACCAAACATAATAGTTTGGAGTTTCATTCATATTCATCAGGAGAAGGAAATGGCAACCCACTCCAGGATTCTTGCCTGGAAAATCCCACGGTCAGAGGAGCCTGATACCTTACAGTCTATGGGGTGTCAAAGAGTCAGACACAACTAATTGACTTAACTTCACTTCATATGGTTGGGTCTAGAGAGCTGTTTCTTTTTGCAGCTGAATAGGGTCTCACTGAATAGATAAGCTCCAATCTGTTTATCCATTCAATTGTTGATACACATTTTGATTTTAGTTTGTGGCTATTATTTTAAAAGTGCTATGAAAATCGTGTAAAAGCCTTTGTATGAAGGTATGCTTTTATTTCACTGGACTTCCCTGGTGGCTCAGACAGTAAAAACTGCCTGCAATGCTGGAGACCCAGGTTCAGTCCTTGCATTGGGAAGATGCCCTGGAGAAGGGAATGGCAACCCAGTCCAGGATTCTTGCCTGGGAAATTCGATAGTCAGAGGAGCCTGGCTGGGCCACAGTCCATGAGGTCACAGAGTCAGACATGACTGAACGACTAACACACTATGCTTTCATTTCTCTTGAGTAAATATCTAGGAGTAGAATGGCAGATGTATATTTCATTTTTAAAAGAGAATTAAACAGTTTCAAAAATTGTTTGTACCATTTTTCACTTCTTCCAGCAGCGTATTAGAGTATCAGTTGTTCCATATCCTAAACCACATATGGTAAAATTGGCCTCTTTTTTTTTTAGCCATTCTAGAGGGTATATAGTGTACTGACTGTATCCTAGGATACACTACATCCTAGTGTATCCCAGTGGTTTTCACTGGCTTTTATTTAATGACCAATGACATTGGGCATCATTTCATGGCCTACATGCCACTTGTATACCTTCCTCAGCAAAGGGTTGCCTCAAAACTTTTGCCCACTTTTACAATTAAGTTGTTTGCCTCTGTAGCTCAATTGTAAGATTACACTGCACACATCTTTCATTTAACATATTTTTTGCAAATATTTTCTCATCTATATCTTTTCATTTTTTGTAACTCTCTGTTTTGAAGAGTAAAAGACTTTAATGATAAAAATTTCAATTCTTGCATTTTCTTTCTTATACTTTGTGGGTTTTGCCTTCTGAGGAACTTTTCCCAAACTGAAAATCACTAAGATTTTTCTCATGAATTTCTATAGTTTTAGCTTTTAAATGTAAGTATGATCCATTTTGGGCCTTCCCACATGGCTCAGCGGTAAAGAATCTGCCTGTCAACACAGGAAACATAAGAGACGCAGGTTCAGTTCTGCGTTGTGAAGATCTCCTGGAGAAGCAAATGGCAACCCACTTCAGCATTCTTGCCTGAGAAATCCCATAGACAGAGGAGCCTGGTAGGTTACAGTCCATGTGGTCGCAACGTCGGATACAACTTAGCAGCTGAGCACACACACAGGCATGATCCATTTCCACTAAAGTTTTGAATGTATTTCAGTTTAAGGTCAACCTTACTGTTTATTTTTTGCATATGGCTATCATTCCACCACTACTGACTAAAAAGACTATTATTTCCAGATTGAATTACCTTGGCTCGTGTCAAAAACCAGTTGACCATGTATGTATCTGCGGGTCTACCTGGACTTTGTTCTATTCCACTGATTTATTTGTTAACATCTAATCCAGCATATTCATGTCTTAGTTACACCTTGACATAGAGGATATAAGACTTCCAACTCTCATTGTTTTGTTCAAATATATTTTGGCTACTCTAGGTCCTTTGTATTTCTATCTGAATTGCAGAATGAGCTTACAAGTTTCTACAAAAATGTCTACTACAATTTTGACCGAGTTTGCACCAAGTCTACAGACCATCTCAGGAGCAGAGATTTCTTCATCATATTGTGGCCTGTGATCCATGAACAAGATTCTGTAAAATATTCAATGTAGACAATAACATCCTCTGTGAATAATGACAGCTGGATTTTTCTTTATGCTCTCAATGCACTTTACTCCTCCTTGCCTTCCTTCACCAGTTATAACCACCGCTACACTGTTGATAGAGCTGGTGGGGATGGCTGTCCCTATCTAATTCTTGAACTGAGGAATAGAAGGCAGTCTTTCACCATGAAATAGGATGGTAGCTGTAGATTTTCCATAGATGGCCTCTATCATCCTCTTCCTGACATCCTGAGAACTTTGGTTTGGAACAGATGTTGGATTTTTTTTTCAAATGTTTTTTCCTGTATTTTGTTATATGTGCTGAGCGGACCACATTGGCCTTGCTGGACTCCCAGACCCATCTTCTCAGCTTGATGATGCCTAAGGGTTCCACTGTGCCCCCTTCTGTCCTATGGCCTGGAGATACTTCTAGAAGCAGAACCATCATAGGGCTCAGCCCCCTTGTGTCCCCACCTCCCCGGATTCACCATCACTTGCTGCCTCATGGGCATCATCTAGATACGGCTCCTTCATAAGCTGTTTCTCACTGTCTAGCTGTTTCATGCAGGAGAACAAATCTAGATGCTCTTCCTCCGTCAAAGTCAAAGACCAATGTCACCCCATCCATCTGCACAACCTTCTCAGTTGCCAGTCTCCAACTGGCAACTTTGTCTGATGCTCCGTATCTTTTCGTACTGCTTCTTCTGCCTTATCTTCACCTCTATAAACCCATCGTCCTGTAAGATAAAGTATAGCGGCTACATCCTCCCAGAAAAGCTCCCTGTCCTTCCATGAAAGTCAGGGTCCCTCCGGTGTGTGCCCCGTTGCCTTGAGCTTGTCACCGTCACATCAGTACCTGTGGGTTGTGGCCATTTGAGATCAGGACACCTGCCACAGTCTTCCTTGCTTTCCCCAGATCAAGCTCATGATAGGAATTGAAAAGCTGAAAGAAGGAAGGGATGCGAATACACAATCCATTTCTCTGCCTGCTTTGGCATAGATGTGCCTGTATTTTCACTGGAGTTTCTTGATACGATAGCTTTTAATATTTTAATCACAGGGAAGCCTGGCGTGCTGCAGTCCATGGGGCCACAAAGAGTTGGACACGACTTAGTGACTGAACAACTTCCCCAGTGGTGCAGTGGTTAAGACTTCACCTTCCAATGCAAGGAGTACATGTTCAATCCCTTGTCAGGGAGCTAGATCCCACGTGTCTCCAGGCCAAAGATCGAAACAAAGAACAGAAACAATATTATAACAAATTCGATAAAGACTTTAAAGATGGTCCACATAAAAAAAAGTCTTAAAAAAAAAAAAAGAAATTAACATTATTCAAGGGTGAGAGCCCAGGTCTGTTGACTCCGAAGTCTTTTCTCTGTGCCATGATCCAGCTGTGATGCCCCCTAAAATAACGGGGAATCTTAAACGAGGCTGGGGTGGAGAAAAACATAGATAAAGACAGACTAGAAAGAGAACAAGTGATCTTTATCCCAGTGTCTAGCTCATTGATTTTTGCAGTATTTCTTCTAGTGTCAGTCCTTCACATCCAGCTGAGCATCCAAAGGAAAACATTGTTTTCTGCAACCTCATATTTTGTCGAGCCTCATGAGACCTGGCAAATAATATTCAATATTTGTAATTGTTGCTGTTTAGTCGCTAAATTGTGTCCGACTCTTTTGCGACCCCATGGACTGTAGCCCAAAAGACTCCTCTGTCCATGGGATTCTCCAGGCAAGAATGCTGGAGTGGGTTGCCATTTCCTTCTCCAGGGGATTTTCCTGACCAGGTAATCAAATTCAAATTTCCTGAACTGGCAAGAAGGTTCTTTACCACTGGGCCACCAGGGAAGCCCAATATTCAATATATGTTCATGCAATTAACAAAATAAGTGTAAAAATGTGTGATCAGAATTTCTACACATTTTTGACTTGGAATTAAAAATTGTATCACTAAAACAAGGCAATATCTTACACTTTGTATAGAGACCTGAAGAAATAAATTCCTTGATGATCATATTCATGTATTTCTGCTTTCTAGCACAAAAACCTGAGATAAAAGAGTATCTAGAAAAATTCCATAACATATCACCTTTGCACTGGCTGATGGTTTTTTCCCAAAGCAAACCTCCCTCCTTGGTTCAGGGTCACAGACCCCTGCTTTTTGTCCTGCAGACACCAGCTAATACCAATCACCTTCCCCTGCTGCATGCTTCAGACAGATCGATGACAGTCTCCTTCAGTACATCTCCCAGTTTTTTGTGGTCCAAAGCTTACTTTCCAGTACCCATGCCCCCACCTCCTATTTATTGTGTAACTAAGATATATTTTAAATTGCAAACCTAATTATGTTTTCACAGTCTAGTGTTCTCATTGCAGAATCCTAGCTAAACGTTTTCCTTTGTGACGTGTGACTGCTTCAGGAATATGCACACATCTGTGGAGAGCCAGCCACCCATTTGTCTGCTTAACAATATATTTGGCAGTAAATTTAATTGTAAATGTGGCTCCGCAGGTCAGTGTGTCAGGCAAGTGAAGCGCTAATACGCAGCAGCGACCTTCACTCTAAAGCTGTATTGATTACTCAAGTCTTTGTGTATCCAGGGTTGGACCACTGACTTCAATGTGCATCTAAACAATTCAGAGAGGACTTCGCAATTTTAAATGTTCCTTCTCTTTCCCTGAAATTGACTCACACATGATTCTTTAAATGCTTTTCTCATCCAGTTTGCAACTGAAAGCCTGTTCGGGGTCAACTTCAGTGTGGTATTTCATGGTCCTGAAAAAGAAAATGAACTTTTGAAATAAAGAATCATATTCTCGTCTCCGTTAATAGCAGGCAAAGCACCGGCGTGCACGGGTTTTGCATCAAATCTAAAAGATAAATTTAACTAATGTGTTTTCCAGTTCAACATTAGCTTTAACATGAACCGTGAGACTCTAACGTTTCACAAAGGCAAGTTTGTAATCGAGACGCACACTATTTAAAACAGGTGGAGACCACGCACAGCTTCCCTTGGAAGCGTAATGTCATAGCAAATAACAAAATAGAATTTATTGGGCAAATAAGGAAAGCTGCTCCAAATTAAGTCTCACAATGATTACTGTATAAGGCATGTATGGAGTGCTTCTTACGTTCCTAATAACTGTGGTCACCGTTATGCTGTTTCACAGATATCTTTTCCTCTAGTGTTAACAGTCTTATTTTATTGAAATACATCCAAGATTGGACAGTAAATCTGGATGTCAAGCATACAAGGGGGCATGCAGGAGACGCTTTAAAACTGGGTTTCAGTCCAAATCAAAGTTTCATATGTAGAGTAAAACCTCTTCCTTAAGAGACTTGTATCTACGACAATGAACATCATGCTTTCTGGTATTTACTTTCTTCTGCAGAGAAACTGAAGAAGTGCATCCTAGGAATCTGAATGAGCCTTGGTCATCAGGAACACGTGATAACAGTCTGAAGGTCACGCAGTCAAGTTGTAGTAAAGCCAACATGCCCAGAACACCAGCCCAGCCATGATGACTCCTTTTCCCCAAGTCTGCATTCCATGATTCTTAACTCAGTTTTCAATAATGGAATTGTCACCCATCACTGATCGTGTCACTATGTGTGTGTTCAGTCACTTGGTTGTGTCTGACTCTTTGCAACCCCATGGACTGTAGCCTGCTAGGCTCCTCTGTCCATGGGATTCTCCAGGCAAGAATACTGGAGTGGGTTGCCATTCCCTTCTCCAGGGGATCTTCCCGACCCAGGGATGCAACCCAGGTCTCTTGCATCTCCTGCATTGGCAGGTGAATTCTTTACTGCTAGAGCCACCTGGGAACCCTGATGATGTCACAACCCAGTCCCACATTCAGAAATGTCACTGTTTCAGATAGTCAAAATGAACATTTACTCAACAGGAAACTTGTGTTACCCTTCCCCTGTGGGTTAGGAACTTTGTAAACATTTGTTAAAAGGAAGTGTGAATCAGACTATAGGAATCCTGTTAGAAAGTGGAAGATCAGGGAGAGCTTCCTGCAGACAGGGAGAGGGCAAGTGAATGGTGGCCAGGACCGCCGCCAGGCAATCCTCTATTCTAGAGGCTGGATTCATGTCTCCGGTGTGTACACCTACAGGGACAAGGGCAATTCAAGAGTCTGCTATGTACAGCGTACGGGAGAAAGTAATGGAATGACGTTGAACTTGTTCAGTTCAGTTCAGTTCAGTTCAGTCGTTCAGTCATGTCCGACTCTATGCGACCCCATGGACTGCAGCATGCCAGGCTTCCCTGTCTATCACCAACTCTTAGAGCTTACTCAAACTCATGTCCATCGAGTCGGTGATGCCATCCAACCATCTCATCCTCTGTTGTCCCCTTCTCCTGCCTTCAACCTTTCCCATCATCAAGGTCTTTTCCAAGGAGTCAGCTCTTCCCATCAAGTGGCCAAAGTATTGGAGCTTCAGCTTCAGCATCAGTCCTTCCAGTGAATATTGTGGGGTATGATATTGACCTGGGGCAGGTATAATATTTACTTACTTATGGAAGAAGTCCTTCATGCCCAGCAGGAGGAAGCTGGGGCTGGAAGGAAAGAGTGTTGGTGCAGGATGGGGCCAACCTACGTGCAATCTGTTCACTAGACTGGATAGTGAAGATTACTTGGAAACGGGCCATAAAATGGCTAGATCACGTGTTCTCATCTGTCACGTGAAAGTGAGGAAAAGTCCTAGTATGGGACTTCCCTGGCAGCCCAGTGGTTAAGAAACAGTGCTTTGATTGCCGGGGACATGGGTTCAACTCGTGGCTGAGGAACCAGGATCCCGCATGCCATGTGGCACAGCCACCAAGTAAATAAATACGAAAAAGAAAAGCCCTAGGAATACATCTTTCATTCCCTCATGCACAACTTTTCACAGAAGGGAAAGAAGCTGAAAAATCAAATAGGGGCAGATCATTCAGACTTAAAATCTGGACCAGGATAAAGCAGTGTTAACAGAAAGGAGATGTGGTGGGTAGATTTTCGGGACAATAAGAGTAAGAACACTGGTCTCAGCAAATGCTTTGGCACAATCAACCCAACGTGCACCCCGTGTTCAGGTAACTCACGGTGCTGCTTGCTGAGTCATTAAGTACGATTTTACCGGGTGCTTTCTCATTACACGTTGTATTCCTTAAGTTAATCTAGTGGCTAGGTTCTATATTAACTCTCAGCTCTATAGATGGCTTGGAGGCCAGTAAACAATTACACACATTGAGTCCTCTAGCACTGCATATATGGATTAATGTTTCAGCAAACTAATTAAGGTAGAGGAGTTTTGAGCCGAATGCTACCCTAGAGGTTTGTAAAGTAAAAGTCAGAAAAACTCATCACAATCTTTGCTTATAAACTTATAGTTAAAAGTAAGTTTCAGGGTACAAAACAGAGAGCAAGTTAGCATCCCCAGAGTAAATTGATCACTGCTGATAAGCATCGTTACTCAGAAGATGGGGACTCTGAGGGTCCAGGCTACTCTAAGGCTATCCATTTGCTATACTAGAATGTGTGTTCAGCCACTCAGTTCTGTGCAGCTCTTTGCTACCCCATGGACTGCACCCCACCAGGCTCCTCTGTCCATGGGATTTTCCAGGCAAAAATATTGGAGTGGGTTGCCATTTCCTACTTCAGGGGATCTTCCTGACCCAAGGATTGAACCGACATCTTTTGCATCTCCCACATTGGCAAATGGATTCTTTATCACTGAGCCAGCTGGAAAGTCCATCCTAGGACAGTGGGCCATAAAAGCTTTGCATCAGATGGCTACCTAGTTGCCTGGAAGAGAGTTGCCATCTTCAGAGTTACATTCAGAGAAATGGCAGCAAAAACACAGAAAAGATCTTAATAAAAAATATGAAACCTGAGATGACAGCAGACTTCTCATTATTAAAAACCTCCATCAATTCAAGTTTATACTACAAAAAAAAAAATTCTCTACTCCAAACACATTTCAAAGGGGTCCAAGGCTTTTGAAAAAGAAAATCTCAGATTGTAGAAGAAAATCACCCTGTCAAGAGCTAAAAACAATGAAGCTAATAACAATTAGAAGCGCTGCTGTTTGAGAAAGGTTGCCAAGGGTTATTCTATCAAAGCAATGCAAAACAGCACTTAGAACATCAAAATGACTTGTGGTAATTATGTTCATGCCTTTGCTGTGGCACAAAGATGAATATGCCTTGTGGAAAATAGCTGCACTGCTACCATATCTGTGCGAGTTTTAAACGGTGTCCTCTTTCTGCAAGGAATATGACAAGTTTCACTCAAGCATTAAATTTGGATTTAGAAATATCACTTTGCCCATGGCTCAGATGGTAAAGAATCCACCTGCAATGCAGGAAACCCAGGTTTGATCCCCAAGTCAGGAAGATTCCCTGGAAAAGGGAATGGCAATCCTCTCCAGTGTTCTTGCCTGGAGAATTCCATGGACAGAGGAGCCTGCAAGCTATAGTCCATGGGGTCGCAGAGAGTCAAACACAACTGAGCTACTAATACTTTTACTCCCAACCCCTCTGGTGGGGTCTCTCGAGGATCCACCTACATACATTCCAACTGTCACTTTCTCCTGAGCTGATCTATCTTCAGGCCTATAGTGACCGATGGCAATGCTTCTGTATCTTTGATCACGTTTCATTACCATGGAGACCCACCATGACTGATGACTTCAATCAATTTTAGCGTTAAAATATTCCAGGGTAAAGCTACTGTCATGTGTAGGCAAACATCATGAATGAGTTTGCTGGGAGTAGTGTGTAATATTTCATCTTATTGAAGGAACTCAAACAGCCTAATTAAATGATGTCCCAGAAGAACCTGTGACCCTTGTCCCTCCGTGGGTGGTGGTCTCCTGTTCTCTTACTGGGCTCCAGTGCAATGCAATTCTTGCCACCATCTGCCTGTCACCTGAACTATAGCAGCTGTGATCCTAATCTCTTCCATGTGGAGGGAAATAGCATTTAAAAGGATACTGGGGATATGTGCATCGTATGCAACAGCAGCTGGAAACTGTAATTTTCTCCACACAAAATACATGCAACATGGGTGTGAAATTACACTAAGTTGTATGAAGTCTCCAATTCTGGCACCTATTAAAAACTTTGCTATATATTCTCCACTTAAAAAAAAAAAAGGAACAGACCACATACTTGGATGCACGCACACATGATCCTGAAATATTCTGATGGGCAAAATTCCTATCCAGTCCCTCCTGATGTCAGTCATTTCAGTCAGAGACCACATTGTGTGTGTTAGTCATTCAGTCGTGTCCGACTCCTTGCGACCCCACGGACTCTAGCTTGCAAGGCTTCTCTGGCCATAGGACTCTTCAGGCAAGAATACTGGAGTGGGTAGCCAGTTCCTTTTCCAGGGGATCTTCCCAACATAGGGATCAAACCCAGGTCTCCCACACTGCAGCAGATTCTTTACCACTGCATTCGACAAAAGAAAAAATGAATTTTGGAGTTAGGATGAAAAATTTTAGAGTGCAATAAACATCCCTAATACCAAATGTCTTAGAATGATGCCACTTGTTTGCAATCTTGAATTTCAAAAGTGACTTCTTGTTCTGAAAAATGTCATCATGTTCCTTTAAAAATGCATGTTCTCAACTTGTAAGAGGCCAGCTCAACACATTTTTAACAAAATAGAGAGGGGCCAAATATATTGTCAAACTGATGCGTGTTTCTTCTTAATGGAGCTGAGACTGTGAAACAGCACAACAGAATTAGAGCAAATGTGTTCTGATCTCATGCTTGATCAGAGAGAAAGAATGAATGGAAATCCTGCCACCCTTCTGCTGAGTGAGTGCCTGTCTGGAGTGAAGGCAAGAAGGGAGATCAAACCTGTTAATCCTTCCTCTGCCTCTTCAATTATGATCGACTTGCCACCATAAGGTCCCTAAACACAAGTCAGTCACTCAAGTGAAGAACAAGGATTTGATGCTTTACAGGTGGCGCTGTGGTAAAGAACTCATCTGCCAAGGCAGAAGACATAAGAGAGGCAGGTTCAATCCCTGGGTCAGGAAGATGCCCTGGAGAAGGAAATGGCCACCCCACTCCAGTATTCGTGTCTGGAGAATCCCACGGACAGAGGAGCCTGATGGGCTATAGCCCATAGGGTCGCAAAGAGTCAGACGGAACTAAATCAACTTAGCACGTGAGCGCAGAGGAAAAACTGGGAAGTCCTTTGCTTAAGTGGCACCTTTCTGAGACATCTTTAGTGGTAATCTTGTCTGTATGCAGTTTTTCCTTGAAGTATTGATTTTAAAGCATAGTCCTCATGGACAATGAGACCACTGGGTAAAAACCCAGTCCCGCAGTGTAGCTGGTTTACTATGATTTGGGCTGAAATAGAATTCCTAGCACAAGAAGGAAAAACATTGAATGTTCAATTCCTTGAAGTCCCACATATTTTCTGAATGATGTAAATGGACTGGTGATATGGCTTTTGTACTTTCATTAAAATTTTAAATCACATAAGTAACACCTGGTCATCTTTGAAAACTTAGAAATCACACAAAAACTTACAGACACAGAATCAAAATAATTAGTGTTTTTATACCTATGTTTCCAATACACATATTATTTAATATGTTGACCTTTTTCAAACAACAATCTAACTTGAACTTTTTCCATCAGAAATATTTATATTCAATGTGATTTTAACAACTCTCAATTAGTACATCTTAAGGACACATCTGAATGAAGAGTTCCAAAGAATTGGAAGGAGAGATAAGAAAGCCTTCCTCAGCAATCAATGCAAAAAAAAATAGAGGAAAACAATAGAATGGGAAGGACTAGAGCTTTCTTCAAGAAAATTAGAGATACCAGGGGAACATTTCATGCAAAGATGGGCTCGATAAAGGACAAAAATGGTATGGACCTAACAGAAGCAGAAGATATTAAGAAGAGGTGGCAAGAATATACAGAAGAACTGTACAAAAAAGATCTTCACAACCAAGATAATCATGATGGTGTGTTCACTCACCTAGAGCCAAACATCCTGGAATGTGAAGTCAAGTGGGCCTTAGGAAGCATCACTACGAATAAAGCTAGTGGAGGTGATGGAATTTGAAATAGTTGAGCTATTTCAAATCCTGAAAGATGATGCTGTGAAAGTGCTGCACTCAATATGCCAGCAAATTTGGAAAACTCAGCCGTGCCCACAGGACTGGAAAAGGTCAGTTTCCATTCCAATCCCAAAGAAAGGCAATGCCAAAGAATGCTCAAACTACCGCACAATCGCACTCATCTCACATGCTAGTAAAGTAATGCTCAAAATTCTCCAAGCCAGGCTTCAGCAATACGTGAACCGTGAACTTCCAGATGTTCCAGCTGGTTTTAGAAAAGGCAGAGGAACCAGAGATCAAAGTGCCAACATCCTCTGGATCATGGAAAAAGCAAGAGAGTTCCAGAAAAACATCTATTTCTGCTTTATTGACTGCCAAAGCCTTTGACTGTGTGGATCACAATAAGCTGTGGAAAATTCTGAAAGAGATGGGAATACCAGACCACTT
This sequence comes from Budorcas taxicolor, assembly GCF_023091745.1. NCBI lineage: Eukaryota > Metazoa > Chordata > Mammalia > Artiodactyla > Bovidae > Budorcas > Budorcas taxicolor. The sequence continues at coordinate 79,805,124 of NC_068921.1, read as the reverse complement.
GACCTGCCTCTTGAGAAACCTGTACGCAGGTCAGGAAGCAACAGTTAGAACTGGACATGGAACAGACTGGTTCCAAATAGGAAAAGGAGTACGTCAAGGCTGTATATTGTCACCCTGCTTATTTAACCTATACGCAGAGTACATCATGAGAAACACTGGAATGGAAGAAGCACATGCTGGAATCAAGATTGCCAGGAGAAATATCAATAACCTTAGATATGCAGATGACACCACCCTTATGGCAGAAAGTGAAGAAGAACTAAAGAGCCTCCTGATGAAAGTGAAAGAAGAGAGTGAAAAAGTTGGCTTAGAACTCAACATTCAGAAAACTAAGATCGTGGCATACAGCCCGATCACTTCATGGCAAATAGATAGGGAAGCAGAGGAAACAGTGGCTGACTTTATTTTTCTGAGCTCCAAAATCACTGCAGATGGTGATTGCAGCCATGAAATTAAAAGACGCTTACTCCTTGGAAGGAAAGTTATGACCAACCTAGACAGCATATTAAAAAGCAGAGACATTACTTTGCCAAGAAAGGTCCATCTAGTCAAGGTTATGATTTTTCCAGTGGTCATGTATGGATGTGAGAGTTGGACTATAAAGAATGCTGAGCACCAAAGAATTGATGCTTTTGAACTGTGGTGTTGGAAAAGACTCTTGTGAGTCCCTTGGACTGCAAGGAGATCCAGCCAGTCCATCCTAAAGGAGATCAGTCCTGGGTGTTCATTGGAAGGACTGAAGTTGAAGCTGAAACTCCAATACTTCGGCCACCTGATGCGAAGAGCTGATTCATTTGAAAAGACCTTGATGCTGGGAAAGATTGAGAGCAGGAGGAGAAAGGGATGACAGAGGATGAGATGGTTGGATGGCATCACCGACTCGATGGACATGGGTTTGGGTAAACTCCGGGAATTGGTGATGGGACAGGGAGTCCTGGAGTGCTGTGGTTCATGAGGTCGCAAAGAGTCGGACATGACTGAGCAACTGAATGGAACTGAACTCAGGGACACAGCAATTTATTTAACAAGTCTCCTGTTGTACTCTAGTTAACATTTCCATCATTTTATTAAAGAAAAACAACTCTTGGTATTTCTTTAGGACAAAGTCCTAGAAGTGATCTTTCTGGTTCACAGGAAACAGACATCACTTTATCTGTTGATGTATGTATGCCAATGCCTTCCAAAAAGATGGTACAATTTACTCACCGCAGCAGTTTAATTACCGTATCTTTTTTCCACTATCCCTATAAGCCATGGATATCCTAATTCATTTTTTCCTGCTTCACACTCAGTTTTTAAATATTTAATCCTTTCTGGGGGGTAACTATTTTCTTGGAGTATGATTGTTATACAAGGTTATATTAGTTTCTACTATAGGAAGAAATGAATCAGTTATATATATATATATATATATATATATATATATATATATATATATGTACACATATATCCCCTCCTTCTTGGACCTCCTTCCCATCCAACCCACACCCCACCCCTCTGGGTCATCACAGAGCACAGAGCTGAGCTCCCTATGTTATACAACAGCTTCCCACCAGCTACCTATTTTCCACATGGTAGCATAGCATATTGGAGAAGGAAATGGCAACCCAGTCCAGCGTTCTTGCCTAGAGAATTGCATGGACAGAGGAGCCTGGTGGCTGGTGTGCATGTGGTTGCACAGAGTCGGACGCCACTGAAGCGACTTAGCGGCAGCAGCAGCAGTGTAGCATGTATACGTCAATCTTAACCTCCCAGTTTCTCCCACCCTCCTCTCCCCACCCCGTGTTCACATGTCTGTTCTCTGCGTCTATGTTCCTATTCCTGCCCTGCAAATAGTTTCATCTGTATCATTTTTCTAGGTTCCACGTATACGCATTAGTATGCTCTATTGGTTTTTCTCTTTTGAACTTACTTCACTTTATATGATAGACTCTAGATCATTGCCAGTAGGCTAGCCTGCCATAGCCATGTGGTCCTGAACCACATGACTTCAGAAAGACAATCCAATAGTCTGAGTTAAATAGATTAACGGCTGAGACAAAAGTACCAAAATCTCAGTGACTTCACATAACAAAAAGGTCATCTCTTGCCAACACGCCAGTTCAGTGCAGTGTTCGGGTGGGCAGGTAGCCACACAGCTGTTCAGGGACCTGAGCTTTGCCCATCTTCATCCTTCCTGTAATTCCATCACCCTGGAGGGCCCTCACTGCCTTGGCTGGATCCGCGGTCTGTGGTCAGCACTTGTGGGAAGAGAGCGAATCTTACCTGGGAGAGTTTCATCGTCCTGGCCAGGAAACAGTCTAACACCCTTGCTCAATATTCCATCAGGCAGAACCTCATCTCAGGAGCACACTTAGCTTCAGGGACAATCCAGACACAGCCTAGCAGTACAGCCCGGAAGAAACGCAACAGGTTTGGCCAGTATCTAACCATCTCTGCCACAGATACTAATATTCGCTTTTGTTTTAATCTACTTGGGGAGTTTCTGTCTTTTTTAAAAGAACAAAGAGAGAAGTTAGTCCCTTCGCTGTGACTTGGAGTGGCCACTGACACATATGTGCCTATATGCCTGCGACTCTACGTATTTGAGCCATTCATTACCTTCTAGTGCGTTTTTCCATTGTACGTCTGTGGGTTGGATGAAACTATTATCACTCCACTTTTTCCCCCTAATAATCTGAAACTAAGACTATGCTTTTCTCTTCTGGTAATGGTTGCTGCAGCATGAATAGATGGATTCGTGAAAAGATGGATTGTGAACATATAACCTGTATTTCCCCACAAGGGCTTTTTGAAATATCCATTTCAGCACTACTTTTGCCCGATATCATGTCTTACATGATGAGAATTTTCACTTCATCTTTCTCTATTCCCTCTCCCTTCAGACTGTATCTCCTCCTTATCACTACTTTCTCTGATGCCTAGATTACGATAAAACTTGGGAGAAATTTGGGAGAAGAGAATGTTCCATGTAGGAAACCTGCCCCAATTTAAATGACTGTACAATAAATTAAACACAAAGAAAGTGAGACAGAATTAGTTGGCAAGGGATGCAAATTATTTTAAAATTCCACAGAAATCAAGCAATAGTGATATTTAAGCCAGGATGAAAACAATAAAGATTTTAATAGTAGATAAAAGATCTCTCTCTAGTATTGAACATTCTTACACACACACAGACACTGTTTACCACGCAAGAGTTCACTGACACCGTTTACCATGAAAATAGAATAATTATTGAATTAGAGATAAAGCGTATGTGCCATTACAAAATATAATAAGAACTTAAATAAAGAACCCCAAGGAACCACCAGCACAAAAGAATCTGCTCCTAAGGAGTGATTTCCTAGGGTGATAGTTTAAATGCATTCAAATAGGGACTAAATGAAAGCAGAATGGCTTTATAGGACAAAGTACAAGTACAAAGAACAGAATCCCTCATTTATCAGTGCCAAAGCAAATAGAAAGTCTGACCCGAGTCTTATCAGCTGTGTTCCTAGCAGAGTCAACAAGGAGCCAACTACAAATATCAAAAGCAGGAACAACAACAAGAAAAGTTTGGTGCTTTTGTTTGACTGATGATCAGTTCTCCCAAGATTTTCTTTTAGTGATTTCATTCCAAAGAGATTTCATGAGTTAACACTCTTTGGCATGTTCTTATCCTCTTAGCAATCATTGTTGAGGGCTTTCAAATGAACAAGAAAATATCTACCTCAAAACTCCGACTAGTTTTTTTTAACGGCTCTTGCAGCCATTCCTACCTTCAAACAGCAAAGAAATAAGCTATCGATGTAGAGCTTGAACAACAGCAGAAAGGAACAATGAGACACCAACTCTCGCAGGCAGATGTCACTGCTTGAAGGGATTAGGATAGGAAACATTTACATAGAGAAAATGCCATCTCTTGGTCTCCTCTGGAAAGGGAATCTGACTGCAGAACCATTAGAACCCACACAAAATCCAGTTCAGACTAAAAATGAAACAAGTGAATTTCCATGTAAGTCATCTGTCTACCAACTGCTCTCTATGAACAGGTGAGCTCCCTCCACTGGACATTCAGAACCTTAAGTAAGTTGTGGGGTCTCAAGTGAGAGAGAGGAACCCACTAGGAACCTCATTAAAAGGCAGCCTGGGGGCTCCTGGAGTTTCTGCTAGAGTAGGTCTAAGAAACGTTCCTGGAATCTGCATTCTGAAATTTGTCTTCAGTGATTCTAGCACAAGCAGTCCCTAGATGTCTTCAGGAGGCACCAGTAAAATTGCAGAGACTCAGAAAATCTGGAGTTGCCTTAACTATGTTCTCAGATTTAGGAAATGGATTCCTTCTTGGTTGCATTTCCTTTGGTCTGCCCCCAGATAAGTTCCAACACAGTTCTCTTGGAAATAAATCTTAGAATACCGCTGATTCTCTGAGCTGTGCCACAGGACCAGATGAAAGCCTGGACTGTGAGAATCGTCCCCCCATTCTATCCTTATGGAGAAGAAACATGCATGGACAGGCATAAAATGCAAAATGGAATTGTTTCTTCAGTAGTGCTGGACAAGGGTCATAAGCAGGGGAGAAGCAAATCACCAAGGAAGAATCCAAAAACCTGACCATGGCCTTTCCTCTCTCCAGACAATTTTGTACTCCCTTACTCTAACACCTTAAGCCAAAGTCTGTGCGTGGTGCTAATTAATGTGCAATTACATCATCAGTTATACACATCAGTGAAGGTAGATAGCTGTACAGCAGTCCTGAAGTCTTGCCCCCCAAATTACTATCTCAGTCTATCATGTGTAATTAGTAATATTATCCCACATGTGATTCTGAGATATGAGATGATACAATAAAATACTATCATAACAGTCAACAGCTTTTGTAAATGGTCACTGCTTTTGTTTATGTGACTACATTATTACCGTTAAAAATAACTTCACTGTAGGAATCGTGAAACTAGGACGCTGACTGGTCCCCCTTGACTCATCACCAGCAGGTGTTAGAGCATTAAATCAGGTAAATGTCCTCAATTCCACCACCTCTAGTACTCTGCCCACAACCCCACATGGACTGAAAGTGGTAAAACATTTTTTAAACATCTATGAACTTTAGTCAGTATTCAGAGTCCATGACATATAGCAGGAGTAATATGTACATTACAAGGAGATGGATGCTAGAACAGAACACCATAGACTGAGTGGCTTAAGTGACACGTTTTGAAGTCTCATTGAATTTGTTACAATATTGCTTCTGTTTTATGTTTCGGTGTTTTTGGCCATGAGGCATGTGGGATCTTAATGCCCTGAGCAGGGATAAAACCCATATTCCCTGCACTGGACCACCAGGAAAGTCCCCTTGAGTGATATTTATTCAGCACAGTTTTAGAGGCTGGGAAGTCCAAGCTGAAGGCACAGTGCCTGGTGAAGACCTGCTTCCTGGTTTCCAGATGGCTGTCCTCTTGCTAATGTCTCGTGTGGCTGAGTGAGCCAGCTAACTCCTTGACCTCTTCTTATTGGGGAACTAATCCCATTCATGAGGACCCCACCCTTGTGACCTAACTACATCACCAAGATCCCACCTCCAAAAACTGTCACATCGAGGTTAGGGTTTCAATATATGAACTCTGCAAAGACACAAATGTTCAGTCCATTGTAGAGAGTTCAACAGTCAAAAAATGTGGCCACTTGGGGTATTTTACAGGAGAGAGAAGGTGTGGAAACACAGAACACTGCCTTTGTGGTTTGACATAAAGAACAAGCATGAATCCGAGCTTCATGGGTGCACATCAATCACCAGTTGTTTTGCACTTCCTTATTTACTTCTGCTGCCTGAACGTGACCTATTTTATCTTCGAGTTTTCCATTGTATAGGGTAATCCTCTGTGCAGCAGCTAGAATTTCCTGGTAGACAAAAATCCAATAACATTATAGCTGGAAAATGCATGATTTGGTCAGAAAGAAGCAAAAGATAAAGGAGTTAGTTATCGACCCCGTTTGCAACACTCTCCAGCCTCATAAAAGTGCTCTGTGGTTGATAGGGCTCCAGGAAGTCCAATTCCCACTAGTCAATGAAATAAGCTCGCCAGCTGGGCTGACCTCCCTTCAAATATGCACAATAGGGACATTACTGGTGGCAAAGAAAGAGAAAAACAGGACTTTTCCTCAACAGCAGATCATTTTCTGTTGAGAATCTTCTCAGAGAAGGGCATCTGGGCATTCCCTGCTATTTTTCTTTTCTTCTTTTTTTCTTTTTTAATTCACCTGAGGCTTAACTTCACACAAACGAATTAGAACCATCAATTAAAAAGGGGTGGAGTGAGAGGGTCCCAGGGAAAATCTATTGCACAATCATTGACACAAAACTGCAGAAATCATGAAGATGAGCAATCTTAAAATGTATTCAGCACTTTTACACAGCCCACAAGTATTCTTCAAATTATGCAAATGAATTAATAAAGTCAGAATTCATTTAAAATGTATATCCCCCCACCACTCCATCTCTCCAGACACAGAGCTCTCTGGGCCTACATTCACTCATTTTTCTGTTAATCAGTGAAGGTAACTTTTTAACCTCCCAGGGTTTGGAAAACAGAGAGCTTTAAACCAAAGCAAAAGATGTCTTCGACTGAACTATGCCAAGAAATCAAAATGAGCTGCCCTTCCATTTGAAAGCTAATATTGAAAGAAAGAAGTAAAGGTATTTTCCCTGAATCAAACAGAAACCTGTTCATGAAGATATTCATTCAATTGCCCTACCATATAATTTCAAAGCTTTGCAAAATGAAACCATCCAGCAGTTAAGACATTATCTTAAGTATCTTATTATCTGAGATATTAAGGTATGCATCTTATTTATCTTAATATATAATATACTAAGTTACATATAGTTGGTAATGACTTTTATAAGAAATAAAGAGAGGAAAAAAACAAAATGGTTTTTTTTTGGTAAATACAAAATGGTATTTCAAAGAAAGAAATAATAATATATATGCTGTCACTAAATCGTAGCAAAATGATTTTAAATGAATGCTTTCATAACAAGTACTTAATAAATAGATTTTAAGTACTTTCATATATTGTAAGTACTGTGACTCTACAATTTTAATTCAAACTGAAATTTTCTGTGTTTTAAAATAAATATCTAGTTATTAGCTTGAGATTACACTAGTCTAATCCACTTCTATAAAACTGTTTGCACAAAGAAGTAAAACATGACTTGATGACTTTGTTTATATTATCAGTTTCTTGGCTATAAATGTCCTCATTTCCCACAGAGCACGGAGGTAAATGTTATCCTGCTCTGCCTAGTTATCACGAGACCCCAATTAGGAGAGTTCAAATCCATCACCTAGGATTGTATGATATATTCCCAGTATTGTCAATATAGACCATGAGTTGTGTATGTTCTAGGTATGATTTATATCGGTGGTCAAAACCTTCATTACAGTGGTCCATAAAATATTAGCTTATAGTCACTGGAATGCAGCTTTCATCATTCTCTCTCTATGATTGTAGAGCAGTTCTGTGAGCACAGCATCACACTGGAGAAAATAAAATGCAGTTAAGTCAAAATGGCACAGCTAATGCCCTTTGGGAGCTCGCATTTAAAATGGAAATATAAGCTTACCCCTGAGAAAGGACAAGAGGAAATGGGCTTAGATTTACAGAAAAAGGGGACAAGGCATTTTTCCTCTGGCTCTTCCCTCTCCTGGCCTATCCAGGAGGTTGCTAACTGCTAGGTGTACAGGAGAAGAGGGTGAAGACGATGAAGGCATTATTCATGGACAACCATCATCTTATCCTGATGTGGGGGAAAAAAAGGACTGCACATCTTCCGCATCATCTCTTCTTCATTTAGACTTTTAAAATGTTAATCTATTTCTTTTTGATGGGGCTGGGTCTTTGTTGCTGCGCACGGACCTTCTCTAGTTGCGGCGAGTGGGGGCTTCTCTCTAGTTGCGGCGAGTGGGGGCTCCTCGCCAGCTGCAGTGCGCGGTCTTCTCATCGCGGTGGGCTCTCTTGTTGCAGAGCACTGGCCCTAGCGCTTCAGTAGTTGCATCTCACAGACTCTAGAGCACAGGCTTACCTGGGGCACACATGGGCTTAGTTGCTCCGCATCATTAAACTTTTAAAAAATCTTATTGGGGCTGTACCCAGCAAAGTTGAAATGACAAGATCCGTTATCCATTACTTTTAAACAGAGTTAGGGAAGTAATTGTTAATAACGGTTGGAAATCTCTGCTGGAAGCCATAACAAGAGCTCCCAAGATACAGTAAAAATTAAGACAGGGGTTTATTTGTTTGGAATAGTGCTCCAGAAGTTTTGTAATCTCCTCATTACTGGCTTTAGGGACCTACTTCCATCCTTCATCTCTTCTTATGAAATCGTCGAACTAAACCAAACCAAATTGTCTCCAATAAAACTGGCTTGAAATACTCTCAAAGTGTCAGAAATCCAAATTATTTAGTATAGAAAAATTAAAAAAAAAAAAAGGTGGTGTTGTGGAAACATCACCATCTAGATTGAATCTCAGCTCCAAGAATTTTAACTGAAGCTATGGGAACTTAAAGAAGTTTCTCAATGATTTTTAAAAGTTTCTCCTCAACTAAAAAGAGAGGCCTTATTGGTGAAGATTAAGGATAAGAGATGTGAACCTCTTAAGAGAAGTGACATAATAAAGAAAACTAATGAGAAAGAAGAGAAAATGTCTCAGAGTAAAGATTTGGGAGAATTAAATAGAACAAAGAAGAAAAAGCAGCCAAGAAGAATAATCAGGGGAGTATCAGGGAGGGGTTGGAGGCAGAGAAGTAAAGAAAGGGAAGGTTGAAGGAAAGCCATTATGAAGAAACATCGAGAATTTCTGGAGAAGTGAAAATCAAGAAAATATCTTTATTATAGATGAGATGTAAATTTCCCAAACATCTTACAGCAAATACTCCTTTTATGTATTCAGGTTATATTTAATGTGAAAGTTTCGTCTCCCCAACCAGGGATCAAGAATAGTGCTTTGCATTTCTTTATATGTCCATCCACACTCAAGACTGTATCATCACAAAAAAGGTCTATAATAATTATGCAACAAAACCCGTAGTTGAAAAGGACTGAAACACACATGAAATGATGCAGCCTTAGGTGAAGTGCCTATACAGAACAGAAAGGAGACCATGAACACAGTTCACTGAGGTTTCTCCAGACAAAGAAAATGGGATGGAGAATTCAAGTACAGGTTGGAAATCCAGAGTGTATGCGCAGAGTTCAAGGATGAGTTTGTAGCTGGAAAATAAAGTATTAACAATACAACACTGAGCTGAATGTGTGAGCCTGGAGTAGACACAGACATCGGCGCTGACTTCAGCTGCATGGGCAAGTTTTGAAGAACCCTCTTCTAAGCCTCAGTTCCCTTAACTTGAAATTGAGTCTAATTATATCAACCTTAGTGGGAGATGGTGAAGTTAAAAGACTTCTCTGAATGTCAATAACTCCTCCCAGCACCTGGAACACAGTATGAGCTCTATAGATAACCATCACTGTCATAATTATTGTTAGCATCACCACAATCATTCATCCTCAGTCAAGGATGCAGGAAAGAAATAGAAAACTGGATGTATGATTGAAAGGGAGCCACAGAGACAACTCTGTGCCTTAGGAGAAGAGTATAGAGTCATTGAGCTTCCCTGGTGGCTCAGGTGGTAAAGAATCTGCCAGTAATCTGGGAGACCCAGGTTCTACGAGGCTCCAATATTTGGCCACCTAATGCAAAGAGATGACTCATTGGAAGAGACCCTGATGCCAGGAAAGATTGAAGGCAGGAGGAAAAGGAGGTGACAGAGGATGAGATGGTTGGATGGCATCACTGATTCAATGGACATGGACTTGAGCAAACTCCAGGAGATGGTAAAGGACAGGGAGGCCTGGTGCTGCAGTCCGTGGGATCACAAAGAGTGGGGCATGACTTGGTGACTGAACAACAGTGATTAAGTCATTGCTGCAGGGAAGAGAGTAGGTATGGAGGAAGATTTGGGAGCAGAGGAGAGGACAGATGGCTGCTCACCAAGCTTTGTCCCGTGTCCTGTGATGGAAATGGCAACCTACTCCAGTATTCTTGCCTGGAGAATCCCATGGACAGAGGAGCCTGGTGGGCTACAGTCCACAGGGTCACAAAATCAGACACGACTGAGCGACTGTTACTTTCACCTTCACCTTTTCACTGTGACTCAGAGAGGAGCAATAAGGTACAAGTGTAGGCATCACAGGGCCCTCAGCTGAACGAAATCAGAAATGCTGGGTGATGAGCAACTCGGTAAGACTAGTTCAAGGTACGGAGCCAAAGAGGGCAAGTGCTAATGGCGGACCTGTGAGTTCTGAGCATCAGAGGCAAGAGTTGACGCTCAAGATGCAGAGAAGGTGGGAAATGTGGTTTTCACTCTGGCTTCATTTGCCCACCCTTTTATAAAACTTGCGCCAAGTGGGGGGTTTTCTACCCGATGTAGAACATTAGTACAGAGAGCAATCTTAATGTGAGCTCAATTTTTTATGGATTAGAAACCTGAATTGTCAAAGTACAAATAATAATAATGTAATAATAAATATTTGTATTTTAAGGTGAAATTGAGGATAACTAATTTGGGGGCAAAGGGAAGGGAAAAAATGAAGAGAGGATAGAATTAGATAATATCCTTATGTTTAATTTATAAGACCGCTCCCATATTCTGCTAAGTGAATGTGCAAATATAATAAATGCACTGTTTTAAATAGAACTTCTTTAGACTCTCATGTTTTTCTTATTTTTTTCTATGTGCATTAAAATTTTTATTCACAATTAAAGTTGCATAATAACCATTTAAATCAAGTTTTTAAAAATCCCTAATTTTCTATTTGTTGCTATAAATTCAGAGATGCAGAGAGCCACGGGAAGTAGTTTGAAAATGGCAAGTTGTTGTGTCACTGTATATTTAGTATCTTTTTGCACTAATTGAATTATCTGAAAGTATGTACATTATTCATTTTCTGGAGACCTGAGCTGATCTATCAACACAGCTTCTTCTGCTGTGACTTTTTAGTGTAAATAAAAGAACCTAGATGCCCACAAACCTGAGCCCCATTTGCATGGAATTTCACATTCACACACATCTCATTATCTTGGGAAAAGGCTTTATCTGAACTCAGCTGCCTTTGTGCCCACATCCCAATTACAATTTTCTACTTGTAATTTCCAATATGCTACTATTATAGTCGAACAAAAGAGAACACTTTATGCATTTCCAGGAGTTTATAAGCAGCCTCAGATGCACACTACAACCTAGAGACTTTATAATAAAACATGAAAGGTTTTATGAAAAGAAGAAATGCTTTTTTTTTTCCCCTTAATTTTGATACACAACTTGTCTTAAACAAGAAGTAGCTTTGAACTCTCAGGTCTATCCCAGCTCAGGAAGCATGGTGGTGCTCAGCCAAGAATTTTGAGGAAGGCAAGGGAAAAGGGTATTTTTCTTTCTTGAAAGAATTATTCGCACCACGGAAACCTCCATGCTAGGGAGATTTGGGTCAGGACAAACTTTAGACATAAATAAGAAATGTCTTTTTTACAGAGTATCTTTTTGTTTACTCTTACTTCCCTTAATGTTATCCTCCTAGTAGAGACCAAAGAGAGGAAGGGTTTAAGAGAATCTTATGCCCCAGTCGGTTGGGAGTTATTGGCCTAGACTGTGTGGTCCTTGCGGATAGAAGCCTCTTTAGCTCCTCACTCTACTCTCAGTATCGAGTCCAGAGACAGGCATCCAGGAAGTACCCAACAGATGTTTTGTTTCTAAAAGATGGCAGTACACACATCTAGAGAATATAACACTCAGATCTGGGTACCTTTACTGTAAAGGGCTGAATAGTAAATATTTTAGATGCTGTGGCTCAGGTGGTCTCTGTCTTTGCTGTTTAGTGGCTAAGTTGCATCTGACTCTTTGTGACCCCGTGGACTGTAGCCTGCCAGGCTCTTCTGCCCATGGGATTTCCCAGGCAAGAATATTGGAGGGGGTTGACATTTCCTCCAGCACATCTTCCAGACTCAGGAATCAAATTTGAGTCTCTTGCATCTCCTGCACTGATAGGTAGATTATTTTCCACTGAGCCAATAGGGAAGTCCTCTTGTACAATATGCAAATAAGTGGGTGGGGCAATAAAACCTCATTTATATAAACAAGGTGAGAGTAAAATTTGGCCTGTGGGCTGTGGTTGGAGGACCTCTAGTTCAGCATGTACAAATGATGGTCAGTTAGACCCAGTTCAGTCTAAATGCAGGAGCCAGTTCATAGGCGGTTTAGGATAGAAAGCTTCAAGGTCAGGAGCAGGACTGAAGTCAGAGGGCTAATGCAACAGGGTCCCGTGGAACCTGAAGAGTAGCTCCCAAAGGTTTCTCTGATATTTTCTCTAAAACTCTAGAGTCGTGGCTGCTAGAGTTTCCTGTCAGGGTGTGGCAAGGGTTATCAGTAGGACTCCCACCCTAGGCAAGTTTCACTGAATCTTTTCCCAAACCTTCCTCAGTGACCTGCATGGTTGACTTATCCAATTAATTTTTAGATGATAAGAATTTGGAGACTTGAACAAATCCACAATATTGCCACAATCTCCATGACACTAACAAGTTACACTCAACAGTTCTCCCAGGAAAATGAAAAAAAAGGAATAAGCCTGAGAGTGATGGAAAAGGAATTCCGTTTTATTAATATGTGCTAGAATATAAGCCATGTTAAGTGTTGTTGACATTTGCGCTCACGTACTTCTCAACACAACTGTGAAATAATCATTTCCCTCTTTGGGGGTGAGAAAACAAAGATTCAGAAATGGACAGAGAAGCCTGTGTCCATGGGATTCTCCAGGCAAGAATATTGGAGTGGATTGCCGTTTCCTTCTCCAGGGGATCTTCCCAACCCAGGGATCAAACCCCCGTTTCCTGCAGTTCAGGACCGACCAGGGGAGACTCTCAGAAATGTTAATTCAAGTAAAACATGGCAGTGCCTTCAATGGTCGCCAGAGACCCTACCTCCTAGGTCTCCTTGTCTTCCCGATTGGACCTTATTAGGCTCTGGAGCTGTGCTTCCATCTGGCCATCCTGAAGTGTCACTGTCCCCTGTGAGGCCATCTTTGGCTTTCTTCTAACTCCTGTGCTCCCCACTTAGGGATCTTAAACATGTCCAAAGCCACGAGGACCACAGGTATGCCGATGATGACCAAACCTCGACCACAGCCCGGTTCTTGCCCTAGGCTCCAAGCTCACATTTCACTTCGTCTCCTCCATCAGCGCTGTGGCATTTTGGATGGAATATTTCCAAAGCCAGTCTCATTGTTTTCCACCCACAGCCTACCCCATCCTAACATTCCCTCCATTAGCCAACGCTATCCCCTTCTACCCAGGAAACCGTACTAGAAATCTGAGAACTATCTTCAAATTTTCAATTTCCCTTCCCTCCCACATCCAATCTGAGACCAGGTCCTGTCAATTATACTCCTGCCACTCTCAAATCTATCCTTTCCTCCCTGGTCCCCATGCGGCTGCAAAATTCTTTATCATCTTTCACCTAGGCTGTTTAAAGTTTTCTAACTCGTCACAGAGTGAGCGTTTCAGAAGGAAACTCATCCACATTTCTCCCTTGCTTGAAACCCTTCAGCGGCCCCTTCATTGTCTCAGTCGGTATTTTTCGAAGATATTTCCATGGCCTTGATCTAGGGGGTCCTAGAATTGTTTATGAATTTACCTGTTGTACACTTTTTAATAATAAGCCAAAACATAAATATCAGCATACATATAGGTATGCTGCTGCTGCTGCTAAGTCGCTTCAGTCGTGTCCGACTCTGTGCGACCCCATAGATGGCAGCCCACCAGTCTCTGCCATCCCTGGGATTCTCCAGTCAAGAACACTGGAGTGGGTTGCCATTTCCTTCTCCAGTGCATGAAAGTGAAAAGTGAAAGTAAAGTCGCTCAGTCGTGTCTGACTCTTCGCGACCCCATGGACTGCAGCCTACCAGGCTCCTCTATCCATGGGATTTTCCAGGCAAGAGTACTGGAGTGGGGTGCCATTGCCTTCTCCGACATATAGATGTATAGTTCAGATAAGAAATGTATATATTCCAAAGAAGCATAAATACAAGTATATATTCTCATGACACAACGATGTCACAAGATGTCAGCACCTTGTTTGCAGTCAGTGCCAACAATCTTATTAGTAACCGGCGGCACCACGTTCATTGTTCTAAGAAAGAAAAAAAAAAAAACCATAGAAGAACTTAATGTCTTAAATCCAAATGGCATTCCTCATAGCATATAAATGCACAAAGACCTCCCTATGGCTTAAAGAGGGAGACATGGTAAGCAAATCGGTCCTGGTGTGGTGCACGTCACTGCTGATGGAGTCTTGACAAAGTCAAAACTCCCACACCCAAGCTGTCAAGATGGCATTCACATCAGAGCAGTGTTTTATCCAAAAAAGAAAGCAGCGTACCTCCAACTTTGAATTGCAATCATTTTACAACTCTGTTTATTTTTAACTTACAATTTTGTTTTGGTTATATAAAAGCTTTGTACATAAGGAGTTTGTTCTTGATTTTACATGTATGCATACGTAAGTAAGACTATGGTTAAAAATAACTGAAGTGAACAATGGAAGTCACAAGAGCTATTTTTTTCTCTAAAAAGCAGCCATATGTTACTCAAGTTTAAGAAATCCTAGTGCGATAAGCTCAAGTTCAAATGCCGCGTGTTGACAAGTTCCTCCATGATCCAGCCACCAGTCACCTCCCACTGTTCAACACACCCTATCATTCAGCCATTTCAAATGATCTACTTTCCTGACCTTATCCTTGCTTTTGTATGCCTGGTGTTTGCAGTTTAGATTCCTCTGCCTAATACAAGCTCTATCCAGTGTATCAGTGATATTTTTATTCTTTCTCATTTCTTCCACCTTCAACCCCAGTCAGCCAGGTAAATGTAAGTATTGTTTCCAATGTCTCTCTTAAGTACAGAATATGCCTATTATCACATTTTCCACATGTGCTGTGATTCTTGATTTGGATGTCTGCCATTTTTTCTGAGGTTCTAAGCAACTTGAAATTAGGAGTGTTAGTTTATTCATCTCTGCCTTGAGTGTGTGCATGCTCAATTCCTCTTTGGGATGCCATGGACTGTAGCCTGCCAGGCTCCTCTGTCCATGGGATTCTCCAGGCAAGAATACTGGATTGGGTTGCCATTTCCTCCTCCAGGGGATCTTCATGACCCAGGGATCGACCGGGCATCTCTTGCACTTCCTGCACTGGCAGGAAGATTCTTGCCTGGTGGGTGCCTCCTGGGAAGCCCCACCTTTGCCTTACTAGCCCCTGGTTCATTTCCCAATGTATGGTAGCCACTTAATTGATCATTGTTACATAGATGGATGGAAGAATGAAAATATAAATGGGTGGATAGATGGATGAGTGGCTGGGTGGGTAGGTAGTTTAGTGAAAGGGTGGATGATGAAGTTGATACATGGAAGGATGTTGTCACTTCAGAATATATTTTAAAGGGAGAAATCACTGTCCTTCTTAATAATAGTCATATTTTCTTCAGACTTCAGATCATGTTGTAACAGTATTCTTGTTGCCACAAATGGTTCCTCATGTAGAAGATGAGGTGAAATCTTCCTTAAAGGTACTCGCATTGACTGTAGATGGTGAATCTTTTTACATCCTTTAGTGTTTCAGGCATTTAGGTGGGGTTATTTAAATTAAAAAAAAAAAAGTCACAAGTCATGGTATACTTGTAAGAAAAACAACAAATGGGTGGGAAAGGGGGCATGAATAAGAGTGGGCACAGAAAGGGACAAGTAGCTTTCCAGGTCAGCCTTTGTAATACCTTTCTGTAGTTTTCTGTTATTGTATTTTTCATTTGTGCTTGCCTCCAAGATCATTACTCTTAATTGGGATAGATTGCCTCCATATAAAAATTACCTACAGTTTGGCTCTTACATGCCACAGTAAAGCCTGAAAAAAAGTGATCAGAGGCTTGCCAGGAATGTTAAGCTTCATGAGCTTCGCCCTATGGGGCCATGGTGGTCTTCATATACGTACATATGTCTACACAACTAGAAAGTTATGATATTTTAACCAGAGTGGATTGCTCAATGAACATAGAAAACTTCTGGTGGTCAATTTAAATCTTCAAGTGTGTGTTTTTAAGTTTTATGGTGCCTTCAGGTCAAAATACTATTAACCCTTTATGTTGCATTGCCTGTTATTTTTCCTTCCGATGAAACTATTAGAGGAAGAACTGGTGATATGCTTGCTGTCCTACTTCAAATAGAATTTACAAAGACTTACATGTTAAAAATGACACTCCGAAGGGGCAATGCAGTTCAGTTGGAACAAGGAATCCTGGCTTTAAGTGCTGTTCTCTCCTCAGGCTCATAAACACACAAAGATGAGGAGGTAAGTACCGGTGGAGGCCAAATGAATGCAAATTGTTTAATTTGTGCTTTAAAACTGCTCATGGGTTTTGTAACTTTTTAAATGGTTTCAGCATCTTATTTTTGTTTGTTTTCTGAGGAATTTGAGCCCGTAGACAATAAGTTTACACTTGAGGAGTGTGTTTCCAGCCATAAATTTGTAACGGTTCTTCTCCTTTCACATTCTACCCATAACAGCAAGGTTACATGCTATACATGACACATGATATATAAGATAGTATTAGTTTAAATATATATATTTTATGTTAGTTTGATATTACCCTTCATTTAATATAAGCTCCTCCCTTGGCATGTTATTCAGAGAACTGTAAGTATAGAAAGCAGGGTCCCTGGTGATCAAGTGGTTAAGACTTCACCTTATAATTCCAGCGATGTGGGTTTAATCCCTGGTCAGGGAGCTGGGATTTTTAATGCCTCTGAGGCAAAAGATCTAGGCATAAAAGCAGAAGCAATGTTGTAACAAATTCAATGAAGACTTTAAAAATAGTCCACATCAAAAAAAAAAAAAAATTAATAGTTTTTTGAGTATAGAAAACAAATGAAAGTGGGAAAGAATAAGTATTGCAGCTAAACTCAGTAAAATTTCGCTAAGCACAAAAATGATGTAAAAAGGAATATGAATTTTACTAACTTAAGTGATATTGTTAACAATATGAGATTGTTCTAAAGGGGAAATTATACATGAATACAAAGTTTCCTTCTTTGTTCCCTTTACCCAGTGGTAGACACTACTTTCTTGAGGAAATAAACAATGACTGTGTTTTAGGAGCAGTACAACGGACTGAGGAATAATCCTAGTTAATTCCTTCGGGTCTTCTGATAAATGGTGAAATTGACCTAGTAGACCTTACCTGTACATTTATTCTGAACGGTAACTGAATTAATTCACTGATGGCAATTTTTCAGGGCAAGAAGTCTATATAAACATTGGCTGAACTAAGTTGAAGGAGAGGGCAATCTAGTGTCATAAGGAAGGAAATCATGCTGCTATTCCTTGTTTGCCAAGTGAAAATGGAATGGAAGTGGCGCAAATATGTCTATTATGGCAATTTGTGAAGGTCACACAATTAGTAACTTACTGAACTTAGATTTGAACCAAGATATGCCTAATTCTCTTATTCAAGCAATTTCCACTGTACTGCATTCATAATTCCACTCTCATTAACCCGCAACACTTTTGTATAACTCTTGTCTAAAATCGCTTGTCATAAAGAATTCTGGGTACTTTTATTTGTGGGAGGGCTGACAAGGAACCATGTCAGAATCCTGTTTCTCTTTGCCTGGATCCCAACTAAGAATTCTTGAACCAGTTTATTTTCCTGGGTCAGTTCAGTTCAGTTCAGTCACTCAGTCATGTTCGACTCTTTGCGACCCCATGAATTGTAGCACACCAGGCTTCCCTGTCCATCACCGTCATCCTTTAGCTATTCTCTTAGGGAAAAGAAAATATGAATATTTTAAGAAAAAGTTTAATGATTGGAAAAATGATCAGAAAGTTTGTGATGTTCAATATAACATTTGAAGGCAGAGCATTATAATATCATGTGTCCTACAGATCGTACTCCAGTGATTAGGAAAAAATCAAGAAGCAGGGAATCCACCAATTCCTAACCTGATTTTGCCTCTGAATCCACCATGGCCAAGCTCTTCTAGAAAATGTCCTCAGACTTACTATCTTTATATACCTGTTTCCAGAACTGTCCCTCCTTTTTCATTTACCAGCTTTCTTTTCTTAGCTTCCCTACATCTTTTCCCTTGAGGAACCTCTGATCTTTCAAGCTTATCCATTTCCTCTTATATATATTCTGTCCGTTAGAAACTGTTTTCCCTTTCCATAAAACTGGAGGAAAAACTGAATCACCGCCCTTCTTAGATTTGTTGGGTGAGCTTCTTTTCTGGTTCAGGCACAATCAAGAGCCCTGGATTAAGCTGCTGTTAAGCAGAGCTTATAAGGGCTTTCCTGGTGGCTCAGTGGTAAAAATCTGCCTGCTAATGCAGGAGACATGGGTTTGATCCCTGGTTCGGGAAGATGCCCTGGAGAAGAACGTGGCAACCCACTCCAGTATTCCTGCCTGGGAAATCTCATGGACCTGGGAAACTGGCAAGCTGAAGTCCATGGGGCTGCAAAGAGTCAGACATGACAGAGATTGAGTGGGAACATGAGAGTTTATAAACACAAATGCATTATTTGGGAAATGAAGGTAGAGAAAAGCTCACCACATCTTTTCACACGGATATGACTTTTCTTTCTGTCAAAAAAAAAAAGAAATGGCCATTTTTCAAATCAAGGAAAGGCCATGTGGAAACAGAAGGTCCTAACAATCTCCAGGGATTACTTCTGCACAGGATTTTTCTTTAGTGTGGACATTCTGTATGTGTATCCTAAAGGCAACTTAAACCTAATTTATTTAATTAGTTATAATAATGGGTTTTGAAATAATAAATCCAGTAGGAGTTGGCTTCCTTAGTGAAAAACCTGTTTGAACATGGATTTGCTGTCTTATTCATGTTTGCTTTCACAATAATTTAAAAGTTTCTGGAATAGAGTGAAGTCGCTCAGTCGTGTCCGACTCTTTGCGATCCTATGGACTGTAGCCTACCAGGCTTCTCAGTCTATGGGATTTTCCAGGCAAGAGTACTCGAGTGGGTTGCAATAGAGGATGTACAAAAATAAAATATGATTTAAATGAAACTTTGACTCAGACATGGTTAATACGTCTTTTGTTGTTCAGGTACTAAGTGGTGTCCAACTCTGTGATGTTATGGACTGCAGCACGCCAGGCTTCCCTGTCCTTCACCATCTCTGAGAGCTTGTTCAAACTCATGTGCATTGAGCCAGTGGTGCCATCCAGCCATCTCTTACTCTGCGGTCCCCTTCTCTTGCCTTCAAACTTTCCCAGCATCAGGGCTTTTCCAATGAGTTGGCTCTTCACATCAGGCGGCCAAAGTATTGGAGCTCAACTAAATGATATTTTAACTGTGAGGGAGGAAAAAGATTTCTACAGGTTTCAAATGAAAAGGTAGAAAATTGGTGTTGATGCTTTGGTGGGCCCTTTTTTTCTTATGCCCTTTTATCTTTCACTGTCCCTTTTTCTTTCTTAAGTCATTTAACTGAACTTTCTACCATTGACACAGAGTAATCTAATGTGTAAATCAGGGGCCCCCAGCTTTGGGGATCTAATGCCCAATGATCTCAGGTGCAACTGATGTAATAAAAATAGACATAAGTTGCACAATAAATATAATGCACTTGGATCATTCTTAAACCACCCCCACCTCCCAGTCTGCTGAAAAATTGTCTTCCATTAAGCTGGTCCCTGGTGCTGAAAATCTTAGGGACCACTGGTGTAAATAAAGAAGAGTGTCTATAATTTGAAAAAGCAGAACAAGACCTATTTGATGCCAGGTTCTGACTACTCCCTACTCAGCCATTTTTGTGCTAGGTTCCATTCCTTGCTGTTGTTCAGTCACTCAGTCATGTCCAACTCTGCGACCCCATGTACTGTAGCACACCAGGCTTCCCTGTCCTAAACCATCTCCTAGAGATTGCTCAAACTCATGTCCATTGAGTTGGTGATGCCATCCAACCATCTCATCTTCTGTCATCCCCTCCTCCTCCTGCCCTCAATCTTTCCCAGCATCAGGGCCTTTTCTAGTGAGTTGGCCCTTCACATCAAATGGCCAAAGCATTGGAGCTTCAGCTTCAGTATCAGTCCTTCCAATGAATATTCAGGACTGATTTCCTTTAAGATTGACTGGTTGGATCTCCTTGCAGTCCAAGGGACTCTCAAGAGTCTTCTCCAACACCACAGTGCAAAAGCATCAGTTCTTCAGTGCTCAGTCTTCTTTATGGTACAACTCACACATCTACAAATGACGACTAGAAAAAAACACAGCTTTGACTATACAGATCTTTATTGTCAAAGTAATGTCTCTGCTTTCAAATATGCTGTCTAGGTTGGTCATAGCTTTTCTTCCAAGGGGTAAGAGTCTTTTAATTTCATGGCTGCAGTCACCATCTGCAGCGATTTTGGAGCCCAAGAAAATAAAGTCTGTCACTGTTTCCATTGTCTTCCCATCTATTTGCCACAAAGTCATGAGACCCAATAGAGTTTTTTTTATTAATCAGAAATGCTTCCAGGAGGTGAAAGAAACATTGGGCTCTAGAAAAGGAGGCAGTCTTCTGAGCTCCTCTGGTGGTTAACACATCAGAGAGTGCTCACCCACCAACCCAAAGGTGGGAAGCTAAAAAGTAGATTAGTGTTAGTTTCCACAAGGTTCTTGAGGAAGAGAATGGGAGGGACTGAATAAACAAGCATTGAGGTAAGCCTAACTGCTTTTGTCTGAGGCTACAGTTATCAGCTCAGGTGAAGCCAGGAGGTTAGAAGGAGGAGAGGAAAAGGCAGAGACACACCACAGAGAGCAGAGCCAAGGGGGATGCCAGCCCCTCTGACAAGGGCCTGTAATTGCAGCCTCCTGCCTGAGATGGATATTCAGAAACCAAAAGTTAAGATGCTATGTTTATTTTTTAGTGATGTCTTCTGAAAGGGAACAGGCTTGGTTATGAAAAAAGTCCAGTGACAAGTTCACAGTCTCTGAAATTTCACAGTGTATGTATTAAACCTTGGTAGAGAGTTGGACTGTGAAGAAGGCTGAGCGCCGAAGAATTGATGCTTCTGAACTGTGGTGTTGGAGAAGACTCCTGAGAGTCCCTTGGACTGCAAGGAGATCCAACCAGTCCATTCTGAAGGAGATCAGCCCTGGGATTTCTTTGGAAGGAATGATGCTAAAGCTGAAACTCCAGTACTTTGGCCACCTCATGCGAAGAGTTGACTCATTGGAAAAGACTCTGATGCTGGGAGGGATTGGGGCCAGGAGGAGAAGGGGACAACAGAGGATGAGATGGCTGGATGGCATCACGGACTCGATGGACATGAGTCTGAGTGAACTCCGGGAGATGGTGATGGACAGGGAGGCCTGGCGTGCTGCGATTCATGGGGTCGCAAAGACTCGGACACGACTGAGCGACTGAACTGAACTGAACTGAAAGATTTGTTCAATCCTTAAAACTAGAAGTCTGGACTTCCCTGGTGGCCCAGTGGTGAAGAAGTCACCTACCCAAACAGGAGACACAGGTTGGTTCCCTGATCTGGGAAAATCCACACGGCATGCAGCTGCTAAGCATAAGAGCCACCACTATTGAGCCTGCGCTCTGGAGCCCAGAAGCTGTAATTACTGATGTTTAAGAGCCCGAGGGCCCTCGCTCTGCAACAGAGAAGCCCGCAAAGTGTGACCGAGCACACCAAGGAGAGAGTAGCCCCCACTGGCTGCAGTTATAGAAACACCTGAGCAGCAGCAAAGACCAAGCACAGAAAAAAGCCAAGAAGACCATTATGAAGAGGTTTTCAATACCCCTAGCAGCAAGCCTGCCCCTTCCCTAGAACAGAACTTTGTTCTTCAGCCCAGAGCAAATAGCTGAGCTGAATTACGTTTCGGGACTTTATAAGGTGTTGACACGACGTCGACTTTCACGTCGTAAATGTGCCACCCTAATAATCCCCCTTTAATTACTGTTTATTATAAATGAATGCTCTCAGCATTCCAGTGCGGCACTTTTCATTTTTCTGTCAGTGACGTTTGCTCTGGGGGAACTTTCACCCCCAGCTACCAATGCTCTGATCCCAGACGTGCACGGATCCGGAGACCTTGGGGAATGTCACCTGGGATGCTGGAGGCAACATCCTTGTGGATACTCAAAAATTATAAAAACTAAACAGGCCCGTAAAAAATGATAGAAGAAGGCACTGCACCTTCAAAGCACATGTCCTCTAAAGACTGGATTGCCTATTCACTAGTTAGCATCAGTTCCATCCTAGTCAAATTTCCCCTTGTGGAAGACTGAAAGCTAATGAGAATTAGCAGGAATAATAACTTCCTCTATCCAGTGGCTCACATGTAATGCACACTAGATTGACAACACGGAAATGTAAGAAAAGGATAGGAGACAATCTGTGTGTGCCTTCTGAGTGGTAAAAGAGTCTAGAGGTCAAGCCAAAGCTGAGCTAATTTTTACAACCATTCTGTAAAAGAATAGCTGGCCTTAAATGGAATCTCAAAGGCTGGATGTTATGGTAATACAATATACAGGAATTAGAAGAAAAAAAAATTAGGTCAATTAATAATGTTCTCCCTGCAAGGATCACACAGACCAAATTCTGTGAAATAAATATTTGTGATAAGCAAAGCTCATGGTAAGAGAACGGGGCTATTCATTACCACCAGAGAAGGACGTTACCATTAATAGATGAAGCTGAGATTTTTAAAACTTTGGGTAATTAATTTCAATCAGAGCTGGATTCAAGGTCAGTTGTGTAATACCAGCCATTATTTTCCCTTTGCTACCTTTGGCAGGCATTCTTCATGGCTCATCCATAAATAATTAAGACCAGAGGATCTGCTATATCAGCTTAACTACTGTAGGGAAATGCAAGATTTTATTTCATTTGTAACTTCTGAAAGAAAGGGAAACAACCTTCTCTGTGTATTAAGAGATGAGGCTTACTTCCTGCATAAACAGTACAAACGTTTCTTTTAAGTGCTCAGCATGTTCGTTTCCATCTGGACCTTTCTAAACTGCTTGAGTAAATTGAGAAAAATTATAAAAGCAAAAGCCTTATGCACATACTGCCAGCATGAAATCATTTAAATCTGAGGTAACCTCCAACTGACAATAGTGAGTCATCAAGATAATGTAATATTTTGTGAGACACATGATGAAATAACAGTTTGAAATTTAGCAACATGAATCACACGTCCAAAACATGAGATGGGTGTCCGAAGGAACTCCTGAGATTTCTTCATTTAGGACTGGTTTGGGAAAGACACAATCTCTAGGGTGTCCATAAAATGAAAAGTACACTTCACAGAGCTAAGGTTATTTGATGAGCAGGTCAAAACGTTCCATTGGTAATATTTTAATTTCTTCAGTGGAAATGATTTTGATTTGTCTTCCTTCTTATAAATGTTTCATTTAATTTACAAACAGATGCACCTTTGAAATATGTATATGAAAGTGAAGAGATTCAGTTACAATCAAAAACACTACATCTCGATTCAATAAGTGTTCGTGTGCATATATGCAAAATGCAACTAATATCATTGTGCAGGAGAAAGAACAACAAATTAGATATTAAAGATTTTAAGGTAGCGCCTAATCCAGATCTTTAAAAAATGTAAAATGTGCAATTTATGCAATTCTAAGCTAAGGAGTCTGCTATGGTAAAATGGAAAGAACTGTGGGTTTGAATCACAATTTGAGGTAGAACTGTGATATCATAAGGGATTATATATGCTATTGGAGAAGGAAATGGCAACCCACTCCAGTATTCTTGACTGGAGAATCCCATGGACAGAGGAGCCTGGTGGGCTACAGTCTGTGGGGTTGCAAAGAGTCGGACACAACTGAGTGACTAACAACAACAATAATATGTGCTATTGTTAGTTGAAAATCACAGTACAAATTTAGGGAAACAAAAGGACAGAGGAAAGAAAAGCAAGAATATGAAGAAAACATGAGGGACTAGAGAGTCACACTTACATGACCTTGTATGTTTTAAAAGAACAACCACGCTTGGGGATAGTCACCATTTTGACCCTAGGTCACTCCACCAATACTGCCAGGGAGGGTACGCAGATGCACCTATTCACGTGACTTGAGTAGGTTTCCTTTCTTATGAGCAGCCCCAAGACCCAAACCAGTTACCTAGGGTCCACAGTGAAGTTAAAGTACCTTTATATCCATTGACATCAAACTCATTCATCCTTACCATTCCCTACCACTGCCTTCATCTACTAGCTATGATACTGTAATAATATGTACTTTCATATTAAATTAAGAGCATTCGTCATAGTGACAAAATGGAGGTGAACCATTAAATGTCAATAGTTAAGAAGAGCAAAGAAAAAGCCCTCACAAAATGATAGGTCCTTAATTGTTGTGGGTCAGATACTGTGATCCCTTTAAAGAGTATGTTATTAGCCCTGAATACTATTTGCCAGCTACAAGAAATAAAGGTCCACCACTTCCTCTGCTGAATATTCGAAGATGTCCTCTTTCTACCTAAGTATTTGGAAGCCCGTCCCATCCAGCTGAATAAAGGCAGTTCTCAGAAGGACATTATTCTGAACTTGACTATAGGAAATCCCATAATTTCAAGGCTAGATGTATGTGTATAAGAAAGCCTATAATGTCAATATATTCAGAAGGTTGGTATGATTGTCTCTCTGCCATCTTCCTTACTTTTGGTGTTAAACTTTTTGGTTGACAATGATTCCTTTTTTCAAAACAGTGTTACTGAGATATAACTGAGATAGAAAAAAACTACAAATATTTAACTTGTACATCTTCTGATTTAATGAGTATGGATATTCACATACACCCCTGAAATCATCATTACAATCAAGGTAATAAAATATCTATCATTTCAGGTGGCACTAGTGGTAAAGAATCCACCTGCCAATGCAGGAGACTCAAGAAATGTGTGTTTGATTCCTGGGGAGGTAAGATCCCCTGGAGAAGGAAATGGCAACCCACTCCAGCAGTCCTGCCTGGAAAATAGCATGGATAGAGGAGCCTAGCGATCTACAGTCCATGGGACTGCAAAGAGTTGGACATGACTGAGTGACGGAGCACACATCTCTTCTAAAAGTTGACCCCTGCCCTGCCCCTTTGTTTTTTTGGTGTTTTTGTTTGCTTATTTGTTTTAAAGACACTAAACACAAGATTTCAGTTTAGTCGCTCAGCCGTGTCCGACTCTTTGCAACCTCATTGACTGCAGCACTCCAGGCCTCCCTGTCCATCACCAACTCACAGAGTTCACCCAAACTCATGTCCATTGAGTCGGTGATGCCATTCAGCCATCTCATCCTCTGTCACTCCCGTCAATCTTTCCCAGCACCAGGGTCTTTTCAGATGAGTCAGTTCTTCGCATCAAGTGGCCAAAGTATTGGAGTTTCAGCTTCATCTTCAGTCCTTCCAATGAACACCCAGGACTGATCTCCTTTAGGATGGACTGGTTGGATCTCCTTGCAGTCCAAGGGACTCTCAAGAGTCTTCTCCAACACCACAGTTCAAAAGCATCAATTCTTCGGCGCTCAGCTTTCTTCACAGTCCAACTCTCACATCCATACATGACCGCTGGAAAAACTATAGCCTTGACTAGACGGACATTTGTTGGTGAAGTAATATCTCTGCTTTTTAATATGCCATCTAGGTTGGTCATAACTTTCCTTCCAAGGAGCAAGAGTCTTTTAATTTCATGGCTGCAGTCACCATCTGCAAACACAAGACTTACTTCCAACATAACTTGTAAATGCCTGGTACAGTAATGTTAGCCATAAGGCACTAAGCTATCCAGCTGATTTCTAGGACTTCATCTTGCATGACTAAAACCTTATCCTCATTGAACAAAAACTCCCAATTTTTCCCTCCCATCAATCCCTGGCCGCCATCTTTCTGCTCTCTGCTTCCATGAGTTTGACTATTTTAGATAGCTCATCGAAGTGGGATCTTGTCCTATTTGTCCTTCTGTGACTGGCTTATTTCACTAAGCATCATGTCTTTCAGTTTCATCCATGTTGTCATACACAACAGATTTCCTTCTTTTAAAAGTTGAGTTATGGTTGTGTGTGTGTGACATGTTCTTTATCCATTTGTCCACCCGTGAACATTTAGGCTATTTCCATATCTCAACCATTATGAATAGTGCTGGAATGAACATAGGAACACACATACCTCTTCAATATTCTGACTTCAACTTTTTCCAATGTATTACTAGATGTGGAATATATACTCAGATACGAGTAGTTCTCTCTTTAGCTTTTTGAGACCCTTTCTTACTGTTTTCTATAGCAGATAAACAAATTTGCACTCCTGATCAACAGTGTACAAGGATTCCAATCTCTCCACAACCTAAGCAGCACATATTATCTGTTTGTTTCTTGATAATAGCCATCCTAATGAGTGTGAGGTGATACTTCACTTTAGGTCAGATTTTCCATTCCCTAGTGATTAGTGACATTGAGCATCTTTTCATATGCGTGTTAACCATTTGTTTTCTTAGAGAAATGTCCTTTCAAATCCCTTGTCCTTTTTAAATCAGATAACTTTTTTTTTTCACTGTTGAGTTATAGGAATTCTTTATTTATTTTAGATATCCACCCCCTACCAGATATATATTGTTTGCACATATTTTCTCCCATGTCATAGGTTGTCTTATCATTCTGTTGATTGTTTCCTTTATTGTGCAAAAGATTTTTACTTTAACAAAGTTCCACTTGTCCATTTTTGTTGTTGCTGCCTGAATTTTTGATGTCACATCCAAGAAATCATTGCCAAGATCAATGGCTTCAAGCTCCTCACTCCAATATTTCTTTTAGGAATCTTAGAGTTTCACATCTTATGTTTGCCCTTATTCCATGTTGAGTTGATTTTTTTTGTATACTATGAGATAAGATTAAAACAAATTCTAATTGTACATTCTGATTCTGTTTTAGTTTCTTAAAACAATAATAAAAAATACTCAAATTATGCTGAAGAGAAGAAATACATAGAACACTAAGATTAATTTATACCAAAGTCTACAAATTCACTTATATTTTTATGCCAATTTTTATTTTGATCTACTCTGAGCATTTAGAGTTGCTTAAGCATAAAGGAATCTTGTGATATATTTGTGACTTAAGGACTCTTTGACTCACAGTTCAATCAAATATGGCATGCCAGGCTTACCTAAAATATGAAAGTATTAGTTCAACAAAGATGTATTTAAAATACATTTCAGTAGCTAAAAGAGGAACACAAGAAACCAAAGGGCCAAAATTATAATAATCAAAGGAAAGCCTTTGACTTAGTTTAGTATTTCTCAAAGACAGAAAAAAAAATTTTTTTTTGAATTTTGAGACTATTATGCCTAAATTGAGCTGCATGATTTAAGTTTGCTTTAGTTCATTCTTTAAGTAGAACTTAGAAATAAATTAGCAAGTGAGTTGGTAAAAGAAACAGAATGTAGAGATGGAAGGCAAAGACAATTTGCCCTCCTGAGGCTTGGTGCCTGAAGGGCTGTCTTCCGTTTCAGAAAGCGTAATACACTTTCACAGTGTAGCCAATCTATCACACCCCCAAGAGGGTGCGCGCTACACCGTTCCCTCCAAGGGGCCCCAGAGGTAGCAGATTTATAAGAAAAATAATTCTGCCTTTTCACATGCTCCAGTCTTAAGATCTGGTGGAGCAGGTTATTTTTTTCACAAAGGATTTGTTATTGCACGCAGTTGTTTCAGCCATGCTTCATCTTTGAAATCACAGCTTTTGCTATTTTTCATTTTTATTTTTCTTTTCTGTGTCCTCTGGGCCGTTAGCAACCTGCTTTCCAAGATGTCACAGAGAAGAGGCTCACTTCGACCTTGGTTCGTCTCAGAGACTTTAGAGCATGTGGATTTAGACTGTGACTAGATCCGCGCCTGCTGATACTGGCTCGTGGTTCGGAGTGGCTAAAAGAGTGAGTCTAGATGCTGATGTATTGGATAGAATTCTTCCTTTTGGCTTCACTCTAGTACGTGCTAAGTCTGTGCACCTCAGGCAGATTTCTTCATGCTTTCATTTCTCAGATGTCTCATCTCAAAAACAGGCATCAGATTTTACCTAAATACACATCGTTACCTTGGGCTTCCCACGTGGCACTAGTGGTAAAGAATGTGACTGCCAATGCAGAAGGTGCAAGAGATGCGGGTTTGATCCCTGGGTCAGGAAGATCCCTTGGAGAAGGGAAGGGGAACCCACTCCAGTAATCTTGCCTGAAGAATCCCATGGACAGAGGAGCCTGACAGCCTACAGCGCATGGGGTCTCAAAGAGACACGGCTAGACACGGCTGAGCAATGAAGCATACAGAGGGTTATCAGATTCTCCACCAGAAATTTTTAGGGTTTAGAAATAACATGAAACCTTATGTTGTTAGTCCCTGAATTTGCTTTCTTCCAATATGTAGGCTCAGAAAGTCCTGACTGCCTTTGTAGACAAATCGCCTTTGTCTACATGGTGTGAAAGTGAAAGTCACTCAGTCATGTCTGACTCTTTGTGACCCTATGGACAGTCCATAGTCCGTGGACTTCTCCAGGCCAGAATACTAGAGTGGGTAGCCTTTCCCTTCTCCAGCAGATCTTTCCAACCCAGGGATCAGACCCAGGTCTCCCTCATTGCACGTGGATTCTTTACCAGCTGAGCCCCTACATGACATGGACACCCTCTATTTCAGTGACTTAACCCTGGAGGGAGGGAATTGTTGCTGCTGGGTTTTTTGGGTTTTGTTGTTGGCCATGCCACTATGCAGCATATAAGATGTTATTTCCCCAACCAGGGATCAAACCCATGTTCCCTGCAGTGGAAGTGCGGGGCCTCAACCACTGGATGGCAGGGAAGTCTCATTGGTGGTTTTTAATGGCATGAAAATAGGTTCCAGGGGATTCATTCATTCTGAAATTTCATGAATTTCATGGAGTAAGCAATACTCTTCCATCTCCACATCCCCCCACCTGCATCTATTCACATTTGGAAACGACTTACTATCTAAAGCTGCTTCAAACACACATGCATACTTTGCCTTGGACTTGGGAGGTATAGAACTGGATGATATCAAAGTTGTCAAAATAAAGCTGTAAACATATGGAACCAACATCAGAGGTTAGAGGGGTGCAGGCAAGGCGTATCTGATGCAGAGAAGCCAGACCTGGGAAGAGCTCTGGGACTCGGTGAGGAGAGCAAATTTTAAGGCCCCCAGAGGCAACTAAGCTTGATGATAAGACAGAGGCCACCGCAGCATCACCGCACAAGGGCAGAGGTGGAAAGAGACAAGAAGAGGTGGTTGTATTCATTTCCTAGGG
The DNA here is from genome assembly GCF_023091745.1 of Budorcas taxicolor. Classification (NCBI taxonomy): domain Eukaryota; kingdom Metazoa; phylum Chordata; class Mammalia; order Artiodactyla; family Bovidae; genus Budorcas; species Budorcas taxicolor. The sequence continues at coordinate 79,775,729 of NC_068921.1, read as the reverse complement.
CTGCTATGGTGGCTCAAAACAAGAGGAATTCATTGTCTCATGAACCAGGAGGCCAGAAATCAAAATCAAGGTGTCTACAGAGTTGTTCTCTTTAAGAGGTTCTAAGGAAAAACCTGTCGCATGCCTTTCTCTCAGCTGCTGGTGGTGGCTGGTGGGCCTCGATATTCCTGGACTTGGACCTGCGACCTTCTAATCTCAGTCTCCACCTTCATCCCTGTGTCTTCTCTCTGCCTTGGAGTCTCTTTTCTTCTTGGGAGGACACCAGTCATATCTGATTCAGAGTCATGCTTATCCAGTATGACCTCATCCTTACATAACTGATTACGTCTGCAGAGACCCTGTTTCCAAACTGGCTCACTTTCTTAGGCTCCAAGGGGCACTATGGACTTCCCTGGTGGCTCAGATGGTAAAGCGTCTGTCTACAATGCGGGAGACCTGGGTTCGATCCCTGGGTTGGGAAGTTCCCTGGAGAAGGAAAAGGCAACCCACTCCAGTACTCTTGCCTAGAAAATCCCATGGACGGAGAAACCTGGTGTCCATGGGGTAGCAAAGAGTCGGACACGACTGAATGACTTCACTATCACTATCACTAAGGGACACTACTCAACCAAGCACAGAGGGCCGCCGATTGTCAGATCATACAGGGCCCGGTGACCCATTGCATGGAACTTGGGTTTTTGTGTTGTTCTGCTTTTCTAAATACAATCTTAAATCTCCAGAAGATTTTTAGCAGAGGAAAGAAGTAATCTAATATATACATTGGTAAGATCATTCTGGGGTTTCCCTGGTGGCTCAGATGGTAAAGAATCTGCCTGCCAGTGCAGCAGACCCGGGTTCAAACCCTAGATTGGGACGATCCCCTGGGGTAGGAATGGCAGCCCATTCTGGTGTTCTTGCCTGGAGAATGCCATGGACAGAGGAGCCTGGTGGGCTATAGTCTAGGGGTTCTCAAAGAGTCAGACCCAACTGAGCGACTAACACCTTCACTTTCAGGATCATTCTCACCAGTATATAAAGAGAGAGTTCTCAGTAGAAGAGAAGAGACATACAGAAAGCCAGAGCACTGACCTGCAGTCATCAAGGAGAGAGATGATAGAGGCTTGAAGCCAGCGTGTTGGCATTCATAGCCGAGGGGTGTGGACCTTGGGGGAAGGATCTGAAGGATGTAAGTAACACGTGTTGCTGATGGGGTTGATGTGGGAGTGAGGGAAAGGGAGGGACCTGAGATTTCTGCTTTGCGTAACTGGGTGGAGGATGGCACCATTCACACGACAGGGAAGGCTGCCAGCTGGGTGGGCGGGACTGGAGTGGTGAGTTCCCCTGCAGATGCGTTGTAGGCGCGCTGCATGTTAGAATTCCCAGTGGAGATAACACAAGCCAGTTGGAGCCTGGAGAGAGGTCAGAACGTGAAAGATAAATTAGACAGTTATCAGCAAGTGAAGGGTAATTAAAGCCATGCCGGATGAGGTCATCTGGAGTTTGAGGGGAGAGCGAGAGGAGAGACTGTTATGCGTCTCAGGATACACTTGGGCTTGGAGGCTGGAGACAAAGAGGAAGACCCAGCAAGAGAAACTGGGGGAGAGGAGCTCTGGAGGAAGGAAGACATCCAGGAAGGCAGGGGGTGAGGGATCATAACTGTTCTTCCCGCTGTGCGTGTGGTGATGAGGAAGTCACACGTGCAAGGTTCCGTTCATTGTTCAAAACACTGCTTTTTGTACCAGTTGCTACTCTGGTGGGACTCTCCCTATGGGATGAATGATCATCATTCAGCACTGACTTAAGGCTTGGCTATGTGACTAGCTGTGGCCAGCAAACTGAGCGCAAGTAGTGAGCTATTCACCAAACAGAAACTTTCAAAGCTGTTGCATGCTCTGCATTGCACTTTGCCTTCCGGGTCAAGATCCCAGCTGGGACTCACGGCTTCAGCACAAACCCAATGGAAGAAGATGTAAAGAGCAGGTCTGTACCCAACATTTCATGTGGGGGAAATATAAACCTTGTTTTTGGGAGCTATGGACACTCGGGACTAACCATTAACCACAGCATAACCTAGAGAGAGCCGAGGAAACCATCACATCCTATGTAGGGAAGTTGTAAAATGAGATGCTCTTCATGGCTCTGGAGCCCACAGGGTTGTGGGAAGGACAGCAACCTTTACATCAAACTTATCTAAGGTCGGAGCCCAAGTCTGCCACGTACTAAGTTCTGAACATCCACAAACGAACTGATGTCTCTGAGCCTCAATTTCCCATCTGTCTTACAAGACTGTTGTGGGATTAAATGTGACCATATTGGCAAAGCACATGGTACATTTCCCACCTCTTTCTCCACAAAACATCCTCAAGGTATATATAGATATAAATTCTATATAAATATTATATATGAATATAATAAATATAAACATTATATATGAATATTATATATTTTATATGATTATATATGTTAATTATATATTATATATATAAATATCCATTGGAAAGACTGGTATTGAAGCTGAAACTCCAATACATTGGCCACCTGATGCAAAGAACTGACTCATTTGAAAAGACCCTGATCCTGGGAAAGACTGAGGGCAGGAGGAGGGGGGGCCGACAGAGGATGAGATGGTTGGATGGCATCACTGACTCAACGGACATGAGTTTGAGTAAACTCCAGGAGTTGGTGATGGACAGGGAGGCCTGGCGTGGTAACTCCGTGGGGTCACAAAGAGTCGGACTTGACAGAGTGACTGAACTGAACTGATAAATATAAATAAATAAGTAAATATATATATATATGCTTTCTCTCTTTCATTATCTGTTAACTCAGATTTAGCATTCAAGGCACTGCTAGGTTGCACATACCATCACCAAGTCATGAGAAAGGGGAGGGTATAAGCATAGAATCCAGAGTCCAGGGCTGGGGCCTGTCCCTGCTCTTGGACTGACCCCAAGGGGACAGTAGAGTGTCCAAGAAATGGAGGTCACACCACTGTCAGTACAGCCTTCGTTCACACAAACATTGGCCCCAGGGGTGCATTCAGAAAATCACTCAGGTCTTCTTCAATAATGGAGGCAACCAAGGGGGTTTCATAGGGATAACAGAGCAAATGTAGGACCTTTAGTGTCTGGACTAAGTTTGGGCAAACGGAAGGAGAGAAGTCTTAGTGGTTAAAGTGACAGAAAACAAGCTTAAGGCTAAAGACTCAGAAGTTTATATTTACTTAACAGAGAATTAACATCTCACCTAAACTGCATTATCATTTGAAATAGGTATCAGTTCAGTTCAGTTCAGTCGCTCAGTCGTGTCTGACTCTTCACGACCCCATGAATTGCAGCATATCTATTTTATAGGTGAAGAATTAGACACTGAGAAACTAGATAAACAGAGCTGGAAACAGCACCCAACTTCATATGTCCCCAGAATCCATATTCTTTCCATTATGCACACTGCTTCTCTAAAAGAAAATTAAAGTTAGGAAGTCCGAGATCTCAAAGTATGACCTTAGCCTACAAAACAACTGAAAAGGGCAGGGGATATCTCGACAGCATGATCACCCAGAAACTTGTACAAAAGGTATGACCCTAGAGCATTATTCTTTTTTTAAGAGCTTTTTTTTGGGGGGGGGGGGGGATGTAGACCATGTTTAAAGTCTTTATTGAACATGTTACAATATGGCTTCTGTCTTATGTTTTGGTTTTTCGGCCAGAGGCATGTGGGATCTCAGCCCCATGACTAGGGATCAAACCTGCATCCCCTGTATTGGTAGAAGTCTTGAACACTGGACCTTCAGGTAAGTCTTTATTCCTAATAGCCAAAAAGGGGAAAATAACCCAGGTATCTATCAGTGGGTGAATGGGTAAACGAGCTGTGGTCTTTGCATACAACGGACTATTATTGAGCCTCATGGAAGGAAGGCAATGCTGGCACATGGAGCCCATGGGTGAACTTTGAAAACATTGTGCTCAGGGAATGAAAGAAGTCAGACATAAAGGCCACATATGGTATCAATTCATTTATGTGTAATGCCCAGGGTAGGTCAGTCTATAGAGGCTTAAGTAATCTAGATGACTACCTGCAGAAGAAAGAGATAAAAAGGAATGGGGTGATGCTTGATGGGTGTGGGGCTTATTTGTGGGGTGATTAAAATATTCTGAAATTGGCAATAATGGTTCAACCTTGTGAATGTACTAAAAACTATGGGGCTGTGCATTTCAAAACTATGAATTTAATATCATCTCAATGAAAAGAAAAGGGAGGAAGAAAGGTATAATTTGGGAGTGTCTTCTTAGTAGCACTTGGCATTAAGGCTTGCAAGCCACTGACTCAATTCCAATTGGACAGTTCTATTTTTGGTTTTTTAAGGAGCCTCCATATTGTTCTCCATAGTGGCTGTACCAACTTACATTCCCACCAACAGGGCAGGAGGGTTCTCTTGTGTCCACACTTGCTCCAGAATTTATCATCTAAAGATTTTTTGAAGATGGCTGTTCTGACTGATGCAAGATGATACCTCAAGGTAGCTTTGGTTTGCACTTTTCTAACAATGAGTGATGTTGAGCATCTTTCCATGTGCATGTTGGGCATCTATATGTCTTCTTTGGAGAAATGTCTGTTTTCTTCTGCCCAATTTTTGAATGAGTTGTTTGTTTTTTGATAAGGAGCTGCATGAGCTCTTTGTATGTTTTGGAATTAATTCTTCATTGGTTGCTTTGTTTGCAAATAATTTCTTCTATTCTGAGGGTTGTCTTTTCGTCTTGTTTATGGTTTTCTTTACGGTGCAAATGCTTTTAAGTTTCATTAGATGCCATTTGTTTATTCTTGTTTTTATTTTCATGACTCTAAGAAGTAGGTCAAAAGAGATCTTGCTGCGATTTATGTCAAAGAGTGTCCTGCCTATGTTTTCCTCTAAGAGTTTTATATTGCCCAGCCTTACATTTAGGTCCTTAATCCATTTGAAGTTTATTTTTATATATGGTGTTTAGGGAGTGTTCTAATTTCATTCTCTTACATAAGTATGGTGATTCACTTTGTGGACTGCACAAAATAACACAACATATTAAAGCAAATATACTCCAATAAAAATTTGAGAGAAAATTCCCAACTGGATTGCTTATCTGGAGCTTAAACCCCACAGTCTTAGTGGGGGTTTGGAGGGGAGGCTCACATCTCAGCAGCCCCTTGATCCTGGCTGAGTGAGGCAGGGAGCAGAGCCCGGAGCCCATGGCTGGCAAGGCAGCAACAGAAGCAGCCACCCCCGGCCAGAGACCAAGAGGTCTGAACATGAAGATGCACCGTGCATGGGCTCCTCCAGGCTGTGCAGGTCATTTCCAGAGAGGACTCCAGTGCCCTGGGCGCAGGGGGAATGCCCATCAACTTTCAACTGCATGGAATTACATCAAGGTCTTCATCTATTCTGAGAATCCCCCGAGGAAAGGAGGAAATATGAAGTGCAGAAGAGCAAGGAAGAGCCTGGTCCATGGGAAGGCAGGTAGACTTCCCTGCATAGGCATCTATTAGATGCCACATACTCCCTGGGTTCTCACCAAAGGCACTGCATCTTTGGATCAACACAGTGACTGAGCAAGTTCTCCAGGGACAGAACCACCAGGACAACATCAAGACTGCCCTGCTGCCCAGATTCCCTCCCAATCCTTGCCATCACACCTCCAAGTTCCAGGAGCACAGGCATGCTCTCTGACTCTTGCCAAGGAAATGATTCAACATCTGAGGACAGCAATGATGATAAGGGTCCTGGCCTGGGAGGTGGCAATTAGCTCTGTGTGTGTGTGTGTGTGTGTGTGTGTGTGTGCATGTGTGTATATGTGTGTGTGCGTGTGCCTGCATGTGGTATGTGCATATTAGTCACTGAATTGCGTCCAACTCTTTGGGACCCCACAGACTGTTGCCCGTCAGACTCCTCTGCCCATGGAATTCTCCAGGCAAGAATACTGGAGTGGAGAGCCATTCTCTTCTCCAGGGGATCTTCCTGACCCAGGGGTCGAACTCAGGTCTTCCACACTGCAGGCAGATTCTTTACCATCTGAGCCATGAGGGAAGTCCAGCAATTAACTGGAAACAGCTAAAGTGGGAGGTGGGGGGAAACAGCCAGAGACCTTCCCCCCAGGCTTGATTCCCCATTGCCTCAGCGACCATAGGACCACACTGTGCTGTGGGCTCCCCAGGTGGAAACTGGAAACTGGTGAAAACTTGGCTCCCCTTAATTCTGGTTGGAGTCCCCACATGCTTCCACTGGGCTTCCACTGGGCAAGGGAGGACGATACAATACTATCTCTGTTCTCTACACCTGAGTGGTCATCTCTCAGCCTTGTGCTCCCTTGAAGACTGTGCTCACAGGAACTCAGAGTTCCAAATTGACAATAGTTGGTTATTTCAGCCTAAAATAAGGAAATCAGGCATTGACATGCAGGGAGCATTCAGAAAGAAGCTTGCAGTATTTAATCTTGGCCACCACTTCCAGAAAAAATAAAACAAAAATGTATGAGTACCACTCCACCTCCATAAGTCATAAATGCATTCCCTGTACCATCCTGCAGCATTTTGCAAAAACTTCATATTTTCTTTGTTTCAGTAATTTGGATTCCAGATTAAACATCTTTCATCCTACTTTTCCCTGGGCTTCCCAGCTGGGGCTAGTGGTAAAGAACCCACCTGCCAATGCAGGAGACTCAAGAGACAGGGGTTTGATCTCTGGGTCGGGAAGATCTCCTGGATGGCAACCCACTCCAGTATCCTTGCTTGGAGAGTTCCATGGACAGAGGAGCCTGGCGGGCTACAGTCTATGGGGTTGCAAAGAATCAAACATGACTGAAGCGACTTAGCATGCATGTACTTTTCCCTAAATAGGCAGTATAGCTTTAGATAACCAAACTTCTTAAGACTTAGGATTTGTTTTTAACCCCTGTGAAAAATTGCTAATTTCCTGCTTAGCAGTACCACCAACCATAAACAGTGCCTGAGTCTTCACAAAACTTGAGTGCCCAGAGATGAGGAGAAAAATTTTTGTTTCAATCTGACCCTTTTTCTTTTCTTAAAAAAAAAAAAAAAAATCCGCTTCTAACTCAGACTGTACAAGGTCCTGTCTAGATCCTTTTTGTCAATGACTTGATATCTTTTCGATTACAGTACATTAAAATGCACCCAGGGAGCCTAAGGGAAAAAAAATAAATATGGTGTTTGTCTTAAACTCATAAAAGGGGTCATACATAAAAGGAATTTAATAAAAATTATTACCACCTAAGAGCCATGCCAAAATTTAATTATACATTTTCAACCCCCAAAGTAAATGCTCTAACATCTAAACCCACTGAAAATCGGCCTGGCTTTATTACTGCCATACCTACAGTGTTTTATTTTTCCTTTTTTTTTCTTTTTTTTGAAGCAGTCTCATGTAATTATTGAATGCATGAGCACCTACCGGTGCAGGTAGAGAGAACTTTTCTCTTTTGCTAAAATAGGCGCTATTCTCAAAGGCCCATGGCAATCCATCAACAAGCTCCTGGGGGCCATTAGGCCCCGCCCCCTTTCCCGGCAGACACTGAAGGATGCCCCTGGCAGGATGACACCGATGTCTGGGGCTGTGTTATCAGCTCCACCGTTGTCCCCGGTTCCTCGGTGTCACAGCAATCTTTCAGAAGGGAATGAGTCCTCCCTGCCAGCTCTTATGTTTTCTATAAGCCCAGATGTCGCACTTTGCTAATATCATACTAGACTGTAATATTTTTATAATATAGTGTAGAACACCAAAGCGGAGCCAAACAGACACACTGCTGCCAGATGGCTGACCTTTATTTACTGATAAAGGGGCTTTTTTGTTTTTTTGTTTTTTTAATCGTAAAATTTGAACTTGTTAGAAATGAGCTGAGTTTTCAAGTTTACAAGTGAGCACAGTCCTCTGGGTGGAAGGCAGGAGGGAGGGCAGATGAGCTCAGAGAGAGACAAGCTGTGTGGAAATCCAGACGTTTCCATGGGGCAGGACGGGGAGGTGGAGGCGGGGGGCACTTGCCCCCAGGCACTTGGGTTTTCTGAGTTTGGGGAGGGCTGGTGTCCTTGCTCAGGAAATAAGCCTCGGGGCGTTCAGAGGCTGCCTGCTTTCAGAGGGTGAGGGGCTCTTTCTCAAACGGCGTCTTGTCTTCCTCCCGTGCCCCCTCCAGAGAAGCAGAAAGTCGACCGAGTGGGTTCCCAGTCACGCCTTTTGCTTTCTCCCTAAAGCCATTCTTGTATAGTAACCGAATTCCTAATTGAATGTAATCATGTTATTGCTTCAAAGAGAGGCCATTACCCCTCCTTCAGATTTCCCTGTAGATTTATTTCCTTTGAAAATATTTTCTGTCCCCGTGCACGCATTATTTTTTCTTTGTGATTGGTTCTAAAGACAGCCGGTACTTTAATGAGCCTTTTCCCCATTTCTGATATTGTTTTCCCCCACACAAATGATTCTCCCTCCATATTTATTGATATTGAACTCTGAATGCGCCGTAAAATCATCATGACCTTGAAAACAGAAAGTCGCCTCCTTCTCTGTCATCAATAGTCCAATTACCAGACACTTTAATAACAATAGATGGCTTTATCGATACATTTAGTTCCTATCAGGAACCCCCTGGATTTGTTACTTTTCTATTTGTTAATAATTTGCTGTCTCACTCATCTGAACCATACTATCATTTTGCTGCTAAGTCGCTTCAGTCGTGTCTGACTCTGTGCGACCCCATAGACGGCAGCCCACCAGGCTCCCCCGTCCCTGGGATTCTCCAGGCAAGAACACTGGAGCAGGTTGCCATTTCCTTCTCCAATGCATGAAAGTGAGAAGTGAAAGTGAAGGTGCTCAGTAGTGTCCGACTCTTAGCGACCCCATGGACTGCAGCCTACCAGGCTCCTCCATCCATGGGATTTTCCAAGCAAGAGTACTGGAGTGGGGTGCCATTGCCTTCTCTCTTCTTCTATCATTTTACTTTACTATTTTCAGATAAACAATAATCCCATTTTCCTACCTGCACAGATTAATCAGGCCAACAAGCATATTATCCCAGTGAATGGGGATATATTAAAAACCTGCCCAGTCCGAAGATTTCCTGATTCAGATATATTGAGAAACCTATCCACCCTTCTGTTTCCCATGCTTGTTTCCTTTCTACAATGTAGGGTCTTAGAAACTCAGTCTTAATTATTGGTAGTGATCCCTCTACAGAGGGTGATCACCCCAGCTAGACAGTTTGAATCCTGCCATTCTGGGTGGGTGAGCATTATCTGAGTGGGTGAGCATTATGTGTGGAGGAGGAAATGGCAGCCCACTCCAGTATTCTTGCCTGGAGAATCCCAGGGACAGAGGAGCCTGGTGGGCTACAGTCCATAAGGTCACATAGAGTCAGACACGACTGAAGCGACTTAGCATGCATGCATGCATTGGAGAAGGAAATGGCAACCCACTCCAGTATTCTTGCCTGGAGCATCCCAGGGACAGAGGAGCCTGGTGGGCTGCCATCTATGGGGTCGCAGAGTCAGACATGACTAAAGTGACTTAGCAGCAGCAGCAAGCATTATGTCTCAAGAGTATTAAGGTGAAAATGTCAACTGGGAGGGTTAAGGTACTGGGATTTGCAGTCAGATACCTTGGAATCCACCCCAAGCCCTACCTCTTGTAGGCCTGGGATGGATGCTCTATACCTCCTTAAAATGAGAACCGCAATAACTACCTGTGATTATCCAGATTCTTGCGAACACCAAGGAATATATGTGTAACAGTGATTTGCAAGCTAAATATCTAGAATACACTCTGACTATCAGTTTGGATGGTCCTTCACTCTCCTGTGTATTCCCTTGGAGAAGGGGGAGCAGAGACAGTGGTTACAAAAGTCCGGCCAGGTGAGCTGGGGCAGAGAGGAGGAGATGGAGGTAGGCAGTCAGGAAGATGAAGACTTGGAGGAGGTGATGTCCCTGGATTGTGATGAGATCACACACAGGAGGTGTGAGCAGAGGGCCTGGGAGAGTCAGGCAGAGCTTCTCAGAAAAGGAAGCCGCAGGAAAGAGAGGTGGGACACAGAACCCAGATTCTCCTCTCGGGGGTTTCCCACCCAGCCCAGCCTCTCTCCCTGTACCTGCCCCCACCTCTGCCCACCGCCTTTGGCAAGCAATGCTCACAGGTTGACTGTTTGGCCAAGTCCTCAGTTCACTTGCAGCAGTGGGGTCGTGCACGCGTGCCAAGTAGCTTCAGTCGTGTCCGACACTTTGCAACCCCATGGACTGCGGCCAGGCTCCTCTGTCCATGGAATTTTCCAGGCAAGAACACTGGATTAGGTTGCCATTTCCTTCTCCAGGGGATCTTCCCAACCCAGGGATTGAACCTGTGTCTCTTACATCTCTTGAATTGGAAGGCGGATTCTTCGCCACTGTTGCCACTTGGGCAGCCCAGTGAGGTCAGACTCAGAGAAACGTGCTCAGAATGCTCCAGACTGTGCATAAAATGTGCCTTGAATAATGTGAGAACTCAGTCATTGCGGACCAGAGGGATAAGAAAAAGAAATCTGAATTTCAGACGAGCCCAGAAGTAAAAGTAGATGTATCACTGCCCGCGTGCCTCTTCTCTTAAAACAAACAAACAAATGAAGATAAAAAGAAAAATGCTTTCTCTCCTGCTGATGCACAGTACATGACTTACACACCTTCCCTGTCTCGCTTTTAATTACTTTTATGATGATATTGAAGATAGAATCATCAAATTCCTACTGGCTTACTAGTGGAAAGAGAACTTTTTTTTTTTTTTTTTCCTTTTTTTAAGTTAGATTCAGATCCAGGTTTGTCTAACTTAATGGGTTTTTTTTAAATTTTATACAATTTTAAATGTTACAAAATATGGACTATATTCCACATGTTGTACAATACATCCTTGAGATTGCCTTATACTGAATATTTTGTACCTTTCACTTTCCTGCCCCATTACTGCCCCCTCCAGACTGATAACCACTAACTTCTTCTCTATGTCTGTGAGACTGCTTGTTTTTTGCTATATTCACGAGTTTGCTGTATTTTTTAGATTCTGCATATAAGTGATATGGTATAGTATTTGTCTTTCTCTATCTGACTTATCTCATTTAGCATGATGCCTTCCAAATCCAGCCATGTTGTAAATGGCATTGTTTCATCCTTTCTATGGCTGCATAATATTCCATTGTATATGTGTACAACATCTTTATCCATTCATCTGTCAAGGGACACTTAGGTTGCTTTCACCTCCTGGCAATTGTAAATATCACTGCTGTGAACTTACCAACACTGGGGTACTTACATCTTTTTGAACTGGTGTTCCATTTTTTTTTTTTTTTTTTTTTGGTTATATACCTGGAGGAGAGCTTTCTGAGCAGCTACCATGTGCCACACAGGACCTAATTCAATGTCCCTAGAGCAAGCGGGACACTTGCTTCATCCTACCCAGACCCAACCTAGGCTTCCTTGGAAATTATTTGTTTCTGTGCAACTGAAAATATTTGTCTAAGGCACATACTAAAAAACAAACAAACAAAATCTAGCAAGAATTGAATTAGCAAATCCTTTTCACTAAAAACTCACTCGCTTTCATTAAACAAATATCCAGTAAGATTAATTAACCAGATGTCCATTTACAAATCACAACACAAACCCTCCTAGTGACCTTCTTTGGACAATACTTTCTGTGACATAAATCTCAGTGGGCACCAGCAATTCCTCAGATTTATCGTCAGCTACCTTCTCGATTACCCTAGTACATGAAAGCAGACTTTTCTCATTTGTTTTTTATCTGTTATTCAGGTAATTTCTCTTTCCCTCGTGTATCTCTGAAGACATTTTCTCCATTCCAAGAACCGATTTCTTTTCTAAATTGCCTGGCTTTCTTTTCACCCCTTACCGTCTTTCCTCTATCTTTTTAAATATTTCTCCCACCAAAGAGCTCTCCTCACCATTTTAATCATCCGCTCCACTCTTGGGTTTCTTTATCCCGCTCTAAATCCCCTCCTTTCCAAAGCAAACCGCCACCTCAAAGAAACTTCTTCCTTCCCACCCCACCATATCAGCAATTTTTTTTTCTCGGTGGGGAATCATTTTTCCCCAATTCAGTTTGCTATATATTTTCTCCTGGAAGTGAATTCTCAAGGCATATGGTATGGATCTCATCTCTCCCTTCCTACAGAAAGACTTCAATCCTTTGTGTCATATGTAATTTGTATTTTGGCGATCCCTGCTGGGGTCAGTTTTGCTTTTTTTTTTTCCTGTGAGGCAGCAGAAGTTCCCTCAGAACATTAATCTTGTGGTGGCCAGAAATGGAGATAATGTTCAAATATATTTCCTCCTGTGAACCTGCATGTGTGGTTTGGCAGAGAATTCACAAACCTCACTATCTTCCTGTGTCTTTTCATGATAATCTTTCAGGGGAAACTTGAGTCACCTGCCAGCCTCACGGAGCTGGGAGGAAAGCTTGCAGGCTCTGTTCCTGGTTGTGCCCAGAGATGCCTATGGGCTCTCCTGTTACAATGGAATGGGAAAGGAGAAAGGAAAAAAAAAAATACACATTGATATGACTCCCATACCCTCAAAGCCCCCCAAATGAGGCCAACTCAGAGGGAGAATAGGGCTGCTGAGGATGAGATGGTTAGAAAGCATCACCAACTCCATGGATTTGTTTGAGCAAACTCTTGGAGATAGTGAAGGGCAGGGAAGCCTGGCGTGCTGCAGTCCATGGGTCACAGAGTTGGACACGACTTAGCAAGTGAACAACAGCAGAGCATAACTTTGCTTGATAACCTCCACGGACATCATTCCTGGGCTGAAGCACTCCTCTGCCTGATAAACTCTACCCTTCACGGAACAAGTCCAGGTCTTGCCTATTGAATCCATCTTTAATGGTACATTTTCTCTAATTTGCCCTTCTCTTGTGGTTTCCATGGACTCATAGGTGGTTCAAGGGTAAAGAATCTGCCTGCAACGGAGGTAACTTGGGTTCGATCCCTGGGTCAAGAAGATTCCTTGCAGGAGGGCATGGCAACCCACTCCAGGACTCTTGCCTAGAGAATCCCATGGACAGAGGAGCCTGGCGGGCAACAGTCCATGGGGCCGCAGAGAGTTGGACATGACTGAAGCGACTTAGCATGTATGCACATGGTTCCTGTACAAGTTACACAGACTCTTTTCGGCTCATGTTTCCTAGAACATAGAGCCCTTGGTATTCTCATTTCAGTTTCTCCTGGGTCTTCTTAAACTCTGAGTCCTCTCACAGGTGATAGGGAATCTCCTTTAGATGACTAAAGTCCTTTAACTTGGGCTTTCTTCAGCTGACCACGTGCTTCAACAAGTTACATAAATCTTCATGAATTCCTGTCTTTTCATCTGCTTATCTCATATGTTTTTCTTTTTCATTAGCTTTAGAGATTCACTTTTGCACCCCTTTTCCCGGTCTGTTTTATGTAAGTTACTTACCCACACTCAATGCCTATAGGCAAAGAAGTGTCCTCTTAATACTCCAAGGGTTTATTATTATACCTGAGTTAAGATGTTAGTTTTCAGAATTCACATGGAAGGCTCTGTTTTGCAAATATCAAATGGCCAAGATGATATGCTCTACAAGGTTAGGAAGAGAGAAGCTTCATTGCAGGACGGTGCGGAAGGGGTCAGGAAAATGCCGTGGAGGTGGAGAGAGGTGTGTCTAAAAGGAAACCCAAGCTGTGTTGAGGGATCCATGAACATGCTGAACCGGGCTAAGTCAGCAGGAATGGTGGAGGTAAGAGGGAGGTGAGCATGGAGGACTCCTTAAAAATTAGAGTGGGGAAGGAAAATCAAGTCCTGATGGTGACAGCCAATTTGTGTAGGTGGGACATTATTTCAGCAGCTTTGGAGACACTTTGAGAATACTTGGAGGGGGAATAGCAAAATCAGAGCTGTGTTTGCAATGCAAATCAAAGCTCCCCTTGAGCAGTGACTACAGCAGGATGAGGCAGGGGGCAGGCATCCTGTAGGAGTCAGTATAAACTGGAAGTTATGGGAGACAGAGGAGTGAGGGAACCGACGGGGGACCCGCTGAATGGTCAGACTCCCTTTTGGACAGTCAGTGAGCAGAAGGCAGAGCATAATCACACAGACAGGGTCTCTTTTCTGTCTTGAATGTGTCCCCAACCTTGGAGAGCAGCGTGGCCACAGCGAATGTTTGTCAAATGATCACTACAGGCCAGGAACTGTGCGAAGGACTTAATGCAGGCCAGCTAGCATATTCCTCATGACAAACCATGTGCGAGAGGGGAACCTGAGGCCAGAGACGTCAAGGAACTTACCTGAGCTACACACCCAGCCTGCTTCAGGCAGTCTGGCTGCAAAATCTGTGTTCTTAACCACTACACCATACCGTCTCTCCTCGCCTGGTTATGGAACACGTTCTGGTTGCAGACACACTAGGTTCACATCCAGGTCCGATTTGACGTCATTCCAATGTGATGGTAAAGTTGGCTGACTTCACTGAGAAGATAATAGACCCTACCTTAGGGTTACTGTAAAGATTAAAGAATCCATCTTCAGTACTTTGCAGTCTCAGCAAACTATCTATACCAATAACAGCATAAGAGTGATTCAGTGAATCAATAATTATTCATCAATAATTCAATGAGTCACAATCAATAATAATAATTACTTAAGGATGTGAGAGTTGGACTGTGAAGAAGGCTGAGCACTGAAGAATTGATGCTTTTGAACTGTGGTGCTGGAGAAGACTCTTGAGAGTCCCTTGGACTGCAAGGAGATCCAACCAGTCCATTCTGAAGGAGATCAGCCCTGGGATTTCTTTGGAAGGAATGATGCTAAAGCTGAAACTCCAGCACTTTGGCCACCTCATGAGAAGAGTTGACTCATTGGAAAAGACTCTGATGCTGGGAGGGATTGGGGGCAGGAGAAGAAGGGGACGACAGAGGATGAGATGGCTGGATGGCATCACGGACTCCTTGGAAAATCTGAGTGAACTCCGGGAGATGGTGATGGACAGGGAGGCCTGGCTTGCTGCGATTCATGGGGTAGCAAAGACTCGGACACCACTGAGCGACTGAACTGAACTGAACTGAAGGGATGGAATAGAGTGGGGGTTGAGGGAGATTAAAGAGGAAGGGGCATGTGTCTCCCTACGGCTGATTCACGTTGTTGTATGGCAAAAACCAACACAACACTTAGTTGTGTATAGTGTAGTGGTTGTGTAGTAAAGCAGTTATTGTAGTGTTACTCAATTGTGTCCGACTCTGCGATCCCACGGACTGTAGCCTGCCAGGCTTCTCTGCCCATGGGATTACTCCAGCCAAGAATACTGGAGTGGGTTGCCATTCCCTTCTCCAGAGGATCTTTCCGACCCAGGAATCAAACCCAGGTCTCCTGCATTGCAAGCAGACTCTTTACCGTCTGAACTACAGGGAAGATAAAGCTATTACCCTCCAATTAAAATTTGTTAAAATATAGTGTTTCGATGAATGCCTGTTGTTAGTACAGCAAGTCCTAGACAAACTCAGTTTGGCATTATTGCCTCCATATGGACTTCCCTTCCTGTATGTCCCCTGAATTCTGTTCTGACTATAAGCCATAGGACGTCTCCCCTTGCTGGCACAAAGCTCGCAGCGTGAAGGGTTTCCACGCCTTGCCTCCCACCTTGAGCTCTGAGATCAGAGCGATTCCCACCCTTGAATCATAAGTGGCTCCTCATTCATGGCCAGTGTCTGGATGGTCAGTATGTCCCCTGGTGCTCGCAGGGGAGTGGTTGCAGGATAAATCTTTTATTCTCATTTCTAGAGGCCAAAATTGTCTCCCTCCTATTATATCCCGCTGTCTACACCTAAAGTCATCCAGTTCTTACTCACTTGTCCTAACCTCCTCATGTCCTTTAATTACAAGCATATGCCGGCTCTAGCAAGCATTTCATTAGTACATGGTATGTAAACAGTCTTGTCTTGCTATTGCTTCATGGTATTTTGGTGCTGTTTAAGCCAGCAATGTTCCTTTACTTCTCCAGAAATTTCATTCACAAATAAATCACAGCCATCTTATGCTTTTTATGCTTGGTATCTCTGACTGCTAAGGTTTTCTATATTATTTCCAGTGGCTTTCTAATCAAGGTTTTCCTAAAGAAAAAAAAAATTACTTTATGGACCCTTGCACACCTCTGTTCTAAATCTTCCTAAAGACCAATCATTTGTGTGTGTGTTTTTTTTTCTTTTAAAGTTCTTTCATTTAAGAATCCGAATGAGCTGTTCATGCTTTCTGCAGAGAACGAAACACGTCCTACTTTCCTTATCCAGTCTGCAGTTTTCTTCCTTAAAAATGTTAAACCTCACTACTTGTGCTACTTTCAACACTTTACTTCCTCCACTCTCTTTCTGACTTTGAGTGAGGGCTCTTCGATGTGGATCACAGTTTATTTCTCCTTCCCTTTTTCTCCCTGCAGCCGGTTCCCTCTCCTGCCATAGACGCTCCATCGAGAGCCCCCCCTTCTCTTCCTAGCAGGAACATTTACACAATTATCAGAAGATCCCTTGCTATCTGCTTTGTAGAGGCAGGCATCAGACACACGGGTAGCCACGTCTGTCTTCCTTCCAATAATCCTCTCAGTCAGGGGTGGGAACTGCTTTTGAAACTGCTTTCCAAATAATAGAAGTAAGATACAGCAGAGTTAATTAATTTTCCTAAGATTAAAAATTAAATCAAATTGGAGCATCATTCTCCAAGGTCCCAACTCCTTGTTACTGACTGACTCTGCACCGTTTATTACTAGTGGAAAAGAAAGAAAATCACCCCTCCCCTGTCTGCCATATCACAGTCCACATTCCCCTAAATAGACATCTGCAATCATGCAAGTTTTCAGGAAGAGTCTAGAATTTTCTTTCAGTGTAACAGCTATTAATTTATGTTCCAAGTAACACGAGGAACACTCGAGGTAAACCCACTATTGTCAGATCCGCTGTCCACCGCACTCAATTCTGAGCCTGTTTGCACTGCCGACTTGCTGGATGGCCTCCGGAAGTCATTGCACTCTGATAGGCCCCAATTTCCTAATTCATAAAATAAATGGGCTTGATTTTCCCCAAGGTCTCTTCCAGGTCTGATTGTTCCTAATCTCTGCTATAAGATAGAAATGGTCATTGCCAACTTTCTCAGTATTCTTGGTATGTCCCCTGAGATTTCTCCTGCTGGGAAAAATGTATCTGCAAAAATCCTAGGCATAAAAGTGTACAAGTGAAATATGAAAGGCTTATTAAACAAGCCCTACCCTTTCAACTGGGGTATGACAGTGCGGCTTCTGCTAATAAAGTGATACAGCTTCCTAATCCAGTGAGAATACAAACCGAGACTCGCAATGCAGTTGTCAGCTATGTTCTGTACCATATCAACATATTTATAATGTCACTTTTCAGTTAAAATTACAGCTTTTTGACAGCTTTCATCCTTCTTGTTACAGTCGGAAGGAATACTCCTACAGGCTTCTCTCTTTCGTTGTAACAGGTTTTGTAGCATCGTGATTTCAAATCATGACTCTGAATAATGTCTCTTCTTGAGAGTAGGACAGTTTCTTTCTTTATGACAAGTGAATTTCCAAAGATCCATAAACCAGAAGTTTAGTCCATATGAGTCTTGTGTATAGGTCAGCTGAACTGTTGTCAAGGTAAAGAATGGTAGCCGGTTCCGAAGATTTAACTCCTCCAGAAATCTTTTCAGAAAATATTCATTAAATGAATGAAATTTTAAAGAGAAATCCTTCTCATTCATCAAGTGCAGCTTAGTCACTGGGGATGTTTACAGCACAGATCCTGAACCATCAGTTCAGGGGCAGGGACTGAAATCAGGATGATAAACCTCTTGGGTTTCCCCATGACTGAAGAGTTTCTGGGATAAGGGACTTTCAGTGCTGAAACTGAAAAAGCCCTATTTTTGTTGTCGTTTAGTTGCTAAGTTGTGTCCGACTCTTTGCAACCCAATGGACTATATAGCCCACCAGGTTCTTCTGTCCATGGGATTTTCCAGGCAAGAACACTGGAGTGGGTTGCCATTTCCTTCTCCAGGGGATCTTCTCAACCCAGGGATTGAACCTGCGTCTCCTATATTGTCAGGCAGATTCTTTACCGCTGAGTTACCTGGAAAGTCCACAGTCCTGAGCACAGCACTCTGAACTGACTGCTCACCTACAGAAGACTCTGTGCCTCAGTCAAGCAACAGGTGTGGCTGCTGTGTGGGTCCTCAAGTCAGAGTTTGCAGAACCAGAGGAGCATACTCTTTCCAGAACATGTGGTCTGGGTAGCTGGTTTCCTTTTGCTATTGTTACTTATCTGATTTTATGCAAGTTTCTTGAATTGCCAAGCCTGTAACCCTCACCTCAAAATTAGGATACTAATAAATGCCCACTTCATGGAGCTGTGAGCTTTAGAAGAGGGGAAGAATGT
The DNA here is from genome assembly GCF_023091745.1 of Budorcas taxicolor. Taxonomy (NCBI): domain Eukaryota; kingdom Metazoa; phylum Chordata; class Mammalia; order Artiodactyla; family Bovidae; genus Budorcas; species Budorcas taxicolor. Next base: position 79,757,304 of record NC_068921.1, on the reverse strand, counting down.
AAAATCCCTGATCAATTACACATTTTCTGTGATTCTTACTTTTGGTATAGTCATTATCCTATTTTTTTCTCTATAACATATGGGTTAAATGAATGTCATTATGGTACACAGCGGTACAAGAAACTTGATTAGAAATGATCTTGATACTTGGTTGAATTGAAGCAAGATTTTATTTCACTTGTATCAATTCTCTGAGCAAGTATGTCTTTAGAAAGTCAAAAGCATATGGCAAAATAACTAATATGAGCACAGTATCATGCTTTAAATATGAATTTGCAAAGGGTAGCAACATTGCATCTGCCTTAAGTTCAGTGTCTCCTGATCACTGGCTCATCATTCAATACCGAGTCCATTCATAGAAAAGAAATTCCCATTCAAGTGTGCTGATTCATATTCATAATAACAAGGGAGAATAAAGTCAAAGTCCTATCTAGTCAAGACCAAATAAAGCAACATGATACATTTCCTTGATGTTCATTTTTAAAAAGCAGCTTTCAGGAGGTAACTCCTTTGTTTGGATGTTAAAATCATGTGCCACCTAAGACCACAGTGGTCCTGATAAAATAACACAGCATGGGACTTCCCTGGCGATCCAGTGGTCAAGACTGCAAGCTTCCAATGAAAGGGGTGTGGAAAGATCCCTGGTTGGAGCACTAAGGTTGTTTTAGCCTGAAAGAAGACAGGTCGTGAGCAGGAGAGAATTAACTGAAGAGGAAGGGGAAGAACAAAAGGGCCCTGGGAAGTGAAAAATGACTGGATTTGAAATGCAGTGTGATAGATAAGGCAGAGGAGCCTGGGTGAGGGTCAGAAGAAACTCCAAGACTATAAGTTGTGGATTCTAAGTATTCAAAACTGCAACAAAAAGTCCAAAACCTCAGAAAGCAGATGATCTGAATCAACTGTTACTTAATTTCATCAGTACTGTGAGTTATATTTTTAATTTCCTATTATAATTCACCATGCATATAATCTTTAGAATTTGCATGTCAAATAAATTGGAAACTGATGATCATTTGGGTGTTTTTTGTTGTTGTTCCCCTTCTTCTGACTACCTTGAGAGATTCTAGGACTCTTGTTTTTGATCATATAGTCTAGCATTTGAACTCTATAGCCAGAAATTAACTGTGAACACGCTGGACAGGTTTATGATCATTAAGTCACGGGCCGTGACCTGAGCCACCATTTCCTCGCTCACTACCTGCACCTATAGGAGCCGTGGCTTTGTCCATGCTTTGGATGTGGTTCACCGTCTAATCAATCAACAGGACAATGGACACAGAATAATTGATTTCGCGTTAAGTTCATTTACCAGTCTGGGAATATGTAACCTTTCGGTTATGTTTAAGATACTGTTTTCATAATAAGAAATGTTAAACCGTGTATTTCAACTTTCCTATGACAGAAGAGGAGCATAAGGAAACTAAGACATTGGGAGCAGGGCTTGTTCTGAAACTTAGTTCGTCTAACTTCTGGTCTTCAGCTGTGTTTCTTACACTAATATTGACAGAGAATAAAGAAGAAAAATTGCATCAGTGCTTGAGCATCGATCACCTACTTTGTCATTTGTCAGAGGAGTAAATGTTCCATCCTTGCTGAGCCCTTTTGTAGATACTCGTTTTGTCTTTTTCTTTTATTGATTTAACTCTTGTTTCCCCAAACTTCTTAACTTCCTATGAACTTGTTGAACAATTCCATACTCAAAGGGCATTCATTAATATAGTAGAATCATCATAAAGGAAGTACACAGCTTGGGGCCCAGACAAAGAATTAATACCTCACATCACAGGAGGCACGTCTATGAGACGTGTATGATAAATAAACACCTTACTTCAGCCTCAAGCATCTTGAATGTGGCCATACATTAATAGCTAACTTGAATATGTAATTTTCTATGCTCCCTGTGTGTTCAGCTTTTTGCAATCTAGGGTGCATTTATTCCCCAAGCAACATATTTTCTTTAGAATAAAGTGATTTACCAATTTTTCTTTTTTTTAATTATTTTTACTGGAGTATAGTTACTTTCCAATGTTGTGTTAGTTTCTGCCGTACAGCAAAGTGAATCAGCTAAACACATACATATCCTCCCTTTTTTTTTGGATTCCCTTCCCCTTTAGGTCACCACAAAGCATCAGGTAGAGTACCCTGGGCTGCACAGTAGGTTCTCATTAGTTATCTGCTTTATACATTGTAGTCATATCTGTTCTTTTGCAACGCATGGAAATGTCAAAAATAATTTATCAGTTGAACAAAAAACAAAGGAGTTTAAATAAAGTGTTCCTTGCCTCTGTGTCTTATAATCTTCAAGAAGCCCTGGGCCACCGACAGTAAGAAACCACCTCTCTTACAGGCCTGCTTTAAAAAATCCCTAAGGCTTCCAAAACCATGTCATCTGACCTTTATTGGAAAGCCCACCTTCCTGCCTCCCACCTCCTACATTTGGCGACTGATTTACAAACATCTCCCAGGTGCCTCAGTAAGACAAGCTGCACATGTGTACATACAAAGTTATGTGGCCTTTATCAAAAGCTGGCTTGCGAGGGGAACTTCTGTGGCTGTTATCTGCAGATGTTTTATTTGAACAGATATTATAAATGGATTTTAATTGTGCTTTCAGATGTAAAACACCCACCAAGGAATAACCCTAATAGACCTGTAGAAACTCAATAAAATAAATCAATAACATATGTCCTGGAAGAGTATTGCACATTCTAACATTTTGATCAATATTGACATCTGACCTACAAAATTTGTCATCTTCACTTTTTGGTGTTTTCTTTTTTTTTTTTTTTTTAAGAATTTGCTGATACAAGCACAGCTACATACAAGAAAATATATTACGGAGAACTTTATTCTCCAAGATCTTGCCAACATTTTTCTGACTTGTCACCGCATTATCACCTCTCTCTTGCTAATGCAGCTCTTGTTGCAGGAAATAATAATCATTCTTGGTGTCAGTTCCACATCCTCCTCTGAATCTGAAATCTTCACATGGTTCCGTCACCTACCAGGTCTGTATATTAGCTGACTTCTTGCAGGTCTGCACAAGAGGCACAAAAACCACAGAGCTAAACCAAAGTCTGTGACACACCACAGTGAAATGCAGCCAAATGTTTCCAAAGGTCAAGTGCACAGCCGCCCTGAGATGGGAGACATGTGATCACATCCCTCATAGGCCCTCGGTTCCAGCAGAATCAATCTGATATTGACACTTTCCTACTTCCTGATGCTGCACGGCTGTTTTGTCTGAGTTCACAGGTATTAAATATTAATGTTGTCACTTGCTTATGGCATAAGGGAAAACTAAACTTTATTTTTGAGAAACAGCAAAAATGCAGAAAAGACTAATGGAGCTAAGAGGCAAAATGACAGAGTAACTTAACAATGTAAGATTTGGCAGGAAATTGGGCTAAAAAAATAATGAATTGGATAAAATTGTCATACTTTGGTCTGGCAGAGCAAACAAAGATGACAAATTCAAGACAAATATCATAATATACTCCAAAAACAAATGGGAAACAGAGAGAAGCAGTGGTTGGAATCTGGGGCTTAAGAAGGCATTATACAGAGGAAAATAAGCTAATATTTTATTGAAGGCTTACTAAATGCCAGGTCTTCACAGCTTTCAGGAGAGAAGCATACCCTCTTTCCCACTGAAGAAATCGAGGTTGAGAGAGGTCAGTTCACTCCTCGGGGACACCCAGCTCCTAATGGGAAAAGCAAGCTGAGATTCAAACTCAGGCTTGCCTCATTGCAGAGCTTCACCATTTCCCAACACTCCATCATGCTGATCTCTTTCGTTGTCTTACTAACCCACTCTGAAATATTGACGTTCACGGTCTCTTGGCCCTCATCTGTGCTTTTTCAACTTTTGCAACATTCTATGTTCTGTGTCCACAAAGAGTGTTGATCAGGCTCTCGAAATTCCCCTTTCCTAAACCGTGCAGACTCCTTTTTAAGACTCAGCTTCTGTTCTCTTCAAGTCCTCTGAAAGTGGGAAAGTGACAAGTCCCGAGGGAATAACAGGAGCGCAGGAAACTCCCACAAAAGCTGCGTGCTCAGCAAGGTTTTTGGGGAAACCATATGTAGTGATACACGCAGCAAAAGATGGATAAGACAAAATTCAGCGGTGTGGTTACCTCTGGGGAAAGGCGGAAAGATGTGATCTGGGATGAAAACTTAGGTAGATTCAATGTCATTTTTCATTGGTTCAGGGCTTAAGTTGGTCGAGAGCTGAAAGGTATATCATCTATTATTAATGTTTGTAAATAATATATATGTTCACATGCTACCTTGCTGTTTCATATACTACGTTAAAAATTTAAAAAGGAATTGGGCCAAGCCCAGAGCAGCGGGGCAGCTCAGACGCCTTCCATACAACTAAGGTCCTGACGAAGACCTTGCTGGTCCTCCTTCCTCTGAACTAAGAACATTCAGATGGTCCCAAAGCTGTCCACAGCGGTGCTCGGTGCTTCGGCTGACCACGGAAGCCGAATCTGTGCTCACACAAGGGAATGGCACACCATGAGGCAACTCTGCCTTTCTTCTCCATAACTGAGTCTGGACCCTCCCTTCTGGATAGATGATAAAATGCATCTCCTGCCCTCCAGCCTTCCACCTTCTGCTCTGTTCTCCAGGCATGAAAATGAAATCTTTATCATCAGTCTGTCAGGGAGGAATGCCAGCATAATTGACTGAACCTTTGTCAGTAGGATGCTAAAGAGGAAAAATTGTTGTTTTCCTGTACCAGCTGGTAACATTGTAAGTACAAAGTAAAAGAGACAGCACTCACTCACGGACAGCCTGAGTATGTTATGTTCTTCTGTGTCTAGAAATTTGGAAAGCAGCATGCCTTTCACTTTGAGCACCAAAGCAGTGACATAGGGCTGCATTTCCTTGTCTGAATATGTGGCTACTGTCTACCCTCCCCAGGGAATTGTAAGTTTCATGAGGGTAGCTTTGTCAGTTCAGCGTGGGTTTCCAACACCAGGCATAGATCCTAGAACAATTCAGAAGCTCAAAAATGAGTGGCTGAGTGAATCAATGAACGAAGATTTTAGGATACTAGAATCATGTATATCTTATGCGTGCTAAGTCACTTAAGTTCTCTCTGACCTTCTGCAACCCCATGGACTGTAGCCTGTCAGGCTCCTCTGCCCATGGGATCCTCCAGGCAAGAATACTGGAGTGGGTTGCCATGCCCTCCTCCAAGGGATCTTCCCAACCCAGGGATCGAACCTTCTTAAGTCTCCTGCATTGGCAGGCAGATTTTTCACCACTAGCATCGCCTGGGAAACCAAGCTGAAAATTTAAATCTGACAAGTCCCAAAGAGCCACATATTATATGATCCCATGGGTAATGAAGTGTCCAAAATAGGCAAATCCACAGAGAGAGAAAGTAGATTAGTGGTGCCTAAGGCTGGTGGGGGTGGGAGTGGTCATTGAGAGAAAAACTCAGTGACTGTTCATGGGTACAGGGATTCTTTGGGGGGAGAGGGGGTGAAATGTATAAAATTGATTGTGGTGATAACTATACCACTTTATGGTTTCACTAAAAGCCATGAATTTTTCATTTTAAATGGACAATTTGTAGGGCAAAAGAATAACTCAATATAACCATTAAAAAAAAAAAAAACTAAATCTGAGTTTAAAACCAAATTGAGAGTCACATAGTGTTATTCACACCTCATGACATATATTAACAGAAATGTTTTGTTAGGCCATTATTTTACGAGTTGCTGTACAAGCATAGTACATTAATAGGAATTGGATAAGATATTTAATTATTGTCCCACCTCTGCTAAAGAGAGTGCAAGAACTCAGTTCAATTCAATTCAGTCACTCAGTCGTGTCCAACACTTTGTGCAAGGACTAGTGGATTTAAAAATTAAATTTTAGGAAGGAGATTTAACAGAAGGATTTTTAAAATTGGAATTCTAGAAGGCCTGTGATACACTTTCTCGACAAAGATTTTAAAGATCAATCAGATGTCCACATCTCACTGTGGTTTGAACAAAGCCCTATATAAAGGCCAGGATGATGGGTAATCTTATGAGTCAACTTGGCTTAGGCAACGGTGCCCAGTTGTTTGGTCAAAGCCCCATTTAGATGATGATATTTTTTGGATTTGATTAGCATTTAAATCATTTGCATAAAATGGATTACCCTCTACAATGTGGGTGGCCTTGCCCGATCAGTTAAAGACCTTCAGAAAAAGACTGTGGTTTTGGGGATACAGAAGGAAAGCTTCTCGAGACTGCAACACAGAACCTTGCCTGAGTTTCCAGTCCACTGCTCTGAGGAATTCTCGGTTGATTTGTAGTGTCAGCTCTTCTTTGAATTTCCAGCCTGCAGGCCTGCCCCACAGATTTAACACAGGCCAGGACCCACAACCACGTGAGCCAATCCCTTACGGTTCCCTCTCTGTGCCTCTCCCAGCCTTTATCTCTTTCACTTAAGAATGATGACTGACACAGCCAGCATTGGGAGTTGCCTCTTATTCATTCCTGATGAAACAACGTAATAGTCAGGCCAAAAATGTAAAAATTCCAGCCAAAAAGATACTTAGGCTTTGACTTCCCAGTTGTTTGGTCGCCAAGTTGTGTCCAACTCTTTGCAACCCCATGGACTGCATGCCAGGCTTCCCTGTCCTTCACTGTCTCCTGGAGTTTGCTCAGACTCATGTCCACTGAGTCGGTGATGCCATCCAACCATCTCATCCTCTGTTGCCCCCTTCTCCTCTTGCCCTCTATCTTTCCCAGTATCAGGGTCTTTTCCAATGAGTGGGCTCTTCACATTAGGTGGCCAAATTGTTGGGGTGTCAGCATCAGTCCTTCCAATGAATATTCAGGGCTGACCTCCTTTAGGATGGACTGGTTTGATCTTGCTGTCCAAGGGACTCTCAAGAATCTTCTACAACACCACAGTTCAAAAGCATCAATTCTTTGGCATTCAGCCTTCTTTATGGTCCAACTCTGACATCCGTACATGACTACTGGAAAAATCATAGGTTTGACTAAACAGACCTTGGTTGGCAAAGTGATGTCTGTGCTTTTTAATACTCATCTATGTTTGTCATAGCTTTTCTTCCAAGTAGCAAAGAATATCGGCACTGACTCAGCTAAATTGCTTGCAGCATGGATGAAACCAGTCGCCACAAAGCTTGCATGTGTAAGTCTTGTGACACATGTTTCTTCACATAAGATGGCACATATGACTGCCAACCTACATAGAGGGAGCGGAAGACAAAAAAAGAATGGCACGCGGGATGCATCTGGGATATAGGTTTTCCCAGTAGTCACGTATGGATGTGAGAGTCGGACTGTGAAGAACGCTGAGCACAGAAGAATTGATGCTTTCGAACTGTGGTGTTGGAGAAGACTCCTGAGAGCCCCTTGGACTGCAAGGAGATCCAACCAGTCCATTCTGAAGGAGATCAGCCCTGGGATTTCTTTGGAGGGAATGATGCTAAAGCCGAAACTCCAGTACTTTGGCCACCTCATGCGAAGAGTTGACTCGTTGGAAAAGACTCTGATGTTGGGAGGGATTGGAGGCAGGAGGAGAAGGGGACAACAGAGGATGAGATGGCTGGATGGCATCACCAACTCGATGGACGTGAGTTTGAGTGAACTCCGGGAGATGGTGATGGACAGGGAGGCCTAGTGTGCTGCGACTCATGGGGTCGCAAAGAGTCGGACACGACTGAGCGACTGAACTGAACTGAACTGATGGCTGACTTGCACAAAGACTCACATAAGGGCAAGAGCAAGTGTAATTCCCTGGATTTCTACATAACATTTAGGACTGTGTAAATAATTTATGTGCAAAGGAGACTATCCAATGTAATGATTTCAAAGGGACAATCTTCACAGAACTTATGTTATTATTTTTGCCAGTGATAAGGGCCTTGGGCCAAGACAAAAACCCTACCCTTGAATTCCCTGACGTTGCCACTCTACAGAGTAGGCTCGATAATCATTAGGAATCTACAGCACCTTCAGGAATAAAGGAGAGTTTATTTTTATTAGGCAATCCTGTGCAACTTTGTTTCTCAAAGATATGGACACAACAGCAATAAAAAAGCAAAACTGAAAAGAAAAAAAAAAAAAACAGAATTTAGCAGAAGAACCATGACATCACTGGATATTAAGCAAAGCACAAAAGAATTAGAATGGACAAATGATTAGGGGGCAATAAGAGACAACTCAGCTGGGATATCCCATTTTCATCCCTATGACTTTGTTTTTCTATAAAAGAAAAAGGGACCAGATTAACAGTTGGAAAAGTGTAAGGAGAATCAATGCTGTAGATTCCTGGGGTGAAGAGGTATCAATTTTCTCCTTTGGTTCCTTACACTGGGATCTCAGGATGGGGAAGAGGGCATCTCTTCTCCTTAAACGACAGGTAACATTCACGAAGGGCTTCCTAGGTGGCACTGGTGGTAAAGAACCTGTCTGCGAATGCAGGAGATGTAAAAGACGCAGGTTCGATCCCTGGGTCAGGAAGATCCCCTGAAGGAGGGCATGGCAACCCACTCCAGTACTCTTGCCTGGGGAATCCCATGGACAGAGGAGCCTGGCGGGGTACAGTCTATAGGGTCACAAGAGCTGAACAAGACTGAAGTGACTTAGCACAGCACAGCACAACTTTCAAGGACACAGAGTATGTAAGGAGCTCATGAGTTGAAGGGGTTCCCATAGTTTTGGGTGAGGTTGGCAATGACTGGTTAGTTTCACTCCACCAAGACTATAGCCACCCAATTCATTACCAAAGCTGAGTAGTTCAATGAGCTATCCTAAGATAAAATTTTAAGTATGCCACCTGAAGTCATGATTTTACTTGTTTCACCTAAGAGCCTATAGCATTCTGATCATTGTAAATTAAGAAAGCAAAGTGTTATTTACTCAAGTTTAAAAGTGTAAGTGGAATTATCTCAAATGCAATTCATCATATGTGATACCAATAATAACTACAATCAAAGCCACAAGCCATAAGGGCTCCTGACTCAGCTTCCAGGTCAACTCAGGGTTTTTAGAGGAATTTTTTCACCACCTCCTTTGTGATATGATGACAGAAAAAGACGCTTGTGTGATCTACAGGCAATCGATAGATGAATGCTCACATCTGAAGCATTATGGATTCCAATGGTCATTGGGATAGTTTTAACACATAAATCATGCTTTCTTGGAGATGATATCAACTGCTGTCCCTCTCTTTTATGTATCTGAAAATAATTATAAGAAGAAAAGTTTTCTTTTGTTCAAAATCAGGGATGTCTGTAATAGAAAGGAAAACATACTATTGAGAAGAATGAAAGAAGTTTTAAAAAAGAAAGAAAATGGAAAGAAAAGAGGAAGGGGGGGAGGGGAGGGGAGGAGAGGGATGAGAGGAAATGAATGATTGCCAGGCTTCCAAGAGAGGAGACACATTCCAAAGGCAAAGACCTGATCATTGAAGGCGATATATTGATCAGCTTCTTCCAAGGAGAAATGAAGGTCCTTCCTGCTGGGTGTAGTCTAGAACAGAGCTTTAACAAAACCAACTATGGATACATGTCTTTTATCATACAGTCTTCTTTGCATAGTAAAAGCAGTTATTTCTTGCCCCCATAACAGATCATTTAAAACAACGACTGAAAAATTAACAATCATGTATCTTGCTTAGATGGATGGAAGTTTGTAACACCGTTCAGGAGGCAGTGACCAAAGTCATCCCAAAGAAAAAGAAACCCAAGAAGGCTAAAATGGTTGTCTGAGGAGCCTTTACAAATAACTGAGGAAAGAAGAGAAGTGAAAGGCAAGGAAGAAAAGGAAAGACATATCCAACTGAATGCAGAGATCCAGAGAACAGCAAGAAAGATAAGAAGGCCTTTTTAAATGAAAAATTCAAAGAAATAGAGGGAAACAATAGAATGCGAAAGACTGGAGATCTCTTCCAGAAAATTGGAAATGGTAAAGAAGCATTTCAGGCAAAGATAGGCAGATGATGAGATGATTAGATAGCACCACCAATTCAATGGACATGAATTTGCTCAAACTGTTGGAATGGTACAGGACAGAGCAGCATGGCCTGCTGCAGTCCACGGGATCACAAAGAGCTGGACCTGACTTAGGAACTGAACAACAGCAATGGAGAGAAAGCACACCATTGCAAACAGCACTCGGGATAGCAGGTGAGGCAAAGTCCCTGACCCTCAATATACTATGGGATGGCGACCCTGAAGAAGACAGGAAAACAGGACCCCCCCACTGATTGTGGTCGTGAGTGTGGTTCCTCAAACCATCCCATTTAGATGCTGTAGGAAAACATGAGGCCACCAGTGTCAGACAGGAAATCTCATGACTTCTGCTATGTAGTAAGAGGAGTTTCATAAAGATGGAATGTTAGTTGGGACCTTTGAGCTGCAACACTCCCCTTCCAATGGGACTTCTGCCTTTGGTTATTATTCGGCTGGCCTCAGTACAACACAAAATTTTGTTCTATCAAATAAACAGCTTTTTAAATTGCAATTAATTATAAGAGAAAACAGAACTGAAATTATATGCATTTAAACAATTTTTCTGAATATATACGCAACGAGAGATGATTTGCCTAGAAGAACGTCACCATTGAGCTCACATGTTCTCCTCTCTCCCTCTCTCTCTTCCTCTCAAATTTAGAGATTTTGATAAGACACTTGTTTCTTCAAGTCTATGAAGCTGGACTGACTGTGATATCATGATTTAGGACTCTCTGATGAGAATATTTCCACATAATTTGCAATTAAACTGCATTTTGTTACATAGCAAATGAGTTTTAAATTAAAACTTAATTACAAACCTGCCAAGTTGGTGTTTCATACAGCTGTGCCTTCATGGAATACAGAGCAAAGGTTTATTTAAAAAGAAATGACCCTACTAGCTCATTCAAGAGAGCTGCCTGGAAAAGACTGCCTCCTGTTTTCCCAACTGAAAAAGAAAAAAGAAAAATTCAGTGACAAAAACAAAAACTGTATAAAAAATGAGTACAAAAGTAAATTGATGAGAATGTGAAACAGAACACTTCTAACAGCAGACCTCAATGTAAATAGTTTTTGAAAGGCGTAAAGCGAATGGAAATAGGATGAAAGTGAAATTCAAGTCAACTGAAGCATTTGCAAACTCCATGGAGTCCATAGAAATGATGTCAGGAAAAGAGAAAAAGAAGAAACAAAGAATAGGAACAAGAATTTTCTGAGCAAAACCTTGAAAAAAATCCCCAAAACTAACATGATGGAGCTACATGAAGTGGGTCACGTCCAATGAGGTGATGGTTAAATTAAGGGGTGACTCCTGCACCAACACCATCACTCTTTGCACTAACGACACTACTTTTTCTTTAAGTGACACACCAGAGCCAGCACAGGAAGGAACTTGCTTCAGTTCCCAGAGATGGAAACCACTTTCTCCAGGAAACAAGCTAGAAAGAAACTTCAGTAATTACAAACCCCGTAAATTTCCTGAGTAATCACAAGACCCAAACTTCTGTAATCCAGGGTGGCTTGGACTGCCAGGCAAATCTAATTATCATTTAGTCTGAGGAAGTACACTCCCAGTTATTAATTTTTTAAAAAACAGACTCTCATTCAAAATATGATCAAAATAAGAAAACAAAATTTTGAGAAACTCAGTGCATAACTTTCAAAGTAAACTTTCATAAAGTACTGAAGAGGTTGCTATGGCAAGAATAATTTCAGCGCTATTTGGCTTTATAAAATATAAACGAAAAATACAAACTTAATAGGTCGACAGAATAGCAACTCAAATAGAACTGATGATTAAACACTGAAGGAGAAGCAGAATCATATGGTAACAACAGAAATATGAAGAGCAGAAAAAAAAAAAGACATTATCTTCAAGGAAGACAATGCTGAAACCTGTGCTCTTCACTAGAAAGAAGATGGGAGTCTATTTTTGAGAGAAAATAGAATAATTTATTATAAAATATATTATTCATCAAGTTCAGAAAAATGCCTACTTTGACTCATATGACTTTGAAAATATCAAAAACAAAGTCTCAATAAAGATATTTGTAGACAAAACTGAGGAAATTCATCCACAGCAAATCACCTTGAAAGACATACTTAAATAAATTTCCATGCACAGTAATATGACCTCAGAGCATAAAAATGAAGGAAAAAATACATATCAACAGTAAATCAAAGGTTAAATATGTGAGAAAATTGGAATGTTGATTATATAAACTAGCAATAATAATATGGGGTTTAAATTTTTATAAATAAAATATATGACAAATAGCAACAAATAGAGAGGTTAAATGGATTTAAACTGTCCTAAGTTTCTTTCATTATTTTGGAAGTGGCAGATCTATTAATCTATATTAGACATTTATGATAAAGGTTACAATCAAGATTATTATTGTCAACTCCAGGGTAAATACTAAAAAGTACTCACAGAGTATGCAGCTATCTAATAGAAAAAAATTAAAATAAAAAAAGAAATTTTGATTAACTAAAAAAATGCAAAAACAGGAATAAATATTAATAGAAAAATGAGAAAAACAAAGAGTAAATACTAAAATGGTAAATTTCAATCCAATCAAATCAGGAACCACATTAAATTCTAAAAGTATTGAAAGGTCATCACAGTACATACAAAACAAAATTTTGAAATACACTCCACATAAAAAATCAGACCTTAATTTTAAAAACACAGAAATTTTAAAGTAAAAGGATAAAAAAAATACATGCCATGCAAACATTAAGTGAAAGAAAGCTAACAGAGCTGTGCTAACATCAAATTAAATTTTAAGGCAAAGAATATTACTAAAAATAAAGAGGAAAAAATAATCATGTGCCGATCAAGCAAGAAAGTATAAAGTTTCTAAATGCCTGGGTTATTAATTACAGAAGTTTAAAGTATTTAAAGTAGTGGTTGAAAGAAATAAAAGGAAAAATATAGAAATACATTATCCTAGTGGGATATTTTAGCATACTTCTCTAAGTAACTGCTAGCAAGCCAAGCAAAAAAAAATCCATAAGGATATAGAATATTTAAACAACGCGATTAATCCAGTTGACCTCCATGGAACACTGCACACAGCCAGATCATTCTGCACATAATTTTCAGGAGCAAGTGAAGCACACAGTAAAATTAAACATATGCAAGGCCATAAAGCTAATCTCAACAAAGTTTAAAGAATTGAAATCTCGCACACAATGTATTTGGACAGTAGTGAAATTAAGCTAGGAATCAATAACAACATAGAAATACATTAGAAATCAAGCAATGCTCTTCTAAATAATCTATGAATCTAATAGGAAATGTCAATAAAAATTACAAAAAATATTAAACTAAATAATGAAAAGAACACAGGTAATAATAAGTGGAAAATAGATAAAACTCATGTATAACTTTTATATGTTAGAAAAAAGCTTTTCATTTTCAGAATTATTTGCACAAGATGACTAATTTTATAAAAAGAAGAAAAACTTGGTCTTTTAAGTCTTTCCCTGGTTGAGGTTGGTGGTTGGGTGGGGAGCTGGAGAAGAATATATCATTACTAGAAAATATGTTTCAGCTTTTTAATCTGGAGAGAATTTTTGTTACTTTATGCTTTCTCAATGAATGTTCTCATTTTTTTTTCAAGACAACTGGGAAGACTTAACCAAAAGCAGTTTTTTTTGTTTGTTTTGTTTGTGAGGTTTTTGCTTGGTGGTGCTCATCTTTTGAGAGTTAGCATTCTTTACTAAAAGTCAATCCTAAAGGAAATCAACCCTGAATATTCTTTGGAAGGACTGTTGAAGCTAAAGCTCCAATATTTTGGCCACCTGATGCAAAGAACTGACTCACTGATAAAGACCCTGATGCTGGAAAAGACTGAGGGCAGGAGGAGAAGGAGGTGGCAGAGAATGAGATGGTTGGATGGCATCACCGACTCAATGGACATGAATTTGAGCAAACTCAGGGAGATAGTGAAGGACAGGAAAGCCTGGCGTGCTGCAGTCCATAGGGTCACAAAGAGTTGGACAAGACTTAGCCACTGAACAACAACAACAAATTCTTTATTAACATCTGGATTTGTGAAGACAGTGGGCCTGACAACACTGCTCGGGTCCAGCTCATTGAAGGGTCTGCCCGTGAAGATTTCAGCTGCACATTCTCAGGAAGGAATATCCAGTGAACCAGATGCATTTTGCCACCTCATGGTCCTAACCTTGTGTGTGTGCTGAGTTGCTTAGTCATGTCCAACTCTATGTGACCCTTTGGACTGTAGCCCACCAGGCTCCTCTGTCTGAATACTGGAGTGGGTTGCCATTTCTTCCTCCAGGGGATCTGCCTGACCCAGGGATCGAACCCATATCTCCTGTGTCTCCTGCACTGCAGGCAGGTTCTTTACCCATTGACCATGAGTTAAACCTGGTTCTAACTTATTCCTCTTGAATGTTTCCTTCTCAAAGGTGGTATAAGACCTCATCCTGGTCTCAACATCACAGCTGTGTGTCTCTACAAAGGATGAAGAGGGAGTTGCCTTTGAAGGTCAAGTTCAGACACAATGCTGGATGCACAGACCAGATCTGCTAACTTGGATATATATTTTTCCCCTTATCTTCAACTTCCCTCTTGGTTTTCTGTGAATATTTGTATATTCTGGTCATTTCATTCACAGGTGGATGAAGAAATTTGCCCCAGGGAAGCAGAAAGGCATGAAAAGGAAAGGCCTTCCCACCAAAGTGAAGCAAAAGGCAACACAGCCCAATTCTGTCCGTAAGTTATTTATTAATAAGAAAAAAAAAAAACTTTAAATATCTGAAATATATTATTTTCCCTGTCCCTGGAGAAAACATTGCACACAGGCAAATACAGATTTTGCATACAGCTTCAAGGCATTTCTAGAATGCATGAGTTCACTTATGAATATCAATTTCAAGATTTCTGGCTTTAACACTCAAAAAAAAAAAAAAGGAAAAGGAGGGCAGAGGGGAGTAGAGAAGGGAGAAGTGAATGAGAGGAGAAGATTAAACTATCATAAGAAAGTGAGTGGAAATACATGTGTTTTTTTTTTTTTTTCATATACCAACCTACTGAAAAGTTCAGATTTTTCAATACCTTCCCAGACTCAGCACTCAACACCTAAATGCCATGAATTGTTCTTCTTCCACTTAGTGAAATGTCATCAACAATGCCTTTCCTTTTTCCATGTAGCATATCCACTGAAGCAAGACGGCGAAAAGAGAATGGTAAAAAGAAATCTCATTGCATTTAAGACTGTGCACTTGATAAAACTGTTTTCTTAGCCAGACAAAGTGTGAAATTCTTTTCATGGTTTTTAGTTTAAGTAATTTGATCAGATCACCATTCAGCTTGTCGCCCAGAGCTGCTCCATTATGCTGAGTGCTTCCCCAAAACTGCTTCCTCTTATCCAGCTCCTTCTCCACTGATGGAACAAGATTAACAGGATTAGGTGTCTTTCATTTGTTCCTTTTTATCAGGCAAGACTCGTATGTTACTCATATGTTGGGAGAAGCTTTGTGTAAGTTATTTTAACATGGTTTTTTCATCGTTCTATTTTTGAAAGGTTCAGGTTTTTTTCCTATCCACCTCTTTTCCCTCTCTTTAATAAAAGTCTATATATCTCAGTGACATAAAAGATCATCTCCTGAAGGTTTTCCACCTCTAACTTGATTAATGCTCAAGAAAGCACCATCTTTCTATACTTATTAGTATATATTTTCCAGGTAGTGGAGGACAGAGGAGCCTGGCTTGCTACAGTCCAAGAAGTCGCAAAGAGTCAGACATGACTTAGCAACTGAACAACGACTTCATTCTCTAATATGGTAAACAATGGACTTTAGGATTTAAGTCCTAAAAATTTCTGATCACGCAAGATGCACCTTTAATAAAGAGAATGTATTCTTTTCCTCTGATTCTAAATTTTCCAAGTCAAGTCCAAGAGGAAAAGACAATTCTTTCTTTACAGTTTGATTAAGCTATTGATTTGGAGAAAAGAGAAGAAAATAAAGAGGGGAGTAAAAGAAACTAAAATAAAAGCACGAATAAGTACTGCTATGTTTCTAGGGATATGTGAGGAAATGTCCTTTTCCTTTCATTTTAGACTCTCCTCAATTCTGATATAGGGACTTGCAACCCAAATGGCCTCTACATTGACCAGCCTACTAGTGAACTAGTTATTACCAGCATCCTTGCTAAGGTCCCTGGAGAAGGACATGGCAACCTACTTCAGTATTCTTGCCTGGAGAATCCCATGGACGGAGGAGCTTGGTGGGCTACAGTCAACGGGTCGCAAAGAGTCAGACACGACTGAGTGACTTCACTTTCACTTGCTAAGGTTCAGCTGTCTCACAGCCCCAGCTGTGTTACCACGGTACTCATACCCTCCTTTGCTCAGCCTACCCCCTCCGAGCAGGGCATCGTAGCTGCAGGGCATCTGGGGTAACTCGGCTCCAACTCTGTTGGATCATCTTCAAGGTATCTGAGGATGGAATCTGAATCTGGTTGGGCAGCTGGGATCCTCCACGATACTGGGATTCCTCACTCAAGATTTTGACTCCTGGCTTTCAAAATTATGAAACACTCTGGCCTGTGAAATAACCCATATCGTTTAGACTCCACTTTACTACATTCTCCTAGACTCTGCTTCAGTTCTCTGTTTTCCTTTTTATTCATCCTTCAAACAGGAACACCTTTCGAGAATGCAAGTGCACTTTTAATGATTTCATGAAGACAACACGCCTACACTGTGACTGCCCCACACAAACCCATCATTGTCCTGGAAACATACTGCTTTCCCGCTCGTACCAGAAGGGCTTTGTGAAAACTGTTTTTCTTTCCTCCTTTTTTTCTCTTCAGGCTGAATCTGTTGTCCTGCTCTAAAATCAAAAGTTAAACAATTGGCTCTGTGCTCTTCTTTTGTTCTCGATCATTTAAGAAGGTGATGCTATAAACAGGCATATATTTAGATATATAATGTTTTCATTATTTTTGAGGGTCTTGCTGTATTGTTCTCTCGTGCAGTTAACTGTTGTGACTGTCCAAAAAGTCCTTCAAAAAAATGGCCCTTCTCTGGATTTCAGGGGAAAAAATGGTCTAGCTTTGTGCAATTTTGACAGTACTGACGTTAGTCACACAATTAATGAGAGCTGTGTTAAAATATTTTATGAAGGTAATGGATTTGCTCTAAGGTAATAATCTGCTTTATTGACTATGCCAAAGCCTTTGACTGTGTTGATCACAACAAACTGGAAAATTCTGAAAGAAATGGGAATACCAGACTACCTGACCTGCCTCTTGAGAAATCTGTATGCGGGCCAAGAAGCAACAGTTAGAACTGGACATGGAACAGCAGACTGGTTCCAAATCAGGAAAGGAGTACGTCAAGGCTGCATATTGTCACCGTGCTTATTTAACTTATTTGCAGTGTACATCATGAGAAATGCTAGACTGGATGAAACACAAGCTGGAATCAAGATTGCCGGGAGAAATATCAATAACCTCAGATATGCAGATGACACAACACTTATGGCAAAAAGTGAAGAAGAACTAAAGAGGCTCTTGATGAAAGTGAAAGAGGAGAGTGAAAAAGTTGGCTTAAAATTCAACATTCAGAAAACGAAGATCATGGCATCTGGTCCCATCAGTTCATGGAAAATAGATGGGGAAACAATGGAAACAGTGACAGACTTTATTTGGGGGGGTTCCAAAATCACTGCAGATGGTGACTACAGCCATGAAATTAAAAGATGCTTTCTCCTTGGAAGAAAAGTTATGACCAACATAGACAGCATATTCAAAAGCAGAGACATTCCTTTACTAACAAAGGTCCATCTAGTCAAAGCTATTGTTTTTTCCAGTAGTCATGTATGAATGTGAGAGTTGGACTATAAAGAAAGCTGAGCACCGAAGAATTGATGCTTTTGAACTGTGTGTTGGAGAAGACTCTTCAGAGACCCTTGTACTGCAAGGAAATCCAACCTGTCAATCCTAAAGGAAATCAGTCTTGGGTGTTCACTGGAAGGACTCATGCTGAAGCCGAAACTCCAATCTTTAGGCCACCTGATGCAAAGAACTGACTCATTTGAAAAGATCCTGATGCTGGGAAAGTTTGAGGGCAGGAGGAGAAGGGGACGATGGAGGATGAGATGGTTGGATTGTCATCACCAACTCAATGGACATGAGTTTGAGTAAACTCCGTGAGTTGGTGATGGACAGGGAGGCCCAGCGTGCTGCAGTCCATGGGGTCACAAAGAGTCAGACACAACTGAGAGACTGAGCTGAACTGAACTGAAGGTAATGGATGTATCAATTTTATCTTATGCCATTTTTTTAGCCTGAAGTATTTTTGGATATAACGTTAGGTGCTTATAAATTTAGAATAATTTTCCCCACAGTGAATCAAATGGTTATACTGACTTTCTTCAACCTTAATAGTGTTTTTTGCCTTTAAGTCTATGTTGTCTGATATTTATATAGCTACAGCATGTTTCATTTTTTGCAGTATATCATTTTCTGCACAGGTTTCTGTTTTGTTGGGTTTAATATGTATCTTGTAAAGAATATACAGTTGAATACTTTTCTGTAATCTAGAAAGCTCTATCTTACAGCTTGGGAATTTAGCCATGCGTTGTGATTATGGATATATTTTAAATTATGTTTGTGATAACATTTTGCATTTTTCTGATTGTGCTACATTTTTTTGGTTTATTTTTCCTTCTCTGACTTCCTTTGAGTTATTATTTTAATTCCACTTTTCTCCACCATTTCTGAAAATGCCCAATCTGTGTTAACATGAATACTTATCTAAAATGCAAAGATATTATCTTTATCCTCCTGTATCTCTGCCATTACCATGGAGTGTTCTCTACTTCCTTTTTTCGCACATGGTTCTGTTATTGTTTCATGCAGTCTTTTTTTCTTGCAGTCCCTCATATTTAACAATTTTTTGATTAACATTGTTCTATCTGACCCATCTTCTATAGATTTCTGTTAGTGACTATTCTGAGTTTTCCTACAGGTGAATTTATTTCAGCACTCTCTCTTGACTTTGGCTCATCTGGGTTTTTAATCCTACTTTGTTATTTTCTCTCACTACTTTGAAGATATAACTAGACTATATTATTGTTTCATCTGTTCTGTCAGGAAGGTCATGCTCATTCAAATCATTTCTTTGTGAACAGTGTGTCTTTTCTTTGAGACTTTTTTCGAATCTTTCACTGTCTTTGTTGTTTTGCGGTTTTACTGTGATGTACCTGGCATGAATGTCTCTCTAATTTCTACCTAGAATTTAGTGAATCTGAGGCTTAATCACTGCAATTATGGATAAACTTTATCCATTAACGCTATAAGCATTGGCTGTAACTTTCTCTATTCTCTCTCTGGAAATGTTATCAAAATGTATTAGCTTTTGAAACTTCATAACTCAGTGTCTCTTCCTTATGTTGCTTTCCCTTTTTCCATATTCTCAACAGTTTCTTCAATTCTCTCTTTAGCTCTTCGTAACCAACCTAATGAAGTATTGAGCTTTTCATTTCACGTTTTCTTTTTTATTTATTGAAATTTTATTTGTTTCTTTAGTAAATCTACTCAAATGTTCCCTCTTATCCCTAAGTCTCTTTTTATACTCCATATTTTATTTATTTTTAAACTAAATTATTTTATCTGGGACCATCTTTTATAATATCTTAATTCCTTGCTGATCATATCCTGTTGTTTATAGTTTCTACTGGTTTCAATCATGACTGCTCCTCTGATCGTGTATTGCATATATAATTTAGGATTACAAGTATATCATTGACTGACTTTGATCAGTAGTAATCTTTGCATCCCTGGATTGAGGATGTTTTCTTCTAGAGAGTCCCTCTTGCCTTCATTGAATGCCCCAAAGCATTGCCATGTTATAAGTCATTTAAATTAATTCCTGGTTTAGATTTTTTCTAAGTCATGCAATTATGATAATTAGCCAAAGAAGAAAGAAATTTTCATTAAAGTATTAATTTTCCACTTGGTGCCAGGATGAAGGCAGACATATTTCCCTATAATCTTCCTTTTCCAAAGGTCAGTTCTTCTTTTCCTGACCTCCCTCTCCCTAAGAGTGTAGTATGTCTTTAAGGAGGGAAACTCAAGTTCTTATTTTCATCTTCTACAGGGTCAAGGCCTTGTCTTCTGTGTGTGCAGCGAACCCAGGAGAGCCAAAGCATCAGGGCTTGTTTAAGCCTGTTTTCAGCTCTGTCTTAAGTTTGGACCTCTGGGAATATCTTACATTGTACTAGTGTATTTACACACTTGCCTGCTCTCATACTTAGGGAACTCCACTATGTACCTAAAATTATCTTTCTGTATTTTATCCAATATTTCTAGACATTTGCTATGGCAAGTGTATTCGGGACATAATCGGGCCATATTGTTATAAACAGAACTCTGAAATATATTTGTCATAGGGTCAGTTCTCTACTTTCTAGTAACTTCTTTTACCCTTCTCGATCTTTTCAAGACTTCTTTGATATGGACCATTTTTAAGAAAGAAAAAAAGTGAAGTCACTCAGTCGTGTCTGACTCTTTGCGACCCCGTGGACTGTAGCCTACCAGGCTTCTCTGTCCATGGGATTCTCTAGGCAAGAATACTGGAGTGGGTTACCATTTCCTTCTCCAAAAGTCTTTTTTAAATTTGTTACAATATTACTTCTGCTGTATGTTTTGGTGTTTTGTCCGTGAGCTATGTGGCTCCCCAGCCAGGAATCGAACCCATGTCCCCTGTATTGGAAGGTGAAGTCTTAACCTCTGGACCATCAGAGAGGTTCCAAGATCTAGACGGGAAGATTTTTGGAGCTAAAATTAAAGGCCGTTCTCAGAGAAGCCCTGGTCTCTAGTCTTTAGTAAAACTTTTAAGAAATAGGAAGAGAACAGAAACTGGATGAATTAATAATTCCTTGCTTTTGGGAAGATACTATCCCAAGGTAACTAGAGTCTCCAAGTTGTGAATTGGTCATAATGCAGGATTTAGAGCAACTTTTCAATCATTTCAGTTTGGTCGCTCAGTCGTGTCTAATTCTGCGACCCCATGGACTGCAGCATGCCAGGCTTCACTGTCCATCACCAACTCCCAGAGCTTACTCAAACTCATGTCCATTGAGTCGGTGATGCCATCCAATCGTCTCATCCTCTGTCGTCCCCTTCTCCTCCTTAGCAAGAGGAGTAAACATTGAGACAAACTGCACCAACTTTTATGAACCCTTAATTCAATTTCTTTCACCTCTCTTCTGTTCTTACTGGTTTTCTTGTTGTTAAGTACCACTCCTTGTACACCTAAATGAACTTGCTCCACCACCAGTATTTTATCTTATCCAATGGCTTAACTAGTATCCAGAGGTGAGATTCCCTTTGAGCATATTGAAAAGTTTGGTCTGTGTGTCATCTCCCTTCACACCTGCCTCTCCCTTCCACTGACTGACTGAGTTCTCATCTCCATAATCTTACAATGTGTGTTGACTAGTGCTGGGCTGCTTTTTTCCAGGGTAAAAGCAGGACAAAAATGGTTATTGTTCAAAAATCCTAAATCGTAAGAAGAACGATACATCGGGCTCTCCTTACAATGTTGTCTATCATGCTGCCTCCAGGAAGAGTCTAAAATATCTTTTAGACTTATTACACCCCAAACAATGTTTCAGACTTATTATACCCAATACAGTGAAACACTACCATAACGTCTATGATTGGGTTCATTGATGGGTTTTTAATTCATGTGTGCCTTTCTAATGATACATTCTGAGAGGAAATTCCATTCCATTCATTTGTCAGTAGCTTCTGTTAGGGTTTCATCATACAGCAGCAAATTCTGTATTTCAGATCTCCACAAAAATTAGCTCTGCTGTGAGGTAGATGGACCTAAGACATCTAAAAAGATGTAGAACTGAGCCCACGTACTGAAACGTACCATGCACTTTAGCAAGAGGAGTAAAAGCATTGAGACAAACCGCAACCCGCCTGCCAGGAGATGGAAGCAAATCTATCAGGAAGGGAAGCCTCCCACTTGAACCAGACAGCTCAGGAGAAGCTTCCGAAGGCTGGCAAAGATAACAGTAGGTGATCCACTTCTACTAAAGTAAGAGAGGAAGAGAAAAAAGGGCAAAGAATTCTGAATATAGACAGAAATTTGTACTAAAAATCCTGGTTTTTCAAAGATAAACATTTGAAAACTTTTCACAGGATCATTGAGAAATATACTCCTTATTTTCAGGGTCCTAAAGCCAGAAGATGGATACCCGTTGGCTTTACTCTTAAGTATGTCCTCTAGGAGGGTGGCATTGACCTTGGTATGGTACACCCAGCATCTATCAGACAGTGTTTTCCTGACCAAAGCAGAACATTTCTGATGTAATAGTTGTGTCTACAAGCTCTCTGATCCAAGTGACCTAACATGAGTCAGGGGTAACTTCTAAGATAATCAAAGACTCATTTGTAAGAACAAGTACAACAAAGAGCAAAGAAAATGAGGAATTTTTGAACTTCTCTGGGGACCTCATTTGGGCTGAGAAACTTTTGAACTTCCTCTGATGCCTCAAGCATGAATTTTCTTCTCTTCTTTCCCAGTAGCAGATTGAGAGTAGTTTATAATCAGTTTTAAATTGCAAACAGATAGGGAAATTTCCCAACACCTCATTTGACTTGTTGAGCATTTAGCCAACAAATCTTTAACAAGATTAGGAAGGTGCCATGTAAAACAAAATTTGAAAGTGTCCATCCAAGACCGGTTAAAATTTAAATGTATTATAAGTTTTTCCAACCCCAAAGGAGAACCTAAGCCAGGCTGGTAGATTCTGTAATGAGTACATTTTGGAGGAAATTGTTATTTGACAGATAAAATGAATTTGGTAGTGGAGGTCTAGAAATCAGTTCTTCAAATAAAGATCATAATCATTTTCATATATAGCAACTGCTTTGTGGGTGGGGGTCTAATTAGAGTCTGCTATCATATTGATTTGAATATTTTAAGCAGAAAAGAAATAATTTTAAAATATTATTCATTTCTTCAGGTAACTTTATTAACTCCACACACATAGAGACCCAGGGTTTACTCCATTTTTTTCTTTGGAAAGGTCAGCCATCTTCTACCCCAAGATCATAGAGTATTAGTTCATTTCCTAAATCAATCAAAATCTACTCTTGAGAGTTACTTGGTATTTGTCCCACACTAAAACTGATCCACCCTCAAAATCAAAGATTTAATATCTCAATAGCTTCAGTTCTTATAATCTGTACCAGTCTTCCATGAAACCAACTCATGGTCATGAAAACCTCTAATCCGTTGACCCCTCCACTTCCATTAGCTTCTCCTTTTTCTTCCTCAGGTTGGAATTCACAGGTTTCCATTATAGTCAGCCTTTTACAGGCACATTCTTTCTCAAGAGTTGTCTATCAGTCACTTGGGGGGAAAAAAAGGCAAACATTGATCCAACGGCCGTTTGATTTCACCATGTCCAAAATTATACAACTGAGAATTGTCAAAGAAAATCACACAAAAGGTGATTCAACAGTAGCCAAAAGTCCAAAATCACTTCTCAGTAGCCTCCATGAAATTGCTTCTTCTCTCTCTTTCCCTCTCTCTCCCTCTCTTTCTCTCTGTCTCTCTTATCTCTTTCATGCATCCTTGGCATTTAGAAAAGTATGCATGTTTTGTTCTAATGGTTTCATTTATAACTCTGTTTCACTACTTATTTACCCATGGTGAAATTTATTCCACTTCTTGGAAAAATCAAACCATGGCCTTTCCTTACTCCTCAAATTTTATGCCTCCCTGTTTTGGCTGCACACATTACTTAGTTCTTCACTGAGGCAATACTCAGACATAATCTTTCTCCCTGTTTCTTTCATTCATACCTTGTTTCTCTCCCCTTGTGCAAATAAAATACCACCCCCCAACTCCCTGGCGATAAAGAATCTACCCATCTCAATCTTCCAAGGACTTTCTTGGAGTAACCCCAATCTATCCCTTGAATTCTCGTTCTCATGATATATCTTTTTTTTTTTACACAAGCAAGATCCAGGTTGTTGTTGTTTCGTCATTAAGTCATATGTTTTCAGCACCATGGACTATATAGCCTGCCCACCAGGCTCCTCTGTCCATGGCATTTTCCAGGCAAGAACACTGGTGTGGGTTTCCATTTCTTTTTCCAGGGGATCTTCCCGACCCAGGGATCAAACCCACGTCTCCTGCATTAGCAGACAAATTCCTTACCACTGAGCCACCAGGGTACCATTACATAAAATAAAAAGGAAGAAGCCCTCTTGATTATCCGTTCTTCCCTTAGGTTCCCCCACACCTCTACTTTGCCCTTTTCCAACCATTCTCCACATTCCAAGTAAGATGATGTATTGGAGGTCGGCCATGTTGGTAGCGCTCATCCCCATCTCCCGGTGAGTCTTGGACTATTTTTTCTCAGCACAGCTCTCCATGCAGCCTGGCTTCCCTTGCTCTGCCATCTTCCTGGCATGCTTGCCTATGGCTGCTCACATGGCTGTATCCTTCTCATCCTCAAATACCCACTTAAAGACTATTCGCTCAGGCAGGATTTTCCCAGTAATCTTCTGTTAACGGAGCCACAGGCACACCCCACTGCTTTATTTCCATCACAGAGCACGGTTCCTGACTCTTTAATCAATTTGCAGTGGGTTGCATTTACATGTGCTTATCTGTTATTTTTCTTCCCCCAGCTGACAAGACGTCTGTCTTTTTGTTCTCTGGGATATCCCTGATATTTAGCTCAGGGCCTTAATAAATGTTTATTCAGTGAATGAATGACGAATGCCAGCTGTGAAGCTCAGGCAAATATGTACTTGAGCCAAAGGTAGATTTTAAATACGCTTGTCTGTGGCTCTTACTACTTTGCTCACAGTGTGTATGTTCAGCAAGTAGAATGGACCTTGTCTACAGTATGTACCCAACAAATATTTGTTGAATCGATGAATGACTGTGGTAATACGTATCAGAAACAAATATCAGATTCTTGGCAGTTTTTATTGGCCTTTTCTTAGCCTTTGGCCATTGGAATCATTTATAGATGATGCTGTGTGTACCTAGACCAGACCCTGGTTAATGACCCATGAACTTCATGTTCTTTTTAACTTCCTGCTGAGGGTCTGAAATGGTAAGACCTACAGAGAAGTTAAAATTTCCAACTGAAACAAAATAACATTTGACTCTTCTTTTTCCTAAATCTGATACTACTTTCGAATATATATAAACTGCCCCTAGTACAGGAAAATAAAATAGTCATATCAGATTGCATACTTATCTCATACATATTTATTATGCTTTTATTATTCATAATCCTGCTACCTAATGGCTTCCCAGGTGGCACACGTGGTGAAGAACCCACCTGTCAATGCAGGTCAGACCTAAGAGACATGGGTTCAATCCCTGGGTTGGGAAGATCCCCTGGAGGAGGACATGCAACCCGCTCCAGTATTCTGTCCTGGAGAATCCCATGGACAGAGAGAGGAGCCTGGTGGGCTACAATCCAAAGGGTCGCACAGAGTCAGACATGATTGAAGTGACTTAGCACACGCACATGCTACTTAATTACAAATAAAATCATTAAACATAAAATAATCTTAAAATAAAATTACTAGTTGGTATTCCTTATTTCAGGCAGATGGTAAATAATGATCCTACTTAATAAGATAACATTTTGTTGCTTTAGTGTTAATTTCTCCACCATTTGCAAAGTAGCATTCAGATGAATTCATTAATAATAGGGTCTCGAGAGGCATCAGCTGTCCTGTGCCATGACCTTCAAGTAGTTTCAGGCTAAAATTATTGTATCCAAACCACATAGACTATAATCTTTGAACTTCTGCCATCTGTTTATCTATTCAATAAAGCAAGTTTGAAAAGATCATTTAAGCAAGATCCTGGCTTCATTAGATTAGTTATCAGATCATCTCAAACACACACGGGACGACTTCCTAACTAGGCTGTGTCTCTGGTGGGTTCTTTAGCTTCCATAAGACACACAGAATACCCTCTTGCCTCATTTCCTGCCAAGGCAGCATGGAAACATATACATGTCCCTGTCAGTCTTCAGAATTTAGTCGAGAAAAGTCATCCCTCAAGACAATTTTCTCAAAAGATATCTGGCCCATCCGTTCTTCTAGGTATTTCACAATGAAAATGGTGATGGGTCAACGATGGATCTTCAGAGACCCATAAGAGCAGAGCTGCTTAGCTGCCCTAACCCCATCGTATGTATAGAGGTCCAGGCAAAGAGGAGCCCAGGGAGACAAAGTGACACGTCAACAAGAACGTTTTCTCAAGAACGTGTTAATCACATCACAATGCTTTTCAGTGTAAAAAATCGGAGATAATTTCTATTGTTTTAAAGAACTTCAGCGATTGTTTCAAAGTTTGATTTTTCTCTGTCTTTTGTCTCATTTTCAACTTAAGTTTCTGCCTGTCACATATAAATGACTATGAATATTTTGAAAATAAAAATATGTATACACAGATATACATAATTACATATATAGACACACATCACATACATATGAAATACATAATACACAGCACATAACATATAACATAAATATATGACTAATCCTTCTGGCAGCTCTCTCAAATCGAGTCACTGGCCTTTTTGAGCAGAGTGTTTTTAACCAAAGAAATAAGTCTACAATAACATAGTTTTACCCCAAGGGAAGGCGTGAGGAAGGTATTAGTGAGTAGGTAGAAAAATAGCCAAGTGACACTCGAATTGCCAGTTAGCTGTTACCTGTCCCATCTAATCACTGGACCATTGTGATGTACACACAATTTTCAAAACCAATTTCGTTCTAGATTTAAGGCAGAAAATTGGAGCTTAGTCTTGTCACTTTGATCCTGTTATTGATTTATCTTGGGCCATCATTAAGCTATTTGGTAACTTTCTTTTCCCATATTGCTTCTTCTTTTCTCTCTACTTCATAGTCAGGAATAGCATACCCAGGAGGTCTCCTGGACTTTAAAAATTAATCTGTTCATAATTTGTTGAGGAACACTCACTCTGTAGGCGGCGCAACACTAGACTTTGGGGATTATTAATGAGTCCACGCCACAGTCTTATTCTGTGTGTCCAGCCAATAGTATAATGGGTTCATATCCACT
Source organism: Budorcas taxicolor (assembly GCF_023091745.1). Classification (NCBI taxonomy): domain Eukaryota; kingdom Metazoa; phylum Chordata; class Mammalia; order Artiodactyla; family Bovidae; genus Budorcas; species Budorcas taxicolor. The sequence goes on along the minus strand of NC_068921.1, from coordinate 79,730,178 downwards.
GCTGTGTGGATGACACAAAAGCAAATGCAAAAGAGATGAGAAACAAAGGCTGTTTTTCCTACGGGAGGGGATATCTGAGTTGACCTTTCAAGGAGAAAATCTGGATCCTGAAAAGTAGAGTGATTTTGGTATGGTAGCTTTAAAAAAATGATACAGAATTTCTGAAGATACATAAGTAAAAATGTAAATATAAGCATGCTTTGCAGAAAATCCATGGATTTTGAGAACTTTGAGAAGCAGTACAGCATAAAAATAATAATCGCAATAATCATAGTTATTATTGTGATTATTAATAAGAATAATATTTACTAAGCAGTTAAGTTTATATGCACTGGCTAATTAAACCCTCACAACCCTATGCTTTAGGTATTATCAGTATTCCCATTTGACACATGAGGAAATTGAAGTCCAGAGATGTTAACTCTTTTTCCCAAAGTCACACACCCAGACCAAACATGATGGTCCCAGAGTTCACTCAAGCAGGGCTAACCCTTCATATCTGCTGTGTATTTCCTGTGTGCCCTTAGGTGAGTTATTTCACTTGTTTAGGGTCCAGCGGTTTCATCTGTAAAGTGGGATTGTATGGAACTACCTCCACAGAGTAATTAAACTCTTAGTAAGTAGTTGCTACATGTTACTTATTTTCACTGTTACTGTTTTCATCCCAGTTGCTTTTGCTGCTGTAGCATAGCATTCTTTAGTTAGAAATGTAAGTGGAGGCTGGAAATAGAGATCTATCACAAACACTGTAGGTCCTTGAATGTCTGGTATTATCCGCACAAAAATGAATATTGCTGTCTGTAAGTTACCCCAGGACAGGAGTACCGCTTGATGCTTCTGAGTGTCATGAAGTCTGGTGAACTGAAGAGAAGATTCATACTAGATGCTGAATGTGCCAATGAGTTCGCTTACTCATGTTCCTTGCTTCTTGAGATGCGGATCAGCAAGTCCACAGGTTGTCATGGAGCCGTGTGAGATAACTGAATGGTACGTGAAGCTCTCTCCCTGAAGCCATGTGGAACCAGAGGACCACTATGGTGACAGAAGGAAATGGGGAGGAAGAAGAGATGGCAAGCCCCCCCCCCTTTGCCACCTGGAGCATCCGCTGTGGGGAAACTGCCCAAGTCCACAATGCTTGCCCGAAAGTTCAGACAAATATCATGGCAGAGTGGTTTTGCCCCTTCTTCCTGCAGGACCATCATCCGTGAGACGTCTTTGCTGGGAGGATTAACCCCAGCAGGAGGGCCATTCGGAAGAGATTCAGAATTGCCAGCCTCATCCCCTGAGGATCTGAGGACCCACCACAGTCCGTATGCTTACAGTGCCTTCCTGCATCTCCATCAGTGATTCTGAAAATATTCTCCCACTTTTATAAACCCTAAGCTGGACTAAGATTTTCTTTTTTTAAGGGGAAACTTTAAAAGAATAGATGCAAACACTGAAAGCTCACAGGTATCACTTTTCTAGGTACAATTATGAAGTGGTAAAGGCAAATCCTAGACAAAGAGTTTCAGATCACAGAACTATACTTTTTTTTCTTTTTTTGCCAAATACAGTACAAAACAAATAAGTCCAGTGAGTTTTTCATAGGTTATATTATCTTCAAGAAATTCATCTTTGATCCCTAAGCCTACAGCCCTCTCAAAGACTTTCCAGAAACACTGAAATGGAAGCAAAATGAGGAAGCCAACTCAGTGCCATGAGACAGGATACAGAGATGCTATTTCAATCGCAACTGTTTTCTAACAGCTTCCTTAACCTCATGCTCTTCGCCATTGTGGTGTGTTCAATAACTCTGCACACTTGGAAGTACGAGGCACTAATTCCCATGTCCCTATTTTTACAGGAACTGAGGAGCAAGGATGACTCGTGAGGTGGGGTCTTAAAAGACATTCAAAAAGATGATGGCTTTTAAGGTAGCATAATGTTGGGCAGAGAAGTTATGCTCACACAGGACATTAAGACTTTAAAGAATTGCAGGAGTCCATTAGAAAGAAATTGCTTGCTGAATTTTAGCCCTTTCTCCTTAAAAACACACTCCTATTACTTGTCATAATTTGAGACAGACGTTTTAAAAGTGTATGCTACTTTTAGGAAGTGGGATCTGTTCTTTCAGGTCACTCTATTAGCTAACTTAGGAATCTTTTTGTAAGAAGCCCTGCTTTATGTGATCGCCAATATTTGTTTTCTGGTTTATAGGAAAGCTCACATCAACTTTATGGCAAACACATTTCATTTAGTCAGTCACTATGTCAGAACTCTTTCTGCACGTGTGTGTGGTGTATGTTAGGGGCTGGATTGTAATGGTTAGAGAAATGAGGCATAGATTTTATACTCTAATGAATAAGATGGGTATTAAGAGCATAGTAACAAAAACAAGTGGTAATTGCTACAAATGAGATGTATGTGTTTTCATGATAAAGTGTTGCAGGTGAGAATAAGAGAGATTCTTGTCTAGACCTGGAAGGAGGAGAGACTATTCTAATCACCAGTGAGAGAGTCAATCCAGGATAGATGTCAAGGGTGATGAAAGAAAAAGCACAGCCTCATTTAGCACCTGAAGTCAAAAATTATATAAAACATTTCCTTATAATAAACAAAAACAGTTTCCTTTGGTTTGTAAAATCTCTTTTTAGAAACACACACATGAATTTTCTTTCTCTACTTAGTTACTCTCTGCCCTAATCCTGAAAATTCAGACCCTGATTATTATAATAGCTGAAACTGAAGTTTATTGGACTAATGGTGCAATCTAAAATGAATATTCTTAAGTCCTCGTGAAAGGTCACAATTAGGTCCAAAGATTGTTTTTTTTGTTTTTTTGTTTTTTTTAGTGAACACTAGAAGCAAGTCTTAAATTGAATGTTTTGCTTGCTTGTCCAGGTTGGATCCTCTTCAGTAAAAATCATAAAGGAGCAGACAAAACAAAAACACAACTCTCAGTCTAATAACTTCACTTATTGAAAACAATTGCTCTGTTCATCAGTGGGCGATAACAGAATTCCTTTTCATTTTTCTTGTGGACATTGCCAATGAAGATACACATTCCTAAATGACCATTTTAAATGCTTGCCCTAGAAATAAAAGCCAGACACTGTGTACAGAAAAAAAAAAAAAAAAAAGCCTTGGTTCTGAAATCACTTTCCTGCTTCAACACATTTCACTATCTAAATTTATGGAGCTGTCTGAATTCCCATAATAATGATGGGATAATGAATCCCTTTGGCCAGGTAGCTGCAAGCTCTAAAACGGACTATTTGTTTTTAGGAGGAAAAAAAAAAAATTAGTGGACACTGACACAATATTAATGGCTTGCTTAATCCACTCCTTGTTTTTCTTTTCTTTGATTAAAATATTTTGTGATTGTATGGGCAGCACTCATAGTTTTATACCAAGCGATAAAACTCAAAATAAAATGGCCCATCTGTGTTTCTGCCAGGGAAGTTTTAGTCACTGAAAAAGGTAAATAGTTTTGTCTTAAAAACCAATCACTTTATGACGTGTTTTTTAAAACTAAAATGTATTCATCTTGCACTTGAAATGTGTATCATGAATGTAATTCATTTTCTTCAACCATTAACACAGGGAAGGTTTGAATCAAACAAAGCAAGCAAATTGGGCCCTTTCTCAGACTTCTGGAAACCCCAAAGTTTTAGTAGTAGACCTTTTAGTGCCTACTTTATTTATTAATTTATAAGGTTTTAATCATATGTGGATCACTTATCCAAACATATGCAGTCATTCTGGCTGCAATATGGAAGTTTCTGCTGTTTGGAATGTGCACAAATTAAAACTCTGCTCTACAGGGGGCTCAGCTCAGTGTCTGTGCAACCTAGAGGAGTGGGATGGGGTGAGGGGTGGGAGGAAGGTCCGAGAGGGAGGGCACTTGTGTATACTTGTAAAGCAATTATAGTCCAAGATAAAAAAAAATAAACAAACAGTTTTTTAAAACTTTTAAAACCCTGCTCTATAGAACATTGCTCACCTTTAGAGCAGGATGAACAGTGAAGATTCTTGTCCCTCCCATTTTTCATGTAGTAATAATAACAAGCACTGCGTTGGGCACGTAGGTTAACACATTTAAACTAACCACAAACCAATAAGATGGTGCATTTGCTGTCCCCATTTTACAGATGGAAAAGTCCAGAGAGGCTATAATGAGTTGCCATGGCCACCGAGCTTGGAACTGACAAAGTGAGAAAGGACCCAGGTCTCCAAGCCCTTGTAGAGGTCCTGGCAAGAGTATTGTGAGAATCCATAGAGCCATTGAGCCAGTATTTGGGGGCCTCATTTTTTTTAAATTTTTATTTATTTATTTATGGCTATGCCTGGTATTTATTGCTGTGCATGGGTTTTCTCTCATTCAGCTAGCAGGATGTAGGTGCGATGGCTCAGTAATTGTGGTCCAGGGGCTCACTTGCTTTGAGGCATGGGGGATCTTCCAGGATCACGGATAGAATCTGTGTCCCCTGCATTGGCAGACAGATTGTTAAACTGGACCCCCAGGGAAGTCCCTCATTTTATTTCTTTACTTTTCAGATCCATTCTAACCAAACAGAGAAATCCCAAAAACTTCCGAGGAAAAAGGAAATGCTTTCCTTCCTCTCTCATCTCTGTCTAGGACTTTTTTTCATCATGAGTAGTACTGGAAATCTACACTTAGCTTAGGACCTAGAAGGCCTCTAAGAAACTGCAGTGGTTTGATTTATCCTTTTATTGCAAACCTAGTTACAGAAATTCTTCACATTCTACACACAGAAAATCTTTCAGATCCTGTGAGCAACATTCAAAACACTGATTGAAACAGATAAAGAATTCACCTGTCGATGCAGGAGATGCAAGAGACACGAGTTCGATTCCTGAGTCAGGAAGATCCCCTGGAGGAGGAAATGGCAATCCTCTCCAGTATTCTTGCCTGGAGAATCCCATGGATGGAGGAGCCTGGAGGGTTACAGTCCCTGGGGTCGCAAAGAGTCGGCTATGTCTAAGCGACTGAGCACGCACAGAACTATGCGGCGATGTTAGCATAGCCGCAGTCAGGAAGAACTACATTGCATCGTGAGGTCTTCCCCCAGTCAGCACGATGCTGTGCATTCTGTTTTCTTCATCTCACAGCAAGCTCCCTGTCGCCCCATCTCTGAGAGCTGCACCGAAACGTAATGCATTTTCTTTGTTTTGCGTGGCAACCAAGGGCCAAGCCGCACTGCAGGTAACTGGCTTCTGGAAGTCCTCAGAGAATTCCTCTCTGCCCTGTTTGCAGTTGCCCTGTTCATCCCATGATAGAGCTCTGCCATCTATCCTGTGCACATTTCCAGCTCAACAAAACCCGATTTAACATGAGGTAGCACTTCAGAGTTGTTCTCATTCAACGTTACAAATGGTTCTCGGCTGACATTGATGAAACTCCTCAAATGTTTGATGGGACGCTGGTGACAAAGATAAATGCCATCGGCCTGTGTGAGAGCAGGCACTAGTGTGAGTTGAGAAAAAAGTGAGTAGGTTTGAAACTTTAGTCTGGAAGTCACCTTTAGAGGAACATTGATTTTAACCATCATCGACATTTAGTTTCTTTCTGTTTAAATAATGAACATTGTCTACATTATTTGCTCAAGAAAATGCCAATTGCTATAATGACAGGGTAATATTTACTTATTAAATGAGATAGTATGCAGAATATTTGAAATCGTCTCTTATGTAAAGGTGACTTCTCTCCGATCTTGCACGGTCCTAAAATAGATGTATTGTAATTTTAAATGTACAGTAATTATTGATTCACTTGGCTGTCTGCTTCAGATCATAAGCGCTAAAGGACAAGACGCATGAACAGATAAATAAGAAAATGAATGAGTGAAGGGACAAATGTATTTTCATTCATCCCACTGTGCTCGGGCTTACAGAAAACTACAATGAGTACAGCCCATCCCTGTTAGCACTATTATTCCTTTCTCTGAATCTAGTCAATCACTAGGATCCGCTGTTCTTACTACCTAATTTTTAGGATAAGACATGTGACCTCTTTCCTTACTCTGCTACTGAAATCCAAGCCTTCTTCACTTGTACCTCAACTCCAGTTGTTTTCTACCCCCTTTGAAACTCAGCTTTCATAAGACCACCAGCAGTTTTCATTTTCCCAAAATGCAAATCTGATCCTGCCACGCTCCTTCACAGGCTTCATCACTTGCTCACGGATGGCGTGTAAGGACCTCCCAGGCCTGACTCACCCATGGACACATCCTGCCCCTCTGGTGGTACAGACTCTAAGTGCCCTGCCTACCCCTTCCACTGGCACTGACTGCGTTTTGTCACCATGCTCTATTCCTCTCGACCTTAATCTATTCCTCCACGGCAAGGTGCAATTCAGGTTGCCTCTTCCCGGGGGCCCTCCAGTGTTCTGTGGATGCTCCTCCAGAAGGGCACCCCGTCCTGTCTCACGGACACCTTGGCACGCATACCCCACATTGTTCACAGAAGCCATGGCAGCGGCCAGTTCCACACCTGGCAGAATGATTAGCATGGATGGTCCTCATCCATCCTTATTTGCTTCGCTTAAAAAGTGCCTGACTCAGAGAAAACACAGAAGGAATGAAGAACTCAGGCGAACCTTGTGGAACAAGCTGCCCCATCTCTACTGACACAAATTAAACACTGGTTTCTCCAGAACAACGCAACGCAGCCTTCTACCTCATAACCGAGTGTAACTTTATGTTTATAAATTTGAAAGTAATGAAAATCAGATTTATCTCCCTCATTTTGGATTTGGCTAGTTGTCCTAAACAACCAACTGAATGGAGGCCATTTAAAACACCTTCCATTTCATGAGAAGTCATTGATTTTTTTTTTTTCCTGGAAGTTGTACAGGTAATAATTTCCTAACCAAAACTGACTACATAATTGGTCTGTCTTTGCATTGGTAGAAAAACAAAAAGTCAATTAGATGGTTATTTTCAATTTGTTTTTCCCCCACTATGGGTATTTCAGTCCTACTCACACATGTTCAAAATTAAATGTATTTATTACCTTATAGTTCAACTTATTAATAGTAAAATGTGTAAAATCTCCAAAAGCAGAAAACTGGTATCCAGTCCAGAGTTCTTCCATTTTTGGCCAACAAAGCTGAACCCTGAAGTCAGGAGGAAAATTCATGTCTGTTCTTGCTACTGAGGCCATACCTGTTCTGTCTGAAATCTTGCCTTTGTCACAAAGGTTGAATTGACATAGGAATTATGTGGCAGATTGATAAGAACGGCAATAGTAAAATATTGGCCAGAAGTTACCCCGGATGCAGGCTTTGCCCACAGATAAGGGGGAAAGTCCCATTCAAACCTTCCAGTCTTTGTGTCTAAACAAACAATAGGTACCAGTTGTACAGAAATCTCTGGCATAACAATAGACTATAATCACTCTGTAACATAAATCTTTAGACCGATCCTAAGCTTCTGGATTAAAGTGAGTCATGGAGTATCAAAGAAAAGGGTGGAGGCTCTGAAACATAAAATAAGGAAATGACATGAAGTGTCATTTATTAAAGCTGCCCTAGACATAAAGGGGGCACCATAATACTCATTGAGTGATGGCTGCAATCAGGGCTCTGTGACAGGCCATTGAGATCTAAAATGAAAAATTGAATTATTACTAAATAAAAGGTTCTGTTTTCATTGTTGAATTTATTCATGTATTTAATACAATTTAGTTATCTTGGGGGTTATATTTGAAGGTCAAAGAATAAAAGGGAACCATTTAGCCTATTGCAAAGATGTCCCTTGGTTCTGGGGAATTCTCCTGGATTTAGAAAAAGGTTACATCTCTTGTTTAGGCTTTATGAGAGTAAACATTTCAATGGAAAGACAGAGCACCAGAGGATGGAGAGAGGCAGAGACAGAGATAGATAAGGGCTGCCCAGGTCACTCAGTGGTAAAGAATCCACCTGCCAACACAGGAGATGGGGGTTCAATCCCTGGGTCAGAAAGATCCTCTGGAGAAATGGCAACCTACTCCAGTATTCTTGCCTGGAAAATTCCATGGAAAGAGGAACCTGGTGGGCTGCAGTATAGGGTCACAGAAAATTTGGACACGACTTCGCCAGTGGAAAACAACAACACAGGTGAATCGGTTCACATAATTATGGAGGCTCACATGATCATGCAGGCTGATCTGCCATCTGCAAGCTGGAGACCCAGGAAATCCTATCGTGTAGCTCCAGTCCAAGGTATGAAGGTCCTAGGACCAGAAAAACTCATGATCCAAGTCCCAGTCCAAGGGCAGGGGAAGACTGATGTCCCAGCTCAGGCGGTCAGGCAGAGAACAAATTCCCCTGCGTCCTGCCTTCCGTTTTCTTCAGGCCTCCAATGATTTGGATGAGGGCCAGCCACACTGGGGAGGGCAGTCTGCTTTACTCAGGGCACTGATTCAAATATTCATCTCATCCAGAAACGCCTTCACATACACACCTAATGTTTCTCTAACATCTGGGCACCCCATGGCCCAGTCAGGTTGACACACAAAATTCAAGCAGTGAGTCTCTGTGTAATGACCACAGTGATACATATTAGACAATGATATCTATTGCATTCATTGTGTTCAAATGCTGTCATGTCCAGCTCTTTTGTGACCCCATGGATCATAGTCCACCAGGCTCCCCTATCCATGGGATTTCCCAGGCAAGAACACCAGAGCGAGTAGCCATTTCCTTCTCCAGGAGACCCTCCTGACCCAGGGATTGAACTTGCATCTCCTGCATTGGCAGGTGGGTTCTCTACCACTAAGCCACCAGGAAAACCCATCATGCCTATTAGACAGCTGCTAATCTCCTACCATTGAGCATCCACCTAAAACCTCATATTTGTATGACATTTATGCTTTAATTTGCTTGCAAAGGTATTTAAGCTCCCAGCCCTAAAGACAGCAGAAAACTACTTCTTCTCTTGAATAAGAGTTCCTAATTTCAACTAAGAACCAACAATTTTTAAAAAAGCATAGACATACTGCAGCTTTGTTTTTTTTTGTTTTTTTTTTGTCTGCTTGCTTTTTGGGCTTTTTCACTTAATTTTCCCTCTTGTTGAGCTGCCAGTAGTTTCTCCTGATGTTTCTTCTTGTCAGAGTCCCATAGCAAATATTCACTTAAGTAACACAATTCAAGTCCCTTGGACTGCAAGGAGCCCAAACCAGTCAATCCTAAAGGAAATCAACCCTGAATATTCATTGGAAGGACTGATGCTGAAGCTCCAATACTTTGGCCACCTAATGCAAAATGCTGACTCATCGGAAAAGCCCCTGATGCTGGGAAAGACTGAGGGCAGGAGGAGAAGGGGACGACACAGGATAAGATGATTGGATGACATCATGACACAATAAACATGAATTTGAGGAAACTCCAGGAGATAGTGAAGGGCAAGGAAGCCTGGTTTTCTAGTCCATGGGGTCACAAGGAGTTAGACACAACTTAGTGACCTAACAACATAACACATTTTGAAGCAAATATTTATAAGTCCTCATCTTTTCCAGTCCTTTTATTTTCTACTGGAAGAATAAGTTTACAAGCAGTGACCTCAAAGTCTTCTAGAAACTTTAACTCCAATGCCAGTGGCCCCTCCAGTAACTCAGTGTTAGTGTGATGCTCATTTATCATGCTTTTATTGTAAAATATCACCCTCTGAAAAGCAAACATTTTTTCCTGAAGTCAAAGTTATGGAAAAGAGAAATTGTGTTTTGTTATTAAGAAATTGAAAGGTGATTGATCACAGCAAGGTGAAATCTTTTCCCTACCTAGGTATATTTCCCCAGAGAGCTTTCCTTTAAAGTCCTGTAGTCATGTTTTCAAATGTCCAATGATTCAAAATGAATTCTTACAGCCTTGACAGACTTGGCAAGCCTCAGTTGATATTTCGCTGCTGTATTATCTATTAATCTAGTCCTGGAGAAAGTGGGGAGAAGAGACGACTCTATTTGGCCAGCTTCCTAAGCAACCTGCTCTGCCAGGCAACGTGTCTGATCTTTGGTTTTGAACCATGCCCAGGGAAACAGAAAGTCAGACAAGAGACATGTTTCCAGGGGAACTTAAAACTTTCTTGACATAAGTTACTCATCCTGGATGCATCATCAAGTAGGAACAGCAGGCCATTGAATTAGGGTCTTGCTGCTTCGAAAACCATGCAAGCACGGTTCAAAAGCTAAAGCCCAAACTACAGGCTATTAAACTTTTCAAGATAATGGCCCCTGAGCGTGTAAGCAGTGATCTTTCAAATGTGTGTGCCACCTTTTAGGCAGTTACACACGATAGAACACATACTCGTTTTCTTTCCATTGGTGTTTGTAAAGAATATGCCAGGCTTCCCTGGTGACTCAGGTGGTAAAGAATCTGCCTCAATGCAGGAGACCTGGGTTCTATCCCTGGGTCGGGAAAATACCCTGGGAAGGGATGAAGCACACTCTAGTATTCTTGTCTGAATTTTAAGGCCAAAGGAGCCTGGTAGGCCACAGTCTATGAGTTGGATATAACTGAGCGACTAACACTTTCACTTTTCTGTCTTTTTAGTTTTTCAAAGGATATGCCAGTAAATCACTGTTGCCTAAAGTTTCCAGCTCAAAAGCCCATGTCTCCCATCATTGCTTCAAATTTCCCCTTGCTGTGTTTCTGCACCCATCAGATCAAAGCTGACCCAATAGTTCAGTTGAATTCTAAACAGAATTGAAAATAGATTTTAATGGTCAACTGTCATATGTGTGTGTGAGAGTACGTCAACCAGGAAAAGGTCTATGAAATATTTATGGAAATCATTTTTTTGGTCTCCAAACAGCACTGTTAAAATTAAACTGCCCTCATAAGAAAAGCCGTGTCATCACAGGTAATTCCGTACCACTGCTGAGATTGCCAGGCTCTTTTCAAATATTGCCCAAACAGATGGAAAGATACAGGTCTTTCAGATTTAGCATTTTCGGCAGACTTTCCAGCAATCTGTAGTGATTTTGGTGTTCTCAAAGACCCTTGTCGGTCCTTGCAAAGGAAGCTGCTAAATGCTGTTTACCCACCTATGGCTTCTAATTTTTAAATATACCTTTTTTATGTAAGATTTATTTATTTGGCTGCATAGATTCTTAACTGCTGCGTGCAGGGTCTTCATTCCATCATGAAATTGTTCACTGTGGCACACAAACTCTCTAGTTGGGTGGAGCTCAGGAGTTGTGGGCAAGAGCTTAGTTGCCCTGCAGCATGTGCGAACATAATTCCCCCGCCAGGGATCGAACCCATGTCCCTTGCATTGCAAGGTGGATTCTTAACCACTGGCATCAGGGAAGTCCCTGGATAACTTTCCTCAGACATAATGTGCTTTGACTGTTAATGGAAAAATAACATCACCTGCATAAAAGTTGTGCTGTTTGCTGCCCTTCTTTCTCTTTTAGGACTTCCCTGGGGGCTCAGATGGTAAAGCATCTGCCTGTCACGTGGGAGACCTGGGTTCGATCCCTGGGTCGGGACGATCCCCTGGAGAAGGAAATGACAACCCTCTCCAGTACTCTTGCCTGAGAAATTCCATGGATGGAAGAGCCTGGTAGGCTACAGTCCATGGGGTTGCAAAGAGTCGGACACAACTGAGCAACTTCACTTTTCTATTTTAAGGGTTACTGCTCTTCCTGCGAGAGAAACCCAACAATAAAACTGCATAGGCCACTTTTGAACAAGAACTGTATTTTTCCTTCCAGTTAATGCTTTGACTTGTTAAATTCTACCACAGCATAATATGCAAAATTTCAAGTCCTCTCCCCCACTGCTTAATGGATGAAAATGCTCCCTGCACCACCTGAGATCTGCATGACTTCCAAATTGTGTGGCTGGGGTGGCAGCTGGGGCTGGGGACAGGCAGGGAGGCTGTCTCCTAATTACCCATGGCTGTAATTTGCCTTGGCTGTGTGTTCACACAGAGTTGTGATGGAGGTCCCCAATTTTGTTTCAGGAAGGAAATGAATGTGATTCTCTTTTTCATGGGAAAAAGCAAATAAACAATTACCTACTCTGTCCTTCAGCTTTGAAATGGTCCAGTCGTACTCTCATGTAAGAAAAAAAAGATACTGACTAAGTGATAGAATGCTGAGGTCTGACTTGGAGAAAAGTGTCCAAATCAGGTCACTTCTCCGATTATTTTTCTTTTGTAGAAGACCACTATAAAATGATATGATGAGATTTGCAAAGGCTGTTTTACCCATGAGGCTCCAGAAATGTTTCAGGACGATTCACCCATGACCTGTGGTTGAGCTGATGTGCCAAAGCCCTTCCTCCTAGTGGCATGAGAAGCAGAGACCAGAGTGCCTGCTCAACTGTGTTGTCATAAGAAGGGGCCACAGGTGAGGGGCTTGATTGAAAGTTACCAGACCAAGACTAGATGCAGTTCTGCTGGCTAAACAGAAGCAAGCAAAGTACATTTTCACAAAAAGTTCTCAAAGGCCACAGTTCAGTTCAGTTCAGTCACTCAGTCGTGTCTGACTCTTTGTGACCCCATGGACTGCAGCACGCCAAGCCTCCCTGTCCATCACCAATTCCCGAAGTTTATTCGAACTCTTGTCCATTGAGTCCGTGATACCATCCCACCATCTCATCCTCTGTCATCCCCTTCTCCTCCTGCTTTCAATATTTCCCAGCATCAGGGTCCTTTGTGAAATGAGTCAGTTCTTCATATCAGGTGGTCAAAGTATTGGAGTTTCAGCTTGAGCATCAGTCCTTCCAATGGATATTCAGGACTGATTTCCTTTAGGATGGACTGGGTGGATCTCCTGACAGTCCAAGGGACTCTCAAGAGTCTTCTCCAGCATCACAGCTCAAAAGCATAATTTCTTCGGTGTTCAGCTGTTTTTATAGTCCAACTCTCACATCCATACATGACTACTGGAAAAACCATAGCTTTGACTAGATGGACCTTTGTTGGCAAAGTAGTGTCTCAAAGGTCACAGCACTCATTAATGAGAGCATCATTAAGTCACCTTTGAACTTCCTTTCCTTGGTTATATTTTATAATATACTGGTCATGTATGGATGTGAGAGTTGGACTGTGAAGAAGGCTGAGCGCTGAAGAATTGATGCTTTTGAACTGCGGTGTTGGAGAAGACTCTTGAGGGTCCCTTGGACCGCAAGAAGATCCAACCAGTCCATTCTAAAGGAGATCAGCCCTGGGATTACTTTGGAAGGAATGATGCTAAAGCTGAAACTCCAGTACTTTGGCTACCTCATGCGAAGAGTTGACTCATTGGAGAAGACTTTGATGCTGGGAGGGATTGGGGGCAGGAGGAGAAGGGGACGACAGAGGATGAGATGGCTGGATGATATCACCGACTCAATGGATGTGAGTCTGAGTGAATTCCGGGAGTTGGCGATGGACAGGGAGGCCTGGCGTGCTGCGATTCATGAGGTCACAAAGAGTCGGACACAACTGAGCGACTGAACTGAACTGAAAGGAAAACTGTTTTATTGCTTTTGCTGAAGGCTTAAGGTGGGCACTACTAGTAAAGAACCCACCTGCCACTGCAGGAGACATAAGAGACTTGATTTCCATCCCTAGACCGGGAAGATCCCCTGGAGAAGGAAATGGCAACCAACTCCACTATTCTTGCCTGGAGAATCCCAAGGACAGAGGAGCCTGGTAGGTACAGTTCATAGGGTCCCACGGAGTCAGACACAACTGAAGCGTCTTAGTATGCATGAAAGCTTAAGAAGAGAAGGTTTATATTGATCTAATGATTATTATTTCTCCCCTGTGTTCTTAGAGGAGAGGAAAGCTAAGTGCAAATATAAAAATAATTACTCAATTCTACTACTTCCAATGGCCTGGATGATAAGAATTAACTCAAGTTAAGTCAAAAGAAAAAGTATGCCTGTGTGTGTTAAGGTGGGGGTTCACTTATTACTCCATATAATCAATTAAAAACACAAATAAATTTATTTCAGCTATTTACTTCCATTTAATCTAACATTCAGGGTGCTTTTATTTAGGACCATAGGATACATTTTAAAACTACAAGAATCAAAGTAACTCCTCTTAGTATCCCAAACAGTTGGTGGAAATTGCATATCTTGGCTCTTCTTTCTAAGTTCATGGGAGCCCTGGGTGTTACAATGAGTGACAGGATGTCCCAGCAGAGTCTTCTGTCTTCACTCAAGTTACCTCCTCTGAGCAACAGGAAGCAGAGAGACAGGGTGTATGGACTGGCCAGCTGGTCAGTTCCCTGCACTCCCACAAGACCAAGTGATCCCTGTCTGACCTTGGCAAAGGTCTCCATGTACCTTGAAGGAAGTGATACTTCTTCTCAGGCCCTGGAATCTCACTACTGGTTTCAGGTAGAGGTTACAGAGAAATGATGAGATGGGTGTCTGAGCTAGGAAACCCTGAAAACAAGCCAGAAAGCCTCTAAAGCTAGCGCTGCCTTTCCCCCGATCTGGAGTTATGCATAAAATCTGAAATCTATGAAAAATGAAAATTTAACTTCACCGTGTTGATTTGCATTTGTTCTTATTTTGATTTCTGGCAGAGCCAGCTTGCAGGAGCCAGCGGATGCTCTCTCGATGGCAAAGACATCAAGTGACACCGTCAAGGTTACCGAGTGTCTGATCAATAGAACTGTAGAGACAGAAGAGCGATGAGGAGGCCAGGCTGTCAGGTGATAAGCAGAGATGGGGAGAGTGTCACCGCAGGGCTGCGTGTGTGAGGGGACACGCCGCCTGCCCTAGACAGAGCAGGTGAAGGGGAGCAGGAGGTGAGAGACCGGAGTTCTCCTTGGACCGAACGGGCTCAACTCAGGTCTCACCATGTTATAGGTGTTATAGCCGAAGAAACAGCAGGAGGAAAACGCAGCTGGAACTATTTTAATGACACACAAAATTAGACAAGAGAATAGAGGGGAATAATTAACAGCAGAATAGTGCAAAGTGGAACTCAAAGTAAGGGTGGGAGAAATAGATGTACATCTTAGGAATGTCCGCTGATGACAGCTGCTTGACAGCCGCGATGCAGAGCAACCGGCGTTCAAGCCTTTTCCTCCTACCTGAGAGTTCAGGACACTGTGGTTCAGAGAAGCGGCTTCCTCAAAGCGACAGGGAGAGCCCTGAGTGTGTCAGACCATGGATCTCCCCTGCATCACACTGCAGCCTCCTGAAGGGCACAAGCACGAATTATTAAGATCTGATCCTTGTGACCTGAACTGACTCCACCTCCCAAAACGATTCTGACCTTGCGACTAACAGACAAAAACATTTGCAGATATCCCTTCCTCCCTCCTGGCTGACACATTAAAAGAAGGCAATGGTCCACATGCCTAGAACCTCGGAAACACCCAGAAAGGAAGCTATGAGGTCCTAGAGAAAACACTTGACCCAGAGGCAGAATTCCTGTATACAAATTATAGTCCCACCTCTGACCAAGTTATTATGTGACTTTGAATAAGACTTTTAAGCATTCAGAGACTCTTCCTCTTTGTCAGATTGATGGGATTAAAATATGGAAGCGTTATTGGCACAGAAATAGAGCAGTGGGCACCTACTCGGTGTTCGATATGTCTGCAGGCATCACTCCTAGAGTCACTGCTGTGTATGAAGAGGAGGCCCTCCTGCAATCAGGCTGTGAAGGTGTACATTGCGGGCTCAGTGATCTGGGTCCTTGTAGAACATGGAGATAGAAGTGAGCCCTCAGGATGCAGAACAGTTGATGGGAACAGGCAGTGCTGGACAGCACGGCTCAAGAAGGTTGAAGCAAAGACGTGGAGGACCGTTCAAGTCAGAAGTTCATCTTAAGCTCCCCAGGTCAACATCTGGAAGACGTGTTGTGTAAGACAACTCAATGAAGACATCTTAGGGTCTGATTTGGAAGCTGTTAATTTATGTACATCTTTTATCTCTTTTATCTGCCAACTTCCCTGGTGGCTCAGATGGTAAAGTGTCTGTCTACAATGCGGGAGACCCAGGTTCGATCCCTGGGTCAGGAAGATTCCCTGGAGAAGGAAATGGCAACCCACTCCAGGACTCTTGCCTGGAAAATCCCAGTACCAACCTCCTCTGTCCACGGGGTTGCAAAGAGTCGGACACGACTGAGCGACTTCACTTTCACTTTATCTCTTACCAAAGCTTTTCTGCAGTGAGGTGGGAAGTCATCTTTAGATGAAAACATTTTTAAGAAAACTGGCCCAGGACTTCCTTGGTGGCTCAGTGGTAAAGAATCTGCCTGCCAATGCAGGAGACACAGGTTAGATCCCTGGCCCCAGAAGACCCCATATGCCCTGGAGCACCTAAGCCCCTGAGGCACAGTTACTAAGCCTGTGCCCTAGAGCCAAGGAACCAAAACTACTGAGCCCACAGACAGCAACTACTACAGCCCATGAGCCCGAGAGCCCGTGGTCCACAAGAGGAACTGCCACAGTGCGAAGTCTGTGCCCTACAACTCGAGAGGAGCCCTTCTCCCAACTAGAGAAAGCACACAGCAAAGAAGACCTAGCACAGCCAAAACTAAACAAATAAATAAAATTATTTTTAAAAAAGAACCTGGCCTGGGTACCCAGTGAAAAGGTGATAGCTTTGAGGTTATTAGAGCTTGGAATATTTTTTAGTAAAATTCTTTGACTTTAATGATATGAATAAAAATTAAACCATTTGCCTGGCCTGTAGCACATGAATTAAAGGTTAATCTTTACCGCCTGCCTTTATATAAACTTCTTGTTTTGTTCCTTTACCAACCCACTTTATTGACACATCTTCTATGATACTCAAGCACCATGGTCCACATCATTGTAACTGACTAAATTATCATTTAATTACCATTCACCAATTATTAATTAATTGATTAAATACAAATTTTGTCAGTTTAGGCACACTATTTGCTCAGAACGTTAAAACATATTCAGTAGGTTTAAATGATCTCTAAAAGTTGAACAAAAACTAAGATCATGGCACCTGGACCCATCACTTCATGGCAAATGGATGGGGGAACAGTGGAAACAGTGGCTGACTTTTTGGGGCACTCCAAAATCACTGCAGATGGTGACTGCAGCCAAGAAATTAAAAGACACTTACTCCTTGAAAGGAAAGTTATGACCAACCTAGACAGCATATTAAAAAGCAGAGATATTATTTTGCCAACAAAGGTCCATCTAGTCAAGGCTATGGTTTTTCCAATAGTCATGTATGGATGTGAGAGTTGGACTATAAAGAAAGCTGAGCACCGAAGAATTGATGCTTTTGAACTGTGGTGTTGGAGAAGACTCTTGAGAGTCCCTTGGACTGTAAAGAGATCCAACCAGTCCATTCTAAAGGAATCAGTCCTGGGTGTTCATTGGAAGGGCTGATGCTGAGGCTGAAACTCCAATACTTCGGCCACCTGATGTGAAGAACAGACTCATTTGAAAAGACCCTGATGCTGGGGAAGATTGAGGGCAGGAAGAGAAGGGGATGACAGAGGATGAAATGGTTGGATGGCATCACCAACTCAAGGGACACGAGTTTGGGTAAACTCCAGGAGTTGGTGATGGACAGGGAGGCCTGGTGTGCTGCAGTCCATGGAGTTGCAAGGAGTCAGATATGACTGAGAGGCTGAACTGAACCAAACTGATCCATATACTTTTTAATATTAATCAAGTTAACATGTTTGTTGGAGTACAAAATGAAGCAAGGCAAAGGCCAACAGTTATTCCAAGAGAACACACTGGTCATAGCAAACACCCTCTTCCAACAACACAAGACTCTACACATGGACATCACTAGATGGTTAATACTTAAATCACATTCATTATATTCTTTGCAGCTGAAGATGGAGAAGCTCTATACAGTCAGCAAAAACAAGACTGGGAGATAACTGTGGCTCAGATCATGAACTCCTTATTGCCAATTTCAGACTTAAATTGAAGAAAGTAGGGAAAACCACTAGACCATTCAAGTTAAAGTGAAAGTTACTCAGTTGTGTCTGACTCTTTGTGACCCTGTGGACTGTCCACGGAATTCTTCAGATCAGAATACTGGAGTGGGTAGCCTTTCTCTTCTCCAGGGGGTTTTCCCAACCCATGGATGGAACCCAGATCTCCCGCATTGCAGGCAGATTCTTTACTAGCTGAGCCACAAGGGTAGCCCAAGAACACTGAAGTAGGTAGCTTATCCCTTCTCCAGGGGATCTTACTGACCCAGGAATTGGACTGGGATCTCCCGTACTGCAGGCAGATTCCTTACCAATTGAGCTATCTGGGAAGCCTGACACTAGATCATTCAGGTTACAGTAGAAGTGAGAAATAGATTCAGGGGATTAAATATGATAGACAGAATGCTTGAAGAACTATGGACAGAGGTTCGTGACATTGTACGGGAGGCAGGGATCAACACCATCCCCAAGAAAAAGAAATGCATAAAGGGAATATGGTTGCCTAAGGAAGACCTACAAATAGCTGAAAAAATAAGAGAAGCAAAAGGCAAAAGAGAAAAGGAAAGATATACCCATTTGAATGCTGAGTTCCAAAGAACAGGAGAGATAAGAAAGCCTTCCTCAGTGATCAGAGCAAAGAAATAGATGAAAACAATAAAATGGGAAAGACTAGAGATCTCGTCAAGAAATTAGAGATACCAAGGCAACATTTCATGCAAAGATGGGCACAATAAAGGACAGAAATGGTATGGACCTCACAGAAGCAGAAGATACTAACAGGTGGCAAGAATACACAGAAGAACTATATAAAAAAAGATCTTCATGACTCAGATAACCATGATGGTGTGATCACTCACCTAGAGCCAGACACCCTGGAATGCAAAGTCAAGTGGGCCTTAGGAAGCATCACTACAAACAAAGCTACTGGAGGTGATGGAATTTCAGTTGAACTATTTCAAATCCTAAAAGATGATGCTGTGAAAGTGCTACACTCAATATGCCAGCAAATTTGGAAAACTCAGCAGTGGCCACAGGACTGGAAAAGGTCAGTTTTCATTCCAATTCCAAAGAAGGGCAATGCTAAAGAATGTTCAAGCTACCACACAATTGTACTCATCTCACATGCTAGCAAAGTAATGCTCAAAATTCTCCAAGCCAGGCTTCAACAGTATGTGAATCATGAACTTCCAGATGTTTAAGCTGCATCTAGAAAAGGCAGAGGAACCAGAGATCAAATTGCCAACATCCAATGGATCATTGAAAAAGCAAGAGAGTTCCAGAAAAACATCTACTTCTGCTTTATTGATTACACCAAAGCCTTTGACTGTGTAGATCACAACAAACTATGGAAAATCCTTCAAGAGATGGGAATACCAGACAACCTGTCCTGCCTCCTGAGAAATCTATATGCAGTTCAAGAACCACTGATTAGAACCAAGCATGGAACAGCATACTGGTCCCAAATTGGGAAAGGAATATGTCCAGACTGTATATTGTTGCCCTGCTTATTTAATTTAGATGCAGAGTATATCATGCAAAATGCTGGACTGGATGAAGCGCAAGCTGGAATCAAGATTGCCAGGAAAATTATCAATAACCTCAGACATGCAGATTATACCACCCTTATGGCAGAAAGAGAAGAACTAAAGAGCCTCTTAATGACAGTTAAAGAGGAGAGTGAAAAAGCTGGCTTAAAACTCAACATTCAAAAAGCTAAGATCATGGCATCCAGTTCCATCACTTGACAGAAAATAAGGAAACAATGGAAACAGTGAGAGATTTTATTTTGGGGGGCTCCAAAATCAATGTAGATGGTGACTCCAGCCATGAAATTAAAAGACGCTTGCTCCTTGGAAGAAAGGCTATGACCAACCTAGACAACATATTAAAAAGCAGAGACATTACTTTGCCAACAAAGTTTCATCTAATCAAGCCTATGGTTTTTCCAATAGTCATGTATGGATGTGAGTTCAATTATAAAGAAAGCTGAGTGCTGAAGAATTGACGCTTTTCAACTGTGGTATTGGAAAAGACTCTTGAGAATCCCTTGGATAACAAGGAGATCCAACCAGTCCATCCTAAAGGAAATCAGTCCTGAATATACATTGGAAGGACTGACGCTGAAGCTGAAACTCCAATACTTTGGCCACCTAATGAGAACTGACTCACTGGAAAAAATCCTAATGCTGGGAAAGATTGAAGGCAGGAGGAGACAGGGATGACAGAGGATGAGATGGTTAGATAGCATCAGTGACACGATGGACATGAGCTTGAGCAAGTTCTGGGAGTTGGCGATGGACAGGGAAGCCTGGCATGCTGCAGTCCATGGGGTTGCAAAGAGTTGGACACGACTGAGTGACTGAACTGAGCATCTTCATGGCTAAAAGGAAAACTAATAGAACATAAAATAAACAGCAATGTTTTTAAGCCACTTTATTCTACTTCTTGTCCAGCTTCATTCCCAAGAGCTAACCACTGTCCTTGCTTTTTCTTTGTGTTGTTCTTTATTATCTTCATAAATGTTAATAATTTTTACACCACTACTTTTATGTAGACATTATCTACTAACTCCAGATCATGGAGGTTGTGAACTTACCTAACTGATAACCCTTCTCACAATTGTTATTCTCTCTCCAGTTTTTGAAAGCTCTTTTTCTGATAACTCCATCTATAAGATCAAATAATATGTTTAAAACCACTATTTACTGTTCTGCCAACAGTAAACACTATCCCTTGAGTACTTAGTCTGTAAATAGTGCATTATTGATGAACCTTTCTCCCCCATCTTCAGTTAACTACAAACTTTTACATTATCGAGATTAATGATATTTATATTCTGGTTTGAAATTATGGTTAATTTGGAGGTTTGACTATAATTTAAGCACTGCAGTTCAAAATCAGTAGAGTATTTACATTTCTAGTAAATATTACTCCCTGGGGACCCATGCTAGACAGAGGTCAACACATTTCCTCCCCCCTGGGTCAGATGTCATGACAGACAAGCCATGTAGAAATGCCTGTTCCCAGCCTATGAGTCAACAGTGTTTTCTGCTGATAATTCACCAGGTATTAAATCCACGCCATGTTTTCCTTTTGGACCTATTTGATCCATATCATTCTTACAATATTTTTTCCTTCATCCTTCTAACATTGGTGTGTAATATTAATTAAGAGATCTGGGTCATCCTTTAGCTCCATGAAACATTTCTTGTTATATCTTTAATTTCATTTCTTAGTTTATTTCTGTTCATTCTTTCTGGGATGCTTATTTATCAGACATTGGCCCTTCTCTATTATTCCCTTATGCTTTAATCTTTCTCTGATATTATATGTTAAGCTGTTTGTTGAATTTTCTGGGGCTTTTACTCAATTATTGCCACTAACTTTTCTATTTATTAACATGCTTATGTTAACAATTATTTTTAATTTTCAGGAGATCTTTGTATCCTTGATTACTCATATTTCATAGCATCCTGAACTTATCCTTAGATTTGACATTTTCTTTATATCTCTGAGGATAATAATTAAAGGTTTTATAAAATTATGATAGTAATAATAACATTAAAAATACTTGGCTCATCCTTAAATTTTCCTGGCTTCCCTTGAATTTGTTGTCATAATTATTTGTCTTTTTATTTTGCATGTGGGCAGTCTTCAGCTGACTGGTAATTGCTGATTTTCATTTTCCCTATTCTGAATCTCAGTATATTTCTTTGGTGAACTGCTCCTTGAATGGAACCCAGTCTGGGGGCTCTGTTGATATGGGTGGGCTTGCAGACTTAATGGATAGGTAGACAGCAAATAATATCAGAAAGCTCTCTAAAGCTAGTTCAATGAAGGATCTATTCTGGGCAGCCCACTTCACACCAGCAACTCTAGTTCTTCCCGGGAAGTTTATCTCATTTTGGGGTGGGGGAGCATATAAACTCTCTAAGTTTTGTCTAGGGCTTTCTTTATGACTCAGACGGTAAAGAATTAACCTGCAGTGTGGGATACCTGGGTTTGATCCCTAGGTTGGGAAGATCCCCTGGAGGAGGGCATGGCAACCCACTCCAGTATTCTTGCCTGGAGAATCCCCATGGACAGAGGAGCCTGGCAGGCTACAGTCCAAGGGGGTTGCAAAGAGTTGGACACAAGTGAGTGACTAAGCACTGGTTTTATCCAAAGATGAATGCTGAATTGCCAATTTTTTGTTCAGAGGCAAGAAAACTAATGAGGGATCTACCCAGGAAAACAGTTTCTTGGATGCAGTTTGAATTAACTCCATGTTTTGCATCCATCTCAACCCCATCCTGGAAAACTGGTAGACCCCAAGTCAAGAGTTTCACTTCTCAGGAGTTTTCTAGGCAAATGATCTTTAACTTCCACTATCCACTGTAGTTCAGAGCTTCTTCGAACCTCTTTCATCCATCAGTATGTTTTCTAAATTCATGGAAGTTTGAAATTCACCACCTGTTGACCAGTGCTCTCCTTTCCACTGTCTTTGCTCTTGGAAGTCTATTTGCATTGCTAATTCTATATTATGTCTGTAGTGGGTTTGGGAGAAAAGGGGAAAACTATATGGGGGAAGGCCAACCCAGTCTTTGGTCCAACATCTTAAATGGGATACCCTTTGACATGTCAATAAAAGGCATTAGTGCTTGAACAAGAATCCCAGAGTGACATTGTGTCAACGTTCTAAACGGTCTGCCTGCTGCTTCTACCTGAAGAAAACAAGCCTGAAATTAAACAGCATCTAAACTCTAGAATCACACTGTCCAAATATATGACTACTTAAATTTAAATTCAATAAAATTAAATCTAATCTAAAATTCACTTCCTCAGCCCCACCAGTCACATTTCAAGCACACCACACCAGGTGTCTAAAGTCTACTGTGCGTGCGTGCTAAGCCATGTCCAACATTTTGCGACCCCATGTCCACCAGACTTGTCTGTCCATGGGATTTTCCAGGCAAGAATACTGGAGTAGGTGGACAATTGCTACTCCAGGGGATCTTCTAGACCCAGGGACTGAACTCATGTCTCCTTGGCAGGTGGATTTTTTACTGCTGAGCCACCTGGGAAGCCCAAGGCCTACTGTACTAGGTAGCAAAGATAAAGAACATTCCCTACATGGTGTAAGGACACAAGCATAGATGTTCTATTGAACAGCATGTTGCTAATGCAAACTCAGAACTCATAGATAAAGAACTAATCAATGAATTTAGCAAAGTTGCAGGATACAAATCAATATAAAGAAATCACTTGCATTTCTATATACTATGAAAAATCAGAAAGAGAAATTAAGGAACCAATCCCATTCACTGTTGCAACAAAGAGAATTAAATATCTAGGAATAAATTTACCTAAGGAGACAAAAGAACTGTGCAAAGAAATTTTTAAGACACTGATGAAAGAAATCAAAGACAACGTAAACAGATGGAGAGATATTCCATGTTCCTCAGTAAGAAGACTCAATATTGTAAAAATGACTATAATACCAAATGCAATCTACAGATTCAGTGCAATCACTATCAAATTACCAATGGCATTTTTCACAGAACTAGAACAAAAAATTTTGCAATTCATATGGAATCACAAAAGACCCTGACTAGCCAAAGCAGTCTTGAGAAAGAAGAATGGAGCTGGAGGAATTAACCTTCCTGACTTCAGATTATACTACAAAGCTACAGTCATCAAGACAATATGGTACTGGCACAAAAACAGAAATACAGACCAATGGAACAAGATAGAGAGCCCAGAAATAAACCCATGCACCTATGGGTATCTTATTTTTGACAAAGGAGGAAAGAATATACAATGGGGCAAAGAGAGCCTCTTCAATAAATGGCACTGGGGAAACTGGAGAGCTACATGTTATAGAAAGAAATTAGAACATTTCCTAACATGATACACAAAGATAAACTCAAAATGGATTAAATACCTAAACAAAAGACCAGAAACTATAAAACTTTTGGAGGAAAACATAGGCAGAACACTCAATGACATAAATCAAAGCAAGATCATCTATGACCCACCTCCTAGAGTAAAAAAAATAAAAACAAAAGTAAACAAGTGGGACCTGATTAAACTTAAAAGCTTTTACACAGCAAAGGAAACTATAAGCAAAGTGAAAAGATAACCCTCAGAATGGGAGAAAATAATGGCATGTGAAACAACTAACAAAGTTAATTTCCAAAATATAGAAGCAGCTAATACAACAAAAGTTGGCTTAAAACTCAACATTCAGAAAACTAAGATCATGGCATCCAGTCCCATCACTTCATGGCAGATAGATGGGGAAACAGTGGAAACAGTAGCTGACTTTATTTTTCTGGGCTCCAAAATCACTGCAGATGGTGGTTGCAGCCATGAAATTAAAATACGCTTACTCCTTGGAAGGAAAGTTATGACCAACCTAGACAGCATATTAAAAAGCAGAGATATTTTTTGCCAACAAAGGTCCGTCTAGTCAAGGCTATGGTTTTTCCAGTGGTCATGTATGGATGTGAGAGTTGGACTATAAAAAAAGCTGAGTGTCAAAGAATTGGTGCTTTTGAACTGTGGTGTTGGAGAAGACTCTTGATAGTCCCTTGGACTGTAAAGAGATCCAACCAGTCCATCCTAAGGGAGATCAGTCCTGGGTGTTCATTGGAAGGACTGATGTTGGAGCTGAAACTCCAATACTTTGGCAACCTGATGTGAAGAGCTGACTGATTTGAAAAGACCCTGATGCTGGGAAAGATTGAGGGCAGGAGAAGGGGACGAGAGAGGATGAAATGGTTGGATGGCATCATCAACTTGATGGACATGGGTTTGGGTGGACTGCAGGAGTTGGTGATGGACAGGGAGGCCTAGCATGCTGTGTTTCATGGGGTCGCAAAGACTCAGACAGGACTGAGCGATTGAGTTGAACTGACTGAATACAACTCAATACAATAAAAATAAACAACCCAATCAAAAAGTGGGAAAAATACCTAAACAGACATTTCTCCAAAGAAGACATAAAGATGGCTAACAAACACATGAAAAGACGCTCAACATTGCTCATTATTAGAGAAATGCAAATCAAAGCTACAATGAGATATCACCTCACACCAGTCTGAATCAGGCAGTTCAGTCACTCAGTCATGTCCGACTCTTTGTGACCCCGTGGACGGCAGCACACCAGGCCTCCCTGTCCATCACCAACTCCCAGAGTTTACTCAAACTCACGTCCATTGGGATTTCCCTGGTGGCTCAGACAGTAAAGTGTCTGCCTACAATGCAGGAGACCCGGGTTCGATCCCTGGGTTGGGAAGATCCCCCGGACAAAGAAATGGTAACCCACACTAGTACACTTGCCTGGAAAAGCCCGTGGATGGAGGAGCCTGGCAGGCTACAGTCCAAGGAGTCACAAAGAGTTGGACATGACTGAGCGACTTCACTTTCACTTTCATGTCCATTGAATCAGTGATGCCCACTGGTCATCTCATCCTCTGTCGTCCCCTTTTCCTCCTGTGTACTGTCTTTCCCAGGATCAGGGTCTTTTCAAATGAGTCAGCTCTTTGCATCAGGTGGCCAAAGTATTGGAGTTTCAGCTTCAGCATCAGTCCTTCCTATGAATATTCAGGACTGATTTCCTTTAGGATGGACTGGATGGATCTCCTTATAGTCCAAGGGACTCTCAAGAGTCTTCTCCAACACCACAGTTCAAAAGCATCAATTCTTCGGTGCTCAGCTTTCTTTATAATCCAACTCTCACACCCATACATGACTACAGGAAAAACCATAGCTTTGACTAGACGGACCTTTGTTGGCAAAGTAATGTCTCTGCTTTTTAATATGCTGTCTAGGTTGGTCATAACTTTTCTTCCAAGGAGCAAGTGTCTTTTAATTCCATGGCTGAAGTCACCATCTGCAGTGATTTTGGAGCCCCAAAAAATAAAGTCTGTCACTGTTTCCATTGTTTCCCCATCTATTTGCCATGAAGTGACGGAACCAGATGCCATCATCTTAGTTTTCTGAATGTTGAATTTTAAGCCAACTTTTTCACTCTCCTCGTTCACTTTCATCAAGAGGCCCTTCATCAAAAAGTCTACAAACAATAAATGCTGGCAAGGGTGTGGAGAAAAGGGAACACTCTTGCACTGTTGGTGGGAATGTAAATTGATACTGCCACTATGGAAGATAGTATGGAGATTTTTTTAAGAAACTAGCAATAAAACCACCATATGACACTGCAATTCCACTCCTAGGCATATACCCTGAGGAAACCAAAATTGAAAAAGATACATGTATCCCATTGTTCATTGCAACACTATTTACAATAGCTAGAACATGGAAGCAACCTCGCTGTCCATTGACAGATGAATGGATAAAGAAATGTGGTACATATACACAATGGAAATATTACTCAGCCATAAAAAGGAATGCATTTGAGTCAGTTCTAATGAGGTGGATGAACCTAGAACCTATTACACAGAGCGAAGTAAGTCAAAAAATGAAAGATAAACATTGTATTCTAACGCATATATATGGAATCTAGAGAAATGATACTGCAGAATTTATTTGCAGGGCAGCAATTGAGGAACAGACATAGAGAATAGACTTATGGACATGGGGAGAGGGGAGGAGAGGGTGAGATGTATGGAAAGAGTAACATGGAAACTTACATTACCATATGTAAAGTAGATAGCAAACAGGAATTTGCTGTATGGCTCAGGAAACTCAAACAGGGGCTCTATATCAACCTAGAGGGGGTAGATGGGGAGGGAAATGGGAGGGAGGTTCAAGAGGGAGGGGATATATGTACACCTATGGCTGATTCATGTTGAGGTTTGACAGAAAACAACAAAATTCTGTAAAGCAATTATCCTTCAATTAAAAAATAAATTAATTTTTTTAAAAAAGAACTAATCATTGAGGGACCTCCCTGGTGATCCAGGAATTAAGACTGTAGCTTCCAATGCAGGGGTTGAGATTTTTATCGCTGGTCAGGAAGCTAAGATCCCTGATGTCTCATGGCCCAGAAGTCAAAATGCAAAACAAAAGCAATATTGTAATGAATTCAATAGTTTCAAAGTGGTCCATAGCAAAAAACAAAAACCCTAATCATAGAAAGGCAAGACATAACTGATGGAGCGTGGGGAAGAGCTCTCCTCTAACTTTGCATAAAAATGTCCCTGCATATGTTTCAGGAAGGGAATCTGTTCTCACAGGTCCTTTGTTTTCCATCTGGAGCAGCTCAGTGGATTAATCTTGACTGTATGAATTGACAGGCGGCTTGGCCACTGCAGACTTGATGAATAGGTGAGAACTCTAAAAGCCTACAATGCTTCCTGGAGGCAGCGAGTAGGCGCTGAAATGTTTATTCTGTACAGTGAAGCTTAGAAATGTGGAGGATCTTAAATTACCTCTGAGAGACAACACGCAAGCACAGGCAAAGAGAGGAGACAGAATCTGACAAGGACTTTGTTCTGTTTAACATTCCAGTTCATGGGCCAAGCTTGAGGTGGGGGAAGGGACAATGCATCAGACTGCAGGAACTCCTCCCTGAACTGCAAGCTGTAAACATTTGAAGCAGAACGCTGATAAGGAAGAACTACTTCTAGCCTGCCCTACCTTGTTGGCTTTTTATCGACTTCGGGGTCCTTTTTGATGAACTGGATACAGTTTCAGAAGTGGAAAGCAATGGAGAAAGTCAAAGATTTGTATTGATCCAGAGATAATATGGGATCGGGGGACAGGCTTATGCGATTTAGCACCTCGGGAATTTAACACACTTGGTTTTATGCCCAAGTAGTAGGTACAGAGTACCAAACAAAACTACAAATAAACTGCACACTAAAATAGAGCTAACACAGGTCTGTCAGTGACTCCCTTGGGAATTTGGAGACATGACATAGATAAAATAAATAACTGCCATGTATAAAATAGATAACTAACAAGAACCTACTATATAGCACAGTGAACCATACTCAACGCTCTGTGGTGACCAAAATGGGAAGGAAATCCCAAAACGAGGGGATATGTGTGTACAGAGGGCTTCCCAGGTGACTCGGGGGTAAAGAATCTGCAGGAGACATGGGTTCAATCCTTGGGTCAGGAAGATCCCCTGGAGAAGGAAACAGCAACCCGCTCCAGTATCTTTGCCTGGGAAATCCCTCAGACAGAGGAGCCTTGTGGGCTACAGTCCATGGGGTTGCAAAAGTGCCTAAAGAACAACAACCCTAATGAAGGCACATCTTTTTAAAGTATCGTTTTTAATGAGAAAATTAATAGGATGTCATAATACCTTTCAATGCAAAATGGTCAAGAATTTAGGGATGTAATTCTTTTTCCATTTAGAGATCCTGAATAATAACATGGGAAAAAAATACATTTTCAAGTCGGATTTTCAGCTTGAATATCTACAAGTATCAAATTAATTGGGAGGTGTGTTCATTTCCATGTTCCATGTGTGCAAGATGGACACATACTTATTCACGTCATACTATCTTTGCTATATCCACCTATCCGCTAAAGAAATACGAATTGAGAGCCTGATAGAAATAGGACACCTCGTGGAGAAAAAAATGAATCAAACACAGATTGCTGCTCAGAAGTTGGTAATTTTGCAGAGATGATGAGACTAAATAACTAGAATCTAGGGCAGCCCTGAATCCCCATTTGGGCCAAATTTGCAATTTTTCTCCAGAGCTTTAAGATGAGGCTAATGATAGTCTTGAGCTGTCTTATTCCAGCCACTCCTTCCCTCCTCATGCCTCTGCCAAGCTGCGACAGTAAAGTCTACCTGTGACCCACTGGGGACTGGTCTCAGGAAACCAAGGATGAATGGAAAGTTGAAAATGTTAGTCGCTCGTTCATGTTCAACTCTGTGATCCCACAGGCTGTAGTCTGCGAGGCTCCTCTGTCCATGGGATTCTCCAGGAAAGAATACTGGAGAGGGTTGCCATTCCCTTCTGCAGGGGATATTCCAGACCCAGGGATCGAACCCAGGTCTCCCGCACTGCAGGCAGATACTTTACCATCTGAGTCACCAGGAAAGCCCAAAAGATGAATAGAGGAAGCAGCATTTCAGTGCAGCCCTGTCTGCTTTATCCCTGAATTTCTTTCCCAACAACTTAACCAAAGAGGATAAAGGGATTTTATTTCCATGCACATGGATTTCTACAGCTAAGTAGAAAGCAACGCATCCTTTCTGTATTTTAAGGACATAGCAGTCAAGAAAGGAAGGAAAGTCCGAATAGAAACGGTTCCACCACCACGAGCCTGGGAGGGTTCTGCAGAATTAGAATTTGTAAACACCCTGGAAAGCAAAACAGGGTTGCCTTTGAATTCAGATCCAGCTCCTGGGCGAGCCAGGGTCTGGTAGGCAGGGGGAGTGTTAGGTAACCTGTGGACAAGGAACTTCCCCCATAGAGATGTTCTGGGGATTAAATAAACAACAAACCTGAAGGGCCTATAGCAGTTGCCACAAAGAAGACACTCGGTGAGTCTTGGTTTTTGGTTTCTTTTTTCTTCTTCAGCCACTTGCTGTCTTTAGCAATTGATTAAGAGTGAAGTGAAAACTGTCAATTGTATGTATATAACATGCAGGTTGTGTGTCATGCTCTGCTCACTCGCTAAGTCATGTCTGACTCTTTTGTGACCTCATGGACTGTAGGCACCAGGCTCTTCTGTCCATGGGATTTTCCAGGCAAAAACACTGGAGTGGGTTGCCATTTCCTCCCCCAGAGGATCTTTCTGACCCAAGAATCAAACCCATGTCTCCTGCATCTCCTGCACTGGCAGGTGAATTCATTACCACTGAGCCAGCTAGGAAGCCCTGTAATATCCCAATAAACATATACAAATATAACATTTATATACATTTTCTCTATATATAATGCTAGAAGAAATCAAAATTGTTTTCTTACCAAATGCCCACCTGTGTAATTGCTTTTAAAATATACTGCCTTCAGTCACGTTTGTATCTCTTTTAGTGCACATTCTGGAGAATTCCTTATCTTTTTTCTTTCTTTTCCATGTCCCAGCACCGTGCAAAGTTGGACACTCAGTAAATGCATTTGACGAAGATAATAAGCTTGCCATTTCAAAGGATGGCTAATTTGAGTCATTGAAAGGTTAAGCAGCGTGCTTGGAGCTACCTGGCACTTTCTTTCGCAGCCTGGGAGCCAGGCCCCTAAATGCATCCATCTCTTCCTGATCTCACTCTTTGATCCTTCATAGGTAATTGATAAACAAAGCCATTTCTTTTCTTAACAAAAGAATGGGTCTTCCTGACTAAATGAAAGTTTTGGCTACCCAATTTATTCTCTTGACTCCACAGAACAAGCAGTTGATTTCCTTCCCCATTTTCAATCCTGAAAACATGGTCACATTTCATTCTTGCTCTTGGAGTTATTAGATTTCAGTTCTTGTTTCCACATGCTTTATATGCACAAGTCAAGTGTAACCTGAAAGATATTAAAGTGGATTTTCAATGAAATGGCCCAGATCTGGGAAATCTGTCTTATTTTCTCTTAACTCCTCTTTTGTTTAATGTGCTTATTGGTATTTTCCTAGGATGGAGCTGCTGCTGCCGCAATGACACGTTTCTGCTGACAGCCCTGAACTTTCAGACGGAATCTCTGTGAATAAAGGTGAGAAGGAGGCTTTAATTAATGTCCTAAGCCTGGGAATGAAAACAAAGAACAGGAAGGTTGGGAGATGGATCTGGCTGTCAACACAAAATGAAATAAAAATCCCCAAAAGCTTTGCACCAACAAGCAGCCCAGCCCCGTGCTGCTGGGCGCCTACCCTCTCCCGGGCCTGGGCCATGACCCGGGCACCACAGACCAATGCTTCATTTGGAAGGAATCAATGAAGCAACTTGCCACAGAAATTCTCTACCCAGGGCACCCTCCTGATCACTCCCATCTCTGCCATTAGCGCTGCTTTCAAATCCCCGATGATCTTAAATTCCCTGAAAAGAGCTCGAAAGCTTCCCCCAGTAATTACGGCCCTAGCAAGAAACAATCAAACTGGGGGAAAGGACTCTGAAAGAATCTTTAAAGTCAGGCCCGGCCATTGTATCTGTTTTTAGATTTTAGATGAGAAATTCGTGTTACACTTTAGGAGCTCTCTTTGGTGAAATAGTTTGAACGCCATCGCCCAAGGCTAGAATTCTCTTTCTTTAGAAAGAGATATATTTAAGAATCAGGATATGACTTTGAACACAGCCTGGGAAATCCAATATCGTACAACAGAGACGTGTTAGCACCAGCATTCAAGGACGACTGAAGATTTAATACATTTCCTCTTTTAGTACCTTTTCTCTGTCTAAACTGCTCGCTGTCCTTCTCTATGATCAACTGATGTTCCCGTTTACATAGGAAAACTAGTCTAAAACTTAATCATATGAAACAAATATTTACGGGGCACTTTAACCATCTGCCAGGCATTGTCCTAGGAGCTGGAAACCCAATGAGCTGTTAGTTGCTCAGTTGTGTCCAACTCTTTGTGACCCCATGGACTGTAGCCCACCAGGCTCCTCTGTCCAAGGAATTCTCCAGGCAAGAATACTGGAGTGGGTTGCCGTTTCCTTCTCCAGGGGATCTTCCCGACCCAGGGATCGAACCCAGGTCTCCTGCACTGCTGGCAGATTCTTTACTGTCTGAGCCACCAGGGAAGCTCAGAGGTTACTTTAAAAAGCAAAATTGCTGTTTTTGTAGACTAAACATCATATTAACCCCTCAAAACACAACTGTTCCACGGAAGGTGCACACAGCGGTCTGGATATTTGCACATAAGGAATACACACTTGACTCTGATCTCACTCTCTTCTCTGCTTATCTTAGACTTGCTGTTCTGTCTCACCCTGATTGTCAATTCCCCAAGGGCAGGAGCACTACTTCTGTTGATCTCTCTCCAAATATGGAGCTGTGGCCACCGTGACTACTTAAAACCCATAACAGGCATGGCAGACATTCAGATATTTTCTAATCATCCTAAATGACATGCTTG
Source organism: Budorcas taxicolor (assembly GCF_023091745.1). Taxonomy (NCBI): domain Eukaryota; kingdom Metazoa; phylum Chordata; class Mammalia; order Artiodactyla; family Bovidae; genus Budorcas; species Budorcas taxicolor. The sequence continues at coordinate 79,698,334 of NC_068921.1, read as the reverse complement.
TGATACACAGAGAATGCTATTGGGCTCATTATTATATTCTTGGAACGTGAGTCAGTTGTGCTTGAATAGTTTGACCAAGGAAACAAACCAAGAGGTCAGGCTGAGACAAGACTGTGAAGCTTTGGTTTTCCATCCAAATATCTAACCTAAAGAAAAAAAGAGGGGAAAGGGGAGGGAGTTTCTCTCAAGCATGAGAAAGGGTCGTGACTAAGTGTGATGTTAGAAGACCTCAAGCAAACGGAAATGCTGCTGTTGGTAAGAACAGCACCTACACACGATTAGAACTTTGTACCTCTCGTTGAGTCATTGATTCAAAAACAAGTATCATCAAATGACAGAACCAGGAGAACAGGGCAAGATCCGTTCGGTACCTGCCTTCGGGGATCTGGTCTGTTTTCTTATTGAAACCGAGTGGGGCCTGGTCATGGAGGCCTCTTTTTGTCCCCCATTTCTTGTAGGCAAAACTCCAGCCTCCATGACCTTCCTGATCTCCAAAGGGCAAATTATCAAACCCTGGCTAATCAAGGGAGTTCTTGTGGTTGTTCAGTAGCTACATTTGACAGTTTGTGACCCTGTGGACTATAGACCGCCAGGCTCCTCTGTCCATGGAATTTTCCAGGCAAGGATACTGGAGTGAGTTTCCATTTCCTTCTCCAGGGGATCTTTCAGGACCAAGGATCAAACCTGCATCTCCTGCATTGGTGAATTCTTTACCACTGAGCCACCAGGGAAACCCCTTAATCAAGGGAGGGGCAGTCAAGAACAACCTGAAAGTGAAAAGTGAAAGTGAAGTCACTGAGTCGTGTTCGACTCTTTGCAATCCCGTGGACTATAGCCCACCAGGCTCCTTCGTCGATGGGATTCTCCAGGGATGAATACTGGCGTGGGTTGCCATTTCCTTCTCCAGGGGATTTTCCCGACCCAGGGATCAAACCCAGGTCTTCTGCATTGCAAGCTTTAACCTCTGAGCCACCAGGGAAGCACCTGAGGCAAGATTAAAGAGATCAGAGAAGCTCCTGAGACTCTGTACATGCCTTAATCTTGTCAACAGCCCCATCCATCAAGTATTATTATAAAACTCCTCATCAAATTCTCCAAGGTTGGAATACTTAGACTTTCAAAGTCGAAATCCACTCAGTTCAGTTCAGTTCAGTCACTCAGTCGTGCCGGACTCTTTGCGACCCCATGAATCGCAGCATGCCAGGCCTCCCTGTCCATCACCAATTCCCGGAGTTCACTCAGACTCACGTCCATCGAGTCAGTGATGCCATCCAGCCATCTCATCCTCGTTCGTCCCCTTCTCCTCCTGCCCCCAATCCCTCCCAGCATCAAAGTCTTCTACAATGAGTCAACTCTTCACATGAGGTGGCCAAAGTACTGGAGTTTCAGCTTAAGCATCATTCCTTTCAAAGAAATCCATGGGTTGATCTCCTTTAGAATGGACTGGTTTGATCTCCTTACAGTCCAAGGGACTCTCAAGAGTCTTCTCCAACACCACAGTTCAAACGCATCAATTTTTCGACACTCAGCCTTCTTCACAGTCCAACTCTCACATCCATACATGACCACAGGAAAAACCATAGCCTTGACTAGATGGACCTTATTCGGCAAAGTAATGTCTCTGCATTTGAATATGCTATCTAGGTTGGTCATAACTTTTCTTCCAAGGAGTAAGCGTCTTTTAATTTCATGGCTGCAATCACCATCTGCAGTGATTTTGGAGCCCAAAAAAATAAAGTCTGACACTGCTTCCACTGTTTCCCCATTTATTTCCCATGGAATGATGGGACTGGATGCCATGATCTTTGTTTTCTGAATGTTGAACTTTAAGCCAACTTTTTCACTCTCCTCTTTCACTTTCATCAGGAGGCTTCTTAGGTCCTCTTCACTTTCTGCCATAAGGGTGTTGTCATCTGCATATCTGAGGTTATTGATATTTCTCCCAGCAATCTTGATCCAGCTTGTGTTTCTTCCAGTCCAGCGTTTCCATGATGTACTCTGCATAGAAGTTAAATAAGCAGGGTGACAATATACAGCCTTGACGTACTCCTTTTCCTATTTGGAACCAGTCTGTTGTTCCATGTCCAGTTCTAACTGTTGCTTCCTGACCTGCATACAGATTTCTCAAGAGGCAGGTTAGGTGGTCTGGTATTCCCATCTCTTTCAGAATTTCCCACAGTTTATTGTGATCCACACAGTCAAAAGCTTTGGCATAGTCAATAAAGCAGAAATAGATGTTTTTCTGGAACTCTCTTGCTTTTTCGATGATCCAGCGGATGTTGGCGATTTGATCTCTGGTTCCTCTGCCTTTTCTAAAACCAGCTGGAACATCAGGAAGTTCACAGTTCACGTATTCCTGAAGCCTGGCTTGGAGAATTTTGAGCATTACTTTATTAGCATGTGAGATGAGTGCAATTGTGCGGTAGTTTGAGCATTCTTTGGCATTGCCTTTCTTTGGGATTGGAATGAAAACTGATTCTTTCCAGTCCTGTGGCCACTGCTGAGTTTTCCAAATTTGCTGGCATATTGAGTGCAGCACTTTCACAGCATTATCTTTCAGGATTTGAAATAGCTCAACTGGAATTCCATCACCTCCACTAGCTTTGTTCATAGTGATGCTTCCTAAGGCCCACTTGACTTCACATTCCAGGATGTCTGGCTCTAGATGAGTGATCACACCATCATGATTATCCGGGTCATGAAGATCCTTTTTGTACAGTTCTGTGTATTCTTGCCATCTCTTCTTAATATCTTCTTCTTCTGTTAGGTCCATACCATTTCTGTCCTTTATCCAGCCCATCTTTGTATGAAATGTTCCCTTGGTATCTCTAATTTTCTTGAAGAGCTCTCTAGTCTTTCCCATTCTGTTGTTTTCCTCTATTTCTTTGCATTGATCACTGAGGAAGGCTTTCTTATCTCTTCCTGCTATTCTTTGGAACTCTGCATTCAGATGGGAATATCTTTCCTTTTCTCCTTTGCTTTTCGCTTCTCTTCTTTTCACAGCTATTTGTAAGGCCTCCCCAGGCAGCCATTTTGCTCTTTTGCATTTCTTTTCCATGGGGATGGTCTTGATCCCTGTCTCCTGTACAGTGTCACAAACCTCTGTCCATAGTTCATCAGGCACTCTATCAGATCTAGGCCTTTAAATCTATTTCTCACTTCCACTGTATAATCATAAGGGATTTGATGTAGGTCATACCTGAATGGTCTAGTGGTTTTTCCCTAGTTTCTTCAATTTCAGTCTGAATTTGGTCATAAGGAGTTCATGATCTGAGCCACAGTCAGCTCCTAGTCTTGTTTTTGTTGACTGTATACAGCTTCTCCATCTTTGGCTGCAGAGAATATAATCAGTCTGATTTCGGTGTTGACCATCTGGTGATGTCCATGTGTAGAGTCTTCTCTTGTGTTGTTGGAAGAAGGTGTTTGCTATGACCAGTGCATTTTCTTGGCAAAACTCTATTAGTCTTTGCCCTGCTTCATTCTGTATTCCAAGGCCAAATTTGCCTGTTACTCCAGGTGTTTCTTGACTTCCTACTTTTGCATTCCAGTCTCCTACAATGAAAAGGACATCTTTTTTGGGTGTTAGTTCTAAACGGTCTTGTAAATCTTCATAAAACTGTTCAACTTCAGCTTCTTCAGCATTACTGGTTGGGGCATAGACTTGGATTACTGTGATATTGAATGGTTTACCTTGGAAACAAACAGAGATCATTCTGTCATTTTTGAGATTGCATCCAAGTACTGCATTTCGGACTCTTATGTTGACCATGATGACTACTCCATTTCTTCTAAGGGATTCTTGCCCACAGTAGTAGATATAATGGTCATCTGAGTTAAATTCACCCATTCCAGTCCATTTTAGTCCACTGATTCCTAGAATGTCGACGTTCACTCTTGCCATCTCCTGTTTAACCACTTCCAATTTGCCTTGATTCATGGACCTGACATTCCAGGTTCCTATGCAATATTGCTCTTTACAGCATCGGACCTTGCTTCTATCACCCGTCACATCCACAGCTGAGTATTGTTTTTGCTTTGGCTTCAACCCGTCATTCTTTCTAGAGTTTTTTCTCCACTGACCTCCAGTAGCATATCGGGCACCTACTGACCATGTTCCCTTAATAAAGCTTTTCTTTCCTCCTTCACCCAAACCTCTATCTCCAAGATTCAATATGCCAGTTGTGTACAGAGAAGGTGAGCTGTAAGCATCTTTATCAACCTTCTAAGATCATTTCAGGGCAGTCTGGCAGGCAGTATCATCCTCAGGCAGTAGAGCCTAACGTGTTAAACTCTAGACTTCAGAGTTGAAATGCAAAATACAAAGTTAACTCCTAGTTAACTCGTCAAGTTTCATTATATTCATAATAGTGTTCAAAGTAGGGTTAGAGGAGCTGTACTGACACAGACCGCTCACCCTGGCCAGGTACCATAGTGACCATTTGTATGAATTATTTTACAACAGAAAGCCCTGGGAAGGAACCCAGAACTAACAAGCCACCACCAACCGGAAGAATCTGGGAAAGGTCAAAAGGAGATGCTACGTCTTCTACCACCTCCCAGAATCCTCCTCCCTGGCATCCATCTTGGCTGAGCAATGCATCCACAGGCAGGAAGGACCCTGAGTCAAAGTGCTGGGCCAGCAACAACCTAGAAACTAGCCGCATCACCGTAAACCCCGAGACTGCAAGCCGCAGAGCAGAGCAGTTCCCCTGAGTTCCCTTACCTCGTGCTCTCCACCCGGACACCCTTCTCCCAATCAAGTCTCTTGCTTTGTCAGCCAGTGTGTCTCCTCAAACAATTCATTCCCGAGTGTTAGCCAAGAGACTCAGTTAACACACTTCCTTCAGTGGTAGTCCATCTTTGGCATGGGTTGTGGGTGGGGGTGGGGCATTAGAGTCAGAATTCAACATAAAGGGATTTATTATAGGAAGTGACTCACCCTGTTGTGGGAGCTGGCTACGTAAGTGTGAAGTCCCCAGGGAAGTGGTCAGGAAGGGAGTGGACAGGCTGGAACCCCTAGAGCTGAAGCTGGGCACCCACCCCCGGAGGCTGTCAGAAAGAAGGGCCCAAGGGAAAGGAGAGATTGCAGACACAGCAGCTGTTGTCAATCTCGAAGCTCCCAGAAGAAAGACTAACCCCTCTTTCCTTAAAGGCCTTGCAACTGCTAAAGTCAGGCCTGCCCAGGGTAATCTCCCTTTTGACCAACGTGAAGTTAACTGATCAAGGACTTTAATTATACCAGCAAAGTCCCTTCACAACAGCACCTATATTGGTCTTTGAATAACTAGGAAAATAAGCATAGAAGGGTCTGACTCCCTTGGCCTAGAGCTCACTCCTACCCTGTTCTCACCTGATTGATCCTAGTCAGGATGACTCAGCACAAATGCATTCCGTAGTGTTATTGTGAAGCTTAAAGAGATGATACAAACAAAATGTCTGGGAAACGCATAGCATGTTGTATCACCACTTAGTAGATGAGAAAATCAGGCTCAGAATACAAGCCCATAAACAAAGTGAACACACCGTGATTGGTCTGTAGAGCTGAGAATGAAAAAGCTGGTTTTCGTTCAGAACCCTTTGGTCTGACCATGCCCTCTGCTCCACAGTTTGTGTTTCTTTTCCTAAGTCAGTACACGGGGGCACAAGTTAAAAGAGAAGAGTGAGAAACAGCTGTAAAGTGAGCGGACCTGAGGTGAAATGATCAGCCACTCCCAAGGCTCCTAGGCAAGTAAGATAAATAGAGATCATCTCCCCTGCCCTGGACTTCAGCCTGGGATTCTTAGGCACTCTTACAGGGCAGGATACTTGCTCCATGAAGGTCCTCAGTCACTCAGTCATGCCCAGCTCTTTCCAACTGTAATGACTGTAGCCCACCAGACTCCTCTGTCTGTGGGATTTTCCAGGCAAGGATAATGGAGTGGGTTGCTCTTCCCTCCTCCCAGGGATCTTCCCAACCCAGGGATAGAACCCACGTCTCCTGTGGCTCCTGCACTGCGGGCAGATTCTTTACCACTGAGCCACTGGGGAAGTCCACATGCCCTACATCCTCCCATAATGATCCATCTCTTCTTTGTGAGCTTCTGGAAAGCTGAGTCTATTATAAGTCCACTTTCTAATATAAATCCATTGTTCTCTCTCCATCTTCTGTAGAAGCAGTTCTCACTTCAGAAATGCCTTGTCACTTCCTTTCGGTTGACTATTTTTAGGCTACAAATTTAAAATTTATGAAAAGCCTTTCAATGATTTAAGACCAAATGCTGTTAGGGTAGGTTGGAAGGATATTTGGGTGCTTAAGAAGGAGCAACACTCTTTATCCACCCAGTATTCTTACTGTGAAGCAAATAAAAATGGACACAAAAGCACACACAGCTCAAACAAACTGTCAGCATAAATTAATTCTCCTGCTGTAACTTTGGCAAGGAAACAGAAGCAGCCAGTTACCTCGTCCAGGTTCAGCCTCCTTCCTAGATATTGTCCCAGAAATCAGCTAGAGCACCGCTGACCCTGGTCAGGCAGCCCCATGAACTGATTTCATTCCATCTTCTCCTGTGAATGAACTTGAAAATATCCATGTGCTAAGACAGCAGTCAAAATGCTCCCCCAAGGTTATAAGTTACCCAGTGATGCATTGGTAGAGTTCTAATCTTTAAAGCTGAATTCAACCATCTTTATTGCTGTTTTCTAGCTACTAAATTGTGTGTGACTCTTTTTTGACCCCATGGAGTATAGTCCGCCAGGCTCCTCTGTCTATGGGATTTCCCAGGCAGGAATACTGGAGTAGGTTGCCATTCCCTTCCCCAGAGGCTCTTCCCAGCCCAGGGATGGAACCAGTGTCTCCTGCACTGGCAGGTGGGGTCTTGACCACGAAGCCCTCAGGGAAGCCCTTAATCATCTTTAAATCACTAAATATTTGTTAAGCTTCTTTTTTTGTATCAGAAACTCTTCTTGATACTGAGATCAGAGTTGAGAACAAGACAAAGAGGGGTTTCTGCTCATGAAACTTACATTCCAAAGAAGCTCCAGAGACATTAAATAGTAAACAGGTAAACAATTCAAACTGTGCAAGTGCTGCCAGCTGCTAGGAAAAAGAACAGGGTGGTCCAATCAAGAGTGATTATGACTCCAGATTGTGACTTAAAAATAGAGAAAACTTCTTATCCAAATAAATAGTATTATACATCCTTTGATAAAGATCATTTATCAGTTATTATCAGCAATTCTACATGTTTGATGCATTTTGTTCAGAAGTTGCATCCAAATACAATGCCATACATTTTGTAAAATACTTATGTATCCACCTGAAAAATATGGGATAAAAGAAACAATAACATTTAAAACAACTTTCTGGCATACTTCTCATACGAAGAGGAAATAGTATTTGTAAGGTAGATGTCTATTTTACCATCCTCGATGGAAGATTAATATCTAGAAATCAAGAACGAGCCACATTTTAGTCAAAAGTAGAGATGCAGGGGTGAAGAAAATGCCCCTGGGTCCTCGATGGACCCTAGTGAGACTCACAGTGAGTTCACAGGCATCCCTGGCAGTCCAATGGCTAAGACTCACCTTGCAAAGCAGGGGGTGCGGGTTCAATTCCTGGTCAGGGAGCTAAGATCTGACATGCCTCCTGGCCAAAAGACAGAAACAATATTGTAACAAATTCAATAAAGACTTTAACAATGGTCCACATTAAAAAAAAAAAATCTTGAAAAACACTTAGTTAAAGTTATCCAGATTATGAAAGCTGTGATTTTTTTTGAACAGGGATGAGGATGGTCTCTGATGGGCTTAGTGTTAATAGTCAGGAAAGAGAGCACTTGAGTCGTTTCAGAGGCTGATGGAACAGTGACAGATTTATAGCAGATTAAGGAGCTCAATTTTATTTCTTCCTCAAATCTACGCAATTCTGACCTATTTTTTGCAGTCCATGTCCTTAGGAATTTTCCTCTTAGTGGCTAAAGGATATTAACAGTCAAACCATTTTATAAATGACAAGCTTGGCTTTATTTTTTTCTGACCCAGTGTATTAACCCGTTCACCAAAAATATATACAAAAAGCAGACTTGGTAGCCTGTAGAGAAGATAGACAGCAGTGTAGTGAAAGTGAAAGTCGCTTAGTCATGTCTGACTCTTTGCGACCCCATGTACTATACAGTCCATGGAATTCTCCAGGCCAGAATACTGGAGGGGGTAGCCTTTCCCTTCTCCAGGAGATCTTCCCAACCCAGGGATTGAACCCAGGTCTCCCGCATTGCAGGCAGATCTTTACCAGCTGAGCCACTGAGTCCAAACAACAGTGTGGTTACTGAAAAAAGTTAAGCTCAGCCAAAGTTCAAAAAATTTACTCAATTTTTTAAGCCACAATCACTCACATATTCCTCATCTTCCTCTCTTTTTAAAAATATACCAAGCCCTTTATATCACATTTTTTAAAAAATTAAGAAAAATAGTCCCCAGAGGATTTCCTCTATACACATACATTTCTTTGGCTGCTTTAAGATTCTGTTTGGGGCTGTGGAATGAGTCAGTCCTCTAGTAAACATCTTGCATTTCCTATCTCATTTAATCTTCTTGACAATGCTATGAAAGAATTATCTTCCTCATCATCATCATGATTCCTAGTCTATCAATTAGAAGGTTCAATTCAGGTTCAAAGAGCTAATACAAGTCAGAACAGTGATTTTAACTATATAGCCTTTGACTCAGAAGTCTCAGGAAAACTCTGCCTAGGTTTCATGAATACTTCATCAACCTCTTTAAAGCACTTACTCTCTACTTTATATTGGAAATCCTTATACAGGATATATACATTTCCTCTGTAAGCTCTTTGTGAGTAGAATACATGCCTGATATTTCCTTGCAGGTGGGGGTTGATAAAACAACAATCTTCACCATTGCAATCATCATGAACACTGAGATCTTATTCTGTACCTGGGATCATGCTAAGTGTTTTGAAAAGTGAAAAAAACTATGAAAGTGTCCATCGCTTAGTGGTGTCCAGCTCTTTGTGACCCCAAGCTTCTCTGTCCATGGGATTTCCCAGGCATTCCCTTCTCCAGGGAATCTTCCCGACCAAAGGCTCAAACCCAGGTCTCTTGCATTGTAGGCAGATTCTTTACTATCCAAGTCACCAGGGAAGTCCTGCTAAGTGTTTTAATTAACTCTAAAATTTAATCTTCAAGTTAATTCTAAGTCATGTAAGTGCCAATAGTATTATTGTTGTTTTTTAAGTGGGGAAACTGAGTCTTAAGGAGGTTTCTTTCCAAGATAACAGGACAAACACATGAACAATCATATTAATATTAAACACATCCAACAGGGTTATTTAAAATATGTTAATTGAGCATCTAAAATATGTCCCAGGTGCACTTCTAGCTCCTAAAGTATAGAGTAGAACTTAACTACAGTGGTGGGGAGACAGAAACAGAGACTGCACGCTGGTGAGACTTGCCATTGGCAGGAAGAGGCAGGAAAGAAGGCAACGGAGCTGCTTCTTTTCTTGAAATAAATACTTTTTTAATATTTGTTTATTTCTGTGACAGATCTGAGTGGCCGCACGCAGGATATTCCATCTTCATTGCAACATACGGGATCTAGTTCCCAGACCAAGGATTGAACTCGGACCCCCTGCTTTGCGAGCTTGGAGTCTTAGCCACTGGACCACCAGGGAAGTCGGAAAACTGTTTCCTTCATGAGAATTTGATGTATTTTCATTTTACAGAGAGTGATCAGGAAGGGGAACCACAGGAAGAAAACCTTGAGGGAAGACTTGAAGTCTGGGGCTGTTCCTGATTGCTCAAAGGACAAAGTCCACGAGGTGGGGCAGGCTTGGTTTATCAAAGGAGGGCAAAGAGGTCACTGTGGCTTTGCCAGGGGGCAGAGAGAGAGAGGCCCTAGTAATCAGCAAGGAAATCAGAGATTCACCGTGGGTTTCTCTCTGGCTGTATAGGACTTTGAAGGGACTTTGGTTTTTACTGGCAGAAATAGGGAAGCCATAGGAGGCTTTTGAACAGACGATAGTCACAGTCAGACTGTGTTTTATAAAAACACCATTTTGAGAATATGTTCAAGACAGTCTATTGGAGGTAAATGTGGGGAAGATAGGTCAATAAGAAAGCTGTTGCAATAATCCAGTCTATGGGTAATGGTGGCATAGACCAAGTACCAGGAGTAACATTTTAAAAACTAGTTAGACTGTGAACGTATTTCTAACGTAGACTGAATAGGATTTGCTGACAAATTAGACATGGGGTATTAAAAAAAAGGGGCGTACTTGAGGATAACACTGGGTTTCTGGTCTGAAAGACTGAGTGGATGGGGCTGGGTAGAGAGGAGAGAAGGAAGGTCAAAAGTTTAGTTTAGATTAGAGCCGAAGTTTGAACCCCTACTAGATAAATGAAGCTGGTGAATGGGCAGTTAGTCCCATGAGTCATAAATTCCCCGACTGGACAGAAAAATCAGGGGAGTTCTTCCATATGGGTTCCTTAAATCCATGTCACGGAGTATGCTCACCCAAAGAATGAGCCCACACAGTGGGAAGAGACCCAAGGACTGAAAACTGAGCCACTCCCAAACTTTGAGATAAGGAAGATATAGAAGCATCAACAGAGGAGGCAGAGGAAGAGAGGCTGTCATGCAGCAGGGAAAACAGGGGAGTGTGTGTTCCTGGAAGCGGAGTGAAGAAGGGATGCCAAAGAGGAGGACGTGATCAGTGTCAGATGCTGATGATAAGACAGATGAGATGTGCCCTGAGAGCTGATCTGGGTTTTCCCTGGGCAGTCACCAGAGACCCACAGTCCAGACTCGGTGGGGCAACCACCGTCACGATATTGAAAGGTCATTTGGGTGAAACGTCCCTGCACATGGGAACCTGGGCTTTTTTCCTGATTATTAGTACCACTAGGGGAAAGATCGATCTTTCTCATTGCAGGTGTTTTCATCCTCTATTAAAGGAATTCAGCTGGCTTCCATTATCAGACCTTTTTCTTTTATGAGATGTTTGTTTTTGTGTTTACGTGTGTATGTACATGTGTGTGTGTTTTAATTTCCAAGCCAGAGCTGCTTTGATCCCAGGAAAGAGAATACTCAGAATTCCATCCAGATGAGTATTGCTGCTAAGCCCTGTGTTTGCTTTTCTCCTCCCCTGCTAGCTGAAATTCTACAGAGGCCAATTAAACTGCCTACCCCAGCATCAAACACAACATACACTATCTCGACATGGAGGTGATTATAAACAGCCAGCAGAATGCTAGCACAAGTACTGAGCTGCGCACGGGGTGTTTTCACTTTACATGAACTATCTTTTGAGTAGAAACACATTGCAACTTTCAGCGCACTCAGGTTCTCGGGAGGGTTGCTGTTAATGACGGGAAGACACCTGCCCTGAACTCCTCCTTATCATTAGTGAGGTCAGATCATTCCGTTCCTATGTGTATTTCAGTTTGGGCGCATTTTCTGGGGTCCCCCCTGATTAAGTTTGATGCATGACTCACACACTAAAGTCATTATGAAAAAAAAGGTAAATAAAACATGCTAGCAATGTTTGAAAACTCAGAGGAAAAGTAATTCCTGCTGGGGGGAGAAGGAGGCCAGAGAGTTTTTAAGAATACGAAAATCTCGAAGTTTGTGCACCTCACAGGAATACTTGTCTGAGCCTATTCGGAACAAACATATTGAAAAATTATGCTTTCATTGAAAAATTGCCTCTATTGGAAGTGCTGGAAAGGGCCAGTATGTTAAACAAGAAAATCATTCTCCTTTGTGATTTAGGAAAAACAAAGCAAAACACACATTAACTTTACAGATATGCAAAAATTGGCATGAAGGAATCCTGAAAGCTTTTAAAGTTACCAGCCAGTAGACAGTAGCAAACTGGAGAGACGCTGCTGATCGTCACAGCCGGGTGATGTCTCCAGTAGCTGGTTGTGGTGCTAGGGGGCTAAGGGCCATGAGGGAACCCCGGCAGGTCTCTTTGGTCTACTTTCTGCACGTGAAAATGAGACGATCTGGTAAATTAGTAAGAGGACTTGTGTTGATAGTGTGTTATTAGGTGCTAACGTGTGCTTGGAAGAGGGTTACCCCAACCCCAGGTCCTGGCTCCCCTTCCAGGCCACTGAGCATGTTCAAACATCAGTTCCTTGAAGAGTGGCCATTCATTCACTCATTGGCTTGTTTACTGGGTTGGCCAAAATGTTTGTCTTGGTTTTGCCATAACATCTTACGGCCAGCTCAACACATCCTTGGTCATCCTCACTGAGCACTGCTTTGTGCCAGGAGCTTATAGGGTCTGGCCATTCAAGATGGCTGTTCTCTTGCTCTCTGCATATCCCCTGCCTGACCAGGGCCTGCACCACTACACCCCACTCCCATGACTGACCTTCCTTCATACCCTTGCCCTAGTTAATGACTGTCCTAATCTTTAGACCATAACATCTCCATGATATCTTATCAAAGGGGCAGTGAGGGGGACCCTCTGCTGGTTTCCCAGGTAACTGATGACCCCACCTAACATCAGTGCCCCTGTAACTGGTAACCTCCCCTTCCTCCCTGGAGTGAAGACCTCCTGCATGCCCTGCCCCCCGCTATCCACCACACATGGTGGGGTGCCGCTCCAGGACCTTGCTTCAGACATGTAAGCTTCCCCATCCAGGAGACCACTGATGTCTCTGTTGCTGACACCCAGCCCTATGATCTTGGAGCTGAGTAAGCCCAGCCCTGTAGATCTGTGGGGTGCAGCCCCCAACAAGCTCTGTTTGTTTGCCTCCAACAGAGGGATTTCCTTGGAGATGATTTCAGAGCTGACGCAGTGGTAGGTTCATGCCATGAGAGGCCAAAGGAAGGAGCTATCTGATCCCCTTCTTCTATATCCTCACACACTCCATGTGCGCACCTGTAAGGAGGCATGAGCACAACCCACACAGAAGCCTAAGTGTGTCAGTTCTTATCTCAAATGTCCCTTCTCCCCTGAATCCTCCAATCTTAAACCAACCCCCAAATTATCTCCTCTTGGTCCTCTATTTTGATCCCTCATAACATCACCACAAATTACAATGTGCACATAACATGTGTGTGAGAGTTGATTTAATCAACATCCCCAGCATCCATGGGGACAGAGAGCTTGCTGGGTTTGATCAACACAATATACTCTGTGCAAAGTATAGCGCTGAGCACACACATTCTGTTAATTGAATGTTCTTAAAAAGTGTTAATGAACAAATACAGGGGCGTCAGAGGATGAGATGATAAGATAGCATCACCATACTCAGTGGACATGAATCTGAGCAAACTCTGAGAGACAATGAAAGATAGAGGAGCCCAGCATGCTGGCAATGGGGTTGCAAAGAGTTGGACACGACTTAGCAACTGAACAACAGTTGCCTAGAATTTCTTTTTAGGTGTGTCACTCTTTATTTCCTAGAAATGTTTCAGCCTTTGATAGCTCTAATAATATATTTTCTGTCCATTTGGCTTTTACTCTGGATAACTTGTGCTGGCATGGATATTTTTCCCTAACACTCCACCCAAATTTCAATGCCTGACTGAATTTGGATGTCCAGAGCTGTTTCTTCTATTTCCTGTATTCTAATATAATCTCGAGTACAAAGTCATTTGGATGCCTGAGACAGAAAAATTGAGAGGGTGGGGATGGAACGTTACTTTTACTGAAGCTACCCGGAACTGGTACTTACGACTTCATGACATTGAACGTCATCACAGAACAGATGTCTCAACCCAAATCACGTCAATAGTTCAGCCACGTCTACCACTTTCTTCCTCCTCCCAACAACTTCAGGGTCCTCCTCCCATCCTCCACCTCCAGCTTCCTTTTGGTTATTCCAGGGTGTGTTGCAAAATCCTCCACTTGTACATACTTTCAGCTGTACTAGTATTCTTCCAAAACATATAACACCTGATTGCTTTGTTTTCAAATTACTTTCACCAGCAAATCCCATCTCAAAATCCATGTATACTAAAGCTAAAACTACGTATGACTGAAGGGAAAGAATATAGAGGGAAATCTGTATATAGACCATAAGTTCTATTGAATTTTCTAACACGTGGTGAAATCTATACACCATATGCTAGCAAGCTATGGACTCATTCAATGCTCCTTCAAAAGTGGTAGTTCTTTCTTATTGCTTCTTTGAATTATTGTACCCATTATCATGATTTCAAATTGTGGTGCTAGAGAAGACTCTTGAGAGTCCCTTGGACAGCAAGGAGATCAAACCAGTCAACTTTAAAGGAAATCAACCCTGAAGTATTTCCCCAAGTATTTGCCAAATCTCAAGATGTAACCAATCACCCAGTTGCTCAGACCAAGCAACTCCAATCTACCTTTGATTCCTCCCTTTGCATATTTAATAATTATCAAGTTTTATTGCTTTTATTTCAAATTTTATCCTGCATCTATCGACCTTCCCTAACTTACATCCAACCACTGCATACACCAGGCCAGCTCCTTACCTTCTCTATCTATCTGATCCACTTTACCAGGTCCTAGTTTCCACTGTGGGCCTCCCCGGTGGCTCAGCGGTAAAGAATCCACCTGCAATGCAGGAGACCCAGGTTCAGTCCCTGGGGCGAGGAGTCCCCTGGGGAAGGAAATGGCAACCCAAGGCAGTCTTCTTGCCTGGAGAATCCCATGGACAGTGGAGCCTGGTGGGCTACAGTCCATGGGGTTGCAAAAGAGTCGGACACAACTTAGCGAGTAAACAACACCAACCACAGTTTCCATTGTGGCCATAATGCATCCTCCATACAAGCAGCTAAACAGATCTTATTTTAAGAGAGAAGCCATATCACCCCCTTGTTCATGACCTTTTGATTGTTCTCTGTGGTTTATAAAATTAGGTCAAGACACCTCACTGCATCTTATAAAGTGACATGAGATCTGTCCTACCTCAGCCCTTCACTTCCCCGGTGGCCACTCCCTTCCTTCTCCACTGGACTTCAGTCCCATCAGTCCCCCTTTCAGGTCCCTAAACTTGCCAAGGTCTATACTCTCGTTGGGGACAGCAAGATGCCAAAGGTGAATGACTCTGCCTCATGGTAGCAAAATGTCTCAACATTCAAACACCTTAAACAGTGTTGATCTTAAAGCATGTTGCAAGTGTTGATCAGCAGTATTGATCAGCTCCTTGACCTGTACATAATAAGAAATTGTTTTATAATTGTCTCTTGACACTGCTGGTTCCTCAAAGTCAGAATCAGGGTTTTCTTATTTCCTAAGGCCCCCTGGGGCCACAGAAATTTGCCAGATGAATGAAAAAATGAGTGTATCAATACCGCATGTGGAAGCACGCATCCATCAGGACTTTCTCTACCCTTAAAAGAAAGATAAGCAGTGTTTCATCTTCCCCCAGTTCTTTCTCTCACCTAGCTGAGAGAGTCCTGAATAAAATTCACTAGACTTGGACTCTACCCATCTATCTAGTAAATGTGTGATCTTAAAAAAACTACCTCTCTTGAAGTCTTGAGTCCTTAATTGTGAAATGATGGATTTAGAATAAATTGGTGGTTTTCCAACTTTCTAAATGAAACAAAGTTTTTAAAATAAAATTATATAATGAGCCATAATTTGTGAATCATTTAAAAACGATGCTGCCTTGGTTGAAAGGGTTGGGGTTCTTGGAGCCCTGCCAATCAGTAAACTGCTCTGTCCCCCACTCTGTGGACCCCAGAGGCTCCTCCATAGATGCTGAGGGCTCTGCAAAGCCCAGTTCAAAAACCACTGGGCTCAAAAAGCCTCTGAGGCCCTGGGTGGATCTAACATTTCATGATTCCAACTCTGAAATAAACAACAGATGTTGCCAAGTAAAGCCGAGTGAAATGTATTCATGCACTCCTTTAAAAATTAAATGGAAGACTTTTCTCCCCTTTAAAAATCAAGCAAAATTCATTGCTTGGAATTCTGACAGAGTATACAAAGAGCCTTTTAAATGCTAAAGAACATTCATAAATGACTTTGTCACAAAGTGTTATAAGATTTTGTAAAATTGAGCTTATGTAGGTTTTCACTGACTTGAAGTGTTATTGATTAGAAAATACCTTCTACCCTCGGGGCCATGCATGCCTCAGAAGGTTTCAGATCCAGGAACTCGAGTCAGCTCACCTATGTACTGGAAAGGTCAACCCCACCATGGAAACCCATTAAAACACACGCGAACATTCACTCAGCTTGGAGGTTGAGAGTGGCAGATCCAGTCTCACCCGGAGCCACATTGCAGCCTCCGGGAGGCTGATGTAATTCTCCTGCGACTCTGTGGTTTAAATGGAATTGATTATTTAAAAATATTAGATATGGCATTGCTTGCTTTTTCACATTGCATTAAGCGCTCCCGCATAGAAGCAGAAGTGAAGTAGACAAATACTCAGAGCCGTGCGAACTGCCTCCCTCATGCATATGTATGCACACACCTGCACATGGGCACACACATACAAAGAGGAGGCAACAACATTAATGGTTTACATATGTGTGCAGATTTACATTTGTAAAACACTTTAATATATAGCAGTTCATTCAATCCCCCTAAGAACCCTGTAAGCTAGGTATTTAAGAGCTTCTATGGACAAGAAAAAGAAGTGCACTAAGTAATTTCCATGCACTTATCTTGTTTAATTGTTCCCACATTTCAGCTGAAAAGATGGAGGCTCTGAGAAGTCAAAAGGCTTATTCAACATCAGGACACCAAGAGGGCAGATTAGTCAATAAAAACCAGGACTGTTGACTGCCGAGGACATCATTTCTCTATCATTACAGGTTCCACTAAATATCAAAACAGAATGTGGGTGTGTTTCTTGGGGTTTTTGTTTGGCATAAACATTTACTCTATCAGAGCAGTTTTCGCTAAACACAGTTGTTCTTGATTGCTTTTTTAATGCTGAAGCTGGATTTTCATAGGTCCCTTGATGTCCACTGTCTGGGCTCTCCATTGTATCAGATGACACCATTTATGACAAGCTGGGTGACATCAGAGCTGCAAACCGACTTACCTAAGGTTCTGCTTATTGGCTTTGACCTCATTCATCATCCCATTGCTCACCGATAGAAAGATGATTCTGATAAGAGGAATGGCCCTGGAGCAATGGTTTGCCTCATCCTCCAAGCATCCCACCTCCCCTGTGGAATGGTAACCTCGACCCCTTGCTTTCCACTTCCGCCATTGCAGTCCATGTCATAGTTTCCCTTCCATGTGATAAGAAATATGATCTTCCCTGTCTGCTTAATTTACAGCTGGCAGGATTAGCTGACTGGTCTTGTAGGAACAAGAGAAATGTGATGATTACCTTTAGTGGTTTAGGAGCCTTACGCCACTGGGTCTCATTAATAGGGCATCAGCCAAGAAATTTCATTCACGTAGTAAGCTTAAGCCTGTTGTGCAAAACCTCAAGAGCCTGCCACAGCCTAGAAGTTGTGAAAATGATCCCGGATTAAGCTGTTCTGTGAAGAAGGAATGAGAACTACCCAAGATAAACTACCAGTCCTGTAACTAAATGGTACAGCGTTTCTAGGGCAGAAGAAAGATAAATGATTTCCTTGATTACAAATCTCTCCCTCTTGTAGAAAATCCTATTCTCCAACTCTGAGACCATGTTATTGGAAGAGCACCACCTGCCACTGGCTTAGCTCTAAAGAAGAAAAAGTTCAATATAGTAGTGATGGATTCTCTCAGTGGCCACATTCATCCCAGGCAAGCTATTCTGACCACTTCCTGCAGCAGCAAACCTCTCCTCCGCTCTTACTATTCTACATGGAAGCTGATCTCTTTTCCTAGAAAACAGGGAATCCAAAGATGAGGTGCTATAATACTGCTGTTGGCCCCCAAGCCTACCTTGGAGATGATGGCATCCCTGACAATCATCCTGGGACTCAGTTTATCTATCTATAAGTGGAGTTCATGGGGTTCGCAAGGCAAAAATACTGAAGTGGTTTGCCATTCCCTTCTCCAGTGGACCACATTTTGTCAGGACTCTCCACTATGAACAGTCCGTCTTGGGTAGCCCTACACGTCATGGCTTATGGTTTCATTGAGTTAGACAGGCTGTGGTCCTTGTGATCAGATTGGTTAGTTTCCTGTGATAGTGGTTTTTAGTCTGTCTGCCCTTTGATGGAGAAGGATAAGAGTCTTATGGAAGCTTCCTGATGGGAGAGACTGACTGAGAGATAAGCTGAGTCTTGTTCTGATGGGCCAGGCCATGTTCAGTAAATCTTTAATCCAATTTTTTGTTGATGGGCAGAGCTGTGTTCCCTCCCTGTTATGTGATCAGAGGCCAAACTATGGTGGAGGTAATGAAAATAATGGTGACCTCCTTCAAAAGGTCCCATGGACACACTGCTACACTCAATGCCCCCAACCCTGCACCAGGCCACCACCAACCCACGCCTCTGCCAGAGACTCATGGACACTCATAGGCAAGTCTGGGTCAGTCTCTTGTGGGGTCACCGCTCATTTCTCCTGGGTCCTGGTGTGTACAAGGTTTTGTTTGTGCCCTCCAAGAGTCTGTTTCCCCAGTCCTGTGTAAGTTCTGGTGGCTCTATGGTGGGTTAATGGCGACCTCCTCCAAGAGGGCTTATGCCATATCCAGGTCTATTGCACCCAGAGCCCTCGTCCCTGTGTCAGTCCACTGCTGACCCATACCTCCACAAGAGACACTCAAACACAGTTCTGGCTCAGTCTCTGTCGGGTCTCTGGGTCTTGGTGTGCACAAGGTCTATCTGAGCCCTCTGAGTGTCTCTGGCAGGTATGGGGTTTGATTCCAAATGCAATTTCACTCCTCCTATCATCTTACTGGGCCTTCTTCTTTGCCCTTGGAAAAGGGGCATCACCTCAAAGTTTCTCCAGCGCTGCACAGTGAATGCAGTGTCAAGTGGGCCTTAGGAAGCATCACTACAAACAAAACTAGTGGAGGTAATGAAATTCCAGTTGAGCTATTTCAAATCCTGAAAGATGATGCTGTGAAAGTGCTGCACTCAATATGCCAGCAAATTTGGAAAACTCAGCAGTGGCCACAAGACTGGAAAAGGTCAGTTTTCATTCCAACCCCAAAGAAAGGCAATGCCAAAGAATGCTCAAACTACCGCACAATTGCACTCATCTCACATGCTAGTAAAGTAATGCTCAAAATTCTCCAAGCCAGGCTTCAACAGTATGTGAACCATGAACTTCCTGATGTTCAAGCTGGTTTTAGAAAAGGCAAAGGAACCAGAGATCAAATCGGCAACATCTGCTGGATCATTGAAAAAGTGAGAGAGTTCCAGAAAAACATCTACTTCTGTTTTATTGACTATGCCAAAGCCTTTGACAATGTAGATCACAACAAACTATGGAAAATTCTTCAAGACATGGGAATACCAGCCTCCTGAAAAATCTGTATGCAGTTCAAGAAGCAACAGTTAGAACCGGACATGAAACAACGGACTGGTCCCAAATTGGAGAAGGAGTACGTCAAGGCTGTATATTGTCAGCCTACTTATTTAACTTATATGCAGAGTACATCATGAGAAATGCTGGGCTGGATGAACCACAGGCTGGAATCAAGATTGCCAGGAGAAATATCAGTAACTTCAGATATGCAGATGACACCACCCTTATGGCAGAAAGCAAAGAAGAACTAAATAGCTTCTTGATGAAAGTGAAAGAGGAGAGTGAAAAAGTTGGCTTAAAACTCAACATCCAGAAAACTAAGATCATGGCATCTGGTCCCATCACTTTCTGGCAAATAGATGGGGAGACAATGGAAACAGTGATAGACTTTATTTGGGGGGCTCTAAAATCACTTCAGATGGTGACTGAAGCCATGAAATTAAAATATGCTTGCTCCTTGGAAGAAAAGTTATGACCAACCTAGACAACATATTAAAAAGCAGAGCCATTACTTTGCCAACAAAGGTCTGTCTAGTCAAAGCTTTGGTTTTTCCAGTAGTCATGTATGGATGTGAGAGGTGGACTATAAAGAAAGCTGAGCACCAAAGAATTGATGCTTTTGAACTGTGGTGTTGGAGAAGACTCTTGAGAGTCCCTTGGACAGCAAGGAGATCCAACCAGTCCATCCTAAAAGAAATCAGTCCCAAATATTCATTGGAAGGATTGATGCTGAAGCTGAAACTCCAATATTTGGAATCCCTGATGCAAAGAACTGACTCATTTGAAATGACCCTGATGCTGGGAAAGATTGAAAGTGGGAGGGGAAGGGGACAACAGAGGATGAGATGATTGGATGACATCACCAACTCAATGGAGACGAGTCTGAGTAAGCTCCAGGAGTTGGTGATAGACAGGGAAGCCTGGCATGCTCAGTCCATGGGGTCAGAAAGAGTCGGACACAACTGAGCGACTGAATTGAACTGAAGTGTAGTTAGCAGAAGTCACCCAGAAGTTCTTAGCACAAAATCAAATGTGCAGTGACATAAACATCTGTACATTCCTAGAAGGATATGACACTAGAACTGTGGTTCTCCCCAAGGAAAATGCCTTCTCACATTTGATTATTTTTGCTGAAAGAGGAAATTTGACACACTGCTGATTTCTAAAGTAAATTTGAATCCTGCATGCCACAGTCAAGAAGGAGCTCATAGCTGTGTAGGTATCAACCGGGTGACTCTTTCTAGATTTAATACCTTACATGCCTGTGAATTAAGTATGCTCACACTGTAGCTTGGTCCTCTCAGTAGTAACTCAAAAGCTTTTATCTCTCTACCTGACTCATTGATGTATCTACCCAATTTCTGGCCATCAGTTCAATACAGATCAGCAAAATCTCTCTAGTAGAAAAAGTGCAAAGGCAGAGAGAGGAGAAAAAACCATGGGGAGCAAGATTAAAGGTGTCATGATAATAGCAAAAATACCTTGAGAAAGAAAATTATGATTCTCCGTTCTACATTGGCGGGGAAACAAACTCATTCAGTCATGATTAAGGTGAACATATTTTCCATACCAAAAGCTGTTGCAATAAATAGTCTCACTAGGAACTTTCATACCACTTCTGAGAGTGAAATACGGTATGAGAGATGTAGTTTGAGTCCTGATATAGGAGTGTCTAGAACACATCACTAGATTTGGAATCAACGATAAAGTAAATTTTAAAATGACACCATCTAGAAAAAAATCAAAGATATATGTTCACTGAACTCATACTTTCAGTGTAAATTTACTGTTTTATATCAGTGTAACAGAGGGTGGAACTGACGGGAAGACCTTGAGCACTCCGTCTCTGCAGGCACTCTTTCTGCAACTGGAAATTGAAGGGGAGGTATTAGATAAACTTTTAGGTCTCTTCCTGAGATAATAAGCTAATAAATTCTATAATCTCTTCTTATGTTATTACGATCTTCCTTCAAAGGCATAGCTTGCATGCACTCACACACAGTCACTCAAACACCCACTCATAAGCTTGGCATTTGCCATTATTAATTTCCATTATGGCAACTGTATTCTTTTGGTCTTTCAGTTAGAAACATCTCTAGGTCTTTGCCCAGTGAGATAATAAGATGATGTCTAAATATTTAATAAACAACCAGAATGTACACTTCCTAAGACCCCTGGGCTCTTTAGCCACAACAGCTCTACATCTTACTTGTCCATCTGGAACTCCATAATGAAGTGAAAATATTCAACCTCAGGTATCCCCAGCTCCCAAAAGTTTAGCCAAAGCTGGGTTTACCACCTTCTCTCTACTTTCTGGCAATAGAAAGAATAATGGCATCACATTATAGCTGGGACCAGTAAACTCATACCCAATAGCCAGGTTGCTCTTCTTCAAGCTCCAGTTTCTCTACATGTAATAGTCTGTGCTTAGTCACTTAGTCATGCTCAACTCTTTGCGATCCCATGATCTGTAGCCTGCCAGGCTCCTCTGTCCATGGGGATTCTCCAGGCAAGAATACTGAAGGGAATTTCCATGCCCTCTTCCAGGGAATCTTCCCAATCCAGGGATCAAACCCAGGTCTCCCACATTGCAGGCAGATTCTTTACTGTCTGAGCTACCAGGGAAGCCCAATATAATAATAGTGTCTACCTAATAACTGTTGTGAGGAACAAGTAAAGTCATACCTATAAATCATAGTAGCTGGTACAAACATTTTGTTCTCCAAGGCTATAAAATAAGCCCCAGAATCTGAAAATAGCCTCTATCATCAAAGAGTATTGATGCTGTATCAACTCATTCTCAGACAGTTGGCCTCTGGCTGTCCATCCTTGAATGCCCTGTGTTCCATGATTCGGTGCTTTTCCACCAACATCTGCAGAGAATGGCTAAAGAGAGAGAGAGACAGAGTGAAAACCCCATGAGCTGGAACCTGTGCCTATAGGAGAGAGTATGCCAGATGCCCAGCAACAACACAGTTAGGAGAAGATGTGTTTTTGATAAGTGAACTAGTAATTCCTTTTTTTGTAAATGTTAGTGAACACATCAAAGATGTAAATAGAGACCTATTTACGAGAGTGGCTATTGACATTTATTTAGAATAGTAAAACCAGATTATGAGGAATGTCATGTTAATTTCATGTGTCAACTTGGCTAGGCTCTGGTGTCCAGTTGATCAAACACCAGTCCAGATGTTGCTGGGAATGTGTTCTTAGATGTAATTAGCACTTAATTCAGTAGACTTTGACTATAGCAGAGTACCCTCCATACTGTGGGTGGGCCTACTCCAGTTAGTTGAAGACCTTAAGAGCAAAGACTAAGGTTCCCCAAAGAAGCAATTTTGCTTAAAACTTTACAACAAAGCAATTCTGCAGATTCCAGACTCCAGAGAGCAACATCAACTTTCCCTCACTTTGCAGATTGCTGGCCTGCTACACAGATTTCAGACTTGCCAGCCCCTACAATCACATGAGTAAATTCCTTTAAAGAAAATCTCTCTTTCTCTCTCTTTCTCCATAAAAAAAAATAAAAGATAAATAGATGATAGATAGACCATCCTATTGGTTTTGTTTCTCTGGAGAACATTTACTAATACATTGAAAGATCACAAATGTACATACATACACATATGAGGGCTTAAATGAGAAAAAAAACTGAGTAATTGATCCCTAAAGATAGAGTATGAGTGGTTTTATTATCTATAGTTTTTTCAGATGAAAAATTGTCTAAAATTAATACACAATACTTAAAAATTAGAAACATATATATAAATGCTAGTCAACCCAAATAGTAGTCTTCTCTTCAGTAGTACCATAAAACCCAAAATAAGTTAAGGCATTGTAAATTATTAGAAGCCTTCTCTTAAACGTTACTGCATGCGATAGCTATTTTATTCATTAGCACCTTAACAAAAGCACAAGCTTTCAGGAATGTGAGAGTAGGTGACAGACTAGAAAATACTGGAGTGAGAAAATGGTGAAGTAACATTCTGAACAAAATACCTTGCCTTTAAGAAAGCGGAACTTTCCTAAGAAAGGGAACTGTGGTGCAGTGTTCAGGAAAGGAAGGTTAAGGGACTTTAAGGAAACCCTAGGAGGCTGCTGGGAGAACAAGGGAAGAAAGATGAGTAACTCCTAGAAAGAAGACGAGGCTTTGAAACCACACGCATAGACTAGCTTAGAACGAGTCACGCGTTGGTAGCAAATGGAATGTGACCTTGGTGACAGATTGCCAGAAAGCAGAGGCACCAGATGCTGGTTTTAGTCAAACTCACTCAGTTGGGTTGAATTTCTAAACAGAACAATGCCCAAGACCAATGGGTGTAAAAGACAAATATTACTTTTAACAGAACTCTTAAGAGTAAACGTTTATTGCTATTTTGCAAAACTTTAGAGAGCTGTGTCAATAATGGAAAACATTTGCCTGAATTTTGAGAATACCATATTTTTTTTTATAAAGATAAAACTATCCAGGGATTTTCCTTCTTAATGGAAACTTCTGTCAAAATCTGTGTATGTCTGTTGTAGATGAAGAAAAATGTAATTCTGAGAGACGATGAAAAATAATCAAATGATTTGGTTTGGGGAACCCTGTTGAAAGGCTGCACAATTCCTTTTAACATCAGATCACTGCCTCTTCCCAGCCCCCTCTGGTCGCTGAAGCCATCCCCGGAAGCGCCTGCATACCTGCCTCACCTAGCATAGACCGAGCTCATGGCCCCAGTACTGCACGCATGCCCTTGGTAGCACTTTGCTTCACTGGCCACAGACTTGGTCTTGTGGCTCGCTTTGGCCACCAGGACTGCAGCAAATGTGATACGAGCAGAGACATGCACCTTTTGGCTTCCTCTTGGGCTCTTTTGCCTCCACCTTGATAGTATGCCTTGGGTGCCCCGCTAAAGAGGAAGACATATAAAGCAGACACACGTCTCAGCTACGTCAGCTGAGGCCCCGACTGTGAAAGGGTCCAGATGAAGGCACTAAAGACAACTAGCCACCAATGAAGCAAGACTCAGTGTTCATTTCTGATTCTCACCAAATCAGCTGTAGTTTAGCTGTTGTTACACAGCATCATCACAACCTTAGAAAGCTGATACATCTAAGTAACACATCATACTCAGCCTTTCTTCCATTCCTTACTTCACACCAAAACCAACCAGTCTTGCCTTCTTCTCCAAGTCCTGTTGTTGCTGGCTACTTTATATGACTTTTTTTAGTGTGACATAAGAATGGATAAAATTATGCCGTCTTGGGTTATCAGGAACTTCAAAGGTATCAAGAGAAGAAAATTCACACATTTTCCACTTATGACAAATTCATACAGGATAGACTCTGAGATGATGAAAGATGAAATTGCAGAGCTGAGATTTATGGGTAGAAAGATTGGCCCCCCCCCGCCCCCGCAAGGGAAAGGCAAGAAGGGTGCCCAGGCAATGTGTTGGGGGCACATATCAGACAAATGCTGGCATCAGGGAAGCCAGCCTGGAGGGAGAAGCATGTTGAGGGCAGTAGGCTCTGCGTGGCCACACGACTCAAGTTGCAAACTATGTCCACAGATCTGGAAAGGTCAATGTTATTACAGAGAATAAAATCAAGTAATGGGGCTAGGTTTGCAGGATTACTGGCAGGAACAGAACCCCATAGCCCTAAAGGGAGCACAAACAGGGTCTCAGTTTTAAAGCAGCAAAAAAGGGAATGACCTGGACTGGCATCTTCCTGGCAACAAAGTAGAAAGTGGATAATTAGAACCAGTGGAAAGTCTAAGCTTCACCAAAAGGAATGGCAGAGAGTGTGGATTTGATGCTGCACACTATGATGAGTATTGAAAAGACTTTTCTTTCTTTGGTTTTTGTAGGTTTGAGCTGGAAAATAATTACACAAACTCAGTTTCTTGCCCTGCACTTGAAAATGTAAATCGGTGTGCCATGTGACTTGAATAACTTTTCACATTAAAAAAAAAAAATGTTGGTCTTTACAGCTCTACCAGATCTGTAAGTGAAAATGTAATCTATAGAGGAGCTTTTCAAGTTGTATGTAACTTGAAGGGGTATTTATGCAGACACAGGTGACAGGTAAAACAATTATCCACAAAATTTAAACTCTTGAAAGTCTTTAATTAATTAAAAAACTTATGCTTCAGCCTCAATTATTCCAGGGGACTGTCTCAATTGATCAAATTCATCAACCATTGCTCAGCTTTATACCTCACTTTGTCTATATACAAACAAAGTCCTAATGGTTACTCTAATTGCGTGCAATAAGCTTCCAACTCTAGAGTTGTGGAATTCAGATCTTAATAATTTAATACTCCCAAACCTTTGAAAATTGGAGACAAATTTAAATCTAAAGTAAAATCATAGATCCTAGTAGGGCCCAATTGCTAGACCTGTGTGTGTGTGTGTGTGCATGCACACGTGCATGCACATGCACACACATGTGCGTACATGCTTTAATACAATTATCAGGTACATAAAGTGCAAGTCACATAAAAATTTTCTAAAAAGTATACATCTGATTCATAATTAGCTTTCTTCATGAACTGGGCTGAAGATTAATCTAATTATATTGCCTACATACATTGGAATATTGGCTTGTATTTGCTTCTGTTTGTTTTACTCCAAAGTCTCAGACCCATTTGTCAGTTTTATTGGCTGTAGGAAGAGAGAGCTACAGGCAATCACTCAGCAGGTTAGGGTGTCAAAAAAGCCAAGCAGAAGCCTCCTAAAGTAGATGAAAGTAACAAAATTAGAGAAAGCGCCCTCTCTTCCATGAGAAGAGATTCATTGGCACTCCCTTGGCACTCTGGAGGTCAATATTTTTCTCGGGAATCTATGGAAAGACTCAGGGCTTCCCAGGTGATGCTAGTGCTAAAGAACCAGCCTGCCAATGCAGGAGACATAAGAGGGGGAGGTTTGACCTTACTTGGGAAGATCCCCTGGAGGAGGAAATGGCAACCCACTCCAGTATTCTGGCCTGGAGAATCCCATGGACAGAGGAGCCTGGTGGGCTACAGTCCATGGGGTCCCAGAGAGTCGGACACGACTGAAGAGACTTAGCAGGTGCACAGCATAGAAAGGTTCAAGGAAAACCTAACATGATGTCTTCTGCAAGGGACAACATGAAATCCAGAGGATCAACTCTCTTCAGTTGGAGTTCCCAGTAAAGTATTTCTTTTTTCTTTGCCAGGTTGATTGTAGGATGATTTTTCAGGCAAGAATACTGGAGTGGGGGGCCATTCCCTTCTTCAGGGGATCTTCCAGGCCCAGGGATCTAAACCAGGTCTCCTGCCTTGCAGGCAGATTCTTTACCACCTGAGCTACCTAGGAAGCCCTGTATGATGATTTACGTCCCAGAAGATATCAGAGAAGTCATAAAAATTCAATGATTAATTAAATATAACCTCCATCCTCATATTAGCAATGGGTAGAACTGGGCTCTTCCATGGGTATCTTCTTGCTTCTAATCTCCCTTGCCTTTTTAGAAAGGCACAACATTTATTGGAGGATATTTGCTTTACAAAATTGTATTGGAGTATAGTTGTGTTAGCTTCTGCTGTACAGCAAAGTGAATCAGCTGTAGGTGTACATATCCCCTCCCACTCGTGGGCATATACCCAGAGAAAACCACAATTCAGAAAGACAGATGCATCCCACTGTTCATTTACTAGGGCCAGAACGTGGAAGCAACATAAATGTCCATCAACAGGAATGGATAAAGAGGATGTGGTACAAATATACAATGGAATATTAGCCATAAGAAAGGCAGACTTTAGATAAACTCACGCACTGCAGAATGACCTTGACTCTCATTAACCAACGCATCCAAATTCAGGCCCTGGCCAGCTTCCTCCAGCTTGGACCCTTTCCAATTTTGTATCTCGTGGTGCCTGTTTGAACACAGACTGAATGACCTAGAGCTTGATTCTTAACTTGTGATTGCCAGCCCCTCAAAGACCAAGCCTGAGCTCTTTTCTTTTCCTTAACCCTTTGCTAGCTGCCTTTTACTACCACCAAATAATGCTGTCAACATCCCCCAGGGCTTTGCTCAGAGCAACCTTCACGGCAACTAAAGTTATCCACGTCTGGAACCTTGGGAAAAGTATAGTTTGGAACAACTCCACAGCGTGAAAATGTTTACAACCATGCAATCAAGTCCAAGTAGAGGGAAGGAAAGCAGAAAAGATGTCCCCAGGTGATCGCGGGATACCCCGGACAGTCAGACGTCTTTGGTGAAAGGGGGTGGGGTAGTATGCCACCCTCTGCCTTAGAGACCAACACGTGATGGTGTCTCTGGATGAATCTTTAGCGTCTAGAGCAGTCAGCAAGCACTCTCATCTCTGAGCAACTGGCCATGCCTGAAGCTCCTGGAAGGTAGCACCATCGCTTCCCCATATCCTGCACAAAGCAGATCACAGTAGGAGCTCAGCAAATATTTCTCCAATCAGTCCTCTCCTTTAGCAGACCCATCATCATCAACTGACATACACCTGATTGTTTAGACTGACAGATTTGTTTGTGACTTGTATGGAAATTAAGTCTATTATCTTTTTTTCTCTTAGTAGTAAACTTAAATGCACTCACTAAGACTTCACTGGTGGCGTTAGTGGTAAAGAACTTGCCTGCCAATGCAGGAGACTTAAGAGACGCAGGTTCAATCCCTGGGGAAGTGGGGAAGATCTCCTGGAGGAGGGGATGGCAACCTGGTCCAGTATTCTTGTCTGGAGAAGCCCATGGTCAGAGGAGCCTGGCAGGATATGGTCCATAGAGCCGCAAAGAGTCTAACGCAACCAAAGCAACTTGGCATGCATGTACACACGCATGCATTATAGTGCATTTGAAAAATATAAACATCCAAAGGCACATCCCTGGGTAAGATTTACTTTTTTGTGAATGCATTGTCTTCATCTTGTCATATGATTATTATTCTACAGTATTGTTGACAGCTACATAGTCCATGAAATATTATTACTATTTGATTCAATTATCATTGTTTAGCAACTAGAATAGTGAATGGCTCAGAGCAATAGCTTAATATCTATTTTTAAAAAGAATAAGGGTACTTAGTAGACATTCAGTTTTCCCTCCATTTTTCTCTATTAAAAATAGCACTGCCACAAACATGTTTGTGGTTAAATTTTTATTTGTTCAATCACTCAGTCATGTGACCCCCATGGACTACATGACTTTTTTTATTTGTTCAATCGCTGCTCTTTGTGACCCATGGAATACAGCACGCCAGGCTTCCCTGTCATTCATTATCTCCCAGAGTTTGCTCAAACTCATGTTTATTGAGTTGGTGATGCCATCCAACCATTTCATCCTCTGTCGTTCCCTTCTCCTGTCTTCAAACTTTCCCAGCATCAGGGTCTTTTCTAGTGAGTACACTCTTCGCATCAGGTGGCCAAATTATTGGAGCTTCAGCATCAGTCCCTCCAGTGAATATTCAGGGTTGATTTCCTTTAGGTTTGACTGGTTTGATGATCTTGCAGTCCAAGGGAATCTTAAGACTCTTCTCCTGCATCGCAGTTCAAAAGCATCAATTCGTCAGCACTCAGCTTTCTTTATAGTCCAGTTCTCACATCCATACACGAGTGCTGGAAACACCATAGCTTTGACTAAATGGACTTCTGCTGGCAAAATAGTGGAAGTGAACTTAGTAGACATTTGGTTTTTCCTCCATTTTTCTCTATTAAAAATAACACTGCCATGAACATGTTTGTGGTTAAATTTTTATGTAGATACATAATTCATCCTTTGGATGAATTCCTGAAAGTTAAAATGCTGGTTGAAGAGTACAAATTTGCTGGATTTTAATCCCCCATCACCATAAAATTTTCTAGAGACAGCTAATGTCCCCCTCCCAGAAACAGTTTGCATTACTCAAAGCTGCCAATAGTTTATTTCCCTAAGCGTCACCTTACAACTAAGAAAAAAAAAAAAAAAAGATCTATTTTTCTCTCCTCTTGCTCCACAAGAAGAACCCAGATCTAAGCAATTAGGGCATATTCGTTACCAGGACATCTATCTATTAGATGTGAAATAAAGTGGGTCAGGGGGAAGAATCCTTTACTTTGATTCAGCGGGGACCAAAAGGAATGGCTATAGGGTGTGCAGTACTGTCCAGCCGCAGGAATGAATAAATTGGATGCTAATGAACGTTTTGCTTCAGTCCACTTGGCCATCCGTCCGGTAGTTTGTTTCAGTAACTGCCACAGAAGATGGACTCTGACTGCGAGGTCAGTGCCATCCTGTGATCCACAGGCTGTTGAGAACCAGAGAAACGCCATCTACTTCAGTCACCTGCCTTCAGGTAGAGCTGCATTGAAAACTTGCTGAACAGAATACATCCTGCAGTGACATTCATTACTACAAGGGACTGCTGGGGACCTCCCCAAGAAATTCAAAGACAATATGCAAATCAACTAACACTTAGATAGACTAAAATTATCGAGCCATGTTTGCAAACACTATCACGTTTAATTGCAAGCTTTTCCTTTTGTGTGGCACTTACATAATTCAAAGATAAAACCTTAAACACCTGGAAACCCCATCAGCACGGAGTTTTCAGACAGCACCGAAAATCTGTGTCACAAGCCATCCCGAGATCAAGTGCATTTCTTATATTTTTATGAACTCTTTCAAGTGAATATTAGAGTGGTTCCTTAACACCTTTGTTTTCTAAATATCAGTATGACCACTAAGATTATCCACTTCAATTACACGCAGTTTGTAAATTAGATTCTTTAATGCACACGTGAAGTGATGATTTTCAACTTATGTTCCCGAGACTGTGCATTTAGGCTCACAATATCCAGAACCAAAGGTAATTTAATACCTTTTCATTCCTTCCACACTTTAATCACACTGCTACTTTTTTTCATTACATAATGACTTGTTGACCTAGAATATTTTTTTTTGAGCACAGAAAATCTTAACAACAAAAATAATGACTCCAAAATTACCAAATGTGATTATGGGAACTATTTGATCTTACCACGTGAGAAGCACATCAAAGGATGACAGTCCAAGCTTCACAGGGCAGAGACTTCTGGGAACAATTATTTCAGTTGTTAAAAAAGGGAGCGGGTGGAGGCTGGAAAAAGAGTTATCTCTGTTTCTCTTTCAGTTAGATATCCTTTGTAACTGACTGTATATATCTCAAGGTGTTTTTAAATGTGTGAAACTTTATTTCTAGAGAGACATTCTATAATTTGATTAATAAATTAGATGTAATAAGTGTGGCCTGATCATAGTGTCTATGAATACAATAGAAGGAAAGCAAAGAGTCATTACAATGTTGTGTGCCCAGTTGCTGTCGTGTCTGACTCTGTGATTCTCTGCGTCTGACTGTGGTCCACCAGGCTCCTCTGTCCATGGGATTCTCCAGGCAAGAATACTGGCGTGGGTTGCCATGTGCTTCTCAGAGGATCTTCCCGATGCAGGGATTTAACTCACATCTCTTTTGTCTCCTGCATTGGCAGGCGGATTCTTTACCACTAGGTGCCACCTGGGAAGCCCCCACAGAAACGCGGTGCTGTGCTTAGTCACTCAGTCATGTCCGACTCTTTGCGACTCCATGAACTGTAGCCTTCCAGGCTTCCCTGTCCATGGGATTCTCCAGGCAAGAATCCTGAAGCGAGTTGCCATACCCTCCTCCAGGGGATCTTCCCAACCCAGGGATCAAACCCAGGTCTCCCGCATTGCAGGCGGATTCTTTACCATCTGAGCCAAACATGATACAAGATGGTAATTGTACACTCTACACTTCACATATGCAAGAGACATAAGTGACCTAGGTTCAGTCCCTGGTTGGAGAAGATCCCCTGGAGAAGGGAGTGGCAGTCCACTCCAGTGTTCTTGCCTGCAGAATCCCATGGACAGAGGAGACTCGCTGGCTATTGTCCATGGGTTCTCACAGCATCAGACATGACTGACATGACTTAGTGCAAGCATGCACATGTCATACAGGGAACAGTCACACTGCTGATGGAAATGTGACCTTTATTTCTTAAATCACTGAAATGCCCTCTTTGGACCTATAAATGTGTCTTCTGACTCACCAATTCAAAAGACAAGATAGAAAAAAAATAGATTTATCCTAGTTTCCAGATAATTTTCATATAAACCCAATGTGACAGGCACAGAAGGCAATGGCCACCCACTCCAGTACTCTTGCCTGGAAAATTCCATGGGTGGAGGAGCCTGGTAGGCTGCAGTCCATGGGGTCGCTAAGAGTCAGACACGACTGAGCAACTTCCCTTTCACTTTTCACTTTCATGCATTGGAGAAGGAAATGGCAACCCACTCCGGTGTTCTTGCCTGGAGAATCCCAGGGGCGGAGGAGCCTGGTGGGCTGCCTTCTATGCAGTTGCACAGAGTCGGACACGACTGAAGCAACTTAGCAACATCAGCAGCAATGTGATAGGTAGTATTGTCCACTGCATTTTACAGAGAAGGAAACTGAAGCATTGAATAGTTAAAAATAAATTGCCCAAAGTCATGGAGAAGAATTGAAACCCAGATTGTTGATTCCTAACCACCAGGCAATAATATCATAATCTGATTCATCACACTTGATTGTCCAGCAGCTGATAAATGAAATGACTCTTGTTCATGCTTCTGTAGAGAGTAAAACTGCCAGCATGACCTTGAGTGAGTCACTTTGGCTCTCAACCTTTGTAACCTCACCCGAAGAAGAGTCTTAGATCTTTATACGTTAGAGCCATCAAATAATCTTAAAGATACTGTTCAGGTCTGAGATTCTCAAGTTTTGTAATATTAAAAAATATCAATTATTTTAATAGCCATTTTATATAACTAAATCATTGACTGTGTCTGCATATTACTGTTTCCATTTTCCAAAAATGTTGGACCAGGATTTCAAATAATATAAAGCTTTATAGGTTACCATTATCTACTGTCACAACAAAGTCTTAATATATTAGATCATAATACAGAGATGCCAAATGAAGTCAATAAGATGAATTTGAGCCACAATGAAAGGAATCATTAAATACAGATAGCCTAAAATATATCCAAGTGATTATGAATTTGCCAGTAAATGATTTTCTTCAAAAAGAACCTATGGAATTCATAAAACTCTATAAACTCCCCTTAAAACATGAAAAGATTTATCTTCCCAGAATTGTCTTGTGAAATATCCTCTAACGAAAGGAAGAATTTTGTCAATCTGCTTTAAATGAATTGTTTTCCCACTGAAGTAGGTGAAATCAAGGGCAAAATGGATGTCCATTTTTCAGAGCCAGAGCCCATTTCCCAGAGAGAAGAGGATGGCGCCATTGTCCAGGGGTCTGTCAAATGCCCCACGGTATGCCGGTGACCACATCTAGAGACAGACTCCTGAAACTCTTTTTTGTTGTTGTTTTGGGATATAGCTGATAGTTTCAATCTCAGCCACACACGTAGCTGTATCCATTCTTCCCGAAAATCCCCTCCCATCTAGGCTGCTATATAACACTGAGCAGAGTTCCCTGTGCCATATAGCAGGTCCTTGCTGGTTATCCATTTTAAACATAGAAGTGTTTGTACACGTCCATCCCAAACTCCCTGACTACCCCTGCCCCGCCTTCCTCCATGGTGACCATAAATTCATTCTCTGGGTCTATGAATCCATTTCTGTTTTACATTTGTATAATTTCTTTTTAGAAAATATTCAGACAATATTTCTGTCTGACTTCCTTTATGGAGTCCTGGAAACTTCTGCTTTCTCAACAAAATATAATATTACTCGTCAGATTTTTCCCAGTTACTTTTTTAAGAATGGGTGGCTCTTGCCCCCTATAATTCCTCCCCAAACCCCTACACAAATGCATTGCACAATATATTGAGTTAAAAGTGTGAAGCTTTGGAGCTAACGAAATGTTTCACATTTCAAACAATCTCATGTGTCAACTGAAGATAAGTTGCGGCAATGTGGACTGGATCTCTAGAGATTTTGGAAACAGCTTTTCTGAAAATTCCATATCTGAGAAAGAATGTCTCTTCCTTCTCTCATTCTCTGGAATTGGACAACACACATGAAAGGGCAGGAAACAAAGGATCAAAAGAGAGGAAGAGTAACCTGCAGTGTCTTCTTCCCAAGTCAAGACAATAGCTGTGAAGCCCTCACAAGTAGAGAGACCTGCGGAGAGGTCCTGCTGCTCTATTCATGCCTTTGTTGGCATGCGTGCGAGCATGCTCAGTCGTGTCCAACTCGTTGCGACCCCATGGACTGTAACCCTCCAGGCTCCTCTGTTCAAGGGATTTTTCCAGGCAAGAATACTGGAGTGGGTTGCCAATTCCTTCTCCAGGAGATCTTCCCAAACTAGGGATCAAACCTGTGTCTCGGGTCTCCTGCATTGGCAGGCGGATTCTTTACCACTGCACCTCCTGGGAAGCCCTTTCCTTTGCTATATATAAAGAAAACTAATTCTCTGGTTCAATGGGCTGACTGATATCAAACACACTTCTGGGACAAGGTGTATAATAGTTTTATTTTAATGTATATTAGTATTTTCTAGACATCATAACAACAGCTATAGCAGCTATATGTCCCATGTTTGCATACATGCTTAGCTGCTTCAGTAATGTCCAACTCTTTGTGACCCTCTGGACTGTAGCCCATCTACAGACTCCTCTGTCCGTGGGATTCTCCAGGCAAGAATACTGGAGTGGGTTGTCATGTCCTCCTCCAGGAGATCTTCTTGACCCAGCAAACCACCTGCATCTCTAATGTCTGCCACATTGATAGGCAGGTTCTTTACCACTAGCACCACCTAGGAAGTACATGTCCTGACTACAATTTAAAATAAATCCACTATCAATCCCGAATTGTGTTATTCTACTTATTCCCATGAATGATCATTTTATGTCCAAATAGTTGAATGTACTGTCTCCAACTTCCCCTGCCATCCTTGATCAACATCTTTGTTTCTTTCAACTCTCCATTATCTGTGGAAATTGACTTCATTTCAAGTTTCATTATCTGCACATTATTGCAAACCCTTTATGGTAAAGGTTTGAAAGAAACAAGTTTATATATTTAAAAGTATGCACTATCTCTTTTCAAAATCTCACTCTTCCGAAACCTCCTGAACAATTATCTACATCTCTCAATGTGGATCAGTGCCCTTTTCTTCCTCAGACTACAAAAGCAATCACGGTTTTAAAATTCTTCTGCAAAAAAGTAATGACAATAAGCAGAATAAAATGTCATTTGGAATGACAGGAGTGAGCTTAGGAAAACATCAGCATTTACAGGACAAGCCCCAGGTTTGCTGTAGCCAACAGAATGCACGGTTCTCCCTAGCATGTTGACAAATACAGCAGCTGAGGCTGTTGTGTAGTAATAAAGGAAGCCAGAAAGAGGCCAGGAAAAGGCTCTTGGCAGGGTTTGGAGCTTATTGCCTTCCAATAAAAATAATCACCTGCTCTACAGACCTGCAAAGTCATACCCGACAAGGTCTTCTTGCCCAAAAGGCTACACCCTGGGAACCCTCCAGAGAGTGCCATCCAGAGAACCAAGGAAGAGTCCTGGGCCTGCAAAGATATGGTTTTTCCAGTAGTCATGTACAGATGTGATAGCTGGACCCCAAAGAAGGCTGAGCAACAAAGAGTTGATACTTTCAAACTGTGGTGCTGGAAAAGACTCTTAAGAGTCCCTTGGATAACAAGGACTCTCTGTTATCCAGTCCATCCTAAAAAAACCCTGAATGTTCATTGAAAGGACTGATGCTGAAGCCGAAGCATCAGTACTTGGGCCACCTGATACAAAGAGCTGACTCATTGGAAAAGACCCCGATTCTGAGAAAGACTGAAGGCAGGGGGAGAAGGGGATGATGGAAGACAAGATGGTTGGATGGCATCACCGACTCGATGGACATGAGTATGAGCAAACTCCGGGAGATAGTGAAGGACAAGGAAGCCTGGCGTGCTGCTGTCCATGGGGTCGCAAAGAGTCAGACAAAACTTAGCGACTAAACAAAAACAATAATGTACTCACTGCATGTCTCTCTTAGAGCGTGTATTTGATTGTATCACAAATATTTTTATATGTATCTTCCATCCTTAACAGAAAGCACTTAGCATGATCCCTGACACAAAGTGCATCCTCATTCACTGTTTGCTGTTGAAGGAATAATGACTAATTAGTGGTCTTATTCCAAAGCATATCCATGATGACTTTATATTGACACCCAGTGGAATTTTGTCCACTTTAAAACTCATAACTGCAGTGTTTAAGCCCCTTTAAAATTGCTTCAGTACCTTGAATATTTTTGCATCTTCTCTTTCAAGTTTTTACAGCTGCATCTGGAATATAGTTTCAATATGATTCGTATATTCACTGTAAATTTAATTCATCCCACAATATTAGAAGATTGGATGAAAAAATAGTTACACTATAATCATTATTTGGAAACAAGCTGCAAAATATTTGAGGAGACATAATTTTATGTATGCTATACCCCATCTGCCTGAGAAAGTCAGAATTCACATTTCTAAATTGTTTATTATAAGGTTTGGTAATAATGTATCAACTAGCAACTAAGATTGTAAAGTTTAGTGGCATATCCCACTACAACGGGGGTGGGGTTGGTAAACTTTTCTGTGAAAAGGCCAGATAGTAAATATTTCAGGCTTTTCATGCCATGTTGTCCCTGTTGCATATTCTTTGTGTGTGTGTGTGCACACATGCACACATTTGACAATCTTTTAAAAATGTATAAACCACTCTTAGTTTTAGTTCAGTTCAGTTCAGTTAGTCGTGTCTGACTCTTTGCAGCCCCTTGAATCGTAGCACGCCAGGCCTCCCTGTCCATCACCATCTCCCAGAGTTGACTCAGACTCACATCCATCGAGTCCGTGATGCCATCCAGCCATCTCATCCACCATTGTCCCCTTCTCCTCCTGCCCCCAATCCCTCCCAGCATCAGAGTCTTTTCCAATGATTCAGCTCTTTGCATGAGGCGGCCAAAGTACTGGAGTTTCAGCTTCAGCATCATTCCCTCCAAAGAAATCCCAGGGCTGATCTCCTTCAGAATGGACTGGTTGGATTTCCTTGCAGCTAACTCTTAGCTTATATGCTATAAAATTTTTTACAACAATTTTTTTTAAAGACCATTAAAGACTAGACTGGATTTTTCTCACACGGCATGGTTTGCCAACAGTTGTTTATATCCTACTAATTATTTTGTTATATCCTGATTTATCAAGTACATTATTGGGTGCGTCTTAAATAAACCAAGTGGTGCATATGTTTTCTACTTTTTCAATCTTTCAAAGGTAAAATCAACAAGACTTATTGACCAGCTATCATGCTAAGAGGGAGAACACATCATCTAACATTACTGTAGGTTTTCAATACAATGGATTTGTTGAAAACGATAAAGAACATATCTGAAGTGGTAGACACAGATTTTAACTTAATATGACATCTGTATCTTTCCAAACATTGCTTGGAGGCTTACATCATGCTGAATTTGAAAATAAGGGAAGATCAAGCTTTTTGGAGGAGAGAGGCCCTTATAACACCCTGTGCTGAAGAGATGCAGTAGATTGATGCAAGTTACAGTCTTTAGACAGAAGAGAATCTTGCAAACTATAAGCATGTCATTTTAGTTGTTCAGTCGCTAAGTTTTGTCCAGCTCTTTGTGACCCCATGGACTGCAGCACGCCAGGCTTCCCTGTCCTTTAATATCCCCCAGACTTTGTTCAAACTCATGTCCATTGAGTCAGTGATGCCATCCAACCATCTCATCCTCTGTCATCCCCTTCTCCTCCTGCCTTCAATCTTTCCCAGCATCAGGGTCTTTTCCAAGGAGTTGGCTTTTTGCATCAGGTGGCCAATCCATTGTGGTTTCAGCTTCAGTATCAGTCCTTCCAATGAAATTATAAGCATGTAGGCAATATTTTAAACCAAGAGTGTGGATAATAATGGCCAGAATGAAGGTGTGAGAGGAGAAGAATCAACAGCTATAAGGACAACTTGGCAGAACCTGTGAGGGTTCGTGTAGAGCGCAACAGGATAACCGCAAACCACAGACGAAATGGTTCCATCTCTAAAGTTCAGAAATGCTCAGCTGGCCCATGTGTCCCCAGAATACGTTCTAAAAGAGGTGGTGGGAACGAAACGGCTAAAGGTAGAACAAAACAATCCGAACTTTGTTTATCTAAATCCCCTAGGTGTCGAAGAAAGCTGAATGACGCGACAACCACCGTCCTCTGCGGGCACCGCTTTCAAAAAAGTTTTGATTTATTTAGATAGACTGTCACTGATTAAAGGAGTTATTTCATTTTCTGGTTTGCATGCTTAGAATCTATCTTTAAATAGCTATGTACACAAGATATATAATAAGTTCTCATTAAGGGAGAATACTACCATTTTTCCATAGTCCTATGGAAATTGATTCAGCTCTTTCCTGCATTTTTTCCAAGTATGTAAAAATTCGAAGGTGGTCTTCAAGTAATTTCCATTTAGGTTCTTTATAGTGAATGTTTTTATTATCATTTACTGTTAATGACTAACGGTTACCTTTGCCTTGTGTTGTTTTCTAGAATTAGAGAAATTCCTTGAGGAACTTAGTAGCCACAGTTCAAAGTTATAGGATGAGTGGTAGTTATTACGCTGTGCATCTTAAACTTATCCAGTGCTGTGTAATGATTAAATCTCAATAAAAGGAGAAGAAAATAAACACAACAAACCAAAATTATAGAATGTGTAGTATATTTTAAAGAGACGTGCATTCAATGGAGAATTGTTTAAAAAACAGCTTTTCCTGTAATTGCTAAACTCACACCTTCTTGCCCAACAGTGAACATTTTTCATTCTTAAAAGAATGCTTCAGGTGAAGATTGAATGAAAATGTAAGAGGTGATCAGATTTATGTTCCTCCTCACCCAAAGCTGACAATTTCAGAATTAAAATTTGAATCTGTCTTTGCTCTTGAGTTGGGTTCTAATACTGTATAATTTCATGGACTAGCTTTTCCCTACCTTTCAAATTACAAAATGGAACAGTGGCACGCAAAGGTCATCTCGGCCAACCATTTTTTCACAAAACATGGTGCAGTGACATTTGAATTCAACCTTATGTCTACTGAACTACTCACTAGACTTACTTTGACAGATCTGAGTATGATGGATGCAGATTTCCATCCAAAAGGTTTGGCTAGGCCTCAGAGTAATATAACCTTTCTTAAAGGTTATTTTTAACCACTTGCTAAAAATTCCTGGAGGAAAGAAAAGTGACGTGCCCTTTAGTAAAAATGAATACAATAATATACCTACAATTGATACCACTGCAGTCAAGTTTGGCCAATTGCCCGAATAAGAACCAACTTCTTAATAGCCAGGGGCTGTCCACTTCCAGCCTGGCACCTTGAAAAGGGGCTAAAACTAAAGATTATGCAGAAACTGGGCCACAGTCTAACTCTGAAACAAAGAGAAAGACGGGGGAAAAAACATAAGGTAGCTTTTGCAAACCCTTCATTAAATTGTCAATTAGCTCTGATACTGTTTTTATAAAGTCAAATCAAATATAATGCAGTGGATTTATTCATTAGGAATCTCATTGACTCAGTGAAAGTTAATCTAACAGTTAAACAGTGTTTGGTTTTATTTTCAAAAGATTTTAATACGATTCCATCTTTGAGAGATAAAGTGGAATTAAGAAGTATAGCAATCAGTACATTGACTGGACCAGCAAAATTAGCAGCACTCCATTTGAGATAATAGCTGAAAATTATTTCCCAAATAAGACTCCATGTACTTTCATAATTTGTTAGCGATCAGTTAGGAAAAAAGGTTGTACAAATATAATTAATCTTCTTGCTCACAGGGTTTTGGTAATGCAGATTTCATTTTGACATCAAAGCCAATATATTGCCATTTCTAATGCATGGCTAAAAACGTATTATTCCAGGGATCTCCAGTTATTAAGGTAATAAGACAAATTAACAGCAGCGCCATGCTGGCTACACGCAGCTGGAACTGTGTGTTTCTGGGTTCGGGTGAATGGGTGGCATTGAGCAAAGCCTCTACAAATCCTTCTTCCCTTACCATGTGGCAGCTACAGATACAGACGACACCAGGAGATGACTCTGAGGAAGACTTACCCCTCCTGGGAAGATGTCTCCCACTCCTTCAGAATAGAACTAGAAACTGAAGCTCCGGCCCGGCAGAGATGCTCAGAGAGAAAGATGTAAACCCAAATTGTACAGGAAGAGCTTCTGAATGGCACCATCCTTCTCTGAGATCAAGGTCAAGCTTTTATCAAGAGCCATGTAATCTTTTTCAATATTCTTACTCCAAAGAAGCGAACCACACTATTTCATCTATTTCTTCTTTGTAAGACATTAGGTATATTTTACCTGCTACTTAACAAAAAGAAGAATATTTCTTCAAGCCCATTTAACTAGTATAAAAAGTTAGAAAAAATGCCCATGCTTT
Source organism: Budorcas taxicolor (assembly GCF_023091745.1). NCBI lineage: Eukaryota > Metazoa > Chordata > Mammalia > Artiodactyla > Bovidae > Budorcas > Budorcas taxicolor. The sequence goes on along the minus strand of NC_068921.1, from coordinate 79,658,526 downwards.
GAGTATCCATCACTCAGAAAAATCCCTGCCATACCCTTTTGCTTAAGCTACCGATGAAGCATTAGTATTGTTATTTTTTCTAACAAATCCACTTACTATCAGCCTCTCTGAGGCCTCTAAGCTTAAGCCTGCTTCTATTGTGAAGTATATATGTGAGAACTCATATTTAAAATCATTTTAAAAATCCACCTTTAAAATGAGTGTTCTAGATTTTTCAATTAGACATGCTAAGTCACTTCAGTCCTGTCCAACTCTTTGTGATCCCATGGACTGTAGCCCACCAGGCTCCTCTGTCCATGGGATTCTCCAGGCAAGAATACTGGAGTGGGTTGCCAGGCCCTCCTCCAGGGGATCTTCCCAACCCAGGGATCAAACTTGTGTCTCCTGCATTGCAGGCAGGGTCTTCTACGAGTGCTACCTGGATAATGCGGCCTTAAACAAAGTTGTAAAGATAGAAAATGCTCACTAGAGGTTTTTAAACCAGTTTTCTTTCTCATACTTTGGATAAATGGAAGCAGAATTTTCAGGGGGGAAAAACAAGGGAAGTAAAACAGGATCGGATGTCTGATATGTTTCAGCACATAAAGTTACAGTGTAAGCTTCTGATTTTATGGAGTTTTCTAAAAAGCATAGAGCGTGTCTTCAAATGCATCAAACACTGTCAACAAGACTCTGCTGTGACATACCAGTTGGCACATACACGTTTACTTCTGAAATGCCCATTGTACTTTGAGGGCTCCGTGAGACTTCCCATGTCCACAGCCTTGCCAAAGTTCATAAACACCCCACCTCCAAATTGTTAAACTCTAAAAGTACAAGGACTATCAACTATGAACATTATTATAGGTACACAGGCCCCAGGCACTAAAGAAATTGACTTGGGTTGAAACAATGTTTTCAAAAAGTAACAGTTTAGTAAACATGACATTTAAAATTTTTTGGATATAATTTTGTAGCTTTTGATGTACTAGAAATTTTATTGTTTGTGAATTTAAGTTTCTCCAGAAGGCATTAAACTGTATAGACTTCATGATAAATATGGACGGATGGATGGATGAATGGATGGATGGATGGACAGACAGATGGGTGAATGGATAAACTGGTGGATGGATGCATGGAAGGATGGATGGATAGGTGGATGGATGGATGAGTACACCATATGTGCAAGACAGGCTATAAGAAAACTGTATTAAGTAGAAAATCCCATGCCCTTGTCAGAGATGACCATTGAAATAACAGAACAGAAATGAAGGCAGAAACCCCTTTTATTGAGAGAGAGTCTTACATATTTTGGTTTTGGTAGAAGAGAACCTTCTTGATGAAAAACTTTTTCCAATGAAGAATTGCATTCAAACGGACTGGGGTGAAGGGTGGTACTAAAGATGAACCGAGGTAAGATAGGAAATTAGTTTGGAGATGAGGATGGGTGGAATTTTGAGTCCTTTGTAGAGCTAAGTTAAACTTCATAATACAGGCAATCCGGGAAAAGTAAGGGTTTGTGATGGAAGATTTTCTTTGCATGTTAGGGAGATAATCAGAGAAGAACTAATTCAAATAGGAAGCACTGAAGCACTGTGCAAAGGTGGCGCAGGAAGAATGCAGAGAAGAGGCCAGACCTAGGGTCACTCCTGAAGTCCAGGATAGGTCTCGAAGGCCAACTAAAGAAAAAGAACGGAGGAGGGAAGGGCAGTTCAGTTCAGTGGCTCAGTCATGTCTGACTCTTTGTGACCCCATGGACTGCAGCACGCCAGGCTGCCCTGCCCATCACCAGCTCCCAGCACTTTCTCAACCTCACGTCCAGAGAGTCAGAGGAGGGAGAGGAGTCTGCAAAAACTAGTGTCTCCAGTCTTTGGGACTGGACGTGTGGTGAGATCATAGAGAGTCCTGGAGAAAAGGTCAGTAATATAGTTGGAGTAGGATTTAGGATAATTGTTTAAATGCTCATATTGAAGTAAAGGTGAAACATTTAAGGCGAGAAATGTCTTCCCAGTTCTGGAAATACACTTTTGTCATTTCCGAGGCTGCTTTTGAATGTGTGTGTGTGTGTGTGTGTGTGTGTGTGTGTGTGTGTGTGTGTGTTAGTCGCTCAGTCAGGTCCGACTCTTTGCGACCCTATGCACTGTGACCCACCAGGCTCCTCTGTCCATGGAATTTTCTCGGCAAGAATACTGGAGTTGGATAGCCTAACCCTTTGGCAGGGCATCTTCCTGACTCAGGGATCGAACCTGGGTCTTCTGCATTGTAAGCAGATTCTTTACCATCTGAGCCACCGGGGAGCCCTTGTGTATTTATGAGGTATCAACAAAGTCACCAGCCTGAAGAACAGGTGAAGAGAGAAGGGGATCACTCACATGAAAGTTAAAAAGATCTGGAAAAAGGAACCAAAAGTATTGTCAAAGTCCTATCAGAAGAATCAGTATAGGCTGGTGTCTAGAATCCAAAGGAAAAGTGGGTTTTTAAGAAATAGGAGATGAGCAACTGGGTCACATGGTGTGGGGAAAAAATAAGAACACTGTAGTCCAAGAGCAGCACACGTTTTTCAGATAGAAAGTTAAGAGCCATTTAACACAGCAGTTTCAGTATGTTTGGGGAAGGTTTGACTGTGACATGCTCCATGGTGAATGAATGTAGAATTTAAGAGAATGAATTCCATTAATTCATTTCTTCATTCAGTCACTCTATCGATATTAATTGATCACCTACCACATGCCAAGCATGTTCAAGAGGCTGGGGATATGGCAGTGGACATAGTTAAGCCCCCTTTTCCTTACATTCTGATCTGCAGATCCTTCCAGAAGATTCATCATGAAGAGTGGGAATAAAGACAAGCTCATGCCTGAATGTGAAGACAGAGTGGAGGGGAAGATTTTATTTATTAATTAATAATTTATTTATTTTTCATTAGAGGATGATTACAATATTGGGATGGTTTTTGCCAGACATGAGCACGAATCAGCCATAGGCATCTATGTGTCCCCACCTCCCTGAATCCCTGCTCCCACCTCCCTCCCCACTCTATCCCTCTACGTTGTCCCAGGACACAAGCTTTGGGTTCCCTGAGTCATACATCAAGCTTCCACTGGCTCTCTGTTTTACATATGGTAGTGTATATGTTTCAGTGCTGTTCTCTCAAATCATTCCAACCTTCTCCTTCTCCCACTGAGTCCAAAACTCTGTTCTTTACATCTGTGAAAGTGAAAAGTGAAAGTGTCGCTCAGACATGTCTGACTCTTTGCGACCCCATGGACTACACGGTCCATGGAATTCTCCAGGCCAGAATACTGGAGTGGATTGCTCTTCCCTTCTCCAGAGAATCTTCCCAACCAGGGATCGAACCCATGTCTCCCACATTGCAGGCAGATTCTTTACCAGCTAAGCCACAAAGGAAGCCCTTATGTCCGTGAAGGGGAAGATTTTAAGGATAAAGAAAATTTGAGCCCATTTGAAGCCAAAGGAAGGTAGAGAAGAGGAGATAGATAAGGAATCACAGAATAAACAGGACCCTGAGGGCTAGGGGAGCGGTAGGCCTCCCAATCTGCAGTGAGGTTCATCCGGCTCCTGAATTGTCCACCTGTGGTCACCACAAATTCCCAAGGTTGACTACATGGGGGTTGAGCTTCATAGCTTTTTGATGACCCTGACATTACCCCATGTGGGATCGGATTGGTGAGAGGACATTGCCATCTGTGTGATCAGTTGTCACACAACAGCCTTGTAAGATAGAAGACCTGGCATCCGAGGAGAACTCACAAAATTCCCCTCGTGTTGACCTTGGTCTGTAACAACACACCCCATCTATGGGCTCAGCATCTCCCATGGAAGGAAGCCATCTCTCAGAAAGCATCTATACTTTAATTTAAAAGCTCTAAGAGGCAATCCTAGCACAGAGTTTAGCACACAGGAGACAATGGCAGCTTGAACTGATTTGAATGGACTAGAAAACTCCTAGTAGTGATCACTGCTACCCAAGAAGCGCTTTCACTAGATTCTATGTCAATTACCTTCCTCAGCACTTTATTATTTTTTTTAATATTTATTTGCTTATTTGGCTGCACTGGGTCTTAGTTGCAGAATGTGGGGTCATCTATCTTCCCTGGGACATGTGTGATCTTTAGTTCTGGCATGTAGAATCTCAGGACCAGAGATAGGCCCCTGCATTGGGACAGCAGAGTCTTAGCCTCTGAACCACCAGGGAAGTCCTTTCCTTAGCACTTTAACAACCAACTGTAATAACAGCCGTACCCAGGGGCTGTTCTAGGGTATGCTGCTACTGCTGCTAAGTCGCTTCAGTCATGCCTGACTCTGTGTGACCCCATAGACGGCAGCCCACCAGGCTCCCCTGTCCCTGGGATTCTCCAGGCAAGAACACTGGAGTGGGTTGCCATTTCCTTCTCCAATGCATGAAAGTGGAAAGTGAACGTGAAGTCGCTCAGGCGTGTCCAACTCTTCATGACCCCACGGACTGCAGCCCACCAGTACTGGAGTGGGGTGTCTCCGGTTCTAGGGTATAGAGCGGAGGAATTATGCTCCCTAGTACACAGGGTGTTGTGTGCATCCACGGTTGCAAGTTCCCTTCCTGTTTTGTTTTGTTTTTTTTTTTTGCTCTCTTGTCCTTGTTCTTACGTCAGTTCCACTCCCTCCCAATAGATACATTCCTTCTCTAGCATGATTGAAATAGATCCAAAAATATGCATGGATCCTGGAAAAATCCACAGTGCTCTGGTTGCGTTGCTGATTTACATAAGGAGTCTTGTGCACTAAATTCCTCCTACCTTTACATCACAGCATGTTTTTAAAATCCATCCATGTTGCTGAATGCACAGTGTGTCGCCATAATAGAAATGAGCTCAGTCACAAACAGTAAAGTGAGGAATGAGGTCAGGATAGCAAAGAAGCTGCAGGACGTCCTAAGCTCTTCTCCCAGCTTCCTGACCTTACAACCACCGTGTAAGAGACGCTGAACACAGATACACAAACCCAGCTGAATGAAGCCAGCAGGGAGGATGACAGCGTTCATGCGGCCCTGTTACCCACTTTCTCTGGTCTCAGCTTGACCACCTATCAATGTGGAAGCCTCTACATGTGTTTCTCTTCATCTTTTCAACTTTTGCTTTTTCTCCAAAGTCAGCAGGCTAAACACCTCCTTACACTCCCATCCATCATTCTACATTCAAATTGTTATAGAGACTTTAGTATTTCCTATGTATTAGGAATTTGATGTTTCTTTTGAACTGTTAATGCATCTATTAGAATTTTTTCAGTGTTTTTGCTGTATTTCAGTAATAGTATATCACTATGATATATCTCAGTTTCGATCCCTGGGTCAGGAAGATCCCCTGGAGAAGAAATGGCAACCCACTCCAATATTCTTGCAAGGGAAATCCCGTGGACAGAGGAGCTTGGTGGGCTACAGTCCATGGGGTCACGAAAGAGTTGTACATGACTGAGCGACTAAATAACAACATGATATGTCATAACTATGGTGGAAGGGACTGTAAGGAACCATATAAAATCAAGTAGCCATAAAGAAAAGCTTGACATTTCTGGCTATATAAAAATTTAATATACAATTGCATATAATTATACAGCCTGGAAGACATTTTTTTGCAATACATATGATAAGCAAGCGATTTATAACTATAATGAAAATGTGGATTTTAATCCAAATCAAAATGGAAACAATAATACATTGGACAAGTAGGCTAAAGAAACTAACAAGCGTCACAAAAAGAAAAAGGAAAAATGGCCATAGAACAGAGGAAAACATGTTCAAACTAATCAGCAATGAAAGGGATGCAAATAAGAACAAGGAGAGAGCATTTTTCTCCTTTCAGATGGCTTAAGGCAGTCGGAAAAGCACCTCCTGGATTAACAGTCATGCCTCAAGAGGAGGGAAGAGTCAGGAAGGAGACAAACGTGGCCCTTAACGCCCTTATTCTCTGCAGGGTGTCATGGTTCACTCTAAGTATCCATTGTTTAGGCAACTGGGTTTTTTATAGAAATGTAATGGAAAAGTCATCATGGGCTAATATACACGATCCAAAGAGACTTCACAGGAGATGTTTGGGCTTGAGGGATAAAAAAGGACTTAGGGCATTTCGTTCTCAATCGACTCGGGGCATCGTTGTCCACTAAGGGATGTTTGGAGACATTTGTGGTTACTAGAAGGGGAGGATGGTACCGGCATCTAGTGAGTAGGGAATCCAGGGGTGCTGCTAAACAACCAACAGACGTCCACCCCTGCCAGAGAACCATCCAGTCCAGAGAACCGTGCTTGAGAAGCCCTTACTTAGAGAAAGGGCCACAGCACGTTTCCAAAGGAGAGTGGCTGGAGGAAACCTGTGGAAGAGAGGATGTCCAGTGTGGATCACCGACCCCGTCTACACCAGCTCTGCTGGAGCAGATCACTCAGATGTTCTCAGGAGTCCACTCAGCGCTACACCAATGCACTCCCAAGAAAGCTGGGCTTTTCAGGGCACAAAGCACAAGGAAATGAGGAAAACAGCGTTAAAGCTGTTTTGCTTGACTTGCATTACTCCAGCCTTCTTCCATTTGATTTTATACCGTATGATTATTTAAAAGGTTTCCATTTTAATCAAGACTATTTACTGCATTTTAGACGTCTGTTCTGCATAAAATAATACCACATGTATATAATACCACTTTCAATGTTCAATTTGATGCTTTTTTATAAAAATGGGATTCACAAAAAAAAAAAAGATTAGTAAATACTCTGTTCTATCTGATACATTGGATTAGTGAGGCCTCGTATGAGGGGGAAATGACTAAAAGAATAAAACACTGATTTTTAGTGAAATTCCTGCCATAGAATGTCAAAATACACTCTGGCAAGTGATTTCCACGCAGTTGGTGAACCTGGGAATCACTGGATCCAAAGCCATTGATTAAGAAAATAACTATTTGAATTCAAGTAGATATCCGTGCCATTGCAACAACCTTGCAGAGTAAGATTTTAATACCGATTCTCCAGGCAGCTCCTCTAACTTAACTGGCAAAAAAGCAGACAGATGTGACTTCTTTTGTCAAACATCTTTTCAGGTCTTGCTGCTGGTGGATGATTTGGTAGCGAGAAAGTCATGCTTTGTCGATACATTTTTTTTAATGATTTAACCAGAGTTGTCAGCATACAGAGGATGAGACACAACTGTTTACATTTCACAAGGGTATTTCTGGGCTGTGCTGTGACTCTCCCAAGATTTCCATCCCCAATTATCTAGCTTGCTGGGGATACTGTCCAAAAAGCCTCTTTGATTTACCAGGGTAAGCCCGTGGTTTGACAGAACGTACCAATAAATTGCAAAGTCTGGACTAACCTGGCAGATACTCTAAGCAAATGCTTCTCAATAGTCCAGTGGGACCTTTGAAACATCATCAGCAACTGGAGAAAGAGAGAAGAGACAGCCATCTCCCCTAGCTGAGGCAGCCACAAATGCAGGAGTTGTTAGCTCAGCTGAAGAGAGCGTCACATTAAAAGGACCACAGTCTCCCAACTGATTCCTGATTCTCTTTTGTTGCATGACTGCAGTGTCTACATCAGTAAAACTCCTTGGGCTCAAGGGAATCCAATGAAAAGTTGCAGATGAAACTAAACATAAATAGGACATGTAAGATTATAATCCCTTTAGATGGATTAGGAATGCTGGTGGGTCAATGGCAAAGATCTGAGGGCCAGTGCAGGATAAGTGAGTTCCACCCCTGGTGGAGGGAGATCCCCTGAAAAAGGAAATGGCAACCCACACCAATACCCTTGCCTGGAAAATCCCATGGATTTTCTAAATCCATGGGAATCCCATGGAAGAGCCTGGTGGACTACTGTCCATTGGGTTGGGAAAGAGTTGCAAAGGACTCAGCATATAAACAAGAAATCGTCCCCAAACTCCATTAACTAATCCTTCTTCACATAGCATTTTTCTGAATTCTTCCTACAAATCTGCATTCAAATGGAAATCATTTTGTAAAAAAAGAAAAAGAAGATACTTTTGTGAAAATAGAAAATTGAATAAAAATGAAATGCCCAACTTGTGTACCACCGCCAAGATGAGCAACTTTTCAATGAATTTTTTTTAACTTATCTGTTTTCTCATCTTCATAGAAATAGCCAAGACTGGAAAGTGGAATTAGAAAGAAGTAGGAGAAGATTCATGCGGTATACCTCGTATGTCACCTCCCTATCTTCTCTTCCTGAAAATGAAACAATTCATGATCACAGTCGCCTACCAGAGAGTTCTCTGCACCCAAAATCCTTAAATAGCACCCTCATAATGAAACTGAGCAGGGCACTATGGTCCTTCCCCTCCGTGTCCTCAGCCTGCCTTTTGCGTGTGATAAAACTTCAGTCAAAGAATGTTTAATCAGGAAAGTGAGAAAAGGCGGAAGCAAAGAAAAGCAGTCCAAGAGAGCAAAACCTAACAAGGTAAAGGACAGCCCGCTCCAGCATTCTTGCCTGGGGGATCCCAAGGACAGAGGAGCCTGGCGGGCTACAGTCCACGGGGTGGCAAAGAGTCGGACACGCAGAGCGACTAACACACGAGCCAAGTCAAGGAGTCCCTCCAGTTGCTATAGATAATAATCTGAGCCTCATCCTGTGACCATCTTACAGATACTGATACCCCCGCCAGGTGGAAGAATTTAACTATGTGATGACCAGACCATAGTCATGACATAGGCGGCCACAATTCTGAGAATCGGCCTCAAGGAAATGGATACAAACCGACCCTGGAACTGAATGGTAATGAAACCATCGAGATGATGCAGGTCAGACCACCGATGACCAGTTTCCGGATGACTGTCAGAGCTGACTGTGCTGTTTCTGCACGTAGCCCCCTCCCTCTGTCTATAAAAGCTCTGCCCATGAATTATCAGTAAGTCCATCCTCCCTCCACGCCAGGTGCCGGCATGCAAAATAAAGCAAGCTTTCCTTTCCACCAACTTGCCTCTTCAGTGACTTTTGAGCAGCAGGCAAACAGACCCACTTTTGGTTACAATAAGTTACTTCTCCAAGCATGCTCCATGAGCCAAAGGTCAACATCACTTGGAATTGTTAGAAATTCAGACTCTCAGGCTCCTCTCAGATACACTGATTCAAAATCTGCTTATTGGCAATATGTCCAGGCGACTCTGGCACGTATGAAAGTTTGAGAAGCACTGCCCTAAGAGAGACCCACAAAATGACCAGCAGTGTGGCTCATCCAGGTCACATTTGTGGGGTCACCTGTCCTCAGCAGCCATTCCTTGAGGTACCAGTCACCTGCTTTACAAGGTAGACCACACTTGGTAGTGTTTGGTGGTTGACTTGTTGGATGAGAATTCATTTTGGAGCTCATCAGCATTTCATGTGGTGTTACAGACATCTAGATGTCTAAAAGCTCAGCAGGAGAGAGCAATCAGCAAAGCTTTTCCAGTTCAATGTGCTCCTTCGCCCATGAGTGAAAATCAAAGGCTGCCATTGAATACAAACCTGACCCACTCTGGGCTTCCCTGGTGGCTCAGGCGGTCAAAGAATCCGCCTACAATGCAGGAAACCCGGGTGTGATCCCTAGGTTGGGAAGATGCCCTGGAGGAGGGCATGGCAACCCACTCCAGTATTCTTGCCCGGAGAATCCCCATGGACAGAGGAGCCTGGACTACAGTCCATGGGGTCACAAAGAGTCGGACATGACTGATCGACTAAGCCCAGCACCGCACACAGATGACACACTGCGTGCTTGTGGGCTCACCAGGTAAATGTAAAGGGCTTACCCATAGTATCATGCGAAGGACTCACAGCATGAAATTGCCAGTGAAGCTGTTGCCCTGTGGACTGAATGGTGGAAAGCATCATTTTGTGATTGACCTTGTTGGCTAATAGAAAGGCTTCCCTGGTGGCTCAGCTGGCAAAGAATCTGCCTGCAATGGGGGACACCTGGGTTCTATCCCTGGGTAGGGAAGGTCCTCTGGAGGAGGGCAACCCACTCCAGTATTCTTGCCTGGAAAATTCCATAGGCAGAGGAGCCTGGTACGCTACAGTCCATGGAGTCACAAAGAGTCAGACATGACTTAAGCAACTAAGCACAGCACAGCTAATAAAAAATAGTACTGAAACACTTTGGGGCTTCCCAGGTGGCACAGTGGTAAAGAATTAGCCTGCCTATTCAGGAGGAAACCCCACGAACAGAGGAGCCTGGTGGGCTAAAAGTCCACGGGGTCATAAAAGAGTCGGACACTACTTAGTGACTAAACAACAACAATGCAGGAGACGCAAAAGCTGTGCGCTTGATCCTTGGGTCAGGAAGATCCCCTGGAGTAGGAAATGGAAACCCACTCCAGTACTCTCGCCTGGGAAATCCCATGGACAGAGGAGCCTGGCAGCCTGCAATCCATGGAATCGCAAAGAGTCAGACACCACTGAGCGACTGAGCATGCACAAACATTGAAACACTGTTTAGTCTTCAACAGCCTCATGTACAACTGACCTTTCTCAAAACTTTGGAATCAGTGATTCCATACAGGACACAGGAAAGCCCATTGAATACATTATCTTTCTAACAAACCATTATTTAAAGAACCAGTTCAAAATGAGGTATAGAGTATTTTTACATTTTAGAGCCTAATCCCAAGAATAAAATTATTTTTAAGAAAAGGAGCAGAGGCTTAATAGACCCCAAACCACAGGACATGGAATTCAGTATTTACAGCTCAGCCCCTGGGTGTCAGTGTTTAATGAAAGACACGTATATGGTTAGAAATTCACTTGTTTTCATTTGAAACATACATCTTTCCTGGAAACGCTGAATGTATAGGACTCGTTTCTAACCTACATTCTCACTCCCGCTGCTCTGTCCTCTCAGGTTTTTTTTTTTTTTTTTAAATTATCCTTTAGAGTTAACAGTGTTATGCAGTGCTGTATCTTTTCAGAGACAGACAAAAATCAGAACAAAGGTCATAAAAAATAACAAGGGTGGTTTCTTTGATCTGGCCATGATTACTCAAGCTGATTTTTGTTTTGTTTCTTCTTGGGTGGTGGTCTGTTGCAAAGAGTCCTAGGTTAGGAAGATGGATTCTTCCATGTCTGCTCAGGCTAGCTCCTGTCCTCCATGCAAACATCCGACTGCTGTGTGTTGGAATACTGATACATGTGCACTAAAGCTGCAAGCTCCCAGGGCAAAGGAAGGGGGCCCCTATGGCGCCAGGGTGGAAGTACTTACTGAAGAAATAAGCAGATGAGTTACCATGAAAGCAGGCTAACAACTCAGCTGGCAGCCTCACCCTTCAGACCAGCCAGCCCTACTCCTCTCTGCCTTGTCTGTCTTTGCCACAGGCCACCACCACGCATTCCATGGTGATTTTCAAAACCATTGTTAGAGGAGGTTTATGTCTCTTCTGATTTGGCAGACGCGCTGTATATTTACTGCGATGAAAGAACACTGTCATTAAATCCACCAACAGCTGACAGTTGGAAAAGGAATTCCAAAGTGGAAATCCCCACTGGTGACCTTTGATCATCACAAAGATGAGAATGCTGTCTGCCCAATTCTTATAAGAAAAGGGAAGGATGGCAGCTTAGCCTGGACTGAGTTTGTCCTGATTGCAGCACACTGGATTGCAGATGCCTGTGCTGAAGAAAATTTCAGAAAAGATTCAAGCAGATTCTGCCTCTTTGTGGGAAAATGCATTGACAGTAACTTAAGCAAGGTTGATTTTGAGTCCTGGACCTCTGATAAGATTTGGTATTAATTTTTCTTCAACCAAGTGAAAAGTGAAAGTGTTAGTCACTCAATCGTATCTGACTTTTTGCGACTCCATGACTGTAGCCCACCAGGCTCTTCTGTCCATGGGATTTCCCAGGCAAGAATCTAGAATGGGTTGCCATTTCCTTCTCCAAGGGATTTTTCCAACCCAGAAATTGAACCTGGACCTCTTGCATTGCGGGCAAATTCTTTACCATCTGAGTCACCAGGGAATCCCTCTTCAATCAAAGATTTCTCTAAATATGTCGGTCTTGACCTCCTATCTGAAACTTGAGCAAGCTGACATGAATGAATCTCTTTTCAAGACGCAGACCAAAAATTCAATATCAACTATAGGCATTTGGAATTTATCTTAGCTATTTACGATTCTAATGGCTACCAGTTTATTCAGAAGTTGACATCTGTAAAATTGCCTTCGAGCAAGCATTCAAAGTACATTTACAAACTGACTTAATATAATTGTGGAAGACAAATCTGTTCCCCTCCTTTTAATTTTCTCCCCAGACCAAGGGTTGGAATATTCCAAGATTTCATTCCCGTATAAAATCTAATGAAGACAGGAAAAGAAAAGTCAAGATAAATTGTATGAAATACATCTATGGAAGTTTTGGCATGGATAGGACTTCCAAGAAAGAATGGTGCATAATTATTATGCTTGAACCAGTCTTCCAAATTTTACCTTGGGGGGAAAAAGTGTTTTTAAGGTTTTTGATGTAATCTCTCATTCCTGTCAATCAAGAATATAAATAACATTTGCTTAGAAAACAAACTCAAATCATGTGTGTCATCATGCTCTACAAAGTTATTTTGAGCTGATAATGCCGCCTTATATTGAATTTCTGTCTACCAATACAGCCCTCTTTCAGGCTTTGTCCAAGACTGACACTACAGCTTTCACACACACAACTTTTATTTATATATTTATTTTAAAATTCATACCACCAAGGCCTCCAGGCAAATGTACAGACAGAAAGTTCACACTCTGCCTTTCTAACCACTTTCTCAGGGACATTCCAGAAAGCACTGCAGTAAAACAGCCTTGTCAACAGATGACAACTTCAATGTTTAATTTGTATCAAAACCATCCATTTTCGCTTGGCTTCACCTAATACCGTTTACTAATCTCAGTAGTAGATATTAACACTGTATTGTAACGACCTACTGTGGGAAATAATCTGTTATCGGACAATGCAGAAACTCTAACATTTACTATTGGACACATTTAAACACAGTATTATGTCACATTATAGAATCAACACGAAGGACTTCAATCCTGCTATTAGTATTGCAGCATGCTAAGTCGCTTCAATAGTGTCCAGCTCTGTGACCCTGTAGACTGTAGCCCGTCAGGCTTCTCTGCCCGTGGGATTCTCTAGGAGAGAATACTGGAATGGCTTGCCATGCCCTCCTCCAGGGAGTCTTGCTGACCCAGGGATCAAACCCCATGTTTCTTCCCATCTCCTGCATTGGCAGGTGGGTCTTTACCACTAGCGCCACTTGGGGAGCCTGTTTAATCCAGTAATTATTTTAAAAGACTCTATTTAGAAACAGGTATGTTAAATAAATGTAGAGAATTTAACAAATTTCTTTTCAAACCATTCTCTTTGGCTTGGCTCAAACACTTATCTCTAATTTGTTCTACACGACACAGCATGTTTTAAATGTTTATTTTCATTTATTTTGGTCTTCATTGCTGCTTGGTCTTTTCCCTAGCTGTGGAGAGAGGGCACTGCGCTCTGGCTGAAGTACTCTGGCTTCTCACTGTGGTGGCCTCTCTTGCCTCTGGGTGCACCGGCTTCAATAGTTTGGCTCCCAGGCTCTTGAGCAAAAGGCTCAATAGTTGCGCCCCATGGTCTTAGTTGGCCTCTGGCCTGTGGGATCTTTCTGGACCAGGGATCGAACATGTGTCTCTTGCATGGCAGGAGGATTTCTAACTGCTGAGCCAACAGGGAAGCCCTATACAGCATTTTTTATGATTTGGTATTAACTTTTACTTTTATAGGAAATTTGTAAATCACACCTTTCAGTTATGTGAACATCAAAGATGTTGCTGCATGGAACAGATGTTTATGAAATGAGGCTTTATTTTCTTAACATCAATAAAAAATAAAACATAAGGCCTTACTCTATTTGTGATGCTTCAATCACATAAATAAAATTTTAGGGCTGGAAGACAAGAGTTGAAATATATAATCCAATCCCATCATTTTGAAAATGAGAAATCTGAGAGTTAGAGATGTTGATTGACTTTTTCAAGGTCACAGAAGTAACTAGAAGCAGACTGCGTAGGAAATGTCCCAGTCAAACCACATGCCCTTTCTTCTTGAAGGGTTTGGCATTTGACATTGAAGCAATGATATCTTTAAAGATGCACACACATGGCTCAAATTCGTTCATCTATTGAGAAGTATTCTTGGCTGAAAAATTCCATGGACAGAGGAACCTGGTGGGCTATAGTCCATGGGGTTGCAATGAGTCAGACATGAATGAAGCGACTTAGCATACATAGGTTATCCAGCAATCCAGTTAATGGGCAAAAAATTAATAATAACAAATTAATTCATTAATAACTCAATGCACTGAGATAAAGAGAAATTTTATTCCAAAAAGAACCTTCTTTAGGGCATCTCCAGTGCCTAAAAGAATGCCTAGCTTTTAGTAAGTTTAATGAATGAACTATTCATTGATGTTTATTCATTAATTAATAAACCCATAAATACAAAAAGCCAGATCTGCACACTAACTTACTGAAACCAACATGACTTTAGACAAAGACTGGTGGGTTTCTAGGATTTGCCATTTGGTTTATGCCTGGTGACTTCACGCAGATGAGAAAACCCAGACTGAGGTACAGGGTTAGCAGGACTGGAAGCCTCCCTGGATGTTTATGTTCAGGAATCAACGAAAACTAAGCACTATTAATAATTTGAACACAACTCAATGGCAGAAGTAAAAGAAAGAACTTTCAGCCAACTGATACTGGCCTATGTAAAACAAGAGAGTATCTGGAGATTTTGACTGGTAGGAAAGGAAACATAATCCCTTTCAATGTTCTGCAGATACACAAACGTTTAGAAATAACAGACATGCTAAATGTTTTCGGTGGTTCATTGGCAACCTCTTTTTCTGCCATTAAATGGAATAGTATTACAGCTGTGTGGAATCATTAGATATCTTCTCTATAACTATGTATGGTATAAAAACAAAAAGAAGATTTGTATGAATATGACATAAATGTTCATAACAGATTTTCAAAGTTGTTGGCCATGCATCCTTTTGACAAAGTTCTTATTTCATGATAATGCTTTTAAATGTGTAAAAATATACCTAAATATAAAATAAGCATACATATTTTATATAAATGGAAGTGCAATGAATATGATTAATAATTATAAAGAAAAAAAAACTGCTGAGGACTACAAAGGAAACAAATTATGATGAAATGTACATATCAATGTGTTAAACATAAGGTACCATAATTTACCCTAATGATAAGTAAATGTTATATCAAGATATCTGCAACAACTGAATTGTAACAGAGAAACATCTGTGAGTTCTGTAGATGATAAAATGTATATACACTGCAGGTGCTTCCATGATTGCTGCCTTCATAATTAAAGAAAATGTTCAATTCTGGTCAGAGGTAAGCAAAATCAAACATGCAAATCTTTTCCCATCCAAGTTTATGGAACCCCTAAGCTCTTTCCATAGACTCCTTGAAGAAGTGTAGATGCAGGTTAAGAACCTCTGATTTGGGATAAGACAGATCCTGAACTGGAATTCTAGCTCTGCCATGAGTGAGTTCAGTGACCTTGAGTAGCAGCTTAGCTTCCATGAACCCCATAAAGTGGGAGCAGAAATGCACAACATATGAAATAATGTGTGTGTCATAATGCACACTGTCTAGAATATATTAAACTCTCGATGTATTATACTTTTGACTCACAATGAGATCATTTTTTTCTGATAACTTAGCCTTTTAAAATAAGTTGCTTCACTTCCAAGTAAGCATGTGATATTCCTTCTCTATTGCTGAGAATTACATTCTTCTTCATTTTAGCAACTTAATTTACAACAACAAAATAATGAGCAAAGGGGATCAAG
Organism: Budorcas taxicolor; assembly: GCF_023091745.1. NCBI lineage: Eukaryota > Metazoa > Chordata > Mammalia > Artiodactyla > Bovidae > Budorcas > Budorcas taxicolor. Next base: position 79,642,675 of record NC_068921.1, on the reverse strand, counting down.
GTCATGTGTAACTCTGTAACAGCCCTAATACAAACTTTTTTAGCACCAAAATTAAAAGAACACTTTATAAGATAAAATATCAAGTGTTCCATACACCCAAATCCATACTGTTGGGGAGGAGGTGAGCACTGAATTTGGGACACTAAATCCCTTAGATCAATGAGGCAATATGGTGCCCCAACAGTATAAACAAATTTTGATGTTGCTATTCATATTAATATCAACTATGTATTTGAATTTTATTGAGTCAAAATTCTCGAAATTCAGAAAAGCTGAGCAGAAGAAACTCTGAGTATCAGATTTAATTTGACTGGGAGCCTTTCTTTTCTAGAATCTAAAACTGGCCAATGCTTATGGTCAATCCAACCTCTGTTGACGGCCATTACTTGAAGGCACAGAATGGAAAAAAAGAAAATAATTTTATTGATTATCATGCATAATCATTTTAAGAAAATCCATGTGAAATCATTGTGGAAGTTTTCTAAGTCATCAATCCAAGTGTATTTAATAATATTGACTTTTGCACCCTGACATTAGAACATGGAGAGTGAAACAACTTGCTAAGAAATGTTGTGCCGCAGTAAAACCAGTTTCCTCCAAGAATGAGTTGACAAAAATAAGGTTGTCTCCCCTGGGTTTGGAACATGCAATAGCGTATCATTTCATGCTGGAAGAAATATATGAAAATTTCATCAATATTGTCATTAGAACAAAAGCAAAATTCAACAAATGAGACCATCAAATTTAAAAGCTTATTCACAACAAAAGAAGCAATTCACAAAATTAAATTGCCATTTAATTTATAGAATGGGAGAAAACTTTTCCAAACTATATGTTGGTAAAATATATAAAGAACTCATATAATAACTCAATAACAAAAACCTTCAAACAATCCAAATTTTAAAATGGGCAGAGGAACAAAGTAAACTTTTTTCCAAAGAAGACATTCAAATGGCCAACATGTACACAAAAAGATGTTCACATCATTAATCATCAGGCAAGTGCAAGTAAAAGCCACACTAAGATGGAGCCTCACACTTGTTAAAACGGCTATCATCAAGAAGACAAGTGAAAACAGATGTTGGTGAGGATCCGGGGAAAAGGGAACCCTTGCGCACCGTTGGTGAGAATGTACACTGGTTCACCCAGTATGGAAAACAACATGGAACCTCTTCAAAAAATTCAAAGCAGATCTACCACATGTTGTGTCCGTGTTCAGTCACTCAGTCGTGCCCAACTCTTTGCATCCCCATGGATTATAGCCCTCCAGGCTCCTCTGTCCATGGAGTTTTCCAGGCAAGACTACTGGAGTGGGTTGCCATTTCCTTCTCCAGGGGATCTTCCCGACCCAGGGATTGAACCTGCATCTCCTGTACCTCCCTCATTGGTAGGCAGATCCTTAACCACTGCACCACCTGGGAAGCCCAAGATCTACCATATAATCTAGCAATTCCACTCCTGGGTATATACCCAAAGGAAATTAAAACACAACAATGAAAATACATATGCCCTCCCAAGTTTATTGCAGTATTATTCACAATAGTCAAGGCATGGAACTAACCTAAGTGTCCGTCAGTAGATGAATGCATACAGATGTGGGATATGTATATGCAACCGAACACTGTTCAGCCTTGAGCAGGAAGGACATCCTGTCTTTTGTGACAGCATCAGTGTACTTTGAGGACATTATGCTAAGTGAAATATCAGACAGAGAAAGCCAAATCTGCATGATATCATATGAGGAATCTAAAAAGGTCAAATTCATAAAAACAGAAAGTAAAATAATATTTACCAAAGACAGGGGGATGGGAGAGACAGGACAGATGCTGTTTAAGGGTGCAAACTTGCAAGTAATAAGTCTTACATATGTAATACACAGTATAATGAATATAGACAACAATATTGTGTTATAATCATCAAACTTGCTAAGAGACTAGATCTTAGTTATTCTAACCACTGGAAACAAATTATAATTATATGACATGATAGAGGTGCTAATTATCACTACAATGGCAATCATATAATATATAAATGCACCAAATCAACACATTGTACATCTTTAAATTTACACAATGTTATATGTCAAATATATTTCAATCAACATATGGACTTCTAAGCATTTAGACAATTAGAACTAATGTTGGAACAGAAAACCTAAATTATCCTTTAAAGTAATTTCATGTAATTGCTTGCTTTTGCTTGTGATAAATTTCAGCAAATTTAGAATGAACAGTACATTGGTAGAGTAAGATCATACTATAAATTTTAAAGATAAAGATCTTTGATTCCTCAAGTAAAAAAACATTGTTATTAATTACAGTTCATTAAAATTTTGGAAACCTTCCAGAGAGGAAGAGGGATTTGATTTTGCTAAGAACCGAAACACATAAATTATGTCTACAAGTCCTTAAAAAGTTTGTTTACTCTTTCTAGGAAACAGGAAACATCCCTTTTAGCTATGGAGAGTAAAAATGTTCTTTTTGCTACCATGAATAATTTAAATCCTACTTTGGTATTATATGTATTGTATCATTTAGCTCAAGCTTTCTTTTTTTAATTCCTTATTTACCAAATCTAGCTTCCAAGCTATATGAACCTATAAAACCCCCTGTACTCTAGTTTTGTGACCTTGGATAAGTTATTTATTTCTCTAAAACTCAATTTGCTCACCTGTACAATGGAAATAATACTAGTAATCAGATAGGGTTGTCCGATGCTTTTGAGAAAATATATAACAAATAGTGAAAACCTGGCATTTAGAAGTACCTTATAAATAATAATCACTATTTTTCTTACCCTAAGAAGCATTGATAGCCTTGGCTTCTGGGTGAAATAGCTGCATTGTTTAATTACATCTAATCCACCAAATGTCTAATGCTCACAACATGTACTGTCTTCATAAATCACATCCTGTTGGTAACCGATGAAAAAAACTGAGAATTTGGCTTAAATATTTTTACACAAGGCAAGTAAGTACAATCAAAAATCATATTACTACTAAGAGAAGAAATTTTGCTTTGTGTTCTCTGGTTCCAAGTCCCAAATTCCCTTTTCATACTTCATTCTGTTTTTATTTTAGATACAGCTTTTCTCTGAATGAGGGGAAAAGAGTGATAGAATTCTCCATGAAACACTGAAAATACAAATAGAATTATTATTCTAATTGTTAAAGAAAATTATTTTAAAACATATTTCTGCTTAAAGTATATTCCTTCCAGGATAACAAATGATTTAATGTCAAATAAATAATAATTAGGCTTCCCTGGTGGCTCAGGCAATAAAGAGTGTGCCTGAAATGTGGGAAACCCAGGTTCGATCCTTGGGTCGGGAAGATACCTTGGAGAAGGAAATGGCAACCCACTTCAGTTGCCTGGAAAATTCCATGGACAGAGGAGCCTGGCAGGAGTCCATGGAATCACAAAAAGTCAGACATGACTGAGCAACTAAGAAATAATAATTATACTGCTTCCCTGGTGGGTCAGCAGTCAAGAACCCAACTGCAATGCAGGAGCTGCAGGAGACCAGGTTCAATCCCTGGGATTCGAAGATCCCCTGGGGGCAGTAAGTGGTGACCCACTCCAGTATTCTTGCCTGAAAAAGTCCATGGACAGAGGAGCCTGGCAGGCTACAGTCCCCTGGGTTGCAGAGAGTCGGACACGGCTAAGCAGCGCACACAGCACATAGTATTTTACATTTTATACAATAACATGTAAAGAACAAAATGTTATAAAATATTTATTAGAAACTGAAAACTTGTAATTGATGGGATGATGTCATACCAAAATCCAAACATTCTATGAGATATCTTCCTTCCTCCAAAATACCCCTCCAGCCCCATCTTTCCTCTCTCCTTTGCCCTCTCATGTGTTCTCAAGGTCACTGTTATGTCCTGAGTGCTTTGGATGTCAAACGTCATTCATCACAATAAACATCAGGTCTGGTTCTTCCTCCCTCTGATTGAGTGGCTCTCTGTGGCAGCTCCAATGAGACCCTTACGGGGTTAATCCTCACCCCCACCCCAAAGCATTAACGAAATTTTCATTCAACCTGCCTCCCACCAAAAGAAGAAATTGAAAAGCAGGTGTCACAGTGGTTAGGGGAGAATCTGAGACTAAGAAAATATGATATGTTGACTTCTTGCCTATTTAGAATATTACCAAAAACCAGATTTCCCAAATTAACTGACATTTGTCATCAGTATCTCCATTTAGCTCTCATCTGAGCCTTTAGCTATGCAAGAGTGATTCAGTTCATTTAATCAAGCCCATTTTGAGGATGATTATTTCAGTCATTCATATTCGACAATGGCTTATGGGTGTCAACGACAGCATTAGAGTCTGGAGGCCACAAACATGAATGAAAAATGGTCTTCGTTTTAGAGAACTTATAATTTAGCTTGCAAGATAACAAGTATAATCAGAATTCAAAAAATGTTCCCTGGTTTAGCAACACCCAAAAATGTCTTCTGAGACTGAGAGATCTTGTTCTTCTGAATAATAAAAAAACAATGAGTTTTGGAGAATGAATGAGTGAACGAATGAACAGATGCTGGAAGAATACCCCCAAAGGTTTTTGTAGCTTGAATATAGTTACACTAAATTACTGTCTGATGAATGCATGCAAGGATCTTCCTTCTACTGCAAAGAATTATTCCCAATAACAGTACCACTCAAGACCCAGAGGAAGGTAATAGATTGATCAATTGCCAGGAGAACACAAATTAACTTGAAAAGGAAAGTTTTCTTTAGTTTATCTAGAGGACCCTCATGAATCAGTTTCCCAGAAAGAAGCATTAACGTTCGTTGGCAGAACTGAGGAAGGAAATGTATAGCTTTTAAAAAAGAGTTAAGATGAAGGAAATAAAGGGTGGAACTCTGATCACCTACAAAGTGATCCATGTCCATGTATGACAGGCAGTGGGAAACCAGCTCACAGATGAAGGCAGGCACATGGTTCCGGCACAGGCTTTTGTCAGAAAGGTAGAAAAATAAAAACAGGAGAAGCCACAACATGGAATAAAAACTTGAAAGAAAAAAAGAAAAAAAGACCGCAGATACTAGGTCGTTGCTTAGTCACCAAGTTGTGTCCAACTCTTTTGCGACCCTCTGGACTGTAGCCCTCCGGGCTCCTCTGTCCATGGAATTCTCCAGGCAAGAATACTGGAGTGGGTTGCCATTTCCTCCTCCAGGAGATCTTCGCCACTCAGGAACTGAAACCATATCTGCTGCATGGGCAGGTGGATTCTTTACCTCTGGGTCACCATGGAAGCTCCCAGATAGGTTACCAACCCCAGAAAAGAGTAGACCCCTTTCTGTGGTAATAAATTCCCATTTTTTGAAAGCATTGGAAGAGGAGATGGATGAACGAGGATAAAGCAGAGGTGATCCTTTCGAGTACAGGGTTGGGCGAAGGGACACTGAACACCTGGGGTTCACGCCAGTGTGGAGAAAAGTCTGGCTGAGTGACTAGTTCAAAACAAATAGAGGAGGAAGCACATATGAAGAGCGAAAAAGAGTAAGGAGACTCAGAGAGGAGCAAAGAGGAAAAGTAGGAAGGAAAAAGAAGGAAGGAAGGAGAAAGGGGGGGAGGGAGAATGAACCTGCAATCCCAGACACAAAATGGCGGCACGGAAGTGCTCCTTTGGAAGACACCTCTGTAACAGGGAAAATCGAAAGTAAAGCGTTGCCGCAGAGGAAACGGTCCAAGACCTGGTCTACTGAAAGCAACATCCGGGGCGCAGAATAAGCCCTGTTTCTGATTATGTCACAGCAGCTGGAGGGGGACCCCAGGAACAAATTGCCCCTAGAGCCCACCCCCAGGCCCAGGCCACTGGCTCTCAACATCGGGCTTATGACCCTCCCACCTTCCTCCCCACTCTGAACACTGCTAGTTCACACCCCGTCGGTTACTAGTCGTCCAATATGCCTTTCCTTTGCATGAGAAATTCTCTCCTTCTGAGACTTGAACCACAGATCCTTAGATCAAGAGGAACTGGAATCAGCATGGTGGTGCCCAGCTGCAGACACATTCCTTTAATCATCTCCCCGCGCAATCCTCGTGTGTTCATAAGTTGCTAAGTGGGAAAAGGATTGCGCTCACTGATGGTGCTTGCCTGAATGGACTGCATGGCCACACCTTTGTGACTAAGGAAGTGAGGACACTCAGGCCAAAGATTCTGGTTCTTTCTCTTTTCCAATGTCCAACTACTTCCTCCAGCGATGAGGTCACATACCAGGACTTAGCACTTTTTTTTTTTTCTTCATAGGGAATCTGAATTTAAAGTTTCCCTATCCTTGCTTTTTTTGGCATGGTAATTTTTTTTTTCACAAAAACTATTCATTGTAGCAGTTTCTTCAGAAAATAGGCCTTTAATGTTTCAGAAACTGAGCGTTTCTTTTCATCACGAATTCAAGTTCTTTGAGAAAGATTAACACTTATAAAATTAACATTATAAATTGGAGGAAAAGGGAGTGACTTTGACTCTCATCCGAGTTACATGAAAACCCCCATTTCCTTATAAACTTCCATCATTTATTTTCTTTTCTCTAATTTTATTACTTTAAAGTTCACTTTAATGCAGTTGTATTAGGACCAGGAAAATTAATATTAAACTACTGGAAGTGCAAATCAAGCCACCTCTGATTTAAGGGGTTTTTTTTTTCTTAAATGGTGCCTCTGAATTAGTTTCCTGGCTATTTATTATATATCATAGCAAGAACCAAACTTTCTTTCAACAATTTATACATAATTCAGAAGCTGGAATATGCCAAATGAAAATGATAATGTCCTTTAGTATAATTCCTCCATTTTCCTAGACGCTAAAATATTTTAAAACTTTATTTATAGCAGTGGTAAAATACTTCATGTGCAAGGCACTATCAGAAAGTGTGATGTTTCCCGCAGCATTACTTACATACAATTGTACGAAGAGATCCTACACCAGATCTTTCTCTCTCTGCTCTTCCTTGAGGAATGGTTCTCCTGCTAAGCCTCACTAAAAACTTCATCTTTGTGACACCATTTTAATTGCTAAGCAAGTTACAGTAAAAAGAAATCAACAATTTGCAACTTTGATAGGTTACTGGTATTAAAATACCAGTCAGCATGCTTCACTTTCTTTGAGAATAAAGACAGAAGATGGATTTTGAAAGATGGAAGTTTTTAATTATTTCTTTTATCTGTGAAAATTCTTTGAGATACAATAAAAGGGTTTCTAGGCATAAATGCACTAATATGCCATGAAGAAGATCTGGGTAGACAGAGAAATGGCATCAACAGATTGTGCCCATTTTCTACCTGTTTGGTCTTCTGCTACATTGTCAAGACACAATTCCTCAATCCTCAGAATATAAAGTCACATGAACTATTAAAAGGGTGGTGAAAACTGTCAGAGGGATCCAAAGAAATGTGTTTTACTTCTGGGGAAGTAAGCAAAAAAAAAAAAAAATTTTCCAAAGAGATCCCTAGGTGAAAAAAAAAAAAAAAAAAAGCCATTATCTCAGATTAGAAAGGCCTGGAGAATGAGACAGGAATTCACACTAATATTAAGAATATAGTGAGAAAATGTAAGGGCTCAGCCACCAGTGAATGCTCAAGGCAGATTCAGGGAGAAGTAATAGGCCTCCCTGATAGAGCGGAGGATAAGTAGATGATGGTGTTCTGAGTGGAGGATGCCACGAGCGCTTGATGGAAAGAGGCTATTAAAAGCATATAATCCCTACAGCCAGTTAGATGTCAAAGGAAATGCTCAATACAGGAAATGACCCCTGGGAAGAGAAAGGTAATTTTCTCTCTAAAAGATAAACTAGAAATAGCTACTTGATGACAGTATCCATAAGGTGAAGTCATCATAGGAGAAGTGTTATCTCAAAAAGTGGAAAAAAGGAAAAAAAGGAATCAGGGAATTCTGGTCATTGAAAGATGGATTCTAGAGTCAAACCTGTGGAAAGCTCAGTTTTAGTATTTGTGCATGCTAAGTCACTTCAGTCGTGCCCCACTCTTTGCAACCCTATGGACTGTAGACCTCCAGGCTCCTCTGTCCATGGGACTCTTCAGGCAAGAATACTGGAGTGGGTTGCCATCCCCTCCTCCAGGAAGCTCTCCTGGATCTCTCTTCTGAGATCCAGAGATCTCTCTTCTGAACTAGGAATCTCACTCACATCTCTCAAGTCTGTATTGGTAATAACTCAATATTAAAAAGAACATGTGAGCAGAAGAAACGTTACATTGTGGGACAGATAAAAGAGACATCCTGAGATCTTGGCAGACTTCATCATATACAGGTCAAAGGAGAGAGATGGCTGAGTCTTTCTGACCATTAAGGCAACATAGTTCTTAAGGACAGGAATCACTTAAGTGTCCTAGCCATGAGAAAGTGTGCTTAAGATTATCTACCTCCAGAGCTTGAATTTTATCTCCAGTTAACTTTTTTAAATTCAATTTTGCTTCCATGGATTGTGGATGACAGTATCAATGTGCAAAGTTTCCTATTGCAAAATAATAAATTTGCATTCCGAGATATTCATTAGTTTCTTGTAAATGATGTCACTGTCAGTTCTTAGAAAGTGACTAATATTTGAGACACTGAAAATTCAAACTGAGGGTTTTGTTAAGGTACTTTGTTCCTCTAAAGCTTGTCTGGGTCACCAGTCCACTCCAATCTCTGCCATCTTTGTGAGCATAATTTAGAGTCAGTAAAGGCAGCAAAGCCTATTAATACTATGCATGTGTGGTAGTTAGCATAATGCTACCATCACCTCCAAGGTGTCTACCTGCTAATCCCCTGGAATCTGTGCATATGCTAAGTTACATGGCAAAGGCAGTTAAAACTGTAGATGGAATTAATGCTGCTAATCAGATGAGATGGATTAGCCATGTAGTAATCATAAACATCCCGAAAAAGTGGAACAGGGGGACTTCCTTGGTGGTCCAGTGGTTAAGAGTTTGCCTTCCAACGCAGGGGTGCAGGTTCAAACCTTGGTCTGGGAGCTAAGATCCCACATGCCTCTCAGCCAAGAAACCAAAGCATGAAACAGAAGCAATATTGAAACAAATGCAATAAAGACTTGAAAATGGTCCACATCAAGAAATATCTTTTTTTAAAAAGATAGAATAGGGAGACAGAAGAAGACATAGGAAGATGTAATGACTGAAGCAGAGTTAGGGATATGCTATCTTCTTAGCTTCGAAGGCGAAGGAAGAGGCCATGAGACAAGGACTGTGAGTCTCCTCTAGAGGCCAGAAAAAGCAAAGAAACAGATTCTCCCCGAAGCCTCCAGAAAGACCACAGCCCTGCCAGCAACTTGGTTTTATCTCAGTAAGCCCCATGTGGAACTTCTAGCCTACAGGAACGTAATAAAGAAAGCTGTATCATCTTGAACTGCTGTGTTTGTGGGAATTTGTTGCAACAGCAATAGACTAACACAGCACAAGTGCAAGACCAACTGCATTACGATTTGGTTGAATTAGACTCCAAGAAATGCAATTGTGTAACCAATTTCTAAGAAAATTTGCTCTGTCTACTAGAATAATTAAGGTAATAGGCTCTGGAAGCATAAAAACTCAGATTTATATTCCAATTTGGACATTTAACAAAGATTTGAGTAGATATTTAAACTATTTAAGGCTCATCTTCATCATCCATTAAAATAAATATAATCTGTTGTTAAGTCACTAAGTCATGTCCAACTATTTTGTGACCCTATGGATCATGGCCCACTAGGCTCCTCTATCCATGGAATTCTCCAGAGAAGAAAACTGAAGTGGGTTGCCATTTCCTTCTCCAGGGGATCTTCCCAATCAAGGTATTGAACCTTCACTAGCAGGCAGATTCTTTACCACTGAGCCACCAGGGAATCCCCCAAATAAGGAGAATAGCTACCCTGTAGACTGTAGTATGAATTTAATCAGATCAAGTTGTCAAGTCCAATAACAATGACTATGAAGCATTCACACTTAGTGAAGTGTTTGATGAGGGGAAGTTATACAATGATTTAAAAGTGCCAATTAGCACTTCTTATAGATGCTGGGGCTGCAACAATGAACATGACAAATACTGAAAAATAACCTTGTGACCAACATCAATGGTAAACCTTTGATGAGTATGTAGGAAGTTCTATTATCATACAAGGGGCACTTTGGCTGGATTTATGCATCAGAGAACACTTCTTGGGGAAAGTGAACTCTAAAAAAGAGGCCTAAAGAATAAATGGAAATAGATCAAATGAGCAGGGGGAAAGAGGAAAGGCATTCTAGCCCCAGAACGACATGATACAGCACAAGCTGGCTTGGTGATCAGGGGAACTGAAAACCACAGTGAAGAAGGTCCGTTTCTGAGCTCAGCAGAGGCCAGCGTGGGAAGTGTCTTTTATCCTTGTTGCCAGATGGATTCCTTGCAATGTTTTAACTGGAGAAGAGACACAGTTTACAGTTATGTTGTAGGTAAGATATCCGTCACTACAGTGTAGAATACAAATTTTAAAAACCAAAATGACACAAAGTCAATAGGAAACCCGTTGGGAAAGTGTCGTGATCGCACAAGCAAGCTGCTCTTGCTACTTTTCGGATCAAGCTAGGAGATAAAGGAACAAACTTGAGAGAAAGAAACAAGATGAGCCCATGCAAGCAAACCTCTCTACACATGCAGGCAGGGTCTACTCCCGGGTGGGAATGGAAGGAAGGAAAGAAAGGAGGAGGAGAGAAGATCTGTCTGTTAATATTTGATCACAGAGTCTGTCTGTGCCAAGTTCCCTGTTACTAAGTTCATTGCCCCCCTCCTACCCTCAAGGCACCTACAGATCTTGAGAAGGTCTGGACCTGGCCCCAAGTCCTGATACCACCCAGGCACAAAGCCTGTGTCTAAAGATCCCCTGGCACTAAGATGAAATGTGAAAAACCCAACCCTTTACTTGTGTATCTATAATGCCCAACACTGAAAGCACATAGCCTTTCCATGCACAAGCTCAAGCCTCCCCTATTTGACTGGGCCACAGATGCTAACAGAATTAGAGCTCAAAGACATATGATGGTGGAATAACAGACAATGACCAGCGCTGCTTACAGACTAGAGTAACCAGGGGACCTGCTGCCATTTAAGTGGATAATTCCTTCCGAAACAGGAAGCAAAAAAAAAGCATGTGGGAGCGGTGAAACAAAGCAGTAACTTCCACAGGAAGCTTATGAGGAAAAGTGCTTTCTAAAACTCCAGGGAACTTCCAGAACCCCAGGGTAAGTAAACACCACCTGCCAGTAGATTATTTCAAAGGCAGAGGATAAAAAATGTTAAGTCTGGGTGAAGAGCCAAATTCTGCCTCTAGATGTCAAAAGTAATTGTGGGGAAAACAGCTTAGAACTCAATATTAAAAGAATTAAGATCATGGCATCCTGCCCCATCAGCTCATGGCAAATATAAGAGGAAAAAGTGGAAGCAGTGACGGACTTTCTCTTCTTAGGCTCTAAAATCACTGCAGATCATGACTGCAGCCGTGAAATTAAGCGACGGTTGCTTCTTGGAAGGAAAGCTATGAGAAGCCTAGACAGTGTATTAAAAAGCAAAGACATCACTTTGTTGACAAAGGTCCATCTAGTCAAAGCTATGGTCTTTCCAGTAGTCATGTACAGATGTGAGAGTCGGACCATAAAGAAGGCTGAATAGTCACTGGATGGACTGATGCTGGAGCTGAAGCTCCAATACTTTGGCCACTTGATGTGAAGAATGGACTCAATGGAAAAGACCTTGATGCTGGGAAAGACTGAAGGAAGGAGAAGAAGGGGGCAACTGAGGATGAGATGGTTGAATGGTATCACTGATTGAATGGGCGTGCACTTGGGCAAACTCAGGGAGACAGTAAGGGACAGGGAGGTCTGGCGTGCTGCAGTCCATGGGGTTGCAAAGAGTCAGATGCGACTTAGCAACTGAACAACAGGGCCTCCCAGGTGGCTCCAGTGGTAAAGGACCCGCCTGCCAACATGAGAGACATAAGAGATGCATGTTCGATCCCTGGATTGGAAACATCCCCTGGAGGAGGGCCTGGCAACTCACTCCGGTATTCTTGTCTGCATCCCTTGGACAGAGGAGCCTGGTGGGCTATATGGTCCATAGGATCTCAACATGTCAGACACGACTGAAGCAACTTTGCACACACAGGATAAACACTGTGGAAGCTCCCAGTATCGATCTTGCATGTGCACGGTGGTCATTTCCAACCATGTAGACGGAAGGACAGCAATAGACAGTTGCAAGAAATGAGAATGCGCTCTAGATCAAGAGATTTTACTCTTCTTAGGTGTTGATGTTACACGCAATTTTTTTAAAAAAAAATCAGTTTTCTGATACGTTAAAACTGTCGTCCAAATAAAGTCAAACAAAATAAAAGCAAGGATAATTTATTTTATGAAATTTTATAACAAAGGAATCTCTACTTGTCTTCTGGGTTGGAGTCTGAACGCCCTGTTTACTTACGGAAAACCCATCACAGACTTGGGGATAATGCATATTGTTAAAACAAAAGATGGATTCAGCCCGTCTCACTGACATCACTCTCTCATTGCTAGTCCAGAAATTTTGCAAATATCAACAGTGGCAGAGTCATCAGACATGTCATTAAGTACTAAAAAGAAAGAGGAGAAATAAATATTTATTATCGCTCTGTGCCAGGCCCTGAGCTAAGTGTCCCCTCAATCTTAATAAAATTGAGTTGATCACACATCCAGATTCAACCCGAGAAAACAAACAATGGAAGATATTTAAAAAGAAAAAAAAAACTCAGAACTGAACCTGAATAATCATGCTTGCTCCAAACAATGAAGCCAAAGTCTGGATACAAACCCGATTCTGTACAAACAGAGAGAAAGTAAGACTGCCCGAGACGATGGGTAGAACTTAATCTGCATTATCTTCAAGCAATCCTACTCTTTGACCAAACCAGGATTATATTCCTAAACATCTTTTACTATATTCAGTCAAAAATGATTTTCTAAACACTGCTCTTTGTCAGATATTATGCTAAATACCGGGGACACATCAACACACTGGAGAGAGGGAAAAAAAGGATGTTCTGTCCTAGAAAATTTACAGTATATAAGGCACAGACTTGCTGATATCTTTGGAGAGACAGAATACATTTTACTCGAATTTTCTGTAATTAAGTTTCTTAATGTTTCCCAGGGGCTTCTCAGGTGATGCTAGTGGTCAAGATTCCACCTGCAATGCAGGAAGCGAGAGATATGGGTTCAATCCCTGGGTCAGGAAGATCCCCTGGGGTAGGAAACTGCAACCCACCCTTGTATTCTTGCCTGGAAAATTCTACGGGTAGTGGAGCCTGGCCGGCGATGGTCCGTGGGGCTCCAGAGGCTTGGACACAATGGGAAACTAAGCAACAACGATAAAGTTTCCCAAAGGAAAACAACTAGGTCTAGCCATAGTATGGGCGCGTCCCCAGTGGCTCAGACGGCAAAGAATCTGCCTGCAGTGTGAGTATGGTTAAATTAGTAACAGTAGGATTAACCCTTCAGATGTTGTAGCAAGATGTCTCCACACTTGGGATCACTGTTGTCCCAGTAAAACAGACGATTCCGTGCCTGACCTTCACTCTATGTGATGGAGTCTGGTGGGGAAGATGCTGTCATACGATGTAACGTGGAGGGGCGGGGTCTGGGGTCCTGCTGTGTGTATTCCAACGCCACTAGTTACTAACCTACACAGATCACCCCAGCTCTCCAGGTTCCAATTTTTCCTGCTGTAAAATGAGATAACAACACCTCCTCCACAGGGTGGATGAGAAGCTAAATGAGTAAAGAGAACCCTCAGCTTAGCACAAACAACTTACGAGCCTTAATAGATGCTGTCAAGACATGAACAAGAGCACAGCTTACCTCTGCCATCCAGTTCTGTTGTCTTTAAAAGACCAACATCTGTGCAAATCATTAATGCTTAATACTGATGTCACATAGCAACAACATTCTGTCAAGTCTATTGGGCAGGCTAGAGGATGGAAGCAGTAGTAGAAATATATGGTGTACACACACACACACACACACACACCTGCACACACACACATCTACATACACATATGAAAGGGAAAAAAATGTGTGTGTGAAATTGTCATCTAATTTCTAATGTCCACAATCATCATACTTGGCCTATACTATTGCTGCATTTCACAGGAGACTAAGAATCAGAGTGATTGACTCCCATAGCCAAGGTCACACAGCACTTAAAAAGAGAGATTTGTACAGTGAGAGTCACACAATTTGCTCTGAGAACCATCACAGCAACCACCTCAGATGTGGTCATTCACAAAGCAACCTGCGCACTCCAGGGTTTGTGTGTTTGAGATTCGCCTTGATTGCCTGGAGAAGGCTGCAGACATAACAATCCTTGCCAAGGAGACGTGAAGTCCCTTACTCTTTGGGGTCTCAAAGAGTCAGACACAACTAAGTGACTGAACAGCAACATCTTCTTAACATGTGTGACCAGTGGTAAAACATGTGGAGTCTCCCAGATCTTTTGAACTTTGTTATTTTACCCATTCTGTTTATAATCAGTTTCAGTTTTTAATTTGATTCTGAAATTGTAGTTAATCAAAAGGTATTTTGTTTTTAGTTTCACATTCTCACTTCCTTCCAGCCAACACTGCAATAACTAGAGTTTCAGCAACTTATCCCTCATTAAATGCCCATTAGAAACACCTTCTCCTCTGTATGTTTTGGATGATAACTTGTATTTCTGATCCCTTTTGCCTTTTATAGTGCTTATAGTTTTTCACTGATAATCATACTTCGGTTCCTTCTCAAATGAAAGTTCAACTTTTATTTTTCTTGTTTTGTTTTCATTGTCAACATTCCAGGTTGAGTTTTATGTCAATACTTCTTGGAAAATATATAAATGTTACATTGAAAATCCCAAAGTAGGAAAAATCGTATTCCAATCAAACAGTACTAATAGGTCTAATATTCCAATTCGCTTTTATTAGGCCTCTAGGCATGCTAGGAAAAAATAAAAAAAATGAAAAGCCTTGCTCCAAAGTTGCCACAATCTATATAGTCTAAAATGTCAATGATTAATTTATCCCAAAGGTCAACTTTATAATAGAAAAATACTTGATCATTCTTAATAAAATAGTTAAGAAGGAAAAATACCTGGAATAAAGCAGTTTTTCAAAATCTGTGATCAGTTTCGAGTAATCAGCATGCTCTTTTCCTTGGGGACCAATATTCAGAGAAAGCAGTTCATTTGATTTTATTGACAATATAGTGACACTTGGCAGATTGGGTATTTTTCCCCTTTTTAAAATTTTTAAATGTTGAAGACCTGCCAGGTTGGCAGGTCTGGAAGCCTTGGTTTCTTCAAGGAATTGGCTCTTGGTATCACTGTATTCCTCAGCTTGGGGGTGTAGATTTTGTTGGGTATTTTCCCCTCTCTTAATTACTTTCCTCCTATAGCACAGTCGTTAATGAATCAGAGAAACCACTGGAAAGGTGATTGACCCGCTAGGTCCCTGGTGAGAAATAACTGACTTCTTAGTATTATAGGAGAAGAATTTGAATGGAGAGCGAGGGAAAAAGAGGAAAAGTTACAGATCATGTAGTCCGGTTGTTAATATCATTTACTGGGCTGTCTGCATGGTTTCTATCCCCATCTGAGTAAGACACAGGAAATGCCTGAGCATCAGAGAGGATCCTGCTTATTCCCACAAGGAGGAACTTCAGAGACCTTGACGCTAATGGTTAAAGGACCCTGGAACTGAAATTCAACGCACAGCTCATGTTCATATTCTCTCTAACACATGTGTCCCGGGTGATCATCTGTTCTCCCAGAGACCAGAAACTTTATATCCCCTAAGGAAGCTCACTGGAGAGATAAATATTCTCTTTATTGAGTCAAAATGCCTCTTCTTCCAAACTCAGACTCCAAATGGCGTGGTGGTCACTGGACCCAATTCTATCCCTCGGGTTCAGTTCCTCGGAAACATTTTTCGTGTTAGGTTTTCAATGATCTTCCTCTTTCTAGTCAAGGAAAAGTTAATAAGAAAATAATCAGTCTCGTAAATTGTCATTCCTGATGTCTCTCGGCCTGTCTCCAAATGACCCCAAGCTAAAAGGCAGTTTTTCATTTTGCTTTTATCTAAACCAGGGATTTGGGGATTGTTTTGAAGCTGAGGAGCTCATTTCTATTTGCTTATTTTTTTATTCAGAAAGTTTGCATCACTCTGTTTTTGAGTGTCTTTTAAATACCTTTCGTCCTGGGGGACATGGGCAAACCATCTGCAATACGTGAATAAAATAGATCTAGTCACATTACAGTTAAGGGGGCATTGTTGAAAAATGCCAACTCCTGGGTTTTAAAAGAAAATGAGAAATTTTCAATTCACAGTTGCAAATGCATGAAACACCAAAATAGCTTGGCTTTAAAGTGCTGACCAGGACAAAACACACTACAGTCTTTGGCCAGAAAGCCCTTTGTTTCCACATATGAGTAGGTATTGATAATATCGCACAGGAACCCTTCAGAGGACTGTTTCTTCCAGATGTATGATCAAACCAAACTAAGCACAAACATTAGCTAGATAGGAAATTGGCAGAAACCATCCAAAATGGGCTCTGTTCGCACTTGGGGAAGTGCACAGAAGGGCTGGGCACACAGCCAATTAAAGTTTATTTTCTGATGTCTAAACTGTTACACATACACTATTTATAAAAAGTGTCACAGGCAGTGAACGCCTGCAGAATGATTTGCATAACAGTCGCAGATTTGTGCCCCATACTCCGTGTAGTTGGCAATTTAAAAATTAAAAAGAGTGCAAATGCAAATGAATTCTGTATGTCGTAAATAGTGAATGACCCTTCCTAGAACAAATGCCGAAAGGGAACCGCGGCAGAGATAAAAAGGGAGATTAGAATGATATATCTGGGGGCCGTATGACATACGGTGTCTCTGTCTACTAATTCAGATACCAGTTGAAACCAGTTGAAACCAGTTGCTAAAATGCAAATATTCCTAGGTGCCTATGATCCTTTAAAATTTGTATCACCCACTAGTCATTAGAGATCCCATTTCTCTATAGAATATGTGACTGCTCTTCTTGCAAAATAAAGTCAAATTTGGAAGAGAAGCAATCTGAATAGAAGAAGCAGTTTCTGGAGCTTTTCCAGGTAATGGTAATTAATCTCTAGTTCACTCCACCCAAAGCATCCACCAGTGCCGAAGGAACTCCTCCCCAAGTGGCAGGCAGACTCTCATTTCACAAGCCTGAGTGCCAAGGGAGGTTACGCCATTCAGGATTTCCAAGCAGAGTGTGAAAATAAACCTCCCCATTGGAGGGACCACACACTCTAAATGTTTCTCTGAACTCTTACACTTTGCAAAAGCAAGAGGACCAGAACGAACTTGCATACAACAGCCCTCCTCTTTACCGTAAAGTGTGTCAAGTTCATTTGGCTGCAAAATACATTAAGTATCCAAAAATGACCATTTAATTTTCCATTCTTAAGTTCTTTTGATCCAGTTGTTTCCAAAAATGCTGAAGAAAACAAATGCATAACATCTTCCTGTATTCAGCAGTTTGCCCCTTTTCTAACATGGGGAGGAAAAGTTGATTGGAAAGTCACTGTTTTAGCATTGTATACATGTATATGTAAATTCATATAATTTCAAATTAATAAAATAATACAAAAGTTTTTCAGAGTAGTTCTCTTCTTTAGGATAATTAAAACCATAATCAACTATGATAGAGTATTTTAATGATTCAGTTTGATTTACATGTAGAACATCTTCATTAAAATATACTCACCATGATATATGAGAGATAACAAGAAGGATCTACTGTATAGCATAGGGAACTCTAGTCAATATCTTGTAATAGCCTATAATGGAAAGGACTCTGAAAAAGAATTGATATATATATAAATAAATACAAGCATTTACATATAACGGAATCACTTTGCTGTATACCTGAAAATAGCACTTATGGCAGAAAGTGAAGAAGAACTAAAGAGCCTCTTGATGAAACTGAAAGAGGAGAGTGAAAAAGTTGGCTTAAAGCTCAACATTCAGAAAACGAAGATCATGGCATCGGGTCCCATCACCTCATGGCAAGTAGATGGGGAAACAATGGAAACAGTGACAAACTTCATTTTGGGGGGCTCCAAAATCACTGCAGGTGGTGACTGCAGCCACGAAAGTAAAAGACGCTTGCTTCTTGGAAGAAAAGTTATGACCAACCTAGATAGCATATTCAAAAGCAAAGACGTTACTTTGCCAACAAAGGTCCATCTAGTCAAAGCTATGATTTTTTTTCAGTAGTTATGTATGGATGTGAGAATTGGACTATAAAGAAAGCTGAGCACAGAAGAATTGATGCTTTTGAACTGTGGTAATAGAGAAGACTCTTGAAAGTCCCCTGGATTGCAAGGAGATCAAACCAGTCCATCCTGAAGGAAATCAGTCCTGAATATTCATTTGAAGGACTGATGCTGAAGCTGAAACCCCTTGGCCACCTCATGCGAAGAACTGACTCATTAGAAAAGACTCTGATGTTAGGAAAGATTGAGGGCAGGAGGAGAAGGCGACGACAGAGGATGAGATGGTTGGATGGTATCAGTGACTCAATGGACATGGGTTTGAGTGAGCTCCGGGAGTTGATGATGGACAGGGAAACCTGGCGTGCTGCAGTCCACGGGGTCGTAAAGAGTCAGACACAGCTGAGCAACTGAACTGAACTGAACTGAACTGAAAATAGCACAACACTGTAAATCAGCTATATTTCAAATATAAATAATAATAATTTTTAAAAGCCTAAAAAACATAAAACTTTAAAGACGTAGAATGTCCTCTGAAAAAGGATATGAAGAAACCTGGTTAAAAATTCAGTCTATGTTCTGCTTTAAAACATTTTCCTCCTTTTTTCCAGTGAGGAAGCTAATTCAAACTTATAGACAAGAGATGAGTAAAAATAACTTCCCTTCTACTGAAGACCTCTTTGAGAAAACCACTTCAATTCCCCTCTTACAGGAGTATGATTTTAACTAAAATAAGTGGAACGTGTCTTGAGTCTCTTCCTTACACCCACACATCCTAATTTTCTAACTGGCAAGAAAAATTATCAAATACAAATCAGGGAGGAAATAATATCTAATGATGCCCCATCAGAAGCATTCTAATAGGACTGATATAGATGTTTACTAAGAACCCATCAAATTCCTGTCTGCAAAAGGAAACAGAAGTGAAACAAATGCTTAGAAATACAGTAAAAACAAACACGGCCAAAGTTGAGGAATGGGTTTCCAGAAAAATCCAGTAAACCCCCAAATGCCCATAAAGCATTTCTTAATTCATCTGAAGGTTCTGCCTGCTTGTCATGTCAAAGCCACCTATAAGTTAAGGAATCCTGACCATTACTCCAGTATGTCAAGCAGTTTTTCCTACATTTGATCTTCCAAGTTTCCAACACAAATGAAACAAGTCTACTAAAAGTTAAAATTTACTTCTAAAAGGAAGTCAAGTTTAGTATTCCATTTTAGTGTCTGTATAAATCACCCAAAATACAATGTATTGTAAACAAAGTAAATTTATTTCCAAGGAAGAGATTATAAACTATGACGATGTCCTTTGGGAAGCCACTTACCTGACTGAGACAACTTTACCATAGTCTTTACATCGTTGTGCCTTAAACTTCTTTCCCTAAGAACCTTAGTTTACGTTCAAATCACCATCTGTTTTTCAAGTAACCAAAGGAACATAACCTGATCATGTGGAAGTGATTGACTTATATAGCTAATAAATATTACACAGACCAAGGAATAGTGGTAAATTTATGACAAATGTCATTATGTTTCCTTTAGATGTATTACAATACATGAAAATGATTGCCAATACTAGAAACAACACAACTGAGCATTTTCCAAAACAATGCTTTTGACAACATATATGTATTTATCCCAAATGCATTATGCAGTAAATTGCTTTGATTTTACAAGCTATTTGTCCCGTAAAAACCGAAGTTAAGGGAAAAAAAACACCCCATCAAAATTAAGAACTTAGAGGAAGGAAAAAAAACACGGAAAATGCATTTGAATGAGTGATCTTTTTTTTTTTCTTTTTTTTAAGTCCAGTAAAAATGTACAGGTTGGATTTAGAAATCTGTTCTGGAAGAACTAGATAGATGATGTTCAAGTGCTGGCACCATAGCTGGAAAGTTTATAGCTTGGATCAATTATGAGTAACGGATTCTCTCAGTTGCTTTGGCCGGTGTGTGCGTGAACTGGTTATCCGTAACATAAATTAAAGACTGCCTGTCTCTACTACAGACTAACAGCAGCCACTTTAGACTGACAGGGCCACTTGAATGACTGGGAGGGTGAGTCAGTACAGTAAATTGTCTTTACTCGGCATTTTAACAGGTCAGGTTTTTTGCGTGTTTGTTTTGTGGTTTACTTTTGTTTGGCGATGTGCAGAGAGAGTTGGGCCTTGTGGCTGAGCTCCACTGATGCCTCCTGGCGCTAACAAGGCACCTTGGCCAGAGTGCTATACAACCCATTCTCTTGGCCTTTCCCAGATTCCCCAATTCATTCTTCTGTCTCCCAGAGAGAGCCACTGAGCAGTTAAAGATCACGCTTAATAGCCCTCTGATAAAAAGGCAAGATTATATTTAATGGAGTTAAATATTCCTTTCCCTACCATGCTTAGCATTTCACTATTCAGGAACTTAATTGGTTTGCAAAGGTGCACGGGAAAAATAAAATAAAAAGAACTGTGGATTTTATATGCAGTACTTTCTTGCCCCCTACTGGAAAATGTGAGCCTGGCATACTAAGAATTCTCATTTTTAAAGTATTTTTTGATTTATTTTTCCTATACATCAGCTACAAGCCCATATCTACCTCAAGCAAAAGGGAAAGGGAGTAGAAAGGTTTAGAACGCTTTAATACCATTAGCTATGCATTTTATTGAAAAATAATGAATTTTAGAAATCCAATTTGTATAAAAGGAAAAAAAAATCCTCAGGAGTATACAGAAGTCAATTTTCCAATTGAACAGTAAAATTAAATCCACCATATCAAGTAGAAAACTGGTAGAATTCTTTGTAAATAGAGTTTAAAGGAAGCTTAACACTCAACTGAATTTGCAAAGGTTATAAAGGGACCATGTTCTCTGCTTTCGAATATTATTCATGACTCCTTGGGCATCAAAAAAAAAACAGTTTCATTAGAAAGAGTATTTCAATTGTATCTTTATTTTTGAAGGCACTTGACATATTTCATCAGAAATATTTTCTAACACACAGCAGCTGGGGCCTCCATCACTTTTGGATCATTTTGGGTCCAGCAGTAAATTAGCAATGTTTTCCTTTATTAAGATGGAGAAGACAGTGGCTACCCACTCCAGTATTCTGGCCTGGGGAATTCCATAGACGGAGGAGACTGGTGGGTTACAGTCCATGGGGTCGCAAAGAGTCGGATACGACTGAGCGACTGACACTTCTTTTATTAAGAAGATGACCATCGCGGTTTCTTGGGTCATGGTTCAAGTCCTCCGAACGTTTTTATGCAAACACAGCTCATCACACATCGCACCCCACACAATGAGGTTCGTTTTCCTTAGGCCAACATTCTTTTCTCATCAAATTCCAGTGATTACCAGGTTGCTAAGTGTGACCCATTGTCGAACAAAGAAGAGGTCCCTCTTGGTGGGCTGCGCTGCTGGGACCTGCTGCTGTGACTTTTTCTGCCTCTTCAGGGCTGTGAGACGAGCCGCGGTCCCCTCCTGGGTGTCGGGGACCTTCACAGCTTCTCAGTCATCAGCAACACGGAGCTTTTGACTCAGTGACCTTAACCTTTCAAATGACAGGTCACTTCCATGGCGAGGGAAATGCCCCCCTTCCATCCATAACCAGCAGGAAAAGGCTCAGACAGACACATCCCGTGAAGAGAAGGGACCTTTGCTCTTTGCAGCGCCCCTTTGACACTGAACATCTTCAAAGGCCAGAGCTTAGCTTGATACCAAGACAACTCTGCACTCCAAAGGCCCGGAGCAGACACTGCTGACCGCCGACCTTCATTTTGGCGCCTCTTGGCCCTTGATTTCAGTGTGTGGAGGGTTCGCATCTCCTTGGAAGGAGCATGGCATGGATTCCGTGCATGCTCGGTGTTCCTCCGCAGTCCGATCCTTTTCAAGCGAAGACAGAGCTCTCCAGGTGACTCAGAGGTGCATCGTTATCTTTGATAATACTCTTTGAATCCCCAAATTGCAAACATCTGCTCCAGGACCGCCACAATCCCTACCTCGTAAATGACATCCCAGCGAGGGCAGGGAGAGGGCAGTCGTTCAAAGGTTTCATTCCATCCAATGCCTGGGAAGGGTCTTGAACCTTTTAGGGCTAAGTCATTCACTCTCATTATGGGCGCCAAGGATGCTTCCTCAGAAAAATTACCTGCTCGATAAACAGCAAGTGCCAGACCTCCGCACTGACTTCTCTGTGACCTCTGCAAAACGAGCATCTTCCTACCAATATCCCAGCAAATAAGTGTGCATATTACCAAGCTCAGGGTAATAAACACCCCCCAACCCATAACAGTAAGGATGGGAAACTGGGGACACTGAGTAAATGTCTCAAGTTCAGCTGAAGTCTGAACAAACTCAGCTCAGTCATTATCCTGCCCTATATCCTGCTACAGAAGAAATAGGCTTAGATATAAACCAATTCCAGAAGTGTTAAAGGTCAGCATAGTCTCAGAAATGTGTCTCACTGTGTCAGTCCACCCAATAGGGAGAGAGTTGACTGCCAGGACACCTTTTGAACAGAAAGTCAGTAAGAATGCAAGGGTCATATGAGTTTCCCTAGTTGTTTTGTTTTTTTGAAAAGATTCCTGACTTGTCTGTGTGGGTGTCTCCTCAATGTTCACTGGTAAGATTTTAAGTAAAAGCAAACTAGCACGGTATGATGCCATTAAATCAAATCATTTACACACCCCTGAGTATGGTGAAAATAGATTTAGTGGTACCTCTGGAGTTAGATTTTATAATATCTCTCTGTAGGTTAACTGATTTGCTGCTGCTAAGTCACTTCAGTCATGTCCGACTCTGTGTGACCCCATAGACGGCAGCCCACCAGGCTTCCCTGTCCCTGAGATTCTCCAGGCAAGAACACTGGAGTGGGTTGCCATTTCCTTCTCCAATGCATGAAAGTGAAAAGTGAAAGGAAAGTCGCTCAGTCGTGTCCAACCCTCAGTGACCCCATGGACTGCAGCCTTCCAGGCTCCTCTGTCCATGAGATTTTCCAGGCAAGAGTACTGGAGTGGGGTGCCATTGCCTTCTCCAGGTTAACTGATCTAGTTATCTGTAAATAGAGGGACAATTTGTACCTCACTCTATCTGTCCTCAGATTCTTCCATGCTTATTTTCTAGAATTTTCTAGAAAGCAGAACGCTTAAGTCCTCAGACAAATAAGGACTCAAGAATTTTCTTACATCCAAAAAAAAATTTTGGAGAAGAGTTTTAGCTTACCTGCAAACAGAGGGAAGAAGAATGTCTGTACACAGAAGAAAAGACTTCACTAAGAACGCCTTCATTCTCCTAGGGGCGTCCCTGGTGGCTCAGACGGTAAAGAACTTGCTTGCAATAGAGGAGACCTGGGTGTGATTCCTGGGTTGGGAAGATCCACTGGAGAAGGAAATGGCTACCTACTCCAGTATTCTTGCCTGGTAAATCCCATGGACTGAGGAGACTGTCAGGCTACAGTCCATGAGGTTGCAAAGAGTCAGACAGGACTGAACACAAGGTGACCAGATCACTTAGTGCAAAAACTGTCTCCTTGATTCTGTCTAATCTTCCTGGTGCAGGGATTCTGGTGTAAGGACTTTCTTCACTTCTTCACTCCCTGAGGGAACCATCCTGTAACTCTTGACACATAGTCATTGCTCAATAAAAATCAAATTCCTGCTTTCCTTCATTACAGACTTTGAGCAAGGGTAGTAACCTCTCTAAATGTCCTTATCCTTAGAAATAAAATAAAAATATAAATAGTGCCTACTGCAAAGGATTAGTGCAAAAGTTAGAGAACCAGTACATGTGACTGCCTGCAAATTTGTAAAAAAGCAAAATAAATGTTAGGTGCTGTTACTGCTGCTCTTGTTGTACAATTAAATTTCTTCTAATGGAGGTATTGTATATTTTGCTTGTAAATCATGGCTAATCCATCTAATAGGTAAAGAGCATGGGTCATAAATTAATGATATGTATAAATATATCTAAGGCAATAAAAATCAAGTCATATCCAATGATGCACCATGATTGTGAAGAATAAAGGCAGACTTTCTGAACTTTAGGAATAAAATAGAAAAAAGGCATTTCGAAATTTTCAGTGGCCATCGAAAACTTTTCTGACCACAAATAGGTATATATTATGGATTGAAGACCTCTGGGGGAAAAAAACCTCTGCCAAAGAATACTCCCAGGAGATACTAGGAAGGTAAAAAGATGACCTAAGACTCTCATCTGTGCCCTTCATGTCCATTGACCAGTGGAAAAGGTTTCTCTAGATGCCACCACCTCTGCTGCTTTGGGACATCTGACACAGGAAACAGAGAGAGGTGAGAAGTCATTGGGGAGCAAGACTTCCATGTTACTGCTTTACTCGTTTCATTTAGTAAGTTATTTAATGCAAATATAAATGGATAAAAAAAGAGGTACATGTCATTTTTTGAGACTTCAGACATTTTCTCTTCCCATATCTTTGCTCATTTCATGCTTTTTTCCACAATGCTGAAAACAGTAATTTAACTATTGTTTCATTGGATCTGCAACTGAATGTTTGCGTGTCCCTGAAAAATCAGACTACAATTAGAAAACCAAAAAAGCAAACAGGGGTGTACCCTAATGATCAGTCCAAATAACTAAAGAGTTGCTTCTTTCCTCTTCAATCATTCATCCAGTCTTCATTTTTAGTAAGATTTAGTAAGATTCCGATGGTAGTTTCTTACAGTTTTTATGTTCAGTCCAGTTCAGTTCAGTTCAGTTGCTCAGTCGTGTCCGACTCTTTGCGACCCCCGTGAATTACAGCACGCCAGGCCTCCCTGTCCATCACCAACTCCTGGAGTTCACTCAAACTCATGTCAATAGAGTCGGTGATGCCATCCAGCCCTTCTCCTCATGCCCCCAAGCCCTCCCAGCATTGGAGGTGGCCAAAGTACTAGAGTTTCAGCTTTAGCACCACTCCTTCCAAAGAAATCCCAGGACTGATATTCTTTAGGATGGACTGGTTGGATCTCCTTGCAGTCCAAGGGACTCTCAAGAGTCTTCTCCAACACCACAGTTCAAAAGCATCAATTCTTCGGCACTCAGCTTTCTTCACAGTCAAACTCTCACATCCATACATGACCAGTGGAAAAACCATAGCCTCGACTAGACGGACCTTAGTCGGCAAAGTAATGTCTCTGCTTTTGAATATGCTATCTAGGTTGATCATAACTTTTCTTCCAAGCAGTAAGCGTCCTTTAATTTTATGACTGCAGTCACCATGTACAGTGATTTTGGAGGCCAGAAAAATAAAGTCTGACACTGTTTCCACTGTTTCCCCATTTATTCCCCATGAAGTGATGGGACCAGATGCCATGATCTTTGTTTTCTGAATGTTGAGCTTTAAACTAACTTTTTGACTCTCCTCTTTCACTTTCATCAAGAGGCTATTTGGTTCCTCTTCACTTTCTGCCATAAGGGTGGTGTCATCTGCATATCTGAGGTTATTGATATTTCTCCCAGCAATCTTGATTCCAGCTTGTGTTTCTTCCAGTCCAGCATCTCTCATGATGTACTCTGCATAGAAGTTAAATAAGCAGGGTGACAATATACAGCCTTGACATACTCCTTTTCCTATTTGGAACCAGTCTGTTGTTCCATGTCCAGTTCTAACTGTTGCTTCCTGACCTGCATACAGATTTCCCAAGAGGCAGGTCAGGTGGTCTGGTATTCCCATCTCTTTCAGAATTTTCCACAGCTTATTGTGATCCACACAGTCAAAGGCTTTGGCATAGTCAATAAAGCAGAAATAGATGTTTTTCTGGAACTCTCTTGCTTTTTCCATGATCCAGGGGATGTTGGCAATTTGATCTCTGGTTCCTCTGCCTTTTCTAAAACCAGCTTGAACATCAGGAAGTTCACGGTTCACGTATTGCTGAAGCCTGGCTTGGAGAATTTTGAGCATTACTTTACTAGCATGTGAGGTGAGTGCAACTGTGCGGTAGTTTGAGCATTCTTTGGCATTGCCTTTCTTTGGTGTTGGAATGAAAACTGACCTTTTCCAGTCCTGTGGCCACTGCTGAGTTTTCCAAATTTGCTGGCATATTGAGTGCAGCACTTTCACAGCATCATCTTTCAGGATTTGAAATAGCTCAACTGGAATTCCATCACCTCCACTAGCTTTGTTCGTAGTGATGCTTTCTAAGGCCCACTTGACTTCACATTCCAGGATGTCTGGCTCTAGGTGAGTGATCACATCATCATGATTATCTGGGTCATGAAGATCTTTTTTGTACAGTTCTTCCGTGTATTCTTGCCACCTCTTCTTAATATCTTCTGCTTCTGTTAGGTCCATACCATTTCTGTCCTTTATCAAGCCCATCTTTTCACGAAATGTTCCCTTGATATCTCTAATTTTCTTGAAGAGATCTCTAGTCTTCCCCATTCTGTTGTTTTCCTCGATTTCTTTGCATGGATCGCTGAAGAAGGCTTTCTTATCTCTTCCTGCTATTCTTTGGAACTCTGCATTCAGATGCTTATATCTTTCCTTTTCTCCTTTGCTTTTTGCCTCTCTCCTTTTCACAGCTATTTGTAAGGCCTCTCCAGACAGCCATTTTGCTTTTTTGCATTTCTTTTCCATGGGGATGGTCTTGATCCCTGTCTCCTGTACAATGTCACAAACCTCATTCCATAGTTCATCAGGCTCTCTATCTATCAGATCTAGGCCCTTAAATCTATTTCTCACTTCCACTGTATAATCATAAGGGATTTGATTGAGGTCATACCTGAATGGTCTAGCGGTTTTCCCTATTTTCTTCAATTTGAGTCTGAATTTGGTAATAAGCAGTTCATGATCTGAGCCACAGTCAGCTCCTGGTCTTGTTTTTGTTGACTGTATACAGCTTCTCCATCTTTGGCTGCAGAGAATATAATCAATCTGATTTCGGTGTTGAACATCTGGTGATGTCCAATGTGTAGAGTGTTCTCTTGTGTTGTTGGAAGACGGTGTTTGCTATGACCAGTGCGTTTTCTTGGCAAAACTCTATTAGTCTTTGCCCTGCTTCATTTTGCATTCCAAGGCCGAATTTGCTCCAGGTGTTTCTTGACTTCCTACTTTTGCATCCCATTCCCCTATAACGAAAAGGACATCTTTTTTGGGTGTTAGTTCTAAAAGGTCTTGTAGGTCTTCATAAAACCGTTCAACTTCAGCTTCTTCAGCGTTACTGGTTGTGGCATAGACTTGGATAACTGTGATATTGAATGCTTTGCCTTGGAGATGAACAGAGGTCATTCTGTCGTTTTTGAGATTGCATCCAAGTACTGCATTTTGGACTCTTTTGTTGACCATGATGGCTACTCCATTTCTTCTGAGGGATTCCTGCCCACAGTAGTAGATATAATGGTCATCTGAGTTAAATTCACCCATTCCAGTCCATTTTAATTCGCTGATTCCTAGAATGTCGACGTTCACCCTTGCCTTCTCTTGTTTGACCACTTCCAATTTGCCTTGATTCATGGACCTGACATTCCAGGTTCCTATGCAATATTGCTCTTTACAGCATCGCACCTTGCTTCTATCACCAGTCACATGCACAACTGGGTATTGTTTTTGTTTTGGCTCCATCCCTTCATTCTTTCTGGAGTTACTTCTCCGCTGATCTCCAGTAGCATATTGGGCACCTAATGACCTGGGGAGTTCCTCTTTCAGTATCCTATCATTTTGCCTTTTCATGCTGTTCATGGGGTTCTCAAGGCAAGAATACTGAAGTGGTTTGCCATTCCCTTCTCCAGTGTACCATATTCTGTCAGACCTCTCCACCATGACCCGCCCGTCTTGGGTTGCCCCGCAGGCATGGCTTGGTTTCATTGAGTTAGCCAAGGCTGTGGTCCTAGTGTGATTAGATTGACTAGTTTTATGTGAGTATGATTTCAGTGTGTCTGCCCTCTGATGCCCTCTTGCAACACCTACCATCTTACTTGTGTTTCTCTTACCTTGGGCGTGGGGTATCTCTTCACGGCTGCTCCAGCAAAGCACAGCCGTTGCTCCTTACCTTGGATGAGGGGTATCTCCTTACCGCCGGTGTTCCTGACCTTCAACATGGGATAGCTCCTTTAGGCCTTCGTGTGCCACCGCTCCTGGGTTGCTCCTCCCAGCTGCCGGCCCTGGCCTCGGGTGTGGGTGGCTCCTCCCAGCTGCCGCCCTTGGCCCTGGGCTTGGGGTGGCTCCTCAGGGTCACCGCCCCTGGCCTTGGGCGAGAGGTAGCTACTCCCGGCCGCCTCTGACCTCAGACATGGGGTGTCTCCTCCCGGCCGCCGCCCCTGGCCTCGGACGTGGGGTAGGTCCTCCCGGCTGCCACTGACCTCGGATACAGGGAAGCTCCTCTCGGCCGTTCCTGCGCCGTAGCAGCCTGGCACTCTAGGCCACTGCCCCTGACCTCGGACGTGGGGTAGCTCCTCTAGGCCGTGCTCAGTGCGCCGGCCGGCAGAGGAGCCTGGCGAGCTACAATCCATGGGGTCGCAAAGAATCAGACATGACTGAGCAACTAAACAATAACACACAGGCCATTTATTTATATCAGCTAAAAGTAGAAGAAACCGATAATTAATGAAAAAACAACTGGTGTCTTCCTTTACTATCTCGTAATTGCAACTTAAAGAAACCATTCTCTCTCCATTTCTCCATCGTTCTTCCTTCTTCAGGAGCATTGGGGTTGTCGTTTAGCCATTCCTTTAAAAAAAATAAAATAACTGTGGCTTATTTAAAAAATAAAATATGAATCACTGAAATGAATTTTGATTTCTTTTGACTGCACAAATTATTTTGAAAGCTAACAGCTCTGCACATTTTAAAATAGATTCAATCATTCAAACTCAATCACAAATTTTCTACCCCATAATAATTTCTAATCATTTCACAGTGCACACACACCCGCATCTAAATGCCTTCTTCCACATGTCAAAATAAAATTCATATCTATTACCACACCTCTGAACCATCAAATCGTTCAAAATGAAGATCGTAAAATAAAGATGTATGGTAATGATGTGTAGTGCTGCACGGAATGTATTTAGCTGAGGTGAGCTAGCCAAACTCCAGTATTATATTTCTAAGACTCAACTGTCTTTTTCCTTTGAAATAATTTATTTTTAACTTTCTAAACAGTTTGTAATATTTACAACTTAACTCAAACTTTGCTTGAAACAGCCTAGATTTATACTGAACACAGTATCATTTTTGGAATCATCTGCAGGGTAAACACTGTTAATATCATTATAACTGTCCCTCACTCCATTTATAAGATTGTGGTAGTCATTTAAGTGGAAGCTCAGATTTTAGGAAAAATCATCTACCCCAAACAGAAATAATGCACTTGTGGATAATGAGAAAACTTTATGAAGCCTGGATGATCTGTGTACATTCCCCACTTCTCCGATTAATGAAAACAGTTATAAAATGAATGACTTCTTTCACATTTTTCCTCCTCAGGACTTCCACTCCTGCGCACACATGGAAGCACACACAGAAAACTCCCATGTACACACACTCATACACACACAGACTCACACTCTCAAATGCTCACACACCCACACATGCGTGTATGCACAGCACACCTACACCCAGACACGCAGGTGAGGACCACCTGGATGGTCAGCTAAGGGTGAGAATCTGGGACTGCCCTGCAACAGAGCTTCAGTCTGGGCCCCAGCTCATAGAACAAAACTGTCTTCGGAGCCCTGTACATTCCTGTGAAGGAAATGCTAGACAACAAAAGGCCTCGTGACCCAAGTTTTGCCAAGGCTGGAAGCAGCTGCCTGCCTGGGACCATGACCTGAGCTGACTCAGCAGTGGCTCCAGCTGGCATTCTATTCGACTCTCCTCTCAGAGGACAAAGCTCACTCACAGAAGACAACTCCATTCTCTGGAATAACCATGTCTCCTTTTCCTTCTTTGAGCTGGGCTACCCCTTCCCAAGTGCCTCTTTTCCTCTTTTCCACTAACTGGCAACACACACACTGAAGGGGGCCAGAGGCTTAAACAAGGCTTAGCTGAAGGCTTCAATCAAATGCAGGGAAACAACACACAGAGCAGAAGTTATCTGTCCCTGATGTGTGAATCCATCTGAAGGACACGACCTCACTGTGTAGACCTTCCAGGAGAATGAGTGCAAATGTCTCCTCATTCCCCACTAGAGGCCTTCTTGAGAGTCCCTTGGACTGCAAATGAGTCAATCCTAAAGGAAATCAATCCTGAATATTCACTGGAAGAAAACCTATGACAAACCTAGACAGTACGTTAAAAAGCAGAGACATTACTCTGCCAACAAAGGTCAGTCTAGTCAAAGATATGGTTTTTCCACTGGTCATGTATGGATGTGAAAGCTGGACCATAAAGAAGGCTGAGCACCAAAGAACTGATGCTTTCAAATTGTGGTATTGGAGAAGACTCTCAAGAGTCCCTTGGACTGCAAGGAGATCAAACCAGTCAATCCTAAGGGAAATCAACCCTGAATATTCATTGGAAAGACTGATGCTGAAACTGAAGCTCCAATACTTTGGCCACCAGATGCAAAGAGTAGATTCATTGGAAAAGACCCTGATGCTGGGAAAGATTAAAGGCAGGAGGAGAAGGGGATGACAGAGAAGAAGATGGTTGGGTGGCATCACTGACTCAATGGACATGAGTTTGAGCAAGCTCTGGGAAATGGTAAAGGACAGGGAAGCCTGGTGTGCTGCCGTCCATGGGGTCTCAAATAGTCGAATACAATTGAGTGGCTAAACAACAACAACAAACTCATTGGAAGGACAAGATGCTGAAGTTCCAATACTTTGCCCACCTGATGCAAAGAGCCAACTCATTGGAAAAGACCCTGATGCTGGGAAACTTTGAGGGCAGGAGAAGTGGGTGGCAGAGGATGAAATGGTGAGATAGCATCACCGACTCAATAGACATGACTTTGAGCCAACTCTGGGAGATAATGGAGGACAGAGAAGCCTGGCGTGCAGCAGTCTGTGGGGGTCGCAAAGAGTCGGACATGACTGAGCAACTGAACAACAAGAGACTTCTTACTTTTAATTAGTCCTGACCTTGCTGTATCCCTGTCCCTTCCCTCCACCTGGGCCACCCCATCTCTGCGTGTCTCACAAACTCAGCCACTTCGACCCTTCAGTGGGAGGCCTGGAGTGTCTTCAGCTGGTTTGTCCAGCTTGGAGTGATTCTACTAACAAAAGCCCCTAGAGTGTCTCTTTTTACCAGAACTAGCCTTGTTTAGCTGTTCAGAGCTTGGCCCATTTTCTAAGTTAGATTCTTTCTGTCCAGTCACTCCAGAACACCTTCCCCTGAACTTCTACACATTCCTATTAAATTTGTATTGCTTGAATTAATACAGCTTCCCAAAGCATCCTATTTGGGCAACAACCATGAAATCCTCTTATTTTACAATATGATGATATTTGAAGAATCATTTGCACTACTGACTGTTTCTGATTTATCAGTTAAAATAATCTAATTTTCATCTAGAATTTGCTCTTCCCCTTTTAAGCTTCCCCCACTCCTAGCCCCAGGAAGGACATAGTAGGGCTCAGATCAGACTGCTTGCTCTTCTCCAAAATCATTAGCCTACATTCCGATGGTGTCAACCAAAAAGGAGGTGAAATTCTTTGCTTTAATGATGATGCAAGGAAACTGCAAGGATTTACAAAGTCAACTGAAAGAATGGCTTTTTTTTTTCCTTTCTGAGTTAATTTCAGTGTTTTCATTTAGCAATCAGAGAAGATCACTTTCCCAGTGAGCTGGCTAAGTAGGTAAGCAAAAACAAAAGGAAATACTAATGACCAAAGGATTAGCCTGATGGGATTACCGGCCGAATGTATTGTCCCCTGGCCCAACCCCCAAGGTAATGTTCCCAAAATAATACACTCTCACTTTCGTTATTCTTTGGCATGAGTCATCAGGCTATCATGTACCTTTTCCAGAAGGCATTTTAGCAAATAACTTCCTCTCAAATCAAACTATTTAGAAGTACAAGTTTCGCTCTCCATTCAACTCCTCCTAAATCTAACTCAAACATTTGTTTCCTTCATCTTTCACAGTCCTATGACACTCTGAGCCCGTTACATTCACAGCACACCTCTGTCCATAGCAATATGAATAGAGAAATCTCTAGTGCATGTATTGACAGGAACAGATAATTTTTTCTATGTTTCATTCATTTATTAATTCATTCAAGTAATATGTCTTATTACTGTTATTTATGTCTGATTCTTTTGCAACGCCATGGATTGTAGCCTTCCAGGCTCCTCTGTCCATGGGATTTCCCAAGCAAGAATACTGGAGTGGGTCGCCATTACCTTCTCCAGGGGATCTTCCCCACCCAGGGGTCCAGCTCACTTCTCCTGCATTAGCAGGCAGATTCTTTACCACTGAGCCAACAGGGAAACCCAAAATATTTCTTGCACATCATGGATTATCAAAGCACTGTGTTAAGAGCTAGGCTGCCACAAAACTGAACAGAAGATAGTCTTGACCTAAAATACATTTCAGTCTTACAAGGGATATAAAACAGATACACAACAAGGAAAGTAAACTAAGACTTGCGTAAATGAACGCTCTGCTATTCAGGGAGGTAAGGATAATCTCCACCCCAGCTATGAAAATGATGGATGATTTCACAGAAGAGATGGCTTTGGAACTGGGGAAGCTTAGATGGGACTTGATGATTTGGAGGTGGGAGAAAGGTAAAAGGGGCATATCATGGCAGAGAGAAGAGGACCAATGAAGGTGAGAAAAACGTGAGATCTGGGAATAAAAAGTAGTATTTCCCCTTAATTTGCCTGAAGCAACGGCTCATGAAGAAGCAGAGTGATGGGAAACAGATTTGTTAAAATGTGTTGAAACCAGATCAAAGAGAGACCAGCACACCAGCTGAGGAACTGCTCTTGATTCTAGAGGGAATGGGAAATCTCTGAAGGGTTTGGAGCTTGCAAGTAAATAGACAAAGGTGACTTCAGGAAGACTGCCAGCTGTGTGTGAAAAATAGAAGGAAGCCCAGCGGGACAGGCAGCCAGGTAGGAGGCCAGTGCCATCGACCTCACAAAGGAGGGAAGGGAAAGGTCCCAGAGTGCCAAGGACATCTCAGAGACAGAGCAAAGAGGACTTAACCATCAAACAAGAAGGAGGGAGATGCCAGGAAGGAGGAATCACAGAGCCTTGAGTACCTGGGAGAACCATGATGCCATTCGTAGTCAATGCAATACAAGGAAACAGAAGATGGTAAGTTCATTTCCACAGGTACAAATATGTGTGGTATTTCTGCAAATTTTAGGTGCATCCCCCAGCCCAGCAAGGTGTGCAAATCATCGATGGAAGATGTCTGTGTTGGAAAAATATTACTCCCATTGATTCTTTATTTGAAAGATTTTTGTTTTTTGATGTGGACCAGTTTTTAAAAAGTCTTTATTGAATTTGTTTCAATATTGCTTCTGTTTTATGTTTGATGGGGGGCGGGGGGCAGGAAGGGGGTTAGATGTGGTGCATGTAGGATCTCAGCTCCCAACCAGGTATTGAACCTGTACCCCCTGCATTGGAAGGGGAAGCCTTAACCGCTGGACTCCCATTAATTCTAAAACAATATTTGCTCTATCAACACCTCAACGTATGAATTGACAGAGTAGCATTGACATATATACATTACCATGTGTAAAATCCTCAGCTAGTGGGAAGTTGCTGGATAGCAGGGAGCTCAGCCACATGGAGGGGTCGCATAGGGTGGGAGGTGGGAGGGAGGTTCAGGGGGAGGGGACATGTGTATGCTTATGGCTGATTCACGCTGATGCTTGGCAGAAGCTAACAACATGGTAAAGCAATTATCCTTCAATTAAAAATAAATTAATTTTTAAAAACCCTCAATGTGAGCTCTACCTGATTTCCTCGCTGCCTTCCCAGCCGCAAGCCCTTCCACCTGATGGGTTAGCTTGCCACCTCCATTCATCCAAAGCTCATGCTCGCCATGCTGGCCTGCCACTGACTTCAGACAGCTCTTGAGTGCTGGACCTTCACAGGTTAGCCCCAGCAACCTCTCCCAGGGCTTTCTAAAATCCTGCTGGACACCGCATGTCAAAGGATTCTCCCCCGATAGATGGCTGAGCCGGACTGACTCTCAGGCATCTAGGTGAATGCAGATGGCGACAGTCCCACTGGAAAGGCAGGAGGAGTGTGGAGAATTCTGGAACGTTGGGAGAGCTCGTGACAATTATCCTCAGTCATCACCACAGTGAGGGGACCGTGGAGTGTGCCAGACCGTCCTGCAGGACCGTGGTGTGTCCACGAAAGGAAGGCAGGGAAGCTCACGCTCCTGGGCTCTCACACACACCTGGATGTGAGCAGAGTAGAGGAAGGACAGGCACTGGGGCTGTTTGGGCACGCTGATTCTGCACTGTGAGTGTGCCCTCTGGTGTGAGTGTGCCCTCTGGCAGCCCACGGATGCTGAAGGACCACTGGCGGCCCACTCTGGCCACAAGCAGCAGGCTCACCCCTCGGAGCGGAGCCCTGGGAGGTTCCGAGGAGCTGAAGTGGAATGAGCCGAGGTTAAATGCTCTTGCGCTTCTAAGTGACAGGTTTTAATTAAACATAATTCACACCTCAACTGAGCCCATCAGCTCTGCAGAAAGTCCAGGTTTCTGCTGCTGACAGACTTGAAGGCTGACAAGGGAGGAAGTGTGGGGAGACCTATGGAGACAGGGTGGAGGGGGAAAAGGCACTTGTGTGAAATCAACATTAAGAGAGGAAAGAAAATACACTTAAAGGAGTTGGCTGTTGTTCAGCTGCTAAGTGGTGTCCGACTCTTTGGACCCCATGGACTGCAGCATGCCAGGCCTCCCTGCCCCTCATTATCTTCCAGAGTTTGCCCAAGTTCATGTCCATTGAGTCAGTGATGCTATCCAACCATCTCATTCTCTGCTGCTCACTTCCAAAAGGAGTATGTTTCGACTGAACATGACTTGACATAGAGTGGTGATTTTGATGTTTCCACTCTCTTTAAAAAAAAGGGTAGCTAAATAACTTGTCTTTGTGACATAATATCTTGGGTCCCAAAGTTACTTTTTCCCAGTTTCCAAAAGTGTTGAAAATGTTAGTCTCTCGGTCGTGCCCTACTCTTTGCAACCCCATGGACCGCACAGCCCACCAGGCTCCTCTGTCCTTGGGATTTCCCAGGCAAGAATACTGGAGACGATTGCCATTTCCTTCTCCCGGGGATTTGTCCATTTCCCCACCCAGGGATCGAACTCAGGTCTCCTGCATTGCAGGTGGATTCTTTGCAATCCTTCAAAAATTACTGGAAGATTTTATTTGTTTTATGACAGTAGAAATATGATAAACGCAAATGTTCCCATTATACAGACCTGACCACAACACCCAGAGAAAAGAGGCAGAGACCAATTCATGTGGAGAACGGGGTCCAGGCTGACAAAAGAAACTGTGATTCCCCCAAACAACACCCCAGCCTCGCTTTCAGTGGAAGAAAATCTGACATCAGCCATGGCTTTTGCTTTTGAAGCCATTCCCCTTTTGTTTGCTGAAGCTAAAAAGAAATTAAATATATAAAAAAATTTATTCTCCCTAAACTTCTATTTCTGGGGTCACAGCTGCAGGATTAACATACGTTAAAGCTCAAACGACTGAAGGTTGATTGTGCACATCTCTTCAAATGCAGCTTAATCGCCCAAGAATGCGGATCCCATTTCAGATGTATTTTAAGCGTGAAAAAATTTATATAATTATTGTCTCATCAGATAAATATTAAAATCCTAAACCACTCTACTTAAGGTCCCTGAAGTTTCTGCTGAGCAAAATCCTCCCCCCGTCCACTCCAATGGGCTCAAAGCCCTCATCCTCTGCGAAGCCACCCCCAGTTCCCCAACGGGGACTGTCACCTCTGTGAACCTCCCCAGCAAGCACTTAGTCTCCTAATACAGCACTTAGGTGCTCGGAAGGTAGTTATCTGGACATGCACACATCTTATTTCCCAACTTCCCTGTTGTATCCTGCGATCCCTGAGGGAAGGAACTATAATGTACACATCAGCATATCTGCCCAAGAGCTGAGTGAAAGACATCCTGCTTAGGAGATGTTAAAGGTATTTTTTAAATGAATGATGACTGCAAGAAAATCCTCCAGGGTACTCAGGCTTTCCTTTTAAAATTTGGCTTTAGAACATGGAAAGCAAGCTTCTAACCGGATGCACCTAGCCCGCGGCTACTTCTCCATCACTCCATCACAAATGAATCCCATCTGCTGGTCCTCTCTGCCGGCCTCTCTGGAGATTCCCTGCAGGCT
The DNA here is from genome assembly GCF_023091745.1 of Budorcas taxicolor. NCBI lineage: Eukaryota > Metazoa > Chordata > Mammalia > Artiodactyla > Bovidae > Budorcas > Budorcas taxicolor. The sequence goes on along the minus strand of NC_068921.1, from coordinate 79,606,112 downwards.
AACTGGTCACTCTCTGTTCTAACCTTGGATTTTTGCCAGTTCTGGCTCCTGTGGAAACCTCGCTTGGGCCAGGGGTCTATCTAGGATGCTGGTTTGTACGTTATATGCTCAATACCATATGCTTTTTCTCTTTAAACTCTTAATTACTACTTTCTTTTTAGTTATCTTCATTTCCTCCCTCCTGAAATGTTCTGTTTCCAGGTCTATCCTGAAACTATCTCCTTTGAGTCATCCACAGAACAGAAGGTAAACAGATGGTACTCCGATCGCTCTGGTAATTACCCCCTGAGAAAACCGTCCTTGTTCCCAAAGCAGGTAATTTGGACTAGATGAGAACTTCCGCCAGAACAACCCATGTGAGTAGGGTGATGTGCTGTATACAACCATGATCATAGTTTATATCATAGGAACTATCATTGTTAGTTTTTGACAAAATCAGGCTGTCACTTTCTACAATGAAGGATGGACAACATCTAAAAACTAGTATTAATGATTTTCTTTTCTGTCTAAAAAGAAATCCTTCAGGCTCCATCCCCACTTCCAAGTTCAACTCCACCTCTCCGACGGGTTTGGGGCACCGGAATCACAGTAGAGAAACTTTTAGGCACGTACTGATTTTTCTTTTAATTTTCAACTTTTTATTTTTTACTGGGTTATAGCTGATTAACAACGTTGTGATAGTTTGAGGTGAACAGCAAAGGAACTCAGCCGTACATATACATGTATCCATTCTCCCCAAATCCCTCTCCCATCCAGGCTGCCATATAACCTTGAGCAGAGTTCCCCGTGCTCTAAGATAGGTCATTGCTGGTGATCCATTTTAAATATAGCAGTGTCTACATGGCCATCCCAAACCCTAAGTATCCCTTCCCCCCAGCAAACATAAGCTCATTTTGTAAGTCTATGAGTCTCTTTCTGTTTTGTAAGTAAGCTCATTTTTATCATTTCCTTTTAGATTCCACATATAAGGGATGTCATACAATATTTCTCCTTCTCAGTCTGACTTACTTCACTCAGTATGACGCTCTGTAGGTAGGTTCATCAATGTTGCTTCAAATGGAATTATTTTATTCTTTTTAATGACTGAGTAATATTCCACTGTAAATATTAGGTACCTACTCTTACTAACAATGGCATTCCTGTAGCTCAGCTGGTAAAGAATCCACCTGTAATGCAGGAGTCCCAGGTTCAGTCCCTGAGTTGAGAAGATCCTCTGGAGAATGGAATGGCAACCCACTCCAGTATTCTTGCCTGGAGAACCCCATGGACAGAAGACTCTGGTGGGCTATAGTCCATGGGGTCACAAAGAGTCAGACATGACTAGCGGCTAACACACTTACCAACAATCTGTGTCAGTCGGTTCAGTCACTCAGTCGTGTCCAACTCTTTGTGACCCCATAAATCGCAGCACGCCAGGCCTCCCTGTCCGTCACCAACTCCCGGTGTTCACTCAGACTCATGTCCATCGAGTCCATGATGCCATCCAGCCATCTCATCCTCTGTCGTCCCCTGCTCCTCCTGCCCCCAACCCCTCCCAGTATCAAAGTCTTTTCCAATGAGTCAACTGTTGGCATGAGGTGGCCAAAGTACTGGAGTTTCAGCTTTAGCATCATTCCTTCCAAAGAACACCCAGGGCTCATCTCCTTCAGAATGGACTGGTTGGATCTCCTTGCAGTCCAAGGGACTCTCAAGAGTCTTCTCCAACACCACAGTTCAAAAACATCAATTCTTTGGCGCTCAGCCTTCTTCACAGTCCAACTCTCACATCCATAAATGACCACAGGAAAAACCATAGCCTTGACTAGACAGACCTTAGTCAGCAAAGCAATGTCTCGGCTTTTGAATATGCTATCTAGGTTGATCATAACTTTTCTTCCAAGGAGTAAGTGTCTTTTAATTTCATGGCTGCAGTCACCATCTGCAGTGATTTTGGAGCCCAAAAAAATAAAGTCTGACACTGTTTCCACTGTTTCCCCATCTATTTCCCATGAAGTGATGGGACCGGATGCCATGATCTTCATTTTCTGAATGTTGAGCTTTAAGCCAACTTTTTCACTCTCCTCTTTCACTTTCATCAAGAGGCTTTTTAGTTCCTCTTCACTTTCTGCCATAAGGGTGGTGTCATCTGCATATCTGAGGTTATTGATATTTCTCCTGGCAATCTTGATTCCAGCTTGTGCTTCTTCCAGCCCAGCGTTTCTCATGATGTACTCTGCATAGAAGTTAAATGAGCAGGGTGACAATATACAGCCTTGACGTACTCCTTTTCCTATTTGGAACCAGTCTGTTTTTCCATGTCCAGTTCTAACTGTTGCTTCCTGACCTGCATACAGATTTTTCAAGAGGCAGGTCAGGTGGTCCGGTGTACTCCTCTTAAAACTAATCTTTAAGCACAGACGTTTTTTTTTTTTAATGATTCCTACTTTCAAGGAAATTACTAAATGTAGTTTCTACCAACCGGTAAATTATTTTGACTTTTTGGCAAAGTCAGTATCAAATCTTTAAATCCAGGCTAGGGACAGTGGGACAAATAAAGCCTCCTCAGAAACAGAATTCTGCCTGCACAGTCACTGTGATTGTAACTACAAACCATGATCAGCTGAAATTCTTTTCTAACAGTGGGACTAACTAGAGAGCTTTCACCAAGAGCGGGGCACCTATGTCATTGGGCAAAATGGTAAAGGTCATCCAAATGCCCTTCACATAAGGAGAAGAGAAGCAGTGAGAAATGCTAATTGCCCTTTTCTCACCCAGACCAGCTCCAATTATCATCAATTCTTTGCGGTGGTGTTTTTCCTCTTTTCTGTCTGGTGTATTAGTGTGACCATCCAAAGGCTGCAATTTAGATCCAGGTCTCATTAAAAAGAAGATGGGGATTTTAATATGTAGACCCAACACAAAAGCAAGGTATTTATCTGCACTCGGCAGATGGCAGAGGTTAAAATTTCACTGAAACGATTTTTCCGAGATGAATGTAGCTGCATGTATCTTTTTCCTTCTTCTCTTCTGGAGAGGCAAAATAGGACAGGAAGAAATACATAAGGATGGTAAAGCCCCTGCTAACCTTGTCAGCTTCATCAACTTTATGGACAAATGATGGCCCATTTTACAATAAAGGGCCTGTGTTTTCCATTTCAGCATTTTGGGTCTTAACTTAGGAGGCTGTTATATACTATTTGGTAATCTTCTCTTCTGCTTTTCCTGACATTATAAATTGTCCAGAGTACTTGTGTTTTCTATTATTAACCTTCACACTAAGAAGTGGGAGAAGAGAGATGCTTTACTTTTCAGTATCCTACTTAATGAAATAGTGGAAGAAATTATTTTGCTGTTTTAAAGTTACTCACCTGTATCTGTGGGGGAGAAAATGCCTGTCATATGAAGTACAACAGAACCTCACAAATATTAGCATGTCTAATAAGACTCAATTCTCTCTGTCTGGTGAGTAGGAAAAAATAACTGTCTTGGCCATTTGTTATTTAAGTTCTTTGAGTTAAGGGTACACTTAACTCAAGTAACTCTGGTTGACGTGAGGCCAGCTGATTTGTGTAGTAATGAGACTAGCAGAGACCTACTGGAGGAAGTAATTGATTGATAATCAATACTATGCATGGCTAACAGCCAATACTTGACTCATTTATTATGGACTCTGCCAATATAAATAGATTCATTTTCAACCCACCTGATAACTCCCTTCACGGTAAGTCAAATTAGTACTTCAAAACAGCCCTTGATTTAGACCTAGTAAAGCCGAGAACTGCACCTCACATTCAAAGTACTTTGATGTTATTTATGAACCAATTATTAATAATATCATGTTAAAACCAGATTTTGACTACAATATAGAGAAATCTACATTTTCCATAAGCTCCCCATACCTCTCTTTGCACCCTATAGAGAGCCACTCAGCTAGTTTTAAATGAATAGAAGATTCTTCCTCGGAAGTGCAAAGGATGATATGAACCCAACTATCAGACTTGCTGTAAATATTGCGTATTTGAAGACATCAGATATCTAAGTTTCTCCTTCCAACTTGAGGATTGTGAAATAAGTCAGACAGAGAGACAAGCATCATATGATATCATTTATGTGTGAAATCTAAAAAATTGACACAAATGCACTTATTTACCAAACAGAAATAGACCCCAGACATAGGAAACAAATTTAAGATTACCAAAAGGGGAAGGGAGCAGGGAGAGGGATGAGACAAATTAGGAGTTGGGATTAACAGATACACACTATTGTATACAAAACACATAAACAACAGGCTGTATAGAACAGGGAACTATACTCAATATCTTATAATAATTTATAATGGAAAAGACTTTGAAAAAGAATATGTATATATACATATATGTAAAACTGAATCACTTTGAAATTAACACAACACTGTAAATTAGCTATACTTCAATTTAAAAAAAAACAACAACAACAACTTGGGGACAAGTAGAGAGATCCTCTCTACTGGATAATATGAGGGCTGAAATCTACATCCTTACTGCAACTATTAAAAAGCCTTTACTCATCACAAAAAGTGATTATTTTCTCATTGAAAAGAATAAAGCTGAAATAGGACTATCATTCCATGTCCCCAGGTCATTCTGTAATTAATGTGAGGCTGCAAACAGCCCAAGGACTAGGCATCTTTTTGTAGACCAGGTATTTTCCCTTTTTTTTTTTTTTTTTTTTTTTGCAGTCTAGAAATATCGCTGGTGACAGCACGGACATTCCCATGCTTCTCATCAAGCAGCCACTGTCCATCAGTAACGTAATTAAAGAGTCTCCCTCTCCATCAAAAGACAGCCAGAATTAGTTAGAAAACACTCTCCAACACTAACAAATAATTTCAAGTAGAAGAAGGGACAACAGATGTTGAGATGGAGAAAGGAGGAAAGGGAAGTGAAAAATAAGAATGCAATAGAGTAAAGGACAGAAGCCAGGCTCCAGATTGGGCTGAAGAACTGTCAGTCTCTTCCCCTTTTATCTTGCTGAGTGAAAATAAAAATATCTACAAGCACATTAACATTCCTAGAACAACGATTATAATTATGGCAGCAGCCTCAAATTTCCACCCTCTTCCCCTGAGGTTTCTGAAAATAAAAATCCACAGACACAAAACATGACATCATTAACAGCCTGCACTGTGTAACTGCTGGACATAGCAGGTTTCCCCAGTAACTTCATACATCACGGAGCCTTTGTCAAGATAACGTTTGGATATCGCCAAATTAATTTTTTAGCCTTATCATTGTAAACGTATGTGTCTACTCTCCAACCATGCAAGCAGCAACAAGAAACAGATGAACTGTTCAGATATTGCAAGAAACTGCTTTCTCACGAAGACAACAGTGATATTTTTGAGAAAGCAGGATGTTTGTAATAAGGGGAGGAAAGAAAGTGAAAGTGTTAGTTGCTCAGTCATGCCTGACTCTTTTGCGACCCCATGGACTGTAGCCCCCCAGGCTTCCCTATCCATGGGATTCTCCAGGCAAGAATACCGGAATGGGTCACCATTCCATTCTCCAGGGGATCTTCCCGACCCAGGGATTAAATCCAGGTCTCCTGCATTGCAGGCAGATTCTTTACCATCTGAGCCATTGCAATAAGGCCTAGGTGCAAATAGCCATCCTCCCATTTAAGTGTTCTGTTTAGGGGAGCAAGCTCATAAAACCAATAGGGGTTCCCATTTCCCCCTGTTACAAGGATCCTTCAGAAGTTTGGGTATCAGTTAAAGCCCATGAAAATTCTCTAAGCGTAATCAGTTTCACACATGTCACAGGACTCCAAGTGTCCTAGGAACTGCATCTTTCCACCCTTTCCGACGATGGCTTCCCTGATCGGGGCTTCCCTCATAGCTCAGTTGGTAAAGAATCCACCTGCAATGCAGGAGGCCCCGGTTTGATTCCTGCATCAGGAATATCCGCTGGAGAAGGGATAGACTACCCACTCCAGTGTTCTTAAGCTTCCCTGGTGGCTCAGCTGGTAAAGAATCCAGCCTGCAATGCAGGAGACCTGGATTTGATCCCTGGGTCGGGAAGATCCCCTGGAGAATGGAAGGGTGACCCATTCCAGTATTCTTGACCCCTGGGTTGGGGAGATCCGCTGGAGAAGGGAAAGGCTACCCACTCCAGTATTCTGGCCTAGAGAATTCCAGAGGCACGACTGAGTGACTAAGCACCATCCTTTCCAATGCACTCAATAACACATCACTTATTTAATTAGTAGATTAATTATTTAAGTGTTGTCTGATCCTGTCATGGGCATTATACTGGCCCCAGAAGACTGCCAGCCAAGTAGACCCAGGCTTCAGTGTTCAAAGCCAAGCCAAGAATGGCAATTATCCAAAATAGAGCCACCGGTGAGAGCAAACCCATGTCAGAGGGCGGGTGGAGAGGGGCCAACAGCAGGGACAAACCTGTCATCTGGCCCCAGCGGACAGGGCAGCACCCGAAGCTCAAGGCCACATCCAAACATGCAGGAGTTCACAGCACGGGCATGGCGAGGGGAAGAAGAACACAGAAGCAAGACCAGAACTATTACAAGGGTGCCCAGGGCACCCTCCCCCCAGCTGGGGCGACCCCCCAAGACCCGTGGGATTCAACCTGAGTTAAAGTCCCAGGATCAAGACAGATTGCTGGCCAATTACTATCTGACAATATCTGCAGGGGTGAACACAGTGCATTTGAAAGGACATGGATGGATTTTCAGCCAGACAGAACCAAGTTCAGATCCAGTTCTGAAATTTGCTAGACGTGTGACCTTGTGTAGGGTCCCCAACCCTTGAGAGTATCAATTTCCATTCCCCTATAAAATTCGGATGATAAGTCCTTTCTCTCAGTGCTTTTGTGGGAATTAAATAAAACCAAGCGTCACGAAAGGTCTGAAACAACGGGTGGCAAGCACACAGCAAACACTGACTTCCTCCTCCGGCTCATTTCTGGACTTCTCTCTTGGCTGAGTATTTTTTATTAGCAACTTAGTAGCCTCCTCAAGTTTTTAGTCAGTAAGTGCTTTTTGAAAAAGATTAGACTTCAGTTTTCTTTTAGCCTTACTTCAATACCTGATTCTGACGTAAACCATGATCACCATAACCTCTGATTCCATTCATGGAGAACAGCACAGGATGCTGGAAAAAGATTGACTAGACTCCTCAGCAGTCAGCTTCGACAACAGCAAACAACCTGCCTCATGCTCACTAAATATGCCTCGGTATCGATGCCAAAGAGTAGAAGCTTCCCTATGAATTAGTACTAAAAACGATTTTTCTTTTTCCAGAATGTGAAATCATGAGATTGGCCTTTACAGGTGAAATGCAAAGAAATCATAAGTTGACAAATATATATTAATTTATTAACTTATTCAGCAAATGTTTATTGAGCTCCTACTGTATGCCAAGCATTCAGCTAAAAGCTCAGGACACGGCATTGGAACAGATGGATGTTGTGCTGCCCTCGGAGAGGTTGTAGGCTATTTACCAGGGTAGCCTGCATTTTAAATGAACTTTGTCTGGGCTGCATGATAAATAAACTTTAACATTTCAGTAATTTCACAAGATCAAGATGTATTTCTCAGTCAGTCAGTATCTGGCAGCTTTCCATGCTTGATGGCCCCCCCTTCCAATGGTTAACACATGGATCCAAGTTCCTTCCATCTTTTTGTGCTTTTATCTTAAGCACGTGGATTCCAGGGTCTTTAAAGGAAGAGAAGTGACAATTTCCAAAATATACAAACAGTCCATGTAACTCGACAATGACAAAGAAAACAACCCAATCAAAACATGGGCAGAAGACCTAAATAGACATTTCTTCAAAGAAGACATGCAGATGGCCTCGAGGCACATGCAAAGATGCTCAACATCACTAATTATTGGAGAAATGAAAGTCAAAACGATGATAAGGTTCCACCTGACACCAGTCAGAATGGCCATCATTAAAAAGTCTACAAATAATGAATGCTCAAGAGGGTGTGGATAAAGGGAACCCTCCTACGCTGTTGGTAGAAATATAGGTTGGTACAGCCATATGGAAAACAGTATACAGACATCTTAAAAAAACTAAAAAATACAATTACCATATGACCCAGCAATCCCACTCTTGGGCATATATCTGAACAAAAGTCCAAATTCAAAAAGATACATGCAACCGTTATGTTCGTAGCAGCATTGTTTACTATATATATAATGGAATACTACACAACCATAAAAAGAATGGAATACTGCCATTCACAGCAACATACAGGGACCTAGAGATTATCACACTAAGTGAAGTAAATCAGAAAGAGAAAGAAAAACATGCTGTGACATCACTATATGTGGAATCTGAACTGTGACAAAAACGAGCCTATCTATGGAACAGAAACGGACTCACAGGCATAGAGAGTGGACTTGCGGTTGCCAAGGTGGAGGGTGGGGTTGGGAGATGCAAACCATTATGCAGAGATGCATCAACAAGGCACCACCGTACGGTGCAGAGAACTGTACTCGTATCCCGTGATGAACCGCGTGGAAAAGAATACAGAAAAAAGCATTAACGGAACTGACTCACTGCACAGCCAACATTGACACGACACTGTAAATCAGCCACATGTTAATAAAGAGAGGAAGAAAGAACAGCAAGTAGGTGATCAGTAGCCCAGTCTAGAAGTGGATTTCAACACTTTACCTGCATCCCACTAGCTGAACCCAGTCATAGCACCCCCAACTTGACAGCAAGGGAGGCTAAAAATGCAGTTTTCCTATATGCCCAAGAAGAAAAAAAGTTACAGTGGGATTCAGAGAATATACAAAAGTACGTTTGGCACACCTACTATTTGCAGACTACTGTACATAGATGCATTCCGTTCTCCAGGCCCCTTCCAGAAGCTTCCAGTTCAGTGAATGATGACAAATATATACACACATAACTGATCAGAGATACAGTGTTCTTGCCGGGAGAATCCCAGGGACGGCGGAGCCTGGTGGGCTGCCATCTGTGGGGTGGCAGAGTCGGACACGACTGAAGCGACTTAGCAGCAGCATAGCTGACATACGATATTACCGAGGGTCTGAGCTCTGGAAATACTGAGCCCCTGAAGCATATTGTAGAAAAAAATGCAGTGAAGAAAGGGATGCACTTTTACAAGTAAATATGAGGAAAAGAGTTCCAGGTGGAGAAAGAGCCTGAGAAAAGGAAATATTTAATAGATGGTGGGGACCCCAGTGTGGCTGGCGTGTAACTCACGTGACGAGGTAAAGTTTGAAAAGTCAGGGAGCACGTAGAAGCAGAGGAAGACTGTTTCAAGGATGCAGTTGAGAGAAGGCGAGGATGGGATGATTTGAGAGAATAGCATTGAAACATGTATATTACCATATGTGAAATAGATCACCAGTCCAAGTTCGATGCGTGAAACAGGGCACTCAAAGCTGGTGCACTGGGATGACCCTGAGGGATGGGATGGGAGGGAGGTTCAGGATGGGGGACACATGTCCACCTGTGGCTGATTCACGTCAATGTATGGCAAAAACCACCACAACATTGTAACTAGCCTTCAATTAAAATAGATAAATCAATTTAAAAAAAAAAAGAGGCACTGAGGTTCTAAACTGAGGACATCCCCTGGCCACTACTTTATTTCACGCTCCTTGAAAGTAAGTACCATGACTTCATCAACTCCTTTTCTTTTTAATTTTGCTTTTGATTTCCCTCCATGCCTACCCAGGGCATAGAGGGCTCACTTGGTTGGTGCTGATTGACAGAATGGCTGCCCAGGTAAACCGTAGACACCACAAGGACACTGATAACCACCCCACAAGTAGGGGATTCACGTGCAAACATTAAGGAGAGGGACAAGGAGCAATTGATGTATACCATCCGCCTTTTTAGAGCTGAGGCAACACATCAGTTGTTCAGCAAAGAAAGAGTAAGATCCATAGGCCAAGGTCCAAGAAACGAGAGTACAGTCTTCCCCTTCTGTTTACCCACCCCGTGGGGCAGGAAGAGCCTTCGCCCCGGTTTCTGGAACAGCTGAGCTCTCATCTGCTTTTACTGGTTTCCAGCCGATTGGCCTCAGACCAGCCCAGGTGCCCACTCCACGTCTTCATCCAGACACAGTGATGTTGACAGCTACATCCCCAGGATTTTCAGGAGGTAAAAGAAGATGGATATAAAAGCTCTTTGAAAAGACTGGAGTCCTAAATAATATATAAAGTGCCCATTTTAATGGAAAGTATGGCCTTCAGGTAGAAAGTGCAAAAGATGGAAGCGGGACACTGGTTAAAAGGAAAGCAGGAAGGACAAATTGAAAAAGCGGCATTGACATATATACACCATCATGTGTAAAGCAGCGCGCAAGGGGGAAGCTGCCATACAGCCCAGGAAGCCCAGCCTGGCACTCTGTGATGACCAAGAGGGTGGGATGGGAGTCAGGAGGGAGGCAGAAGAAGGAGGGGATACATACATACATATAATTATGGCTGATTAGCATTGTTGTATGGCAGAAACCAGCACAACATTGTAAAGCAATTATCCTCTGAATAAAAAAAAAATTTAAACAAAAATAAACAAAAATTTTAAAAAAAGAGAAATGAAATCCAAGTTCCTATCTCACCAGCCTGAAAAACACACCCCATGCTTGGCCTGTCCACGGTGCAGGCTCCAAGTGCCAGCTGATTTGGACAGAGAGCATCCTCATGGGCAACAGAACCCATCTCAGACCCAAAGCAGCTTCTGCCATGGGCTCTGGGCCGGTGATTAGCTTCTCTTCTCCAGCACCCGAGGGACTGGCTAGTACCACACTGTAGGGCAACTTAATTAAAGAATGAGATAAACAAAGCAGTGCCTCTCTCTTCGAATCAAGCCAAAGTGTCACGAGAAATAAAACAATTAAGCAGAAACAAAGGCCCTGATAAAGTGTTCAAGCAGAACAAGTTTATATGAAAACATAATGAAGGTTTATGATTACAAATCAAAAGGCCAGGAGGCAGCCAGCCCTCCATGGCTACCCTCATCAGGCTCACCTAGAATGTTATAGCACTGAGAAGGGAAAGAGAAGAATTATGCAGAAAGCTCAGTATGCCACGCCTGAGTCCTGCGTTGACCTTTCCCAGGAGCTTCCACAGGCTCCATCTTGTTTAATCCTTCCAGCAACCTCCTTGGAGTGGGTATTAGCTTCATTTTTCAGAAAAGGAAACAAAGGCTCAGAGAATTTATGTGACTTGCCCAAGTTCGCAGAATTATGAAGTAGCAACCACCAGAACTAAAATCCAGATGCTCACCTCAAAACCTAGCCCTGTATCCTGGTTGTAGGTTGACCTTCCTCCACTCCTCCTCCACTCCACGATGTGGCCTGGAGTCTAACTGGCCCCCGTGATGCATTCTGTCTCTATGACTCATCTTTGAGGCTAACGTTTTGAGAAGAGAAGAGGAGATGAAAAATGGAAACGTTGTGACCTACCCTTCGTAGTTTGAACTCTTAACGATTCTTATAGAGGAAAGTTCAGAATGGATGTTGAGTCACTCAATTGTGTCCAACTCTTTGAGACCCCATGGACTTCAGCACACCAGGCTTCCCTGTCCTGCACCGTCTCCCCGAGCTTGATCAGACTTATGTCCACTGAGTCGGTGATGCCATCCAACCATCTCATCCTCTGTTGCCCCCTTTTCCTCCTGCCTTCAGTCTTTCCCAGCATCAGGGTCTTTTCCCAATGAGTCAGCTCTTTGCATCAGGTGGCCAAAGTATTGGAGCTTCAGAATGGATATCAGTCTGGATATTCAGATGCTATTCACACACATTTCTAGGCAAGCAAGGTTGTTACATGTCCTACCAGGGGTGTTGTCCACTCCTCCCATTGAACTACCACCAACTTTGCATGTGATGTTATGGCTTCTTCTGTTCTGAGTATTGCTGATGTGGGGGGATTTAATCAGTGATAATGGATGCACGTGAGAGTAAAAAATCAAGAAATACCAACCCCACAGGCGATATAACTTGTGAGCTTAGAAAACGCCCTGAGTCTAAGTTCTGTTGTTGCTGTTTTACATTACAGGAAATGGAGAAGAAATGTCAGACCCAAGACTCTAAACTCCTAAAAGGGGAGGGGTGGAGGGCAGAATTTGAAGATGGAGATAGGTTGAGAATGAAGGGAAAATCCTATAAACATGGACACCCACATCAGCCAGGACACGAGACTCATAACCAGAGAAGCAGGGCTGTTGACAGCAACACTCGAGAGCATTGGAGTCCACGTCAGCTTAAGTGGGGACAACCCGAAGTTTTCCGGAAACGTCAATGCGAGAACATTGACATGTGGGTGGTAACTTACATGGAAAAAAAGGAGCAAAGGTGAAGTCAGAAAAATAAGAAAGGGTCCAATTCAGAGAGAATATGTGAATGCTCAGTGACCAAGGAGGAAAAAAAAAAAAAAAACAATGAAGGGTAACAGGACAAAGCAACTAAAGAAATGGAGAAACAAATCCAAACCAAGCATCTTTCATTTAAAACCTGACTCAGTCGGAATCCCAGAAGGAAACGAATGGCACACTGACACTGGGGGAAGGGATTATTAAACTCTTCAAGGAGGGTTTATTCAAAGAGCTCTTACAAGCAGGGAGGCAGGGCACTGGGAAATCACACGAGTGTGGAATCCCAAGACAGGTACAAGCTAAGGCACTGTCATCACCGCCAAGGTCTGAAGGGCTATGAGCAGAGAATACAGACCAGATCCTGGAAGGCAAGACTTACAGGTGGAGCCTTGACTTACAGGTAGAGCCATGACCTCTGATCGAGGTTACCCTGCAGGGAGAGTTCTGGGGACTCAAGACCCCAACCACACCCCCTTCTCTTCTGCTCTCTGATCTCCCCCTGGGGCTTCCCATTGGACAAACCAAGCAGAACAAGACACTGAAGCTGCCGGTGGTGTGCTTCATACAAGTCAGCCACAAGGCTAAGAAGAGAAGGGGGGAAAGGTACAAGTGGAAGATGCCCGCACAGGGGTCAAAATCAACGCCTCTGATCCAGGCTAACCTTGGTACAGAGAAATCAGAGTCTCAAGCCATGACATCTGAGTGCCAAGAGAACACAGAAGAACTAACTACATTTCAAAGTTCTGTGTGAGGACTTCCCTAGGTGGTCCAGTGGTTAAGACCTCACCTTCTATTGCAGGGGCTGTGGGTTCGATTCCTGGTCAGGAAACTAAGATCCCACATGCCTCATGACCAAAAAGGCCCAAAACATAAACAGAAACAATATTGTAGCAGATTCAATAAAGACCTTAAAAATGGTCCCCCTTAAAAAAAAAAAATCCTTAAAAGATATATTTTAAAAACAGTCCTGTACGGAAGCATGGCAAACTGATTTCATTTCGCAATCAGCTACTCCTCCAAACAGATGCATGTCATTTGCTTTTGGTGTCTGTTATAAAGAGTATTGACACCCAGAATAGACTTTAATGAACCTGTTAAGGAAAGCATCAAAATATCACCCAGCAAAACATTCAGCTCCTTAATTAGTAGTCACACACAAAAAATAAATAAATAAAAGTTCTAATGTGTTTTCACCACCATGAGTTACAGAGCCCTCATTTCAGCCAAAATGGAAAAATCAGGGTGTTGGCAGCCGGACCATCATGCTGTCGGGCCAGCCACTCTCTGGGCAGCCCGTCTAGAAGTTCCCTGCCCAAACTCATTAATAAGCTCTCTCGCTAAGCATTGAACTTGCCCCAGTCCATCTCTCCTAGTCAATTGAGGCTTCTCTTTGGAACATGGCATGCTGAGGTTTAGAAAATAAATACCAGCATTTTTTACTTTCTCACCTGCCCGCCGATTACGAATGCTGTAACTGCTGTCCTCTGGTCACCATTTGCTTCTGGTGATCCTGTACTTCTCATTTATTAAAGACTCTTTGATTTAGAATCTAACACTAAAAAAGAAAAAAAAAAAAGAAAAGAAATGTTTTCCTACCTACAGCATCAATTATGCAGATTGGCTTTTCTGGAGGTAGAAAACCAACGAGACATCATCAGTATTCTTGGAATTTCTAACTTCATTCATACGGTTACCGTGATCGTATGACTTATTATTGGCGAGCCGAGGCCGATGAATTCTCCACAGGCTGTCAGTAATTATCCTCGAGTATCTGTGATGAGGATGCAGAAAATTGCTATTTTGTGCTGACTCAGGAGTGTGCGAGCAACCTCCCTCTCCCTTCTCCAGGCTCCGAGATTTCACCGCGATCTATCTCAGCTGATTTGCTCAGGAAAGTTCTATTAAATTCCAAATGATCTCATCACACGACTGATGGTATATTAAGATATAAATAAAAGGATATATCGACATGATGTATTGGGTGCATGTCACCCCCGAGGAAGAAAACGTGAAATGAAACCCCAGGATGATCCAAGTATTAATAGCAACCCCAGTGAAAAAATCTGTCAGGGGATTTCTGCAGCTGCCTCGTCTCTTGAGGCCACAAAGGCAAGTTCTGCTGGAACATGAGAGACCCAAGCACAGGACAGTGATCCCCATGGCCCCGCTGAAGGCTGGCTCCTTCAGATGCCAGTGAACACAACCCACATGTTTCTGGACAAAGCAGGAAAGGAAGCGATTGGAGATGTTCACGCCTCGGAAACAACAAAACTCACATGAATAACACTCTGTTGTCCTGCACACCTTCAAGGGGCCTTGTTCTGTATGTATCAGTCTTTCTTTCACTTATCATGGTCCTGCCCATCCCTGAAGCGTGAGGAGGGGAGCCCTGGGTGACCAACGTGTGGTTGTCGAGGGTGGGCACAGTGGGTGAGCCTCAAGGAAGGGGATGTTCTGAGGAGACTGGCAGGACAGAGAACAGGGGTGGTCAAGATCAGGAGAGGTCCCTGGGGCTTCTAACCCCACAAGGCCTGTAAGCAGCCCCTCCCCAGACAGAGGCATCAGAGTTCTCTGGGAGCCCAGGGAGGTGGGGAGGGGTGAGAGCTGAGAGGAGACGCTCTGAGAGCAGAGAGGCCTTGTACCCTCCACGAAAGGAGTTACACTTCCATGGGGAGTATTAAAAAAAATGGTAGAAATGAACTTATGTACTAAACAAGAAAAGAGGCACAGACATAGAAAACAAACTTATGGTTACCAAGAGGGAAGGACGGAGGGATAAACCGGGAGATTGGGATTGACACATACACTCTGGTATATATTCCCCGGTGGCTCAGACGGTAAAGCGTCTGTCTACAATGCGGGAGACCCAGGTTTGATCCCTGGGTCAGGAAGATCCCCTGGAGAAGGAAATGGCAATCCACTCCAGTACTATCGCCTGGAAAATCCCATGGACAGAGGAGGCTGGTAGGCTACAGTCCATGGGGTTGCAAAGAGTCGGACACGACTGAGCGACTTCACTTTCACTTTCACTTTCACTATATACAAAATAGATAATAATAAGGACCTATTGTCTAGCAGAGGAGCTCTATTCAATACTCTGTAGTGGCCTATATAGGTAAAGAATCTTTTAGATTTTTCTTTAGTACATGCACAACTGCGTATACTTTGGTGTATGCATAACTGATTCGCTTTGCAGTACACCTGAAATTAACACAATATTGTCAGCTATGCTCCAGTAATGCACATGCTGCAGGCTCAGTGGCTTCCGTCATGACCCCATGGAGTGTAGCCCCAGGCTCCTCTGTCCGTGGGATTCTCCAGGCAAGAGTACTGGAGTGGGTTGCCATGCCCTCCTCCAGGGGATCTTCCTGACCCAGGGAAGGAACCCACATCTCCTGCATTGCAGGCAGATTCTTTTCCCATTGAGCCTACCTGGGAAGCCTGATGAAATGCAATTAAAGAAAAAGACTTGTTACGTCATTCCTTCCTCTTCAATCGCAGAAGAGGAAACAAAGATCTGAGGCCTGGAGACAGTGGAGGGGCAAGATAGCATCCCCAAGGCTGGAAACCCAGGGGAAAGGACCAATTCCTTTCAAGGATCATTTCCTTGGCTCACTAAAAACAAATTAAACAAACAGCCACCAGAACAAACAAACCTCATTTTATTCTAGTTCCTTTAGCCTTTCCAATAAAAATTCAAAATCTACCGAGCAGGCCTATATCACCGCGTGGTCCTTTAGCAAACAAGATGCAAGAGCTGTGCACGTGTTCGTGGGAATGGACAGTGCTCATTTCTGATTTATGGGGCTTGCTTTTCTTAAATGATTAGTCCTCTTTCGTGCAGACTGTGTATTTAAGAAGTGATACCTGATGAGTCTCCAGACCTGATGTAAGAGGCATCCTGGCCTCTCCATCCCACGCAGAGGAGAAAAAGAGGACCCTTCTCTGGGGCCCCTTCCTACCTAGCTCCATTCACCCACCAGTGTTTTCTGAGAGGGAAGGGCATGTGTACACGCGCTCAGTCCCTCAGTCATGAGTGGCCCCATGTACTGTCCAGATGCCTCTGTCCCTGGGATTTCCCAGGCAAGAATACTGGAGTGGGCTGCCATTTCCTTCTCCAGGGATCTTCCCCAACCAGGGATCAAACCCGAATCTCCTAGGTCTCTTGTATTGGCAAGTGGATCCTTTACCACTGTTCTACCAGGAAGACAGAGAGGGCAGGGGCGTTCCCTTAAAAATATATATATATATATTTTTTTCCCTAACAATAAAGGAGACAAGGCTGAAATACCTGGGGAAAGAGAGTCACAACCACCAGCCAATTTTGATACAAGGGGAGGTGTGTAGATGCGTGACCACGTGGCACATCAGCTCAGACGGCAGGGCAGCAAACTGTCCCACAGATCGATGGGACCCCAGAGGAGGCCCTCTTTATGCTCTGTCTTCAAGGACAAATAGGACTTTGCCAAGCAGCCGTGGGGAGGGGGAACAGGGATGGGGGGTGAGGTCCTCCAGGCAGACATATCTAAATGGGAAAGACCGTGGACATGGGAGAGACCGTAGTGTAGAAGTTAGGACGTGAGCACCAGGCGCTGACGGAAAGCGTTGGGGGTCCAGGCTGGCTGGTGAAAGTCTCTGTGTTCTAGGCACATTCGTCCCCCAGGATGGCTGTAACACAGTACCGCAAGCAAGGTGGCTTAAAGCAACAGAAGTTTATTTGCTAACAATCCTGGAGGCTGCTGCTGCTGCTGCTGATGCTAAGTCACTTCAGTTGTGTCCGACTCTGTGCGACCCCATAGACGGCAGCCCACCAGGCTCCGCCATCCCTGGGATTCTCCAGGCAAGAACACTGGAGTGGGTTGCCATTGCCTTCTCCAATCCTGGAGGCTAGAAATCTGAAATCAAGGTGCTGGCTGTCCCTCTTTTCTCTTCTCTGCTCTCCTGCGTGCAGCTGAATTTGCTCCTCATCATGTCTTCTCACAAAACTTTCAGAGTCAAGTGATCCCTGGCCAAGAAACAAAGCAGAGTTGTTCCATTTCCCAATGTATTCGAAGAAAAAACGGTCATAAAATCAGGTCCAGTTCCAAGGATGAGATGTTTGGATGGCATCACCAACTCAATGGACATGAGTGTGAGCAAACTCCGGGAGATACTGAAGGACAGGGAAGCCTGGTGTGCTGCACGCAGTCCATGGGGTCACGAAAGAGTCGGACACGACTTTGCGACTGGACAGCAACAACTCCAAGAGCAGACACTGGAGAACCAAACTGGGTCTATCAGGAGCCTCATGTACAAAGTGGCACACATTTTTGCTGCATCAAGATTCCTTGCATCTTAACTGAATCACAGAGCATCCCTGCTGTCTGAACAGCTCATGGGAGAAATGGAATGTTTGACTCTTGGTGTTTGCTCACTAGTGTTCTTGTGGCTCAGTAACAAATACGTGAAAACTTTTGTTGGGGGAAAAAAAGGTATTGTGCTGCTCCCTATCAGAGGCTCTGACAGAGAAGCTCTTCCATGCTTCTCTCCTGCTTTTCGATGTTTGCCAGCCATCCTGGATGTTCGTTGGCTTGTAGCCACATCCTTCTTATCCCTGTCTCATCTCCACAGGGCCTTCTCTCCTCTGTGTTTATCTCTGCCTCTTCTCATAAGGACAAGAGCCACACTGGATCAAGGGCCCCTTCCCCCCAGGATGACTCCATCTTCACTGATATTTTCATGATGTCTACACTGACTTAGTTCCAAATAAGGTCACATTCATAGGAACCATACCTTTGATGGGGACCATTCAACCCACCACAGGGCTTCCCAGGTGGGTCATTGGTTAAAGAATCCTCCTGCGAATTCAGGAGACTCAGGTTCGACCCCTGGGTAAGATCCTCTGGAGAAGGAAATGGTAACCCATTCCAGTATTCTTGCCTGGAGAATCCCATGGACAAAGGAGCCTGGTGTGCTGCAGTCCATGGGATGGCAAAGAGTTGGACACGGCTAAGTGACTCAACAACAACAAAAATAACAACTCACAGGGTAACTGGTGTAAGAAAAACTGCATGGACAAGTTAGACAAGATTTTGCAAGAGAGATGAGATCAACTCTCGTCTTGCAAGATCAAGACTATTGAAATAGGTGGGAGAGATCAAGCTTAGCTCCACTGAAACACAAGGGATGCTTTAAGCACAGGAGTAAGCTGGTGGAAAAATACTGAAGAACATTATTGAGGAGTTTGGCTAATGCGATGAAGCGTCTGTGCTGGCCGATTGTTGCTGATGGAGCTTACACTCATACCCACCCACAGAGACCAGTAGATGGGGCACTAGCTTTCTTAATAATTGTATTCCAAGGGATGGCTCCCAGGTCCTTGCGAAAGACATTGCTGGGTTGTAGAAGATTTACATCCCAAAGGGGCAAGACAAAATGAACAACTGCAATGTTCTCAAGGAAATGCTGTGAGAAAAGGGAAGTCAGGAGCCTGAAGTCAGGAAGAAGTAAGCGAAGGAGAATGTTAGGGCGATGTTGGTGTTGGTGGTGGTGGTTTAGTTGCTCACTCGGGTCTAACTCTTTGTGACCACATGGGCTGTAGCTCTCAGGGCTCCTCTGTCTGTGGGATTTCCCAGGCAATAATACTGCAGTGGGTTGCCATTTCCTCCCTCAAGGGATCTTCCCAACCCAGGGATCAAATTTATGTCTCCTGGTTGGCAGGTGGATTCTTTACGCACTCACCAGGGAAGCAAGGCGATCCTGCTCA
Source organism: Budorcas taxicolor (assembly GCF_023091745.1). Taxonomy (NCBI): domain Eukaryota; kingdom Metazoa; phylum Chordata; class Mammalia; order Artiodactyla; family Bovidae; genus Budorcas; species Budorcas taxicolor. The sequence continues at coordinate 79,587,029 of NC_068921.1, read as the reverse complement.
CTGGTTAGTCCCAGAGGTGAAAGTGTCAACGATGTACAATTTTACAGGTGCATCCAGTAGAGACCCCACTCCCTCTACCAGCCTCAGCCCTTGAGCAGCCCTGTCTATGCCTTTCAGTGTCTGCTGACACCCAAGTCTTTATGTAGCTGTTAGAACCTGCAAGAAATTTGGGAGAAATTCTAAAGACAGGGTGAAGCTTAGTTTATAAGGGGATGGAAATAAAGGCAAAACAGGTAATTATGAGGAGCTGGAATATTCCGTTGCTTTTTATTTTTTTGGCCCCACCGAGCGGCTTGTGGGATCTTAGTTCCCTGAAAGGGAAGAAACGGGTCCCGGCAGTGAGGGCCCTGAGCCCTAACCACTGGACCTCCAGAGAATTCCCAAACATTTAATTGCTTTTTTTTTTTTTTTTTAAAGAGCTGGAATATTCAAAAGCAATGTTAGAGGAGACAAGAGAAGAAGTCCAAAGCATGTCTAAAGTGCCTGAAATGGTCTCAAAAACGAGCTTGATTTGATGTGGTCCCTTGTGACCTTGAACTGCTCTGGAGACAAACGCCCGTCACTTTCCAATTCTTTGAGGGGTTGAGGCAGATGCCTTGGGAAGTGTCCACCCACAGCTTGAAAACCACAGCCACCTCTCCCTTTCACTGTCCATGTGCAGAGCAAGAGAGCAAGCAAGTGGGGTTGGGAAAAGCAAAACAGGAGAGATGGCCGCCTGTCACTAAATGACAACCGGAGTGGCTGTCTTTCCAGATTAAAGAGCATCACACGCTCACAGACATCTTCAGCCGCTTTAGATAAACTCAGGGCCACGCATTCGTGACCACATGTTGCCTTGGTCCACAGATTTTAATCTTCCTCAATTTAAAAAAAGCGATGCTATATGCTTGGCAAAGAGGTCCACTGGGACCTGAATGAATAAACAATCCTCTTGTCCTTTTCTGCTTGAAAAAGAACTCTACTGGGAAGCATCATAGAAGACCTAGAGACAGCAAGCTGGCTGATGTTCCATTGTAACCAGTGTGTTTCTAGGGAGGGCTAAGGCTTTCAGCGAAGGGTTAGCAGACTTTTACAGGAAGAGCCTTAGAGTAAGCACTGTTGGTCTTGCAAGGCCCCATGGTCTCTGCAGAAGGTACTCACTCTGTTGTTGTCACACAAAAATCTTCATCAACAATGTGACAAAGAACGGACATGATTATTCCGATGAAATTTACTGACACTGACGTTTGATTTTCATATGCAATATTATCTCTCTTTTGCTTTTTTTCCAATCACTTAAAAATGTAAAATCTGTTCTGAGCTTGCAAGCTGTCCAAAAGCAGGCAATGAGCCAGGGCTTCCCTCATGACTCAGTGGTAAAGAATCTGTCTGCCGATGCAGGAGACACAGGTTCGATCCCTGCTCTGGGAAGATCCCACATGTGGCAGGGTAACCAAACCGGTGAGCCACAACTGTTGAGCCTGCACTCTAGAGCCCAGGAGCCACAACTACTGAAGCTTGCCTTCCCGAAAACCCATGCTCTGCAGCAAGAAAAGCCACTCCAATGAGAAGCTGGCATACCACAACAAAAAGCAGCATACCCCCAACACCGCTCATTGCAAACAGAGAAAATTCTGCACAGCAAGAAGACCCAGCACATCCAAAATAAATAATAACATTGTTTTAATTTTTTTTTTTAAAAAAGCAATGGGCCAGATGTGGCCCTCAGGCTGTAGATTTAAACCCCTGGCTAAATGAAAAAAGAATTGCAAATCCCACCTATGCCCAGAGCATCTCATTTTCTTATTTCTCATCAAAACATGAGCCACTCATAAGGGAAATGTCCTAATAGCCATGTCGACCAAAGGAGAAAGAGGCAGGTCCTAAGATGTTTTGTTTTTTTTTAATCAGTGTTCTTGCCTCCTAAGGGCTTAATACTACAGAAATCATTAATGAACACACTCACCATGTGTTGACTGAGGGCCTCTGAGCCAGATACAGCACAAGACGCTGAGCACACAGATAGCAGAGGCCCAAACCCTCAGCCCCATGGAGTCTACTGCACACTGCTGTCCTTTCACCGAAGTGAGCATTAGAGTCACCAACGAGGCTCTCAAAACCACAAATACTGGATATTTCTTAAAACGCTCCTCCCCCACCCCCAGATCAATTAAACCAGCATCTCTGAGGTGGGGCACAGCCATAAAGAAAGTGATAATTGCTCAGTCATGTCTGACTCCTTGTGACCCCATGGACTGTAGCCCACCAGGCTTCTCTATCCATGGAAGGTTCCAGGAAAGAGTACCAGCGTTGGTGGCCATTTCTCCCTCCAGGGACCTTCCCAACCTAGGGCTGGAACATGCATGTCCTGCATTGCAGGCAGATTCTTTACCATCTGAGCCACATCTTTGCTGCCAGATCGATTTGCTTTTGAAACCTTCCACTGCCCACATGGCAGCCTTGGGAGAGGATTTAATTGCTTTGCAGTGGCCTGGGCATGGGTAGTTTTTAAAGTTCTCCAGGTGATACTAAAGAGCAGGCAGAACTGTGAACATTAGCCTAGAGTTTCTAAGTAGGCAGAGTTGATTCATGCGACTCCTGGGGTCCACCAGTCATGCTATCACCTGAAAACTGCTTGGGGAGGAGACCCCCTACCTCTGCCCTGGCCCACACCCCCAGCCTGCTGGTGACTTCACCTGAAGTCAGAATGTTCTAACCTCAGCCGGTCCTTCCAGTCCCCTGGCTGTCCGTACCCAGATTCAAGTCTCCCAGCTTCTCACCTTGAGATCCAGTTTTCTCAATGACTTCCCTTGCTCCACAGACCATAGCTCAGTTTCTTCTTTTCCCCAAAATACAACCTTGAAAACACAGCCTTCTTACTACTAAGATCTGTGCAGAGCGGTGGTTCTCAAAGTGTGGTCCCTGACCCAGCAGCATCAGGATCACCTGGAAACTGATTAGAAATGCATATTCCTAGCCCCACCCCAGACCCACCAATCAGGAACTCCGATGGTGGGTCCCAGCAACGGGTTTTCTGTTTGTTTGTTTGCTTTGATTTTCTTTCAAAGTATAATTTTCAATGTTATATTAGTTTCAAGTGTACATAAAAGTGATTCAGTTATGCACATATATTTATATTCTTTTCCAGATTCTTTCCCATTATAGGCTATTATAGGATATCGAGTAGAGTTCCCTGTGCTATACAGTAGGACTTTGTTGATTATCTATTTTATATATAGTACTGTGTATCTGTTAACCCCAAACTCTTAATTTATTTCTCCACTCCCACCCCCTGTTATCCCCTTTGGTAACCTTATTTTTTTTTGTATCTGTGAGTCTATTTCTGTTTTGCAAATAAGTTCATTTGTGTTATTTTTTAGAGTCCACATATGAGTGATTCATATGGTGTCTGTCTTTCTCTGTCTGACCTACTTCACTTAGTGTAATAATCTCTAGGTCCATCTGTGTTGCTTCAAATGGCAGTACTTCATTCTTTTGTATGGCTGAGTAATACTCCATTGTACATACGTACCACATCTTTTTCCACTCATCTGTTAATGGACATTTGGGTTGCTTCAATGTCCTGGTTATTGTGAATAATGCCACAGAGAATGCTCCTGCTGCTAAGTCACATCAGTCGTGTCCAACTCTGTGTGACCCCATAGACGGCCTCCTACCAGGCTTCCCCGTCCCTGGGATTCTCCAGGCAAGAACACTGGAGTGGGTTGCCATTTCCTTCTCCAATGCATGAAAGTGAAAAGTAAAAGTGAAGTCGCTCAGTCGTGTCCAAGTCTTAGCAAACTCATGGACTGCAGCCCACCAGGCTCTTCCATCCATGGGATTTTCCAGGCAAGAGTACTGGAGTGGATATGGGGGTGCATATATCTTTTAGAATTGTTGTTTTTAACAATCCCTCCTGGTGATTCTGCACTTTCAGTTTTGAGAACCAATGGCACAGAGGAATGAAGAATACAGTGAATTTTGAAGATGTCACTAAATCAGTTAGCGGTTGGTGGGTAAAAAATTAAGCAGTGGGGTAAAGTTTGAGGAGCTAAGTGTCTCAGAATTTTAGCTTTGGATTCCTTAAGACACTCAAATTTGAAAGATGATAGAACTCTTTCAGACTTGAATCCTGCCTCTTGCAACATCATGGATAAACCTGGAGAACATTACATGTCTGAAATAAGCAAGACACAGAAAAACAATCCCCCTTCACTTACAGGGGGGACATCTAAAAAAGTCAAACTCACTGAACAACAGCAAAAACAACAACACAGTAACAGAGTCGAATGGTTGTTTCCAGGGACTGAGAGGTGGGAAAAAGGGATGTCAGTCAGTGGGAACCAACACTGAGTTATAAGACAAACAAGTTCTGGACGCAACATGAATAGCACGCGACTGTAATTAACCACACTGTACTGTGTGTCTGAAGTCCTCTAAGATGATAGATCTCTGATACTGTCATCACACACACCTACACACAGTGGTAGCTATGTCAAGTGACGGATATGTTAATTAGCTTGGTTGTGGTAATCATCTCACAATATGTACATATATCAAAACACCAGGCTGCACACCTTACGTATGTATAATTTTTATTTGTCAACCATACCTCAATAGAGCTGCAGGGGAAAATCAGCAGAGTCCTTTCAACCAAAACCTGCAGCTCTTGGGAATGATATCTGCAGAATTAGAATGTTCTCTTAAACTAGATTGCATAAAGCATCTCACAAGGACATTGCCATCATTTCTAGGTCACCTACATAGAACTTAATTGGAGAATGGAAACCAGAGCTGTCTCTTGCTTGCTGGAAAATTAGAACTCCTTTGACAGGGTTTGAAGGTGGCAGGTGAAGCAGGAATCAGTCCATGACATCACCTGTAAAGCTTCAGAGAGTTCGGCTAGCAAGGAGCTAGAAAACTGAAGGATAACCCATCTGCCATGCTAGGTGGGGCCTATCTGATCGTGGTATTTCGATCTGCTATTTTCAGAAGCTCCGTTAACTTTTGTTTTCATTGCTCACCTGTTCTTACCAAATACGGAGGCCTCAGACTGACCCAAGGATACAGGGTCTAAATAGCCATCATCAGTGATAAACAATGCTGGCTGCTAGTTAAAGTGGTAAGGATGGATTTTAAGCTGTAATATAGTGCTGCTCTAAGGAAGAGACAGACATCAGCGTGGACTTAACTCCAGTTTGTACACAGCAATGGAGCATTTTCTTTATTGTTTTCCTTAAACTTTTTCGTTCGCATTGGATCATAGCCAATACTGTGATAGTTTCCGGTGGACAGCACGGGGGGACGGCCCTAAATCTACACGCATCCGCTCTCCCCCAAACGCCCCTCCCGTCGAGGCTGCGCATAACATTGAGCAGAGCTCCCTGCGCCCTATAGCAGGTCCTTGTCGGTTCTCAGTTTTGAATATAGCAGTGTGTACATGCCCATCCCACACTCCCTAACTACCTCTCCCTGCAATGGGGTGTTTTAGAGGGAAAAGGAGATTAGGGTGGGGGACCCACAGGGGCTTGGGAGGAGCAAGGGAAGTGGGAACCACTACAGTGTGGGCAAGGAGGCGAGAACCACCTGGACTAGGCCCCTTCCTACCGTCCCACGGAGGCCAGGACACAGGGCCCTGTCTTCAGATGCTCAGCTGAGGTCGCCTGTTTCTGCATTTGGAAATATAGGAGGCCTGTGTCAGCGTGTGTGTGTGTGTGTGTGAAGAACAGTGCAAACTTTTCTCAGACCCACCGGAGAAATGGTATCAGGGGAAAATCAGCCCAGAAAAATTAAGACGCCTCTCAAAGACATTTTTACCTCAGAGAAAGTGGAGCACCACCCACGGCCGCTGCCACCCAGGAGAGACGTTGTTTGGAAAATGAGGCTGTGCCTTGAACCTCAGAAGGAAGGTTCACAGAGGCACTTCCCTTTTAACTTCAGTGAGAGAAACACGGCACTAAATATTCCAAACCGCTGCTCTGAATTTGTCAGAGAGACCAAAGGGACGGCAGACGAGTTAAAGGCATGGTCATCCAAGCACAGGAGACGGCAGGAAGCCTGTCTCCTGAGGGGGAAAGACTCTTGAAACACAATCCTCGCACAACAAATATTATTAAGTGGCAAAAGCAAACACAGTCAAATGCAGGTGGAAAATAGATTCTCAGCTGTAACCAGGCTAGGAAAACAGGACAGACAGAGATCTGCAAGAGATTTCAGCGTATAAGCAGAAAGGCAAGAAGGAAACAAGCCCACAGATGCTGAAGGTATAGCGTGAAGAGGCAGCCGGGGTGCGCAATGAGTGGAACTCAAGGAGAGGAAGGGAAAACTTGCCAGATTCTGAGCTTCATTCTCTTGTTTCTATTAAATTCCCTGCAGAATCAAAGTTATACATTCAGAAGAACAGCAGGCTTAAGAAGATATAGCATGTGATCTCCCTGGTGTTCCAGCGGCTAAGACTCGGCTTCCACCACAGGTTCGATTCCTGATCAGGGAACTAAGATCCCACCTGGTGCATGAAAAAAAGTAAAACTGTTTACAAAGTATATAACATGAATAGACGTATAAAAACGATTTCTTTTCCAAGAAATTAAATTGAAATCAAGATTCTCGCTGGTCTTTTTTCAGCTCACATCCGGTCCACGTTAGAGAGAAACCCATAGAAGTGTGGACATGAGTTCTGATCATTGCCCAACACATCACCACCTCTGAGTTTCAAGGATGCTACAAGTGAAAGTCAGTGAGCCCCAGAGAAAACTCTCCACAGTTTTGACAGCTACAAAGGGCAAAAGATGACGTCACAGCTGGCACCTTAAATATTTTTCTGACTTGAGGCAGGGCGGTACCCAGGGAGCTGGCATGACCAGAAATAGGGATACAGATGCTGAGCAAGGCCCCGGCTCTGCCACGTCAGACACCCAGATGCCCACAGAGTTCTGGAGAGCATGTGGAGCCCAGTGGTTCTCAGCAGTGGAGTTCGGATCCCCCAGGGGACAGCTGGTGATGTCTGCAGACACTTTAGTCACATAGGAGGAGGGTGACACCGACTTTCAGTGACTAGGCATCCGACAGGACATGAGACACACCCTCCACCACAGATTCATCCGGCCCCGAATGTCCCTAAGCCTGAGGTGGAGAAGCCATGGTGTAGACCAAGAAAGGAAAACGCTGCTGAAGAGTGAAAAGGGCTCAGCTTGAAGCAGAAGGATTTGTATTAAGCAGAGGAGGATGACGGAGAAACCACAAACTCATCATCAGCCTAGTTTCTGAAGGTCAGGACAGGCAGTTACGTTCTGAGAGAAAAAGAGGATGGAGGCCTGGGAACAGGACGCATAAGAAGAGCCATTCAATGTCTTCCACTCGATTCTTAATGAGTTGCACAGGGTTGCACTGGGCATTTGAGATTTCTTATGAACTAAGGTGGGCTTCCTGGTGGCTCAGAGGGTAAAGCGTCTGTCTGCAATGTAGGAGACCTGGGTTTGATCCCTGGGTCAGGAAGATCCCCTGGAGAAGGCAATGGCAACCCACACCAGTATTCTTGCCTGGAAAATCCCATGGACAGAGGAGCCTGGTGGGCTACCGTCCATGGGGTCGCAAAGAGTTGGACACGACTGAACGACTTCACTTTCACCTATGAACGAAGATATGCAAATAGTGTAGAATGAAGGGGCTGGCCTGAACCGCTGTGTAAGTCACATAAGACAGACTTCTAGGGAGAAGACAGCAGCAAACGCCTCCGTGAGGTATCCCCTCAAACCAGTCAGACTGGCCATCATTAAAAAGTCTACAAAACAAATACTGGAGAGGGTGCAGAGGAAAGGGAATCCTCCTGTGTTGCAGGGGGAGTGTAAATTGGTGTGGCCACTATGGAGAACAATACGGAGCTTCCTTAAAAAACTAAAAATAGAGTTACTATATGATCCAGCAATCCCACTCCTTTGCATGTATCTGGAGAAAACTAATTCAAAAAGATACATGCACCCCAATGTTCATTAATAATAATAATACACAAGGGAGCTTGGCTGAGATGACAGAGTAGGAAGACTCTGAGCTCACCGCCTTCCAAGTGAAAGTCACACAGTCGTGTCCGACTCTTTGTGACTCCATGTAATATACAGTCCATGGAATTCTCCAGGCCAGAATACTGGAGTGGATAGCCGTTCCCTTCTCCAGGGATCTGCCCAACCCTATAGTAGCACTGTTTACAATAGCCAAGACATGGAAGCAACCTAAATGACCATCAACTGAGGAATGATGGTCACTTCACTTCACTTTCACTTTCACTTTCCTGCACTGGAGAAGACAATGGCACCCCACTCCAGTACTCTTGCCTGGAAAATCCCATGGACGGAGGAGCCTGGTAGGCTGCAGTCCATGGGGTCTCAAAGAGTCGGACACAACTGAGCGACTTCACTTTCACTTTTCCTTTCATGCATTGGAGAAGGAAATGGCAACCCACTCCAGTGTTCTTGCCTGGAGAATCCCAGGGACGAGGGAGCCTGGTGGGCTGCCGTCTATGGGGTCGCACAGAGTCAGACACGACTGAAGTAACAGCAGCAGCAGCAGTGTGTCCCACTAGTGGATTTTGTTTATCAGGCTTTAAACAGTCTTTCTGAAACTCTCTGGGTAACTAGGCTTTTTTATTCTGTTTTTAACAAATTCATGTTCACTGATCCATAGATGTTGTGATAGCATCATAAATCCCTACAATACCAGGCGTGCTTTCAGAGATGTTATTTTTGGTTGCTCCCTATATTCTCATCTACTTTGATGTGAGGCAAAGCCTTTACACAAATTTCAAAGGGCTACAACATTAAAAGGATTACAATGGCAAAATGTCAACAACTTTGCACAATGAACTGAGAAATGTTTCTGAAAACTGCTCTTTATCAGAAGAGCATAGATGTCTAGTTATCCTAAATCTGAGCCAATCTTCTTGCAATACTGTCCTTAAGAGCTATAAAGGGCTCTTTTGTTCCATTACAATGGCTGGAACAATTGAAAAATCAACTTGGAAATGACATCTCAATAAGTGAGTTAAACATGAAGGAGGGTGGCATTTAGTAAGGCTAGAGCACCTGTAGACTGTCATCATCTTTCCAAATCCATTTACCTGGATGTTCATTTGGATTGAACCACCAGTAAATGCCGTATAGACCCAGAGATATCCTGAAAAATTACACTAAAATAAAAGATGGCTGCTTCAGTTTCTGTCATAGTCTTTTCAATAACTGTAAAGCTGCTACTTTTTTGAAGAATTTCTTAGTTTTCATCAAATGCTCTTGAATGTCACTTCTTATAATCATTAACCTCAATTTTCTTTAAAAAACAAATTCTAAGAAATGCACTAAGTATGCCTTGGGAGGAGCTTCCCAGATGGCTCAGTGGTAAAGAAGCTGCTTGCCACGCAGGAGGTATGGGCTTGATCCCTGAGTCAGGAAGATCCTCTGAAGAAGGAAATGGCAATCCACTCCAGCATTCTTGAGAAATCTGAGAAATTCTGAGAAATCCTATGGACAGAGGAGCCTGGAGGGCTACAGTCCATGGGTTGCAAAAGAGTTGGACACAACTTAGCAAGTAAACAAAAACATGCCTTGGGAATTCAGTTTTCATTTCAGGTGACCAGACAAAACCTACAAAAATTTTAACGCTTGTTGCAATCTGAAACTAAACAAATTGATTTCAAATGGAAAAATTATATCCAGCCTATAACATATACTCAATAAATTTTAATATCATCTATTCAATAGTCTATTTCAAATTTGCATATGATCTAAGTAACTAGCAGAAGATCAACAATAATTATCTTAAAATACTTCAAATCTGCCATGCACTTTTATATAGAATGATTACCATATTCTTTAAATATTAATATTCACATAAATAAATTCATATATAAAAACCTTACAGGAAATGAACAGAAGTATTATATTAATCAAATGTGTAATAGAAAAGGATTAATATATTTCCTATTTAAATGATGCTAACAAAAATTCTTTGGAAAGTTCTACAGGCCAATTGATAAAAAGTCAAAATTACAATATGCTAATTTCTATTTAGTACTGGTCTGAACTTGTTGATTTTCCAGAAAGCAAAAGGAGAAAAAGTAAAGAAGGAGAAAACCAATATTCCAGAAGCACCCACCACATCCCAGTCCTTTATGGATGGTCTTATGTTTGGTCCTTTGGGCGTTCCTGGTGACTCAGTAGTAAAGGATCCACCTGCCAAAGCGAGAGACGTGGGTTCGATCCCTGAGTTGGGGAGATCCCCTGGGGAAGGAAATGACAAACTACTCCAGTACTCTTGCCTGAAAAATCCCTTGGGCAGAGAAGCCTGGAGGACTATAGTCCATGGGGTCACAAAAAAGTCTAATGGTCACCCACTCCAGTGTTCTTGCCTGGAGAATCCCATGGACAGAGATGCCTGGTAGGCTACAGTCCACGGGGTTGCAAAGAGTCAGACACAACTGAGCGACTTCACCTACTTACTTACTAACTAAACAAAACAGGGCTTTGTCCTGTCAAGTTATTTCATTGCAAGCTGAATGTCATGGGATAGACTCTTACACGTGAAAATCTAGGCATATCACAGTAACTTACCCAATTTCTGACAACTAAACTTGCAGTAAATACAATTTGATTTTCCCAATGTCATACATTTCTGATGATCTCCCAGTTTCCCAACAATCAGTGGAAAACAACTCAGTTTAGTTTTATTTACTCCATCATTTTTCAAATTAATTTGGCCACAGAACCTTCTCATCTTTCTACAGTTAGATGTTGAAGGGCCAATGAAATACACTAATCTTTCCAGTGTGGATAAACTGAACACATTACTGGAAAATGGAAATCATACAATATGGCGAGGGCACTCACGTCTCTAGGAAGGGACCTGGATCTAGTATAAGGTGACATTTCACCTCTTGGCTGTTTCATGTTCTCAGACTCTCAACTGTTTCAAAGAATTTGCAGTAAATTGTTGTGGCCTAATTAGCTACTCGCTCTAGTAATATTTGCAAATTCCCTGGTGACTAAGATGGTGAAGAATCTGCCTGCAATGAAGAAGACCAGGTTCAATCCCTGAGTTGAGAGGTTCCCCTGGAAAAGGGAATGATAACCCTCTTCAGTATTCTTGCCTGGAGCATTCCATGGACAGAGGAGCATGGTGGGCTAGAGTCCATGGGGTCACAAAGAGTAGGACACTATTGAGCAACTAACACTTTCACTTTATTTCATGGTGAGAATTCTCTCCTTTAATGCAGGTATAAGGCCTAAGGAAGGAATTATAGGGCCCCATGGAGTAACCAACCTTTCCCAATGCACCTCAAACCCCAGCACCCTCAAGATTACTATTCAACATATCTTGGCTCTTTGGCACCCTTGACCCAAATGCATCTTCACTCCCTCTTTACAGAATGTGAATAACAAGATGCCACTTTCCACAGAGGTAAAGGAATGCTTAACAGTTAAGTGAACTGTTTTTAATGCAATTTGAGCTGCACATACAAAGATGCAAAAGAGGTCTAAAGATGTAATGTGCTCCTATCTGGTAAAGTCATTGATTTTAGTTAAAGTATAAGCTTCCAGTTTAAAAAAATAGCATGAACAGCGAAATGTGTAACTTAGTAAATCTAAAACACATTCTATGAAAACGACTTTTTTTATTAAATGAGGAAGAAACTAAAAATGTCTTTGACTATTATGAGTTTGCTAAATTATGATATGGTTACCATAAATGCATGCTTTGGGTTTGTCAAAGGGAATATTAGGAAGCCAGAAGTGCTTTAAATTGAGATAATCTTCTATTATCTTCTTTTTGCATTGTCACAAAAAGGTCAGCAGAAGGAGCAAGAATGTGTTATGCAATTTCACCTCCAATATTATCATAAATTCTTATATTTGTAGGGTGTCTTCCTCTGCATTATTCTGTGTGAAATACTGTGTTAAAACGTGACTCTGAAAAATTCACATCAAAGCTTTTTAGAAACTGAAGGCATTTACAACTCTCCAAATATGTACTTATTTTGCAAAATTAAAAACATACAGTTTTTCTAAAATAATTCTTTACTCAAATACTTTCTTATGGGCCCAACCTCTGCTGAAGACACTGTAGGAAGACGATGCACATACGAGTATGTAAAACATGGTCCCTTACAGAACTTACAATTCAATTTTGAATTAAAATAAGAAGAATGATGATGGCGGAACCTGTAATTACAGGGTAGATCCTTGATGTTCATGACAGAGATATCCATCCGGAGAACCTCATGGATGCTAAGTTATCAGGATGTCCCTGAAGCCTTCTGGTGTTGGAGGGAGTAACATAGCAACAAAGTGGCTCTCAGAAGCGACACAGAAAGAAGAGAAATGGTGAACGGCATCGCCACGAATGCCCAGTTTTAATTGCTCAATCGTCTCCAACTCTTTGTGACGCCATGGATGTAGCCCAGCAGGCTTCTCTGTCCCAGGGATTCTCCAGACAAGAATACTGGAGTGGGTTGCCATTTCCTCCTCCAGGGGATCTTCCAGTACCCAGGGATTGACCTCAAGTCTCCAGCATTGGAGACACTGAGCCATCAGGGGTAAATGAGTTTTGTCTAACCTGAAGGAAAGGAAGTAAATTTGAAATTCATACTTCTAACTATTTTCTGTCTTATTTCTTTCTGGTATTTCTGACAATATGAAAAGAAGCACCAATGCTTCTGTTTAGAATTTTATTCAAAACGAGTCTTCTGGGATTTGCTTGGTGGTTCAGTGGCTAAGACTTCGACTTTCAGCACAAAGGGTGTGGGTTCCATCCCTGGTCAGGGAACTGAGATCCCGTATATCTCATAGCCGAAACACCAAAGCATAAACCAGAATCAACATTATAACAAATTCAATAAAGACTTCAAAAAATGAATCTTCCATTCCTGGTCATTTTTTTTCCACACCAGGACATCTTGGGGCCCATTGAATTCATCTGGCCGATCCACCAGGTTTCTAATTTTCTTCACTTTATTCTGGAAATCTCCCCCCCAAAGAAAAATGCACAGTCAAACAAGTCATATGTGGCTCCATGTGAAAGGAAAACTTCTGAAAAAACTATTTAAATGTCTGATTGATTTTTTTTTTAATCCATGGTGGCCTCAATCTGCTACCAGCTTACAGGAGCAGAAACTTTAAAGAGGTAAGAAGGTGAATTTTCAGACGCCTGTCTGATAAAGGCGTTCAAGCATGGTTTGCAAAAAAGGTGAGAACTAATCAAGCAAGGTGATCTCATTTTAAATATACTTTAATTTATGAGGTGTTAACAGCATGGGAATTAACCTATGAAATAGCTACTCACTTTATTAAGCAAAGTGGATCAAAATGTGCCACTCTCATTATAACAGAAAAATGAAATACATCATACCAAAGGCGACTAAGCAGGGGCTGAGGTGGATTTCATAGGAACAACATGCCTGCTGAGTGTCCAGCCCATCTCAAGTTCAAGATACTAGATCAAGAACTAAATTTCAGACTGCTTTTTTCAGCCTCCATGCGCATACATGAGAAATTGGTTTCTGCTTCTATCCTTCAATTTTCTCAGCTATTCGCTGAGGAAAATTCTATTCCACTACTTCCCAAGGGGTAGCTTTTGGATTTATTCATGTCTGCAAACTGCTAAACATTATGACTTTTTTCTAGTGTGTCTGGGACTTCCCTGGTAGCTCAGATAGTAAAGAACTCACCTGCAATGCAGGAGACCTGGGTTCGATTCCTGGATGGGGAAGATCCCCTGGAGAAGGAAATGGCAACCCACTCCAGTATTCTTGCCTGGAGAATCCCAAGGACAGAGAAGTATGGCAGGCATGGGGCTGCAAAGAGTCAGACACGCAGAGCAACTGACACTTTTCACTTTTTACTGTGTCTATAATCTCATAATATTTGAAACTTCCAAGTCTTTCTCTCATACATATGCATACACAAAAATCAATGCATCCTAGTTTCATTTATAACTCTCCTAAAAGGTCACTTGAATGCATAGCTCAGTTTTCTGAATATCATTCCATAAAATCTGGGATTCATCATGAATTTTTCTATCAGAATTTATATGAATGAAAAAAGCAAAAAACAACAACAAAAAAATCTGAGCAAAGATTTGGAGATGGGAGTCTAAAAATTCTGCCCCCTTCATGAAGCCTTTCCCAATTAGTTACATTAAAGTGATGTCTCCCTCCTTTGAAATCTTCTAGCAGTTAACACCTGTATTATTCATTTATCTATTTATTTTATACTGCTTTTTTGATAGTTCTTCTAGTCTTTCTATTTAAGTATTATTTTAATATTTCATTGTTACATTTCTCCGTACTTTCAACTAGTTTAACCAGATTTTTAACCTTTACAAGATAAATGACTAAAATGTAACATCTATGCAATTCCTTGCCCATTTAGGTGTTCCAAGAACTATCTGGAATATTGCAGCTATTCCTTCCAAAAATACATTGACTAGATTTTTTGATCTCAGATACATTGTTGGAAAAAAGTTCATAGCTGACATAGCTAATGATATTAAAGCAACTACATCTTCCAAAAATATTCGCTACAGCCTGAATAAGTCAACCTATGAGAATAACCACAACTTTCACACAACTGAAGATATAAAAGCTGTACATTGAGGAGGATTCTAGAAAGTAGCAGAGTAGGAACCACCTGAAATTTATCTCCCCACCTGAATGACAATTGATCTGGCTGAATATGTCCACAATAACTATTTTGGAACTCTCGAGTCTATTAAAGGCTTGAAAATTCCATGGTGAAGCAATAGAAGACATCCAATTTGGAAAGGAAAAAATAAAATTATCTTTGTATGCAGATCATATGATCTCATGAGGGGAAAACCTTTAAGATCACACACACACACACACACACACACACACACAAAACTGTTAGAATTAGCTCAACAAAGTGTGTGCACACTAAGTTGCTTCAGTCATGTCCAACTCTTTACAACCCCATCAACTGGAGTCCTCTAGGTTCCTCTGTCCATGGGATTCCCCAGGAAAGAATACTGAAATGGATTGCACTACCCTCCTCCAGAGGCTCTTCCTGACCCAGGGATCGAACTCACAAAGCAAAGTAGCAGCATGAAAAGTTAACATTCACAAATCACCCGTGTGTCTAAACACTAACAACACAAAATATGAAAAAGAAATCATAGAGATGATTCAATTTCTAAGAGCATAAAAAATAATAAAACACTTAGGAATGAACTTAACCAAGGAGGTGAAAGACTTGTGCAATGAAAACTACAAAACGTTGCTTTAAAAAAATCAATGAAAGCATAAATAAAGAAGCACATCCCATGCTCATGGATTAGACGACTCAGTATTAATTAAGATGTCAATACTACTTTTAAGCAAGCTACAGATTCAATATAACCCTTATCAAAATTTCAGAGACTTTTTTTGCAGAAACAGCAACACCCACCCTAAAATTCATATGGAATCTCAAGGGACCCTGAATAGCCAAAACAATCTTGGAAAAGAAGAACAATGCTGGAGGGCTCAGACTTTCTGGTTTCAAAACTTACTACAAAGCTACAGTCATCAAAACAAGGAGTTACTGGCATAAAGACAGAAATAGAGAACAGTGGATTAGAATACATAGCCCAGGAAGAATGAGTTTTGACAAGGGTGCCACGATCATTCAGTGGGGAAAGGACAGTCTTTTCAATAAACAATGCTGGGAAAACTGGATATCAACATGCAAAAGAGTGAAACTAGACTCTTATCTAATACCACACACAAAAATTAACTCAAAACTGATCTAATAATTAAATGTAAGACCTAAAGCTATAAAACTGTTAAAAGAACAAATGAGACAAAAGTTTCACAACGGATTTAGCCATGACATCTTGGATATTGATACCAAAGCCACATGCAGCAATAGCAAACAAAGACAAATTGAACTTCATGCAAATTTTAAAATTTTTATGCTTCAAAAGACACTATTAGAGTAGAAAAGGAAACCCATAGAATAGAAGAAAATATTGCAAGCTGCATGTCTAATAAGGGATTAATCCCAGAATAAAATGAAATTTTCTAAACACAACACACCAGAAAAACAGACAAGCCAATTAAAAATCAGGCAAAGGACTTGAATAGGCATTTCTCTAAAGAAGATATACAAATGGTCAATAAACGGATGAAAAGAAGCTTCAGATCCCTAATTATCAGGAAAATGCAAATCAAAAGCTACAACGAGATATCATCTCATAACAATTAGGATAGCTACTACCAAAAACAAAACAGAAAATAAGTGTTTGGTGAGGATGTAGAGAATCAGAACCCTCATGCCCTGTTGAGGGGACTATAAAATGTACAGCTAAGAAAAATGGTATGGCAGTTCTTCAAAAAATTAAAAATAGAAATACCGTGTAATTCAGCGATTCTGTTTCTGGATATATACCCAAGAGAATTTAAAGTAGAGTCTCAATGAGATGTCTCTACACTCATGTTCCTAACAGCATTATTCACAATAGTTAAAATGTGGGAGCAGCCCAAGTATTCATCAACAGATGAAAGAGCAAGCAAAACGCAGTGTGTGTATACTGTAAATAGGATGAGCCTTGAGGATACTGTGCTAAGTGAAATAAGTCAGTCACAGAGGGACAAATATTGCATGATTCTACCTATATGACATGCTTAGAGTAGTCAAAGTTAT
Organism: Budorcas taxicolor; assembly: GCF_023091745.1. Lineage (NCBI taxonomy): Eukaryota > Metazoa > Chordata > Mammalia > Artiodactyla > Bovidae > Budorcas > Budorcas taxicolor. The sequence goes on along the minus strand of NC_068921.1, from coordinate 79,570,368 downwards.
AGACACAGAAAGTAACTAGTGGTTCCTCAGGAACTGGGGGTTATTGTTGAATGGGTATAGAGCTTCAGTCCCACAAAATGAAGCTATGTAAATGGATGGTGGTGATGGTCACACAACATTGCGAATGAATTTAACACCACTAAACTACACAATGGTTCACTTAAAAATGGTTAAGAATTTTTTCTCTTAAAAAAAAATGCTGTAGGTTGAAAAGCAGAAAGATGGAGAGGGCAAAGCATGCATTTTGACCCCAGGAAACCTTGGGTTCAATTTTCTGGTGCTTCTGTGACTTTATGTAAATTGCAAAAGCTACTGAAAGTTCCATCTCCTTCTCTGTATAAAGCAAATGATAGTATCTCCTTCAAAAATTAGGTGAATATTCAACAAACACACTTAAAACACATGGATAAGACAGAATGCCAAGAAACTGTTCGTAGTTACAAGGGCCCTCACTGAACACCGGCAGAGAACATCTGTCATTAGCTAGATGGTCTCAGGGACAGGAAAAACCTTGTAACTGAGAGTATTTTCTTGTTTAATTTTTTCAAAGGAAACAGAGCATTTAGCCCAATTTCATTAGTCTGTTAAACAAACTCCTCTGCATGCATTTCCGTGGACCAGCTCCTACTCATCTACTTCTGCTGTCCTCTCACTACGCTTCTATTTATATTTTGTTTTATTACACATATGCGTTTATGCAGCTGCAAAATGTTTTAGAAGTTATCCAAGTACAGGAACAAACCACATTAGCTAAATGTTGGACGTTGACAAATTTCTTTAAGAATTACCCAGTCCAAATATTGTTTTTTAATCAATAAGCAAGAGAAGAAAAGTTAAATGCAAGAAGTCAACTGATTTTGGTTTTCAATTTTATTTATTATTTTTTTAATCGGAGTATAGCTTTACAGTGTTCTTTTAGTTTCAGGTGTAGTGTAAAGTGACTCAGTTATATATACATATATAGTTTATATATACGTGTGCGTGTGTGTTTGTGTGATGGTGGTGGTGGTTTAGTCACTAAGTCATGTCTGACTCTTGCGACCCTATGGACTGTGGTCCACCAGGCTCCTCTGTCCATGGGATTTCCCAGGCAAGAATACTGGAGTGGGTCGTTCTCCAGGGGATCTTCTCAACCAGAAATCTACATATAGTTTCAGGTATACACCAAAATGATTCAGTTGTATAGTTATTTTTCACTTATGAGTTGATTATTATGTCATTAAGCAGAAATCATGTAATTCTGGCAGTGGCTTACAAAAGAAAATATTTCCCCCATTAAAGCAAACAGGATCTTACAAAAGCATTGATGTAGAATAGGGATATAAGAAAAGGCCATAAAGAGTGATTTTCACTAGTCTTCTCTGAGCCATGCATCTCCCACGAATATCATGATTTTCTTATTTCACTGAGTTTAACGAGAAACCAAAATTCCTGCAAAGACTCAGATTTTCATCTTACCCCCTCCACTTCATGAATTCTCTTAGCAGCTTGGACCATCCAGTCTTGCTCGCAGGGAAATAACCCCCCAAGTCACAGAGGTCAAAATTTTGACCCACACCTCTTGCTTCACAGAAGAGACCCCACTGCCTCTGGCCCACAAATTAGTGTTTTTAAAGTCCTCACCCTCCCCCAAACACATTAAGTTTTAAAACTGTGACTGAGTCATTTCTTTGAGACGTTTTCAGAAAAATGCTGATCCTAACAGATTTGCTTTCAAAAAATCTGGATATGATTTCCATAACATTTTGAGGGCAAGATGCCAAACACTCAGAACTATTGAAGATAGTGTAAATGACCAAGCAGGGGAACAGAAAATATTATCAGCTATAAAAGTCACTGACTGGGAAAGTTTCACAGTTAACTCTTGCATTTCTTCAGCCATGGGCTTATCTACATCAACGTTCTCAATAAATCTGATTATCATTTGATTTTAAAAGGAATCATGGTGTTATTTGGAGAGAAGAGTGGTGTTACCCTTGTTGTGGGCAAGAAGGTCCTGTGACTTTATCTAAGGCATCTCCACTTGTCTTTATCGGGTTGCTATTTGTCTATTTAGGTGGTGGGTAAGCTTTGGGAAAATTACTGAGTCATTTGCTCATGCTCTGTATGCTTTTGATATATGTTATAGCAAAAAAGAACCACTATTAAGTGTTTTTCTTTAATAAGCAAGGATGATATCAGGCTCAAAAGTAACTTTATTTCTCCAACACATTGATATTTACCAAGTAAAGCAGTATTCATCTATTAAATTGAACAGATGGTAAAATAGGCTAGAGACAGGAATGTTTTAGGTATATATCAACCTAAGAGATGTACTGAATCCTATATGTTTTGAAATTCATACCAAATCCATTACAGGTGGTAATGATCTGGTATATAGTTCACTTAGTCTCCTTGCTTCTCTTCCTCTGTTTCCCATCTTTAAACTATTTGCTACTTAGTATATCCTCTTCCAGACAGAGGATAAGAGAAGGAAAGATGGGACCAAAATAACCTCAAATTTTACCACCGTAATGGATGTACCAAAAGTCTCTAATTCTTCTAACGGAGGTAAAATGTACTTACCGAAGATAAACTGGATGATTATCAGTGGGATTCCATGATTCATTCTATGGCTTGCTCCTCTGTGTGATACTCAAGTTTTCATTAATAAAACTGTGACGCCTGTACAGATCTGTTAACAATTTGTTTCATATTTGGATGTCCCATCAGTTGCTTTAGATTTTGCTTTTCCTACCCTGAAAGTTGCAGCAGAGAACTCCCCTCCTTGATTTGTTCTTCTCTTTGGGCTCTGGAACAGATGAAGCAGAGCTATTCAGTTTTTACCACGATAGTCACTGATTTTTAGTTTGATTTCCCAGATTCCACTTCCCGAGGAACCTGTTACGAAGTCCCATGTACATCTCTCTTTATCGTTATGGGTTAAGAAATCTACCAAGTGTCAGTTTGAGAGACAGCATTACATTTTTCTAACTAAGTAATTCAGTCTACGTGGGATTTAGATTTACTTGCAGGAAGTGTGCATAAAATGCAATCAGTTGAAATGTGTGTATGTGTGTGTGAGAGAGAGAGAAGACAGAGTTAAGCAGAGAAGCAGAGACAGAGGGAGGCAGAGCCAGAGCAAGCCCTGGAACCCCATTTCCTGGACGCTGATCATTTCACACGTCTGTTACACCTACCGAATTCCCATCCAGAAGCTATTGACTTTACAGACCATTTTCACTGATATCCAACAAAAACAAATTACAAACCCATAAAGCCTTTTATGGCTTTAAGGCACATTTATGTATGTTACCTCGTGTGATCGTTACAACCACCATTCCATAAAGGTAGGAGGACACTCATTAACCTATCAGCTCCATTGGAAAGAAACTTTTCCCAAAGTTCTTTAAAAAAAAAAAAAAAAGCAGTTACCATGGAAAGCATTATTTGTGGTACAGTCTGTGGAAATGTCAAAAACGTTGTTTAACTAAAAATATATAAGTTGCTGAGAAGCCTGTTTAAATAATTCCTCCTTATATTGTATCTGACTTTTGTAACCTTGCAACTGAAATAGAGTTGGCCCTTGAACAAATGGGTTTGAATCACATGGGTCCACTTATGTGTGGATTTTTTTTCCCAAAGGTAAATACTATAGCGCTACACAATCCCGTGGTTGGTTGAATCCCTGGATGTGGAACCATGCTTACAGAAGGGTGACCAGTTCAAAAGACTAACTACGAGTTATACGCAGATTCTGACTGCTCACAGGGTGGGAACCCCTAACCCCCGTCTTTGTTCAAGGGTCAACTGTAGACTCAAAGTTTCAAATCAATCATTTTCCAGAGTACCTTCCACAATTAGAAATGTTGTTTTTGTCCTTACAACTAACAATCTATGTTCATAGAGAGATGACAAGCTTGGTCTGAAATATCTAGACTAACCTCATTCACACTATATTTACAGACTATTAATTCCTCCATTTTAGGCTATTTTTCAAAGGAATAATAAAAAATTCAACTCAGTTTTAAGCAGGCAGTTATTTTAAGATACAAAAGTTCTATTTTAAAACATGACCCTAGCTTTTTCCAGTCTTGTATGATGTTATTTATCACAAAAGAGTCATAAACTACATGAAAATTTAAATTGTGATGAATTACTTATGAGATTAGCAGATTTCAAGTATTAATGGACTAAATTAAAGGTCATAACTTTGTGATCACAAAGTGCCTTTCACATATGTGATTAATAAAAGAAGCTATTTGGGACTTATTCTTTTTACTAGCCTCCCAGTGTTAGATGGTGGTATCTATATCACAAACATGATAGATATTCTTAATCAGTGATACTAGAATTCTCATTAAGTACTCATTAAATTCCTGCACCTTAGAATAACCTTGAGAAGCACATTAGACACTAATGAGTGTATGCTTTCACTGTATCATCCTTATTAATGATAATGGAATTTATATGCATGCAGTAAGCAAAGACGGTATAGATAAACTATAAAAAGTAACAGCAATTAGAACTTCATATCTCAAGACCAAAATAAAAGATATATTTGCTGATTTGTTAAAATAAAACTCTCTGCATAAATGCCACACATGGGATAAAAATTTGTTAAAAGAGATAACCTTCAGACATTAAAAAAAATTAAATGTTTGGCAATAAAAAATTAAGACAAAAAATGAAAAACTACCTGAGTTTTTCAGAACAAGGATAATTTTCCAAAAAAAGTGCGGGGGGGGGGGGGGATAGTTTTGGATTCTGTGAGCTGTTAGTCAACTTTTAAACAGCAACACAATTGATGAGTGAATAACCTAGGAATCTCACCACTGCCCTTTCTGTTTTTGGGGGGGTTTTTTTTTGTTTGTTTGCTTATCATTGGTCTTGTTTTTCTTATTTAAAATATTCCCATACTCAAAAATGCCTTGCTATGAGGAAAGACATTATATAGGTCTAATAAACCATGAGTCAGAGGTAATAAGAGCCTATTTCTCCTTGATTTTGAACACAAGTAACTAAATTGTGTTCATCAATGACAAGGCAAATTATTTTTCAAGTTAATCTACAATTGAGATTTCATAAAACTTGTGATGGTCCTACTCATGAATATCATTGTCTTTCAGGAATTTCTTTTGCCCTGCTACCTAAATTGTCCTAATGTACTTAAATTCCATTTCTTCTTGAATCCTCTTTGGCGATGAGGAAAAAATAAGGTCACTATCTTGAAAAAGTAGACTCTTAGATCTGAAAGAGTTTGAAAAGATCAGCTACCTGCCCTGTAGAAATCACTCCTCTTGCACACCGTGAGCACTTGAGGAGCTTTGTAATCCAAAAGGGAGCCCGTTCCAATTGTTAATACATTCTTTCTTTTAATTAGCTGAAATCTTCTCTGTGGGTAATTTCTGCTCTCAAAGCCTAGGTCTGAAAGCTGAATGGAGTAAGTTTTAATTCCTCCTCCATATAACAGACCTCAAACATAGGAAGGCTTGTGTCTCTTTTTCCCCACTGAACATAAACGGCACCTTCAACCATCGCTTATGTTAAGACGAGGATCATTACCCACTGACCTCTCACAGAGATATCGGAGAGAGACTCTCCTGTTTCAATGAGACACCGAGAATGAATCAGAGTTTGCTGGTGTGGGTTTAGTTGTGCTGAGTGCAAGGAGCCTATTATCCTCTGTGAAGAGGGTACCATTCTTCAATTAATGCAGCCGAAGATTGCATTAGATCTTTCGCTGGCCTCATCACCTCGGATAACCCTTCATGTCCATGGATGTATTACCAGAAGGGAATTGAGAGAAAGTTTTAACAGAGCATCTAATCTGCCCCCCCCCCCCCCCCCCCCCCCCCCGCCCACCCCGACCCATGATCAAATAGCAGCGCTTTTATAGCTGGTTATCTGGAAACCTATATAAATGGGTCATTAAGAACACTGCAGTTTTTGAGCCGCTGAAAAACGGGGGGTGTAAAAAATTATCCAAACACTTCTTCATCCATTCCTGTCCTCGCAAATTCAGAATTTAAATCTGAACCCCAGCCATGTGTCCAGCTGGAACAGCCTGCCCAAATCTGAAGTCTCAGGCTTCTCCGATAATATAAGCAAACCACCAATAATGAACGGGGCAGAGCAGTCCAGTGACAATTCATAGCAGTGATGTGAGAGCACAGACCAGGAGCGCCCAGCTGAGCCTAAGCCAGATGCAGGCCAGAGAGGTGTCACTGAGAATCCTACTCTGAGCTGAATTTTAAAGGGAAAGTGAGGGTTTGGGTGGCTCCCTCTCATTGGTGCCTGAGAACAGTGCCTCGGCACTGAAAAATAAAGGAACATAAAGGCAAAAATAGTACAAATTTAAGAGGCAGATGATTTAATTCATTGATGCATGGATTGATTAACGAATTAATTAAAAATAAAGACCATTTTAGGAACATGTCCGTCAGGAAGATGGGCGTCTAAACAAGTCATTGAGAGGTAAGTTGTTCGGTTAATTTACAGCTGGTGTTTGTCCAGGTAGAACAAGGAAGGGGACTAAAGAAGTCGGTAGTGGAGAGAGAAACATGAGCGAATGACTAGACGAGAGAGAACCAGGTAGTGCCGCTCTTGCAGAAGTTCAAACAGGAAAGACAGAAGGGAAGAGAGCTGTAGATGAATTTGAGAGATGCGAGGAACCAGCAGACGTCAGAGGTAAGGGACAGAGCTCATGCTGCTGCTGCTGCTGCTGCTGCTGCTGCTGCTGCTGCTAAGTCGCTTCAGTCATGTGTGACTCTGCGTGACCCCATAGACGGCAGCCCGCCAGGCTCCTCCGTCCATGGGATTTCCCAGGCAAGGGTACTGGAGTGGGGTGCCACTGCCGTCTCCTGACAGAGCTCATATGTCCTTCATTTCTTACTTGGACAACTGTGAAGAGGAAGATTGAAATTACCTTGAAGATTGAAAGAGGCATGGCAGAGTTTGAAAATGGAAGAAAAGAAAGAAAAAGTGAAGTCACTCAGTCATGTCTGACTCTTTGTGACCCCACAGACTGTAACCCACCAGGCTCCTCCATTCATGGGATTTTCCAGGCGAGAATACTGGAGCGGGTTGCCATTTCCTTCTCCAGGAGATCTTCCCATCCCAGGGATTGAACCCAGGTCTCCTGCATTGCAGGCAGATGCTTTACCACCTGAGCCACCAGGGAAGCCTGATGGGGAGGATGACAAATTGTGTTTGGTTTTGATTAAAATGAAACAATGCCCTTTGCAGCAACAAGGATGGATCTAGAGTTCCTCATAATAAGGGAAGTCAGACAGAGAAACACAGGGGTCATTTGTTATTGCTTATATGTGGAAACTAGCCAATCTGATCACACAGACCACAGCCTTGTCTAATTCAGTGAAACTAAGCCATGCCTTGTGGGGCCACCCAAGATGGCCAGGTCATGGTGGAGATGTCTGACAGAATGTGGTCCACTGAAGAAGGGAATGGCAAACCACTTTAGTATTCTTGCCTTGAAAACCCCATGAACAGTATGAAAAGGCAAAATGATAGGATACTGAAAGAGGAACTCCCCAGGTCTGCAGGTGCCCAATATGCTAAAGGTGATCAGCAGAGAAACAACTCCGGAAAGAATGAAGGGATGGAGCCAAAGCAAAAACAATACCCAGCTGTGGATGTGACTGGTGAGAGAAGCAAGGTCCGAGGCTGTAAAGAGCAATATTGCATAGGAACCTGGAATGTCAGGTCCATGAATCAAGGCAAATTGGAAGTGGCCAAACAGGAGATGGCAAGAGTGAACATCAACATTCTAGGAATCAGCGAACTAAAATGGACTGGAATGGGTGAATTTAACTCAGATGACCATTATATCTACTACTGCAGGCAGGAATCCCTCAGAAGAAATGGAGTAGCCATCATGGTCAACAAAAGAGTCTGAAATGCAGTACTTGATGCAATCTCAAAAACCACAGAATGATCTCTGTTCATTTCCAAGGCAAACCATTCAGTATCACGGTGATCCAAGCCTATGCCCCAACCAGTAATGCTGAAGAAACTGAAGTTGAATAGTTCTATGAAGACCTATAAGACCTTTTAGAACTAACACCCAAAAAAATGCCCTTTTCATTATAGGGGACTGGAATGCAAAAGTAGGAAGTCAAGAAACACCTGGAGTAACAGGCAAATTTGGCCTTGGAGTACAGAATACAGAAGGGCAAAGGCTAATAGAGTTTTGTCAAGAGAATGCACTGGTCATAGCAAACACCCTCTTCTAGCAACACAAGAGAAGACTCTACACATGGACATCACCAGACGGTCAACACTGAAATCAGATAGATTATATTCTGTGCAGCCAATGATGGAGAAGCTCTATACAGTCAACAAAAACAAGACCAGCAGCTGACTGTGGCTCAGATCATGAACTCCTCATTGCCAAATTCAGACTTAAATTGAAGAAAGTAGGGAAAACCACTAGACCATTCAGGTGTGACCTACATCAAATCCCTTATGATTATACAGTGAAAGTGAGAAATAGATTTAAGGGACTAAATCTGACAGACAGAATGCCTGATGAAATATGGACGGAGGTTCATGACACTGTACAGGAGACAGGGATCAAGATCATCCCCATGGAAAAGAAATGCAAAAAAGCAAAGTGGCTGTCTGGAGAGGTCTTACAAATAGCTGTGAAAAGAAGAAAAGTGAAAAGCAAAGGAGAAAAGGAAAGATATTCCCATTTGAATGCAGAGTTCCAAAGAATAGCAAGGAGAGATAAGAAAGCCTTCTTCAGCGATCAGTGCAAAGAAATAGAGGGAAAGAACAGAATGGGAAAGACTTGAGATCTCTTCAAGAAAATTAGAGATACCAAGGGAACATTTCATGCAAAGATGCACACAATAAAGGACAGAAATGGTATGGACCTAACAGAAGCAGAAGATATTAAGAAGAGGTGGCAAGAATACAAAGAAGAACTGTAGAAAAAAAGATCTTCACGACCCGGATAATCACGATGGTGTGATCATTCACCTAGAGCCAGACATCCTGGAATGTGAAGTCAAGTAGGCCTTAGAACTTATCACTACAAACAAAGTTAGTGGAGGTGATGGAATTCCAGTTTAACTATTTCAAATCCTGAAAGATGGCGCTCTGAAAGTGCTGTACTCAATATGCCAGCAAATTTGCAAAACTCAGCAGTGGCCACAGGACTGGAAAAGGTCAGTTTTCATTCCAACCCCAAAGAAAGGCAATGCCACAGAATGCTCAAACTACTGCACAATTGCACTCATCTCACACACTAGTTAAGTAATGTTCAAAATTCTTCAAGCCAGGCTTCAGCAATACGTGAACCGTGAACTTCCAGATGTTCAAGCTGGTTTTAGAAAAGGCAGAGGAACCAGAGATCAAATTGCCAACATCCCCTGGATCATGGAAAAAGCAAGAAAGAGAATTCCAGAAAAATGTCTATTTCTGCTTTCTTGACTATGTCAAAGCCTTTGACTGTGTGGATCACAATAAACTGTGGAAAATTCTGAAAGAGATGGGAATACCAGACCACCTGACCCACCTCTTGAGAAACCTATATGCAGGTCAGGAAGCAACAGTTAGAACTGGACATGGAACAACAGACTGGCTCCAAATAGGAAAAGGAGTACGTCAAGGCTGTATATTGTCACCCTGCTCATTTAACTTATATGCAGAGTACATCATGAGAAACTCTGGGCTGGAAGCAGCACAGGCGGGAATCAAGATTGCCAGGAGAAATATCAATAACCTCAGATATGCAGATGACACCACCCTTATGGCAGAAAGTGAAGAGGAACTAAAAAGCCTCTTGATGAAAGTGAAGGTGGAGAGTGAAAAAGTTGGCTTAAAGCTCAACATTCAGAAAACGAGGATCATGGCATCTGGTCCCATCACTTCATGGGCAATAGATGGGGAAACAGTGGAAACAGTGTCAGACGTTATTTTTTGGGCTCCAAAATCACTGCAGATGGTGACTGCAGCCATGCAATTAAAAGACGCTTACTCCTTGGAAGAAAAGTTATGACCAACCTAGACAGCATATTCAAAAGCAGAGATATTACTTGGCCAAAAAAGATCCATCTAGTCAAGGCTATGGTTTTTCCAGGTGTCATGTATAGATGTGGGAGTTGGACTGTGAAGAAAGCTGAGTGCAGAAGAATTGATGCTTTTGAACTGTGGTATTGGAGAAGACTCTTGAGAGTCCCTTGGACTGCAAGGAGATCCAACCAGTCCATCCCAAAGGCGATCAGTCCTGGGTGTTCATTGGAAGGACTGATACTGAAGCTGAAACTCCAGTACTTTGGCCACCTCATGTGAAGAGTTGACTCATTGGAAAAGACCTTGATGCTGGGAGGGACTGAGGGCAGGAGGAGAAGGGGATGACAGAGGATGAGATGGCTGGATAGCATCACCGACTCTATTGACATGAGTTTGAGTGAACTCTGGGAGTTGCTGATGGACAGGGAGGCCTGGAGTGCTATGATTCATGGGGTCGCAAAGAGTTGGACATGACTGAGCGACTGAAATGAACTGAACTGAACTGATATGTGGAAACAAACAAACAAACAAAAAGCTATAAAGAACTTATTTATAGAACAAATAAACTCACAGATACAGAAAACAGCTTTATGGTTACCAAGGGCGAAAGGGGTGAGAGGGATAAATTAAGAGTTTGGGATTAGCATATACATACTATTTACCATATATATAAAATGGTTAACTAATAAAGACCTACTGTATACCACAGGGAACTATACTCAGTTATTTATAATAATCTATAAGGAGAAGAAACTGAAAGAGAAACAACACACACACATACATGCATATACCCAACTGAGCCAGTTGAAGGGCAGCAAGGAGTCTTTCTATTTTGCTGAGAAGGAAATGACAAAACACTCCAGTATTCTTGCCTGGAGAATTTATGGGCAGAGGAGCCCGATGGGTTCTGAAGGAGTGGGACACGACTGAAGCAACTTAGCACGCACGCACACTTGATAAATAAGTTATAGCTCAAGGGGCAGGGGAAGGGAGGGGTACGTAACTTTCCTCCAGTAGGAAATTTAAGTTCTCATCTCATGGCTACACAAAATGAATGAGCATCCATGTCGGCAAATGTCTAAGTTTTAAATTCTTGATATTGCATTAAAACAGAGATTCACATCCTTAAACCCAAACTGTGGGCCTGAAAGAAAGAACCCTTGCACAGCACTGTTCCGTGTTATCTTAACTAAAGTTTCATGGATTGAACTGAGCCCTGCCCAGAGATAAAGCAAGAAGAATTAATTGGTGATATTAAGCATATGATTGGCGCAGGGCCATCTCCAGTAAAAGCAACCAGCAGTAAATATTTCCACAGCTACAAGTTGACTATGAAACACACAGGTAATAGTTAAGTTTGGTTGTTGTCTTAATTTTCCCTCCATTGGAAGAGAGAAAGAGAAATAGCTGGTTCATGGCATTTTCTGACAGCTGAGCCCACCCCCGCCCGCCTGCCAATACCCCCTCCATAATCGGCATGTTTTTCTTCTCAGACACCGACCACTAAGCTCTGCTGGAGGCTCAAGGGTCTGGCATAAATTCAGCAGTTTCTGCTGCCACAACAGCTCGGGAACCTCATCCAGCTCCTTGTCACCTCCCTTCTTGAGCCACCCCACCCACTGACTTCCTTGGCCGACAGGTGAAACGGCCTGGCTCCACACACAACCAGGGCACCATAGATTAACCTCTGCATTTCTTTGCCTTTCAGTTTAGCTGGTGGCCTTTGGTTGGCACTTAAGTGTGCTTCTCTCTCTGCCAGAGGGCATTGCTTTATGTAATTTTTATTGTGACATCAGCCTGACAAGCGTGTAAGGATGCCTCATTACTTCTTTCTCAGCTCATCAAGAGTGTGCCAAGTACTCCCAAATAGAATTGCCTCTCTAGCCCACTGGCAGCCCCACATGCAAGAACAGTTCCTAGGGATTGAGCAAAACGTTCAACCAAAATTCCCTCTTATGAAGACAAAACGCCCAGCCTGAACAAGAGCTCAAAATATAACCTAAAACTCGGTCGTTGCCTTTCATCCAAGCCCACCCAGCCTGCATGAGAAGACATCCAAGAGACAACCAATAAATTGACATCATCTTTTGAGTTTCCAAGTCTGAGAAAAGAAAGTGGCAGGAAGCCAGGTTTAGGTTAAAGCCTAACGGCTGATCATTCACAAGTTTAATTTTAAGGGGGGAAAACATAGCAAAGGTCATAAATTATTTCCTGAGATTGCTCTGGACAAAGCACAATAGGATATCATTACTTCAGTTCATGCAATCCCTTTTATGCCAGCTGAGTACAAACCAGAACAAACCAACTTTTCTCTTAGCAAGGCAGGTCTTAAAGGAATTCAATTGCTGCTTACCACTCCCCCATCTGCTTTGGTCAGGAAAGCTAAGGAGCTGCCTGGCCTGCCTCGTTCTCAGCAGACTTCTTAGCCCATCTGATGCAAGAGAAAGGCCCAGTGGAGTGAACACATTGCATAAGAGACAGAGAGAAAGTTGCCCAGGGACAGTCAAGGAGGATTCTATGGCCTCAGCCAGCCTCACACTGCAAGTGGACCCGGGCTTCCCAGGTGGCTCAATGGCAAAAACCTGCCTACAATGCAGGAGACACGGAAGACTTGAGTTCGATCACTGGGTCAGAAAGAGACCATGGAGGACGAAATGGCCACCCACTCCAGTATTCTTGCCTGGAAAATTCCATGGACAGAAGAGCCTGGCAGGCTACAGTCCATGGGTCTGCAAAACAGTCAGACACGACTGAGTCAGCAAACAGCCATGAGTGACCCAAATCCCCCAGGAGCCAAACAAGTGCATGTCTTTTTCTTTTTATCTTGGGAGAGTTAAGCAACATTTTCCAGGCAAAAACCACTACAATATTGTAAAGTAATTAGCCTCCAATTGGAGAAAGCAATGACACCCCACTCCAGCACTCTTGCCTAAAAAATCCCACGGACAGAGGAGCCTGGCAGGCTGCAGTCCATGGGGTCACTAAGAGTCGGACACGACTAAGTGACTTCACTTTCACTTTTCACTTGCATGCATTGGAGAAGGAAATGGCAACCCACTCCAGTGTTCTTGCCTGGAGAATCCCAGGGATAGGGGAGCCTGGTGGGCTGCTGTCTATGGGGTCACACAGAGTCGGACATGACTGAAGAGACTTAGCAGCAGCAGCAGCTAACCTCCAATTAAAACAAATTAATTAATTTAAAAAATAAACTTTCCATATCTTTGAATTTAAAGACCCTGTTGGAGGCTTCCGTTTAGTCTCTTCCAGTTTACGTGTCCATTCACCTCTGGGAAGACATGGGCGCTTCCAAGTTTTGGCAACTATAATAAAGCTGCTGTATGCATCAGCGTGCGGGTTTGTATGAATAGTTTTAAATTTCTGATGAACACAGTACGCAGTCCATATATGTAACACAACCCAGTGAGCTAGGTAGATGGCCTTTGGTACTATATACCTGTCAGCTCTAGTTTCAGATTCAATTTTGTCTTTGAATGAACTTCTAAGACTTATTTTGTCAGGAAAAAATAACTTTAAAACCCCAAACTTTTCTTTTTGTCTATAGCTGCCAGGAAACATGAAGCTAAAGTCAATAATCAGTTGTAAATAAGAACACATTTCTACTGTCTGGAAAGGGCTACACCCTCTGACATATTATTCAACCCAGTTGTCCTTCTTTCCATGATGTTCAATGTTATAAGCCCCTCAAATCCCTCAGGAAGAAAATTAGCAAAGAGTCTAGGGAAAGATATTTGCTGCAGTGGTTAATAATTTGTTAGGTATTTTCAGCAGGTTGAATTAGGGCTCAGTTCAGTTCAGTTCAGTTGCTCAGTCGTGTCCGACTCTTTGCGACCGCATGAATCACAGCATGCCAGGCCTCCCTGTCCATCACCAACTCCTGGAGTTCACTCAGACTCACGTCCATTGAGTCAGTGATGCCATCCAGCCATCTCATCCTCTGTTGTCCCCTTCTCCTCCTGCCCCAATCCCTCCCAGCATCAGAGTCTTTTCCAATGAGTCGACTCTTCACATGAGGTGGCCAAAGTACTGGAGTTTCAGCTTTAGCATCATTCCTTCCAAAGAAATCCCAGGGCTGATCTCCTTCAGAATGGACTGGTTGGATTTCCTTGCAGTCCAAGGGACTCTCAAGAGTCTTCTCCAACACCACAGTTCAAAACATCAATTCTTCAGCACTCAGCCTTCTTCACAGTCCAACACTCACATCCATACATGGCCACAGGAAAAACCATAGTCTTGACTAGACGGACCTTGGTCAGCAAAGTAATGTCTCTGCTTTTGAATATGCTATCTAGGTTGCTCATAACTTTTCTTCCAAGGAGTAAGCATCTTTTAATTTCATGCCTGCAGTCACCATCTGCAGTGATTTTGGAGCCCCCCAAAATAACGTCTGACACTGTTTCCACTGTTTCCCCATCTATTTCCCATGGAGTGATAGGACCGGATGCCATGATCTTCATTTTCTGAATGTTGAACTTTAAGTCAACTTTTTTACTCTCCACTTTCACTTTCATCAAGAGGCTTTTTAGTTCCTCTTCACTTTCTGCCATAAGGGTGGTGTCATCTACATATCTGAGGTTATTGATATTTCTCCCGGCAATCTTGATTCCAGCTTGTGCTTCTTGCAGCCCAGCGTTTCTCATGATGTACTCTGCATAGAAGTTAAATAAGCAGGGTGACAATATACAGCCTTGACGTACTCCTTTTCCTTTTTGGAACCAGTCTGTTGTTCCATGTCCAGTTCTAACTGTTGCTTCCTGACCTGCATACAGATTTCTCAAGAGGCAGGTCAGGTGGTCTGGTATTCCCATCTCTTTCAGAATTTTCCACAGTTTCTTGTGATCCACATAGTCAAAGGCTTTGGCATAGTCAATAAAGCAGAAATAGATGTTTTTCTGGAATTCTCTTGCTTTTTCCATGATCCAGGGGATGTTGGCAATTTGATCTCTGGTTCCTCTGCCTTTTCTAAAACCAGCTTGAACATTAGGAAGTTCACGATTCAGGTATTGCTAAATCCTGGCTTAGTGGCCACTAATACAGAAAATATTCCTTAACCTCTGCAGCCTGGAAAGTGTTTTGCTTCATCCTTAAAGATCACTCAGAAGAGATGCAAATCTAGCTCCCAAAGCCTTGGACAGTAGTGTAGATTTTTACCAAAGTTGTCTTGAGGATACCAAGCAAGGTGAGACAACACCATCGGTACAGAGCAAAACTTCCATAAACTCAGATTTATGCATCAGAAGAATTGAGAGCAAATAGCTCAGGGGCGGCTGGGAGGAGACACCCTGTGTCTGAGGTCAGGGACGGCAGCCGAGAGGAGCTACCCCGCGTCCGAGGCCAGAGGTGGCAGCTGGGAGGAGCCAGCCCATGCTGGAGGCAAGGGGCAGCAGCCAGGAGGAGCCACCCCACGCCCAAGGCCAGGGGTGGCGGCCGGGAGGAGCAACCCACAGCAACCCGTCTGCTGCGCAGACCCAGGAGGGACTAGAGGAGCTATCCCACACTGAAGGTCAGGAAGGGCGGCGGTAAGGAGATACCCCTCGTCCAAGGTAAGGAGCAGTGGCTGTGCTTTGCTGGAGCAGCCGTGAAGAGATACCCCACATCCAAGGTAAGAGAAACCCAAGAAAGATGGTAGGTGTTGCAAGAGGGCATCAGAGGGCAGACACACTGAAACCATACTCACAGAAAACTAGTCAGTCTAATCACACTAGGACCACAGCCTTGTCTAACTCAATGAAACCAAGCCATGCCCACAGGGCAACCCAAGAGGAGCGGGTCATGGTGGAGAGGTCTGACAGAATGTGGTCCACTAGAGAAGGGAATGGCAAGCCACTTCAGTATTCTTGCCTTGAGAACCCCATGAACAGCATGAAAAGGAAAAATGATAGGATACTGAAAGAGGAACTCCCCAGGTCATTAGGTGCCCAATATGCTACTGGAGATCAGCAGAGAAATAACTCCAGAAAGAATGAAGGGATGGAGCCAAAACAAAAACAATACCCAGTTGTGAATGTGACTGGTGATAGAAGGAAGGTGCGATGCTGTAAAGAGCAATATTGCACAGGAACCTGGAATGTCAGGTCCATGAATCAGGGCAAATTGGAAGTGGTCAAACAAGAAATGGCAGGAGTGAACGTTGACATTCTAGGAATCAGCAAAATAAAATGGACTGGAATGGGTGAATTTAGCTCAGATGACCATTATATCTACTACTGCGGGCAGGAATTCCTCAGAAGAAATGGAGTAGCCATCATGGTCAACAAAAGAGTCCGAAATGCAGTACCTGGATGCAATTTCAAAAATGACAGAATGATCTCCATTCGTCTCCAAGGCAAACCATTCAATATCACAGTTATCCAAGTCTATGCCACAACCAGTAACGCTGAAGAAGCTGAAGTTGAACGGTTTTATGAAGACCTACAAGACCTTTTAGAACTAACATCCAAAAAAAGATGTCCTTTTCATTATAGGGGACTGGAATGCAAAAGTAGGAAGTCAAGAAACACCTGGAGTAACAGGCAAATTCGGCCTTGGAATGCAAAATGAAGCAGGGCAAAGACTGATAGAGTTTTGCCAAGAGAATGCACTGGTCATTGCAAACACCCTCTTCTAGCAACACAAGAGAAGACTCTACACATGGACATCACCAGACGGTCAACACCGAAATCAGATGGATTATATTCTTTGCAGCCAATGATGGAGACGCTCTATACAGTCAACAAAAACAAGACCAGGAGCTGACTGTGGCTCAGATCATGAACTCCTTATTGCCAAATACAGACTCAAATTGAAGAAAGTAGGGAAAACTGCTAGACCATTCAGGTATGACCTAAATCAAATCTCTTATGATTATACAGTGGAAGTGAGAAATGGATTTAAGGGCCTAGATCTGATAGATAGAGAGCCTGATGAGCTATGGAATGAGGTTCGTGACATTGTACAGGAGACAGGGATCAAGACCATCCCCATGGAAAAGAAATGCAAAAAAGCAAAATGGCTGTCTGGGGAGGCCTTACAAATAGCTGTGAAAAGAAGAGAAGCGAAAAGCAAAGGAGAAAAGGAAAGATGTAAGCATCCGAATGGAGAGTTCCAGAGAATAGCAAGAAGAGATAAGAAAGCCTTCTTCAGTGATCAATGCAAAGAAATAGAGGAAAAGAACAGAATGGGAAAGACTTGAGATCTCTTCAAGAAAATTAGAGATACCAAGGGAAAATTTCATGCAAAGATGGGCTCGATAAAGAACAGAAATTGTCTGGACCTAACAGAAGCAGAAGATATTAAGAAGAGGTGGCAAGAATACACACAAGAACTGTACAAAAAAGATCTTCATGACCCAGATAATCACAATGGTGTGATCACTCAGACATCCTAGAATGTGAAGTCAAGTGGGCCTTAGAAAGCATCACTACGAACAAAGCTAGTGGAGGTGATGGAATTCCAGTTGAGCTATTTCAAATCCTGAAAGATGATGCTGTGAAAGTGCTGCACTCAATATGCCAGCAAATTTGGGAAACTCAGCAGTGGCCACAGGACTGGAAAAGGTCAGTTTTCATTCCAATCCCAAAGAAAGGCAATGCCAAAGAATGCTCAAAGTACCACACAACTGCACTCATCTCACATGCTAGTAAAGTAATGCTCAAAATTCTCCAAGCCAGGCTTCAGCAATACATGAACCATGAACTCCCTGATGTTCAAGCTGGCTTTAGAAAAGGCAGAGGAACCAGAGATCAAATTGCAAACATCCCCTGGATCATGGAAAAAGCAAGAGAATTCCAGAAAAACATCTATTTCTGCTTTATTGACTATGCCAAAGCCTTTGACTATGTGGATCACAAGAAACTGAGGAAAATTCTGAAAGAGATGGGAATACCAGACCACCTGACCTGCCTGTTGAGAAATCTGTATGCAGGTCAGGAAGCAACAGTTAGAACTGGACATGGAACAACAGACTGGTTCCAAAAAGGAAAAGGAGTACGTCAAGGCTGTATATTGTCACCCTGCTTATTTAACTCATATGTAGAGTACATCATGAGAAACGCTGGACTAGAAGAAACACAAGCTGGAATCAAGATTGCCGGGAGAAATATCAATAACCTCAGATATGTAGATGACACCACCCTTATGGCAGAAAGTGAAGAGGAACTAAAAAGCCTCTTGATGAAAGTGAAAGTGGAGAGTGAAAAAGTTGGCTTAAAGCTCAACATTCAGAAAACAAAGATCATGGCATCTGGTCCCATCACTTCATGGGAAATAGATGGGGAAACAGTGGAAACAGTGTCAGACGTTATTTTGGGGGGCTCCAAAATCACTGCAGATGGTGACTGCAGCCATGAAATTAAAAGATGCTTACTCCTTGGATGAAAAGTTATGAGCAACCTAGATAGCATATTCAAAAGGAGAGACATTACTTTGCCAACTAAGGTCCGTCTAGTCAAGACTATAGTTTTTCCTGTGGTCATGTATGGATGTGAGTGTTGGACTGTGAAGAAGGCCGAGTGCTGAAGAATTGATGCTTTTGAACTGTGGTGTTGGAGAAGACTCTTGAGAGTCCCTTGGACTGCAAGGAAATCCAACCAGTCCATTCTGAAGGAGATCAGCCCTGGGATTTCTTTGGAAGGAATGATGCTAAAGCTGAAACTCCAGTAATTTGGCCACCTCATGAGAAGAGTTGACTCATTGGAAAAGACTTTGATGCTGGGAGGGATTGGGGGCAGGAGGAGAAGGGGACGACCAAGGATGAGATGGCTGGATGGCATCACTGACTCAATGGACGTGAGTCTGAGTGAACTCCGGGAGTTGGTGATGGACAGGGAGGCCTGGCGTGCTACAATTCATGGGGTTGCAAAAAGTCAGACACGACTGAGCAACTGAACTGAGCTTTTTATAGGCAGAAGTCACAAACTCAAAATCAGTGATTGTTCCCTTAGTACACAAAATAGTGACTTGCAAAAACGACGCATTGTGGTGCCTGAGTGATGACCTGGAGGACGAATGACAAATGACCCCCCCAACAGGGCAGCTGCCTGTAGCCCCAATCCACCGCCAGTGTGTGTGGACAGAAGCCCAGCGTTGCCAACTCTGCTATTGCATGAGGAGGAAGAGACCCTAGTGTGTGTGATACCTTCCCGTTTTTAAACATTGGCGGCGAATTTTCAAATACCGTACATTAACGCGTATGTGTGGAATCTAGAAAGATGGTACCGACGATCCTACATACAGGGAAGCAAAGCAGACACAGACGTAAAGAACAGACTTTTGGACTCAGTGGGAGAAGGAAAGGGTGGGATGACTTGGGAGAATAGCACTGAAACATTTACATTACCATATGTAAAACAGATAACCAGGGTGAGTTTGAGGCATGAGGCATGAAGCAGGGCATCTAAGGAACCTGGAGGGATGGGGTGGGGAGGGAGGTGGGAGGAGGGACACACACCTACAGCCAATTCGTACTGGTGTATGGCAAAAAACATCACAATATTATAAAGCAATTATAATAAATAAATTAAAATAAATAAATTTATTTATTAAATAAATTAAATTAATTTTTAAACAAATTACATAATTAAAATAAATAAATAATTTTTTTTAAGTAAAGTGCTCAGCTGCTGAGATATAGTTATGTATCCTATTTGGCTTGTGGTCAGCAATTTATTTACAACTTCTGTCAGAGAGCATCTTTCTTACTATTCCTCACATTGTCGGTGGTGGTCCTCTCTTCCCATGGGATGTCGCTGCGAGGGCTTTGCCTGGTGGCGTATCCATCCCAGGACTCCTCCCATTTACAAAGCAGAGGGAGCGGAGCCTTCTCTGAAGTTGGAGTGAAAGTACAATGGGTTAACAGGATGCTTGGTGCTTTATAACTGATTGCATGCGTGCTCAGTCATGTCTGACTCTTTGCCAACCCAGGGACTGTAGCCCACTAGGCTCCTCTGTCCACGGGGTTTTGCAGGCAAGAAATCAGGAGTGAGTGGCCACTTCCTAACTCTAGGGGGTCTTCCCAACCCAGGGATCAAAACTTCACTTCTCACATTTCCTGCATTGGCAGGTGGAGTCTTTACCACTGGTGCCACCTGGAAAGCCCTCAAAATGGATTAAATTTACACACACACACAAAAAAAGGAATATAATTGTTTAAATTGTGTCTTCCTTGCAAGAAAGAATTTAGAGCTTCCTTCCTTCGTGTATTAAGGAAATATAGCACAAAGTCTCTAGTCAAATGACCTTAGTTCAAATCTAGGTGCTATCACTAATCACCTATGACTTGGGGGCAAGTTTATTAAACTTGTGTGTTTGTTTCCTTGACGCTAATATACAGATAATAATAGCAGCAACCTTAGTGTGTTGTTGTGAGATTCTGGTGGGGATTTATTGACAAATAGGATATGTTTTACATACTTATGTGCTTTATATATTAACTTTATAAGACAATAGCTTTCCTGGTGGCTCAGATGGTAAAGCATCTGCCTGCAATGCAGGAGACCCGGGTTCAATTCCTGGGTCGGGAAGATCCCCTGGAGAAGGAAATGGCAATCCACTCCACCACTCTTGCCTGGAAGATCGCATGGACGGAGGAGCCTGATAGACTACAGTCCATGGGGTCGCAGAGTCAGAGACAACTGAGCAACTTCACTTTCACTTTATAAGACAGTAAGTATGGCCATAAAGCATCAATTCTTCAGTGCTCAGCCTTCTTCACAGTCCGACTGTCACATCCATACATGACTACTGGAAAAACCACAGCCTTGACAAGATGGACCTTTGCTGGCAAAATAATGTCTCTGTTTTTCAATACGCTATCTAGGTTGTTCATAACTTCTCATCCAAGGAGTAAACATCTTTTAATTTCATGGCTGCAGTCACCATCTGCAGTGATTTTGGAGCCCCCAAAAATAAAGTCTGACACTGTTTCCACTGTTTCCCCATCTATTTCCCATGAAGTGATGGGACCAGATGCCATGATCTTCGTTTTCTGAATGTTGAGCTTTAGGCCAACTTTTTCACTCTCCTCTTTCACTTTCATCAAGAGGCTTTTTAGTTCCTCTTCACTTTCTGCCATAAGGGAAGTGTCATCTACATATCTGAGGTTATTGATATTTCTCCCGGCAATCTTGATTCCAGCTTGTGTTTCTTCCAGTCCAGCGTTTCTCGTGATGTACTCTGCATAGAAGTTAAATAAGCAGGGTGACAATATACAGCCTTGACGTACTCCTTTTCCTATTTGGAACCAGTCTGTTGTTCCATGTCCAGTTCTAACTGTTGCTTCCTGACCTGCATATAGGTTTCTCAAGAGGCAGGTCAGGTGGTCTGGTATTCCCACCTCTTTCAGAATTTTCCACAGTTTATTGTGATCCACACAGTCAAAGGCTTTGGAGGGAATGATGCTGAAGCTGAAACTCCAGTACTTTGGCCACCTCATGCGAAGAGTTGACTCATTGGAAAAGACTCTGATGCTGGGAGGGACTGGGGGCAGGAGGAGAAGGGGACGACAGAGGATGAGATGGCTGGATGGCATCATTGACTTGATGGACATGAGTTCGAGTGAACTCCGGGAGTTGGTGATGGACAGGGAGGCCTGGCGGGCTGCAATTCATGGGGTCGCAAAGAGTCTGACATGACTGAGCAACTGAACTGAAAAAACTGAACTGAATCGCCATAAAGATTAACCTTGAAGTCTTTATTTGATAGAGCAGGAAGTAGTTTCTCACAAGTTTGTTTTCCATAAAATAATTTGTTAAGAATCGATTGATGATAACTAGCAAAGTCACTAGGGTTCTGCATAATTTAAAATCTGATGCTTTATAGCTGTTCTGAAAGAAATAACAGTAAATGGAAAATGATGGAAATGGTGATAGATACTTACAGAGATTATTTTTCCCAGCACAAAAAGTTGATGTCACCATGACTCTGTACAGGGGTGATATAAAATATCAATTCATGAAAAAGGTGATAACAACTTTTTTTAAAGCATTTTGTCAGATACCTCCCTGAACTGCTAAATTGCCTTTCTAGTCTCAATAGCATGAGTCAAAGGCCTCAAAGCTGACATAAAAAAATGTGAAACAATCCATCTCAGAAGCAGCACCTGATAGGAAAAAACAGGATTTCCAAATCAATTTTTCAGGATCCAATATGGATTAAGCAGTTTATTTGTTTTGACATTTCTCATTTGCTAAGTGCCAGCATGCCAAAGTAATCTTTCTGTGATACATACACAGACCAGAACATTTATTATTATTTATTTAGGGAATTTATAGCCCCTTTCCTTCCAGAGAAGTCATTTGAAAGCAGAAATATTTTGAAATCGGGACTGCAGGTGGTTTCACCTGATAATAGCTTAATCTCATCATTTCACTCCTCCCATGGAAAACTGTGCTCTACTATCTCAGACAAGATAGCAAAGACCTTCCAGATTTATGTAGCAAACACAACTACTCCACTCCAATAGAAAGGCATACAGAGTAATTTGTATTCTAGAACCTTCCTAGTCCAATATACTTTCATCCCTTCCCATTCATCTTATGGTTGAATTAGGGAACACGTAGAAACTTAGAGCAGTGGTGAGGGATCAGTGGCAATGCACTCCAGCACTCCTGCCTGGAAAATCCTGTGGACGGAGGAGCCTGGCAGGCTGCAGTCCATGGGGCCCCGAAAGAGCTGGACAGGACTGAGTGACTAGACAGCAAGAGACTTAGAGACTTACCAGGTCTCTTAAGCAGAGACTATTTAAACTGCAAGAGACAGGGCAAGGCAATGATGTGATCTCTCTTGGTATCACACCAACTTCAGTTTGAATCCTTGTGTGCATGCTCGGTGGCTAAGTCATATCCGACTCTTTGTGACCCCACGGACTGCAGCACACCAGGCTTCCCTGTCCTTCACCATCTCCCAGAGTGTGCTCAAACTCATGTCCATTGAGTCAGTGATGCCATCTAACCATCTCATCCTCTGTCATCCCCTTCTCCTCCTGCCTTCAATCTTTCCCAACATCAGGGTCTTTTCAAATGAGTCCGCTCTTCACATCAGGTGGCCAAAATATTGGAGTTTTAGCTTCAACATCAGTCCTTCCAATGAACACCCAGGGCTGATCTCCTTTAGAATGGGCTGGTTGGATCTCGTTGCAGTCCAAGGGACTCTCAAGAATCTTCTCCAACACCACAGTTCAAAAGCGTCAATTCTTTGGCACTCAGCTTTCTTTATAGTCCAACTCTTACATCCATACATGACCACTGGAAAAACCATAGCTTTGACTAGATGGACCTTTGTTGACAAAGTAATGTCTCCGCTTTTTAAAATGCTGTCTAGGTTGGTCATATTAAATCCTTGGTAAGCTCCAAGTTTTTGCTATTGAAATAGTTATAAAAATATGGAAAAATTGTAATAGGCCATATTCTAAGAAATTAGGGATAATAGGATGGAGCTAGACCAATGAAACTGCTGGTCTAAATATGTGTTGTTCTCTAAAACAGAACAGTACATCCTGCTGAGATGGAGGTGCATATACAGTAATATTGGGGCTGTAGCTGCCAGGCTCCTCTGTCCGTGGATTTCCCCGGCAGGAATCCTGTAGCAGGTTGCCGGTTCCTTCTCCAGCGGGTCTTCAGGGGTCAGGGATTAAACTCATGTCTCCTGCACTGGCAGGTAGATACTTTACCACTGAGCCACCAGGGAAGATAAATATTAATTTAGTTAATCTAAAATTAGAATATGAAGTTTAAATAGATAATCTCTCAGTGACTTCCAGTTAAGAATAATTCCATTACTGTAAGAACATCACCATTCTTTTTCCACTATTGTTTACATACAATGAAACCATATGGAGTTAAACCACATTTAAGACTATTGATGACCTACCATGAATTTTAAAACTTTGTATCTGCAGTCAAGCTTAATGGCATATTTTTACTTTTCTTGTTTCTGTGGACTAGGAAGAAAATTCCCTTGCTTATGCTAAAATAACATTAATATGTAAAAACAAAGAAATAATTGATTGCCTAGAACATATCTGAAAATTCTACAAATTATTTAGACTGTTTAATTAGGTAACTGAGCCATACAAGTTATCTTTAAAGAACAAGCTTGAAATATCTGTTAAAGAAAACTTTCTATAATGTTTCTTTGAAATGAGCCTGACTATATTGGCAAAGTATTATGATAAGTAAACAAAGAATCATAGAATTTGAGTTTAAAAAAAAAAGAGACGAAAGTAGTGTCTATGCTTAGATTTGAGAAAGACTCCTATCATTCAGGTTTAAAAAGGAGACGGGAGAGCTAAGTTGTCTATTCAATTGCTCATATGGAGGAAATTAAGCAGCTAGTTATTCAACAATTCACATCTCTCATTGCAGAACGTAATCACTGATTTTGTTTCTTTTGAAAAACAAATCAATCATTGTTATAAATGAATTTGTTGTCATTATACACAGCCTTCAGTTATACAGCAGGATAAAATTTAACAGGAAAAAACATGCAGAGGACCTGCTTAAGAGCAGTCAAGCTAAACTGTGGCCCCAAAACAGACTTTCAAACATATATGACTTAAATAACTGACTCCATGTTTACATTCTCTGTGCCTGAGCAGACACAGGCAAAAAAATCATTCCACTCACTTCAGTTGAGTAAAATCAGAGGTGCAATTGATGGGTTTGCATCTCATCAAGCCCATTACCCTGTCGCTTTCCTTATTTGAGAGTTTAACACTGAGATTCTTCATTTCCACAAGTTCACCATTCTTTGGGAATCTGAAGGGAATAACTTCAAAATTTGCTTACCTAGTCCCAGTAAAGGCAAGATTGCTTTAGGGAAAATGTTTCTTAAAATAGAAACTCCATTATTTCCATCTATTGCCAAGTTCACCTTTTACTACAGAGACAAATTCCTGATCTAATTAATCATTACTCCAACTTTCCCAAAAATTAGAAGAATTCTGCTGTTTCTCATGTATTTGCAAAACTTGAGCACATATCCAGCTGATTCAAAGAAGTTATTTCTGCTGTCTTCTATTCCCTGTAACGAACTGTTTACCTCAGCCTCAGGGTTGAGTCAATCAAAATATTATGAATCACTCACAGTCTAAATAATTTGATTAATCACTTTAAATTTTAAAATTCCATTCAAAGTAAAATGCTTTCCTTACTTTTCTCCCACCATGTGCAGTCTTCCAATTTACCTTTATCTGTTGTAAATCAAGAAATCTGTGGTGCATCTTAATTCATAATATTTTGTTTAGGTCTTCATGTCTAAAGATGCTCTGAAACCGTTATCATATCTTAAGCTTTCTTTGTCCAAACTGAGTATAAAATCTTTATGATCTCTTACATAAGTCACTTTTTATGCCTTAACAGATTTCTTATTCATCTTGAACACTCTGTTGGTT